>NC_140589.1:595540777-596740777 GCF_964204655.1 Triturus cristatus
CAAGCTCCTCACTACTAGAGCTGAGGATGCAAACAACTACCAAGTCCTGAAGAATACACTGATTGATGGGTTTGGCTTAACCACGGAACAGTACAGGTTGCTGTTCAGGGACACCCAGAAAATTCAGTCTCAGGATTGGACTGACTTTGTCGATTGTGCCACTAAGGCTTTGGAAGGCTGGTTGCTGGGTAGCAAGGTTACTGATTACACAGGATTGTACAATCTTATCATGAGAGAACAGATTTTAAACAACTGTCAGAACCAATTGTTGCATCAGCACCTTGTCGACTCGGATCTGACCTCTCGCCAAGAATTGGGAAAGAAGGCAGACAGATGGGTCAGAACAAGGGTCAAGCAGAACCAGACTCAGAACCAGGGTGGTCAGAAGAAAGCAGACCAAAAGGGTAGTAACAAGAACGAACAAAATGACCAGAAGTCTTCGACAGGTCCCCAACAAACCAAAGAGGGTGGGGGTCAGGCTTCACAGAAGAAGAAGACTCCAGAAGGCCAGTCAAAAAGGTGGTGCCAATACTGTAAAAGTAAGACTCACTGGTTTAGTGAGTGCACCAAGAAAGGAGGTCAAACTCCTGCCACTGCAGCCCCTAAGGCACCTGCACCCCCTAGTACAGTCAGCAGTGGTAGTGCGCCTCCCAAGGCATTAGTTGGGTTAACCTTGGGAACCGAGGGAGGTGACGACTTAGTCGGCACGCTCACTCAGGCCGTCCTTGTCTGTACAGGGGATATGGACATGTCCCCTGATGCCAGTCCCAATACTTTGGGCAAATACAGGCAGACGCCTTTAATCAATGGAAAAGTGGCTCAGGCCTACAGGGACACTTGTGCCAGTGTCACGATGGTGACACCTAACTTTGTGGACCCTGGACAGATCATGCTAGGTACCGATTACCTAGTGACCAATGCCAGCAATGTCACTACCAATCACAGTATGGCAGTTGTTGATTTCTCCTGGGGAGGGGTAAGTGGCCCAAAGAAAGTTGTGGTTAGTTCAGACCTCCCCGTAGAATGTCTGTTGGGCAATGATTTGGAAACGTCACAATGGTCAGAAGTGGAGCAGAGGACTCACATGGAAATGTTAGGCTTGCCAGCACATGTCCTTGCTGTGACCAGGTCACAGGCCAAAAGATGCCCCACTGAACAGGTGCTGGATCCTGGAAGAACGGACCAGACACCTTCCAAGAAAAGGAGCAGTAAGGGTAAGGCCTCGCCTTCCCCCTTGCCCCAGGTCGTGGATCAAGTCTCTGAGGAGGCTGACCTTAAAGAACTGAGGGAAACTGAGCCAAAAGAGCTTGAACCTGGTCAGGTTGAGTTTCTGGGCTCAGGGGGACCCTCCAGGGAAGACCTGGGGAAGGCACAGTTAGACTGCCCCTCACTTGAACCCCTCAGACAGCAGGCGGCTGCTGAGGCTGCAAGGAACGCCACAGGTACCCACAAAGTGTACTGGGACGATGGACTCCTGTACTCCGAGGCAAGAGACCCCAAACCTGGCGTGACCAGGAGGCTGGTCATCCCCTTGTCTCTGAGAGGTTTCCTTCTCACCTTGGCCCACGAGATTCCCCTTGCAGGTCACTTAGGCCAGAATAAGACTTGGGACAGACTTGTTCCACACTTTCACTGGCCCCACATGTCCGAAGATACGAAGGAGTTTTGCCGCTCCTGTGTCACTTGCCAAGCCAGTGGTAAGTCAGGTGGCACGACAAAGGCCCCCCTCATACCACTGCCGGTGGTGGGGGTTCCCTTTGAACGAGTGGGGATCGACATTGTCGGACCAATGGAACCCCAGACAGCATCAGGGCACAAGTTTATCCTGGTGGTGGTGGACCACGCCACCAGGTATCCTGAAGCTATTCCCCTTAGGACCACTACAGCACCTGTGGTGGCACGGGCCCTAGTTGGAGTGTTCTCCAGAGTGGGCTTCCCTAAGGAGGACGTCTCAGACCGAGGTGCAAACTTTATGTCGGGATATCTGACTGCAATGTGGAAGGAGTGTGGTGTCAACTACAAATTCACCACACCCTATCACCCACAATGCAATGGGCTTGTTGAGAGATTCAACAGGACCCTAAAAGGGATGATTCACAGACTACCTGAAAAGCTTCGGCGGAGATGGGATGTCCTGATACCCTGCCTCTTGTTCGCCTACAGAGAGGTCCCGCAGAAGGGGGTTGGCTACAGCCCTTTTGAACTTCTGTTCGGACATCCTGTAAGGGGACCCCTTTGTTTGGTAAAGGAAGGATGGGAGAGACCTCTCAGAAAGCCGGCATCGAACATTGTGGACTGTGCTCGGTCTCCGCTCGCGGATGGCCGAGTACATGGAAAAGGCATCTAAAAACCTTGAGGCGAGCCAAGAATTACAAAAAGCTTGGCACGACCAAAAGGCTGTCCTGACTGTGTATCAGCCTGGACAGAAGGTGTGGGTGCTGGAGCCAGTGGCCCCGGCAGCACTCAAAGACAAATGGTCTGGGCCCCACACGATCATTGAGCAAAAGGGAGAGGTCACCTACTTGGTAGACCTGGGAACTCCGCGGAGCCCCCACAGGGTGCTCCACGTAAACAGGCTCAAGGCATATGTCGACAGGGAGGGCATGGGCTTGCTCATGGCCACAGATGAGGGACAGGAGGAGGAGAGTGACCCTCTCCCGGACCTGCTCTCTCAGAACCCTGACGATGGGTCAGTAGATGGTGTTGTCGTTTGTGGCAGCCTCTCTGGACATCAACAAAAGGATTGTAAACAGGTTCTTCAATCCTTCCGACATATGTTCTCTCTGACACCCAGTCAGACCAATTGGTGTACCCATGAGGTCGACACTGGGGACAGTCTGCCCGTAAAGAGTAAAATCTATCGACAGCCTGATCACGTCAGAGACTGCATCAAGACAGAGGTGCAGAAAATGTTGGAGCTGGGAGTCATTGAGCCCTCGGACAGCCCCTGGGCTAGTCCCGTAGTTCTTGTGCCGAAACCTCACACCCAGGGCGGTAAGAAAGAGATGAGGTTTTTGTGGACTACAGAGGCCTCAATGCAGTCACTATGACTGATGCCCACCCAATACCAAGAGCGGATGAACTTATAGACAGGTTGGCTTCTGCCAACTACTTAAGTACATTCGACCTGACAGCTGGGTATTGGCAAATCAGGTTAGCTGAGGATGCCAAGCCCAAAACAGCATTTTCTACCCCTGGTGGGCATTATCAGTTTGTGGTAATGCCCTTTGGTTTGAAGAATGCACCTGCCAGCTTCCAAAGGCTGGTGAATCAAGTTCTCACTGGGTTGGATGACTTCTGTGCAGCATACCTTGACGATATAGCTGTCTTTAGCTCCACCTGGGAGGATCACCTGGTCCACCTGAGGAAAGTGTTAGAGGCACTGCAAAAGGCAGGTCTCACTATCAAGGCCACTAAGTGCCAGATAGGGCAGACACAGGTTGTATACCTGGGCTACCTTGTAGGTGGAGGCCAGGTTCAGCCATTGGAGAGCAAGATACAGGCCATCCAGGACTGGGCTCCTCCAACCACCCAGACTCAGGTTCGAGCTTTCTTGGGCCTGACTGGATATTACAGGAAATTTGTCAGAAATTATGGATCCATTGTGACCCCACTTAATGACCTGACAAGTAAAAAAATGCCAAAGAAAGTTCAGTGGACAGCAAGCTGTCAAAAGGCATTCGATGACCTAAAGCAGGCCATGTGCACAGCACCTATCCTAAAGAGTCCAGACTACTCCAAAACATTTATTGTCCAAACAGATGCTTCTGAGTTGGGTGTGGGAGCTGTTCTATCTCAGCTGAATTTTGACGGTCATGACCAGCCCATTGCTTTTATTAGCAGACGGCTGACCCCCAGAGAGAAGAATTGGTCAGCCATTGAGAGGGAGGCCTTTGCTGTGGTTTGGGCCCTGAAGAAGTTGAGGCCATACTTGTTTGGCACTCACTTCAAGATTCAGACCGACCATAAGCTCCTCTTGTGGCTAAATCAGATGAAGGGTGAAAACCCCAAACTACTTAGGTAGTCCATTTCCCTACAGGGGATGGACTTCACAGTGGAGCATAGACCTGGCACTGATCATGGCAATGCAGATGGGCTCTCCAGGTACTTCCACTTAGAGCAAGAAGACTCACCTGGTCAAGGTTAGCTTATTGTCCCAAAGTTTTGGGGGGGGTCATGTAGGAGTGTAGGGTCTGCAATCCTATGATCACCCCAGATTTTTGCTTTTTGCTTCATTGGTTTACGACTTTCCCTGGCTGTGGGCCTGCTAATCAGACCCACAGCCTAGCTGTTCTCTCTCGAAAGTGACACATGTACCTTAGGTGCATTTACTAATTGGAACTGGGCCACCTTATCAGTCCCTGTATCAGCATACCTTAGGTATCCAGGGCCTAGGTGTACCCAGGGCCTACCAGGGGCTGCAGCATGTATTATGCCACCCCTGGCTGGCCACCCAAATCTGACACAACTGGCTGCACGACGGCTGGGGCAAGGTGGTGTAATCACCCTTTGCTTTAGGTATAGTATTCCTATATTTAACCCTAAAATGGACACATGTATTCCTATCAGTCACTCCTATGGCAGGCCTTAGCAATCCTGGAGGCAGAGTGCTTGGAATCATGGGAGATGGTGCTCTGGCATGAGCTGAGCCCGTCTGCAGCTTGCGGAACCAAGTCCTAATAGCTGTTCCAGGATAACGCGTACCATATACTCTTAAAGTGCATTATAATCCTCGCGGTTATTTGCTAACTCTGGTATCGCATTATCAAAGCATGTCAAGTAAGGTGTCATACGAATTGGGATACTAGCCCCTCGCCAATTCTGGCGACGGGGTTAGCATTCCACCCTTCTAGAGGGACACGACATGCATGTAACTGTGAACCCCGGTTAAAGTTGACTCGAGCCTCAGCATCACAAAATGGATGCTGCCACCGCAGACACAAGTCTGACCTCCTGCTGCTGGGAGTCCTTCCAGCGGGGAGAGCTTGGACAAAGGGTTTCCTGTCGGGGGCGGTGCCCGCGCCATCCCAGACAGGGTTTTGTGTATTCCAGGTAGGCAAGGCTGAGAGGAAGGTGACTGCAAGTGGCACCCCGGTGCTCACTGTGCATAGGCCGGCTTGAACCAGTTCCAGGGGCACCCCAGCCTCTGAGCCGGGGAGAGACCGGACAAAGGAGAGGGGTGTAACCACCCCCCCCCTGGTCCCACCCATAGGCAGGACCTAGTCACAGGCCAGCTCTGAATCTTGAACTACTTTCCACGAAAGGAACTCTTGACTATTTCTGAAGACTCTCCCTTGTGGCTAAGGAGTAGCCACCCTGCACCAGCAGGCACCACCTGAGCGCTTGCGGTTTGCTGCACGTCCATCCTCCAGATCCAGACTGACCAGCTCGATGAGACCCGGGTTCCCTGCCATCTCTGACCTCTACCTGCATCATCAGCCCAGCTGAGATTCGTGGGTGTGACGAGACCTGCGGGACCGGCCATCATCAAAACCTGCACGACGCTTGCCTAGCACGACCACCGAGGGACCCTCGAGTGAGTGCTCCTGGGGTTTGAGAAGCTCCAACCCTGAGCAGCTCCAGCACCGAAGACCAGCCTCCCAGCATCCCCGAGAGCTGCGTGGGGGGCCCTTCTGCTCTTTGCCGCTCACCGCGTTGTTTGGTCACTTGCCGTTGGCTAGTGGCCCTCCTAACGACGCACCACGACATTTCCGTCGCTGGTCTGGTTGCTCCAGACTGGCCTTGGCTCCCCTCCAATAGAGGAGCACCCCGGACCACCCTGGTCCACTCCAGACGCCATCTTGACTCCACCGCGTGGGCTTGCCTTGCCAAGGGTTGTTGCCCAATCTTGGGTCCAGCATCGCCGACAGCAGACACCTTCGTGGGACAGCTCGCCCCCCTTCTGCCTGGTCGCCGACAACGCCTCCTGCACCGAGGGGCAGCAGAGTCCAGCGTCACCCACTCACCTGATCGCGGTGACTACCTCCGGTGCCCTCCTGGTGCCAACTCAATCACTGGCTAGTGATTAAGAACTGAGTCTCCTCTGCTTTCAGGTTATCACCATCACCGATCCAGGCTTGGATCCCTTCGAATATCGACACTGGTCGCCTGCCAGCAACCTCTTCTTTCAGGCTCCTGAGACTACAACGAGGACTCCCGACATCTTGCTGAACCTCACGCAGCCGCAGCCTCTGGGCTAGGTAACTCGAGCATTTCGGTGCTCCATCGCAGGTTCGCTCTACAAGTGTCCAGCTCCTTTTTCGTTTAGTCCCACTGATCGGATCTCTCCGGAATCAGTAACTTTAGACTCTAACCATTCGCATTCCACTGTTAGTGTATATGGTTCCCCGTGCCCCTCGGGCATTTGTGTAAATTGTGCAACTTGAAGTATTTTCATAAGAGTTTTGTAGTGTGCTTAGCTCCCTGACTCATAAAGAGCCAGGGTAGTCTTGTTATAAATAAATATCCTTTATTTTCATAACAACTTGTGTGGTGTCCTTTCACGTGGTGTTCAAAGGGTAAATGTGGTGGTAAAACAGCTGGCTTAACACGCCCTCTAGAGTTTAGCCTAAAGACTGCTCTTGTCCATGCTACTAGGATAGCTGGTCTATAAGGTTGACTTACAACCAATCATCAATAAGGGTCGTTTGGAATGATACACAGTGATCACTAGAATAGTGAGCACTACATATCAGGCCAACTTCTCACATTGGTGAGCAGCGGTTGGGATTTGAGCTTGCTGTGTTTTTGCCACCCACGTTTCCTAAGAACATCGGTTGAAATATCACATAAGTACCCAGGTACATATAACTTAACTTAGAATACTCTGAGTTCTACTGAACCAGCTGTTGTAGTGTAACAGGGAGTAGCACACCCTGACTACAGCTCTTAGCAAGGGATCAGTAGGAAAACACATAGTGTAGGTAGGTGCATCACTTACACCTCACTAGAAAGCATGTCTAACCACGGAGAGTCTTCAGAGACTCCCCTGGGGGTTGTTGACCCTCCACAGGTCACGTCAAGATATGCAGCTCTTAGCTTCACGGAGATGAGACAATTGTGTGCCTCCAGGAAGCTAAACCAGGGTTCTAACCCTACCATCACATTTCTGATAGGTCTCTTAGAGACTTATGATGCGAGGAGGGCCTCTAGCACAGGCCCCCCTGAACAGGATGGGAACATGACCCCCTTAGAGGGAACCCTTGGTGACCCAGACCTCGACCTCCATACTGAGGAGGAAGACGAGGAGGAATTATCAGGAGACGAGGCAAACAAAGGTCCAGTGGTAGTCAGCAGGCTTACGAGGACCAACTTGAGCAGGCATGAGAATGGAACTGGGGGAGCCCCGGGCCCACGCTCAAGCAGGCCTAACCTTGGGAACGGACGAGCTAGGTCTCTCTCTAGAGGCTCTAACAGATCTGTTCGAACACATGTCTCTCAGGCATCTTCTCAGAGAGGAATGACGTCCCCTCAGAGAAGGGAGCATGAAGCGAAGATGAGGGAAGTCAATCTGAGGATCGAGCGGGAAGAACTTGCCCTCGCCAAAGAAAGACTTGCCTTTGCCCGAGAGCAGAAATTGAGTGGGTCAGACCCCCCTGGTGGCAGCATTATCATTAGAGAGAAAGACAGGGGTATAGACACTAGACACCTGAGTAAAATAGTGCCCCCCTTTAAACAAGGGGACGACATCCACAAGTGGATAACTGCTTTGGAGAGGGCCTGCACTGTCCAGTGCGTCCCCCCAAGTCAGTGGGCAGCTATACTGTGGCTCTCCTTTGAAGGTAAAGGACGAGACAAGCTCCTCACTACTAGAGCTGAGGATGCAAACAACTACCAAGTCCTGAAGAATACACTGATTGATGGGTTTGGCTTAACCACGGAACAGTACAGGTTGCTGTTCAGGGACACCCAGAAAATTCAGTCTCAGGATTGGACTGACTTTGTCGATTGTGCCACTAAGGCTTTGGAAGGCTGGTTGCTGGGTAGCAAGGTTACTGATTACACAGGATTGTACAATCTTATCATGAGAGAACAGATTTTAAACAACTGTCAGAACCAATTGTTGCATCAGCACCTTGTCGACTCGGATCTGACCTCTCGCCAAGAATTGGGAAAGAAGGCAGACAGATGGGTCAGAACAAGGGTCAAGCAGAACCAGACTCAGAACCAGGGTGGTCAGAAGAAAGCAGACCAAAAGGGTAGTAACAAGAACGAACAAAATGACCAGAAGTCTTCGACAGGTCCCCAACAAACCAAAGAGGGTGGGGGTCAGGCTTCACAGAAGAAGAAGACTCCAGAAGGCCAGTCAAAAAGGTGGTGCCAATACTGTAAAAGTAAGACTCACTGGTTTAGTGAGTGCACCAAGAAAGGAGGTCAAACTCCTGCCACTGCAGCCCCTAAGGCACCTGCACCCCCTAGTACAGTCAGCAGTGGTAGTGCGCCTCCCAAGGCATTAGTTGGGTTAACCTTGGGAACCGAGGGAGGTGACGACTTAGTCGGCACGCTCACTCAGGCCGTCCTTGTCTGTACAGGGGATATGGACATGTCCCCTGATGCCAGTCCCAATACTTTGGGCAAATACAGGCAGACGCCTTTAATCAATGGAAAAGTGGCTCAGGCCTACAGGGACACTTGTGCCAGTGTCACGATGGTGACACCTAACTTTGTGGACCCTGGACAGATCATGCTAGGTACCGATTACCTAGTGACCAATGCCAGCAATGTCACTACCAATCACAGTATGGCAGTTGTTGATTTCTCCTGGGGAGGGGTAAGTGGCCCAAAGAAAGTTGTGGTTAGTTCAGACCTCCCCGTAGAATGTCTGTTGGGCAATGATTTGGAAACGTCACAATGGTCAGAAGTGGAGCAGAGGACTCACATGGAAATGTTAGGCTTGCCAGCACATGTCCTTGCTGTGACCAGGTCACAGGCCAAAAGATGCCCCACTGAACAGGTGCTGGATCCTGGAAGAACGGACCAGACACCTTCCAAGAAAAGGAGCAGTAAGGGTAAGGCCTCGCCTTCCCCCTTGCCCCAGGTCGTGGATCAAGTCTCTGAGGAGGCTGACCTTAAAGAACTGAGGGAAACTGAGCCAAAAGAGCTTGAACCTGGTCAGGTTGAGTTTCTGGGCTCAGGGGGACCCTCCAGGGAAGACCTGGGGAAGGCACAGTTAGACTGCCCCTCACTTGAACCCCTCAGACAGCAGGCGGCTGCTGAGGCTGCAAGGAACGCCACAGGTACCCACAAAGTGTACTAGGACGATGGACTCCTGTACTCCGAGGCAAGAGACCCCAAACCTGGCGTGACCAGGAGGCTGGTCATCCCCTTGTCTCTGAGAGGTTTCCTTCTCACCTTGGCCCACGAGATTCCCCTTGCAGGTCACTTAGGCCAGAATAAGACTTGGGACAGACTTGTTCCACACTTTCACTGGCCCCACATGTCCGAAGATACGAAGGAGTTTTGCCGCTCCTGTGTCACTTGCCAAGCCAGTGGTAAGTCAGGTGGCACGACAAAGGCCCCCCTCATACCACTGCCGGTGGTGGGGGTTCCCTTTGAACGAGTGGGGATCGACATTGTCGGACCAATGGAACCCCAGACAGCATCAGGGCACAAGTTTATCCTGGTGGTGGTGGACCACGCCACCAGGTATCCTGAAGCTATTCCCCTTAGGACCACTACAGCACCTGTGGTGGCACGGGCCCTAGTTGGAGTGTTCTCCAGAGTGGGCTTCCCTAAGGAGGACGTCTCAGACCGAGGTGCAAACTTTATGTCGGGATATCTGACTGCAATGTGGAAGGAGTGTGGTGTCAACTACAAATTCACCACACCCTATCACCCACAATGCAATGGGCTTGTTGAGAGATTCAACAGGACCCTAAAAGGGATGATTCACAGACTACCTGAAAAGCTTCGGCGGAGATGGGATGTCCTGATACCCTGCCTCTTGTTCGCCTACAGAGAGGTCCCGCAGAAGGGGGTTGGCTACAGCCCTTTTGAACTTCTGTTCGGACATCCTGTAAGGGGACCCCTTTGTTTGGTAAAGGAAGGATGGGAGAGACCTCTCAGAAAGCCGGCATCGAACATTGTGGACTATGTGCTCGGTCTCCGCTCGCGGATGGCCGAGTACATGGAAAAGGCATCTAAAAACCTTGAGGCGAGCCAAGAATTACAAAAAGCTTGGCACGACCAAAAGGCTGTCCTGACTGTGTATCAGCCTGGACAGAAGGTGTGGGTGCTGGAGCCAGTGGCCCCGGCAGCACTCAAAGACAAATGGTCTGGGCCCCACACGATCATTGAGCAAAAGGGAGAGGTCACCTACTTGGTAGACCTGGGAACTCCGCGGAGCCCCCACAGGGTGCTCCACGTAAACAGGCTCAAGGCATATGTCGACAGGGAGGGCATGGGCTTGCTCATGGCCACAGATGAGGGACAGGAGGAGGAGAGTGACCCTCTCCCGGACCTGCTCTCTCAGAACCCTGACGATGGGTCAGTAGATGGTGTTGTCTTTTGTGGCAGCCTCTCTGGACATCAACAAAAGGATTGTAAACAGGTTCTTCAATCCTTCCGACATATGTTCTCTCTGACACCCAGTCAGACCAATTGGTGTACCCATGAGGTCGACACTGGGGACAGTCTGCCCGTAAAGAAAAAAATCTATCGACAGCCTGATCACGTCAGAGACTGCATCAAGACAGAGGTGCAGAAAATGTTGGAGCTGGGAGTCATTGAGCCCTCGGACAGCCCCTGGGCTAGTCCCGTAGTTCTTGTGCCGAAACCTCACACCCAGGGCGGTAAGAAAGAGATGAGGTTTTTGTGGACTACAGAGGCCTCAATGCAGTCACTATGACTGATGCCCACCCAATACCAAGAGCGGATGAACTTATAGACAGGTTGGCTTCTGCCAACTACTTAAGTACATTCGACCTGACAGCTGGGTATTGGCAAATCAGGTTAGCTGAGGATGCCAAGCCCAAAACAGCATTTTCTACCCCTGGTGGGCATTATCAGTTTGTGGTAATGCCCTTTGGTTTGAAGAATGCACCTGCCACCTTCCAAAGGCTGGTGAATCAAGTTCTCACTGGGTTGGATGACTTCTGTGCAGCATACCTTGACGATATAGCTGTCTTTAGCTCCACCTGGGAGGATCACCTGGTCCACCTGAGGAAAGTGTTAGAGGCACTGCAAAAGGCAGGTCTCACTATCAAGGCCACTAAGTGCCAGATAGGGCAGACACAGGTTGTATACCTGGGCCACCTTGTAGGTGGAGGCCAGGTTCAGCCATTGGAGAGCAAGATACAGGCCATCCAGGACTGGGCTCCTCCAACCACCCAGACTCAGGTTCGAGCTTTCCTGGGCCTGACTGGATATTACAGGAAATTTGTCAGAAATTATGGATCCATTGTGACCCCACTTAATGACCTGACAAGTAAAAAAATGCCAAAGAAAGTTCAGTGGACAGCAAGCTGTCAAAAGGCATTCGATGACCTAAAGCAGGCCATGTGCACAGCACCTATCCTAAAGAGTCCAGACTACTCCAAAACATTTATTGTCCAAACAGATGCTTCTGAGTTGGGTGTGGGAGCTGTTCTATCTCAGCTGAATTTTGACGGTCATGACCAGCCCATTGCTTTTATTAACAGACGGCTGACCCCCAGAGAGAAGAATTGGTCAGCCATTGAGAGGGAGGCCTTTGCTGTGGTTTGGGCCCTGAAGAAGTTGAGGCCATACTTGTTTGGCACTCACTTCAAGATTCAGACCGACCATAAGCTCCTCTTGTGGCTAAATCAGATGAAGGGTGAAAACCCCAAACTACTTAGGTAGTCCATTTCCCTACAGGGGATGGACTTCACAGTGGAGCATAGACCTGGCACTGATCATGGCAATGCAGATGGGCTCTCCAGGTACTTCCACTTAGAGCAAGAAGACTCACCTGGTCAAGGTTAGATTATTGTCCCAAAGTTTGGGGGGGGTCATGTAGGAGTGTAGGGTCTGCAATCCTATGATCACCCCAGATTTTTGCTTTTTGCTTCATTGGTTTACGACTTTCCCTGGCTGTGGGCCTGCTAATCAGACCCACAGCCTAGCTGTTCTCTCTCGAAAGTGACACATGTACCTTAGGTGCATTTACTAATTGGAACTGGGCCACCTTATCAGTCCCTGTATCAGCATACCTTAGGTATCCAGGGCCTAGGTGTACCCAGGGCCTACCAGGGGCTGCAGCATGTATTATGCCACCCCTGGCTGGCCACCCAAATCTGACACAACTGGCTGCACGACGGCTGGGGCAAGGTGGTGTAATCACCCTTTGCTTTAGGTATAGTATTCCTATATCTAACCCTAAAATGGACACATGTATTCCTATCAGTCACTCCTATGGCAGGCCTTAGCAATCCTGGAGGCAGAGTGCTTGGAATCATGGGAGATGGTGCTCTGGCATGAGCTGAGCCCGTCTGCAGCTTGCGGAACCAAGTCCTAATAGCTGTTCCAGGATAACGCGTACCATATACTCTTAAAGTGCATTATAATCCTCGCGGTTATTTGCTAACTCTGGTATCGCATTATCAAAGCATGTCAAGTAAGGTGTCATACGAATTGGGATACTAGCCCCTCGCCAATTCTGGCGACGGGGTTAGCATTCCACCCTTCTAGAGGGACACGACATGCATGTAACTGTGAACCCCGGTTAAAGTTGACTCGAGCCTCAGCATCACAAAATGGATGCTGCCACCGCAGACACAAGTCTGACCTCCTGCTGCTGGGAGTCCTTCCAGCGGGGAGAGCTTGGACAAAGGGTTTCCTGTCGGGGGCGGTGCCCGCGCCATCCCAGACAGGGTTTTGTGTATTCCAGGTAGGCAAGGCTGAGAGGAAGGTGACTGCAAGTGGCACCCCGGTGCTCACTGTGCATAGGCCGGCTTGAACCAGTTCCAGGGGCACCCCAGCCTCTGAGCCGGGGAGAGACCGGGCAAAGGAGAGGGGTGTAACCACCCCCCCCCCTGGTCCCACCCATAGGCAGGACCTAGTCACAGGCCAGCTCTGAATCTTGAACTACTTTCCACGAAAGGAACTCTTGACTATTTCTGAAGACTCTCCCTTGTGGCTAAGGAGTAGCCACCCTGCACCAGCAGGCACCACCTGAGCGCTTGCGGTTTGCTGCACGTCCATCCTCCGGATCCAGACTGACCAGCTCGATGAGACCCGGGTTCCCTGCCATCTCTGACCTCTACCTGCATCATCAGCCCAGCTGAGATTCGTGGGTGTGACGAGACCTGCGGGACCGGCCATCATCAAAACCTGCACGACGCTTGCCTAGCACGACCACCGAGGGACCCTCGAGTGAGTGCTCCTGGGGTTTGAGAAGCCCCAACCCTGAGCAGCTCCAGCACCGAAGACCAGCCTCCCAGCATCCCCGAGATCTGCGTGGGGGGCCCTTCTGCTCTTTGCCGCCCACCGCGTTGTTCGGTCACTTGCCGTTGGCTAGTGGCCCTCCTAACGACGCACCACGACATTTCCGTCGCTGGTCTGGTTGCTCCAGACTGGCCTTGGCTCCCCTCCAATAGAGGAGCACCCCGGACCACCCTGGTCCACTCCAGACGCCATCTTGACTCCACCGCGTGGGCTTGCCTTGCCAAGGGTTGTTGCCCAATCTTGGGTCCAGCATCGCCGACAGCAGACACCTTCGTGGGACAGCTCGCCCCCCTTCTGCCTGGTCGCCGACAACGCCTCCTGCACCGAGGGGCAGCAGAGTCCAGCGTCACCCACTCACCTGATCGCGGTGACTACCTCCGGTGCCCTCCTGGTGCCAACTCAATCACTGGCTAGTGATTAAGAACTGAGTCCCCTCTGCTTTCAGGTTATCACCATCACCGATCCAGGCTTGGATCCATTCGAATATCGACACTGGTCGCCTGCCAGCAACCTCTTCTTTCAGGCTCCTGAGACTACAACGAGGACTCCCGACATCTTGCTGAACCTCACGCAGCCGCAGCCTCTGGGCTAGGTAACTCGAGCATTTCGGTGCTCCATCGCAGGTTCGCTCTACAAGTGTCCAGCTCCTTTTTCGTTTAGTCCCACTGATCGGATCTCTCCGGAATCAGTAACTTTAGACTCTAACCATTCGCATTCCACTGTTAGTGTATATGGTTCCCCGTGCCCCTCGGGCATTTGTGTAAATTGTGCAACTTGAAGTATTTTCATAAGAGTTTTGTAGTGTGCTTAGCTCCCTGACTCATAAAGAGCCAGGGTAGTCTTGTTTTTTTTTTTTTTTTTTTTTTTTTTTTTTAAAAACCTTTATTTGTGCATAGTAAAAGAACAAATACGGGCCTACAACCATCAGGCCGGCCACAATACGGTTGAGCACAGAGACAAACAATACATCCCCTGTGCGTCAAGGTCAAGATTAGCAACGATTCAGGATTCATACACTGGAGGGAGCCTTGACACCGGGGGAAGGAGAAGTGAAGGTTAATTTTAAGGTTTTCAAAAAAAAAATTTTATCGGGAAAAAAGTCAGTAAAGGATAGAAACAAGGAGATTCGAGTCCGCAAGTCGGCTTCATACACTGGAGAGCAGCAGCATCATTAAAACAGCCATGGAAAATCTCATACAGTAAGGCGATGCAATTAGATAACAGGATCATCACAGTAGTAAATACGCACCCCCTAAAAGCCGCCCCCACTCAATCCACCCCACACCCGGACCCCGAATCGAAACAAGTATAGCGCAGAGACATGAAAGAAAGAGGCCCATAGAACTAAAAAAGAAACAGTAAATTACCCCCCCACCCTACACCAATGCGGAGGCTATGGCCTACCCCCCCCCCAGCATAGTGCCTGTCGCCCAATGAACCCGAAATATAGACGAGAGAGAAAGTAGGAATAGAGTAAAGAAACTAAGAGAAGAAAGAAGAAAGGAGGCGGGGAGGAGCCCACGTATCCTCAGGAGCGCCCAACACCACCGGCCAACCAAGCCTCCACACACTGAAACCCCACTACACCCAAAGGCGGTCGTGGGAAGATAGCATGTAACACCACGGAAATGAAGGCAGACAGATCGCGACGAGTGCGCACAACATAAGTAGACAATTCCAGTCCCAGTCCAGCCCGGCCGTGAAGCCATGATGATAGAAAGTAATCTAGCCCTGGCCCGATCGCGGGCGTACGATTAGACCCGCCCCCTCGTGAATGCCCCGCATCCCGAACAGACAAAGACAATATGGCCACTTGGGAGAAGATGGAGAAGTAGAGTCACAAAATGGCCGCCGATCATCTATTGAGGTCCCCTTGCACACCATATAAAATCCAGACCTGGCTTGTAAAGTACATGAGTTCCACATAAAAGGAGTCGTAGGCCACCGTGAACAGTTCCTCGAGGTCGCCAGGTGTAGTTCAGCTGGAAACTCCTGCGGGCACGGTGAGGCAGGCAACAACAAAGCAGGCGGCAATGACCGGGGAAACAAAGTATCTGCCATTGAGCAGGAGAGCGATTGATCCTGAGCGCCGGGAAAGCCAAATGCAGACACCAGTGTAGCACCGTTATACCCAGTCGTTGCTTCCCCGCAGGAGGACCACAGCACTGGCAGACTCACGTCTTGTTGATCACAAACGGGGCGCTCACGGCCCGCAGCAGACAGTGTAGAGTCGAACCGCTCACTCAGCGTTTGCAAGCCGACACACAATTGCAGACGAAAGTCCCGCAGGGCAGCCAGAACGGAGCCGTATGTCAGCGGAAGCTGCGTCCCCCCAACGGCAGCAATCCGGGACGGCACTGGGGAGCTGGAGTCTGGTAGAGGGAGGGCGAAGCGGGCAGCGGGCGTGACCGGAGCATCACCCCCCAGCAGCGAGCAGGCAATCAGCGCCATGTTTTACCGTTGAACGGTACCGTGGCCAGGGGGGGGATCGTGACAAGGAGGCAATTCCCAACAGGTCTGCGCCGCAACAGGTGAAAGCCAGCAGTCTCTTCCCCTCCCTCAGGCTCTCTTTGCAGCCGACTAGACCATAGAAGAAGGGGGTCTGCAGCCTTCTACAGCGTGGTCCACAGAGCGGGGTAGGAGACCCGCCACACCGGGGCTTACCCTCTGGCTCCAGCCCGTCAGATGCAGGGTACAGGAGGTGTCCGGGCGTCTCTCTCCCGGCTCTTCTGGCGACCGTGCGTGGCGTGAGGCGGGATCGGGACCTTGGGCTCAGATTTGCACCAGCGGGTCCGGTGACTGCAACGATTCCAGGGGGTCGGCCGAGGCCACAGTAGAGCAAGGGTCCAGGGCGGGGAGCAAAGGCACCAAAAACTCCGGCATCCGGGCGGGCTAAGACTTCGGGAAAGCGGCGGCGCAGTCAGCGCGTCGTCGCACGCGTTGCACCTCGAAAATCGGCAAGGATAGGAATCAGGATGATAGTCCGAGGCCAAGGGCCGACGGAGCCGGGCGCTCAAGCGACTGCTCCGGTCGCCATCTTGGCTCCTCCTCCAGGGTAGTCTTGTTATAAATAAATATCCTTTATTTTCATAACAACTTGTGTGGTGTCCTTTCACGTGGTGTTCAAAGGGTAAATGTGGTGGTAAAACAGCTGGCTTAACACGCCCTCTAGAGTTTAGCCTAAAGACTGCTCTTGTCCATGCTACTAGGATAGCTGGTCTATAAGGTTGACTTACAACCAATCATCAATAAGGGTCGTTTGGAATGATACACAGTGATCACTAGAATAGTGAGCACTACATATCAGGCCAACTTCTCACACTGGGGGCCCCGCTTCGGGCGGGCCCGGGTGCTGCCTTCCCCTGTCTCAGGATCCACGGACCTCACGGGGCTCTGACCCAGAAAACTCGGAGAGAAAGGACCATCGGGAAGGGGCTGAGAGGCAGGAGCGTACCCGGGCCCCTGGGGGCCCCGGCGGGCGGGCCCCGGGTCTGCCTTCCCCTGATTCAGAATCGCCAAACCTTACTTTGGTCTGACTGACCCTCTCCCTAGTAATCCGGAGGAAAATTACCCCCCTTTCTTGTAATCCGTGCGCACGAGGTGACAGAGGGGACCCTAGGCGCGAATGTACGCGACCTCCTAGAGCCCTCGCTGGGATCCGGGAGGCAAATGGACCCTCATCGAGACTTCCAGGCAAGCTCGGCCATCTGGTCGCCCCATAGGAAAGCATTGTGCGCGACCAGATGGCCGAGGGGAAAGGAGCGACCAGATGGCCGAAGGGACTTGCGCGACCAGATGGCCGAGGGGACAGGAGCGACCAGATGGCCGAGGGGAAAGGGGAAAGGGAAGGGGGAGCCTCCCCGGGCCCTCCGGACCGCACCCCGGGCACCCTGCCACGCGGCAGGACCCAGGACGGAGCCCGGGGCGGGGAGGCCGCCCTCCCCGGGGCCCCCAGGGGCCCGGCCAGAGCTCCTGAACCCAATCCAGCGAGGGGAGGCTCCCCGGCCACAATGGAACCCCGTCCCGGGCCTTTGGCAGTGCAGCAGGCCGGGGGACGGGACCCGGGGCCGGAGACCCCGACCCGGGGCCCAACCGGGCCCCTGGACCCAGCCGGGGCTCCCGGGCCCAGAGGCGCAGGGGGAGCCTCCCTGGGTCCTCCGGACCCCTCCCCGGGCACCCTGCCACAAGGCAGGACCCAGGACGGAGCCCGGGGTGGGGAGGCCGCCCTCCCCGGGGCCCCCAGGGGCCCGGCCAAAGCTCCTGAACCCAGACGAGCGAAGGGAGGCTCCCCGGCCACAACGGAACCCCGTCCTGGGCCTTTGGGAGTGCCGCAGGCCGGGGGACAGGGCCCGGGGCCGGAGACCCCGACCCGGGGCCCGACTGGGCCCCTAGACCCAGCCGGGGCTCCCGGGCCCGGAGGCGCAGGGGGAGCCTCCCCGGGCCCTCCGGACCCCGCCCCGGGCACCCTGCCACGCGGCAGGACCCAGGACAGAGCCCGGGGTGGGGAGGCCGCCCTCCCCGGGGCCCCCAGGGGCCCGGCCGGAGCTCCTGAACCCAATCCAGCGAGGGGAGGCTCCCCGGTCACAACGGAACCCTGTCCCGGGCCTTTGGCAGTGCCGCAGGCCGGGATACGGGGCCAGGGGATGGAGACCCAAACCCGTGGCCCGACCGGGCCCCTGGACCCAGCCGGGGCTCCCAGGCCCGGAGGCGCAGGGGGAGCCTCCCCGGGCTCTCCGGACCCCGTACCCGGGCACCCTGCCACGCGGCAGGACCCAGGACAGAGCCCGGGTTGGGGAGGCCACCCTCCCCGGGGCCACCAGGGGCCTGGCCGGAGCTCCTGAACCCAATCCAGTGAGAGAAGGCTCCCCGGCCACAACGGAACCCCGTCCCGGGCCTTTGGCAGTACCGCAGGCCGGGGGCCGGGGCCCGGGGCCGGAAAACCCGACCCGGGGCCCGACCGGGCCCCTGGACCCAGCCGGAGCTCCCGGGCTTGGAGGCACAGGAGTTGCCTCCCCGGGCCCTCCAGACCCCGCCCCAGGCACCCTACTACGCGCCAGGACCCGGGACGGAGCCCAGGGTGGGGAGGCTGCCCTCCCCGGGCGCCCAGGGTCCCGGCCAGAGCTCCTGAACCCAAACCAGTGAGGGGAGGATCCCCGGCCACAACAGAAGCCCGTCCCAGGCCTTTGGCAGTGCCACGGGCCGGGGGACGGGCCGGAGACCCCGACCAGGGGCCCGGCCCCTGGACCCAGCCGGGGCTCCCAGGACCGCAGGCGCAGAGGAAGCCTCCCTGGGCCCTCCGGACCCAGTCCCGGGCACCCTGCCACGCGGCAGGCCCCGGGACAGACCCGGGGCTGGGGCGGCATCCGGGCCCATACAGCTGCCGGCTGAGGACCGAGAGGGATCCCAGAGTACCCTGTCCCTAGTAATCTGGAGGAAGGCTACCCCCCTTTCTTGTAACCCGCGCGCTCCGGGTGACGGAGGAGACCCAAGGGGTGAACGCACCCGGCCTCCTGGAGCCCTGGCTGGGATCCGGGAGGCGAATGGACCCTCATCGGGACTTCCAGGCCTGGCCCGGCAATCTGGTCGCCCCATTGGAAAGCCTTGCGCGCGACCAGATGGCCGAGGAGAAAGGAGCGACCAGATGGCCGGCAACTGAAGACTCCCGTCTGCCATAGCGGTAGGGCTCCCGCCTGCCCAAACCAAGGGCTTGGGGGGACTCTGCTTCCCAGGGTGGGCTCGGGGGACCCCGGCTGGGCCTCAGGCACGGGGAGGACCACCGGAGCTCTCGGGGCCCGGGGGCCCGGGCGCCCGGGGGAGGACTGCCCGGGACCCGTGGAGCCCATCCCTGGGCACTTTGCCACGCCGCGGGCAGGTGGAGGGAAGCCCCGGAGGCCTGGGAGGATGTTGCCCGGGTGCAGCCCATCTGGTCCACGGCAAGGAACTGCCAGCCCCGGAGGGGTGTTCCGGCATACCCTGCCCCTACTAATCCGGAGGAAGGCCACCGTCCTTTCTTGTAACCCGCGCGCTCTGGGTGACGGAGGGGACCCTAGGCGCGGACGCGCCCCACCTCCTGGAGCCCTGGCTGGGATCCGGGAGGTGAATGGACCCTCATCTGGACTTCCAGGCCGGCCCGGCCATCTGGTCGCCCCATTGGAAAGCATTGCGCGCGACCAGATGGCCGAGGGGAAAGGAGCGACCGGATGGCCGGCACCTGAAAGGACTCCCGTTTGCCCGAGCCATAGCGGTAGGGCTCCCACCCGCCCAGGGCTCGGGGGGACTCTGCTTCCCGGGGTGGGCTCGGGGTACCCCGGCTGGGCCTCAGGCACGGGGAGGACCACCGGAGCTCTCGGGGCCCGGGGGCCCAGGCGCCCGGGGGAGGACTGCCCGGGACCCGTGGAGCCCGTCCCTGGGCACTTTGCCACGCCACGGGCCGGTGGAGGGAAGCCCCGGAGGCCTGGGAGGATGTTGCCCGGGTGTAGCCCATCTGGTCCCCAGCAAGGAACTGCCAGCCCCGGAGGGGTGTTCCGGCATACCCTGCCCCTACTAATCCGGAGGAAGGCTACCGTCCTCTCTTGTAACCCGCGCGCTCCGGGTGACGGAGGGGACCCTAGGTGCGGACGCGCCCGACCTCCTGGAGCCCTGGCTGGGATCCGGGAGGTGAATGGACCCTCATCGGGACTTCCAGGCTGGCCCGGCCATCTGGTCGCCCCATTGGAAAGCATTGCGCGCGACCAGATGGCCGAGGGGAAAGGAGCGACCGGATGGCCAGCACCTGAAAGGACTCCCGTCTGCCCGAGCCATAGCGGTAGGGCTCCCACCTGCCCACCCACCCGCCAAGGGCTCGGGGGGGACTCTGCTTCCCGGGGTGGGCTCGGGGGACCCCGGCTGGGCCTCAGGCACGGGGAAGACCACCAGAACTCTCGGGCCCGGGGGCTTCCATGCCGGCCCGGCCATCTGGTCGCCACATTGGAAAACATTGCGCGCGACCAGATGGCCGAGGGGAGAGGTGCAACCAGATGGCTGGGACTGAAAGGACTCCCATCTGTCCAACCCCGAGCCTTCGCGCTAAGGTTCCCGCCTGCCCACGCGGGCTGGAGGAGGGAGCACCGGACGCCCCGGGGAAGTGTCGTCCGGGCTTGGCCCATCTGGTCCCCGCCTGAGAACCGCCATCCCCAGGAGGGGTGTCCCGGCATACCCTGCCCCTATTAATCCAGAGGAAGGCTACCCACCTTTCTTGTAACCCTCGCGCTCCGAGTGACGGAGGGGATCCTAGGCGCGGATGCGCCCTACCTCCTGGAGCCCTGATTGGGATCCGGGAGTCAAATGAGCCCTCATTGGGACTTCCAGGCTGGCCCGGCCATCTGGTCACCCCATTGGAAAGCATTGCGCTCGCGCGACCAGATGGCCGAGGGTAAGGTGCGACCAGATGGCCGGGACCGAAAGGACTCCCAGCTACCCACACCGAGCCATAGCGGTAGGGCTCCCGCCTGCCCTTGCAGGGCTCCGGGGCTCTGTACCAGGGTCTATTGTCCCGGGCAGATGGACACTTGGCAGGCCGCAGGACGTGGGATCCCAGGCCCTGACAAAAAATCAGGAGGCCCGGGGCCGGTCCCTGCTTCTCAACGCAGGCAGGCCGGGGAGATCGGGGAGTCCTGCCCAAGCACGAGGGACCCCAGTCCCGGGCACACGGTCCATCAGGTTGTGCGCTCGTTTTCCACAATTTTTTTCAGAATAGTGCGTAGTTGCGCTAGGCAAAGTCCGCCCAGCCCTACTCAGGATGTGCTCTCGTTTTCGACAATTTTTTTCAAAATTCTGCGTAGTGGCGCTACGCAAAGTCCGCCCAGCCCTTCTAAATAGTTTCAAAGATGTAAGAAATCAACACAATTTTCAGCCCCAACTAACACCTGTTGGAAATATTGCCAGTGTGCTGGGAAAACTATGCTAGGATGCCAATGCAGTTAAGCAGAAGGGCCCATGAACTATGGGGAGCCAAATGACTACTCAAAACGTTACTGGTATTATAAAACTGACATTAACAAACGTTTGAGAAACTGGCTTTAAAAAAATTCTCTCTTCAAATTTAATTGTTGCTCTTTTCACAGATATTTTTAAGAGTGGTTTCAGCATTTAGGGCCATATGCATCAGGCAAAAAACGGTTGCAAACAGGCAGATTCGCAGAATCTGCCCCTTTGCGACCTGATTTGGGATGCATCAACCCAAATGCAAAAAGCGCAGTTTGAGAAATTGCAAAAATAGCGATTACTTAATTGCGATTGCATTTAGGGAATCGCAAATTGTGATTCAATGATGCGCATGCATGATGAAATCGCAAATAGCAATTTTGCAAATAGGGGTCGCAAATTACCATAAATTTGAACTTGATTGTAATTTGCAAAAACTTTGACAAATACACTAAAGTGCATTTTTCAAAGTTCCTGGCTACACACACATGCCCTTGGGGCATTTGTGTGCGCAACATGTGTTCACATTACAATTTCAGGGGTGCAACAGGGTGTCCTTTCGGCACCCTTGCACCCTTGAAATTGCATGCGCAATTTGCGAGTACCTATTGGGTAGTCACAAATTGTGCATGCAATTCCCATTCATTCCTATGGGACTGTAGGCCCATGGGAATGAATGGGAAGCTATTCCTTAATTGCGACTCGCAAATTATTAAGTGTGACTCACAATTTGCGAGTCGCAATTAAGGAATGTTTAGGAATCGCAATTTTTTTAGAGATTCCTACCTGCATAGGCTTTTGCGATTCCTTAATTGCGATTCCTTAATAATCGCAATGGAGGAATCGCAAAAGCCTACCTTGATGCATGTGCCCCTTAGCTTCTAATGCACATAACATAACTGCATTGTTAGACCTCCAGCTCTAACGAAGAGCTCAGACAAACCACCCCAAAAAAGAAAAATGTAAAAAGCAAACTAAGTGAAAAAAACAACGTTTGATACATTACGAACAAGTAATGAGGGAAACTTGCTGCCTACAAAGATTCAAACTTCCCACTCTCTGTAGAGTCTCAATCTAGCCAGTCAAGGTGCAAACCGATGCTGTTACCAGCAAAAGCATTTCTTTTCATTGTGGCAGCCAGAAGCAGGGGAATAATATGGAAGTAAGGTTGAGCTATGACACCGAAAAGGTCAGAGGAGCAATGAAATAATCAACTCCGCATCAGCCACTTCGAGCCCCAGATAATAAAAGGGCCCACGTCTCACCCCCGCAAAGGTCACAGTACCAAAGGGGCTGGAAGAGATGAGCACAACACCAAAAGGCCATACAGAGAAGCAGCCAGCTGCAATGTGAATCAATGTGTTCTTAATTGCACAAAGTGAGGACAGCAAAGAGGGGGCAGCGCTACACAAGCGGGATTATTTCAACTCAAAGCAGGCCTTTGTAGCTTCTTAGGCGGCCATGGCTCCATCTCCTTCAACACATGTGAAATCAAGCTGAGGAACACCAAAAAAACACTAAGGGGGATATTACCCAAAAATTGCAATAATTATCGCAAGGTGCGCTTATCGCCGGCTATCGCTGGATTTCATCGCGGAGATAACGCGTTATTATCAATGCTTATCTCCAAGGTGACAGAAAATCCAGCAATAGCGGCGAAACCCAGCAATAGCGCGAGAAATCCAGCGATAAATCCAACACGCTAAAGAAAAGCTTGCTAATGGGCAGGTGAGGACTTAACCCTACAATCCACCTCCCATGGACTAGAATGGTTAAGTCATGTTTTTAGCAGGTGTTAGATTCCAGCGATATTCGCGGTTAGCGCAAATTTTTTTATCGCTTCGCGGGCATTGCTAATAGGGGGAAGCTGGGTTTGCGACTGTTTTCAGTCGCTTTAAGTTGGAAACGCCTACTTTGCATGTCATTAGCGATATATATCGCTGACATGCAAAGCGGCACCAAAACGGTCGCTTTCGCCATAAAGCTGTCTCTAACAGCTGTTAGCGACAGCTTGCTAATAGGGCAATAGAAATATCGCCGCTTTAGCGGCAAAAAGTGCCGCTAAAGCGGCGTGAAGGCCCTTGCTAATATCCCCCTATGTGTCCCTTTGGACCTCCATTAGTCGCATAAAGTACTGCACACTGCAGTCCTGAAGAATCCGATAGGAAGCACACCAATGATTTAAAAAAAAAAAAGAAAAAAAGCGAACTTCCTCAAATGCGAAATAATGTAACATATCCATGACTTAGCTCACAGGAGCCGGAGATTAGCATTTCGATGCGTTCTCTGCCACACATGGGCCACACAGTATACAACAAAATACAGAGATTGTTTGGTGAGCATTGTGTCAGGAAAATAGAAACGCTTACCGCAGTGGTGCCCGGCAAACAAAAACAAAACAGGCTCTCCCACTACGCTTCTTTTTCTAGGGCTGTATGTTTAGGCATTAGTCCTTTTCTTCTGTCAGTTGCTGTCTTGTGACACCAAAGCAGTAGCTGACGCAGTGCTCAACTGTGCCGGACACAAAGGAGTCTCGGACTCCCAGCAGTATCATAAGCAATATTAGAAAATCCACAAAGCAGGGAAAGGGTGAAGTACCACAGGCTGTTACTGGGTGTCCCTCTGGATTTCTAAAGGAACCTCTATTAGCCACATGAGATACTGCACCCTGCAATCCTAAAGAATCCAGTAGGAAGCACACCAGATGAGTAAAAAGCCATGTATATATATATATTCAGTGAAAAAACCATAGGTTTCACACACGTTATAGTTAGCTGGACATTTCACTCGTAAAAAACCAATGAAATTTCCTCGTTATAGTTAGTTAAGCTAACTATAACTCGCGCGCCCGCAATGCACTGCTGATGACGTCACATATTACATCACTCATGACATGGTCAGTGACATCACTCATGACATCACTGATGACATCTCAAATGACATCACTGATGACATCACTGATGACATCATCCAGTGAATGTGTGTTTTTCTGAAAATTAAATATGTTTTATATATCTCAAGGTCGATGGAAGAATAAATGAGTATATAAGTGTCTAAATGGATGATTTGTTTTTGAAAAATTGATTGTATTACTGACTGATTAAGTGTATCTTATTGAATACATGGCTAAGTGAGTAATGTTTAAATGTGTAAATACCTGTATCAGTCTCTCACTTTGTGTATAAGTGGCTGCATGGGTTGGTGAGCAGCAACATGAGTGTCTATATAGGTTATTAGTTGTTTTTTTGAGTATCAGTATGAGTGTCTGAGTGTCTGTATGGTTCAGTGGGGGGTATTACGTAGTGCATAAGTGCATGAATGAGTGACTCACTGTTTGTATGTGTTGAAGACAGCATATGTGCAGGACTGTATGGGTGGAAGAGTGTGTGTATGGGTGTGTTAGTGAGTGAATGGCTGTCTCAATAGTGTCTCTATGAGTAACTACATATGTTTTAAACTAGTATATGTGACTATTGGTGTATATAAGTGAGTGTATGTGAGAGTGAGAGATTGAAAGAGTTCCTGTATGAATAAGTATGTGTTTCTATAAGTGATTGTTTAAAAGACTAAGTATGTGTAAGTTTCCGTAGAAGTAAGTGTGGTGGTGTGTGTATAACTGTATATGCAAGTAAATGGATGTTTGATTCTTTATTAGCATGAGTAACTATGTGTGTGAGTAACTCTATGGATGAGTGGCATTGTGTTACAGGATGTATAGGTGTATGAGTACATATGATGTGTGAGTACACGAATGAGTGACTGTACAGGACTGTTGGTGAATAAGTGGATGTTTATGTGGATCTTAGAATTATTGAAGAGGTTGTTGTAATTGGTATTGGTATGTCCATTTTTTTGAAAATTTCAGTCTCTATTTTTGAATGTGTGTATCAAAGGTTATATTAGGGTGAGAGGAGGTCTGCCACTCTATCACATGGATGATGTCATCAGTGATGTCATCAGTGATGTCATTTGAGATGTCATCAGTGATGTCATGAGTGATGTCACTGACCATGTCATGAGTGATGTAATATGTGACGTCATCAGCAGTGCATTGCGGGCGCGCGAGTTATAGTAAGCTTAACTAACTATAACGGGGAAATTTCATTGGTTTTTTACGAGTGAAATGTCCAGCTAACTATAACGTGTGTGAAACCTATGGTTTTTTCACTGAATTTGCAAGGTTTTTTAAATGCTAATTCCTAACTATAACGTGTGTGAAACCTATGGTTTTTTCACTGAATTTGCAAGGTTTTTTAAATGCTAATTCCTAACTATAACATGTGTGAAACCTATGGTTTTTTCAGTGAATTTGCAAGGTTTTTTAAATGCTAATTTCTAACTATAACGTGTGTGAAACCCATGGTTTTTTCAGTGAATTTGTATGGTTTTTTAAATGCTAATTCTTAGCTATAACATATGTGATTCCCATATTTTTTTTTATTGATTTTTTATGATTTTTTTTTTTATAAATTCTTATATTAAATGTGTTTTTTTTTAAAAAAAACAAGTTTTTTTTAAACTTTTTATTCTCTTAAAACACTATGGTGCCAATTCCGATCCGGTAAAAACCCGGTACGAACCGTCGGACGGAGCCTTTTCTCCGTCCGACTCGTACCCGGTGCGAAATCCATCCGAAAATGCAAGTACGATTCCTACGGAAACACCATTTCCGTACGAATCGAACAAAACACCGACCGAACAGAATCGAAACACAATTCCGATCCTGAAAAGCGCCGAACTGACGTCGGTACGCATCCAGCCTACGTTTCACGAACCAGGAAGTACGATTCGAACCGACGTCATCCCGCACGGAAAATATTTACCGGCTGTCAAAAACTGCCGGGAAATCAGGACGACACACGCAAGGAGCAGCTGGACGCGACGAACAGACATGGACCCGAACCTACGTGCCATCCCTGCCCTCCTAGCAGTCCACCTGGCGTACAGGAACCGACGCAGACGCCGCAGAAGGTCAGCACAACAACCAGGGGCAAAGAGGGGGGCAGGGGCAGGACACACAACACCAACACATGGTACCAAATCACACATGGCCTGGACATACCTGACCATCAGGGCCTGGTCACTTCCAGGGGGTGGGGGCGAGGCCAGCAACGCAAGCGTCCGCCACAACGGAAGTGGATGGTCATGCGAACCGGTACGTACCCTACCCAGGCCGCAAGAGCGTGGGTACGGAACGTACCACGCGTCCCCCTACGTCACTCCATCAATGGCGGTACGGCCCGTACCCACGTCAGAAAGGCCTTGGTACGGCTCGTACAAGCATTGCTGGGGTCATGTAGGGGTACGCGTGGTACGACCCGTAGCCACGCCCCCAAGGCCTGTGTACGGTGCGGACCACACGGCACCGCAACAATGGGGGGACGCACCGTACCCACCCACCAAAGGCATGGGTACGGGCCGTACCCAGGCATGCAGAGCGTGGGTAGGGGTATGTACGGACCGTACCCCCACCCATGGAAGTACAGCCCGTACCCCCACCCGTGTATGTACGCCCCGATCCCCCACCCCAGCAGTGTATGTACGCCCCGACCCCCCACCCGTGTATGTACGCACCGAACCCCCACCCCAGCAGTGTATGTACGCCCCGAACCCCCACCCGTGTATGTACGCACCGAACCACCACCCGTGTACGTACGCCCCGAACCCCCACCCCAGCAGTGTATGTACGCCCCGAACCCCCACCCGTGTATGTACGCACCGAACCACCACCCCAGCAGCGTATGTACGCCCCGAACCCCCACCCGTGTATGTACGCACCGAACCACCACCCGTGTATGTACGCCCCGAACCCCCACCCCAGCAGTGTATGTACGCCCCGACCCCCCACCCGTGTATGTACGCACCGAACCCCCACCCCAGCAGTGTATGTACGCCCCGAACCCCCACCCGTGTATGTACGCACCGAACCACCACCCGTGTATGTACGCCCCGAACCCCCACCCCAGCAGTGTATGTACGCCCCGAACCCCCACCCGTGTATGTACGCACCGAACCCCCACCCCAGCAGTGTATGTACGCCCCGAACCCCCACCCGTGTATGTACGCACCGAACCACCACCCGTGTATGTACGCCCCGAACCCCCACCCCAGCAGTGTATGTACGCCCCGAACCCCCACCCATGTATGTACGCACCGAACCCCCACCCCAGCAGTGTATGTACGCCCGAACCCCCACCCGTGTATGTACGCACCGAACCACCACCCGTGTATGTACGCCCCGAACCCCCACCCCAGCAGTGTATGTACGCCCCGAACCCCCACCCGTGTATGTACGCACCGAACCACCACCCGTGTATGTACGCCCCGAACCCCCACCCGTGTATGTATGCCCCGAACCCCCACCCCAGCAGTGTATGTACGCCCCGAACCCCCACCCGTGTATGTACGCACCGAACCCCCACCCCAGCAGTGTATGTATGCCCCGAACCCCCACCCGTGTATGTACGCCCCGAACCCCCACCCGTGTATGTATGCACCGAACCCCCACCCCAGCAGTGTATGTACGCCCCGAACCCCCACCCGTGTATGTACGCCCTGAACCCCCACCCGTGTATGTACGCACCGAACCCCCACCCCAGCAGTGTATGTACGCCCCGAACCCCCACCCGTGTATGTACGCCCCGAACCCCCACCCCAGCAGTGTATGTACGCCCCGAACCCCCACCCGTGTATGTACGCACCTAACCTGCAATAAGAATGGTGTGTGCCTAACACCCCCAGCAGTGCCCAGACATAGGAGGGGTGGGTGCAGAGTCCTCCCAGCAGTGCCCAGACACAGGAGGGGTGTGTGTAGAGTCCTCCCAGCAGTGGCCAGACGCAGGAGGGGTGGGTGCAGAGTCCTCCCAGCAGTGCCCAGAGACAGGAGGGGTGGGTGCAGAGTCCTCCCAGCAGTGCCCAGAGACAGGAGGGGTGGGTGCCTAACACTCCCAGCAGTGCCCAGAGACAGGAGGGGTGGGTGCCGAACACTCCCAGCAGTGCCCAGAGACAGGAGGGGTGGGTGCCTAACACTCCCAGCAGTGCCCAGAGACAGGAGGGGTGGGTGCCTAACACTCCCAGCAGTGCCCTGAGACAGGAGGGGTGGGTGCAGAGTCCTCCCAGCAGTGCCCAGACATAGGACAATATACCCCATCAACAAGTTCAGTGACCAACAAGGGTGATACCCCAGATGCAGGTGGAGCCATCGCTGAGCCAGCATGGCTATATTGAAAGGCAACCCTCACACATCCAGGAAATGTAGACACAGCACAGCACAGCATTTGGGAGACACCCTGCAGGGAAAATGGCCTGCTCCACAGAGGATGGAACACACCTTGGGACAATGTCACCATACAGTGAGAGCAAACATGACCAAATACCATTGGCAGAGACCTTTGTGATGGCACGCAGATGGCAGGGTACACCCCATGAGCAGCACACTCCAACATTTCACAGACCCCTAACACATTATCACCACCCCAACTCAGGGAGCACCAGCACCAACAGCAAGTCCAGGAAAGCATCAGTGTGCAAAACCAAGAGAAAATGCTTTATTCAGCAGGAAAATATCTCTGAGAAAATGTATGCGTACGCCACAGTAGTACGCGTGTACAGTCCGTACTACTGTGGCGTACGCATACGCCAGCGCCCATATTGTGATCCGGACCGTACAAGCGCGTGTACAGTCCGTACTACTGTGGCGTACGCATACGCCAGCGCCCATATTGTGATCCGGACCGTACAAGCGCGTGTACAGTCCGTACTACTGTGGCGTACGCATACGCCAGCGCCCATATTGTGATCCGGACCGTACAAGCGCGTGTACAGTCCGTACTACTGTGGCGTACGCATACGCCAGCGCCCATATTGGCCCAGGGACCCTATACACGCACTCAGAGCGTATGTACGGTGCGTTTCACACCTGTCAGTGGTGACAGGCGGCACACAGACAGGAATGGAGCGGTCAGATTTTGCCAAGGGTGGACACCAATGCATTGTCTGTGCAATACCACATGTGTGTGACACAGGTGTGTCAGGATGTGATGTGGCACTTTACCCCTGAGGTGTGGGCAAAGCATATGTACGATGAGCTGTGTACACATGTCGTGTGTGATGGTGCGCATTGTACCACACATCCCCTGCACTCCTTTGACATGTGTGCATGTCGTACACACTAGTGGAGCCATGAGTCACTTGCATGTCCCAGTCACGGACACCTGCACCTGTCCCCTGCTGCCAGGTACACGGAATATTACACATGACATGTGTATGGCTGCGTTGCACGCTGCAACCATGTCATGTGTGTGGCATGTGTTTCCATGATTTTGCTGTAGGTGTGTGGTCCAATGTTGCTGCTGCCAACATGTGTCTGTGTGTAGATGGCCATGGCACACTGTTCCGCACACCAGCCCACATATGTGATCTGCCATGAGGTGTGTATGTATGCAACTACACGGAGTATCAAAACAAGTACATATCCACATGCTCTCTATGTATGTTCTGTCTCGACATGTACTCCTCCAAGGCAATGTGTGTGGCCTGTCCTTTTCCTATGACATGTGACCAGTGCATATCGCATCCACCAACCTGTCTGTACCATACGCATACTACTTCTGCACATGTGTGGATGTCTGTGAATCCTGTGATGCGTGTGCATGTTCACTTACACTGGCCCACAGCTAGTCTCATGCCATGTCATCGTGAGCTTGCCCCACTCCGTTAGTGGCTGTCCCTTGGTAGGAGTGTCACCTGACTGGCGTACGTGTCCAGGAAATGTGGCACAGACCTGACTCAGAATGTGGCATTTGTGTATTGGCTGTGTAACATGTGCTCAGTGCATTGACAATGTCGTTGTACAGTGCTCACTCTTCGGTGTTCCTTCCATTTCACTGCAGGGCTCCGCCTCTCCCTCGACGTATGCCAGACATGGCTGCCCTGCATGAACGGGACTGTATACGCCGCTACAGATTCAGCCAACGGTTGATTGATGAGTTGACTGGCCGGCTGGAAGCACAACTCCTCCCGCGCCACAGGTATCCCAGTGCACTGACACCCAAGTTGAAGGTGATGGCAGCCCTACATTTCCTTGCCACGGGTACGTTCCAACATACCATTGCTGACGTCGGGGGCATGTCCCAGACGATGTTCAGCCGTGTTCTGCATGATTTCTTAGAGGCCATGTTGGTTCACCTGGATGAGTACATTAAATTCCCAAATCGTGAGCAGTTGACAGATGTCAAGCGTGAGTTCTATGCCCTGGGAGGGATGCCCCATGTCATTGGGTCCATAGATGGGACACATGTTGCGTTGGTACCACCACAGGCACAGGAGGTGGTGTATAGGAATCGCAAACATTATCACTCCATTAATGCCCTTGTGGTGTGTCTGTCCAACATGGTGATTTCACATGTCTGTGTTCGCTTTCCAGGATCAGCACACGATGCCTTCATCATGAGGCATAGCAGGCTGCCTGAAATGATGCAGCAGCTGCGGAACGAGCGAGCATGTATTGTTGGTGGGTAGACTCTGGCAGTTCAGTGTTTGGCGTCATCTTCCAATCTCACTGCCTGTGCTGACACACTTCTGTCCATGATGTTTCCTTGTAGGGGACGCTGGCTATCCCAACATGCCATGGCTGATGACGCCTGTCCGCAACCCCAGCACGGCTGCCGAGCACCGCTACAACAACGCCCATGGGCGGACCAGGAGAGTCATTGAGAGGACGTTTGGACTTCTGAAGAGCCGATTCCGGTGCCTCCACAAGACCGGCGGAGCACTCCCATATGCCCCGGTGAAGGTGTGCAAGATCATCATCGTCTGCTGCATGCTGCACAACATGGCAGTGGAGGAAGCTATTCCACTCATACTGGATCAAGATGACCAGGACCATCCACCCGTGGAGGATGAAGGCCTTGGTGACGGGGCAAGTGATGTGGAGGAGGAGGAGGCTGTGGAGGACATGCGGAGTCGGCTCATACGCAACTTCTTTGCTTAGTGGTGAGTTCAAGTGTCTGAGTGTGCACGCATTGGGACGTGTGTGGCATGTGTTGCAATGTGTGTGTCCATCTGCATGTCTGCCAAGTGAGTCAGTGGTGTGTATTGAAGTGTCACTCGAGTGATGGCGCAATGGAAGGATGTTGTCAGAGAGTCATCATTGTCACCTGTCATGTTGACAACATGATACGTGTTGAGTACATGCTTGCGGATGTGCTCCTTTGGGCTGACTCCTTGTGTGTCTCTCTTCCACAGGTCCATGGGCATGCTGTCTGCTGGTGGCATTGTTGTGCTCCTGCTACTCCTCATGAACACAGCAACATGTGCTGATTCTGCGTCACATGCACGGGCAAGTTTGGAAATCTCCTTAGGGTAAGGGATGCCTCACGGCGTTTTGGGTGTGTAAATTGTTTGTAGTCTGTGTGCACTTCTCCGGTTCATGTGTGGTCAATTTGCATACATGTGGATCCTACATGGGGAACATGACATGGGGCAGGCTTCACCTGGAGCCATGGTCAGACTTGGTAACTGTCATGTGTCAGGGGATTGGGGATTGTGATGAGGCCATCAATGTGTGTAACACTGGCCTCGGAAACATACAGGTTGCACCGGGTTGACATGGTGTGTGATTGCCCCATCAGGGCCTCAATGGTGTATAGCAGCCTCTCCCTGGCAGCAGGGGGTGTTTAGCTGTTATCCGTCACTTGTGTGCCAGTTCAATGGAATGCCAGCATCTGTGTTGCAATGGGGGGTGCCAGTGTTGCTCCCACATGTTCATCCACATGACCTGTGTATGTGTTGACAGAGTATCATTGTCATTCCAACACACATGACTAATAAATTTGTCCCTCTGTCTCCAAGGTGCCTCTTCCCTGTCAATGGTGGCCTGTTGCCATTGTGCGTGCGGCATGTCTGGCATAGTTTTCAGAGGTGGTGGTGCATATGTGTCTATGTGTAGAGTGACAAGATGCTAGCGGTTTGTCAGGGAGTGGAAACTGTCTTATGCACAAGATACACAGTTCCATCCACCTCAAGGCAAGAGAGTTCATCCCCCAGGGCAACTACAACATCCGTGTCGAATCCTACCCTGCAGTCTACGGACATGTGCCTTACGACTCCCATGATACTTGTCCATATCCGGAGTGCATCTGCACAGCTCTGCTACTGCATCGGGCAACCAGGCCACATCAACGTCCAAATGGGATGGGGGGAATGATTCACAGCCAGCTGCAGGATGACCTTCTCGATCCACGCCCACACGCATGATGCAGCACACAACCCCAACACAACCATGTGGCACTGTGATCCAAAACTGCATTCTGGCATCTCCATGCATCCAACCTTGGCCTAGCCACCATTCTCAACATCCGCCTGACGCAAGCATGCAGGACATGGTAGGGACAAATGGCTAGACATACCTGGGAGCGGCTAGCCAGGTCACTCCACATGATCCCTGACCTCTGCGCATGACTGTTGCTCCCCTGAATGTGTCTGTAGCCACAGTTGTGCGGGAACCTCTCAGCTGGTTGGGCCCAGCACAGGTGAGTATGGTACTCCATGTCTGTATCAGATGATACATTGGGACCCATGTGTGTCCTGGGCAAGACTGAGACCCCACGGTTTGGATGGTTGGAGTTAATTCTGAGATCAGGCATGCTTTGACTTTACGACACACACATGAATTGTAATAATGCAGAATCACGGCATCATCTTGTAAGTGTGATTAATTTATTTGTGGTGGGGTACGGGTTTGTGGGGATGACAAGAGGTGCACAGCGGGAGTGTAGAATCCAAAGTTCACTGGGGGAGTTGGTATCCTTGCCGTAGCAAAATGTCAGAGTCCATGCCACAGTCTTCGTCAACATAGGTCAGACAGTGACCAGCAAGTCCATGTGGCAGAGGATGTCATGTGCTGCTATTGGGCCAGAGGGCCAGGTGCCAGGCCAGGTGACCTGGGAGATGGTGATGTTCTGCTGACTCTCACAGTCTTTTTCGTGGACGACCCACCTTCCTGCGGGGACCCTCGGAAGCAGGCCGTGACGATGTCTGTGACGCTCCGTCGGATGAATCCTCCTCCTCCTGATCCCTCCCTGTGTCTGGTAATGGGCTTCGCCTGGTGCCACAGGGAGGGTTGCCCATGTTGTCAGCAATCCGACGGAGTACACCGGTCATTTGGGTTTGCACCGCCACGAGCTCAGCCTGTCTATCCTCCATCCTTCCTTGGTGTTGCAGTTGACAGGCATGTTGCTGGGCCTGCAGGGTCTTCATCTCCTGGAGGGTCCCCTTGATGTCATTGAGGGTGGACGCAATCTGGTCCATGCCCCTGGTGTCACGCCGGTATGTATCCAGGATGTTGCTGACCTGGGACACTACTGGGTCCTGAGCTCCCTGGTCAGGTTCGCGCCTCCGCCGTCCTCCACTCCCGCCACCCCTGCCCACGTGCACCTGGCCTGCCGTTGTGGGCGCATCGGGTCTCCGGGACCCCTGAGGGATGGCATCTGCGTTGCCGCCTGCCTCCTCCTGGGTACCCGGAGGACCGTGTCCCTCCTGGGCAGACTGGCTGGGTGGTCGTGTGCGGGCAGGGCTCCTGGACGTCTCCTGGGATGTGGCAGGAATGGGGGTGGTGGTTGGCACAGTTGTACCTGACGCAGGTGCTGCAGGTGGTTGGACACCAGAGGGGCCAGGTTGGTCTGGGTCATCCACGGAGTGGTGAGAGTCGTCGCTGGCGGTGGGGTCCTCATCCCGCAGAGCCTGGTCCTGTGAGACTTCCCCCCCAGTGTTGGGGGGTGATCGTCGACGTTGACCTGTGTGTGAGAGAGACAATGTTAACAGTGTTACATGTGGCATCCATGTTTCATGCATTTCTGATTTGGCACTCTTCCTCTGGGTAGTTGGATCTGTCTTGCATTCCTCTCACAGTGCACTTGTGCATGGGTATGTCCCTTGGCCACAGCTGTCAGGGCTTTACGCATGTGTGACACAATCTTAGTTGATGCATCTATTTGGGTACACAGTCAGCAGTGTGGTGTGCAGGCGTAGCGAGCCATGCAGAGGCGCCTTACGTGTTGCACTGTACGTGGCCAAATGGTGTTTTGCCAAGGCAATTTGATGTTGCAGGTAGGTGACTGAAGCATTTGTGACAGGGTTCTTACCGACACAGTGGGTGGGTATACTGGGTGTGTGGTTAGGTCTGTGCCTGCAGCACGGATGGACTCGTGCACAGATTGACACATGGACCGGTCTTCATCTACGGTAGGGGGGGGTTGAGGCACTGCCAGACCTTGTCTGCATGCACACAGTCCACCGGCTGACGAGTGGACATGGCCACACCACCCAAGGGTGATTTGGTCTCCCTGTGTCTCCCTTCCTCCCTCCCTCTGTCACCCTCCTCCCTCTGTCGGTCTCCCTCTGTCACCCTACTCCCTCCCTCTGTCTGTCTCCCTGTGTCCCCCTCTGTCTCCTTCCCTCTCATTCCCCCTCTCCCTCCCTCTATTTGTCACCCTCTGTCACCTCAGGCCAGCTTCCTGGGCACACACAGTTAGCCGGTCTTTGAATGGCCATTGGCTTGTTCATGTGAGTTAGTTCCTGTTCTCCGGGCACCCATTGGGCAGTGTGTCTGAGTGTAGGCTGCTGCTGTGGCGGTGTGTGCTGAGACTCTATCAGAGCGATGCATCTTCATTGTCTGCTGTTATGTGCAAATTGTGCCTTCAGACCCATGTCATCCTGCATGGCAGCCACCATTTGCAGGCAAGACAGTACTGTGTGGGTACACACAGTTTGTATGGCTGTGCCCTGGGCCATATGGGCTGAGGGCATTGTTGTGTGCTTGTGAGTTGCTCAATGTTAGTTTTGATGCCCCCACTCCCAGCATCGGCCACATCCTGTGTTGTGTTGGTGTTTTGTGTGGCCTGTGACTTGGCATGGCCCTGATTGATGCATGGGGCATGGAGGCGCTAGTGGCATGTGTGTGTTTGTGGAGTGTTGTTGTGTCCGGTGGTGGCTTGGGGGGGGTGGCATGCATGATTGATTGTGTATGGCATCCCCCCCATGTGAGGTGAGTTGTTTGTGTACTCACCAGGGTCTGGGAGTCCTGGTAGTCCGTGTAGTCCCTCCACCGCCAGCGTGGACATCACCTTCTCCTCCCAGGGATGGTATTGTACCGGTCTGGGGGGCGGCCCTCCTCCAGTGATGTTCCCCTGGTTGTGATTGTCAGTCATCTTCCTCTTGACCATCCTCCGCAGATCGTACCACCTGGATTGGCACTCGTGCCTGGTCCTTCTGGTGGTCCCAACAGCATTCACAGAATCGACAATCCTCTGCCACATGGCCGTTTTTTCGGATATGCTGGTCTGTCTGACCAATGTCCCAAAGAGCTGTGGCTCGACTCTGAGGATTTCGTCGACAAGGATCTCCAGCTCCTTCTTTGTGAACTTTGGATTCTTGGTGGTGGACATGGCGTGGGGTGTGGGTGTGGATGGTTGTGGGGGTGTGGGTGTGGATGGTTGTGGGTGTGTGGGTGTGGTAGTGGAGGTGTGTGTGTGAATGTGATGAGGGGGTGTTTGTGTAGGTGGTTGTTGGACTTGGCCCTTCTGGCAGGTTCACCCCTGGACTTTTTGGCTTTTTATTGGTGACTTGGTATGGTGATTGTTTGGTCTCTGCGCACTTTCCCTGTGTCCCAGGGTAAAGTGTGTGCGTGCTCTGAGTGCATGTGGTGAGATAGGCCTGCCCTCCCATAGGAATGCATGGGGAATGTATGTGTCCCTAGTAGTTCCTGATGCGTGGGGTGTGCAGGCCTGAGTTTGGTATGTGCGGACTCGTGGGAGTGAATGCTGCGCGATGATGTGTGCGGCGTGCATGTACCTAGTGTGGAAGTGCCACTTCTAGAAGTGGGCACTTCTGTGTGCAGTGTGTCTGTCGCGTGATTGGCTGGTCGTGTCATGTGACGGGCTAGGGATTCCCCAGAGTCAGGATGAGTCACCCAGTGGTGAATGGGGAGATCAGCAGCTAGATGGGTGGGAGGAGTACACCTGGGTCCTGAATAGGACAGGGTTTTCCACACACAATGCTGGCCCCGCCCCCTGTGGTGCGACTGACGACCCTAGCCCTGCCAGTGAATAGAGTGAGGGGCTGAGCACATCAAGGGTGCTCCCCAACCAGCTGCGACTGGTTTTCCCCCTCACCCTGAACCCAGAACAAAGGGTTTGCCTGTATAAAGATGGGGCTGTGTCCCCACAGAAACTGTTCTCTGCCAGGATCTTACCTGAGGGGGGCTGCTGCTGCTGCTGCTGCTGGACCAGAGGACCGCCACTTGGATTACCTCCCTGCCTGGAGGCCCAGTGAGCTGGCTCTGGGTCCAGCCTTGCCCCCCACCCCTGCCCTGCTGCATGCAGGGAAGAACTTTGCTGGACTTTGTGGTAATTTGCCCCAAAGCGCTGGGAGCGCTTTATTGTGTCCCTCAAGCGCCTGGAAGCGCTTTTATTTGCCGTTTAGCGCCAGGAGCGCTTTATTGCTGGACCCTTTTGCTTGTAGCGCCTGGGAGCGCTGGGATTTACTGCATAGCGCTAGGAGCGCTTCATTTTGAGGCCCGAGCACTGCCAGCGCGCTCCGGTGTCGCCCCGTCACAACCGAGGGAATCCCCGGCGTAGGGATTCCCCCCTGGGGCATCGGATTGAGCGGGAGCCCACCCCGCGTTTTGCCGGTCCAGCGGGAGCCTACCCCGCTTTAGGGGAACCTCGAAAGCAAGCGGGTGCCCACCCCGCAGTGGTGTACCTTAAAACGGGAGCCTACCCCGTATCGCCACCGCCGAATCCCTGAGGGCCGCCGCGCTGCCCGCGGCGACCCGGAAACAAAGGCCGGCAACCTCTGCTTAGGGGCGGGGCCGGAGGTGACGCGGAAGTTGGCGCCGGCTGGAGCGGGGCTCCCAGGAGGGAAAGGGAGAGCCCCGCGTATCGCGTTTGCCCAACGAGCAAAGACCCAGGCGGGAGCCTACCCCGCGCTGGGCCGGACCGGGAGAGAAGCGTCGCCTCCTGACTCCCCAAGCGGGACTCCACCCTAGCGCCGGTGACCGAGACCGGCACCTTCTTTCTGGTGAGTGGGGCTCTGGCCGGGAGTGTGCACACAAAAAGGCTGAGGTGGCTGCTGACCGCGTGTGTGCTCCAACGAGGGCGCACCCTGTATCAAGAGCCGGCGAGGTTCCAACACGCCCCCCCCCCCCCACTATTTCAGAGCCTGCAAGGCTCAGGGGGGGGGCATCAGTGTCCTTAAAGATTCCCCAGAGTCCAGAGGGACTCCGCCGACGGGGACAGTGTTTCCGAGCCCCGAGAGGCTCCAACGAGGCCTACATTGTTTTTATAAGAGCCCAGGGAGGCTCTAAACGTACGGGGGCATTTCTCTGGGTGAGAAGAGCGGCCCCACCTGCCAGAGGGTCGCTCCAACGTTTTGGGAGACTTCCTTCTTGTAGAGCCCAGAGGGGCTCAGGGGGCCACAAGTGTTGCGTATTTAGAGTCCAGGAGAGGCTCCAACACCTGCCATATTTGTTTAGGAAGGTACAGTGGTGCCCCAGCATCTCTCCAGTTGCCCAGCACTTAGTGGGCAACTGCAACGTTTAGGTTGTGGCCTCTGCGTTTTGGCTTGCGCAGCTTGCGCAGCCTTGCCCTGTCTCTACTGGACACAGGGCGTCCTAGCCCCGACAAGGCCAGTTGGCCTAGGGACTGCCACAGGTGGTGGCTTATGTGAGTTCTTGCGCAATTGTGTTCCTAACCTGCACCTCTGAATGTGTTTATGCGTCATGTGCTTTGCTTTACACCTCTGAATGTTATGCATCATGTGTTTATGTGCTTAGACCCCTACAGGTATTGTGATACTTAGGTGGTTGTTTTCTCCCTAGTACAGGTGGTGCCAGTGAGGTCCTGATTCCCTGCGCAATATTTTCCTAAGGTGGTTAGGGTTGCGTAGGTGGTACTTACCTGATACCAGTAGTGACTGGTTGTGTGCTAGGTGTAATTTAGTGCTACAGTGATTGTATGTGCTATGTTCTAAAATATTATTCCTACGTTCTAATTGCTATTTCTACAAAGTGCTAATTCCTGATAGTGGTCCATGTGGCCCTGTCCCCTGTATATATAATCCCTTGTAAATTCTGCCCGTGCCTGTTGGCACATTGTAGAGTGTGTGTTTTTATCTAATGTGTTGTGTATAATACAAAGGCTATTTTTATAGAATACCTTGTGTGGAGTTTCCTTTGTGGTGGGCCTTGGGTGTTGTTGCTGGGTGCGCGCGCGAACGCTTTACACATCGCCTCAGAGATAAGCCTGACTGCTCGTGCCAAGCTACCAAGGGGGTGAGCAGGGGTTATCTTTGGCGTGTAACTTCCTTGCCCTGACTAGAGTGGTGGTTTCTGCCTGACTTTGGCGCAAGCCTTAGCCAGCCAGAAATCCCATTTCTAACATTGGTGATCAGCGGTGGGATTTGGACTTGCGTTTGCGCTGTACCGCAGCAGCAACTGGCCGCACTACAAAACTCTGCATTTAGATAAATCACATGGTATAGGGATTATTGTTTTAAAATTGTTTTTAATTGTCATTTCTTTGGAAATGTGTTTCTTGTGCACTGTGGGTTAGGTGTCCCTAGCTCGGGAGGGTAGATCATCCCCCTTAGTGCATTGTGTTTCTGGATTCACCAGAGGGTGGGATCCAGTGGTGGCAGCGTAATAGTGTCCTGTACATTTGTCCCCCGCCCTGCGCCCAGAGTTGGTACCTGTGTCACGTGGTGGTCAGGTTGAGGAATCAGGGGTGGTAGAAACTGCCTTACCAGTCCGAGGGGAGGGTTGTGTGTGGATGAGTGGTGTGTGGCACTAGGCAAGTGAGTGTGAGTTCTCTGGGATAGAGAGCTTGCTGAATCTTTTTGTGAATTGTGTGCTCCTGTGTGAAACTCAGACCCCTAGGTTCCCTGTATAATTTTTACCATAACGTCCGCCAGAATGGAGCCTGCTTGTGATCCCTATGAGCTAGCTTGGCGCCAGAGGCAGGAGTTAGAAAGGTACTGTACAGAGGGAGAGTCCGACACCCTGTACGAACTTCAGGACCACCTGGTCCTATGGCAAAAGGGTCCAAGGGATCTTGAGCACAGTATGGAAAGGGCCCGGGCCTCACACCTGGAGGGTGGTGGGTCTGTGGGGAGCCCTGAAGATTCAGAAGAGGAGGTAGAGGATGACAATACCTGGACGCCAGTAGAGAGTGAGGACCCCATAGGTAGGGCGTCCCTTGCTGGGTCCAGCGTAGGAGGCAGCGCCTCATCCCTTTCCCTGTCCCCAGAGGAGTGGGAAGATAGGAGGAAAGAAAGGGAGCACCAGCTGACGTTAGAAAAGCTCAGGTTGCAGCATGCCCAGGCTATGGCGCAGCTGGAGGTCAAAAGACAGATGGCGGAGGCTGAGAGGGCCTTTGCCAGAGAGAAACTAGCTCTGGAGGGTAGGTTATCCCCTGAGCGCAGTTGTGGTTTTCTGGACTCCCCAGGGAGGGTTGAGTCCAGTGGTAGCAGCCAGATAGATTCCAGTGTAGGAAATCCCAGTCTGGTACCTGTTCCCCAGGAGGAGGAGTTAAGGTTGAAATTCAGGGGCAGTCGGAAGCTGTCTCACCAGACTTGGGACACGTTTGTGGGTAAATGTGAGGATGCACTGGATGATTGGTTAAGTGTAAACACGAAACGGGATTTTGATGGACTGTATGCTCTGGTTATCAAAGAACAGCTATGCAGTAGTTTTTATCCCGGGTTGCGCCAACACCTGTTGGGATGTGATGCCTTGGATCCTTGGACCCTGGCAAGAAAAGCAGACCGTTGGGAAGGGGTCCCAAGTTCTGATGAGGAATGGGAGAGTGATTCCAACAGTAGTGGTTCAGAGATCCTCCAGCCCAGCGTGGTGGAGGAGGCTCAGTGTAGCCCAGCTAGGTCCCAGGATAGCGAGGAGGGTGTAGGGGCTCACTGCCTGGCTCAGTGGAGCAGGAGTGAGGGGGTGACCGAGGGTCCCCAGACGCCCGAAACCCTGCCTCAGGACTTGGATGGTTTCATGAGGGAACACCAAGTTGGGGACCTAGGCTGTCCTGTTGGTCCACTTGAGGAAGATCTCTTAGTGAGTGGAGGACCTGGAGCGCCTGTAAACAGGGCTCCTGTGGTTCTAGTGTCTGGCAGTACCGCTCCGGTAGGGAGGGTACAGGAGTCCAGTGTGAGGAGTGATTGGGGGATGAGTTCCCCAGTGGAAGAGCCTGTGGGTCAGGGACTACCCAGTTGGGCTAGGATCCCGTGTAGTGGCCAGGGTGGCACCACTTCTGTTCTGGGGGATCTCCGCGCACTGTCAGGTGGACAGGGGACGGGAGATCAGCGCCAGACAGACAGTCGCTCGACATATGTGTCCTTTGATAGCCTCAGGGGGATGGAGTGGAAATCCCCAGAAGTCCTGGAGTGCCAGGCAATTATTCCACCAAAGGTTCTAGGCCGGAGGTTGGAAGGCCAGGTTCGGGATCAGCCTGACCTGAAGGGTGGGACGTCTGTAACCAGCGTCCCGACCAGTTCTTCTTCCAGAGGTACCGCCCCAGTTGGTAGGGAGCAGGGTTCTGGAAGGGGGTGCAGAGGGTGGGAGAGCCCACCTCTGCCCCCGGTACAACCTGAGGGGTTAAACCCTGGGTTGGAATGGCGTTCTAGGTGTACCCCTCGCCAGAGGAAGAGGAACCCTAGGAGAAGAGGTAGGGGAAGGAGAGCCTTCCCTGAGACTGCTGGTCCGCCTGAGGGTGTAGACCCTAGGCTGGGGAACCAGTGGCAGTCTAGTCCTGTCTTTCAGAGAGGAAGAGTGGAGAATGGCCGCTATGTGCCAGGGGTTACTACCCCCCACTCTATGGTTAGGCAAAGACCGGTGGCACCTGGGTGGCCTAGGGCCTGGTCTTGGCCGCGGACAGCTTGGGAGTACCAGTGGGGTAGCCCAGTTGGTCCAGACAGTGGTGTTAAAAAGAATTCCATGGGTTCACCGTGGCGTAGAACCGGAGGGTATCCATGCAGTTGCGGGCCCGCGTCCGTGTTCTATCGCCCCAAGCAGGGAAGTCCATCACGGTGGTGATTGGTCTGCCCTGCGTTTTGGCTGGAAGGGGGTTGTGTTGGACTTGGCCCTTCTGGCAGGTTCACCCCTGGACTTTTTGGCTTTTTATTGGTGACTTGGTATGGTGATTGTTTGGTCTCTGCGCACTTTCCCTGTGTCCCAGGGTAAAGTGCGTGCGTGCTCTGAGTGCATGTGGTGAGATAGGCCTGCCCTCCCATAGGAATGCATGGGGAATGTATGTGTCCCTAGTAGTTCCTGATGCGTGGGGTGTGCAGGCCCGAGTTTGGTATGTGCGGACTCGTGGGAGTGAATGCTGCGCGATGATGTGTGCGGCGTGCATGTACCTAGTGTGGAAGTGCCACTTCTAGAAGTGGGCACTTCTGTGTGCAGTGTGTCTGTCGCGTGATTGGCTGGTCGTGTCATGTGACGGGCTAGGGATTCCCCAGAGTCAGGATGAGTCACCCAGTGGTGAATGGGGAGATCAGCAGCTAGATGGGTGGGAGGAGTACACCTGGGTCCTGAATAGGACAGGGTTTTCCACACACAATGCTGGCCCCGCCCCCTGTGGTGCGACTGACGACCCTAGCCCTGCCAGTGAATAGAGTGAGGGGCTGAGCACATCAAGGGTGCTCCCCAACCAGCTGCGACTGGTTTTCCCCCTCACCCTGAACCCAGAACAAAGGGTTTGCCTGTATAAAGATGGGGCTGTGTCCCCACAGAAACTGTTCTCTGCCAGGATCTTACCTGAGGGGGGCTGCTGCTGCTGCTGCTGCTGGACCAGAGGACCGCCACTTGGATTACCTCCCTGCCTGGAGGCCCAGTGAGCTGGCTCTGGGTCCAGCCTTGCCCCCCACCCCTGCCCTGCTGCATGCAGGGAAGAACTTTGCTGGACTTTGTGGTAATTTGCCCCAAAGCGCTGGGAGCGCTTTATTGTGTCCCTCAAGCGCCTGGAAGCGCTTTTATTTGCCGTTTAGCGCCAGGAGCGCTTTATTGCTGGACCCTTTTGCTTGTAGCGCCTGGGAGCGCTGGGATTTACTGCATAGCGCTAGGAGCGCTTCATTTTGAGGCCCGAGCACTGCCAGCGCGCTCCGGTGTCGCCCCGTCACAACCGAGGGAATCCCCGGCGTAGGGATTCCCCCCTGGGGCATCGGATTGAGCGGGAGCCCACCCCGCGTTTTGCCGGTCCAGCGGGAGCCTACCCCGCTTTAGGGGAACCTCGAAAGCAAGCGGGTGCCCACCCCGCAGTGGTGTACCTTAAAACGGGAGCCTACCCCGTATCGCCACCGCCGAATCCCTGAGGGCCGCCGCGCTGCCCGCGGCGACCCGGAAACAAAGGCCGGCAACCTCTGCTTAGGGGCGGGGCCGGAGGTGACGCGGAAGTTGGCGCCGGCTGGAGCGGGGCTCCCAGGAGGGAAAGGGAGAGCCCCGCGTATCGCGTCTGCCCAACGAGCAAAGACCCAGGCGGGAGCCTACCCCGCGCTGGGCCGGACCGGGAGAGAAGCGTCGCCTCCTGACTCTCAAAGCGGGACTCCACCCTAGCGCCGGTGACCGAGACCGGCACCTTCTTTCTGGTGAGTGGGGCTCTGGCCGGGAGTGTGCACACAAAAAGGCTGAGGTGGCTGCTGACCGCGTGTGTGCTCCAACGAGGGCGCACCCTGTATCAAGAGCCGGCGAGGTTCCAACACGCCCCCCCCCCCCACTATTTCAGAGCCTGCAAGGCTCAGGGGGGGCATCAGTGTCCTTAAAGATTCCCCAGAGTCCAGAGGGACTCCGCCGACGGGGACAGTGTTTCCGAGCCCCGAGAGGCTCCAACGAGGCCTACATTGTTTTTATAAGAGCCCAGGGAGGCTCTAAACGTACGGGGGCATTTCTCTGGGTGAGAAGAGCGGCCCCACCTGCCAGAGGGTCGCTCCAACGTTTTGGGAGACTTCCTTCTTGTAGAGCCCAGAGGGGCTCAGGGGGCCACAAGTGTTGCGTATTTAGAGTCCAGGAGAGGCTCCAACACCTGTCATATTTGTTTAGGAAGGTACAGTGGTGCCCCAGCATCTCTCCAGTTGCCCAGCACTTAGTGGGCAACTGCAACGTTTAGGTTGTGGCCTCTGCGTTTTGGCTTGCGCAGCTTGCGCAGCCTTGCCCTGTCTCTACTGGACACAGGGCGTCCTAGCCCCGACAAGGCCAGTTGGCCTAGGGACTGCCACAGGTGGTGGCTTATGTGAGTTCTTGCGCAATTGTGTTCCTAACCTGCACCTCTGAATGTGTTTATGCGTCATGTGCTTTGCTTTACACCTCTGAATGTTATGCATCATGTGTTTATGTGCTTAGACCCCTACAGGTATTGTGATACTTAGGTGGTTGTTTTCTCCCTAGTACAGGTGGTGCCAGTGAGGTCCTGATTCCCTGCGCAATATTTTCCTAAGGTGGTTAGGGTTGCGTAGGTGGTACTTACCTGATACCAGTAGTGACTGGTTGTGTGCTAGGTGTAATTTAGTGCTACAGTGATTGTATGTGCTATGTTCTAAAATATTATTCCTACGTTCTAATTGCTATTTCTACAAAGTGCTAATTCCTGATAGTGGTCCATGTGGCCCTGTCCCCTGTATATATAATCCCTTGTAAATTCTGCCCGTGCCTGTTGGCACATTGTAGAGTGTGTGTTTTTATCTAATGTGTTGTGTATAATACAAAGGCTATTTTTATAGAATACCTTGTGTGGAGTTTCCTTTGTGGTGGGCCTTGGGTGTTGTTGCTGGGTGCGCGCGCGAACGCTTTACACATCGCCTCAGAGATAAGCCTGACTGCTCGTGCCAAGCTACCAAGGGGGTGAGCAGGGGTTATCTTTGGCGTGTAACTTCCTTGCCCTGACTAGAGTGGTGGTTTCTGCCTGACTTTGGCGCAAGCCTTAGCCAGCCAGAAATCCCATTTCTAACAGTGGTTGTGTGAAGGTATGCAAGTGTGAGGTTCAAGTATGGTGGTGTGGGTCGTCTGTGGGCTCTGGCAGCAGTGGGTCTGTTGCAAAGGCTCATGGTTTGTGTGTGTGGTCCATTTTTATTGGTCCATTTGTGGGTGTGGCTGTGTTTGAAATTTGTGTGGGTGTGTTATGAGGAGTGATTGAGTTTTGGGCCTCTGTTTGGCAGTTTGGCAGTTGCAGGTCAGTGTATGTGATGTTTGTGGGGTTGTTGGGCATGTTTGGTGGTGTGGGGAAACTCTAATTGACTCTCCTTGTGTAAATATGGTTTGTCCTGGTTCAGTATGTGTGTTTTTGGCGTCAGTACGGTCCGTACATGCACTGGTGGGGGTACGGTCCGTACATTCCCTGGTGGGGTGTGGGTACGGCCGTACTTCCACGGGTGGTGGTTCGTTGCGTACATACACGGCTGGGGGTTAGGTGCGTACATACACGGCTGGGGGTTAGGTGCGTACATACACGGGTGGGGTGGGGGTTCAGTGCGTACATACACAGGTGGTGGTTGGGTGCGTACATACACGGGTGGGGTGGGGGTTCGGTGCGTACATACACGGGTGGTGGTTGGGTGCGTACATACACGGGTGGGGTGGGGGTTCGGTGCGTACATACACTGCTGGGGGGGGTTCGGTGCGTACATACACGGGTGGGGGTTCGGGGCGTACATACACTGCTGGGGTGGGGGTTCGGTGCGTACATACACGGGTGGGGGTTCGGTGCGTACATACACGGGTGGGGGTTCGGGGCGTACATACACTGCTGGGGTGGGGGTTCGGGGCGTACATACACTGCTGGGGTGGGGGTACGGGCCGTACTTCCACGGGTGTGGGTACGGTCCGTACATACACGGGTGGTGGTTCGGTGCGTACATACACTGCTGGGGTGGGGGTTCAGTGCGTACATACACGGGTGGGGGTTCGGTGCGTACATACACGGGTGGGGGTTCGGGGCGTACATATACTGCTGGGGTGGGGGTTCGGGGCGTACATACACTGCTGGGGTGGGGGTACGGGCCGTACTTCCACGGCTGTGGGTACGGTCCGTACATACACGGGTGGTGGTTCGGTGCGTACATACACTGCTGGGGTGGGGGTTCGGTGCGTACATACACGGGTGGGGGTTCGGGGCGTACATACACGGCTGGGGGGGTTCGGTGCGTACATACACGGGTGGGGGTTCGGGGCGTACATACACTGCTGGGGTGGGGGTTCGGGGCGTACATACACTGCTGGGGTGGGGGTAAGGGCCGTACTTCCACGGGTGTGGGTACGGTCCGTACATACACGGGTGGTGGTTCGGTGCGTACATACACTGCTGGGGTGGGGGTTCGGTGCGTACATACACGGGTGGGGGTTCGGTGCGTACATACACGGGTGGGGGTTTGGGGCGTACATATACTGCTGGGGTGGGGGTTCGGGGCATACATACACTGCTGGGGTGGGGGTACGGGCCGTACTTCCACGGGTGTGGGTACGGTCCGTACATACACGGGTGGTGGTTCGGTGCGTACATACACTGCTGGGGTGGGGGTTCGGTGCGTACATACACGGGTGGGGGTTCGGGGCGTACATACACGGCTGGGGGGGTTCGGTGCGTACATACACGGGTGGGGGTTCGGGGCGTACATACACTGCTGGGGTGGGGGTTCGGGGCGTACATACACTGCTGGGGTGGGGGTACGGGCCGTACTTCCACGGGTGTGGGTACTGTCCGTACATACACGGGTGGGGGTTCGGGGCATACATACACGGGTGGGGGTTCGGGGCGTACATACACGGGTGGGGGTTCGGGGCGTACATGCACTGCTGGGGTGGGGGTTCGGTGCGTACATACGCGGACGGGGGGTGGTGGGGTGTTCGGCGCGTATGCGGGCACATGTCTCCATGGTTGCTATGGGAGTTCGGTTCGGACGGTGTTTTTTGCGTACGGTTGTGAAATGGGGAGGACGGGAGGGATCGTACTTGCGCTGTCGGACTTTATTTTTCCGCACGGTGGGTTTTTCGACCGGGGACGTGTCGGTGACTTTTCCCGACCCGAGGACGTGTGGGGAAATCTTCCCAATGCGATTCGTATGGACTTTTTTCCGTTCGAATCGTACTTGGCAGTTTGTACGCTACTTTGACGATTCGGACGGAAAAAAATCCGGATACGAGTCGGACGGGGAATTTTTTTACCGGATCGGAATTGGCACCAAAGTTTTTTTTCTAAAAAATCTGCAATATTTCAAGTTTTCTCTTTTTTTTTTTTACCAAACAGGTAAGATATATTAGTATAACTTTGAAAATATATATATATTTTTTTTTAGTGCGCGTACGGTAAGCTTACGGTAAGCGTACGGTTTACGCAATGTCCGTAATTTATCTACTCTGTTTGCGTATAGTTACGCAATTTGCGTAGCCGCGCGTACTGCGCGTGGGGCGCGTACGCGTGTACGCTACACGCGCACGTTACGCGGAAGTGTTGGGGAGTGACTGTTATGCGCATGCGCGCGAGCGCGTGTCTTTTTTACGCGCATGCGTACTTTTGCCGTAAGCGCACCGTAAGCGTAACGTACGCGCACGGTGGGTCATGTGATCATGAAACACAACTTTTGATTGGTTGAAACTACTTTCAGTTCTAGAACTCTCCTACACCACACCCATTCCCCTCATTTCTGCTTGTGATCCCTTAGGAGAAGGAGCTGGGTTGTCTTTGTGATACGATGGCAGAACAGCAGAGCTCTTCTGAGAGTGAGGCTAGCAGCACTACCTTGAGGCAGAGAAGGAGGAAAGAAAAGACCTCTTTCATATGGGAGTATTTTACTTTTCCAGAGGACAAGAAAAAGGTAAATGCACCCTTAGTGACTTGTAAGCTGTGTGGCCGTGTACTTTCAAGAGGGAATCCCAACAAGAAGTATTCCTTCGGGAATCACACTATGTTGAGACACCTTAAAGATGTACACAGAAGGACACATGCTCGACATACTGAAGGTAACCCTTCAGTAAGTCAACCAAGCACATCCACAGCAGCTCAGCCTGGTCCATCATCTGCAGGGCCGAGTCCTTCTTCTGCAGGTCAGGTGAGCCCTTCATCTGTGGTGGGAGCATCTCCTTTTTCTTCTCCTCTGGAAACAAACCATCGTTTTTTGAGGGTTGAAATACGGTGCGCCACTTGTCATGATCTAATTTGTCATAGGGAGACCAGTGTTTCCCTAGTAAACAATAAAATAGATCAGCACATTTGTCGTACCGACTAATATTCCCATTCTTTCTTTCCTCTGTCCCTGCATTAACACAACGGCTCTTGTAAGAGCCAACCTTACCTTTCATCTATTTTTTATATATGTTTTTAAAACTTTTTTTTGATTTTTTTTTTACCGTACGCGTACGGTACGCGTAATTATTATTTTTTTTTTTTTAAAAATCAATTATCACATTACAAGGTCCTTGAGAGACTACAATGAAAAACTGAAAATGTGATTGTGGAGAAGTGGAAAAAAGGGACCATGAAATTTTTGACTTACCATACCCACTCAAAAAAATATTTATTAATTTTAATTTAATTTTAATTGCTTTAAAAATGGTTCTAGTTTTCGAAAATTTTCTATCTCAATCTGAAAAAAAAGAAAAAAGTATTAATATTTAATAAAACATTTTATAATAAAGTACACATATTTACATATTTTTCAAAAAAAAAATTTGCCTTTTTTTTGCTGTTTTCAGAATATATTGCATTTCACTATAAATTGTGAAAGCAATTGCATTCATCATTTAACAGCGGGCAAAAAAAAAATTTACAATCTCAAAGATTGTTTTAAAAAAGCCCACAATCTCTTTTTGCATAAACATAACTTTATAGAAATGCATAATATTCTTAAAAAATATCATCTAATATCAATACTTATTTCTTTAAAATACCGTCTGACATTTTTGTTTCAGAATTATAATCACAAAAATATATCTCAAATAACTCCACAATACATCTGATTCCATTTCCTTTAGGCCAAATAGTAATTTTAAAATTCTTTTTTGATTAAATTTCCAATGGTAATCCAATAAAAATCTAAAGTTTAAATTGTACAGATCTCACCGATTGTCTGTAACATTTTGGTTTCCGAAAGATTAATTAATAATTAAATAAGTCCACAATAGAATTGTTTACCTATCCGCATGGCCAAATAGTAATTTTAAAAATCTTTTTGGAATAAATTTCCAATGGCAATCCAATAACATTCCAAAATTTAAATTGTGCAGATGTTACCGATTTTTTCTAAATTTTTGGTTTTCCAAAGTTTCATTAAAAATTGAAAAAGTCCACATTACAATTGGTTACCTTTCCATTAGGCCAAATGATAATTTGTAAAATCATTTTTTTTGAAAATTCCAATGGTAATCCAATAAAATGGTAAAATTGTTTTGTACAGATCTTGCCAAGTCTCTCTAAAATTTTGGTTTCAGGAAGATTAGATAGGAATTTGCTAAATCAAAAGGCAAACGTTGCTTAAAAATCAATTGGGAATCATTACACAGTGTCCAGCCTTTTTCACATTTAAGATAAACTGTGTAATGACCAGAAGTTACAGTAGGTCCATCATGGAAAATTATTGCAACTGTTACAAAAGTTTTTCTTGAAATTGATAATTGCTGTCCTGTAAACTTCTTTATTAAAGTATCTAATTTTGAACCATCAGCTTTACAGCGTTGCATCATTAAAATTACATACTGTCCGTATTCTTTTAAAATTAACGTTGAAAACATGTCAGATTGACACTCACTGCATTCCATGCTATGATTAGCATCTTTAACTAATTTAGCAAAAGTGACTGTTTTACTTTCTGGCAATGTTAAATAAATAAACCTTTCAGAATCAACATTAGAGCCACATATATTATAACAGTTTTCACAACTATGTTCCCATTTATAAGAGAGACCAAATAAATTTTCAATGGGAACCCCTTCTTCTTCCAGTACCTGAAGAAAAAACATCAAGAATTCCTGTGCGTCTTGCTGTACATTTTGAGAAAACTGTGTTCGTCCTGAACATACATCTAAAAGTTTTCTAATTTCAGTAGCACTTTCTATTTGAGTTTTATCATTACTCAGCTTTTGAAAAAGGAGACTCAACTCAGAACAGAATCTTTTTCCCTGATTTACTATTATCTGCTCTTGCACACTTTCCAGATAAAATGCAACATTCAGCACTACATTAGCGTAGCAGTTGACACCAGAGCTATTTTCAAAATGACATCCTACAACCTGTTCTTCATTTTCCTTTTTCTTTTTGCTTGCAAATACATCACTCCTCTTTTTTTTCCTCCTCTCTACATCTTCATTACAGATATTCTCATTTCTCCTTTTACGAGAAACTACACGTTTCTCCAACACAGGATACTGACCTAAATGAGGAGCATAGCTTCTTCTTAATCTATTATACTCCTTTACACAATTTGTATCAGCACTAACTTTTGAGTCATCAAAGTCTATCATGAATAAACCTGATAATGTTTTCACTCGTGACAAAGCAACATATGCCATACCTTCTTTGAACACAGTTGAACCAATGTTCACAAATGCACAATCTACAGTCAATCCTTGAGACTTGTGAATAGTTACAGCATATGCTAGAGAAAACGGAAACTGCTTCCTACGTACATATAAGTCTTTCACAAGCATGAAACGAACTGAACAACGACAAATATCTTTAACTTCTTCTATCTGATCAAATTTTATTTTTAAACATTCAATTCCATCTTTTTTCTGATAATTAATAAAACCCACAACTCTTCCCATAGCTCCATTAACTAAACCTTTTTCAACATCCAAATTTCTCCTTAAAAATACTCTACAGTTCATGCAAACATATAGATTTTTTTCTAATCCAGCTGTTTTGGAAATGTTCTTCTCTAGTGAATCCAATTTATTTTTCAGTGTGCTTGTTAATGTGATAGTAATTCTTCCATCCTCAATTTTGTCCACTGCTTCCAATTTCCTGATATCTTCCTTTTCCAATTTCAAAAGCTCCTCATTGAATATTGAGCATTCACGTAGAGTTGGCATTAAGCAGATGACACTTTTCTTTTCTGCAATGTTCTTGTATATCTTCTCTGCAACTATTTCTTCCTTTGGAAATAAATTATGTAGCAACCGACTCTGTAATGCTTTTGTGCCAGCTTCAGTGAGTAGTCCAATTCTGATATCTTTCAGAATACTTCCATATTCTTCATCGTTTGCTTGTCTCATATTGGTAGTGAGTTCCTTGTACTCAAAGAAGGACCAAATATTTGCATTACCGATGCTTCCCAATGACTTCTTTGTGTCTTCATGTGTCACAGTATTAAACACTGGTTGTCCTTTAACTGGAGTAAGCTGTAGAAGATCCCCAAAAACTATGACATGTTTTCCACCAAATAACACGTCATAGTCTGTCCTTAGAATTTGCTGCATTCTTAAATGCACAAAGGCAAGCATTAAGTTTGATACCATGCTCACCTCATCAATAATGAGAACTTGCATCTTCTTCAATACTCTTGAAACTTCCAAGCATGCTTCTCCAGTTAGCTTGTTGTATTGTATTTTGTTCTCATGCTCCACTGGTAACATTAGCAAACGATGTAAGGTGATTCCTTTTATGTTATATGCTGCTAACCCAGTTGGAGCAGTAACCACACAAGACAAAGTAGAATCCGTTTTTTGCTGTAGGTAGCTTCTGATGACTTTTATTAAGAAACTTTTTCCAGTTCCAGCTTGTCCACTTACATACATCCTGATTGGATGAAATGATGTGCATGAGCACTCTTTTTTTTCATGTAGAAATCCGTGATCAATTTTGTTTCTGATCTCTTCATAAATTTGTTGCTGCTCTTCGTTCAGTTGTCTTTCCAAATTTTGTAAGTCTATAAATTCTTCTTGAGCTTGATTCATAGCCGTTTCCACTTCATTCATGGCTATTGATGCTTCATTTTCAACGATTGGTTGTCCTAGGGGATCTTGACTGAGTGTTCCTGAACTTTGGCTGTCCTGAGAACTGTCTCTAGCTACTTCTGCTGCAATTGTAGTTTCCTGTTCAATTTCTTCATTTAACATTTGCAGATAAGTTGAGAATGTACTGCATTGTATGCTGTCTTTGCAAGCATTAAAAGAATCTTCATAGCTTTGAAATTCTCCCAGTAGTTCATCCTCTGTACGCCATGGTTTAAACAGCTGTAAAAGAGCCAAGTAGTAAAATTCCTTTTTGTCAGTACTGTCGCAACTCAGCTTCCTGTGATTTATCAAACTTCCTTTTGTTTGCTTCACCAAACATCCTTCCTCACCAATGACTTTATATTTTCCATTGTTGATGTCTTCTGCGGCTTTCCGTGAATAAATGTAGTTCTGCAGCACTTCATAAAGACACATGTTCTCCAGATGATGACTTCTCTTTGGGTAATATGTGTCCAACATGTTTGATTTCAAAATATCTGTACTTTCTGGGTCATTCTTGGCCAAATATTCAATTTCTCCAACAGATTTCAGTACCCGATTTCTCATTGCTGCAAGGCCTAAACTTGCCCAAATTATTCTTCTTGATTTCGAGTAGAGACTTGCAGAAGATAACCTATTGGAACATTCGTAGGATCCAATTTCTCGATGCGATAACATCTTTAAACTGAAACTGTACAGCTTCTTACTGACAGTCTTCTCGTGAGAAATCTCTTCCCACATTTCCTTCAATTCTGTTTTTTCTGATTTCGTAATGTAAGACGTTACATATCGAGCAACAGCAATGGAATTGTCAGCTACATACTGTATATCCATGTTAGCATTCCACATGGATAAAATGACTGGGTTGTAGTCATTTATATTTTTTGATTCTTCTTTTCTTTTAAGGTTGTAGGTATTCTTAGGTGATTTTCTTGTGATAGTATGTCTCACAGATGACATAAAACTGTTTACTCTTCCATTTGAAAGAACAGGTCTAGGAAATCCAAATCGACATTTAGTGTAGTATTTATCTTTGCTCTTGTATTTTCGTCGACAGTATTTTCCACACCGATGACTTTGGAAACGTAAAACTTGCTCCTTTAACTTTTTCTCTTCTGTGCTTTTTGGTATAGCACATGTTGCATATTCTTCAATGTAAGATAACACTGCTTCATCAGCATCTGTTCCAAACTTTGGGGCATCCTTGATCCACAACAGCATATGAATATGAGGAGCACCTCTTGCCTGGTACTCTTTTCTCCAAAAGAAATCCACTACTTCTCCTAGAGGTGGATTTTTTTTATTGCAGATGAAGGACATCATAGCCTCAAATCTATGATTGAAATATCTGCAAACATTAACCGGATCCAATGAGCACAGTTCTCCTGCTGTCTTGTATTCGATGTTTTTAATGTTTGAATTTGCCTCTCGTAGAAAATCCAGTAAATCATCTTTAGCGTACTCAGCACAGCTTAGGGTAACGAACCATGTTGGTGTTCCTAAATTCCGTAACATGCATTTTAATTCACCATGGCGTCGGTACCAATATTCATTTGTCCCACGCTGACAAGCCATCAGATTGATCAGTTGTGTTTCCAAATGATCATCTCGGTGCTGCACTTTCTCCATAAAATCCTTAGCAGACACATTTTGTAAATGTACTCCACTTTTTAAAATGTGATTTACTGCATATGATAATGCAGACAAGTCGCTTTCAAATAAAAGATGGAACAAATAAGGAATACTTTGTCGAAATCTTGGATCTTCTGCATATAGTCTTGTAGTCCGATACTCAGAAGCTGGAATCTGTTCTGGACGTTCATCGTATCGTCCTCCTTTTCCTTTAGGAAACAGCTGGGGAAAACATCGAGCTTCCAAGCTCTCCTCCCATACACTCACGGGAGTTCCTTTTGCTTTCTTCATCTGAAACAGATCAATATTGTCTTCCATAACTTCTTTTGAATGAAGAGGATGTATGCTAAAATGTTCATAAATTTCTTCTTCCTTTGACTTGTCCACTTTTTCAATTTGTCCAGTTGGTGTTTCTGTGTCTTCTTGTAAATCTTCTTCTTCTTCTATTTAAATTGATTCATACCATTTGTTATTCCTTTTCAAATACAAATTTGCTCTTTGTACTTTCCGTACATCTACCAGCTCCTGCCAAATCTTCTTATTCTTTGTAGGTACACCATTAACCAGAATAACTAATGGTTCAGTTTCCAAAGTATCTGCATCAATAGTTTCCATATTTTTTTTCAAATCCAAGGGCAAATACACCACTCTACCTTTTAAACCTCTCAGTAAATCTGAAGGAGGTAATTTACCAGTTTTGGGCTCCATACGTACTATGGTCTGGAACGGATGAACACATTGAATAAGTATAGACTCATAAGTATTTAATTCAGAAAGTTCGGCAGGAATAACATCCAATTCTAAATTATTATGTACAGCTCTGGTCGTCATCTATTTTCTTCTAATTTGTTGTAACAGTATTTACAAATACGCTGAACTTCACCCAATTCAAAACAATTTTCAAGAAATATATATGTGGCAAAATCCTTCCACTTATAATTATCTTCATTTTCACTTTTTCTATAGAGATCAACATACCTGGTTTGTTTTCTATAATGAGTTCTGCGGCAACAAATACAAGTAATATTTGGTCTTTCATTAGAGATTTTTTCAAATTTTGTTATGTGATCATTAAATGTCTTACTTACAAATGGTTGTACATTCTCTTCCACTTCTTCCTCATTTACTGTGTCCTTTTCTGCACTGTTTTGTTCAGGACCAAAGTAACAAAACTGAATTTCATCAACAACCTTCTCTACATCTGATACTGACCCACGGAACAGAGCCCTATTCAATTCATCTAACTTTATTGCTGGACTTTTAGCAAAATACAACCGTCTCACAAACTTTCTCATTTCAGTATGATGAACAGCCAGCATTCTAAAATGATGGAAAACACTATTACACACTTTTCTAGATAGACAAGCCAGAGAATGACCCTGCAAACCAGTATTCTCTCTCACTCTGCATGGATCTAGACTTTGAAGCACCTTAATCTTCTGTTTTACACTTTTTTTACTATATTCTCTTAGAAACTCACGAAATTTATCAATAGATTCCTGACGCACAGTGCAAATACTACTACAATTCCAAGTGTACACTGGGGCTTTAGGACGTCTCCCCATAGCCTCATCCGCCATCACTTGTACCGCATCTCTTGGAACCATTATCTCTTTCTCCATTATGCAACCATTTTTCACTTCGTAAGCACGACCTCTGGTGTCAACTGCATGCAGCAAACTATTACTTTGAAAATAGCTCTCTTCATTAAAAAAAGGTTCACTACTTGAACTATGCATCCATTTTCCTAAAAACACTTTACAAAAGTTTGTTCTGTTCACTACTCTTTTCCTTTTGCTTTGTGATTTCAGTACATTAACCATTTTATCTAATGTACGCATCCTATTCAAAATTAAAATGAATAGTTTCCTTTTTAATTCTAATGCCTTTGCTGCAATGGCTTCAATTTCTTTTTTTCTCTTGTAAAATTTAGCCTTTTGCTTATATTTCTTCACATCCTTTATCAAATTGGACATAACTCTTCTCTGAAACATTTTTCTACGTATCTCTTTAAACGCTGTTTTTCTGTTTAAGTTAATCTTTTTAGTTGCAGAAGGTATATTTGCATTAACTAAATTCTCAATTTTTTCCTGTCCTTTTCTATTGAAAACATTCTTTCCAGTACAGACATTTTGTAAATTTTTCCTTTTTTTGAATATGTTCTTTAAAAAATCTTTTGTCTGCTTACCAGAAGATTTTTTCTTTTTCCCAACATGAGCATCTCCAACTAACTTAGGTCCTCCAGTTGTCTTCAAATATAGGTTTTTTTTGTGGTCTTTCTTTACTCTGGATTTTGTAGGCATCTTAAATTTTGTTCACTGCTCTTCAGCAATACCTGAAAAAAACTAAAAAAAAATTCCTTTATTTTATTTAAATATATTACTACATTTTTTATGTTCTTTAGAAATCTTAAAATACTATAAACCCCTTTCCTATAAATGAAAATCACAATAACACCTTCACAAATTAAATATCTAAAAATAATTCCTGTGTGCACACAAAGTCATGCTTTGAAATTAGACAGAAAACGAAATTTCTTTGCCAATTGCAAAGCATACTTTCTACTACTTTTTAGGCAAGTGAAAAGTACTTTTACAGACTGACACATTATGAATCCACTTTTCAGATTCTTAAAAAAGCACATGTCCAAACTGCTTTTTCAGACCAGCACCATGTGTAACCTGGGTGACTGACTACACTCCAGCAAGGGCAACCAGCCTTAGTGATGCTGAATGTTTTTGCATTACTGACTGAAACCTCAAACCCCACTCGCTTGTGAATACTGTGCATGATTCCACAGGGTAAGCAGCTGGGTGTGTGCTAAGAGTGTGCTTCTGCACAAAAAAATGGCTCCCCCTTTCCATCTAATGCAACTGTGAAATCACCAGAGCAATACGCAATAAATCTCTGCCTGTAATTCCTCTTTGCACACAGAGTCATGTTTTCATATTAGTCACAAAACGAAATTTCTTTGCCAATTTGAAAGCACACTTACTACTCTTTTTTTTGGCAAGTGATAAACACTTTTACAGACTGACACATTTTAAACCAACTTTTCAGATTCTTAAAAAAGCACATGTCCAAACTGCTTTTTCAGACCAGCACCATGTGTAACCTGGGTGACTGACTACACTCCAGCAAGGGCAACCAGCCTTAGTGATGCTGAATGTATTTGCATTACTGACTGAAACCTCAAACCCCACTCGCTTGTGAATACTGTGCATGATTCCACAGGGTAAGCAGCTGGGTGTGTGCTAAGAGTCTGCTTCTGCACCAAAAAATGGCTCCCCCTTTCCATCTAATGCAACTGTGAAATCACCAGAGCAATACGCAATAAATCTCTGCCTGTAATTCCTTTTTGCACACAGAGTCATGTTTTCATATTAGTCACAAAACGAAATTTCTTTGCCAATTTGAAAGCACACTTACTACTCTTTTTTTTGGCAAGTGATAAACACTTTTACAGACTGACACATTTTGAATCCACTTTTCAGATTCTTAAAAAAGCACATGTCCAAACTGCTTTTTCAGACCAGCACCATGTGTAACCTGGGTGACTGACTACACTCCAGCAAGGGCAACCAGCCTTAGTGATGCTGAATGTTTTTGCATTACTGACTGAAACCTCAAACCCCACTCGCTTGTGAATACTGTGCATGATTCCACAGGGTAAGCAGCTGGGTGTGTGCTAAGAGTCTGCTTCTGCACCAAAAAATGGCTCCCCCTTTCCATCTAATGCAACTGTGAAATCACCAGAGCAATACGCAATAAATCTCTGCCTGTAATTCCTCTTTGCACACAGAGTCATGTTTTCATATTAGTCACAAAACGAAATTTCTTTGCCAATTTGAAAGCACACTTACTACTCTTTTTTTTGGCAAGTGATAAACACTTTTACAGACTGACACATTTTGAATCCACTTTTCAGATAATTAAAAAAGCACATGTCCAAACTGCTTTTTCAGACCAGCACCATGTGTAACCTGGGTGACTGACTACACTCCAGCAAGGGCAACCAGCCTTAGTGATGCTGAATGTTTTTGCATTACTGACTGAAACCTCAAACCCCACTCGCTTGTGAATACTGTGCATGATTCCACAGGGTAAGCAGCTGGGTGTGTGCTAAGAGTCTGCTTCTGCACAAACAAATGGCTCCCCCTTTCAATCTAATGCAACTGTGAAATCACCAGAGCAATATGCAATAAATCTCTGCCTGTAATTCCTCTTTGCACACAGTGTCATGTTTTCATATTAGTCACAAAACAAAATTTCTTTGCCAATTTGAAAGCACACTTACTACTCTTTTTTTTGGCAAGTGATAAACACTTTTACAGACTGACACATTTTAAACCAACTTTTCAGATTCTTAAAAAAGCACATGTCCAAACTGCTTTTTCAGACCAGCACCATGTGTAACCTGGGTGACTGACTACACTCCAGCAAGGGCAACCAGCCTTAGTGATGCTGAATGTATTTGCATTACTGACTGAAACCTCAAACCCCACTCGCTTGTGAATACTGTGCATAATTCCACAGGGTAAGCAGCTGGGTGTGTGCTAAGAGTCTGCTTCTGCACCAAAAAATGGCTCCCCCTTTCCATCTAATGCAACTGTGAAATCACCAGAGCAATACGCAATAAATCTCTGCCTGTAATTCCTCTTTGCACACAGAGTCATGTTTTCATATTAGTCACAAAACGAAATTTCTTTGCCAATTTGAAAGCACACTTACTACTCTTTTTTTTGGCAAGTGATAAACACTTTTACAGACTGACACATTTTGAATCCACTTTTTAGATTCTTAAAAAAGCACATGTCCAAACTGCTTTTTCAGACCAGCACCATGTGTAACCTGGGTGACTGCCTACACTCCAGCAAGGGCAACCAGCCTTACTGATGCTGTATGTATTTGCATTACTGAGTGCAACCTCAAACCCTTAAAGTATTCCTTATTTTTACCAGTACACCTTAATTTATCATGAAAACATAGTCCATATTATTTTACATGTTCCTCACATTTAAATTTCTCCCAAAACAGAAAATGATAAACACAACTTCAACAAAAGGAATTCCATTTCTATTATTCATTTCTTAATTTACCATATACATCCCCTCTCAAACTCTAAACTCACCTTTAAAATTAGTTAGCTGTGAAAGAAATGTGGCACTCAAACAGCAGATTATCAGAGCCAGGATCTCTGTTCTTTACACCTCTCTCCTCTCAGCAGAACCAGATAATGGCAAACTTTCCCTCTCTTTTTCCACACATATACATGTTAATTTCAAATCTCAGTGCTTCCCCCTTTTTTTCAAATGTAATCACACATTTCTATTGGTTGAAAACCAACCCTTTTCCAAAAGTACCCTTCCCCCAACTTGACTTCTGCCTAGTACCCTTCCCCCAACTTGACTTCTGCCTGCTACCATAGCAACAGCTCATGGAACACTGCTTTGTTGAGTTAGGTCAGAAGTTCACCAAACAATGTTTCAATTCCACAGAGCAAGAGTGCTTGACTTTTCAAACCTAACAGCAAATCCATAGTACTGTTCTTTGGTAACACATTTTTCTGTACCAATATAAAACATGCTTCTATTAATTTACACATACAGCCTAGTTTTTATTCTAGAATGGTATGAAACAGCCAATCAGTTCTTTTTTTTATAAAAAAAATATGTATGCCTCCATTTCCAAACTGTCTTTCATTTCTTTTTACCATTCTACTGAATTACACCTCCTGAGTGCATCCAGTTCTCCTTTGAAGATGTTCACAGTGTGGATTGTAGGGCACAGCTATGTCTTCTGGAGTGAAAAGTATGCAGAGAAAACAGATATGGTGAGAGACCTTGCTTTGCCAAATGTAGACATTAAATGGATTGGTCAGAGAGGGTTAAAGTGGCACCAATTGATGCCATTGGTGAAATCCTTCATGCAAATCCAACACCCTGACCTCATAATAGTGCACTGTGGTGGCAATGACCTAGGCACTTTGACTGGGGTAGGTCTGGAAATGCTTATGAAGGACACCTTTGCACAACTGTTTTCACTTTTCCCTACAACTGCCTTTGTGTTTTCTAACATATGCCAAAGGCAAAAATGGAACTGGTCCAATCATTTCTGTCCGCAGATTGACAAAGCAAGAAAGCACGTCAACAAATCTGTTTCTGCTTTCCTCCGTGACTATGGTATGGGTTCCATTTACCACAACAACTTGCGTTACGACATGCAAGACATTTATAGAGGAGATGGTGTGCACTTCACTGATGAAGGGAACAGAGTCTTCCTCTTGAACCTTAGACTCTGCATCGGTACTTACTTGTAGGTACCACTAAAAAATCACTTCATAAACACAACGGCTCTTTTTAGAGCCCCCTAATATCTAAACTCTTAAATCTGCATTTCATTTCTTTTATTTTATTTTTTTTCTACCGTACGCGTACGTTGAGCTTACCGTACGCGTACCCCGCGATTTTTTTAAAAATCAATAAATGTTTTCTTTGTACTTTTCTGTCCTTCTTTGACCCCCTTACAAATGTTAGGGGGTCTGTAACTCTCTCCCTTGCCCCCTTTTCAAGATATCACTCTTTTTTTCTGAGTGAAACACACGAAATGGCGGCCGCCGCTTCCTGGTTTCGACCGATTCGAATGTTTACTAAGATCTAACAACCAATCAGAATCACGCTCGCGCACGCCACCGTATGCGTACGGTAAGCGCACCGTAAGCGCACCGTACGCTGGCTCAGATATATATATTGATTTAAAGGCTATTTTCTCAGAATCTACTGAACAGATTTACACCAAACCTACAAAAGGCACTTCCTTGACCTGAGGACTACCTCTCTGCCAAATTTCAAGTAATTCTGTTCAGCCGTTCGGGCTGTAGCTGTGTCTAAAGGTCCTATGGAAAAATGCATGGGAAAAACGCGTTTTGGGACCCCCCTTTTATCTCAGCCCCCGCTTGACAAATCCCCCCGAGACTTTCAGGGTAGGAGCGGAGCGGAGCGCTCCACCTATTTTGAAAAATTCGCGAGGATTCGTCAACCGGCGCCAAAGTTATTCAAAATAGAATGTTGCGGATTTCCTATGGAAACGTGGTCCTAACTATAACTACCTACTGGCGACCGCCAGTAGGTAATAAGGAAATACCACTACTGTTTGGTGAGTATTGTGTCAGGAAAAGAGAAATGCTTACCACAGTGGTTCCCGGCAAGAGTCAATATTAGCCCAGGAAGATGTTGCCCAGCAAAGCCTTACAATACCTCTCTTCTGATGCTGACAAGCTACTTAACCTTATTAATTGTATGCTCAAGGAGGAAAGAAATGCCCTCCGTGGCTGAGCAGCCATCACGCGGAGCTTTTGTTGTGGCGCAACAGAGTGGAAGCAGTAGAACCAACGCTTCCGGTTGTATGATAGAGTGTCTCCAAAACAATGTGCCAGACTGCACAGAGTGGTGCTGTGTGTAGAGGCAGGTAGTGCACCTCATTGGTCCTATGGAGCCCGGATCGCTTCATATATGGAAGCACTGCTGCTATTTTGGAAGCCTTGATTCACTACTCTCCTGACATTGATGTAAATGAGATTATCCGTGTTTTATTATAAGTATCCGCCGTTCAGCACAATACAAGTTATTGCTATATATTATACTGCATATCCAACAAAACTAGCTTACAATCACTTCTTCCGTGTTTCACTCTTGTGATAGCTTATCCACCCAACAACTCGCTATAATCCTGACAACACTCACCGTACCGTATTCCCTCAGAGTGTCGTGTTGCAGGTATATAGGAGAGGAAGGCCTCATCCTTCTAGCTGTGCTGTGGGTTGTATGATGCTACAAAGCATTCCGTTGCAACGCATGCCTTTACCACGCATGCGTTACAATGCGAATGCATTTCCCATGCATAACCTTTACCACGAATATTCCTTTACAATGCATACTTTTACAGCGATTTTCGTTGTAAATTCATGCAGGGTAAGGGTATACTCTTGGTAAAGGTTATTCCCCCACCCTTAAACCCTTCTTACAAATACCCCTCCCCTGCCCTTAACCCTAAAATCGGACCCCCTTTTTTTTTTTTTTTTTAAATCTAAAATTCCCCTTACCTCTCCACGTCATCTCTTTTCAATGTTCTTCCGTGTTGACGTCGCACGTCGTTAAGAGGAAACGGAAGTGTCTTTCTGTTTCCTTTAACGACGCATAATTGCCTCCCGATTGCCTCCACATAGAAACTTCAACAAGTGCGTTTTTTTGGGGGGGGAGGGGAAACCCCCTCCCAAACCCCCTGTGTTTTTTCACGCGTTTTTTTGGAGGGGGGGAGACCCACTTTATTGAGTGCCAAATAAAAGATCTCATGGTGACACATGAAGTACATATGGTATTTTTCGTTTTCTTGTCCCACTCATTTACAAATCACTACATTACATCACTTACATAATTTAGGTTTAGATGTCCATGTTATACTTCGGCTTTCCAATCCTGCATCAGTTAATATGTCTATCCAGAATGCATGAGAATCATCCGGATTGATTTTTAGTGTGTCTCAACATTCCAATAACAGTTAACATATAACATATAACTCCCTCCCTCCCCCCACCCTCCCTCCTGGTCTGTCTTGGCTCATGTGGGTTATTGACTAGTAGGTATGCGTAGATGTTAATATTGGCAATTTGCTGCCGGTGTGCTGGGACATTATCGATAGAGCCAGAATAGGTTTGTGGCCTCGCTCTTAGAATATCTGGCTATGTTATTGAGTGTGGCTGACAGTGATGGAGAAAAGGTCCAGGTTTTTAAACCCCTCCATCATGAGGTCTCATTCCATGGAAATGGGATGTTTCCGTAGTCCCCTTGCCTCCTCCCTTCTGAGCGCCGCACTCTCCGCACCTCCCCATTGTATCACATCGTCTTGCTGGCAAGTATCACATCGTCTTCCAGGCAACTTAAATATAACACTTTGCGTGCAATTTTGTCATATCATAGCAGATGGCATAGGATAATTTCAGTAGTAGAGACTATATAGTCATTAATCTATATAACCTTATTCAACAATACTGTAAGAGAGGTTTACATTGCGGTAAGTACATACAAATCTGACCTGTGTTTACCTTAGTAATGTTCATTCTCTATTCTTCAGGCCATAGGTTCTCGAACTAGCAATGACCAGCTAACCGTTACCAAATAAAATGCACATTATGTAAGTAAGTGTCAAGTATAGTCTGCCTGCACAAGCATTGAAAGGATACTGATGAGTCCGGTGTTCTGTCTGATGGTCATGCATGTGCTTCAGCGCGTGTTCATTTATGACTTATCGACAGAGTACTTCAGCTGTCTATTAGATCGTCCACAGTTTGAGGCGTCACCGAGGGGGACAGGGTGATGCTGTGATCGGAATCCAACGGAATAGTGCTGTCCTCCGAATCAGTCAGGATCTTTGGAGTACTGTCCCGGAATGAGCCTGCCACAGCCAGTGCTTCAGCTCTGCCGGTCATTTGCTGATCATGAGACGGTCCGGCGTTGGTGTTGTTCTGCAGTTTGTTAGTATTGCTGTGGCGTATTTGGCTCTGCAGTTTCTCAGAAGGTTGTCGTGAGGATCCCGATATACCGCCCTGGCTCGAGTCAAAGTTCATTACCTCCAACCATTCCTCCGCGTCGTTCAGGCTATCAAAAAAGTATGTTTTTCTGTCGTGGATGACCTTTAATCTAGCCGGGAATAGTAGTGCATGTTTGAGTTGAGCCGCTCGCAGTTTTTTCTTTACGGCTTGATAGAGGACCGTTGGCGTTGTACCAGGAGTGTGTAATCAGGATACAGCGAGATGCGTTGGTTTTCAAATTGTATCTGCGTTTTTTCTCTTGCTTTTTGCAATAGCACATCCCGGTCTCTGTAATTTAATATTTTAACAATGAGGGGTCTTGGGGGTGCACCGGTTTTTGGCCGTCCTGTGTGGATCCGGTGTGCGTGTTCCACACAAAAGTATGGTGATAGGCCATATGGGGCTACGTGTTCTTTAAACCAGGCCTCCATGTAGTCTGCAGCCTTGTCTCCCTCGCTGCGTTCCGGTAGGCCAATCACGCGGATATTATTGCGGCGATTCCTGCCTTCTGCATCCTCGACCCTATCCTGAAGGCCATTAATCTGTTGTTGCAATTGTTGTATCTGTGTGGTATGCTCGGTCAGTGTAGGTTCCATAGTATTAAGGGTTTGTCCATGTTCTCGCACTGTATCCGCCAGTTTCTCATGATCCGCTCGAAGTAGGGTGAGGCCTGTCGTGAGGATGCCAATTTGTTGTTCGATGGCAATGTGGGATTCCCGGACTTCTTTGAGTATTAGATCCAATTTGTCCGGGGCGGGCTCGGCAGAATCAACAGTTGAAGGTCCAGGCGATGGGGGCCTGGTGGTAGTTTCCTGTACACTAGGGGGTCTGCCCGTGCCAGTGGTGCCATCCATGGTTTTACCTTTAACTCGTCCCATGATGGGGGGGGGCAATACTTGGCTGGAGATTGTTTGGGAACTCCGCCCGTACCCCAGGGTCCCAACAGGCAATCTTCACCATATAGCCACGCCTCTGAGTGCCTGGACCGGGTACTGCGCTCTAGTGGGGTCCGGAGAGCATGCTACAACTTCACCAGCCTCTCGTCTCAGTCCCTCACCCTCCACTTGAGCAGGGCCGCCTACGTGAAGATCAACAGTATCTCTACACTCATTAGGTGGCGTATGCTTTAGTTATGAGCCGCGTCCAATCTTCGACTCACTTTTGCATTTGTCTGCGTGGGCCGGCAGTGAAGTCCCGTGAGGGGGCCCAATGAGCCCTTAGCTTCAATGGGTCGTGTCTGATGTGGTAATACTCGAGGAATGAGTGGTGCTCGGGGCTTCACTTCAGCCATGCAGCGCAGCACCCCAGCTCTCCACAGCACCAAATATCAGGCAGGCCAGCCCGTATCAGTAAGGGCAAATAGAGTCTATCAGGCCGCCACTTTCATTAGAGGCCTACCGCCCCAATGCTCTACAAGACTCCGTCAGTGTTGCGCAAGCATGGCTGGTCAGGAGACTTCTCAGGTGGCGTCGCGACAGCCCCAACCTCAGTTCTGAGCATTCACGGCTCCTCCGGGGCCCACTGACAAGGCGCATTCATCCCACACTCCCCTGCCAGGAATCAAAGGCTTGGGGGGCTCTCACGCCATGGCGCCAATTCTCAGAGGCAGCGATCAAGCAGGTAGGGACAGGCGGTATCAGGCCCGGGTGTCGCTGCGGCGGTCTCTGTCACATGCATTCACTTGCGCAGTGGGGCCCCAGTCAGTGGGGTGTATTTAACTCAGCTCTCCTCCCGCCATGAATTAGCGGCCCAGGGAGGGGTGCTCAGCCAGGTTTCGGTGTTTTACAACCCCCAGGACAGGCCGCGTCACTCACCGCTTATCCCCAAATCAGTCCATTGCAGTGCGGCCTGCTTATCGCGGGGGCCTCCTCCACAGCAACTCGTGGGTCAGCTGCGCCTCCGGGGTCGCCCTTAATCTCCGCCGAGCTGAGTCAGTCACATCGCAGGGCACTGCCTTTCGAGCGTTGGGTCCGTCGGCAGGGGGCAACGGACGCCGTGCTTCAGTGTCGGCACGGCGCCACAAGCAGGCCGCGCCCTTCGGTCTCAGGAAGGCTCAGTGGGCATCCTTTGCACTGCGATTCAGCGGGTCAAACCAAGCCGGTCACTGCACCAGGTCAAGCCGGGTGTACTCTCCGTGTCAGATGGTGAGCTTGGCCGATTATCCGGCGAGTGCTCAGAATCATTCCCCCTAGGGTCCGGAGCCTCACCAGAACACGTCCGCCATATTAGGTTGCTAGCCCCTCCCCCTTTTTTATTTTTAGCCTTTAACACACATACCTTTACTACATATCTCGTAGTAAAAGTATGCGTGGTAAAGGCTATTCGTTGTAACCATGCATGCATTGTAATGCATGCGTGGTTAAGTTATGCGTGGAAACTGTCACGATTGCCGGCGGTTCGGACTACAAACATGGCCGCCGGTGGAACGTACGCATTCGCGAGAACAGGTCAGGCACGTTTAAGGCCCAGCCCTTCCCTGTCTCTGATGCTTCGCGTTCCTGCGTGTGAATTACCTGTCACTTCCGGATTACTGTCGCGTCTCTCACCCCCACCCGTCGGAGCTCTCGTTTCTCGTTGCGTTCTGTCCCGCTGGCTCGCCGGACTTCTGGATTCTTCTGTCCCGCAGGACTTCTGGATTCTTTTGTCCTACTGGCTCGCCGGACTTTTGGACTCTTTTGTTCTGCTGGCCCGCCGGACTTCTGGACTCTTTTGTTCCGCTGGCTCGCCGGACCCCTGGATTCAACGTCCCGCTGACCAGCCAGACACCTGGAGATCTTCGTTCCTCTGGCCTGCCAGATAGCTGCCTCCTCAAGCCGTAGTTATGGTAACAGCGCCTTTAGCGCTGTTGTTTACTTTGTTATTTATCATGATGTACAGACAGTACAATACTTACCCGAAGATGGCGTTCTGGGCATTTTAGAGGGTCCTCATCCCCCAGAGTTTCAAGATTCACCTACAAGGGAATATTTGTTTTTGTTACATTGTTGCCACAAGACATTTAATAAGTGCTCTTCTACAGTGGTTTAGGTGAGCAGTTTGCTTTCACATATTTATGTTAAGTAATAGCCTAGACAGTAAAATCACATACCTTTGATTATTCCTTCTCTTCCCACAGTTATGTTATATACCAAACTACTTCTTTTTCACCTCTTCATATCAATCAGAAGGAGGGAACATTTAGGGTAAAGCAGAGATACGATCAGAGTATTTAGAAAAAGGTCATTTTTGTTTCCTAAATATTTTTACTCTCTCTTTTTAGCCTTTGTTTCTGACCCTGAATCCTGTGGAAATTGAACAACGTCGAGGGATCTCTTCCCCCTCTTCCCTTGTTTTGTTTCCCTTCTTCCCCGGGTTACCATTGGTGCCTAGACATTGTCAGGCATCATAGGTGATTGGGTGAAGTAGTGGCCAATTTATCAGTTCCTTGGCGTTTCTGCAGAAACACAGGTGAGGACATGACAGAAACGGCTGCGTGGTAGTGGCCGTTTCCCGTGCTGTGCGGTGAGTTTAGGACTGCTCTTCATCTTTTTGTGAGCCATAGTGGACTGTAGCCTAATGGTAACAGGCAAGAAGCACACAAGTTATACTCTCACGTGGAGTGCCAAACCCCACGACTGTAAAGACTGACACAACAAAGACACACACAGGACAGTGCACACAACACATAGCACTGATGTCCCTCCTTCCAAATGAAACCGCTCAACATGGAGCAGTCAAAGTTTCTTAAAGAAAACCCTTTGCAACCCTCCCATCGTCTAACACTGCACTCTCCATAAAAACAACATGGAAGTCAGCATAGGTACTGGTTAATGTCACTGTGTCCTGCCTAGGCATTTGATCTCTGCCAATCCACTCTCTTTATTCACTGCACTGTACATGATAGGGGGTAAGTTCTTCTTTGCCCTGCCAAAGCAAAAGACGGGATGAGAAAAAGAAACAGCGATTATGGGGAGGAGTAATACGTGGACAGCAACAATGACTTCTAAAGCTCCATGAAAAGCAACCATCTGGGCAAGGAGGGGTAACATTGCAGTCTGGGAGGCAGCATAAGACCGCATGGCATAAGGCGACATGAGGATGAAAGGTGCCAGTTAAAACAGCACTCATGAAATGTGCTCCTAAAGGAATAACCAAAATATAAAAGAAGCAGCTACGGGCAGAAAATGATGGACGGAAAAGCGACAGGCATGAAGCAACAATTAAAAAAATAATTCTCCCAAAAGAACAGAAAAGCAATGCAAGCATAAGGAAACTTTACTTGGCCTGTGCTCCTCTGCGAAAAACAGAAGTGATGTTTTGCTGTGTGAACCAGTTAGGCAGCAGCAAGAAAGAACAGCGCTGGACTGAACCTATGGTAAGCAGCAGGCGGGAGCAAAGTCCTTTATTGAATACAGCAGGTCTTGCAAATAGCGCATTCACGTTGCCACAGCTCAACCTAAACAAGCATTGAAAATGCAATCGGTCTCGCCTTTGATTAAGTTAAAGCCATTTGCTTTGCTAATGGTATTGTATAGCAAAGCAAATGGCTTTAACTTAATCAAATACGAGAACTATTGCATTTGTAATGCTTATTGTTTGCTTGGTGTTGTTCTCCATAATAATGACTAGCCTGATACAATATAATTGTTCTATCAGCAGGATGTATATTTCCTTTGTAGGGACTCGCCCGGCTGAGCACACTTCCTAGGTTACAATTCAGGGAGTTGTCTTGGTGAGATTGATACTTGTGGCATTACACTCGCCCCTGATTTATCTTACTGGCTTCGGAACCAGCAACCTGCAAGTTGCACACGGGTGATTGTGATTGGTGAGGACGGCGCCCAGCCAGGCGCTTGTGGGAGGCCATTTTCTCTATATAGGCTGCATGCAGCCCACATAGAGAAAATCCAAAGTGCGCATGACTGGTTTGGTCAAAACAGTCAGGGCCCACAGCATTGGGCAAGCCACTCCTCCCCGACGCCCACCCCCAACCCGGCATACACTTCTGCTTTCTCGCAGCGTGAGAAGCAGAAACATAAAATGGTATTTAAAATACAATTTTATGTTTTTCCGTCGCGCACTGCGAGAAAGCAGTGGGGCGACGCTCCTCTGCCATAATGGAGGAGCCGCACCTGGGTGTGAGGAAGGGCAGACCCATTTGAGTCACACACAAAAAGGTGTTTCCTCTTGCTCAAGACAAACCATTCAGCAATACATACTCTATTGACATAATCTAATCCAGAACAATATGGTGGGAGTGTGTGGTGGAAATGGGAGAATGACTTGGGGAGGCAGAGGGGGGAAAGAAGAAAGGGTGAGAGAGGAAAGAGCAGGACATGTACTCCGATCGAGTTGGAAAGCTGTAATGCCAGATAAATATGCATAAAAAACAGTTTACTGACGTCAGCAGTGGAAGAATACACGCAGCCAATCAAAAACCTGGAGAAACCTAAATGGTCCAATGGTGGGACAATCCCAAGAACAGAGAGAAAAGCCACCGAATCAGGAGCAGGAAATGTAAATGGAAAACTGAAAGTAGACGCCACAAAAAAATGCAACCACCTAGAAATGGGTGCCATAAGTTTGCAAACAAAATGTTAAAATTAAGATAAACATTTACATATGTGACTGTTTTACTTGTGATATTTACTTGTTATCAGTAAAGGAGTCTGGACTAAAACACCATCTAACCAAGCACTCATGTGGCAGATGGCTACAGTGTGACAATGACACTTAAACACTTTACAACAGTACCTGAGAACACCAGGAAAATGGTTACATAGGCCTCGATCACCAGAGGACTCGATTACGGCAACACACTCTCTGCAGAAATCACTAAGAAGCTCCTAAACTGACTCCTCAGCCTACCTCGTTGCATCCACCTCACCCCACACCTCAGAAAACCCACTGGCTCCCAATCCACAAACGCACCCAATTCAGACTGCTCACACACACATAGAAAGTGCGAGGCAACACCAGCCATACAGACCTTAACAGCCACATACACTTCTACACACTTGCCAGGCATCTCCAATAAGATGAACTCTCACTGGCACACTTACCCTGCATCCACAAAGCCACAGCCAAAGGCTGCACCTTCTTATATCTTCCCCACAGAGCATAGAACGACTTCCCCCACCACATCAGAGACCCCTCGTCGCTTCTCGAATTTGGTAAGAAGCTGAAGGGCTGGCTCTTTGATTCACCTCACCAGATGACAGCTGCCTGTTCATCTGTAAAGCGTTTGGCTACCCTCACTGGTGATTAGAGCACTATAGAAAAAATACACATAACATATGCATTAATTTGTCCCACCCCCAATAATGATGTCACATAACTCCCACTAATGTAATCCACCACAAAACACTGGAGTAAATTCATGGAATGGTCTCTTTGAGAGCACAAGTCTAATTTCAGTGACCAACAATAACCAATAATCACTGGACTAACAACTAACCTTGGGATCCTGAGCAGTGTACTGCCCAGCATAAAGAGCTTCAACGTCTCACCAGGGGTAGTAAGCGCTATACAAATGAAATTACAATACAATAAAATTTAACTCATCTGTTCTCCATTTTGTCATCTCTGTTGACATCAATTGAATCTAGTATCAGGACACCCTCATAGGAACAGTATGCTTGACAAATTCATCAATCAATAGATCAATCAATCAATCAATTTTGAGAGCGCCCTAAGTGTTCCGCTGGCTCGCCGGACCCCTGGATTCAACGTCCCGCTGACCAGCCAGACACCTGGAGATCTTCGTTCCTCTGGCCTGCCAGATACCTGCCTCCTCAAGCCGTAGTTATGGTAACAGCGCCTTTAGCGCTGTTGTTTACTTTGTTATTTATCATGATGTACAGACAGTACAATACTTACCCGAAGATGGCGTTCTGGGCATTTTAGAGGGTCCTCATCCCCCAGAGTTTCAAGATTCACCTACAAGGGAATATTTGTTTTTGTTACATTGTTGCCACAAGACATTTAATAAGTGCTCTTCTACAGTGGTTTAGGTGAGCAGTTTGCTTTCACATATTTATGTTAAGTAATAGCCTAGACAGTAAAATCACATACCTTTGATTATTCCTTCTCTTCCCACAGTTATGTTATATACCAAACTACTTCTTTTTCACCTCTTCATATCAATCAGAAGGAGGGAACATTTAGGGTAAAGCAGAGATACGATCAGAGTATTTAGAAAAAGGTCATTTTTGTTTCCTAAATATTTTTACTCTCTCTTTTTAGCCTTTGTTTCTGACCCTGAATCCTGTGGAAATTGAACAACGTCGAGGGATCTCTTCCCCCTCTTCCCTTGTTTTGTTTCCCTTCTTCCCCGGGTTACCATTGGTGCCTAGACGTTGTCAGGCATCATAGGTGATTGGGTGAAGTAGTGGCCAATTTATCAGTTCCTTGGCGTTTCTGCAGAAACACAGGTGAGGACATGACAGAAACGGCTGCGTGGTAGTGGCCGTTTCCCGTGCTGTGCGGTGAGTTTAGGACTGCTCTTCATCTTTTTGTGAGCCATAGTGGACTGTAGCCTAATGGTAACAGGCAAGAAGCACACAAGTTATACTCTCACGTGGAGTGCCAAACCCCACGACTGTAAAGACTGACACAACAAAGACACACACAGGACAGTGCACACAACACATAGCACTGATGTCCCTCCTTCCAAATGAAACCGCTCAACATGGAGCAGTCAAAGTTTCTTAAAGAAAACCCTTTGCAACCCTCCCATCGTCTAACACTGCACTCTCCATAAAAACAACATGGAAGTCAGCATAGGTACTGGTTAATGTCACTGTGTCCTGTGTCACAAACGCACCCAATTCAGACTGCTCACACACACATAGAAAGTGCGAGGCAACACCAGCCATACAGACCTTAACAGCCACATACACTTCTACACACTTGCCAGGCATCTCCAATAAGATGAACTCTCACTGGCACACTTACCCTGCATCCACAAAGCCACAGCCAAAGGCTGCACCTTCTTATATCTTCCCCACAGAGCATAGAACGACTTCCCCCACCACATCAGAGACCCCTCGTCGCTTCTCGAATTTGGTAAGAAGCTGAAGGGCTGGCTCTTTGATTCACCTCACCAGATGACAGCTGCCTGTTCATCTGTAAAGCGTTTGGCTACCCTCACTGGTGATTAGAGCACTATAGAAAAAATACACATAACATATGCATTAATTTGTCCCACCCCCAATAATGATGTCACATAACTCCCACTAATGTAATCCACCACAAAACACTGGAGTAAATTCATGGAATGGTCTCTTTGAGAGCACAAGTCTAATTTCAGTGACCAACAATAACCAATAATCACTGGACTAACAACTAACCTTGGGATCCTGAGCAGTGTACTGCCCAGCATAAAGAGCTTCAACGTCTCACCAGGGGTAGTAAGCGCTATACAAATGAAATTACAATACAATAAAATTTAACTCATCTGTTCTCCATTTTGTCATCTCTGTTGACATCAATTGAATCTAGTATCAGGACACCCTCATAGGAACAGTATGCTTGACAAATTCATCAATCAATAGATCAATCAATCAATCAATTTTGAGAGCGCCCTAAGTGGCAGTTATAGGGTGCAGACATGGATGTCAATTCACCAATATGCCAGCGGTAACGGAAGTGACATAACACACCTTTTGACCTTCAATTTCACCTAGTCACACATGTTTACATATATACACACATTCACACTCCCTAACTCATGTACACACACTTTCACTCTCAAGCATGCACAAACCATACATTTAAAAGCATTTTTTTACTCACAACTGCTGCCAGGGAGCGTCATATTCCAGCTAATTGTACTCTATTTGTATTACATTATTAGCGAAAAATGTAATATGATTCACTATTAGTCTATTTAAAAAACAATTATAGAAAACTAAGGGGCAGATTTACAAGCTCCTTGCGCTGCCAGTAGTCACTTTTTGTGACGCACTGGCAGCGCACTTCTCTGCCCCATATATACAAGGACAGGAATTTTCCTGTCCTTGTAAATACGGCCCCTTTACACGCAGCAACTTGACTGAAAGGGGCATTCCATGGGTTTTGCTGTGGGTGCTCCCATGCAACACCCATGGATTCTACAGCACGCATTGAAAGAAGAAAATGCCTGTAGTGATTGTTTTTGTGCAGGAAGGTGCCCCTTCCTGCACAAAAACAATCTCCCCATGATGCAGGCATCCTTGCACCATGGTGCAAGGGTGCCTGCGCCAGCATGGCCCCCTTGCACCATGGCATGGCAGCTGTTTGTGGAGCGTTATTGTAAATATGTTGCATTCCTGTGCTTTGAAAGTGTCACAGTGTGACGCAGCCAAAGGGCTTGCGGTGCTGCACTGCCGCACTTACTTGTAGATCTGCCCTCGTGAGTTTAGTGTCCCGCAGGCCCTTCAAAGTCTGGAAAGCTCCTGTCAGATGTCATTGTCTTTGTCAGGTGTCATTGTCTTTGTCAGGTGTCATTGTCTCATACATCCGTCCTGTTCATACTCAAAGACCACAAGGACTGATTGTGACTTCAATCCAAGTGACTTGGAAGAGATTTTTTTCAAACAGGGCGCACACTCGCTCTTTTGTGGGTAAAAGTGATCCACCAATGCGCATGTTATCTTCCCATATATCAATCAATATACAGTAAACAGTATCAATCTACCTGATCAATACCAATGTGAGAAATGCAGGATTACACAGTGGCTACAAGGAGACCACAAGTTAATTAGCACTGGCATTATTGGCAAATGGTACTTTGGACCCAGAGTCCCGTGGGAGCCAAGCAGAATGTCTGGCACTAGACACCTGGCCCTTTGACGCCCAGTGCCATACTAAGCGTGCTGGTCGGCGATGCGTTTCTGAACAGCCGCATCGCAGTGTGCAGCAGGTAGCGTGTCTGCCAGTCAGGCGGCCAAATCGGGCTATAATCAGTGGGCGGCAATATCGTTCTCCAGCGTCACCTGAACCCTGGATCCTGCAGCCACTTCCCGCCATGTTTTTACATTCTTTGTAGGTGCAAAAAGTTGCCAACAAATTATTGATCAAGTAGCAGATTTCACTTTTGTGTCAAAACAGTGGAAGTCTCCAAAGCGTGTCATGGACCAGTTGGATAGTGACTGGAGCAAACAGACAGAGAGCAAAGCGTCCAGTAGGGAGCGAGCAATTTGTTCTCTGGACTCCACGATCATGTATTTATTCACTGTGGCACATTCTTTTCACATAAGTATGTCTAAAAAATGCAATTAAGGGCGGCGCAGGAAGCGGATGTGAGCTCTATTTCCAACAAATCAAGGCGCTATTTCTGTCTAGAAATGGCGCTCCCCACATCACTCCCTCCACCAGCACTTAGGGGCATATTAACAAGGAACAGGGAAAATTAACGCTAAGGGCGCTTAGCGTTAATTTTTTTAACGCCCGCTATCGCTGGATAATATCGCCTGGTTATCGCGTTATTAACAACGCTACCCGCCTAGGCGATAAAAAATCCAGCGATAGCGGCATTTTGGGAGGTTATTGCTGGTAATGCAGTGATAAAACTACAAGGATAGGGATATCCTTGTTGATAGCCCATGGTGGACTTAGCTGTGTAATCCACCTCCCATTGGATTACATGGCTAAGTCTGAAAATTAGCAGACGTAAAAAAGCAGCGTTAACCGTGGTTAGCGCTGCTTTTTTTTGTCTCTAACAGGGTTAGCATGAAGCTTGATAATAGGAGAAATGTCGCTTAGCGACATTTCTCCTATTATTTTGCTCTGAAACGCCCACTTTGCATCTAGAGATGCAAAGGAAAGCGTAGTGAAAAAGGGTGCTAACATGCGATTTTGCATGTTAGCACCCTGTTGTTGATAGGGCGATATTTTTATCTCTGCTTCTTTGGCTTTTAAAGCCAAAAAAGCGGAGATAAAGCCCTTGTTAATATGCCCCTTACTTCCTCAGAATGTTACTGCGCGCTGACACTGTCACAGGCAAGGCTGCGGCAGTACCTTTCGCTGTTTTTTAGCCTGTCACTTGCGTCATTTACAATATAAGACCCCACCTTCTGATTCTCGTCTCTGCTAACCAGCACACCCAGGGGCACGGGTTACACCAAATACGTATACACTGAGTGGTCTCTATCCTGCCAGGACTCCTCTGACACCCACTATTAGACAGAGAGCAGTAGTGTCTCTTTGCCATCCACCCCGAGTGGCATACTGTCATATGCATTATTGTGCAATCTCAATGTGATAATATAGCAGATGGAAAGATACTGGCCGGCAAAGCATTCTGGCGACCCTCTGGCTCTGGGGACAGTTGAGCCAAGACCGAACAGATCATTGTTATCAAGCAAGTCTCCTCCAGTCCCATTGCTTACAATGCCATTTCTGACTACAATAGAACGTGCAGGTCGCTTGCTGGGAATTCTAGTAGGGCAGAAGGATGTCACCCCATATGCACTAAAAACAGCGTGGGTCTCTGGGTGTTTGAAGGGTGAGCACACTATGGGTAGACAAGGCGGGTTCATTTGTTCTTGTGCTGTCAAGGCAGCACCCACCAAGCGCTTCGACTCTCACCCTTGCATGTGTAGGGGCGCACTCGGGCCAGGGCCCAATCCATGACCCGACCAGGGCTCGCTGGACCACTGCTGATGCTTCATGGGAGTCTTCGGGAGCATGAGGGGAGTCGGTGTGAACTCTGGCTTCTTCAGTCCGGCGAGGACCTTCTTGTGTTTGTTCTTTAAACGTGGCTCATGTTCCTAGCCTTCAGAGCTCTTCCATAGTTCCCCTTTGTCATAATCCTTCTACAGCATATCTGCCTTGCGCGTGTTGACATGGATCACAGGGCCTCCTTGGCTTGCCCTCATTTTCTGGGCACACACACACACAGCATCCACAGACCTGCTGCCCACTGGTGCGGGGTAGTGGCCTCCATGTTTCATTCCGCCGCCCCCCTCCCTCTCCTTGTCCAGCTCCAGCACAGACCACCCCATGGACCCCTGCCTCTTTCTTGTGTGTCTTGCCTTACAGAGCCCATGATGCAGAGTACATTATACTTGCAAGCTAGGTGGAATTACACTTTGCTCGCATAAAGCGCCCACCACCTCCTCTATCACTGCTAGGCACTGCACCCCAATGGAGAGGACCTCTGTGGTCACTTAATCATGACACGCAGATGCTTCCCATATAGGATCACAGCAAGAACAACACTCTGCAAACTAACCACTCTCCCACTGTGTTGTGATAATCACCAGACAATGTGCTTTGGTGGGGTATGAAGCGCTATATACACGCTACAATGCAATCCGTACAATGCAATCATAATACTGCTAACTTAAATTGAACCATTTCGAACCAACTAGACTGAGATAATTCAGGCAACAACTGAAAAGCGCTGCCTGCATGTCAACACCATGCAATGTGCGACCTTTCACAAACAAGACCACCGTTCCACCGACCACAAACAATCAAGACACTACCAGGGAGTTCGGCGGCCTTTGAAAGACGCAAAGCCAAAGGTCCACAGGCTTATTATAACGTCACAGAAGTAACTTTGTGAAACTCGGCCAGGATAGCTCGGTGGGTTGAGCACGTGGTCACCGAAGGCTGAATCACATACAGATCACAGGACTATATGCTTGTAAGCATGTCTCAGCCTTTCATCATTGGCAGTTCGATGTAAAGTACACTAAGAAGGTGAATTGCAGTAGCCGTATTATTAAACCTACCTCCCAGAGACGATTTGCTTTCTGATGTGCGCTGTAAAAATGTTCACTATTTTTCTATATACTCTCGACTCGACTTTCTCCTTCTTTATTCTTTTTTCATAACTAATGCATTTCACCTCTGTTTGTTGCATTCTTATGGTTCAGACCACCTTCTCCTAGCACTATGTTTCTTTTTTCTGTTTGCTCTTTCCACATAGTTCATTCTCCTGCATATTTTCGTTTCTCTTCTCTGTTGCACCTCCTCTTTTGTTTAGAAAGACGATGATATAAGTAACAGAACGAGAGAATTTCAGAAGGTAGTAGAAAATACAGAAAAAAAGAAAGGAAAAGAAAGCGTAAATGTTAGAAAGGATGAAATACAGTAATAGAAGCAAATAGAGAATGAAAGAAATCAGGGGTGGTAGAGATGAAAACAAAACAAGCATTTGCAATGTAATAGGACTCACATTTACGTAGGACCTATTGCATATTGTATCACGGACAATGGGAGGGAGGGTGGGGGCACGGACAACGGGAATGCCAGCAGGGGCAGAAGTGGGGCACAAAGGAGTGCTCACAGTCCACCTACGGTGTAAAACTCGAAGTAAAGGGGCCAGTAGCCATGGGAGGTGACAAATGACGACATAGCCGTCATAAGGAGGGACTAACAAGTTAATCAGAAGACAGCATTTACGGAGGGCAAAGACACAAGCCAATGGGCAGAGAGCAGGCGGAGCTTCCACTAAGCTTCCACTCCGTACTCAATACTGCATGCCTCGCAAAGCGAGCAGTGCATGCGTGTTGCTTCTATAGGGTTGACCTAAAAACAAAAATCACATAAGGGGGCACAGTAGGGATACCCTGCGCCCCTAGGCCTCATGGAGGGCACCCTCAGGGACCACTCCTGGGTCCAAAATAATGTCGGCTCACACACGTACCAGTACTGGCCAGGTTTTGTGTGTATCCATTCATGGTACAAGCACAAATATGGCTCCCCGTTGGTCCAAGGTGGTTGCACTCAATATTGCCCTTGCTTTAACACGAGTAATCCATCTTTGTGCACAACAGGGTATCCCCACTAGTCATGGTAAGCTAATACCATGCAATGTGCTGATCTAATCCTATACAGCATCACCCTGTGCACTGCCTTTATGTCCTGCAATAGTTACAAAATTATGTAGTTAATAAATAATATGTGTCTAGTTTATCCAGTGTTCTATTCATATATTTATTGACGCACATTGCACCATGTTTGAACAGGGTGTACCATGAAACAAATGGAATGCTGGAAATAAGTGACCTCGTTTTATATATTTTAAGCTATAAATATTGACATTGTTAACCTCTTTCTGATGAAAGGCAAAATTTGACTGAAAACATAATCACAAACGACTAAAGAATGCATCAGTAATTAAACTAAATAACTATCTAATACGAAGTTTAGAGAACAACTTCGTGAGATGAATGAAGTGTTAAAATAAGTAAATGTATAGTACACCTCATAAACAAGACATATATGATTTATTCCTAAAGACGTTTTGAAACCCTATTGGGCATAGAAACACTTCATGGGTTGACACTGTTTAGGATTCGACACATCACATTGCATGGTAAAGGTACAAACTGGTCAATTTATAAATTGGGAGGAAATGGCCACATCACCCTGCTTGCTTTGAGTGAAAAAGGTCACTTTATTCACAACTGGAAAGCAAAGTACTTTGCCCTTCAGCTGAGCTACCATGTCAATTGGGCTAACACAAGGTACTTACCAGCCTGCCTCCCCTAAGTAACTCCTACCCCAATATCATATCCCACAAACACTTCTGAACTGCACACAACCTTTGAAATGCCATGTGTCCTTGTGGTATTGTACCAGAACACACATAAACCATCTTGTGTTTCTCATACACTGGAAATCCACAATAACCATCTTGTTGAGCCTGCCCGCTCTTGGACAAGATCCTTGCCCTACATCTTGGCTCCATTGTTCTTTGCTTATTCTTACATCCCATCATCTTTCCCCCATTCACCCGAACAGTTGGCCTTCCTCCACCATCAGAAAGACCCTCCCTTGAGGTGTCATTTCTGTCCCCCCAAATCTGAGCTTACTTTATTCATTCAGCCAACCTTCCAATAACCTTGTTGCCCCTTCCAAATACAGGTTATTGCCCTGCTCAGTCAAATGCACCCCACTGTGCCTGAAAAGGTGCGGGGACTCAAAAAGAATGTTTAGGTTCACTACCACCTGCACCCCTCTCACCTTGCAAAAAAAATCATCTCTCTGTTCAGCTCTTTTCTGGATCTGTTGATTACAGCCAACTGCTGTGCACCCCTCCACACCCTACTCGTAAACAACTTAGTCCAAAACACATCTGTGTCACCCCAGCTGACCATCAGTATTTTCAAGTCCCACTTCATTTACTTCAGCAATTCCAATCGAGTGCATTGCACCAATTCATACTCCCCCAGGTGAATGACTAACACATCAGGCTTGCCGTACCTTGCCTTGTAGTCCCACATGACCGACACCAGTTGCCCCCAAGGCATCCCACCAAGACCAAACCAATGCACCTTGGCACCATCTTTCGCCAGCTCCAGCTGGATTCCTCCAAATCAAATTGCCTCTCTGCCTGTACTCCGGATCACTTCACAAAGGAGTGCCCACAAACCCATCCATCCCTCCTGTAAGACTCCACACAAGGAGCGCCTGCCAATAAACTAAACAGCCAATTAGTTTAGTGAATCCTGTATATACCTCCACACATAATTGCTCCTTCATGTACCCAACCCCTTCAAACTGTTCTCCCCCATCACCAGCCAGAACCATCCATTGCTGCCCCTATCCAAAATGAGTGCATGCCCAAGTCCCGTGCAAGCAAGCCCTAAGCCTCTAAGCATCTTCTTAACACTCCCAGCAATTGCCCTGAGCTTACTGCAGAGCTGTTCTCATGTCGGAAAATTGAGGCCTCACCCCAGCCCCTAAATCAAACAGGCATTGGCATAGCCAATAGGTCTCGCCTTTGGGACCTTATAAGTGCTTAGCTAGAGCTATTGGCTTTGCCAATGTTATTAAACTATATGGTAAAGGAGCAGAGACGTGGACCAGAGACCACTGGCACAGTGACATGGACAAGAGGCTGCTGGGACAGTGGCACGGATTAGAGATCGCTGGGACAGTGACACGGACCAGAGAACAATGCCACTGACACGGACCAGACAGCCCAGAGACAGCCGACGACAGACACACGGATCAAGGGTGCACAGACTGTGTTAAGACAGGTGACTACAAAGACATGGACTAGAGACAGTACACACTGTGGTAAGAGACGTGCAGGGAGTGCACAATGAGGCTTGATAAGGCGGCGGAAGAGGCAAAGATCAGAGACTGCAGCCACAGATCAGAGACAGACTGCGGTGACAAGGGGCCCAGAGACTGTGGAGACAGACCGTGTTAAGTGACTGTAGAGATAAAGGCACAAATGCGGGATGTGGAGACAGGGGGTAGAGAAAAAGATTAGAGACATATTCTAGACTAGAGACAGCGACAAAGTTCAAAGATAGGCGATTGCAGGCACAAGCATCAAATGTTGCAGACTGCAGGCCCAGAAAGAGACTGTACACAAACACAATTATCCGATAGACTGAAGACTGCAGAGATCTATGACCGCTGGGGCCTGAATCCGATCGGAGGCGATGGGCAGCAGATATAAACAGACGCAAAACTCACAAACAGATAAAGATACAAGCGACACACAGTAGTATGAGACAGTAGACATGAGAAACACGGATCAGACATACATCAGAAAAAAGCGCTTCGACGCCTCGTCAGGGGTAGTAAGCGATATATGAATACAATTACATTCATAAATCAGAAACAGCACAAAACTAACAGAGGGGCAGGAACACACAGCTGAAGAGCAAGTCGCGGCCCATTGAGTAGCTCAACACTTACTGTCCTTCCTCCATAAATTCCTCGTAGGGAGGGAGCGAGGACAGAGGAAAAGTCACTTTTTCTCTAGAGCACTGCGGTGCCGCTTGGGCTTTGTCAAAATGAGACGCCCAGTCGTGGAAAACCATATAGTATTGAACATCAGTCAACAGCAGTTATATAAGCACTGGATTCGGAGGGGCCTCTTTGCTCTTGAAGGATGATGAGAGAGTTGGAGAGCTGAATGGGAGGACTAACAAAATGAGCGCAGAGGGAGTGGTAAGAAGGGGGAGGGGTGAAGGATCAAAGACAGAAAAGGAGATAAACAAGCAAGACGTGCGGCCGCGACCGGGAGTTGTGTGTGCGCGCGCGAGCAAAACTGTACCGGGATAGAAAGGGGACGATAAAATAAAAAACACGCTAGTGATGCGTGCGCGTGGCAGCAGGAAAAAGTGAAAGTGATCGCGCTGGAAGGGAGGCAGATGGCGGCTGCGCGTGAGCACACGCGCGTAACCGCAAGCTTGAGGCCAGCTAAAGCATCTGGTAGCACTTTGAAAACCCCAATACTAAATGTCTCGCAGGGCAGCGCATGCGCTGGCTCAGGCGAGACCTAAAAAGGCCTATAATGGCAAACCAAGGGCATACTTGTGCCTCACCCAATGATGTAGGGGCACCATTGGCGCTTACACTTCTGGTCAGTCTTAGACCTACTCAAATGCACTTCCAAACTCTTTGCCTTCCTTAGGTCAGCCAACACCATCCCTGTGCGGCCTTTCCTACCTACCAACTCTGAAACTCTAAAGGCTGAAAAAAACATCAGATTGAATATCACTCTGAATAGGTGTGCCCTCAGTAGAATGATAATAAAATTGGATGCCTTACCCGGGGCACCTTACCATGCATTCAGGACCAGTTGTCTAATTATTTCCAACCAACTCACCACTGCTTGGGTCATACCCCCATCGTATCTTCCTATAGAATGCAATACCTGCCATCATTCCCCCTATGGTAATCGCAGAAAACCCCTCCTCTATTTGCCTCAAAATGAATTTCAGCGTGTCCTCATGTCTCAACCACAACTGCGCGCTGTTGTTGTCATGCCATCTGGCACCTGGTGCTATAAACTCCCTCCATCTCTATTGGTACGTTTTCCTCGTTAACTCCACCTGCGATATACCACTATTATGTATGCTTTGACAGCCCGATGTCGCATGAGTCTTCTTAAACTTCAAGCTCTTCCTTCGCCACATTCAGGACCAAACCACAGAACTCTCCGACTGTGAATAAGAAAATGCATCAGCCGCTCCATTATTCAGACCCATAATATGATTGGCTGTAAACAAGATGTTCTTCTCCCAGCATAGCAAGGCAATTTCTCTCAGAATCTTCAAAATCCAAGCATCAGACGCAGTCATCCTGTTAAGCACATATACGACTGCTGCATGATCAGACACAAACGCCACCTTGCTATTCCTCAGCTCATCGCCCCACAGACACACTGCCAGCAGTAACATAAAAAATCACAAAGGGCAATACGGTGCCCCTTGACTTTCCAAGCTTGTGGCCAGCACTCCATGCACCATTCCTCTCCCAGAAAACACCCCCAAAACATTCCTGGAGCCTCTGAAAAAATCTCCACCTTCCATGTCACTGGGTCATTTTTCAAACACATCATCATTCCATTATATTCCCCTAAAAAACGCTCCCAACAAGTTATCCTTCACTCAGCTGAACAAGCAAACCCTATGATGCCGCTTCACAGCCTCATACGTCACAAATGCGATCCTCCTGTAATAGCCACACCCCAGGACCACTGCCCTACATGCAAATTTCAGATCACCCAAAACCTTTTGCGCCAGATGCAGCTCACACATCCTTCTCCACAGCAGCTCATCAATCAGCCTATTCAGCTATTCCAACTTGTCGCTTTGCAGCTGCAACACTATCACCCCAGAGTCCAACTTAGTCCACAAAAATGTCAATGTGGTTAATGGCCTTTCATTCTTTTCAACTGCTAGTGGTACACCAAATCCGACTGCCACCACCGCCAATGTCTTCATCGGTGTTGCACACTCACCTGTTACCCCAGCTCTCCCGACTACCATGAAATTATCCAAGTAATGAAGAACCTACTCTGATGCCACCATTGTGTGAACCACCCATTCTAGGAAGGTGCTTAATTTCTCAAACACTGCACACACTACCAAACATCCCATAAGCATGCACTTGTGCATAAAGTAGCACCAAGAAACTGTATTCCCAAAGAGTGGGCATCTTCCGAATGCACCAGCAGAAGGTGACAGGCCGATTTGTTATCCGGTTTGTCCATTTCTGCACCGGTCCCAAAACTCCACACTAACTGAATGGCTATGTCTATGATGGCATATGACACTAACCAGTCTGCTTGGTCAATTAAATCCTCCTTCAGGCCATGGGAGATGGTGTATCAGCCTGAACTCTCCCGGAGCCTTCTGTTATGTTATGTTAAATTACTTTTGTATAGCGCAAAATCACCTTCAGGTCTCTAAGCGCTTTTAGAGAGAGTGACAAGATTCACTGACGGCAACAGGTAATACAAGGCAACAGATTACGCTGTAGCTAACACCTCCCTAAATAGAAGTGTCCGGCCTGGAACATAGTTCTCAAGGCGTTCTTTTATGTACACTGGAGCATGGCCGTAGATTGCTTTGTGGGCAATACAGAGGCCTTTGAATTGAGCTCTCTGTTTAATGGGGAGCCAATGCAATTTATGTAATAGAGGGGTAGCGTGGATCCTTCTGGGAAGTCTGAAAATGAGCCTGACCACGTCATTCTGCACTACCTGCAGTCTCTTGATAAGTTTCTGGGGGAGACCAAAATATAGGGCATTCCCATAATCCAGCCTAGAGATGACAGTGGCGGATACAATCGCCTGTAGTGAGGCTGTTGAAAGAAGAGGGGCAAGTTTCCGCAACTGCCTCATAAGCCCCATACAGGTTCCCACCACCGTGGTGACCTGGCTGGGCATGGACAACTCTGAATCCATTTTTATACCCAGGCTTTTTACGACCGGTACTGGTATGGGGGTAGTGCCCAGTTCCGGTGGCCAAAAATGGTCAAGCGCTGCTTTTTGTGGGAATGACGAGCACTTCAGTCTTGTCAGGATTTATTTTCAGAGAATTGGCCATCATCCAATTCACTGTGAATCTGAGTAGATTTTGCGCCGATTCTTGGGCCTGACTAGAGTTGTTGATCCGGAGGAGGAATTGGGTATCATCTGCATAATTGAAGACCCGGCAATCCATGTGAGCCAGGGTCTCCACCAGGGGTTGCAGGTACATGTTGAAGAGGAGCGGGGACAATGCGGAGCTCAGGGGTACGCCACATGTAAGAATGCCCTTAGCGATGCCTGCTCGCCCAACTGAACCCTCTGAGTCCGGTCCGATAGAAATGATTCTAGCCATTGATGTGCTAGCCCGCTGATGTCCAAGTCAGAAAGACGGAACAGCAGTATTTTATGGCTGACCATATCGAATGCCGCTGATAGATCTAATAAAATCTATGACACCACACCTAGTGGGGACACTATTAAGTTCCTCAATAGGGAAAATGTAAATGAGCCTGTCACTCTCCCCTGACTCACTTAATTCCTAACTTCTCCATCACTACTTCCTCCATGGCTTTTCAGGACTTCAGGTTATCCGCCTATCAACCTGTCAGGGAGCTGTATAAGGTACATGAAAACCAGGGGGGCGCTAGAGGGCGCACTGTGAAATGGCTGCCTCCTAAGACAGCTCCGCCGGTCGGGATTATTATTGGACAAAAAGAACGGGATGCGGATGCCACACTAACTACAACGCAGTCCGCGAGGCGTCGGAACCACCAGGCAGCGGAAGGAATGCACTGTAAACCCCGAAAAACGCCCTGAACTTAAGCAAACCGTGAGTAAGACATCGGCACGAGGAGACGGCCCGGTGTTTCCAAAATGGCGGCGCCCAGTGTGATAACTGCTCGGAGCGGCTAAGAATTGCGGTGCAGATTGGTTGTGTGCCTGTCATCAACAAATGTAATAGTTAGCACGGCTGGCACTGAGTATAATTAGCTGTGACAACTGCCGAGGCACTTTGGGAGATAGAAACCACGGAACAGGCTTCACTTCTTGCACGGTAGGAGGCACGCATCAGGACAGTACAAAATGGCGGACCAGCACATCGGAGGTGTAGCTGGAAATACACTCGCCTAGGTCCGGTGCGCAGGTGAGGAGGCACAGAGAAATGCACATAATAGCAGCACTCCCCGCATACTGGTTTATGTTCTGCTGCATTGATACAGCGTCCTTCCTCCTACTGCACATACTGCATGGGGCGTGTTATAACAGCTGACCATACAGCACCTCGTGGTGCGATTGCGCTCCAGATAAGCTGATTACCTACGGCGGCTATTTGTCTGCAGATCCCTCACACAACGACGCTGAGGCGGGCCATCCATGTGGTGCGGCGCAGCGAGGCGGGCACTGTGTTGCTGAGCGCGAGCCCTGAATCATAATCCATGCGTGGCTGGTACCGCCACCAACGATCGGTGGCATTGGTGTCTCTCAGGCACTATATTACATAAATACCTGCATCGGACACTCGCAACAGTACGTCATGTGGACACCTCGCTGGCACTGATAAGGACCCCCCGAAATTCCTGCCCACGGTGCTGTAATAGGGACATAAAACCTGTGTGTCTTAGAGGACTTTCCAACACACTGAAGTGAAATACGCAATATTTGCCATTACCATCACTGCCATGAGGAGACATCCCCCTAGGAGGCCCATGAATACCCCGACTGCGGTTGATTCTGAACCGTCCTACTGCGCTATCATCATATGACTGATGGCTGCTATAACATCTAATTGCGAACCATACAATTGGCGTTAAGTATGGCGCGCTTGCTCAAAGATACCCCAAGACTCCAGCTGTGGTGCTATATATAAGTCACCTGCTGTAGCCGCCTGCGAAGCTGACCTTTGGGCGCAATGGGTAAGCCAGATAGACAGCAGCCGAAACTAACATTTGAAACTAAGTGCAACACTAAAGGCGTGACTGCGCATTCAGATACAGAACTGGAAACAGAGGGCGCGTCGAGTAAGGCCATGGAAAATGTCTTCCAAGCACTACAGCACAGTCTACAAGACATAAACGGAAAATTAGATTCGCTCACCCAAAGGGTAGATAACATATCTGCGAAGCCGGACAAACAGGGTGAACGTCTAGATGCGGCCGAAGATCGCATAACTGCAGTGGAGGATGAGTCACACACTACGACCCGCAAATGCACGGAAATGGAGAAGATCCTGGAGGTTATAAAGAACAAGGCTGAGGATTTAGAAGCGAGATCACGTTGCAATAGCGTAAGAATTGCGGGTGTCCCCGAGACTACGAACTCGGAGAAGATGGAAACATATGTGGAAGACATGTTGCGTGATATCTTTGGCGCCGACAACTTCTCAACGATACTACTTATAGAGTGGGCACACAGATAATTAGCCCCGAAACCGCCGCCGGGTGCTCGGCCTTAGCCCATCATTGCCAGGGTCCTCAACTACAGAGACCGGGACGCAATTCTGAGGATGGCCAGGGAAAAGCAAAAATCACCTACCAGGGCAAAACCCTAGCCTTTTACCCAGACTTTACGATGATGGTACAGACAGCACGTAAGGACTTCAATCCTGCAAAAAAGAAACTTCGCGAGCTGGGTATCGAATATGCAATGCTTTACCCGGCTAGACTGAGGGTGACACAAGATGGGCGTGCCACGGTTCTTCAGACGCCAAAAGCGGCACAGGACTTCATAAAAAGGTAATAAATAAGCGTAAGGAGCAGATACGCGCTGAACTGGATTAAGACATTGAATAACCCATGATCAGCTTGGATACTCTCCTCAAACTAACATTGCCACGGATGACTGGAGAGACCGCAATTAACTACAGGTGATGTCATATTTCATGTGCAGACTGATATCGCGTATGATATGGAACAAAATGTTGTAACACTCGGACGCTTATGCCATGTTGCTGTTGACTAGGAGATATAGGTGTATTTCCTGTACACCACATCCTGCTGATGGACTACATAAGAAACGCGATCTAGCCGCTGAAAAGACAAAATGCGCTGACCTCTACTAGTGGTAATGTATGAACTGTGCATATATTAACATATTGCAGGCAGAAGTCATGGACGCTAGACATGCAGCCAGCCTAGTCTGCTCACTGTGACCGCCGCCCTAAGGCTGTGTTGGATAAACCTGTGCTAGAACATACTGTTGTCTCTATTGAGGTACTAGACACGGGTAGATTTTTAAGGAGAAAAAAAACCAAAATAATGCTACAGTTATACATGTGCACCACAATTACTGTAACTGGGAACGGCCCTTGCGGATTGGTATACCACATCTCTTGCTTCCTTAATATATGTCACAAAGTAAATTGATTCGTAATGATTGTAGGATCTGTATGGTGAATTACCCTGTACAACAACCAAGTCCGAATGATGGCTGTACATCCTACAATAGATGTCATGCTTAGGGAAGTCTTTACATCTGCACTATTACCGTAACACCCGACCACATCCACTACGCTGGATGGAGCTGTGTGCACTTGGCGGATCCCCCCAGGCGCGTGCTCCCCACCACGAGTTTGTTATGTTGATGTTTCAGTTAAGGGTATGGCTTTGGCATGGTTGGGATGTCAAAGTGGGAGGGAGATGGGTGGGTTGGGATTGGGGAATGTTATGCAGACTGCGGTATTTGAGATGCATCGCGGATATCCGGATTAATGCTAATATGTTTATTGACACCACGCTGCTAATAGCAGCAACAGATGCACACATTGTGAGAAATAGACAGCAATACATTATAAGATAGCTTCTGGCATCAACTATAGATAGACTACAACCAACGCACCTAAATCTGGTGACATGGAATGTTAGGGGACTTAATAACCCAAAAAAGATACGCCAGATATTTGCTTATTTTGACAGGCTTCACATTGATATCACCCTCCTCCAAGAAACTCATCTCGCCCCTACACACAAGAGTAATATTGGGAACAAATGGGCAGAGACGGTACACAGCTCCTCATACTCTACATACTCTAGCGGAGTACTGATTTTGGTAAGAAAAGGAACGCAGTTTCATATAGATAGCACTATCACAGATGACCTGGGCCGATATGTCATTATAATGGGACGTATCAGGGGGCAGCGACTGGCTTTGATAAACACGTATGGCCCAAATGTGGGTGACCCCGATTTTTATAAATTAATTTGGCGTAAAATTAATGAGTTGCCTGAAATGGCCATGCTTTGGGGAGGAGATCTAAATCTAGCTTTAAATGACAACTTGGACAGATCGGACAGTGCAAAAGAGCCACAGAGACAAGCTGTGGGAATATTACAGGATATTATGTCTGACACTCACCTGATCGACCTTTGGAGAGCCCGAAATCCTGGGTTCATGGAGGCCACTCATACCTCAGTAATACATAACAGTTGGTCTTGTATCGACTACTGGCTAGGAACAGAGGAAATAGCGTCCTGGGCACGAAACATACACCACCTGCCTAAAACCCTCTCTGATCACAATCCAGTGCTATTGACATAGACCTTCCGCATTAGACACCCCTACCGTATGTCTGGAGATTCAATGCAAAGGCACTACTAGACTCTGTATACACTGAAACTATTAGCCAGGCCATCACTGACTATTTCACGTTAAACCAGCCATCTACTGACGACCCTAGTTTACTGTGGGAAGCCTTTAAAGCCACTATAAGGGGCATATGTATTAGCACCAGCGCGGGAATATTAAAAGATATACGCAGTCAACACAGCAAGCGGGAGGCCACACTAAAAGCACTGGAACGTGAATACGAACGCACGCACAGCGCAAAGACATTAGGTGATATTAGAAACGTCATGACGGAATATCAGTCATTTGCAGATGATGAACTTAAAAATCTAACGAAATGCCAAACTGCACGCTCCTATGGTGAAGGGGGTAGACCAAGTCGTGGTTTAGCGAACAAAATCTGCTCTGGCTACACGCCACAAACAGTCCTGGCCGTAAAAGATAATAAGGGTGATACGATACACAGAATATAATACTTGCGTTCATGGGAACATATAGTGAGCTATATGCATCACAAAATACTGCTCCACCCTCCGAAATTATGACTTATCTGGAAGATGTGGCAATAGCATGGCTATCGGACACGCAGAGAGAATATCTTTCCCTGCCGGTAACAGTAGAGGAAGTAACTGAAGTAATTAAATCCCTCCCAAATGGTATAGCGCCAGGCCCAGATGGCTTCACCTGCGAATTTTATAAGGCATTTGTGGACCAACTGGCGCCCCACCTCGTAGAAATGTACGGAGAAGCCCATGACAAACATATATTACCTCCCACATTGAGAGAAGCCATGCTCATTGCCCTCTTAAATCCGAACAAAGACCCAGAACAATGTGATTCATATAGGCCATTGTCCTTAATCAATGCCGATACTAAAATACTGGCCAAACTTCTTGCAAAACGTCTATAGCCACTAATGACTAATCTCATACTCCCAGATCAGTCGGGATTTATACCCAGTAGGTCAACAACCCATAACACAAGAACGCTATTTGCGTTGTCGCACTACCTGACCTCAAACACGAAGGCTGCTGCAGTTCTTTTGGACGCAGCAAAAGCCTTTGATTCAATTGACTGGCCCTATCTTCACACCGTATTACAAAGAATGGGGTTTAAGCCAATCTTCCTACAGTGGGTTCAAATACTTTACACAGCACCTACAGCACGAGTCAAAGTTAATAAGTATGTATCAGATGCCATACCAATTGCAAGAGGCACAAGACAAGGATGCCCATCATCCCCTTTATTCTTTGCAATAGCCCTTGAACCATTGGCTTGCAAAATACGGCAAGGTCATCACTACTCAGCACTTCAATTCCCACAAAGGCCATTGCATATCTCCCTGTACGCAGACGATATGGTACTATATGTACGTGACCCCGATATACACTTGGCCCCTTTGCTGAGAGAATATATCAAATGCAGCTGTCACTCTGGGCTCCAAATTAACTGGTCCAAATCTCTCATTATACCCCTAACAGACACCACACAGCCACATCCCACAGAGTTTCCACTTGAATGGCAGACAGACCCCGTCAAATATCTAGTCATCTGGTACCACCGGGATCCAGAAATAGTGATTTGTACAAACTACGGGAGAGCGATAGGTGCAATGGAGGACAAAATAGGGCGCTGGATTCAACTTCCACTAACATTGGCGGATCGCCTGGCCATTGTTAAGATGGTCATTCTACCTAAATTTATATATCTTTTTAATAACATTCCTATCACACCTCCAGCAGCTGTATTTAAAAGACTGAATGCTATGGTAACACGACTGATATGGGCGGGTAAGCAAGCCCGAATTGAGATGCGTTCCCTTGATCTGCCCTACTGAAGAGGAGGTTTCAAGGTTCCAGATTTCCTTTTTCCTTCTTTATTATTTATGTGCGCTAGCGCAATATGCGCACTACTGGTATCACTGTGTCTCCTACCTAACACACGGGGCAATAGAAGAAGGTAATGCACATCCAACTCCGCTGACTGCTACCCTATCTCATCACCGGTCCCCGCTACACTCCCGAGACATTAATACCATTGACGCCACTAATGCAGCATGGCGAAAGATGGGTAGATTGGCATGCAAGCTGCCCCTCTATGCCCCTGCGATGCCTCTGCATCATCACCCGGAACTATCAGTCACTCAGGAAGAAATAAGAAGTGGGTATTGATAAAATGGGAGCTCTGTACAACGATGGCGCCTTTATAGAACCTAAAGACCTCACATACATTAGTAATCAGACATTACTCTTTAGATTCACGTATTATAGGTTGCAGGGAGCCATCAAGAAACTATATCCCTCTTACCCTGCTGAACCACCACAATTAAACAACGCTACAACTGCTTCTCACTGAACCACGTCACACACATATGGTATTGAAACTATTCATTAAATTGCAGGAGGACATAGATGACACCAGGCTTTAACAAGATGGAATGATGCACTTGACGACCCCCTTACAGAGGATGAATGGACATTTTGCTGCGCTCTAACTGGCATGCTCACACCGAATGGTAACCTACGTATTTTACACTATAAATACTTACATCAAACTTATCACACTCCCGCCAGACTTTGTAAATATGGTCTACGTTCAGATGCTCGATGTCAAAGGTGTGGTGCAGAAGAGGCCAATTTCATACACCTTGCCTGGTATTGTGAGCCAATAAATGTATATTGGGTAAAAGTTGTAGAGATGCTGGGGAAAATGGGGGTGTTACTATTGAATGCCTTACTCCTAGCCAAATGCAGAATTTCACTATGCTGGGGCAGTAGGAAAGCTCCAAAAAACAAACAATGGCTTAAAGATATGGCCTATTGTCAAGATGTCCTAAAAACGTATGAGGAGGAGCTACCCACTGGCTCCAAGCCAAGAGACTATTGGAAATATCTGGTTGAATACCTATGAATGAATCAAGCTGCTTAACCGTGCATCAACTTGTAAATTGAAATATGTTATTATTTAAAAAGTGTCACTGTGTATTTGCAATATACTGGATGATGGATGTAGTAGTACTACAGTCTGTATGCTGTCAATTGTTCCGGACGTTGTAAGCCCTGTAAAAAATGCTAATACATAAAAAATAAAAAAAAAAGGTACATGAAAACCAAAATGAAAGCCCTCCTACAAGAGAGCTGTTGCCTCATCATCAGGATGTCTTTGCAAACACAGTAGCATCGCCTCCGGTTTAACCAGAGTATCCAGAATTTACAGACAATCCTGCTCCATCCCACCATGGCGGGTTGCCCCCTGCTGTGCACTGCAGCAGGGACTCCCTGTAGCTGCACTTGGAAAAGTCATGGCAAAACCTGCTCCTTTGTTAAAATTCCAGCATACCCCCATGGGGGCTGCTTAGCAGCCCTCCCCACCAAGCTGCCTCTGCTGTGCTGCTCCCCTTCTGAGCCACCTGCGTCATGGTCGAGCCTGCCCCCACTACTGCACTGATCTCTGAAATCTGATACGCATTCATCCTCACTCTTGCTCCCTCCCGCTGCACCTCATCACTGAAAATCCCTGCTCTCGCTACTTGGTTTCCCACTTCCCCTTTGCAGGTGTGCCACCAAAAACTGCTCTAGCGATTCTCAGTATACCGTCTGCATCCCCTCAAATGCATCTGTGCCCCAAAGACCCCTGGTCCCCAGTTTTCCGTGCACCCTTCTACCTCCCTAGCTATCACTAACCCCCCCCCCCCCCCCCCCCGGGCACCAGCTGTCTTTTTTTCCTTGGTTGCTCGCCACCTTACCGATGCCAATCCATGCACATGCCTCCTGCCCTGATGTGCACCTCTCCTGCCCGGACTACCCTCTCCACTGTCGGAGGCATCACCCTATACCTGTCCCCCTTCTGGAATATGGCCACTGTTGATCTGAACTCACCCCAGGCCAACATCTGACCCCTCTCCTCCTGAAGAGTAGGCCCCATCCTCTGGCGATCATTATCGCCCATGCCAGACAGGTGAGCATCCGTAGCCAAAGTATCCCATGGTCATTTTTGTCTTACCCCTTGGCACGCCCCTCATTTGCACTGCTGGCCCCATAATCCTTACCACAACTGGCCTGGGAGCAGCCCTGTGCTCCATCGCATGTAAAGGCTTGTTTGAACCCTGCTCCTCACCTGCAGCCCTTCCAGGGCCCCTTGAGCAACTTATAGCCCTGTACACCTCCTGCTGCCTGTTCCAGTTCCAAGGTACTGCTCAGGAACCCAAGAACACTCCTCTTAGGGAGTGAGCCCTTGGCAGGCCTCATTCTCGTACCACAGAACTCCTTGTCATGGTGAAGTCTCTGGGGGCCTCCCACATTCCTCTGGAAACCCTACCCTAACATTGTTCTGCATAGGCTGCTGTGGGCTGCCAACACTGTCTCTAGGCCCTGCAGCTACTGCTTGCTGATAAATGTTCTGAAGAAGTGGTGCTGCAAAGTCTACAGCTCCCCACCCCCCACTCAGCCCCAGTGCTAGCCGTAGGGATTCCAAGCCTTCTGGGCTGCACCCAAACTTCTCCCATCCACCAGGGAGAGAAACAATGATGACTTGAACTTCCATTGGATCCCCCTGACTGGTACGCCCATCTCGCTCAGCTCCCTAGAACCCTCCGCCTCAAGGGAGGGTACCCAATAAGGGGCTTACACCAGACTTACTGCATGATGGCACCAAAAACATGCCCCAGCTGCAGCCAGCACCAGGGCAGGCCAGGCCCGCTCTTTCACCTCCATCAAACTGGGCCTTGGTTACTCCAGAAGTCCTGGTTCAACACTTGGCAGCCCCAGTACCAGTGTTGCTGTTCCTCCACAGAGCTCCAGCAGGGTGAAATGCAGCAGCCCCCTCCCATATCCAATTCTAGATCGCCTGCACTGCTCCTACGCCTGGGGTCAGGGGTCGCATGTCAAAATCACTGCCAAAACCACAACGGAGCAAGCACGACGGGGATGGCCACGGACCACTCCCCCCCCCCAGCGGTCAATGACAGGGGGAAGCCACCCCACTGCTTCCAGAATAGCAAACATGCACTAAATCCCGAGCTCTGTGGGGGAGTTGTAGCCGTTATTTGCCCATAGTTCCATAAATTAACGCCAACCTGGTATACTAATCAGTGTTGCACACAAAATAAGTAAAAAATAGCGCCACCTACAACCAACATTAGACATTCCAATAGCTGCGACACAAAGCTGAGAGATTTGCTTTAACTCAGTGGCAGGCGAAGCAAAAAGTGCGCTAACTACCCTATGTGCTGATGCTACCAGGGCGGGCCTATGGCCGACACTTCAGTGCTTTGTCCCGCCCTTTCCTCTCACCTCCCCACCGAGTGAAGATCGCGCTGCGCTGCTCACGCATGGGGCCCAGATTGTGAAAGGCAAACAGGTGTGCATTTGACAGCTGTCAGTTATTAACAGATGCAATTTTATTTGATACTGCAGTTCATTGCCAGTGACAGTGATTATGTAATCATGCTCACAGATATTTAGGGTCCTATTCACAGAAAGGTAAATATACACATAAATATTTACTCCTGTATATTTACTACTTAACCTACGTCTACACTTTTTTGGTATTCACGAAGCGTAGATTTACACCATAGTGTAGACTTACATGTCTCCATCTCCTGGTGGAGCCTCCTAATACAGGACTTCAAGTGCAATGCTACTACTAGTAACTTTTCACACAAAGATACAGAGTCCATGCCCACTGTGGCAGAAATCTACCTATAGGAAAGAATATGGAAAATCGTAAATGTTTATTAAGCTCTAAAAACAGGATTAAAATATTTTACTATAAAAATGTAATCTAAAATTATTTTTAATATTTTTTTAACTTAGATGTAATAAACTAAAATGTTACTGCGCATTACCTTACTAAATTAAATGTGTATTTAATAATCTATTACTGAAAATATATGTATTAAATTTCTAAATAATATTTCCTACTGAATGTAATTTTTTTAAAACCTCAGCCATAGTAGCATTCACATTTGTATTTACTATGTATTCAGATGTATGAAAAGTTAAATATAATCTTAATGTACTTTTCTTTTAAAGAAGAATACTTTTATTTTATTTTTAATTTTAAAATATGTGCATTACTTTTTAAAATAATATAAAAATGATTAAATAATTCTATATATTTTTAACACAGCATAAAAAATATATATTTATTTTAAAAGTCATAATAATTGTATTTATTCAACATTATATTCTATGGGGAGTTCTTTTACTTCCCTGCCTCCATTATTTTCTCTGGGAATGTTTTTACAGTCCCTATGAGTAGCAATGTATGGTGCAGCACTTCAAGGCTGTGCTGGAGTCCATTTACTATTGTTTTGGGACCTTTTTGGCTATGGTAACTTTAAAAGTGTAATTAGTTAAGCAATTGGCCCATTATTTTGTGATTGGGTGTTTGTACTTGCATGTCCCTTTATCAACCCCTCCTTAACCCTTCCTAAACCCCACCTTTAGGTGTAAGTATCCCCTGTTTTTCAGCCACTATTCCTGGTCTCTCTCACATTTACTACTAAAATGTATGCCTATATCTGTGGAGCTCTCCTCTCCGCACAGAATGGTAGGCACGGTGGTGGTCTAGATTAGTGAATAGAATTTTGCAATACATGAGTACATGAGGACTGCAGCAATAATACTTCTACAAAATATGAATTGGTCCCTTCATATGTTTTTGATAAATATATCCACCTACCACAAAGATGCATGTACTAGAATAAAGACATCAAGGTATGACAAACTGTGAAAAGGAAATGGGCAAGCCAACAGATTGACAGGAAGCGCCGAGCCAAAGGTTCTGGCTTGGCAGTAATGGGCAGATTTACAATAACTGGCGCATCCCTGCATATCCGCAGGGATGCGCCAGTTATTTTGCGTCACGGCAGACACCTCGTGCGCCACCATGGATGCTCCGCATTTACAATGCAGTGCACCATGGGGCAAGAATAGACTGATGCGTGACGTATCTACTGCCGTAAAGGCGACGCATTGCTTGAGTCTCGTCGCAAGCGCAACGCAGCTCCTGCAAGGCTCAGGGTGCCCCTATGCCTAACATGCTGCGTCAATCCTTACGCCTGCTTCAAGCAGGCGCAGGTTATTGACGCAGTATGGCCGTAAAAGTAACTGAGTGAAATCTTGTAGATTTCACTCAGCCACTTTTAGGAGGCATTCCTGCGCCGGAACGCCCACCCCTGCGCCGGAACGCCCACATGTGACGCAGGGCTTTACAACGTGACGCATCTCCCTAGATGAGTCACGTTGTAAATACCCCGCAGCATGGCGCTGGCTTTGCGCCGCCGCTGCATCACAAAAGTGAAGCAACGGCGGCACTAATGTGGCGTACGGGGCGTGTAAATCTGTCCCTAAGAGTCTGTGCACGTGCCAAGCCTTGGAAATGTTTGGCAAATAAATCATGCAACACATATCATGTAAAAATATAAGGTCTCTTCCAAATTCAAAGCAGTGTATCGAAGTAACACGCAGAAGCTTTACACCTTAGGTGCATCAGATTACATCACTGCAGTGATAACGAATCATTACAGTGGATAGTTATTAAACGTGAATTTGGAAACAATCCTGCCATTCCTCCAACTACAATGGAATTAATAAACTAAGAGGCTAGTTATTTGTCATGTATACCATAAAAACGGCCCAAGTTCTTATTATAAATGAAACAACATGGTAGTCTAATAAATCAAACATAAAGTGGTTTATAAACAGTGCACATCATGAACCATGTATCTGAAGGTGCTCTCATATGTGTCGATAAAGAAAAGGGAGGATCATTCAAAATAAAATATTCGCCTAGGATCACACAATTTACGAGCATGATAGCAGAGAACAGAAACTGATCACTGGTTTATTTGTTGCACATTATGCAGTTCAGCCTAAAGAGGGGTAACTTTTTCTTTAAATGAATGCTTCGTCTTCAATTCTTGGTGCACGAGTTTGGAGCGTGGCGCCAGTCAGCAGCTACATGAAAGCTTGGCTCATTTTGGATTCAAGGGCCCAAGAATATCTTGAGCTGAGCCAGAGCCAGACTTTTGGCTCGAGCCCAGCTCGAGCTTTCAGTGGCTCGCCCACTTCTAGAAAATAAAATGCTGCAAAGGTTTAAAAGCAGGGCCGGACAGGGGAACCTAAAGCAGCACTAGCAAAAATGTTGAAACCTGCCCTGCCCCCTTCTTGTGCTAACTCTCACTTTCCCTCCACTCTCTCCTTCTCTTGCTCTCTCTCTTCTCTCTCTCTGATCGCTTTCTCTTCACCTTTACCCTCCCTCCCCTTCCTCACTCTCCTGAAGCCTCCCCATGCCTGCTGCAGTTACCATCAAGGGTCTTTGGAAAGGGACAGAGGCTCCAAGAACGACCCTTGGCACTCAAAACCGGTCCCCAAGGGCTCGAGCCCAGGAGAGAAATGCCCGAGGAATAAAAAGCCTGTCCGGCCTTGTTTAAAAGAGCACGTTGCACGCAAACATCAGACTGCACCAATAAACAGAGCGTGGGGGGGGGGGGGGGTAGAGTTCTAAATGAGGGTTTAACAGTTAATAGGCCCTTATACATTTTTTCATTTCGTTATTTTATTGTCATTTGTTATCAGCAGCTCTTTTGGATTGTTGTACTCCACCCCTGGGGCTGACTTAATCGACAATATGTTCTCTCGACAATGTCCAGCGGCATCTGGAGTGCTCCACTCAAAAGGTCGATTGAAGACTCATCCTCTGGTGCTGACTGTCACTACAGTGCGTGACAGAGAAACCCACACAGCCGCAGAGGTCCCCGCTGTTTTCAATCAACACGTGGGTATTAAAGTGAGAGGAAGGCTGGACTGTAGGCATTGGTGTCACACACTATATCCAACACCACACACCGCAGCAGTAGCATAGAATCATATATTAACAAGCACACGAGTCTGCTAACAAGCCCTCTTAAACTTCAACATATTAGAATGTATCAAAGTTTCAACATAGCTCTTTTCTGTGGCTTTTTCTGGTTCCCTCTGTATTGCATTACGGTTTGTAGTTGCCTTATGTTTATTTTATTTTGAGGTTTTATATAGCGCGAACATGACCCGTTAGAGTATCAGAGCACTTTACAGGGATAAACACGTTGCGTACAGTATAGCCATAGGCAAAATACAAGGATGGGGTTAGGGAATTGACTACAGTAGAACAAAAGTCAGAGCTATATACAATAAACAGTACAGTACCAAAATCAGTGAGCGACATGTCAGCAGTAAAACAAGGGGAACAATTAATACATGGAGGGGGCCAAGCAATACAGGAAATTGTGCACAGAAACATAGGTCATGAAAAGGCGGAATGCGCAATTAAGGAGAGTTATTGGATAGATTTGCTCATTAGGAAGGTTTTTGCTTCCCTTTTGAAGCGCGACAAAGTAGGAATTCTTCTGATGGAGGGAGGTAGCGAGTTCCAGATTCTTGGTGCGGCCACAGAGAATGCTCGGTTATATGTTTTTACATTGCGGAAACGGGGTGGATGGAGTGATGGAGCAGGGTTTTTACTTCAAAACCGAATACCCGTTTCATTTTCGCATGTTATAATTAAAAGTACTACTGATTAATTAATAACTACTAAAGATATGTCAAAGTTGTGTCTAATCAACCTTATTAACAGAAGAATTACACGTGGGAACGCTATTGCATGGCTAAAATAATAAGTGAACTAAGTTGGTGAGCAATTGACGAAAATGGATGTTGCTTATGTGATGTTATTGTGTTTCGCGCCTATAATTAATATGCATTAATGGCTTTGGATGTCGCAAATGGCTAGATAAATACATACACATAAGGGTATTAGCAGGGGAATAACACTGTAAAATCATTTCTGTGCAGTAATTCTGTTTTGTGTTTCATTTACTTAAGCTGACCATTGTGGCCTACGAAAAGATGGCTACCACCCGCAGCCTGCATGCGAGTTGATGGAAAATTTTGCAAGGAGGCTTCGCGCTGCCTGTGACCTTGCCCTCTCAACAAACTGAAAAGCCATGATCATGACGACAAACCCAGGACGGATGCCAAAGAGCCCCTGAACATGATATTTGTTGCAAAAACAGAATACTGAACTTATGAACTGATGATCCCATGACAGGGATACAATTTATCTAAAAGAGACATCCGTAGAAGTAACGAATTAGTTATGAACCCCTTATTTCTATTCATTATTTGGGACAATCTAAGTGTGAGAAAATCTCGCACAGTATCACAAATGAACCAAGATGACATTATTTCCGCCATTCATCCGTTTTGAATAAAGATTGTAACATTTCAGAAATGTAAATTTTAGTATAAATATTAGTAGACTAGATGATCCGAGGTCCCGATGCTGACGGAGAGGACGGTGACTCTACATGACGGCTACAAACTCTGATACTTTTGCTGAGGACTGGTTCTGACTTAGGATCTGACTTTTAGCCAGAATAGGTAAATATGAGAGAAATGAATTTGCATTTTAATTGGCTTTTCATACAAATTTAGATAAACGATTATTCTGTTTGAATCACTGTGTCGGGTGGTTATTTTATTTTCATGTTTATTGAATTTATTTGCATATTATTTGAAATGTTTTCGCCAGATTTATAGCAACTAGTAGATGCCATTGACCTCAGGGTACATGCAGATTGGTTAGATATCGAAAGTGTTTCTCCTTATACAGGGCACGGATAGAGTGGTAGTATGAATGTTGGTGTAATGGGCCCCACCAGCGTGTAATGTGTGTGTGTGTGTGTGACTGTGAGATCACTCCGTCCGTGGAAGTAGAGGAGATTCGGAAGCTCCGATCTGCACCAGTTTCTTGGTAGCAGAATGATGGTTAACTATTGTCTTGATCTGGCGAATTTGCGTGTATATAGGCTTGTTGATTATTGATTGATATTTGTACTAACACTATATGTCGAAATTGTATTGAGTTTTATGTATTGTGCACGGCTTCTGGGATGTAGGGAGTCGGTAACAGTTCCGTAGTAGGGCAGAGGGAGTGCTGTTCTCGGAAAAAGGCAGGATTGTTGGCCCTGTTTGCAGACAGGGGAAAACGTGTGACAATTGAAGTTGCGCGTCGCATTGTCTGGGTTCGATGAGGTAGCATCGCCGTGTGTTACCATTAGAAACTTATTTTCTGTGTGAGAGAAGTGTATATGATAGCGAAGGTTATCTGTGAAATTCTGGTCTTAGGTCTCAGGGAACCGTATGGCATTCCGTTAAAACTTACCACTGGAAAGGTAATAGGTATTTACTGAGCTTGGTAGAAGGACAGAGCAGAGGTAAGCGCTGCTTTGTTAACGTGTGATATAATTCTGTAGTAGGACAGACTGTTCGCTGTTCTCGGGAAAGACAGAATTCTGTGTGATTGTACTACATTTTCTGGTATGAAAGTGCGTGAATGAGAAGGCATTCTGGTTAATTGTGAAACTCTTAGGAGCATTCCGGAGAAAACAGTTAATTGGTGCTTGTTAGAAGGGTAGAGTAGAGGGATGTGCTACTTTATCAACGGAAGTAACGATTCTGTAGTAGGGCAGAGGTAAGCGCTGCTCTCGGGAAAGGCAGAATTCTCGTGGGAAAGGTCTTTTGCTATTCTGTGGCTAGCGAAGCAGACAATGGAGATGTTTGTATGTTGTAACTAAAAGACTCGTAGAAGTTGAAACAAAGTCTACCAAGTAGTCTTGTAAAGGAGGGGTAGACGTGAGAGACAGGAGACAGGAGCAGAAGCTGCTGCAGCGACTGCTGACGTCAGGAGACCGCGCTGTGATTGGACAGTGGGTTGGAACGGTGGAAACACGGTGATTGGTGTGCTAGTGTACGCCGCGCAAGTATTGGAAGACATACAGGGTGACGTAGACGCTCCAGGATTGGTGCGTTGGTGTGAGTCACGCTGGGATTTGTGGACTGAGTTAGTGACGTAGACGCTCCAGGATTGGTGCGTTGGTGTGAGTCGCGCTGCAATTGGACAGAAAATCGTACAGTTATAGAAAGACAAAAAAGGGTTGTGGAAAAATACGAAAATGTACTACCACGCTGAGGAAAAGAAAAAGAAATCCTTGCTTAGTAAAGTAAAGAACTGGTTTGACAAGGATAAAGATATTGTGACTAGGGAAGGACAGTTACTTCCTCCGATAAGAACCCCCGCATCCTTCATGGTTGCAAAGTATGGGTATCATACCTGTATTTGGTTAGATAACTGGGTGAAGTATACGAAAGAAGATGGAGTTTTAGCTTTCCCGGAACATGGCTCATTTAATCTGGCCATACTGAGAAATTTACGGGAGCGGATGATGTGTCTAGAGCCTCGGCCTAGGCCGACGCAATTTGAGGCATTAACTGAATGGGAAGATGAAATGCATGAACGAGAAAAGCAGAGGGGTGGAGGGAGTTACAGGTACATGTTTGGGCGAAAGTATGATCGTGAAACCCATCATGACCGGATGAGAAGGTGGCGTGATGCCAGTATGACCGAGGGATTATATCCTGTAAGAACAGCAGAGCAGTCAGAAGGGAGAAAGTGTACAGAGAAAGAACATAATGTAGAAACCAGGAGATATGGGGCGAATGAGTCTGATGACGATGTCTTAGAAGACATGCTCTATAAAAGACCACCCCCGTATAGACGAGAACCAGAGGTAGGAACAGCAGTGACCCCAATGAGAGACACCCTGCAGATTATTAAGACAGAGGGTACCACCCCTGGGTTGAAAAGCAGTTGTTCTCTGGCGGAAAGAGAAAGAGAGAGAGATAAAGAGAGAGAGAGAGAAAGAGAAAGAGAGAGAGAAAGAGAGAGAGAAAGAGAGAGAGAGAGAGAGAGAGAGAGAGAGAGAGAGAGAGAGAGAGAGAGAGAGAGAGAGAGAGAGAGAGAGAAAGAGAGATCGAAAGGGAGAATGAAATTGAAGATGAAAAGACCAGAGAACTAGCAAGAACTACCTTTGAACTGACAGAGAAAATCGGAGAACTGACTAAAAATCTTGAGGCAGTTACAGTGCCTGTGACAATAGGTCCGGTTATGCCGATTTTTGACAAGCAGAGGACGGGCGAAAGTGGTTTGACAGTACCATATGTGGGCATTAGATTAATTGTTCCTCCGGAGCAGGCAGAAATGAGAGCAGGAGAAACACAGTGGAGAACGGGAGAAAATCAGTGGAGACATACCATATGTGGAGGAGAATTGAGTGTGCAGACTAATTCAAGTTTGAATTCTGGATGTGTGGAAGGGAACAGAGGATCAATCTTAGAACCACAAAGAGTGACAGAACCAGGGGGTGCAGAAAAATCTGTGGGAATAACTGCTGAAGATTTGAATGATTGGCTGAAGGCTTTGCAGAAGAAAGAAAAAGAATCCCAGGGAATTGATGTAGCTAGGCTACGTATGGAAATGGAGGAAATGATTGTAGGAACAATCCCTATAGAAACGCTGAAAAATTGTCAGGAAGGGGAGATTCTCTTCCTGTGTAAGAGCATCACATGGAGAGCAAAGAACATACATGACAGGTTGAAAGGAATAGCCAGTGAAATGGGGATTGACATGGACAAGGTAAAAGCTTTACAAAAGCCTTACCGAGTGGATTTTACAGATAAGGACATTGAGAATCTGAACAATGCAGGCCGAACAGGGCAGATCAAGGAGATGATTGCTTTGTTGAGAAAATGGGGAGACGTAGAAAGATGGAAAGACAGATGGTACAGAGAGGATGGGACAGATAGTACGTATGCGACATTCCCTCTGAAAGAAAAGGAGAAAGCGGTGACAGCCTACCCTATGAGGGAGATTCCAGGAGGTGGGTATGTACATGTCCCATGGACCAGACAGGATATTTTGTCATTTACAAAAATGGAGCCAGTCCAACTATGGCTATAGATGCCCCACAAAAAGGCAAACTGTGCATTACTAGGAAGAGATCCCAGTATGATTATTATTTCATAGGGACTAGTGAGTGCCATGATACATACTTTATTGCAACCGGATGGGGATTTAGAGGAGGAGAAGATCCAGTTTTCCCGGGAGTGTATTATATTTGTGGGAACAAGGCTTAATACCGTTTGCCTGACCATTGGTTTGGCACATGTTATGTTGGCCTGGTCTTTCCAAAGATGTTTCACATGGATAGAGTAGATGATGCTGAACATTCTAACCCATTAACACGCTATAGAAGAGAAACATGGACAGAAATTGTAGGAGATATTTTTGGAGCTTTGATACCAGCAGTGGGAATTTCTTTGAATGCTTTTGGCATTCGGAAGCTGTCAACAGTGGTGGATCGCTTGTCAACAAGCACCGCTGGAGGCTTTCTTTTGGTAAATACTGAAATGCTTGCTTTGCGCGCTATGGCGATGCAAAATCGACTTGCCCTTGATATTCTTTTGGCAAAAGAGGGTGGAGTCTGTGGAATGCTGAAAGTTCAACATTGTTGCACTTACATTCCTGACGAAAGCAAAGATCTAAAAGTTTACATCAAAAATATTACTGATTTACATGAAGAATTAGTACCACTGGAAGCTGAAAGTATCTGGACTAAAATGGCTAATAAGATGATTGCTATTAAAAATTTTGTAGCTAAAATAGGTAGTACCATTTTTGGTAAGATATTATTTCCATTAACATGTGTAATTGTTGCATTATTGATTCTTAGACTAGGGTGTATGTGTTGTAGATATAGAAGAAATAAAAAGAAAATTACAAAGCAAGAAAATGTTAAAAAGAGACAAAAGAAACCAGAAAGAGATCCACAAGAAATAGAATTAGAAGAGCTAAGAGAAAGCATGTATATAGAAACTAAGAAAGAAGATGAGATGGAAACAAGGGTTTGAAAAGATTGAACAAGAAGATATTTTGAATTCTTCAAAAAGGGGAATTAAATAGATTTTTGGGTTTTTGATTTTGTGGTGATAATATATCACCAAAGGGGGGATTGATGGAGCAGGGTTTTTACTTCAAAACCGAATACCTGTTTCATTTTCGCATGTTATAATTAAAAGTACTACTGATTAATTAATAACTACTAAAGATATGTCAAAGTTGTGTCTAATCAACCTTATTAACAGAAGAATTACACGTGGGAACGCTATTGCATGGCTAAAATAATAAGTGAACTAAGTTGGTGAGCAATTGACGAAAATGGATGTTGCTTATGTGATGTTATTGTGTTTCGCGCTTATAATTAATATGCATTAATGGCTTTGGATGTCGCAAATGGCTAGATAAATACATACACATAAGGGTATTAGCAGGGGAATAACACTGTAAAATCATTTCTGTGCAGTAATTCTGTTTTGTGTTTCATTTACTTAAGCTGACCATTGTGGCCTACTAAAAGATGGCTACCACCCGCAGCCTGCATTCGAGTTGATGGAAAATTTTGCAAGGAGGCTTCGCGCTGCCTGTGACCTTGCCCTCTGAACAAACTGAAAAGCCATGATCATGACGACAAACCCAGGACGGATGCCAAAGAGCCCCTGAACATGATATTTGTTGCAAAAACAGAATACTGAACTTATGAACTGATGATCCCACGACAGGGATACAATTTATCTAAAAGAGACATCCGTAGAAGTAACGAATTAGTTATGAACCCCTTATTTCTATTCATTATTTGGGACAATCTAAGTGTGAGAAAATCTCGCACAGTATCACAAATGAACCAAGATGACATTATTTCCGCCATTCATCCGTTTTGAATAAAGATTGTAACATTTCAGAAATGTAAATTTTAGTATAAATATTAGTAGACTAGAGAGGTCTAGCGCCACTTCTTCCCGAACTGATGATCCGAGGTCCCGATGCTGACGGAGAGGACGGTGACTCTACATGACGGCTAGAAACTCTGATACTTTTGCTGAGGACTGGTTCTGACTTAGGATCTGACTTTTAGCCAGAATAGGTAAATATGAGAGAAATGAATTTGCATTTTAATTGACTTTTCATACAAATTTAGATAAACGATTATTCTGTTTGAATCACTGTGTCGGGTGGTTATTTTATTGTCATGTTTATTGAATTTATTTGCATATTATTTGAAATGTTTTCGCCAGATTTATAGCAACTAGTAGATGCCATTGACCTCAGGGTACATGCAGATTGGTTAGATATCGAAAGTGTTTCTCCTTATACAGGGCACGGATAGAGTGGTAGAATGAATTTTGGTGTAATGGGCCCCACCAGCGTGTAATGTGTGTGTGCGTGTGTGACTGTGAGATCACTCCGTCCGTGGAAGTAGAGGAGATTCGGAAGCTCCGATCTGCACCAGGAGCACCTGGTCTCTGGTGGACCAGGAGTTTCTGGTTCTCCCAGATATCACAATTTTCTGGGCGAGATACTTGTTTACTACACATATATAGGCAATCTGCTATCAACTCGATTCCATCATAAGAGGATGGGTATGTTTCTTTTTTGTATAAATTATTTTTACTCGTCAATGTATCGTGATAAGTACTTTTAAGTATTAATCAATCAATCAGGGGAAATTGTAAGCGCACTACTCACCCATGAGGGCCTCATAGCGCTGGGGAGTGGGGTGTGGTGTAAGCATCCAGGTCTTGAGCGTCTTCCTGAAGGCTTCAGGAAGGGGACACGTCTGATGTCTACTGATTACTAGTTAATACAATGTCACATATAAGCTGTGAAGTGTTGAAAGAGTTATATCAAGTTCATTATCAACACTTTTTTTTACAATATTTATCACATCAGGATATTTGACCTTTGTAAATCATTATTTAAGAAAAGAATTATAGCGAAACAGGGTTAGAAGGGAGATGGGAAAAGAGTGGCGAGCGGGACCCGGGGAAGGAAAGGATGAGAGGGGTAAACCTACATTTAATCAGAATATTACCGCATGCTCTATCATACAGTGAGCTTTAAATCACGTGAGGCTGTAAGAATCTACATGGGGCTGTCACGTAAAAATCTCATCAAACTTTGATGATTTCTATGGAAAATATAGAGGAAATAATAGCTAAGACCAAAACATGAAGTTAAACAAACTTTACAGATTGTCTTGCCTTTAAAAAAGTAATTGGGTCAACAAGCCCGCTTCGGCCATCACAGACTACATGTCCCAGTGGTGATTGCTTTTTAAAAAGCTTCCAGGGCTAATGTAATGTGAGATTACATTTCACAGGATCTCAGCATTGAGGACACTTGTGAAAGTCTTATGGAGGTTCTTGGTTTGCCTTGTTGGGTTTTGGCTGGCCTCTCTACGTCTGTGTATCTGATGGCATTGTGCTCTGTGAGCCTGTAGATTGTGGTCTAAGGGATTCTTGTCTGTTCGCTGTGGTTGGGACCGAAGACGAAGGATGCCGGCTCTGGTTTGGTCTTCTACTTCTTAGCTTAAGTGACTGACTGGCGGCAATAGTTAAGTACACAATACCCAAGGGGTCACTTGGCGTTGCCTTCTGTAAAATAAATAGTTAAGTACACAATACCCAAGGGGTCACTTGGCGTTGCCTTCTGTAAAATAAGAATAAGGAAGCCACTTTTTATGTGTGAAGTGCCAACCTTTTCTTTTCTACAGCAGCATGTGGCCTTTGCTCTCTTCATCCTTCTGGAGACTGGACCCAATGTATTTTATGTTTGGCCAGATTGGTTACCTTGGCGAATAAGGTCAGTAGACAAGTCATTTTTCCTAAGGCCTCTGTCATGGTGCATTCTTACACTAGTGATTATAAGTTACCCATGTACTTTACGTCTGGCACATGATAAGGAAAATAAGTACTAAGAAACAAGATGCCAATACTGTGCAGACACTTTGGCACAGACAGTAGCAGTGAAACTGAATGATTACCTATTCGTTAGTCTCATAAGCAAGAGTCAATAAACGCAAGAAGTGATCAACTCTTCCATTCCTAAAAAGCCTACACTGCCTGTGGTGATCACCAGCAGCTACAGACTGGGGGCGCGCTGAGCCTTCCCAGCCCCGCCTCCTCATTTCCCAGTAGATTGAAGAATCAAAGCTGTGCTGCTTGATGTCAAAGAGGATCCGTTTATTTTCATTTATTGTGAGTTTATGTTTCACGCACAATGTAAAAGTGCATCAGAGCGCTTTCCATAGGTCACCACTATACATACATGCTGCACACAAGAGCATCAGAGATTGTGCAAAGGTCGCAATGCCTGACAGGATGAAATAAACGGTCAATAAATGGCTCCTAAGCATAATAACATACACTGCCTTTAAATGTGGTATTTCCAAGTAGCATCATGGACGTTGATGGACGAGAGGCATTACAGCTGCCAGCACACAGCATAAATTAATCAATCAGCTTTCTTATAAAGTGCAACTGCTCACCCGTCAGGGTACTCAGGGCGCTAGAGGAGGTCTGGATCTGCGGTTCAGTCGAAGAGCCAGTTCTTGAGGTCATTCCTCAATTGCGGCAGCAATGGCGATTGCCTGAGGTGCAGAGACAAGGAGTTCCAGGTCTTCGCAGCGAGGTAGGAGAAGGATCTTCCTCCAGCATCAGAGCTCGTACACGGTTCACTGTGCATCAAGAGAGAAAATAAACAGGCCAGTGCATCGCAGAATCTACACATGGAACAACTATCCAAGTAAAAGCTCAGGGTTATGAATTGGATGGAGGAGGCCAAGCCTAGCATATGCAGTATTTCCAATAGTTACAAGAAGTTGTTTGGTCATTTCAAATATTTACCAACAAAACCAACAGAACAAAAAACATTTATCCTATACAACGCAATGCGGAACCCCCCTGAGGTACATAAGAGTGTTACAACGGAGCAAACAGGGATTAGAAAAGCGGATGGAAGGAAGAACTGGCTCAGGAGCAAGTGTTTTATTTCTGATTTCACAGCATATATAGAGGCTAAATTACGAGCAGCAGGCTGTATGGCATTCCAGATTTTGGGAGCACAGCCCTAAGGTAATTGATTCACGATGCATTTCTTCTTGACAGCAGGTGTTTTATGGATGAAAGTGTTCGAGTTGCAGTTTTGAGATCTTCAGCTTTTTTGATAAATAATGGAACTATTCAGGGGCGGCTCCGCTAAGGTGGAGGAGCGTCGCCCCACAAAGTGTAAAGAGAAAAAGAAAATGATAATAACACTTAAAATTGCGTTATTATCATTTTCTTCTTCAGTAAGGAGCCAGCCAGGTTGGGGCGGGGCTGGGCTGGACTTGTTACAGCCTGTGAGCGGAAGCAGGAGTGGTTCCTGCTGCATCTTAAGTGCGCTTCCTGTTTGTGCATCAGAGGAGAGGTTGTGGCTGGTGACCAGCGACGACATGGTAAGTCTTTTTTTTCTAACCCTCCTAAGTCACCCACCCACCACCGTTCCCACCACTGGGAATATTCACAATATAGCAGTTTGTACACTGAGGTTCAATGGGCTGCTGCATACAGAGAGGCCTTTGTTGTGTACCCACTGGTGGGGTTTGGGGGGGGACCTTCTGTTCTGGGAATATTAGTCTCTGGGGACCACCCCAGACACGTGGCTAGAATGGCAGTGCAGAAAGAAACAGAGACGGGCACCCTGTTTCTGAACTCCCAGTCCGCGGCTCCTTCCCTTTATTTTATACTACATGGTCACATGCCCGCAAGCCTAAACCAAACAGGCCCTCAGAGTCGGGTGGTAGCCCAGAACACCCCTGCTCTGGGACAACACATTCGTTTTTTTCTCTGAGTTAAAACACAAACAAATGGAGTCTCATCCATAGGCATCTCAACAATATAAGAACAGAACAAAAGGAAATGTGCTTGCTAAGGTTCATGATCTACAAACTGGGTCAAACTGTCCTACCAGTCCGTGAAATAGACGTGTAGCCTCTGGGAGGGAGGTGGGTTGGGTTGTAGGTCTTTTGGTGTGAGTGTCAGTTTGCCTCTTTCACTACCCTCTGGAATGGTGGAGCTTCTCAGAAGTGCCCTTGGGTGTTCACCTCTTGCTGCCGTCTGAGCTTAGCTGGACTGCAGTTAATTAATCACTCTCCTCTCTCTCCTCTGAGTTGGGTATGTCCTCTCCTCCACCGCTGCCGGGGTTTGTCTGGCATTTCTTGAAGTGGGATGCATTTCACGTCACGGTCTCTGTCCCTCTGGCTATTAATATCATGATCCTCTGGACTCTCGTGACTTGCCATGGACACTCAAATGAGAGGCAGAAATTGCTGTCTGTCCTTGACTAGCACCCAGTCTCCTAATTGGAGTGTCACGGAGTGGGCTCTCTTCTTCTGTGAAATCCAGCAATTCCTATTTTGCCTTCGGGGCTAGGCTTGGCTGTGTGGGCTAGGCTTCTGCTCCCATGTCGGGTGGTGAGATATGACATATGTGACCTTGTACCCGAAACAAAGCAGCTGGGAGCTGGGAGTGGGAGTGGGTCAGATGGTAGACTTGTAGCAATTCTTATATGGCCAACTCAACGTACCGTTGTTCAGCCAGAGCGATAGATATGGTCTTATCAATTGTTCACCTGAACCGTTCCACCTCCCTATTAGCTTGGGGCCAGCGGGGAGTGATCTTCCGATGTTTAGTGCTCTTGGATGCTAAGTAGCTGTCTCATGACTGTTGAACGAGAGGCCATTTTCTGGGCTTAATTCTCTAATGAGACCATGGGTGGCCATTCCCTTCTCCAGTTTGGGTATTGTATCCTCTGCCGACGTGGTTCTCACAATCTTCACCTCAGGATATTTAGAATAGTGATCGATGATGACTAGGAGATGCCGTCCATGTGGGAGGCAGCCGAAGTCCACACTTGCCCGCTGGCATGGCACTTCTGTGATCGGTTCTGTGATGATATGTGCTGGCGAGTCGGGGGACCCTATCGCTTAGCAGAAGTTGCATCGCTGAACAGTCTGTTCTACCAGGTCGTCTAGCCCCGGGAATCAGACCTTTCTCAGTAGTCTGCTCTTGGTTTTGACAATGCCTTGATGGGACCTGTCAGTGCTCTCGAGTAAGCATCCATCAGAGGGGCCAGTCAGTTCACTCTTCATGTTGTGTAACGACTTCACAGTAAGCCTGGCATAAGTTATCTTCTTCATGATGTTGGTCATGATGCAGTCCCACCTCCTGCATCTGGTAGCGGCAATGGCCAACTGTAGGCAGTAGTCAGCTTTGGTGGCTTTGATGACAGCTTGGAGGGAGATGGGGATTGGGCGTGACCTCTTGATGACTACCTGGATGTACTCTTTGGTGTCTGCAGCTTCTTGCGCCTCTTGTGGCATCACAGGTCGTGCATGATGGAATAAGTAGTCAGTTGGTGTAGGAAGGTAGGATTATTCTAGCATGGTTACCCCCACTTTTTGCCTGGTGTCAGTCTGCTCCTGACCTAGTTTGCTGGTATCCTGCTAATCTGGACACCAGCATCTGGGCTCTCTCCCCGAAATTGGTTCTTGTAAGTACTGTGGTACCTCCACAATTGGCTACTGAGGTACCCTTATAAGTCTTTAATATATGGTACTAACGTACCCAGAGCATAGGTACACCAGGGGTCTCCCATGGGCTGCAGCATGTATTGCGCCACCTGTGGGAATCCACTTAAACTGTGACTACAGGCTTGCCATTGCAGCCCGTGTGAGTTGATGTTTGCACCTCTCACGACAGATATACATTTCCTTATATCTGAGGTCACTGCACTTAAAACCTATAAGTCACACCTAAGCAGACTCTTTAGTCTTGAGGGCAGGGTGCTTGGTTACAATTGTGAGGGAAAAGGGCTCCCCTACAAACTCCAGAGTCGGTTTTCCAGGCTTTGTAAGTGTGGTCAGCCATTTTAAGATATATAGTGGACACCAGTCATTACGAGATGTCTAACTTTATAATGGCTGCACCGAACCTGGTCATGTTTGGTATCAAACATGTTGGAATCATACCCCAAAACCAATTTCGTTGCTAGAAGTATGGTCCTATGTAGTTGGGGGACCCCCTTGCACTCACGGTAACAACCTTTCAGTGTCTGCCAGCAAGCTAGTGCTGCTGCAGACTACGGACACGAGTCTTCCCTCCTGATGCTGAGCTTAGCTCGAGCAGGGAAAGGTAGAACAATAGATTTCCTGTCACCGGGAGGTGTGACCACCTCCCAGACAGGAATTAGTGTATTGGGCTGAGGTGGGGTAATTGCCAGCACCACCAGACTGCTTTGAAGGGCACATTTAGTGCCTTCCTTGCATACTCCCGTTTTAGCTAGTGCAGGAACCCTTGGTTTCTGCTCTGGTGCGAAACTGGACAAAGGACAGGGCAGTATCCTCCCCTCTGTCCAGCTACTCCTCTGGGAGGGACCTTCGAGGCGTTCCAACCCTATCCCTAGGGTACTTAAGGGCTCCCCTGTTGGTGGGTCCTTAGATTCATTGTGGAACAAAACTCACCTCTAGAACCAAGACACTCTTTGACCGTCTGGACACTTGGACTTCGTTGGACTTTGACTGGAACCGAGACTACACCAATAAAGCTTCTGGTCTCGCTGTTCTTCAAGTTTTCTGCATCTTCTGTCTCTGTGCCTCATTCAGGTTATCCAGAAATCCTGTGGGCGTCAAGGCCTTCCAAAGTAATCTCCCTTGGAGTGAAGGAGTCATTCCCCTGCATCTGCAGGCACCACAATGAAGCTGACAGGTCTGCTGTTCCTGATGTCCCACGGACTTCCCGAGGCCCAGTAACACAGGTGGTGGTTCTGCAGCTCCCTAAATGCCTGATGTGTCTTCTCTGCCATTTTCAGGATTGTACACCTCGTCGGACTGCTAAGATCAAACCCCTGTGCACCGTGTTGACTTGCCATTGCCAAGGCTTGTTGTCTGTGCACTCCAGAGATCTTTGGGCTACAAGAAGCTCCAGCATCCAGCACCTCATCTACTGAAGATCAGCATCCTCACTGCATCCTCTTCACTGTTGGCCTCCATCTTTGGTGAGCTGCCTGAGGTCCTAACAACTATGCCTCCAGCCTGTGGGTCCTCCTGAGGGTCTTCTCTTGCTTCAGTGTGCTCCCCTGCATGCTTGGGCCTGTTCTGACTCTCCTCCTCTTGGTGAGTCCCTTGGACCTTTTAGTTCCTAACAACGTCATCTCTTCGCTTCCCACGCCAGTTGTGGCTCCCAAAGGCGTGTAGGTGCTCCCGCCGTACAGTGACCATCTAGACACCAACCTCCAACATTTGACAACTCATGCATGGCTCCTGGTATTCCTCAGCAGCACCTGGTCCTCACAGCTGCAGTGACAAGGTCACCGTCATCTCTTCTGAACCTCTCAACATCGGTGGGCATTGTGCTTTGGTGCCTCCTGGTCATCTCCGAGTGGCATAGACTCTGTCCCCTCTGCTTGCAGGCTCCTCACTTCATGAATCCACCCTTGTATTCCACCGGACTCCTTCACAGTCTTCTCTAGAGGCATCTTCTTTGAAGTCTCCTATTGTCGTCACCGGCAGGTTCTGACGTCACTTCATCCCTATGCACCCAGCTTCCCTAGTGGTAAACTGGTTCTGGGCATCTATGGGTGGGGTGGCTCTCCAACCTCCTGTCTTCCAAAGGGTTACTCCAGGGTCCTCTGGGAAGGGTCCTTTTTAATTAAAACTGCAACTGCGACTTCTCTGTTGACTTCCATTGGGCACGCAGCTGTGTTTCCACTCTGCACACAGCCTCCGTGGGATTCCTGGTTACTTAGCTTGGGTGGTTCCTTGTTTCCTCAGCTTCTCTAAGTCTTCTGGTCCAAGTCCCGTTCTCCTTTCCAGTTCGCCTTCCACTTTCTTAATATATGGTTTAGTCTCCCCCTGGAGACCAGTGTGTATTTGTGCTACTTACCTGATTATTTTGAAGTATTCTTGTGTATTGTGTTGATATCTCTGGGTAGGATGTGTTAGTGACTGTGTTGTGCATTAAATAGACTTATTTTTATAAAACACTATGTAGTTCGTTTTCATCTAATCTACACTGTCAATTAAATGTGGTAAAAGAAGCTGCTTTGCACTCCTTCAAGATAAGTCTGAAGGCTGCTCTTCAAAGAAACCACCTCGAGAGCTTTCTATGGTTATCAAAGACACTAAAAACCACAAGGGTTGTCTGGATTAGTGCCGGGTGCACAACTAGGATAAGTGTGCACCATATAATAAGCTAACCTACTACAGTCGGGTTGTGTGTCCCCGATTTCTACACAATCGAGAAGTTGTATTCTTGAAGCTGTGGGATCCACTTCTCGATCCGTGGTGGTGGCTTTGTTGCTGACCCTTGGAAGAGTGGCTTGTTGTCTGTGATCTGTGGCCACAGTAAATAGGTGGCCATACAGGTAGATGTGGAAGTGCTGTCACCCCCAGTGGATGACAATCGCCTCCTTCTCAATGTGGGACTATCGTTGTTCTGTTGGCGTCAGTGCCAGGCTGGCATAGGCTACTGGTACCCATTCTCCACATGGCTATTTCTGAGACGGGACTGCTCGGAGTACCGCAAACTGGCATATACCGATAGTTTTGTGTCCATAGCAGGCTCAAAATATGTAAGTGCGGCCTCTTCCGACAACGCTCCTTCGGTTGCTTGGAATGGCTTTCTTGTTCTTCCCCCCACCGCCACGGGGTAGCTGTTTTGGTTAGTTGCAGGAGTGGCTTGGTTAGTTGTGAGAGGTTTCACATGAAATGGCCACAGTAAGTGACCATCCCCACGAAACTGCTGACTCCAGTAACAGTTGTGGGCTCTGGTGCTTTCTGAATGTCCTTGGCCTTAACCTGATCAGGGGTAACTCCTTTCTCTGAGAAACAGTAGCCAAAGTAACAGACTTTCTGCTTGAGGAGCTCACACTTATCGCAATGGATGATGAGTCCACTCTCTTGAAAGCGCTTGAACCATGCCTGCAGAGGTGTTCCTCAGTGGAGGGTGTTATTGCTTACATTCAGGACTCCAGGCACCCCTCGGATAATGTCCTGAAAGACTTCTGCTGCGCTGTAGATCCTAAAATTGAGGCGCTAGTACCGTCTGAGGCCTAGATGCATGGAAAAGGTTGCTACATGGTGAGATTCTTGTGCCAAAATTATTTGGTGGCAGCCTGGCCTCAGGTCCATCTCGCAGAACTAGTGTAATCCTGCCATCCACCACGGGCATCAGGTGCCTCTCTCATTTGATCACCGTGTTTGGGAGGCCCATGTCCACACAGATCTAGGGCTTACCTGGCTGCTTTGGTTTCTGGGCTACGATGATTAGGGACACCCACGGTGTCGGTCCCTCAACTTGTTCAATTATGTGTTTTCTTCCAGTTAGGGCAGAGATGAAAGGCTATGCACCGATGCCTCAGGGTGACAGGTTGTACTGACTTGTCCATGTGCAGGTGCCCTTCTCAGTTCTTTAGGCTGCCTATCCATTTGAAGAGGCTCTCTAACTCCCCTAGGAGAGAGTCTAATGTGCTCACATGGATTGCAAACGTGAAGTGGACCAAACTTAGGTGTTCTGCTGTGCAGCAACTTAGGAGTACATTTGACCCTGATTGCGTGACATAGAAGTTGTCAGTGATGGATTTATCCTGATGGTTGACTGTGGCTGTCAGCACTCCTGCCAAAGGGAGGCGTATAGGCTGTTGAGATGGAGGGCGTTTGGTGCTGACATGGCCTTGTGGATGGTTAGGGGTAGAATGCTGATAGACGCCCCTGTTCCGATGGGGGCTGTCAGCATTTGACTGTTTCTGTTGACTTGGCACCAGGGCCCATGTTTGGCTCTTTTGGTGGCTGGTTCTACTGCATAGATCACATGCACTGTGCCTTCGCCGTCATCGTCACCCATGTCATCTTCCATTTCCATGGATTATGCATATGCAAGGTTGGCGATCTTCTTCGGGGGACCTTTCGGGTTTGGCATAGACCTGCAGACCTTGGCAAAGCCATTTATCTTCCCACAGCCAGAGCACTTCCTACCCTTCGCTGGGCATTCGCCACCATGGGGAAGCCTACCTCCACAAAAGCTGCAGGATCTGAGGGCTGGACATGGCCTGGTGTTCTCCTGCTTGGATCTAGGTGTGTTGTCTATGACAGCTCTGTTGATGGGTTCGGACTTCAATTTTCACTGGCGAGTTGCTTCCAGATGGGCCATCCTTTCTTTGGAGAGCTCTTTGGACCTTGTGAAAGTGAGTATGTCCGCGGTGCTCATCCTGGGAACTTGCAGTATCAGTTCTCATAGTTTGGCTGAGGAGCAGCCCCAGATGAACTGTGCTCTGATTTCATCTTGCTTGTCCGGGAGGGTGCAGGTGCTCGCAAACTCTCTGAGCAGGGCGTGGAACTTGTCTACTGACTCCTATTGGCATCTGTTGGACTTGGCGTAGTAAGAATCGCTCATAGTCTAGGTTTGCCATAGGGAGAAGTGTGAGGTTAAAGCGGCTTTATGAGTGGCGTAGGTGTGTGGAGGGCCATCTTATACCACTGTTTTCAAGAGCGTGTGGATTAAGGCACCTCCTACGTGTAGTAGCATTAGGCAACAGCATTCTGCTTCTTGTTTTAAGGCTTCAAAATATGTTTCTAACCTGTCTATCCACGTGACCCATTTGGCTGTTTGTGAAGAGGGAGTGCCAGATGCTACAAACGGATCCAGGGCTGGGAGCAATGCCATTCTTCAGCTTTAGGAGTCTATCTGGTGTAGCGCACCTTGAATCTCCGGATGATGGTGAGTGGCGAGGTGCATCAGTACGCAATGGGTCATAAGCCTCATCAGCAGGAAGGTGACAGGCAGGTAGCTGGGCTTTGAGTGCTTCTGCTGTGGCCTTGTGCTTATTTGCGAGGTCTGAAGCTGGGTGACGTGGAGTGAGTTGGCGACCATGTTGGGCTCCTTACTTTTCTGGTGCAGACATCTTCTGAGCTTCCCGGAGTCGTGTTCTCATTTGTCAGGGTCTCACTCTCAGGCATGTGGCTTTTCGGTGCTGGGCCCTAAAGAATAATGTCCACCTTGATGCTTGCGGGGCTTTCAGGGCCGGAATAGGCTCTGGAACAGGTGACGCAGCTTGCCGCGGGTCTGCCCGGGAATGGAGCAGTGAGGTACAGGTGCTGGTACTCTCGAGCTTGACTGTGAGGAAGCGGCCCTTCCAGGGCCCGTGCTGGGCAGGTTGGCTTGAGTGGCTGGTGTGGTAGTCTCTGGTTGTCGCACACGTGCAGGTGCCATGCAGGGTGGGGCTGTGTAGCTTGGGGAGGCAATGGCCGACTAAGGAACAAGGCAAGGCAGTGTTGGGCGAGCTGTCCTCATTGCCAAGATGTTGTATCCACGGGGGACTAGCCTGAGTATATTGGGCTCTGGGGAACCCCCCAGGCGCGTGACTAGAATGGCAGCAGAGAAAGAAACAGAGAAGGACAAAATGTTTTGTCGTTGGGCGTTAATCTGCTATTCTGCTGCTCCACCCCTTTATTTTATACTACGCTGTCACATGACTACAGGCCTGAACCAAAGGGGCCCTCAGAGCCAGGGTGGTTGTCTGGAACACCCCTGCTCTGGGACATTACAGTCTTGAGCCGCATACTCACGTTTGCAGTTGAAGAAGGAAGACGGGGTCATACAGCCTTATGGGTATTACAGATCCAACTTTACCTATCAGTTGAGTTTGAAACAATTAAACATAAAAATCCCCTACATTAACTGCAAAAGGCGAACAGCAATAATACTCACAAGTGACACTGGGGAAATGTAACAATGCCAACATTATAATATTGTGTAGTGTTCCACGAGGATGATCCATTTCTTCATATAGTCAATATAGACATGAAACACCTCTAAAGCGTTCAAGCAAACATTGCACTGGTTTTAATAACTACTCATAAAACACTGAACAGTACTTCGAGAGCACTTGAAACATCACATTTGACTTAAGTATGATAAAAAGCCATGCGTCCCTCATCAAAAAACAGTAAATAGTGTATACTAGTAAACCGAAGAAATCATCACAAAATGCTTGTCAATGAACACACCAATAAACCTAGAAGCCACGCAGCACATCGATGTCGGTGGAAACTAGGGGACTTATTTATGAGCCCTTGCGACAGTTTTGTGTTTCCGTTGCATCACTTTTTTTGACGCATTGGCGGCGTAAAACATGCCTCCTGTTGCACCCTATTTACAAAGTGACGCATCTGAGCAGATGCGTCACTTTGTAAACCCTTGCGCTACATTATACCTGCGTCAGGAATAATGTATGCAGGGTTGGTGTTCCAACGTAAGTAAGCCACATAGAAGTGACACAGTGAAATCTACGAGATTTTACTGCGATCCTTCTAGGGTGCAAATGCGTCAATATCTTACGCCTGCCTCACAGCAGGCGTAAGACTGACGCAGGCCCTTTCACATGGGGCTTGCCCCGTGTGAAAGGACACAATGCTGGAGTTGCGTCACTTTTCTGACACACTCCAGCAATGCGTCACTTTTGCGCCTACAGATACGTCAGAAATACTGACGTATCTGTAACTCCTTGCGACATGATGCGTCATACAGTAAATATGACGCATCCATTATGTCACAAGGAGGACGCACTGAAGTGACGTATCGCTGCTGTCACGCAGCGATGCATCACTTCTCATAAATGAGGCCCTAGAACTCCATGCATTAGAATAGTGAGAAAGCCTTTGAATGTTTTTTGTGGCAACTGTAGCTCTTTTGCTTAATTTCTATTGGTTAGGAACATGTCAACCATGTATTTTATGTAGTAAATGTGTGGAGTTTTTATCTAAAGCCCTATAAAGAAGGATGATTTTTCTGTGCTAGAAAGAGACCTTTTACTATTCTTTGAAGGTGAATATAGGCTGGATTTGAATTCTGCTGAGTTTGCTGTATTTTCCATTTAATTTAATTCTTATTGATCTTACTATGATGGGCCAGTTTGTGCATTTCTGTACTTTAATTTAATTGAGTAAATCTTAAAACGGAGATCCTTGTCTGTCGTTACCATAAATGCTTTAGTCTTACTTTCTGTACATTCCCTACCTAGCTTAATAAGAAAGACAGGTCAAGCGAGGAGCACCAAAGTCTGCCAGCGGCTACACTGCTCCCGATCCGGTGCCAGCGCGCTCAGGAACAAAATTAATGTATGGGTTTGCGTGCTGACACATCCACAGTCATGGGATAACTCATATTTGTGCACTCCCCTTATTGTATGTTGATTCCAGGGTGAACGGTAAAGCTGCAACAGTCATGCACAAAAGCATCTATGGCAACATAGCTAAAGAAAGAAATTCCAATCATCTGCTAGTGCCTACTACCTTCATTTCCTGGCACCGCAAAAATGACAAACCAGCAATTAAACTGACCTCATGAGCAGGCATTGGAGGTAGCGGGCCCCAAAATGTAAGTCATTCTACCGCTAGAAATAAGAAAAGAAGCAACCATTAGTCAATCCAAGAAATTTCACAAAATGTATCTTTTTGCTATAAATAAGTGTTATGGCCTCAGGCACACACCCTGCTCAGACTGGAATGCCAAACCAACAGAAATAGTAATAATAATATATACAAAAAACAATATACATAGATGCCCACAATTTTAAAGAATATAAAAAAAGCTAAAACAGAAAACAAGTAATTCAAACGTCTGCACAGAAACATGTATCAGAAACTCTCTGGCACACATAACATTTGCACTTGGCTTCCGTGAAGTTTTCCCCCACTTTCTAGCAATAAGTGCTTAAATGCAGTATTATATTCACACACATTTCCCCCCGTTTTTGCCTAATATTACGTCACGTCCAGCATTTACTTCCTAGCTTTAACACTAGCTTGTACCTGAAGTTAAAGCTAAGCATTGAACCTGAGCAAGCACAAGCAAAGCACAACTAACAATCGCAGCACAAAAAAGTTCGCACCAATTTTTGCACCAGTGCTGACCTCTGAATTACACCTATACTACCAACTGTTCATAAGAAATCCTCTAGCCAGTGTGAAAGAACATTGATTTTTTTTCCAGATGATATAGAGAGAATACAAGATAAATCAGGTTCGTGGGCAGGGCAGCTATTACAGGAGTATCCTGTCAGCTGGAGCATTAGGGAGAAAAGTCTGTAATTGTATCAATATAGCACATAAAACTCTTCACAAGGTGCCCAGGTGCTGAAGTGCTTTAGCAGGCTAACAGTACGCTACCTCGCGGGGGAGTGCTTGATTGGAAGAGAGATGAATTTCAGCGAAGTGTTTTGGTGTAGTGCGTGGGTGACCTTGGGGTGACCTTATCTAGTCATTGGTCGGTGTGCCTAGGCCAGTACTGGCAGAAAGAGAAGGGGCCAATAGACGGATACTTTTTAAATTAATTCATTGGAGCGCCTGATTGAGCAAGTCTCTATGGATTCCACACATGGGCGACAGAGGCACAGCCCACAACCACATCAATTGCTCTATGTGTTCCCCTGGAGCAACAGGCGAGTGGCCCGCAGGCATGCTTCGAATAGAAGTAGCCATGGTAAATGATTGCAGTCCATCTAGAAATCATGCTGAGCACCAAACAGGCGTCTACAGAAGAAAAATAGTAATGAATCAAGATATAATACTGACTTTCTTCAAATAACATAAAATGGACCGGAGACTGCACACCTATCAATAAGATAAGTGCATTGCCCAAGAGAGCTTTCTGTAGGACAGAAAAAATACTGAAAATAAAATGATTTCTAGTGGAAACGAAGGTAAAGAGGCACAAAAGAAATATAAATAAAACTAAGAATGTGAGTATTGTGCTCAAGCTTTTTTAAAACCCCAGGATAGGTGTGTTGTTTTTAAAGGACAATTGGTCATATTCACAAAAGTAAATTTACACATGTAGGTTTGCACAGGACTACATTTACTACCACACCTAGGTGAAAGAGTATATTTTTTTTGCTATTCACTAATTTGAAATTAGATTTACACCCAGATATAGATGTACATGTCTCCACCCCTCAGTATAGATATTGGAGCCTCTATGCAAGGTAATATATGACTGAAAATTACTACTAATAATTTTACCACAATTTTTTACTTTCGGCATACTTGCCAGACATAAGCAAAAAAAAAAAATGATGGTCAGAATGCTGAACAAATCAAACATTCACCCCTGGTCACAGATAGGGGTTTAATCCATTGTTTTTTTGCTCAGCACTCCACCCAAGGTTGGACCCAGCCATATGCAAATCAATCTTGCTCCAGCTCCTCATGGGAACAGTCCAGCCCGAACTGCCAGGCCAGGTCCTCCATGGATCGCAAACAAGCATCCTGGGACCAGTTTTGGTTATTTTTTTGGTATCACACTTCATCAGCTAGGCTAGCTTGAATCCAGTGGCACAGCGAGCACGGGACCCACATCTGGGCATACCCTTCCCACTTAGGCCGACAAAAGCAAAAAGAACAAATGATGGACGGAATGCTGAACAAAACATTCACCCCTAGTCACAGATTTGCGTTTAATCCATTGGATTTTTGCTCACACGTCAGCCCAGTTTGGACCCAGCCATATGCAAATCAGTCTTGAGCCAGCTCCCCGTGGGAACAGTCCAGCCCGAACTGCCAGGTCAGGTCCATCCTGGACCGGAAACAAGCATTCTGTAACCGGTTTCGGGATATCACCTCTCATCAGCCAAGCTAGCTTGAATTGTTCTTTTTGCTTTTGCCACCCTAAGTGGGACTGGTATGCCCAGACGTGGGTCCCGTGCTCACTATGCCACTGGACTTAAGTTGAAGATTATATTCATTTCAGTTTACACTCCCTTACGCTCATACACTCTCTATCCCAAATAACATGGTTACTACATCTGGGGCACGAGTGCTTCGTAAAAGAAACCCTCCAACACACATGTCTTCCCATATAATATCAGTTTCACTAGCACAGTATATGAGATTTCTATAACGTTGTGTTTTTTGTACAACACCTTACTTAAAATGGTGATTTATTAAGATAAATAACAGTGCTTGAATATAAGTTGGAAATTCTTGTTCTTAAAAATGTTATGACCATGCATTTATTTGTATCTACTTTTTACATTTATTTTTATCTGCTTTTAAGGTCCTTAATTATTGCCCCATCCATCACCTGCCACAACCTACACTTCTGCTTCTAGTGCTGCAGCCATACCAGGACTAGCTACTACTTTGGCAACTCCCTCTATTTAACTCAGTAAAATACCAGAATCACTTTAGCATTCTCTAGATTCCGGTCCATAGAAATTGTCTTCCACGAGCACCCGTAGACAATATTATTTTTTTCGAATTTTGTATTTTCAGTGATATGACCACCGAAGGCCCTGATTTCATATTAAAACCAGAGCTTTGGACTATACCATTTCCCGCTGAAAGGAAGTATTTCTCTCCATGTGTTCCCATACCTGGTGTGTCACGCAGTTTTGTGCTTACTTTCCCTCCATGTTAAAGAACAGTAGATGTTTCAGCACCCAGGCTAATGTGCTGCATAGCTTAATACATATAAGGTCCCAAAGGCGAGACCAATTGCATTGCAAATGCTTGTTTGTTGGGCCGTGTGTTAACTTGCAGGAGATAGATCTTTGAATGGCTCATACTTTGTTTAAACCATCAACATAACCTCATATCTGGCTGTGGATTGCTTTTTCGGCAGTACATTTCTCTCCCTTTCTACCTTTCTCCTGTCAACTACAGTCAACAGCCCCTCATGTCAACATTGCGACCAAAACCACGGACATCAGGGGAAGGCTTGACAGCAGCAGTTAGGCCTCTACCATCAGTCAATCAAGTAAGTCTGGAAACATCTGGGGACATATTTACAAGGGAGTGGCGGAGCGCAGCATTAGCCTCCTTGGCTTAACGCTGTGCTCCGCTACTTCTGAAACGCAGGGCTGCACTGTCTTTACAAGAATACAGTGCAGCTCTGTGTTTCCCCCTGAGCTGGTGCTATTTCCAGCTGAATAGGGCCAATGCAGGCACCATAGTGCAAGGGTGCCTGCGTTGAGGGGAATGATTGTTTATGTGCAGGAAGGTGTCCCTTCCTGCACATAAACAATCTGAAAGGCCATTTTGAAACTTCTATGTGTGGTGCTTAATGCAACACACATAGAAGTTGCAAAACGCAATTTTTTTAATGATTGTTAATGTGCAGGAAGGAACACCTTCCTGCACATAAACAATCAATGGCGTTTTGCTGTTTCTATGTGTGCTGGACAATGCAGCACACATGGAAACAGTAAAAATGAGGAAAAATTAAACATTTCTACTCGTTGAGTTAGGGTAAGACCAGGATTTCCCTGTTTAATTTTATCACTGCCCCATATTTATTCCACCCTTGTAAATTTATGGCAGCATCAAAATTAATGGGTGTTGAGGTGGAACGCCCACCACAAATGTTCCACTACTTTCATGCTGAGGGGCTTATTTACAAGCCCCTTGCACCGCCATTGCATAACTTTTTGTGGCTCACCAGCGGTGCATTTTGCTGCCCATTATTTACAAGGACAGAAAAAGCCACCCTGCGTAGCTTTTCCTGTCCTTGTGAATACAGCCCCTTAACATGCAGCACTTTGCGTAAAAGGGGTGTTCCATGGGTGTTGCTGTGTGTGTTCCACGCAACAGCCATGGAACCTGACACAGTTCCAGATTTACAAGAAATCATACACCAAAATGTGCGTCTGAATGCTAGGCCTCCCCAGGGGAGGCATAGGGAGGCACAGCGAGGAGAAATGAATTAATTTCTCCTAGGTTTTTTTTCCTCCTCCTATGTGTGCTGTATTCTGCAGCACACATAGATCAAGGAAACCATTTCTCGTAGGGTGTCTGTTTCCTATGGACCTTCTCCTGAACATCTGGCTGAAGGAGCCAGTGTCGTATCTGGAGATAATGGAACCTTTCCAACTCCGGCAGGGGGTAGTCTTGGCTTGCCTGGGAAAACTGAATAATCCCCTCCACGTCAAACAGGTGTCCTGCCACTTTACATTACGATGCCCTTCACCCCGGAAATGCCCTCTCCTCGAACCCCGGTGTGAATTCCTTGTTATCGAATAAGGGTGTCATTGGGGAAAGGAAAGTTGTCAACCCCTTTCTGCTGGCTACCCCGTCCCACACCTGCAATAATGTGTGTGTTATAGGGGAGCCCTGGAGGTTCTGTGGCCGGTCCGCTCGTTTCAGAAAGGGCTCATTCCATAATAAGAGTTTCGCAAGGGTTTTATCTTGAAACAGCTATCTCTTTTCAGATTCCAGCCTGCTCCATTCCACCATGTATCTCAGTTCAGATGCCCTAAAGTAGTCTACCAGGTTCGGGATACCCAAGCCTCCCTCCTCCTGCTGCAGATATCTCAACTCCTGCCGCTTGTGTGGTCGGGCCCCAGCCCAGACAAAATGATATATCGCCCACTGTAGCGTTTGTAATGTCCCCCTTGGAGGCCAGAGTGGCAGCGTTTGAAATAGGTACAGCACCTTGGGTAGGATGGACATTTTAACCACCGCCACACGGCCCATCAGTGACAGTGGGTGATGCTTCCAACTCTGGAGTTCCCTTGTGACCTGTCGGGTTAGTTTAGAGTAATTTAGTAAGACTGTCTGCTGTATAGACGGAGCTAACTTGATTCCCAGGTATGGAATGGACTCTATGTTCTTAATTCCCACCGGGGTGACCCCTTCCGTCTCAGGCTGTGCTCAGTCCTGATTAAGTCATAAAATCATGGCCTTCCCCACATTCACTCAGAATCCAGAGACCTGCCAGAATGTTTCTAGTTCCCGCAGGAAAGCTGGCACTGCACATCCTGGGGACTCAAGTGATGCGATGATGTTGTCCGTATATAGGCTAAGGGCATGTCTCCCCCCCCCAAAGGGAATTCCGGTGATGCTCGGGTTGTCCCTAATCTTCTGGGCCAACGTTCGACATAGAGGGAGAAGAGGAGCGGCGACAGCAGGCACCCCTGCCACGTCCCTCTCTGGATAGCAAAGGGTTGAGACGATATCCCATTCACCCTAATGGTTGCAGTGGGTGAGCTATAGCAGCTCGCTGCCCAAGCCCTAAACCGTTCTCCCAGTCCAAAATGGACCAGTGCTTTGTCTAAGAAATCCCAGTCGACCCGGTCAAATGCCTTATCGGCATCAACCGATAACAGGAGGGCGTCCATATTTGTACGATGGGCTTTATCGACTAAATGAAGAATTCGTTTGGTGTTATCGCTACTCTGTCTATTCTGTATGAAACCCGATTGATCGGGCTCTATGATACCCGGCATCAGGGGGCCCAACCACGCCGCTAAAATGCTAGTAAACAGCTTTAGGTCCACATTAAGAAGGCACACGGGACAATAGGAACCACAGAGGGTTTTATCCTTCCGAGGCTTAGGTAGGACCAATATAGACGCCGAAAGCATCTCAGGAGGAACCGGTCCCAACCCTGCAAAGGAATTAAAAAGTCGCGTCATGAGCAGAGCTAAGATATGACAAAAGGTTTTATAGAAGCCTGCTGAGAAGCCATCCGGTCCCGTAGATTTCATAAGTTTGAGGCATGAAATCGCCCCGATAACTTCTTCTATTTGGATCGGAGCATCCAATAGCTCCACCTTTCCGCTAACCAGCTTCGTCGTGTCCGCTCCCTGTAAATATGTTGTCATGTGTGTTCCCGAGAGGGCCTCCCTTTAATAGAGGTCGGCGTAGAAGTCCCTAAACGTGTTTGCTATTTCTTCATCTGTCGTAACCATCCCCCCGTCTCATTCTGAATAGATTGGAAATTCGCCTGCTGGGTGCGGGCCCTAAGTTTATTCGCTAACATGCACCCTGTCTTGTCCCCCCCCAACATAGTAGGAGTGTTTCAGACGAAGCGCTGCATATTCGGCTCTATCAATGTCCAGCCCCGCCAATTGCGTTCAGGCCACCTTCAGCTGCTGCCAGACTCTCGGCGCCCCGGTCCTACTATGCACCCGCTCTAGTTCTGTCACTTGTGCCGCCAGGGTGTCCCTCTTCTCCTTGCGCTCTTTGTTTTCTGCAGCTGATATAGCGATCAGCTCCCCTCTCACCACCACTTTTAGAGCCCCCCATAAAGAAGGCAAGGAAGTGTGCGCTGTGTCGTTGAGTTCTAAATAATCTTTAATGCAGTTGTGGATCTACCCCCTTTACTGATTCCCTGTGGAGCATGTTTTCTTTGAGGCACCAGCCTCCCGCCCACCTCCTTGTTAAGGGGAACCGAAGGGAGACTGTCCACCCATCATGGTCTGAGAGTGCAGTCGGTGATATATCCACGTCTCCCACCATTGCGTTGAGTTCTGTTGTGCCTGTCAAGTGATCGATTCTAGCATATGTACCCTGTGCATGTGAATAGAAGGAGAATTGGGAGGTCTGTGGGTGGGCTACTCGCCACATGTCAACCAATCCTCTGGAACAAAGCCATTCCTTCCCCTCACTAGACAATTCCCCAGTCTGAGAGAATCTATGGCCAGACCCATCTGTAGTGGCATCCATAACTATATTAAGACCCCCCCCCCCACTATGGTCCACCTGTCTTGTTTGCTTAGGACTTCCGATAGAGGTCCCTTTAGGAATTTCTCCTGTCCTGAATTGGGTGCATACAAAGACCCCACTGCTAGTTTGTGTCCCCTAGGTGTATTGTTTAGGCTAACAACCGGCCCTTAATTTCGGCAATCTTGTCCCCCACCATCCCAGGGAATCGTTTAGCAACTAAGTATGCCATCCCCACTTTTTATCCTACGTGGAGGAGAAACATCGTTGGGGGAACGATCTCGATTTCATCCGGTGCTAATCCCTGGAGAGAAGGTGGGTCTCTTGAACGAGACATTTATCGGCTTCCAGATTCTCCAAATATGACAGTATGGATTTCCGTTTAATGGGATTGTTAAGGCTCTTCATGTTCAAAGTAACAATATTCACTGTGGGACATGCCATGGAATCGATTCAGTAGGTGATGTCTGCCCTCTAAAGACCCTGAGACCATGCCCCCCCTCCGCCCTCACCCTGTGCCTCTCCAGTTGCCCCGTTCTCGATCCTGTCCCATAGTTGCCTCTCCTGACACACCAGTTCTTTACCACCCCCTCCCTAACCCCAACTTAACATCCCCAAACTTTGAGAAATGTCCAGGCCCAGTCGCGCAAGTGTGCACACACTTAGAAAAAAAGGACAGTAGGAGCATCTCGTGGCTCAAGGTTCCCCGTCTCCCCGCTCCCGCCGATCACTCTCCCCGCTCCCGCCAATCACCCCCCCAGCTCCGCTAGTGTCTATATTCTACATGTTATCCCTCCACCATTTAGGAGCTATCTTGGGAGTCTGTGACCTTTAGCACCGTCTCGAGCGCTGCTTGCCTTTCCTGTGCTATGGTTGAGGGGTCCGGTCCCCTCGGATGCTCTGACAGGCGCCTCCCCAGAACCTTCTGCCATTTTTCACAGGGGGTTTTCGGTCTGGCTTAGGTATAGGCCTAGTCTCTTCACTTGGGTGCTCCAGGCCTAGGATCTTGCAGGTGTCCTGCAGCGAGCTGAGTTGGTGTAGTTTGCTGTTCCACTTAAAAATCAGCCTGAAGGGATGGCCCCAGGAGTATGCCACCTCCTGGTCTCGCAGATGTGCGGTCACAGTCCGGAACTCCCGTCGTTTCTGTAGTGTTATAGCAGCCAGGTCTTGGAAGAGGGCCACGGAATGTCTCTGATATGAGAGTGGATTATTCGCCCTGGCTTCCCTCAGTATACGTTCCTTGAGTGGGAAATCTGGTAGAAAGGCCAGTATATCCGGCAGGGGAGCGGGTGCCCTTCATCTCAGGCCCATTCTATGTGCCCGGTCTATTCGAAGGACAAAGTCCTCCGGGACCCCTAGTATGTGTCGGAAAAGCCCCTGAAGATAGTGAGTCATGTCCGTCCCCTCTGCGTCTGATGGAACCCCCCCTCACGCGTATGTTGTTTCACCTGGAGCGGTTCTCCAGGTCCTGCGCATGTGCTTGGAGGTCGATCTGCTGGTCCCGCAAACGGAGCACTTCTTGTTGAAGTTTTTCTATTTCCTCCCCCCTGGCCTGATCCTGGTCCTCCAGGGTAGCTACTATTTCTCCAACTGCGTCCACATCCCTCCGGATCTTTTTCACCTCCCCCGCGAGATCTCTCTTCAGGGCCTGGAAGTCATCACGCAGGGTATTGAACAGCGTCTCAAGGAAGGAGCGGGTGACCAGGGCCTCCGTAAGTTCGGCTTCCTCGTCCGCCTGCTTGGCCGGGGACAATCTGCTCTTCCCCCTCCCGATTGCGGGGGCTTGGTCAGCATGTCCTTCAGTGTCAGCTCTTTCTTCCCACGCAGCGAGGACATGGCGGTTCAACCCTAGCGCGCACTATCACAACGGAGCCCTGTCTCCTCTCCTGTGCGTTGGTGTCCCCTCTGCAGCTCAACCACGATGCTGCACAAGGCCCCACTCCGGGCCGCTAGCGTTCCAACTCCCAGAGGCGCTCGGGCAGCGGTGCTGTGATTTCTCAGTTGTGGAGTCTGTGTATTCCCGAGCGTATGCAAGGGCGACAGGGGCCTAGGTCCTTGTGCGCCTTCCGCCGCTGTTAGCTCTAAGGACAACCTCCTGCTCGCCGGCTCTCTTTGCTGTCTAGGCTTTCCCAGGCCCGCTTGCCGCTCCCCAGTAGTGCCGCCTTCTGTGCCACTGCTCCACGTGGCCTGCCCCTCTTGGGCCCTGTATGTTCCACTGCTGAGGCCCCAGATGACCCCACCAGTTGTTACTCGTGCCCTGCTCTTGTGCAATGCCCTAGGTGTTGGGCTCAGGGGATCACCAGTGCTCCCGCCTCTGGGTTATTATCGAGCCCCTAAGCAATTCCGGGGCCCACCTTCAGACAGGCCGCACCTGGTCCTCCCGCTGTAAGCAATCGACAGGCCCCACGGTATGGCCGCAGCTGTGTGAGTCTCCGGAGCTCCTGCCCCCTGGCGTGCTGCCCGCTCTGTCCTCCTTCTGGCTCCGGAGGGGTAGCCCCATTGGGAACCCCCTGTAAAATTGAAATGAATACTCCTGGAAGTTGCACTTAATTGATTTAAGTGTTTATTAGAGGTGGTTAAGCAAGAAAGAAAATAGCCCACAACCGGTCATCCAACAGCTCTCGAAGCAACTGCCTGAATGAACAGTTACAGGCAGTCGCAACGAGAACCATGGAATGAACGGGACATATCAAACATATACAGAGCATGGGGAATATGCTCGAGAAACCTAGGTACTAGCACGTGAATAACAAGTCGCTCTTAAAGGGAAAGAGCGACTTGTTACCTTAATACCATTTCCCCTTTTTTAAACAAAAACAAGTAAGATAGCAAATCACAAAAAATAAGAAAAAATAATTAACCTAATAGAACCAAACACATGACTAATGCAGTAAGAGACCTACTAGTTTGTGAACTAACTTACATTAAGTAATGATCTTTAAATCTTTGAGGAACAGAAACATTACGATGTACAATTCTAGGAGAGACTGTTGCAGAAGGAATGTTAGGTGAACATTGCACACTAGGTAAGGGATCATGACATAAAGAGGTTTCTGAACCAATAACAGTGGGACAATCATTATGTATGACATTTCCAGATACAATGTTGTTTCTGTCCAAAGAGGTTGGGAGGAAGTTGTCAGAGAAGAAGTCCATGCCAGAATTAAGACAATCAAAGTCTGAGGCACAAAAGCTTTTCTTCTTTGTAGAAATAATTTTTAAGGCTTGATCATGTGTGATTTTAACAAGCCTTCTCCTATTCCACCACCCCCTTTCATTTAATCAAATAGCACTTTTTGCCACTTGAATAACCTTGACAGGTAGTGGGAATCTGGACTCTCCTTTCTTGACTCTCTTTGGTTTTTTAATAAGAACCCAATCACCAACAAAAAATGGGATGTCTTTGGTGTGTTTAGAATCGTGATGATGTAAAGAAATGGCATCATGTTTCCATTTTACGTCTTCTTGAATTCTCTGTAAATTTCCCTGATGAGCAACATCAGCATTAGTAATGTCTTTGACCCAATGAGGACACAGATGTGAAATTGGTACTCTGTTGCGTAGTAGCTTAAAAGGAGATATGTTTGTAGTACTGTGAGGAGTGTTATGATGGGTCCATAGTTTTTGTCTTAAGAATTCCTCAACTTGTAAACCAGCAGACAGAGCAGTCTGAACTCCTTCCTTCAAGAACCTGTTGATGCGTTCAACTAACCCATTAGAGGAAGGAGAATGAAGTGCCACAGTTAGATGCTTGATTTGAAAATCCTCCACAAATTTTAACATTTGATGAGACCTGAAATGCGTTCCATTGTCCGTCACAATTTGTCTTGGAGGCCCCTCAATATCAAACACACTTTTCAAGAATTTGATGACAGCGTTAGTATCAGGAGAGGACACAAAATCAAAATAGACCCACTTTGAAAAATAATCAATCAACACCAAAAGATGTCTCATACTAGCAGGAAGAAGATCAAATGGACCAGCAAAGTCTAAAGCAACCTTTTCCCAGGGCGAATCAGGTAATGGGACCATATGAATGTTAGGCTCAAATGTCCTCCAATGCTTATCAGAGATAAGACATGTACTGCAGTCTGAAATCCACGTTCTCACCTGCGAATCTAGACCAGGCCACCAATAAAACTGTTTAAGATTACGAATGGTGGCAGAGACACCCATATGTCCTTCATGACTTTTCTTAAACAGAAGATACCTAAAATTTGTGGGAGGGACCAAAGAGTCATGTCGGAGTAAACATTCATTGACAATGGACAATTCATCCGACACTTGAGAAAAGGGTTTAATATTTGTAGGTAGATTTATTTCATGAGGCCAACCTGATCTAATATAAGACATGACAGATTGAAGGATAGTGTCATCAGAAAGTGCGGCCAACCATGAGTCTTTAGTGACTAAAGAGTTTTCAACTAAAATGTCATCAATAAGAGCTACAACACATTTCACTACATCATGGATGCTTGATGAAGTGTCAACAATGGGCATTCTCGAGAGGCAATCTGCCCGTCCATTCTTGCCACCAGGCAAATATTTGATGGAGAAATTGTACTCATGCAATTTTGAAAGAATTCTCACTAATCTAGCCGAAGCTTTGCCTGTACCATTTCCATTGAGCATATAAATAAGGGGCTTATAATCAGTAAAAATGAGTTCCCCAAAGAAATGTTTTGTATTTCTCAATTGCCCATGTACAGGCCAATGCCTCCTTTTCAATGGTGCTGTAATTTTTCTCAGATGAAAGGAGGGATCTCGAAGCATAAGCAATAGTGTGTTCTTTGCCTTCAAAATGCTGTGACATGACAGCACCTAGACCTAATTGGCTGGCGTCTACAGTTACATAGCAAGGTTGACCAGAAATGAAGGGTACTAGAATAGGTTCAGAGGTAATTAAAGTTTTGATTTCGCAAAAAGATTTTTGTAATTCTTCAGACCAAACAAAAATGTTTCCCTTGCGTAACAATTCTCTAAGTGGTTGAACTATCAGGGAATAACCTTGAATGAACCGAGAGTAATACTCACAAAGTCCCAAAAATGATCGAAGAGTGTCCTTGTTTTTTGGGGAAGTACTATCTCTAATAGCAGAAATGAGAGAGAGTTTGGGTCTTATGCCATCTTTTGAGATACTATGGCCTAGGTAATCCAATTTGTCAACCAGGAATCTGCACTTCTCTTTCCTAAGAGTAATGCCAACGTTTTTAAACACAGACAACACTCTCTCTAAAATAAGATTATGCTCCCTATTAGTTTCTGCAAAAATGAGGACATCGTCCTGAAATGCTTGTACCCCAGATATACCCTTGAGAATGGTATCCATGAATTTTTTAAATACACTTGCCGCAGAGGCAAGACCGAATGGCATGCGCAAATATTTAAATGCGCCAAAAGGTGTGATAAAAGTTGTCAGGTCTTGGCTTTCTTTGGCAAGAGGTATTTGGTGATACACTGACCTAAGATCAAGTAGTGAAAATATTTTTGCTTTGCCCAGATTTGCTAAAAGATCATGAACCTTGGGTAAAGGATGACAATCGATAACAATATTTTTGTTGAGTGCGCGAAGGTCCACACATAAGCGGATCTCGTTTGTCTTTTTCTTCACGATAACAATTGGACTGACCCACTCTGATGAATCAGTAGCTGTAATAATACCCTCCTTGCAAAGTTTATCAAGTAGGATCTTGAGATCCTGCCTCACACTAAGAGGGAGAGACCTTACTTTGTGAACTACTGGAGATGCATTCTCCTTAAGTTTAATGAGATGGTCAAATTTACTTATGTTGCCAATGACATCGCAAAATACTTCATTAAACTTGTTGATTACATAAGCAACATTGGTTTCAACTTCACACTCAATAAAGTTGATAGATTGATCTGCAAGGACAATTGGGTTTTCAGCACCAGGGATAAGCATAATACCTAGCCTAGCTAGGTCCTTCCAACCAATTATGTTTTGTCCTCTAATAGCTACATATATTTTTGTTGTGATCTTTCTACCTAAACATGAAAGCATATCAATAAAATAGCCTGACATATCTATTTTTTGACCTCCAAATGCTTTAGGATGAACATCAAACTGAGAAAGTTGTCTATTTTTGTACTTTTCTTCGAATAAAACATCAGAAATGATCGTGATGGGTGCACCTGAGTCAGCTATCATCTCAATGGGAACGTCAGAAACAAATGCTTGACAAAATGGTCCCTTTATAGAAATATCAACTATGTTGTCATCTGAGATAGTAAGAAACATCTTTCCTAAATCTTGAGCACATGTGTTGGGTGTGACTTCAACCGAACTTACTCTAACAGTGTTTTTACCAGATTTGCACACTGACATAAAATGCCCTACTTTACCACATTTTGTCCAACGTTTAAATGAGGCTGGACAACTAGGGTTATTGCCTAAGGAGACCCTTTCTGCACAAAAACAATCACCCCTACAGCGCAGGCACACTTACGCCATGGTGCAAGAGTGCCTGCCTTGACGCATGGCAGTCTATTATGCATCAGGCAGGGGAAAAGGGCAGAAATGTGCCATATCTTGTAGATATTAGTTCACAAGAGAAAACGAGGTGGAGGAACAAATATTATGAAAGTATTGTGGTGGGGTACCTTTAATCACTCCAGCGTATCGGGTCTTAGTCCCAACAAATTAGAATTTCAATTAATCTATAACAAATCACATTTAAATGTCATTCCATGTCGCAATCGTATTTAATATTTATATCATATCTGGTTGTGACTTTTTATTTTCTTTACACATATTCTTCATTTTCTTTACACATATTTAACAAAACAATTTACATAAACATAAAACATATAAACAACATATCCAAACAATCTGCATCATTTCCTAGACCCCAATTCTTTACAAAAACCTGTGTCCGTATACAGAATTCTGTTGCGGTCCACTGTGAGGTAACCCTGCTGAACAAGTGAGAGAAACACAGTTCCACCTCTACATATTCCTTATATCTGTACAGGATAAAATATATGCCACATTAGTGATCCATGGGTTCCTCCTTTTCTGGTGGTCTACGCGTTTCAACCCCTTTATTTGGGTCTCTTCAGGACAGGGGTATAAGGAAACACCTAAAATACAATATATATTATGTTCATCGGTTACTGTACATCTAATAACTACGGAACAACTTTGAAACAAATAGGGGTATACTAATGAGAAATAGTTTCCAAGCACCGACACCAACATGTGATTGCAGCACAGCAGGAAGGCTTTCTGGGCTGCCATGCGTCAAAATGTTGAAAATGAGGCCCCAAGGGGCTTATTTATGAGCCCTTGTGTCACTTTGGCGCCGCCGTTTGTCACTTTTTGTGACGCACCAGTGGCGTAAAAAGTGAGCCTTGTTGCACCATATTTACAAAGTGACGCATCTACCATAGATGCCTCACTTTGTAAACCCCTGCGTCACATTATACCTGCGCCAGGTATAATGTATTCAGGGAGGGCGTTTCCACGTAAGTAAGCCTCGTAGAAGTGACGCAGTGAAATCTACGAGATTTCACTGCGCCACTTCTAGGACGCAAATGCGTCAATATCTTATGCCTGCCTCATGGCAGGCGTAAGACTGACGCAGGCCCTTTCACATGGGGTTTGCCCCATGTGAAAGGACACATTACTGGAGTTGCGTCACTTTTCTGACACACTCCAGCAATGCGTCACTTTTGCGCCTACAGATACGTCAGAAATACTGACGTATCTGTAACTCCTTGCAACATGATGCGTCATACTGTAAATATGACGCATCCATCATGTCGCAAGGAGGGCGTACTGAGAAGTGACGCATCGCTGCTTTCACGCAGCGGTGCGTCACTTCTCATAAATGAGGCCCCAAGTGTTTAGCAGGGATGGGGCCTCCATTTAGTCTACATGGTACCAGTAACTGAACTGTAGATAATAAGGGGCAGATTTATCAAACTTTCACACAGTACAGCACACAAAGTTACCTTGCTGCGCTGCATGAAAGGGATAGGACGTGACTGCTCTGCATTTAACATTATGTGGCCCATATCTGTCCTTTCCTTGCACTAGTGCCCTTTTGGCTGCCTAGCACCAATGCCTGCACCCTTGGACCATGGTGCAAGGGAGCCTGGATTGTAGGCAGGATTGTTTTTGTGCAGAAAGCCGGCATTTTCCTCTTTGTAAGTGTGCCTCAGAATGCAGCACACTTAGAAAGTGGAAACAATGAAGAGAAATAAAGATATTCCTCCTTGTTGTGCCTCTCCTGAGGAGGCATACTATTTTGACGCATTCCCAGGTTTGCCAGTGTTGGTAAATCTGGGAATGCGCCAAAATCCATGAGTGGATGAGTGTGAACATCCACAATCCACCCATGGAACGGCTCCCTGGAACACAGTAACGCAATGCAGCGCAACGCAATGCAGCGATTTGTGCTGCGTTGCGTTACTCCGGATGTTTCAAGGTGGCCTTGTGTGACTTGATAAATCGTATTTTAGTTTTGCTTTGCACGTGCGCCCCCCTGGCATGGCACAAGGGCAACACAGCACATTGATAAAATATGCCCCTAAATATGCACTCACGGTAGCACGTATCCTTCGTTTAGCGATCGAGTTATCGTCCTTGGAAATCACACGTGGTTCAGCTGCTTTCATCTCTACCTCCTGCAAGCATTGTACAGGGATCAGCAGAGAGCTGGTAACCTGCCGGTGAGGGAGTTTGGAACTGTAAGAGAAAGCTCCATTCTCAGTATAGAAAGAAACAGACTGAGCAGCAGGCATCGCCTGTGTGTGAAAATTGATCACAAATGCAATTTAAAGAGCGAAAGTGGATATTACAGTGACATGGGACGAGACAGGTGCGTTGAAGGAAGGAACCAATTCAGAAATCAATGGAAACAATGTCACGTTTGTTGCAGCTGTCGCCGTTTAACTCCACAGCTTTGCTCTTCCCCGTAGGCAATGAAGATTCCTGCTGAGCAGAAGGCCTTGGAAACAGCAATAACCTCATAATGTGAAATATCCTGTCGCTGGCGTCATCAGCAGGGCCCTGAGCCGCTTTCCCTGGCTGGAAGGCTCAGGCTGCTTACAGAGGAGTCAGACGGTAGCCCTTATTTCATAACTTCTTTTGTCTTGAAGGTCATTCTTTCAGCTTCGAATGTTACTGGAAAAAGCCACGCGTGAAGCATAAAGATGTCCATAATTAGACAAATATGTAAAACTATTTATATTAATAATGTTCAAATTAATGCATAATAAAGTTATTAGTTTCCTAGTAAACCAGTCTGCAAACTGATTCCATGTTCTCGTAGGCTAAGGCAAGGCTCTCTGATTCATTGCTCATGACGGTTTTAGTGTGGAGTTTACTGGTAATATTGTGCACATTCGGTGAAAAATGTGAACTACTTACACAACAGTGGTGTGGTAAGACTGACAGTTATGCCCCTCCCCACCACACCCCACCCAGGAGGCGTTTTCAGAGCCCAATGCTGTAATAAATATATATATTGGCGGTCACCACTGGGGGGCTGATTTACAAGACCCTTGCGCAACCGGCTACGTGATATTTACAAGCACACGTAAAGCCACCCTGCGTGGCTTTACCACTGCTAGTAAATATGGTCCCTTTTCACGCAACACTTTGCGTATTCAGGGAGTGACATGGATGTTGCTGTCGGTGTTCCCACGCAACACCCATGTCCACTGATGCATGTCCAGATTTACGAGCAAAATGCTATGCGACCCCCCCCGGGGTGGCTTTCCGAGGTGCAACGAGGAGAAATGTTTTAATTTCTCCCCAATTATTTCCTCTTTCAATGCGTGCTGCATTCTACAGCACGCATTAGAAGAGGAAATCACCTGAATTGCTTGTTTATGTGCAGGAAGGAGCCCCTTCCTGCACTGTTGTTAATATGTCAGATCCCTGTGCTTCGAAACTAACGTAGCGCGGTGCAGCAAAATGACTTGCAGCATCGTGCTCCGTTAGTTTCTTGGAAATCTGCCCCAGTTTATTTATAGTATGAACCACATTTCCACTGGAACGTTTTTTTTTGTTTTCCCAATTGCTTTGGTGCCATTTGACAGATCTTCATGATACTTTCCCCAAAAAAGGCTCTTACACCTCAGCTCCTATCTGGAAAGTTTGAGAGGGATCTGTCAGGAAGAGGCGAGAAAAAGTGTGTGGGGGGGTCGTTTTCTCAATTAATTTTTTCCATTGGAACTTTAGACAGCTACACCCCAAACAGCTGCAAAGTATTTACACCAAATTTGTCAGAAAGCGTACTTTTTGGGATTTGGTGTACATCGGTTTAGTAGTTGTTGAGGAAGGAACAGCGAAGCCGATAGATCTCATAGTGAGATCCGATTGGTTGTAGCCATATTAACAACGATGTGGCGGTAGCCATCTTAGGACTCTGGACTTAGTCCTGAGTCCTAAGAAAAATGAATAAAAAAGACATAAGGGGGCAGGGTAGGGATACCCTGAGCCCCAACTATTGGTGGTTGTGTCCCAGAGGGACCCCACCCGTGGACAAAAACGTTTTACGCTTAAAAGTTTTTCCATCCTGCGGATCCTCAACTTCAAGGACCGGGACGCTATCCTGGCCGAGTCTCGTAAATAGCAGCCTCTCAAACATGAGAACCTGATGAAAATGGTTTTTCCTGACTACACTCGAAAGGTTCAAACCCAACGTCGTTCCTTCGGTGAGGTCAAGCAAAAACTACGCTCGCTTAACATCCAGTATAGGGACCTCTTCCCGGCTCATTTCCGAGTGATTTTCCAAGACAAATCTCTCTTCTTTGACACGCCTGAGGAGGTATGGACATGGGCAACAGAGGAACGACCGTTGAGGCTGAATGCCCAGAACCCGGCACCATCCAGCGGCAATAAGGTCGCCCGGCGAGGCATACCGATCCTCCGACCACGACGCAAGCGCTCCGGTAGGCGCAGGGGCCAGGATCGCACACGCTCAGACTCTCCGGAGGGCCCTTCGCGGGGAACACACCCGAGCCACCTGGAGAGACCCCTCCTGCTAGGTGGCTCTCCATCTCCTAAGGCCGCTCCGACCCCGAAACTGCTTTACCTCACCCATCTTTGCTGGACCTCCTGGACACTGATCTCTCTCGCAGCCCGACGCTCCTCCCACAGCCGGTTTGAGCTTTCTTTGAGTTGTTAACTTTTCTTTTGTCTCTTCAGATGTTGGCTGGCGTCACTCAATGCTAGCACCTTGCCTAATGATTAACTTGTCACCGATGGCTATAGATATGAACATCCTACTACGAGGAGGAGTCCTCCACGACTTTCCCTGTTTCCAAGTGTTATAATGGTTCTTTTGCTTCCCTGTTTATTGGTCGGGCGACAGATACTTCCGTTCCTGAAGTGTGGGGTGGGGGGTGGGGAGGGTTGTGGGGGTTGGGGCTGCGACCCCTGATTGTTCTGTTTTTTATCTTCTTTGTCTTCTGCACCAACCTTGTTCCTTTACATCTGGGCGAGCACATGTCACACACTGCTATGACACCATATCCACTGGCTCTAGACATAGTCTCACTTCCATGACCACTGCCATGCTGGCCGGTGGCCCGGACCCTTACACGGCCTCCCCCTGTGCGGCGATTCTAGCGGGGCGTCGTCGCTCCATATAATGTCCTGGAATGTTAATGGCCTGCTAGACAAGATCAAGCGCGCATCTGTCCTGCAATATGCTCAGCGTCAGGCTGTGGATGTACTCCTGCTTCAGGAGACCGATCTACTAGGCAACCACTGTCCCTTCCTTGCGCGACATGGCTATGGCGCAGTCTGGCACTCTGGATTTAGTAGGGGGTCAAGAAGGGTAGCTATGCTGGTGCGCCGCACTCTTCCTGTGGTGGTGTGTAAAGTGACACACGACCCTCAGGGCTGTTTTATTCTTCTGGAAGGGACCCTCGGAGATCGCCCTCTTAATCTACTGGCTGTTTATTCCCCTCCCATCCTGTTGGCTTCCACACTCTGCAGACTTACCTCTGAAGTCGCTGCCCTGCCCCTGGGACTCACCGTTGTTGGGGGTGATTTCAACGCAGTTATGGACCCCGGCCTTGACACCGCGTCTCCCCCCTCCGCCTCCAAGACTGCCCAATCCAGCCTCCTCTCGACATGGGCTGCTAGCCTAGGTCTCGGGGATGCCTGGAGACTTTGGTACCCGACAGTGCGACAATACACCCACACCTCGGCCTGTCACCGCACACACGCATGCATAGACTACGTTTTTTTGCTGGCCCAGGATTGCTTGGCGATTCAAGCAATTTCTATCCTCCCCAGGGTCTTGTCGGACCATTCCCCAGTATTGCTACACATAGGCTCCCTCCCCCATCCTCCCGTCCAATTTGATGACTCAATGGCCTGGTTTCTCCAGGACGAGGAGTTTTAGCACCACATAGGTGCCGAGCTTCGCCTTTATTTCACCACTAATCAAGATTCGGTGTCCTCCTCTCGTACCCTCTGGGATGCCGGGAAGGCCACCATTCGGGGTTTCGCCAAGGGTCAACTTAAAATCACCCGCGCGCCGCGTGACTCCCAGCTCACGCTTATGGAAGCGCAGGCCGCCCAGCTCAAGACACTGCCCCCTGACGACAGAACTGATGCCCAAGACAGAAGACTTGCGTTCCTGAGGGATCAGATCAGACTGACCTCCCTGGAAGCTGCCAAATTGCTTTGGCGATTGTCGTGGTCCGCGTGTATGGTTGGGGTGATAAAAATGGGAAGCTCCTCCACTGCCTTGCTACCTATTCTATGGCCAACCGTATAATACCGGAGGTAGCTGATACGAGCGGCGAGATCCATCGTGCTCCGATAGCAGTGGCCCAATGCTTTGCCACTTACTATGCTACCCTCTATTCGGCATGGACGCCTGGTCTTTTGCTCCCCGAGCTTCTCCGGCATTAACGATTCCCCCTTTCGCACCTTAGTGAACCTGAGGCGGAGGCGCTGGACCTTCCGATCACTCCCAAGGGGGTGTCTGATGCCATATCATGCATGACGGCCGGTAAGACACCGGGCCTGGATGGGCTCCCCCAAAATTGTATTAGTTCTACCGAGACACCTTGGTCCCACCTCTCATCGTGATGTACAATGAGGCGGTGGAGTGTGGCTCTTTCCGCCTGGAGACGGACCGCATACGACTGGCACCTAGCTAATCTGGTTCATCCAGACCAATGCGGCTTCATGCCTCTCCAAAGGACTAGACCCTGTCTTAGACGCCTTCATCTTGCTCTTGCGAACTGGCACTTGCTGTCCCCCTACTTGTCTCTCCTTCTTGTAAATTTTGAGAAGGCTTTTGATTCGGTTGACTGGGGCTATTTGGAGGCAGTATTGGAGCAGATGGGCTTTGGAATCCCTTTCCTCAACTTGGTGAAGACGCTATCTCATCAGCCCCAGGCGCAGGCCCTTGTCAATGAAGCTTTATCCCATCCCTTCCCCATTAGAAGGGGTACGCGGCAGGGATGCCCCCTCTCGCCGATCCTATTTGCTTTGGCAATGGAGCCCCTTGCCTGCCTTATTCGATATGACCACTTCCTCACTGGATGGAGGTGGCCTGGCTTTCAAGAAGATAAGATCGCGCTCTATGCAGACGATGTACTGCTGTTTCTGGCACACCCAGCCCAATCGGGGCCCAGTTGCCTCCGTGCATTGGACCTCTTTGAGTGCACCTCCGGCTTTCGACTAAACCCGGCCAAGTCCCTTCTGGTCCCCCTTCACTTGTCACGTGAGTGCTTTGATTGGCAGTCGAAGATTCCCCTTCGACGGCAGTCTTTGCAGTACTTGGGGATCTGGGTATCCCTTCTCCCCGACCTCGCATGGTCACTAAATGTCCCCCCACTAGTTAGGCGGGTCCGCAGTGATCTCCTTAAATGGTGTACGCTGCCCCTAAACCCTCTGGGCAGGATAGACCTATTTAAAATGATGATTTTACCTCGCTTTCTTTACATGCTTCAGAATACACATCTCTCCTTTGCTAGGTCTTGGTTTTGTGAAATGGACGGTCTGGCCACTACGTTTTTATAGGGGGGGCGGAGGCCCAGGCTGGCGCAGGCCCAATGCCGAATCCCACCTTTTGATGGAGGTCTTGGGATGACGAGCCTCTATCTCTATTATTTAGCGACTCGGCTCCTTACGGTACACGATTGGTTTAACGGTGATTGGTCTGACCCGCATACCGCCTGGAATTGCACACCCTGGGCTTCTCCTCTGAGGCATTTTTATTTAGGGAGTGTGAGGTGCATAGCAACACTCCCTAAGCCTCTAAGAGGCCCCGGGGAACCCATTACCTGGGGCTCGTATATTAATTAAGAAGTGGCAAACAGCCCCCCGCTCCATACCTAAAATGCCCCGGGGACCTTATTCCCCAGGGCTGCAAGCTTGGAAATGGGGAGATGGCATGCAGCCCCCCTTCCAGACTCATTGGATAGTCCCCAGGACCCCATCACACTGGGGCCAGCTTAGGGATGGTGCCCCGGGTTCTCCAGACACAGCCTAATTTGTTCCCGCAGGCAGGAAAAGTGTCATTTGCTCCCATCCAGTGACAGCGCAAAGCAGCTCCTGCCAGGTGGGAACACAAAATGTTTTCCTGCCCGCACTCTCAGGCAGGGAAAAATACTAAATTGCTCCCACCTCACAGGAGCAAAAGAAAACTGCTTCCACAGGGATGGAGCGATGCTGGTTCCTGCTGCACCCGGGATGGGTGCATGCGGGGAGCCAGCAGGGCAGCCGGGGCCCTGGTCCTCTACCCACAGCCTCAATGAGGAAGGTGCTGGGGGGAACCCAGGGTGGGCCCTGGGCGCCAGCTGTATCGCTTGGTCCCTGGGGCTCCCACCGTGCCCCCCTTAAAAAAAAAAACAGTGGTGTCTGGGGTGGGAAAGGGACACCCAGAAAAAAAAATGACAATCAAATAATAAATGAGCAGTCATAGCCGCTCATTTATCATTCACTGCTCCTTCAAACAGCACCTATAATGCCCTGTGTGGACTATATGCATATTTTTTGGGTGATGTCCCTAGAAGGGGCAGGGGTATCACCAGACATATTTTTATAATGTTGTTGGTGGATGGAGGGAATTCTGCACGCCCCCCCTTTCCACCCCCAGCAAGATTAAGAAAAAAACACTGTGGGCCCGATTCACAGAACTAACTTAAGACAAAATCCTAAACTTACTACCATTTTGGTATTCACAGAAGGCACTTACTCATTTTGGTATTCACAGAAGGCACTTACTCATTTCGGTAGTCACAGAAGTTAGGACTCCTAACTTTAGGACTTCTAAACTGAGAAAAATCCTAGCTTTAAGACTTTCGGTATTCACAGAAGGCATTTAGGAGTCCTAAAGTTAGGAGTCCTAACTTTACTACTCCTAAACTGAGAAAAATCCTAACTTTAGACTTTCGGTATTCACAGAAGGCATTTAGGAGTCCTAAAGTTAGGACTCCTAACATCTGTGAATACCGAAATTAGTAAGTGCCTTCTGTGAATACCAAAATTGCAGTAAGTTTAGGAATTTGTCTTAAGTTAGTTCTGTGAATCGGGCCCTAAGTCTCCTGGATCATTCAGTCCATGACCCATGGTCCTCTTGTGGTCGTTTCTATGATTGCATTTTTGGGGATGAAAATTTTTAAAAGAAACACACAGAGATAAGTTTGTTTTACTTTACATATTTTACACAAAGCAAATATGTTTTGATTTACATTCATATTTTTTACCCACAAAATGTAATAATAAAACTATGTAAGAAGAAGAAGTCACATACACGTTTCTTAATAAAACTTTATTACATTATTTTTGTATTCAATAATAATAAACATTGCATTGTGTGAATAATTGAAGTGTACATTTGAATAACATTATTGGTGATTGCTGGAGAAAGGTGATAGGTCTACTTTGTATATGAATGTGTTCACCCTTTAATATAGTCAATAGGCTCATGGTTTATATTGTGTTGTTGCAGAAGGATGTGTGTGGCGTAGGGCTAGCCACGTACAGTAGGGCGAGTGCATGTGGGAGTTTGGCCGCAAAAAAGATAGAAATTCATTGAAAAAAAAAAAAGGTTAGAGTGACGTAGTTGTTAGAACTGGGGGTCTCTAGTTGGCAGAGGTAGGTGCCTTTCACCAAATAGGTCAGGGAAAGGGGATTACACTACTGGATAACCCCTGCTCACCCCCTTGTTCGCTTGGCACGAGCAGACAGGCTTATCTCAGAGGCAGTGTGTTAAGCATTTGTGAACACATATAGTAAAACAGTGAAAACACTACAGATGGACACCACACAGGCTTTATAAAAATAAGTATTCTTTATATAGACTTAACACAAGACCACAAATGACAAAAATCCACAATACTGTACTCGAAATTGACTTAAAAATGGTAGAAGTACCTTAGGTCAAGTTGATGGTAAATGCGACAAAGTTCTCACAAAAGTACCTGGATGCGTAACGCAAAATAAACAAAAGGCTTGCAGCGTTGGAGATGCGTCGGTTCCTTGCTTCGGGGGAGAGGATGCGTTGCGCCTCAATGCTTGCGCAGAGTAGGGGATGCATCTTGATCCTTACCAGAGAGGAGGTGATGCGTAGATTCTCGTACTGCGTTCCGGTTGCGATGCGGCGAGATGGCACCTCAATGAGATGCGACAATCCGGTGCGATGCGATAAGATGGCACCCTTGATGCGGCAATGTGTAGACGATGCGTGCACGCCTGGTGGCCGTGTGGCGACTCTGTAACTTGGGAGCTGCGACACGCTTCCCCGGTGATGCGACGGTGACCTCTGCAGCGGCATCACGCTTCTCTGGTGATGCCTCAGGTAACGGCGTTGACGAAGACACGCTTCTCTGGTGATGCAGCGGTGACCTTTTGCAGCGGCGACATGCTTCTCCAGTGATGCGATGGCAACAGCTGCAAGTGCGACACGCTTCTTCTCCTTGAGTCACTCTTCCAGCTCCCAACGTCACGCAGGCTTCTGCAGACAGAATTCCCAGCAAGGAAATTCAGAGGGGAGCTGGTGGTGAAGTCTTTTGTCCCTGAGACTTCAGCAGGAGGCAAGCACAAGTTCAAACCCTTGGAGTAATATTCTGCAAGATGATGAAAGTCCTTTGAAAGTTCCTTCTCCTCTCCTTAGCACTGAAGACACAACAGTAGGCCAACCCAGCAACACAGCACACTGGCAGGGGTGCAACACAACTCCTACAGCTTCCTTTGGTTATTCTCCTTGGCAGAGGTTCGTCTTGTTGTTCCAGAAGTGATCTAAAGTTCTGGGGTCTGGGTCCCCTCTTTTATACTCATTTTCCATTTTTCTCTGAAGGCAGAGAGGCCGTTGCCTAGTCCAAACCAGTTCTGGTCAGTCCTGGAGCACTCTGTTTACATTAGTCCTTCTTTCCTTTCACAGTGTAGGCCAGAGACATCAAACGCACCACAGGAGGTGGAGCCAGCATTGTGGAGGGAAGGCACAGCCCTATTCAGGTCCCAGCGCAACTCCTCCCACCCATCCACATGCAGATCTCTCTATTCAGCCCTGTGCTGACTCACCCTGTCTCCTGGAATCCCCCAGCCCCTGTCACTTACAAAACTAGACACACAATACACAACCTAGCAGAGGCAGGCTTGGACAGTTAGGCAAGAAAATACCTATTTTCCAAAAGTGGTATTTTCGAACACAGAATTGTAAAACCAACTTCACTAAAATATGTATTTTCTCATTCTGAGTTCAGGCATGCTAAATTCGAATTTCTACCATGTTCCCTGTGTCCGTTAGGATTATAGGATGTGATAAACAAACTGCCCATTCTGGCCTATGGGGAACAGGTAGCCTTGCAATAGTGAAAAACGAAAATGGCTGTAATTCACTATTAGGACATGCCACACCCACCAACCGGGGCATTATAATGCACCCTGCCCTTGGGCCTACCTTAGGGGTGTCTGATATGAAGATAAGGGAAGGTTTAGGGACTGGCAAGTGGGTGCACTTACCAAGTCAACATGGCAGTCACTGACTGCACACAGACTCTGCAATGGCAGGCCTGAGACACATTATTACAAGCTGCTTCTGTGGGTGGCAAAACCAGTGCTGCAAGCCCACCAGCAGCATTTGATTTACAAGCCCTGGGCACACATTGTGCACTAGACTAGGGTCTGACAAGTAAATCAAATAACCCAATCATGGAGTCACTAATTAATACATCAATTTATCATAGGTAGCACTTGCACTGTGGCACTAAATAGCAGTGGCACAGTGCCAAAAGCATCTAAAACCAGCAAGCAGATCAAAAACAGAGGAGGCAATCAGAAAAAATGGAAGGGAGACTCACGCCAATGGTACCAGGTCTAACAGTAGTTAAATGAAGATGTCAGTTAAAACATGCCATTTTAATACTGCAAAACCACTGGAATTCACAAGGTATAGTTAACTCAAGAAGCTATAACTCGTGCCCTAAGGTAACTATAACTCAATCAATCAATCAGGGGTTGTAAAGCGCGCTACTCACCTCTGAGGGTCTCAAGATGCTGGGGGGGGAGCGGCTGCGGATCAGTCGAAGAGCCAGGTTTTGAGGTCCTTCCTGAACGTGTGTAGGGTCAGGGAGCATCTGATGTTTACAGGGAGCTTGTTCCAGGTCTTGGCTGCGGTGTAAGAGAAGGCTCTCCCGCCGGTTCTGTTTCTGCGGATGCATGGGACCTCTGCCAGGGCGAGGTCGGCGGAGTGGAGGTTTCTCTTGGGTACGTGGAAGGATACTTTGTTGTTGAGGTATTTGGGTCTGATGTTGTTGAGGGATTTCTAGGCGGTGATCCTCTTCTCAATGGGGAGCCAGTGGAGGCCTCGTAGGTGTTGGGTCATGTGTTCGTGATGCGGTGTCCCGAGAACGAGTCTGGTTGCGGCGTTCTGGATGGTTTGGAGTTTGTGTAGAAGAGTTCTGTTGATTCCGGCGTAGAGGGCATTGCCGTAGTCCAGTCTGCTGGTTATGAGTATGTGGGTGACAGTCTTTCAGCATTTGGGGGGATCCATTTGAAGGTCTTACGGAGGATGTGAAGGCAGTTGAAACTGGTGGAGGCGACAGCATTGATCTGGCGGTTCAAGGAGAGGGAGGAGTTAAGGATGATTCTGAGGTTCTGAACGTGGTCTGTCGGGGATGGTGGGTTCCCGAGGGCGGAGGGCCACCAGGTGTTGTCCCAGGCGGAGGTGCAGGGTCTGAGGATGAGGACCGCAGTCTTTTCTGAGTTGAGCTTCAAGCAGCTGTCCTTCATCCAGGCTGCCACTTTCATCATTCCTTCTTGGAAGCAGAGTCTGGTGTCTTTGGGATTCTTCGTGAGTGACAGGATGAGCTGGGTGTCGTTGGCGTCGGATACGATGCTGAGCCCATGCTGTCTGACGATGGCGGCGAGGGGGGCCATGTAGATGTTGAAGAGCGTCGGGCTGAGGGATGATCCTTGGGGTACTCCGCAGTTGATGTCAGTGGGTTCGGAGAGAAAGGGAGGGAGTCTGATCCTCTGGGTTCTGCCGGGAGAGGAAGGATTGGATCCAGTCGAGGGCAGCTCCTTGTATCCTAGAGTTGTGGAGTCTGGCTGTGAGCGTGCGATGCGAGAAAGAGTCGAAAGTTGCGGAGGGGTATAGAAGGATGAGGGCAGCCGTGTGTCCCTGGTCTAGTAGCATGTGGATGTCGTCAGTGGCGGCGAGGAGGGCGGTCTCAGTGCTGAGCTTGCTGCGGAAACCAGACTGGGAGGTGTCTAGGATGGAGTTCTCTTCGATGAAGGCAGTCAGCTGGGCGTTCACGAGTCTCTCGGGGACTTTGGCTGCGAAGGGGAGGAGAGAGATGGGCCGGTAGTTTTTCAGGTCCGTTGGGTCGGCTGTGGGTTTTTTGAGGAGGGGTTTTACCTCTGCCTGTTTCCAGTCGTCAGGGCAGGTGCTGACTCTGAGGGAAGTGTTGATCGTCTGTCCTAGTTCAGGTGCGATGGCAGCGGCGGCCCTGTGGAAGATGTGGGGAGGGCAGGGGTCTGTTGGGGCTCCTGAGTGAGTTTTCTTCATGGTCGTTGTGATGTGTTCAACGGTCGCGGGGTCACAGGACGTGATGGTTGGTTTATTGGTGGCGGTAGGTAGAGGGATGTTGTCCGGTGCTTGTTCGCTGAAGTTGTCGTAGAGGACCTTGATCTTCATATGTAAGTAGGAGCTGAGCTTGTTGCAGAGTTCCTGGGAGGGTGTGACATCCGTGGCCTCGCAGGTGGGTTTTGCGAACTGTTGAATTACGTTGAACAGTTCCTTGGTGTTGGTCACTTTGGTCTGGACTTTGTCTCTTATGAAGGTTCGTTTGGTGTCTCTTATGCGCTGGTTGTATTCCTTCAGGGCGCTCTTGTAGTTGTTCCGTGCTTCAGTGGTTTTCTGGTTTCGCCAGGTTTTCTCTAGGCGTCTGCAGGAGCGTTTGGATTCTTGTAGTTCAGTAGTGAACCAGGCGGCCTTCAGAGGGCGTTGTTTGGCGGGGTGGCAGAGGGGTGGCACCTTGTCGGTGCAGCAGGAGACCCAGTGGTGAAATTCCCTGGCTGCAGAGTTGGTGACGGTCGTGGCGCTGGGGGGGGTCTTGGAGGAGGGTGGTGTTGAGGTGTTCCTCTGTGACCTTGCTCCAGTTCCGTCGTGGTGGGTGTGGGGTGGGCTTAGGTGCGGTGGTGGTGTTGAAGGTGAAATGGATGCAGTGGTGGTCCGTCCAGGTAGACTGCAGTTAAGTGGGGAAAATATTTTTTGTTAGAAGGCATTTAAACTGAGTGATATCTGTCCCTGCAGTATTTTCAGGGAATTTCACAAAATGTTCCAAAACTACTGCGGTACATGGCTGTAAACATATTTAAAATATATAAATAGATTTCCCTACCTTTTACCACTTTAACAAAGTGGTAATAGGTAGAGACCTATTACTTACCTATATCAAGGCCCTAACAAAGTCAAAATGTAGTAAAAACAATATGGCTGCCTTTTCTTTCCCTTAAAAACAGCCATTACCCGATTATATACTGGCTTGTCATTGCCTTGTACCAGTGTATACAACAAAGTAACCAAAATATACCATGGTCCAAAAAATAACAAAGGCTTAGATGTATTATAGGATTGAGAAACCCTTGAGTCACTCATGGTGTCGCATGGGCAATGCAATGCTTATGTCAAATTTATAAAGGAACGCAAGGCCACCATGCATGGCCCTGCGTTGATTGGTAAATCTGGTGAAACGCAAAGCAGCACAAGGAACTGTTTTGTGTTACTCTGCGCACCATAATCTACATGGCTGCTAGATTTCACAGACATCAGTATGTCATGCCACTGTAGCTACTGTACGCTTTTCAACTCTATGCCACTCCACACTCCGCCTCCACACTGACGAGTCTCCACTATGTGGTAAATATTTCTCCTTTACCGGGACTGAATTTGGTACAGAAACATTATAAAATAGCTCAGTAAAATGAGAGGCAGAATCCGTGATATTAGAGTTTCGGAATGGGCTTTATTCCAATAAGCGATTATAATCGGATGCCTCAAGTTCCATCACCACGGGGGTTCAGGAAGTGAAGTACATACTTTATTGACAAGCAGTAACTTTTATAATACATACATTATAATGAAGTGAATACAGTAGGCGTAACAATTGATAAGGACATTGACGTTTGGTTTGCGTAACCGAAAATGGGTGTAATAATGAGTAAAAAGGAACATGATTGGTTGTGATGTCATGTATAGGTGGATCTATAAGATAATACTTGGCATGGATGCGCGCGCAGCAGTATGACGTGTAATTGACGTGTAACTAGGGGGTGACGGGGACTTGACATTTAGCTCTATATGTGGAGACGAGAAGTCTGGGAGGTCAAGTCAACCTAATCCCAAATCATATCTAACATCCTATGTTTAAAGAACTATGTTATCCAAAAAGGAGGACTCTCGGACAGAATCTATTCTATACTGACTGTGCGTGTACAAGCGTCTAAGTGTCTACACTGAATGCGAGGGGGTAGGAATATTCCATGGTAACAAGGCTATGAATTACTTGCATGAGGACAGAGAAGATGGGTCTTTTTGCTTGGTAACTGGAAGAATGTTTACTTAAACTACTAGGCAGGAATGCCTCGGCTGAGGGGGAAGCAGATAATTCGAAGGTGAAATACAGTTCTTGGCAGAGAGTAAGCTGATGTCAGGCTTCGTGAGCAGCGCAGAGAATGAGACAAAGTTCATGGTCACAGATGCAGGCTCGGGCTGGAGCTTTTAGAGGCAGAAGGCAAGAAGAGTTTGATGACAGAATCAGGGCCTACTTGCCTGGACTGAAAAGTGGCATAAGTGAACCATATAAAGCCGGTGGCCTTTCATATTTAAGAATGGAATATCCGGCCTATTCATGGCGGATCTGGCAGAGGACATGTTGACGGTGGACACGCATGTGTTTGCGTCATCAATACTGGAACTGGAGGGAACATACATGTACTTGCGACATGCACATAGAGCCGTTGGGGTCCAAGATAGGGGACATAACTGACCAGGAAAATCCATATTTCCACATTCCCTCCTTGTCCCCTACTTGCCCTTCAAGAGATATCAATCTTCATCAATCCATTGATCTGTTCATATAGCATCATTTGTTCTTCTTTCTTCTTCCGGGATCTTGAATGAAAATCTTGATGTGGGATACACGATGTGGCACACAGACCACAAATCGCTGGTCCACATTGTAGACATAGACAGCAACTGAATAGTATGAGAAGGCCAATACCTAGGAAGGATAGAACTCTCCATCCCCAGGCTGATACCGCATTCCAAAACCAACTGGACCAAGTCCAAGTGTCTGGGTTCTGGTGTATCTGGCTTACAATCTTATGAAGGCGAGTGATGGCTTTATATACAGATGGCGAATTTTCTGGTATGAATACGCAACAGCTTGATCCGATGACCCTACAAGCTCCGCCCCTATCAGCCAGGATGACGTCAAGGACAAGACGATTTTGAAGCACAACAATCCGCATAGCAGACTGCTCTTCCGTTAAATTGCCTAAGGCGGAAATAGTCTCATTCACTACTGCTTCAAGGGTTCTAGTTAATCTACGTATCAGCTTACTATTAGTAACAGTACCTATATAGGGAAAGATGCCTTTATTAAAATCTACATACTTGTCCCATGCCGTCTCAGTGTAATCGACAATGGGGAGATCTCTCCGTTTTCTGTTGTGTACTAAATGAATATTTCTGTAATAATCAGGAGGAGCTAGGAAAACAGGTGGCAAAAGGAATGCAATGTAGCAGGTACCATCCCAATCTAGGGGTAGACGCATATATGCAGTCTGACCACATATAAAGTAGGAGTGGCGAGAAGCTCTGAATGAAGATTTGCCTTGGTCACTGAATTCTACGGTAGTAGTGCATTGACTGTGGCCCATATGTATGGAACCAACCTTTCTTACACATAATTCACCTTTTGCTGGGAATACTGACATGGTGGGTAAGACTAGCTCAACTTCGGATACGACATTTAGAATCATGAGATTAGGTGTAAAATTACCTAATCCATATACTTCATTTTCTAGATCAGTTCCTGTTCTTTTGGGGCGACCCTCCTTGTCAGGGTAACAGACTTTGAATAAAACTAGGTTCAGGTTTCCCCATATCCAATGGTCTTGGTAAACTGCTGTGTCTGAGTCTATGGAATTAATTAAACTAAACCATGCTCCACAGGAGCCATTATGTGTAAATGGATGTGGAAAGAAAGGCAGGACTCCTTCATAATTCTGGTAGGGAGGGAGTCGGCCACACACCCAACAATTGGTGGCGTTACTAGTCTGATGGGAATGATGTAACATACTAATGAAAGTGTTATTGCGCAGCGCAAGTCTATAAGACAATTCATGCGGAGGTAAGTCACTAAAAGAATGTTCAGCAGCAACATTATAAACATGTCTAGAAATAGGGTAATATATGTGCAACAACATACTTGTAATAATTATTAAAAGACTCAATAAAAACAAAATTAATAATGTCACTATGCAGTGGCTACGCAGTGATTTACAATACGCCTGTCGTTTCAACATTTTTCGGGTATTTTCTCTACTCAGGTCCAAGGGATACATGTCAGAGACAATTCAACCGCTTCACCTTGGAGAGGACTTAAACAATCAAATTGCTCGACTTGGTGGGCCTAAGCTTTAGTTTGTAATTTTCAGATTTGTTCGGTTCAACAAAAGGAAGCTTTGTATCAGTCTGTGAGGGAGTGCAGGGCACAATGTCTATATCCGAAGATAGTCCATGAAATTTCTTGATGTGGCTTGAATGAATCCAGCCCTTGCGGCCCTCGATCTTCACGGCTGTTCTTGTGGTCAACAGGACCAACTTGGGTGCTTTCCACCTGGGCTCCAGTTGAGTCTTTCGGTCGAAATTTCTCACAAAGACAAGATCCCCCGGAACCACGTCATGGGGTTTCACCTCAGTGTTGTCGGGAAAGGCTGCAGCTACCTGTGAACGAGAAGATTGTAGTGCAGACATCAAGGAAGCCAAGTAATCTGTCAGCATATTACAGTCAATATCAGTTATTTTGCGTGGTATAGGCGTCCCCCACATATTCGGTGGTCTACCGAAGATCACCTCATACGGGGATAGCCCTGTTCTAGAGTGTGCTACCATTCTCATGTAAAAAAGTGCAACTGGTAATGCTACTATCCAGTCGACCCCTTTCTCTCTGCATATTTTGGACAGTCTGATTTTCAGTGTCTGATTATGTCTTTCTACGAGACCTGCTGCCTCGGGATGTCGGACACAGTGGAATTTCCACTGATATCCTAGCAGAAGTGAAACGTGTTTCATTAATTCGGATGAGAACGGCTGGCCGTTATCTGAGTAGACAACACGTGGTAAACCGTATCGTGGGAAGAATTCTCGAACCAACTGTTTGGCAGTAGTCGGGGCAGTGTAATCTGAAACCGGGTACGCCTCTGTCCAACGGGACAGAGCGCAGACAACTACGAGAACATATTTGAATCCTCGACATCGTTCCATCTGGATATAATCCATCTGTAGGACTTCAAAAGGGTGATCAGGAGGATGAAATCCACCCTGTTCTACGGGAACACTTTTTCCTGGGTTGAACTGGCAACAGATCATACAGGTACGGACCTTTTGTTTTGCTGCTGCTCGTAAATGTTTATTGAACCAAATGTGTTGAATGCTGTCTAGCATAGCTTTTTCTCCTAGATGTGCCGGACTATGTATAGTGTTAATTACGACTTGGACCATTGAATCAGGAAGGAACCATACAGACCTTTCCTTCATCATCCATCCTTGGTCCGTTTGGATCCCTCCTAACTCGGTCCATTTCTTTATTTCGTCTGGTGTAGCATGTGTCTGTATGTCAATTACGTCAAGAGTAGGATCTTTAACGGTCATACAATGTGTCGGTGTCGGGACTATTGTCTTTGTCATGTCGGGGGTCTGAGCTTGAGCAGTCAGTTTAGCTGTTCTGTCGGCTAGATCATTGCCTTGGGAAATGATATCAGTAACCTTCGTATGGGCCTTACATTTCATAATTGATATTTCAGTGGGTAGATGTATTGCATTTAATAATGCGTGAATGAGGGGTCCGTGCTGAATGTGGGCACCGTGGGAAGTTAAATAACCTCTCTCTCGCCACAGCACGCCGAAGTCATGTACAACTTCGAATGCATAACGTGAATCAGTGTATATGTTGACTTTTTTATTCGTGGCTTGAATACAGGCTTGCGTCAGAGCGATGAGCTCTGCGGCTTGAGCTGACAAAGTATTTATACGATTAGTTTCAATGACTTCAGTATCTGTTGTGACTGCATAAGCGGCTACTAACTCTCCTGTACTTGTTCTCATGCATGAACCATCGACATAAAATGTCAAGTCTGGATCTGACAATGGAACATCGGTCAAGTCTTGTCTGGGTTTTGTCGTTACAGTAATAACTTCAATACAGTCATGGGCTAGTGGGTCTGTTCCGGTTACTGGCAAAAGTGTGGCCGGATTCAATGTGTTACAGCGTCTTATTTCTATATGTGGCTGAAACAATGTAAGTTCATATCCTGTAAGTCGCGCTATAGTCAAGTGTTGTGTTTGCGTTCTATTTACAAGAACCTCTACTGCGTGGGGTACTTGAACTGTCAATGGATGTCCTAACACTATGGCATCGCTTTGTCTGATTGCTAAAGCTGTCGCTGCTACTGATTTCAGGCACGCAGGCAGAGCCTGAGCTACGGGATCTAATGTACTAGAGAAATAGGCACATGGTTTGTGTGCTCCTGCTTGATCCTGTGTGAGTACTGACAAAGCAGTACCTTCGCGTTCTGTAACAAAGAGTGTAAACTGTTTTTTGTAACATGGCGTTGCTAAAACGGGTGCTTGACATAAAGCTTTCTTTAGGCTTTCAAAAGCTTGTGTGTGTTCCTGAGTCCAAGGGAGAACAGTCGATGTGGCTGCCTCCTGTGTTGTCAATTGAATGAGTGGTTTTGCTAGAAATGCATACTGAGGGATCCACTGCCTACAATATGAAGTGAGGCCTATGAAAGCCCGTACCTCCTTTTGTGTCTTGGGTATTGGCATGTTAGCTATTAACTGAATACGGTCGGGTGTAAGCTGCCTTCCCTCCTTGTCCAGCGAGTGTCCAAGATAAACAACTTGCTGGACACAGAATTGCAGCTTAGAAGGGGACACCTTGTGCCCTTTTTCGGCCAGAAATTGTAAAACTGTCAGTGATGCTTTCTCACATTCAGGTTCGCTTCTTGCGGTAATCAGCAGATCATCGACATATTGAAGCAAAGCAGTGTTGACTGGCATGTGGATACTGTCAAGTTCTCGTTTCAGTGCTTGGCTATAGATGCTGGGGCTTTCTGTAAATCCTTGAGGTGCGCGTGTGAATTTAAAGCTACGCCCATTTAAACTAAATCCGAACAAATATTGGCTTTCCTGATCTATTGGGACGCTGAAAAAGGCGTTTTTGAGATCAATTACAGTAAAGAATGTCGCTTCGGAATCAATGGCTGTCAGTAATGACGAGATATCTGGGACCACAGGGAATTGTGGCACAATGCATTTGTTTAATTCGCGCAGATCAATAACCAATCGATATACTGGCGGCGCTGTAGGATCTGTTCGTTTAAGAATCGGTATTATCGGTGAATTACATATATTGGAGTCTGTTTCCACAACTACTCCTTGGGCAATGAGCTCGTCAATGATTTGTAGTAAAGCCACTACAGCATCTGGTGGTAACTTGTATTGTCGCATTCGTGGTAGCACCACTCCTGCCTTTAGTGTGACTCGATATGGTGTAATATTCATGCAACCAACATCAGTAGGGCCTTGTGCCCATAGGTGTGTAGGTAAAGTCTGCAGTCGGGGATCCATGTCTCTAGATACATAGTGACCTTTAAAATCACGTAAAAACAACCTTACTCCTTCCGGAGAACAACATATTATGGCTCCTAGGGCTTTCAACGTTTTTATTCCTAACAAGTTTTCTGGACATGATTTAGTAAGCAGTAAATCTGTAGTTCGGGTCAGAGGTCCTGTCGTAAGTGGCAAAGGCTGTGACACTTCATTAACAATAGGTTTTCCTGAAAAACCAAGGGAAATATTCTGTGAGCCTGAGAGGGGTGCCCCTGGAACTTCACTACGTTTTATAGTTGTTCGACTTGCCCCTGTATCGAGTAAAAATTTTCTATCTTGACCTAATAATTTACTATGTACATAAGGTCCTTCTTGATCTACAGGAATCTCGATAAGGGGTAAGTCAACTTCCCTCTCTAGGCTTGTTCATGCGTAACGCTGATACTCGGGATATTCATACTGTGCGGTCTGATACATTTGTCGTGTTGTCGTCTGTGTGGCAGCAGCAGGCAACGGTGGTGCAGCTGGCACAAACTGTATTGGCTGTTGTGAGGCTGGCATGGCCTGGGCATGCTGCATAGCTCCTTGTTCATTCTGATCTTGTCTTAGTGGCCGTGATCTTTCTTGTGTTTTACCTATGGCGATATTATGTTTTAAAACTGGACAATCGTGTACGTAATGGCCTGGCTTTTTACAATAATTGCATGTCCCCTTTACAGGTCCTGCTGAATCGGAATGTGTCACACCCTTTTTATGTCCTTCAGCTGGAACTGTCTGGGAAACTAGCATTTTCATTTTCGTGTCTTTCATGCGTCTGTGTTCATGTTCTTGTTCCTCTTTAATTCTATTGTGGTGGTACTGTAACATTTGTAACATTTGTGTTGGAGTGTTACCTTGCCAGGTACTCTCGAATTTTTAATACTCTATTCTTTACTGGGGGCAGAGCATTTTCTACTAATTTTGTTACAAACAGATGTGGGTATGATTCGCTACTTGCTTTTATGCCACTATTTATACCAAAACATTTTTCAAAACGGGCATAGTAATCACTAGTGTCTTCGTCTTGCTTCTGTTTACAGGCTGAAATTGTACCCCAATCTTCCTTTTTCGTAGTTAATAAACGTGGCAGTACCTGTACTAGTAGTCCTGGTAATGCCTTAGTTTTGTCCCCAAGCCCCGAACCTGGACCTCGGGCCCTTTCTTCTGCTTCTAATGCTGACCATTCTATCTTTTGATCACCTACCTCCCACTCTTTTTCCTTGAGTTTCTCATAAATGCCAGCAGGCATCAACACCTTTAATATTGTCATAATGTCGGGGTAGGTATATTCTCCCATGAGTAACATGTCTTTAATTTCTCGGTGAAACCCCGCTGGGTCCTTGTCATGACTGGGTACTACTTTCTTCATTTCTAACAATTCTATTTTCGATATAGGCGTATATACAAATACGCGTTTAAACTCGTTGTCCTCACCCTTTATTGGGTGCACTTCTCGTAAGGGATTCTGTCTATCTATGTGATACGTAGTTCTTTCCTTGACAGACAATGGAACATGTTCTGAACATACAAAAAGAATGTGCTGCTTTCTTGATTCTAGAATTTCTTTAATTAATTCAGTACCTGGACCTCTCCATTTATTCATAAGTAATTCAGTCAGTATGTCAGGCAACGGACCAGGGTCCGAATGCTGACTCCGATATAGTATAATGAGTTGTTGAATCATATAAATCCCAGCTAACCTTTGTTCATCTGGGGTAAGATTCAAAAATGTGCGTACTACTGTATCATCACTATATTTTCCGGGACTGTCCACCCAATGGACAGCTGCCCTGGCTAAATCTTGTTCATCCATAGAATCGAGGAAATGATAACCCCTTCGTTCTTGTAGTAGTTTGTCGGCGGTTTGGAACGAATGCTCGTTAGACCTTATGTTAATTATAGGTATTTGAAAATTTCTGTTATTATCTGGACATATCGGATGTATTGAGTCAGTGTGATATCTAGTCTTACTCCTATTACAAGATCTTCCTCTACCTACATAGGCTATGGTGTCCGACTGTCCTGTGGGCAGTCCTGACCCTTCTTCCTCGTTTTGTTCGAACTCGTCTACCTCTAATCGCTCTTCGTGTAGGCGTTCTATTTCTTTACGGATCTTTCGGCACATGGCTATTATACAGTTTTGTTTATCATGTCTCCCTTCCGATATATTCTGGCTCCATCTTGTAAGAATTTTCATGGCTTCCGGGTCTACCCCCGGTCGGTCTTGATTTCTGATCACACAGTTTATGAGGAAACGTAACAGTTCCCCCTGTATCTCTACTTTCTGGTATTCCATAGCTCTGTAAATACATTCTGGATCTCGCCCTGTTTGGACAAAATGATATATATTATCTAGATGCGCAGTCATTCCTGGTAACTTCGCTAAATACACTGCGGCTCGTCTGATACGCAATGATGCTAGGGTCATTTCGTCCTCCTTTCCAGGCACCGGGTCATATCTACAGTCTATAAGAAGTTCCTTAAGCGTACGGGTACTAAGGAGTTTGGGTGTACGTGAATGCGCTGACTCTTGAAAAGTAAGTTTATTTATTCTGGGTGGCGTAGAAAAGACATTGGTAGCTCCTCCCGCGACCCCATCTGGGGCGTCGGGTGTAAAAGGATTCGTCGAACGTGACACAGCAACTACAGGTGTGGACACAGCCATAGAAGTAGCTGTAGGAGCGGATACAGAAACAGATGTGCTTGCCGGAACTTGTGACTCGATTTGTTGCTGCAGGGATACGGGTACTGGATCTTGGCGTTGAACCTCCCTGGTATGCGGTCTATGTAGGGCAGAGTTAGCATACTCGGGAGCTGCGTCATCTAAATATGAGGAAAGAAAAACATCTTCTGCGGTTCTAGGATGCCCCTTAGGATGTACCTTTATTGGGAACAATGGGGTTGGCAAGTCTTTTGGTGTCTCTGGAGTAGCCTTAGGTAATCCTTCGGCCAGGAGAGGATACATACCATTCATAAGGGCATTTCTTTGTCTGTCTACTTGTTCTGATTTTACTCGGATACCTTCCTCAATTAATAGATTCTCTCGAACTTTATTGGAATTCTCTTTACTCTTCTCCTCCTGTCTACGTGCTTTTTCTGTTCGTCTATGTGATTCTTTACGCCATAATTCAACGGCGTCTTTCTGTGACTGTCTGACTTTTCTTTTCCATAACTCTTCCTCGACTTTCATGATGCACTCTGCATCCCAGGTCCCCGCTGTGGGCCACCTTTGACTTTCTGGTAATCCCTTGGTATAGTCTACCCATAAATCAAGAAATAATATAGCGTCTAAGCCATGTTTGTGATACATAAAGTGCCCTGGAGTGTCCCTAGGAGGAATAGGGACGGCTTCTTCGAGAACCCCTTTTCTGGTAGTGATCTGTCTTAATTTCGAAAAGAGCGGCATATTGAGAACTGACCTTATACTTGATTTTGACCTGATACTTGAATTTGAACAGACTTAATACAATAAACACGATAATGAACAGTCATTCATACCACGATATTCAGAACATACTTAAACACTTTAAACATTTACCATTAAACCATTAACTGAAACAACAATGATGATCGTCTGCATAACTAATCACCAAGCTTAATTCTCGACAATAACTAGACAATAACTAGACACTTCGGAATACTTCGGAATACTTGATATACTGCTAAACAGTACAGATACACTGCTAAAACAGTGCAGACCGGATTTGTGTACCCAAACCCGTCTTGACCGGCACAACCTATGTGCACGTCAGAAATGCCTCCCCAGCAATGGTACTCACCGGGTAGCTTCGGAAACGGAAGGCCTCAGTAACTTGAACTTGAACCGGACCGGACTCGACTCGACTCGACTCGTCGGACACTGGGCTTGACTTCGGACTGGTGGGTCTCTGTATACCTCGGATCTTGCTCTCTCAGCTAGGCTCTGGTCGGGATACTTCGCACTTCTCACCGCCTCGTCTGGGTGTTGATTGCAGTCTCAGTCGCCCCCGCTTGACCGGAGGGAGATACAGGAAATCCTGCTGGTACGCGTTATTGTCCGTCCAGCTGTGGCAGGAGACCGGGCCTGCAACACACCGCCGGCGCGTGAGATGAGAAAGTGTCCCTATTCGGGCGCCATCATGTGGTAAATATTTCTCCTTTACCGGGACTGAATTTGGTACAGAAACATTATAAAATAGCTCAGTAAAATGAGAGGCAGAATCCGTGATATTAGAGTTTCGGAATGGGCTTTATTCCAATAAGCGATTATAATCGGATGCCTCAAGTTCCATCACCACGGGGGTTCAGGAAGTGAAGTACATACTTTATTGACAAGCAGTAACTTTTATAATACATACATTATAATGAAGTGAATACAGTAGGCGTAACAATTGATAAGGACATTGACGTTTGGTTTGCGTAACCGAAAATGGGTGTAATAATGAGTAAAAAGGAACATGATTGGTTGTGATGTCATGTATAGGTGGATCTATAAGATAATACTTGGCATGGATGCGCGCGCAGCAGTATGACGTGTAATTGACGTGTAACTAGGGGGTGACGGGGACTTGACATTTAGCTCTATATGTGGAGACGAGAAGTCTGGGAGGTCAAGTCAACCTAATCCCAAATCATATCTAACATCCTATGTTTAAAGAACTATGTTATCCAAAAAGGAGGACTCTCGGACAGAATCTATTCTATACTGACTGTGCGTGTACAAGCGTCTAAGTGTCTACACTGAATGCGAGGGGGTAGGAATATTCCATGGTAACAAGGCTATGAATTACTTGCATGAGGACAGAGAAGATGGGTCTTTTTGCTTGGTAACTGGAAGAATGTTTACTTAAACTACTAGGCAGGAATGCATCGGCTGAGGGGGAAGCAGATAATTCGAAGGTGAAATACAGTTCTTGGCAGAGAGTAAGCTGATGTCAGGCTTCGTGAGCAGCGCAGAGAATGAGACAAAGTTCATGGTCACAGATGCAGGCTCGGGCTGGAGCTTTTAGAGGCAGAAGGCAAGAAGAGTTTGATGACAGAATCAGGGCCTACTTGCCTGGACTGAAAAGTGGCATAAGTGAACCATATAAAGCCGGTGGCCTTTCATATTTAAGAATGGAATATCCGGCCTATTCATGGCGGATCTGGCAGAGGACATGTTGACGGTGGACACGCATGTGTTTGCGTCATCAATACTGGAACTGGAGGGAACATACATGTACTTGCGACATGCACATAGAGCCGTTGGGGTCCAAGATAGGGGACATAACTGACCAGGAAAATCCATATTTCCACAACTACATGCTATTACACTGTTCGACACTCCAGTGTACATCACTCCACTGTAAGCCACTCCACTATACTTTATTCCACTCTATCCCATTCTACTGTATGCTATTCCACTCTACTCTATTCCACTGTATACCAGTCCACTCTACAACACTCCATTGTACGCTGTTCCACAACACCTTATTCCACTATATGCCATTCTACTGTATGCTACTCCACTCTACTCTATTCCACTGTATACCACTCCACTCTACGCTACTCCACTCTACATCACTCCAGTGTATGGCACTCCACTCTATGTCACTTCATTCTATGCTATTTGATTGGATCCCACTCCAATGTACGTCACTCCACTGTATGCTATTACACTCTACCCCACGACACTGTACTCCACTCTACTGTATGCCACTCTGCTATACGCTACTCTAGTATATGCTATTTCACTCTACGCCATTCCACTGTATGATATTCCACTATGTTATTCCACTGTATGCAACTCCACTGTAAACTACTCCACTTTATGCCCCTCCAGTGTATGGCACTCCACTCTATGACACTTCATTCTACGCTATTCAATTTTGCCCCTCTCTAATGTGTGCTACTCCACTGTATGCTATTGCACTCTAACGCACGCCACTGTACGCCACTCCAGTTTACACCACTCCATTATACACCAATCCACGGTACGCTGCTCCACTAAACACTATTTCACCCTACCCCACTCAACTGGATAACACTCCGGTCTTCTGGAACACTTGTGGAGCACCTGGGAAGAAGTTAGGGGCATATCAGCAACAACCGGCGATAATTATCGCTAAGCGCACTTAGCGCTAGGATAATTATCGCCGGCTGGCGTGGATTTTTATCGCTGAGATAGCGTGCTATTAGCAACGCTTATCTCAAAAGCGATAAAAATCCTAGCGCTAACTGCCAAACGTGAGATTATCGCTGGAAACCCAGCGATAATCTCACTGAGTGTGGCGTTAGCTTGCTGATAGGGACTCACAAACTTAGCCATGATATCCACCTTCCATAGGATATAATGGCTAAGTCAGTCCTGAAGCAGGCGTAGGGAAAGTAGCGATAACAGGGGTTATCGCTACTTTTCCTGCCGCTATGCTTCATAGCGTGGGGCTTGATGACAGGAGAAATGTCGCTTAGCGACATTTCTCCTGTCATGTTAGGTCAGGAACGCCCACTTTGCATCTCATTAGAGAGGCAAAGCTGGGCGTTAGGAATCTCGACGCTAATGCAAGGTTTCACGCGTTAGCGTGACCTTGCTAATTAGGCGATAAAATTATCTCCGCTTTTCGGCCGAAAACGACCGCAAAAGCAGCGATAATTTTTTATCGCCAGCTTGATGATATGCCCCTACGATTCCAGACGTTGTGGAAATGTATTCAACAGGGAAATTCTGAACCTGGATAATTGCTGGTCATGATAGAAACCATATTTTAAAAGGACCAGATTTATTCTGATGTTTTTCACTTTTGAAAAGAGATGAATATGCAGTGTTTCAATGCCCAATAACAAGAGCATTGTCGACACCAAGACCGGACGTTTTTGACAATTTTGAGATACAATTCTTCATTTCATATAAATGCATGCCAATTCATGTTTTATATATCACCGTAAAACGTAATCAAAGTGATTAATTATTGTGTGTTGTGTGCGCGCCCGTAACACACACAAACGTAGGACACATAAGCAGGATGGCATCTTAATTCAGTTTTATTCCAGTACGTTCAAACACTGGAAACAGGTCCACGCGGTTCCCCTGCCTGCAGCAAATTGTCCTTTGACAGAATGTTTGAGGGCCTTTGAATATGTCCTAGTAAACCCTATTCCATTCTAGAACCCAAAAAAGTACAAACCATAACATTGTGCCATTTTAATAATTACATTGCTTTGTTTTTAACTAAACTTCATAACTGTAACTGTTTTGTGCTGCTGTACATCTACTACATGCACTTGTCTGTAAGCTGGTCTTTGTCACTTGTGGCAAGCTACGAAGAGTAAGCTGGGGATTTCCCACAGAAAAGTTGCTTTTACTTCTACAATCTAAATTGTTCTGACTCTGGGGGAGCTGAACAACAGCTGGACAAAAACTGAGCTTCTTCTTCTCATCGACAAACAATCCAGTAAAATTCATGCATCATATGCCAGGGTGACCACTAAATTCGATGGACCACACTGCAGGCCAGAGACCTGTCTGCATGCTAGGAGTGGGCAACACAAGCAGCACATCCAGGGGCTGGCCAGTGCATGCCAGGTATGATGACCAAATTATATTTAAGAATGCATGATGCCAGGGATGGTTCCTGTATGCTGAAAGATGGCACCAGATGCCAGGGTGTAGCATTAAGTGCCAGAAAAGGGTACTAAAGGCCAAGGCTGCCTGTGGTATGCCATGAGTGCTTAGCAAAAGCCAGACAGAGCTATGCTATAATGGTGATGACATTATGTGAAAGGACAGCCATTATTTGCCAAGGTATTTGCACACCACCCATGCCCAAGCACACACACGTGCAGGCACACCCAGATCAAGGTTCACTAACAGACAGAGCACAGTGATCTTTTGTGAGAATAGGTTACAGACATTGTTCCAGAACTTCCTGCAAATGTTCATGTTAATCTGCATCTGATAGCATGAAATAGCTCTAGTGTATTGCAATAATTGACATTATATTCTTGTCAATATGTGCTTATTAAAGTCCAAGTTGGGGAAAGAGGAAGCAAGTGCATTTAAAAAAGCCTAATATATTATCATAGTAAGAGGAGGAGTGGTAGATGGTAAGACAAAACCGGCTTACCCTTTTCCTTATGGTGTGAAGTGCATTTAAAAAAGCCTAATATATTATCATAGTAAGAGGAGGCGTGGTCGATGGTAAGAAAAAACCGGCTTACCCTTTTCCTTATGGTGTGAATCAACTTGATAAATGATCCGCATCATTTGTCACAAAACCGAAACTGCGTTGGGTAGCAAGCATGGGAAGTGAGATACATTGACAAAATTCTGTGTCATTCTCATACTGAAATTTAATTGAAGCTGCACCTGTGTGTGTGTGTGTGTGTGTGTGTGAGAGCGAGTCAGAGAGAGGGAGGGGAACATGTGAGTAAAAGAGCGAGTTAAAGGAAGTCATGAAAACTATGGGGTCGATTACGATGTTGGTCAGAAAGACTCCGAATGGCATTCGGTTTGTCCGAATCCAATACAGAATCCTTGTTTTTGACGGACTTGGAAACATTTCTGAAAAAACTGATTATGATGTTCGGAAACCGTTCAGACTTTCCGACTCGGTTCCAAACGGCATTCGGAGTAACCGAGTCGGTCAGAGCCGACTCGTACAGGTCTACGGACCGTGTTTCCGACCAAGCAATTAGGTTGTCGGATCCGGTCAGCCATTCCAAAATGGTTGTTCCAACATGGATCGGCTGTCGGAATCTGACTTTGGGGGCCCGTAGCAGGCCCCCCTTCAGCCGGGGGTCCACGAATAGGGTCCTTGGGGTACACATTGGTTTCCCCTTTTCAACCATTCACAGTGTGGCAGGCACCTTAGGGTGCCCGCCACAGGGTGCACGGTTTTCCGCAACAACCCCTTTCTTCAATGGGAGCCTGTGCAGTCGGTCGGAACACAGGCTCCTATTGAAGTCTATGGGAGTCTGACCGAACGGTGTTCAGATCCATCGTAATCGTTCGGTGAGACTACCCGAATCCGATTTGTTCGTCAACCATTCCGAAACCAATTCGGTCGGAATGCTTTCCGACCAACATCGTAATTGGCCTCTATATTGGATTATAATCGCTGGAAATGTTACAGACCATCACCTTGATGCAATACTTTAGTTAAACAATACAGTCTTGATCATTTTTCCTAGCTTTACTTTATTATTTGCTTTTGGACTTGTCTTTTTCATCTTCTTTTGAAACTTCTTTGGTAAACCCAGTCACTTTTTTGTGGATTTGTCAATTTTATATGATCATTGACACTCAGAGTGAGCCTATGGGACACATGAGCAGAAGCGTCACATCACACACTAAAACACTGTGTTATTATAATATGTCTGAGAGTCTGCAAGGACTGGCTGTAAAAGATTTAAAAGTCCAAGACATCTACTGAAAAAAAGGATTATACGGAAATGTTTGTCTCTAAAAAGATCATATTTATCCTATGTTAGGTCTTGAAGAACAAGTTACTTACATTTGGATTCTCTGGCTAACCTCAGATTCCTTACCTTTGGCATAATTCACAAAGGGACTTACGACTCGTAAAATTATTAATCCGGGCACTATAGTGCTCAGTGCGGAGGTCCTGCACCACGTGCGGAGATTCTGCTACGAGTGCGAAGCCGCTACACTCATAACTCTATGAGTCATAAGCCCTTTTTGTGAACAGGACCCCTTCTGAATATTTCCCCAGGCGTCAGACTTGATCTGGAAATTTTAAAGCAGAACTCTTCCATGCCGGTAGGTAGCGTAGTGTAGTTCCATATTAATGTTATTCTCTGGAAGTGACAAATGGAGCCAACTACAAGGGCCTCCAATGTGTGCTGGCTGATGTCAGTTCCTTTCTGGGCTATCCACGCCCTCATATACAGAGCTCATCAACAGATTGGCATGACCAGTGGGCAGATCTCTAGATTGGGACAAATTTAGAAGGAAAAGAGTTCACAGATTGGGGAGGTGGGAGGGATAGCGTATCCACCAGAAAGATAATTTCTGAAGGTAAGTAACTTGTTCTTCTGATGGACACATAACTGCAGATTCTCACCTTGTGAAAAGATATCATAGCACTACTTTCCAAGAACGTGGGACTGTGAAGTGGGTCAAACCAAAAAGTACTGCATATCCAAGCAGGCAAAATGCCCCTCGTGAAAGACATGACTGTCAAGACAGCAGTGCTTTGTGAAGAAGAGTACCAACGACTGCATAGCTGCCTGACAAATATCCAGGACATGCCCTCCAAGTGCCAACACAGTGAAAGCTGCTTTAGTCATGGTGGAAGGAGCCCGAATGCCTTCTAGATGCTGCTTCTTCATAGGTGTGTAGCAGATCTTTATGCAGAGAACAATTAATTGAGAGATTGTCCATTTTTGCACTGCCTATCCCTTCTTTGCTCTTGAAAACCATACAAAGAGCTGATCTTTGACTTGATTTTCTTCAGTGAGATTTACATAAACGCTTAGTGCCCTTTTGGGATCTAAACAATGAAGGGGCATATCATCAAGGCGGCGCTATGAAATTATCACCGCTTTTGCGTCCGTTTTTGGGCAAAAAGCGGCGATAATTTAATCGCCTTATCAGCAAAGACACGCTATTGCGTGTTTTTCTGATTTAGCGCCCGTTACAACAACGCCCAGCTGTGCATCGCTAATGAATTGCAAAGTGGGCGTAACACAGAGGTATTCCTAGGAAAATGTCGCTAAGCCACATTACACCTATTATCAACCTGCACGCTAACCTGTGCAGTGATGATAAAAGGAGCGCTAACATCGCTCATCGCAGGTTTCTTTATGCCTGCTTTTCCTTTGACTAAACAATGTTAGCCAATGGGTGGTGGATTATAGGGCTGAGACCACCCAGCCCTATCAACAAGGTAACCCCTGTCCCTGTGTGCTTATCGCTGGATTTCCAGCGATAATCGCACCTTTTTTCAACTATCGCAGGTTTATTTATCGCAATCGAGATAAGCGTTGCTGATAGCACGCTATCTCGGCGATATCAACCAGCGATAGCCGGCGATAATTATCCTAGCGCTAAGTGCGCTTAGCGATAATTATCGCCGGTTGTTGCTGATATGCCCCGAAGTCTCTATTCCTCCTTAGAGGAATGAGGTGGAGCAAACAATGCTGAAAGAGTGATAGCTTGCCAGACATGAAATGGAGTGACCACTTTTGGTAAAAAGGAAGCTTGGGTCCTCAACACATGCTCATCTGGAAAAAAAAGTTGTATAAGTTGGGTTGCCAGAAAGAGTCTGCAGCTCACTGACACAACTAGCCAATAATATAGCAATGATGTGCAGTGACTCAAAATGGGTACACACCATAAAAATGAGAACGCAGTTCAAGTTTACGTGGGTCATCACAAAGGACTTTGGTGGAAACAAATGTTGCAAACCTTTCAAGAAACTCATCACAACAGGTGATTCAAATAACCACAAAAAGACCACAAGAATAAATAAGTAGCTCTTAGAAGTGCCTAGAGCAAGCCCTTGCTGGGCTAGGGTCAGATTACATAACAAAGCTTTTGACAACTTTGCTTGTAGTGAGTCAATTTTTGGGTGCCACACCAACTCACAATTTTTTCCTAACGACTGGCGTACACTGATTTGTAGAAGGATGCCTTGCTGTCAAGATGACATCATTAACCTCAGAAGGAAGGTCAAAGGAGGTCAACTTCCACTGATCAATCTCCAAGCATGGAGGTGCATATTGAGCAGGCCTGGGCGCATTACCCTCAGGCTGCGCCAAAAGATTCTGCTCCGAAGGGGCAGCTTTATCAGAATACAGATCTCATGCCCAGGATCTCCATTTATCACACCCTCCTGGCGCAATCAGGTTCCACAGGGGTGACTTTGGCCTGGCCATTCTTAATATTCTTTAGAATGCAAAGCAGGAGAGATAGTGTTGGGAAGGAATGCAGGAGTCTTGAGCTGCATTCCATATGGAAGACATCTCCGAGAGAGAGGTGCCCTGAAAATTCCAATGTGTAAAAGTGATGACTGTGTGCTCTCAGCGGTGGAAAAAAGATTAAGCCAGGGTTCTCCCCACTGTTGGAAAACACCCTGCCCCGCCTACTGATACCACTACCATTTGTATTCCGCTAAGGGACTGTGGCTGAGTTTGTCGACTCTGACATTTAAGGATCCTGCCAGTCTGTTTACCACAAAGGAAATTCCATGGCTGTCCAGCCACTTCCAGATGTGCAGAGCCTCCTGACACATGTCCCAAGACCCCATCCCACCATGCTTGTCGCAGTACTACAGGGTGGTGGTGTTGTCCACGAGCATGTGCACCAGCCTTCCACTGATTTTGGGCTTGGCCTCGCTGCAGAAGGCTAGACCCGGTAACATATAAGGCGTGTATCTCTTGATTCACCTTTTAACTGTTGTCCACATTATGGTATTACCTGCGCCATATTTTAAATGTTAATCCTGTAAAGCTCTCCTGATCTTACTTTCCTGCTACTGCTGGAGCGGGTAAAATAAAAAATATTTGGTATACCCAATCCAGTTACATAAGTTCATTAAACCAACTAAAGAACTAATTCTAATGAATAATAATGTGTGGTAATTGAATTAATCAACCTTATTAACCAAGAGAATACACGTGGGAATGCATTTGCATGGCTAAAATAATAAGTGAACTAAGTTGTACGCATATTTAATTTATATGTTTAGCTTAAGCAACGTTCATGTGTTTTGCGCTTAAATAAATCAGCATTAACAGCTTTCCATGTCGCATATGGCTAGTTAAATGCATATACATAAGGGTATTAGTGAGGGAATATCATTGTTTTATCCATTTCTATGTATTAACCCCTTCTATGCTGCGCAGATTCCGCCGCTGTGCTGACGGAATCTTGCGCGGGCGTGGTCATGACGGAACGGTTCCGTCATGAGCACAGCTCAACCGTGGCTCATGACGGAACCGTTCCGTCATGAGCACCGAAGGGGTTAATTACGTTTTGTGTTTCTTTTACCTTAAGTTGACTATTTCGGCCTACTAAAAGATGGCTGCCGAATGAATCCTCACTAAAGTACATGACTTCATGCAATAAACAATGGAGGAAGGCGTCTGCACTGACTACGTAGCGGCCTCTCCTTGAACCCCTGAACCAGGTCCATCAAGACTACTCTGGGCGAGATGCCAATGTCCCTGAACACGGAAGAAATTGTTGCAAACGGGGAACCAAAAGCCACCTATTCACAATAGACTGATACTTTCCTGACCTGGGAACGATTTTCCCATACGCCTAGTTTAATACATCATCCGTATGAGAATTTTTAAATTGTTTCTTAAAAATCTTGGGACGGGGCTGAATTCAGCCAATGAAAAGCCTAGAAATTATGAAATGTATCTGTTATATGTAAATTTCAGTATAAATATTAGTAGTCCAGAGAGGGAAAATTAGGTTACCACCCAACGAGCTTGAGACGCACCCTGATCGATGCTATTCACTACGCTGACAGCAGAGGACGGGACGGTAGACTCTTTGATGAATTTCTGAGGACCCGATTCTGACTTAGAGAACGACAATTAGCCAGAATAGGTAATTATGACACAAGATATTATTGCATTTGTTAGGATTTTAACATGCAATTTAAATAGATAAAGAAAAATTATTGTTTGAAGAACTGTGTCGGGTGGTTATTTCTTGAAATATTTATTTCATTAGTATAAGAATTGAAGTGTTTTGTCATCAAATTCTAATTCAACTAAATGATCCGATCGTCCTCCGGATGGAGGAATTGTTAGGGTTAAATTAAATTGCTGTGGTTTCCTTCATCCAAAGAAAATAGAACTGTAGTTCGGAAATAAATTGAAGACCTCTTCTCTGTAGGCACGGATAGATTGATGAGAATGAATGTTGGTGTTATGGGCTCCACCAGCGTATGATGTGTGTATGTGTGTGTGACTGTGGAATCATTCCGTCCGTGGAAGCAGGAGGAGATTTTGTGTTCTGAACTGCACCAGTATTCTTGGTAGCTAGAGATGGTTTTTATTGTTTTAGTTTGATGATTTGGCATGTATATATAGCTTATTGATTATTGATTGGTATTGATGTATGTATTAACACCATGGTGCCGATTACGATCCGGTAAAAACCGGGTACGAACCGTCGGTCGGAGCGTTTTCCCCGTCCGACTCGTACCCGGTCGTAAAACTTTACAAACATGGAATTACGATTCGCACGGAAACACCATTTCCGTACGAATCGTAAAAAACACCGACCGACGAAAATATACATACGAATGTGATCCGGGAATGCTGCGACGTGACGTCGGTACGCTTTCAGGCAGCGTTTCACGGCCCAGGAATTACGATTCGAACCGACAGCAGTCCGGACGGCAATATTTTCACGGCACCCAAAAAGTGCCGGAAAAGCGAAGTACGGCGCGAATCGACCAGAGTAGGTGGCCCGGTACGCGCAGACCCCCCCCCCAGCCCCCGTACGTACGCGCCGACCCCCCCCAGCCCCCGTACGTACGCGCCGAACCCCCCTGTATGTACACCCGTGTACGTGTCGAACCCCCCCGTGTACGTTCGAGTCGAACCCCCGTGTACGTTCGAGTCGTACCCCCACCCGTGTATGTACGGTGCGTACCCCCCGTGTACGTTCGAGTCGAACCCCCCCGTGTACGTTCGAGTCGAACCCCCACCCGTGTATGTACAGTGCGTACCCCCCGTGTACGTTCGAGTCGAACCCCCCCGTGTACGTTCGAGTCGAACCCCCCGTGTATGTTCGAGTCGAACCCCCCGTGTACGTTCGAGTCGTACCCCCACCCGTGTATGTACGGTGCGTACCCCCCGTGTACGTTCGAGTCGAACGTACACGGGGGGGTTCGACTCGAACGTACACGGGGGGGTTCAACTCGAACGTACACGGGGGGGGGTTCGACTCGAACGTACACGGAGGGGTTCGACTCAAACGTACACGGGGGGTACGCACCGTACATACACGGGTGGGGGTACGACTCGAACGTACACGGGGGGGTTTGACTCGAACGTACATGGGGGGTTCGACTCGAACGTACACGGGGGTTCGACTCGAACGTACACGGGGGGTTCCACACGTACACGGGTGTACATACAGGGGGGTTCGGCGCGTACGTACAGGGGCTGGGGGGGTCGGCGCGTACGTACGGGGGCTGGGGGGGGTCGGCGCGTACGTACGGGGGCTGGGGGGGGGTCGGCGCGTACGTACGGGGGCTGGGGGGGGGGCGGCGCGTACGTACGGGGGCTGGGTGGGGTCGGCGCGTATGCGGGCACGTCTCCATGGTTGCTATGGGAGTTCGGTGCGGACGGTGTTTTTTCCATCCGGTTGTAACCTCGGACGCACGGGATGGATCGTAATTCCTCGGTCGGACTTCACCTTTCACATTTGTACGGTAAATCGTACGAGGACGTGTCGGACACATTTTCCGACCCGAGGACGTGTGGGGAATGATTCCCAATGCGGTTCGTATGGACTTTTTACCATGCGAATCGTGATTGCCAGTTCTTACGGCACTTGTACGATTCGTACGGTAAAAAGACCGGATACGAGTCGCACGGGGAAATTTTTTACCGGATCGTAATCGGCACCCATATGTTGAAGTTGTATTGAGTTCTATGTAGTCTGTATGACTTCTGGGATGTAAGAGGTCGGTGACAATTCCGTAGAAGGACAGAGGTAAGCGCTGTTCTCGGGAAAGACGGGATTGTGGTTGCCCGTAGGTACATGGGGAAACGCGTAAAAAATTGAAGTTGCGCGTCGCATTGTCTGGGTTCGATTCGGTGACATCGCTGTGTGTCGCCATTAGAGACAATTTCTCTGTGAGAGAAGTGTATATGATAGCAAAGAGTTATTTGTGAAATTTTGGTCTAAAGTACCAGGAAACCAATAGGTATGCCGATAACGCTTTTTATGAAAAGGTAGCAGGTGTTCTCTGAGCTTGTTAGAAGGACAAAGTAGAGGTAAGCGCTGCTTTGTTAACGTATGTTATAATTCTGTAGTAGGACAGACTATTCGCTGTTCTAGGGAAAGCAGGATTCTGTGTGAATGGACGGTACTTCTTTGTGTGAAAGTGCGTGAATGAAATAGCATTTGAATTAATTGCGGAACTTTGGTTTTACTTCTCAGGAGCATTACGTTTCCAACTATGTGTTTTAATTCCGGAGAGAACAGTTAATTAATGCATGATACAAGGGTGAAGTAGAGGGATGCGCTACTTTGCCAACGGACGTAATAATTCTGTAGTAGGGCAGAGGTAAGCGCTGCTCTCAGGAAAACAGGATTCTCGTGGGAAAGGTCTTTTGCTATTCTGTGGTTAGCGGAGCAGACAAAGGAGATGTTTGTACGTTGTAACTAACAAGTATTGTAAAATTGAAACAAAGTCTATCACGTAGTTTTGTAAAGGAGGGGTAGACTGAGGACAGGAGTTAGGAGCAGAAGCTGCTGCAGCGACTGTAGACGTCAGAAGGACCGCGCTGGGATTGGACAGCTAGTCAGTGACGTAGACGCTCCAGGATTGGTGCGTTAGTGTGAGTCCCACAGGGATTGGAAATTGCGACAGTAACGTAGACGCACCAGGATTGGTGCGTTAGTGTGAGTTGCGCAAGGATTGGAGGTTGTGACAGTGACGTAGACGCGCCAGGATTGGTGCGTGAGTAAGAGTCGCACTACTATTGGATTAGAGATCGTACAGTAGTAGAAAAGACTAAAGAGTTCACAAAAAAAAGACAAGAAAATGTATTATCATTCACCCGAGAGAAAGAAAAAGTCTGTGTTCAGTAAATTGAAGAACTTGTTTGTGAAGGACAAGAAGATTGTGACTTGGGAAAGACAGTTACTCCCTCCGGCAAAGACCCCCGCATCCTTCATGGTTGCGAAATATGGGTATACAAAGTATACAAAGGAAGACGGAGTTCTAGCGTTTCCAGAGGATGGGTCCCTTAATTTGGCAATATTGAGGAACTTGCGGGAGAGGATGATGAGCTTAGATCCGCGACCTAGGCCTACACAGTTCGAGGCATTAACAGAATGGGAAAATGAGATGCATGAGCGAGAAAAACAGAGAAATGGCAATCGGTATAGGTACATGTTTGGACGGCCAAATGATCGGGAAACTCATAGTGATCGAATGAGAAGATGGCGAGATGCCAGTATGACAGAAGGATTATTTCCTCTTAGAACGGAAGGAGAAAGTGGAGGAAGAAAATGCCTAGAAAAGAGAAATCATGTAGAAACCCGGAGGTATGGGGCTAATGAAACGGATGATGATGTCCTAGATGATATGTTTTACAAGAGCCCGCCTCCGTACAGACAAGAACCAGAAACGCCAACCACAGGAACCCCAGTAAGGGAGAATCTGAGAATCATTAAAACAGAAGTTATGACCCCAGAAGTGAAGAGAAGAAATTCACTTAAAGAAAAGGGAAATAGGGTCGAGAATGAAAATTCTAGAGAACTAGCAGAAACCACCTTAGAATTGACCGAGAAAATAAGGGAACTAACGAAAAATCTAGAAGCAGTTACAGTCCCTGTGACCATAGGTCCTGTTATGCCCATTTTTGAGAAGCAGAAAAACAGTGAGCATGGGCTAACAGTTCCGTATGTGAACCAAAGACAGGCAGAACAGCCCCTGATGAAAACGAAAGAAAGTTCCTGGGGACATGCTATGGGTAAAAATGAACCACCTGTGTCAAAGAATCCATTTTATTGTTCCGATACTGCTGAGAGAGGCCGAAGGGTAGAGGGATCAATGTTAGAACCACAGACACTGACAGAACCAGGGAATTCAGAGAAGTCAGTGAGCATAACTACTGAAGATTTGAATGACTGGCTAAAAGGTTTGCAGGATAAAGAAAAAGAATCACATACCATTGATGTTGCAAAATTAAGGATGGTGTTAGAAGAATTAATAGTAGGGACAATTCCCACAGAAAAGCTGAAAAACTACCAAGATGAGGAACTACTGTTCCTCTGTAAAAGCATCACTTGGAGAGCAAAAAATTGACATGACAGACTAGCAGAGATAGCCAGTGAAATGGGAATTGACATGGACAAGGTAAAAGCTTTACAGAAACCATACAGAGTGGATTTCACAGAAAAAGACATTGAGAATTTGAACGCTGCAGGACAAATAGGGCAGATTAGGGACATAATCACAGTATTAAGGAAATGGGGAGATGTGGACAAATGGAAGAGCAGGTGGTATAGGAAGCGGGATGACATCTCAGACAGAACATTTCCAGCGTTTCCTGTGAGAGAAAAGGAAAGGGTGGTAATGGAGTTCCCTATGAGAGAGATTCCAGGAGGGGGATATGTGCATGTCCCATGGACCAGACAGGACATTTTGTCATTTACAAATGACTTCCCTAGATTACGAGAAAAGCCGGTCGAGTGGTACAGACAGGTAGACAGATTTGTGAAATTATCAAAAGTGCTGTGGATTGATTTGAATAGTCTGTTTGATATAATAGTGCCAGCAGACTTGTGGGCAGAATGTAAGATAGTCATAGACTGGCCCACCAAAGAATACCCGAGAGATCCCAAAACAGGAGCCCCAGACCCTGAGGTCATGAAGAAATATGAACAGGTTATGGCCTTCTTGAAGAACAAAGTACCTCCAAAAGAAACAGATTGGGTTAAAATAGATCGAACACATCAGGAAGCGAAAGAGTCAGTCCACGCATACTATGAGAGGTTAATTCTGGCTTTCAAACAGTTTAGTGGGGATGACAGTCTGGGAGAAAAGGACCTGAGTCATTTTGTGTACAGATTTGTGTATGGTCTGCGTCCTGAGATTGGGGACATGATCAAGCAGCACACCGTGGACTGGCAGAGCAATAAAATAGATGAGATCCTGAGACATGCTAAATACTTTAGTGATGAAATTGAGGCAAAACAGCGGAAACTAAAAGAGAAGGCAATGTGGGCTCAAGTAAAAGTTGCAGAGAGACAGGAAGCTCAGCTAATAGAACAAGCAAATAATCCAGGCGTAAAATCAAAGTTTGGTCCGGGAACGGGAAAGGGTAACATTGAGGAAGCCAAGAAGAAGTTTCCCTGTCACAACTGTGGCAGGTTAGGGCATTGGAAATCCAAGTGTAAAAATCCACCTCTTGCTAATGATGAAAATCCGTCATTAAATCCACAGGTGCAGTGTGTGGGGAGTGGCCCATCGCCGCAACAGCAGAAGGCTGTTGATCTACAGAATCAGGTGCCAAAACCGCCCTTACCACAGATACGAAGTACACAGAGATATAGCAAGGAAACGGGATTCTACAATGAAGAACAGGTAAACAAACCGCAACGCGCGAGCACTGTGTCACAATATTGGATGCACAATGACGAAAGTGAGCCAGAAGAAATCTATTGACGGTGCCGAAGAGAGGAAGCAGAGTGCGTACTTGGCGCATCTCTAGAAATAGATCAGACAGGACCATTTGTAGATGGGAAGGTTAATGATGAAAACATTACTTTCTTAGTAGACACTGGAGCTACACGATCCACTGTCAGATCAGCAGATGTGAAAAATCTTCCTCTTTCGGATGAAACAATCCAAGTAGTTGGTGTGTCAAACACCCAAATTAAAACGTACCTTACTGATCCTGTAAAGGTCAGAATAGGGAAATTTTCAGACATGCATAGATTCGTGGTGTGTGACACCAGTCCTGTGAATCTATTAGGGAGGGATTTGTTGTGCAAGATGAATTGCACCATATTCTGTACACCAGACCGAATAGCTTTTGAAACACCAGACGAGGATGTCCTGTATAAAATGACCATAGCTAACCGAGAGTGTGAGATTGCTGGAACCTATGCAGTATTCAATCCAGATGAATTGCCTCCGGAATTGAAACAGACAGTGAAAGCAGCGGTCTGGGACTTCACTGGGGAAGATGTAGGTCTGATGAGAAATGTAGACCCAGTGAGAATCGCTGTAAAAGAGGGGGCTGTTTACCCCAACATTCCACAATACAGACTGACCCCAGAAATAATAGCCGGGGTAACCCCTTTGATTGAGAAGATGATTCAGCAAGGAGTGCTGAGGGAAATAATGAGCAGTCCATGTAATTCGCCTATCATGGGACTGAAAAAGCCAAGTGGGAAATTCAGGATTGTGCAAGATTTAAGAAAGGTTAACAAGATTGTTGTTCCCTGTTGTCCAATTGTTCCAAATCCCTCAGTGATTTTATATCAGATCCCACATGATGCAGAATGGTACACAGTAATTGATTTGTGTCATGCTTTCTTTTCCATTCCGTTGCATCATGACAGCCAGCAACACTTTTTGCATTTCGGTTTGGAAACCGTATTTTGGCATGGTGCCGAATCCCACAGGGGTACACAGAGAGCCCCTCCATTTTCAATCAGTTGTTAAAGAAATCTCTGGAAAGTCTTACTATTCCTGAGAGTTCAGTTTTAGTCCAGTATATTGATGACCTACTAGTGGCGTCAAAGACACGTGAGGCTTGTGAAACAGACACCATAGCTTTGCTAAATCATTTGGCAGATGGAGGACTTAAGGTATCTCCATCAAAATTGCAGTACTGTAAGAAGGAAGTGACATACTTGGGTCATAATATTGAGAAAGGCCTGAGAAAAATAACCATAGGCAGAATCCGAATCATTAGAGGAATGAGAGCTCCAATGACCCAAAGAGAAGTAAGAATGTTCCTAGGAATGGTTGGTTATTGTCGTCAGTGGATAAGTAATTTCTCCCTGATTGCCAAACCATTGGTAAAATTGACAAAAAGTGAAGTAAAAGACCCCCTTGAGTTGAACAAAGAAGAGTTGGCAGCATTCAAACAGCTGAAAAACAGTCTTTGTGAAGCCCCTGCACTGGGTATGCCAGACTATGAAAAGGAGTTTGAGCTATACTGTAGTGAGCGAAATGGGTGTGCACTTTCAGTGCTGATACAGAAACATAGAAGACAAAGAAGACCAATAGCCTATTTCTCGTCAATGCTAGATCCAGTGGCGATAGGTCTGCCAGGATGTCTGAAAGCTGTAGCGGCTACATGCCGAAGTCTAGAGCAGAGTGAGGGAATTGTGATGGGGTATCCAGTAAGAGTGTTTGTACCCCATAGTGTGGCAATCCTTTTAACAAGGAGTCGAACACAGTTCATGTCACATAGTCGGCTGACTAAGTATGAAAAAGTCATTCTAGGTGCAAACAATGTGAGTCTGGAAAGATGTGTGAATGTGAATCCAGCTACACTTTTGCCAGATGCAGAGAGAGTGGAAATAAGAAAAGAGGCTGATCATGATTGTCTGGATGTACTTGATTACTGCACGAAACCTCGTCCTGATATAAGAGATCTACCACTACCAGAGAGTGATCATGTGTTTTTTGTGGATGGATCCTGTTTGAGAACGGAAGAAGGAGTGTTGAGTGCAGCCTATGCAGTATGTACAGTTTCAGCAGTTATAGAGGCATCGCCCTTGAAAGGAGTTAGATCCGCTCAAGTAGCAGAAATAGTGGCATTAACCAAGGCATGCAAGATTGGGAGAAATGCGAGAGTGACTGTGATGACTGATAGCCAGTATGGCTTCGGAGTTGTCCACGATTTCGGCCAATTATGGCTGCAAAGAGGTTTCCTGACCTCAAGTGGAACTCCCATAAGGAATGCAGAAGTGGTTGGAAAATTGCTTGAGGCAATACAAATGCCCAAAGAGTTAGCTGTGGTAAAATGTGCTGCTCATGGACAAGGTAGTGATTACATCACTACCGGAAACCGGTTTGCCAATGACATGGCTCAGTATTGTGCCCGAAACAAATATTCGATTAATCGGTCTAAGGAAAAGGAAATGTCTTTTTGCTCCATAATGTTTACTAATGTTGTGGGAACATGGGATGAAGTGAGGCAATTGCAGGATGAAGCAGTAGATGAGGAAATGAGACAGTGGGTAAAAGCAGGATGTGCACCCAGAGAAAAGGATCATGTGTGGGTCTATCGGGATGGAAGACCAGTAATGCCTGATAGCATGATGTCAACCATGGCACGGATGTATCATGGCCAAGGACATCTGGGAAGGGATGCCATGATAAGGGCCTTTAAACAGACCTGGTATAATCCAAAATTCAGGTTGATTGCAGAGAGTCTCTGTCAGAGATGTTTGACATGTCAGCAGTACAATCCTGGAAGAAAAACAGTGGTGAGTCTGGGTACCATAGGTCGAGAGGGAGGACCTTTCACTAGAATGCAAGTAGATTTCATTGAAATGCCCCCTTATAATAAACTGAGGCATGTTTTGGTGGTAGTTTGTCTGTTCTCTAGGTGGGTGGAGGCATACCCGACCAGAAGAAATGATGGAATCACAGTGGCCAAGCTATTGTTGAGGGAATTCATCCCAAGGTACGGGTTCCCAATAACCATTGAATCAGACAGAGGAGTACATTTCTACAATGAGATCATGAAACTAATTTGTGAAGCATTGGGTGTACAACAGAAACTGCATTGTGCCTACCGACCAGAGGCTTCTGGTGTGGTCGAGCAAATGAATGGTACCATCAAAAATAGAATTGGAAAAATGTGTTTGGTCACAGGTTTGAAATGGCCTGATGTCTTGCCTCTAGTTTTGATGACCATTAGGTCTACTCCAGATAGAACCACAGGTTTGAGTCCACATGAGATCATCATGGGACGTGCCATGAGACACGTGTTTGTGCCAGTCAACAAGCTGATGACTATAACTGATGACATGATTTTGGATTACTGTAAAGGCCTGGCTGACACAGTACATTCTGGTGCCGATCACGATCTGGTAAAAACCGGGTACGAACCGTCGGACGGAGCATATTCTCCGTCTGACGCGTACCCGGTCGTCAATTTTCACAAACAAGGAATTACGATTCGCACGGGTACACCATTACCGTACGAATCGTAAAAAAGCCCGACCGAACAAAAAAACACCTACCAATGCGATCCGGGAAAGCGCCGACCTGACGTCAGGACGCTCGCAGCCAGCCATTCACGACCCAGGAATCACGATTCGCACCGACGTCACCCCGCACGGTGAATATTTTGCGGCAGCCAAAAACTGCCGGGAAATCAGGACGACGCGAACAAGGACCACCAGTACGCGACGGACAGACGACGACGTGAACAAGGAGGACCAGTACGTGACAGACACACAGGACGACGCCACCAAGGAGGACCCGTACGCGACAGGACGACGCGATCAAGGAGGACCCGTACGCGACAAGACGACGCGATCAAGGAGTACCAGTACGCGACGGACAGACATGGACCCGAACCTACGAGTCATCCCTGCCCTCATAGCAGTCCACCTCCTCTACAGGTTACGACGCAGACGCCGCAGATGGTCAGAATAACTAAGGGAGGGGGGAAAGTGGGGTGGGGTGGGGTGGGGGTGGCACGACCAGGGCAGGCCACAAAACAACCACATAAGTCACACACCACACATGGCCTGGACATCCCTGCCTCCCATGCCCTGGTCACCACGAGGGGGTGGGGGCGTGTCCTGATAAGCCAGCGACCGCCACAACGGAAGTCCGTCACCACGCGAACCGGCAACACAACCAGACAGGTACGTCCCGTACCCACGCCTGAAGAGCGTGGGTACGATTCGTACCACGCCCACACACACGTCACCTCAACAATGGCGGGACGGATCGTACCCACGTGGCAAAGGCCTGGGTACGGGCCGCACAAGCATCACATAGCGTGGGGACGGATATGTACGGACCCTACCCCCACCCCGTATGCAAGGAGCGCACCCCCCACCCCAACAGTGAAAGTACGACCCGTACCCCCACCCGCGTATGCATGGAGCACACCCCCACCCCAACAGTGTAAGTACGACCCGTACCCCCACCCGCGTATGCATGGAGCGTACCCCCCATGCCAACAGTGTAAGTACGACTCGAACCCTCACCCGCGGACGTACGGACCGTACCCCCACCCCCACCAGTGTAAGTACGACTCCTACCCCCACCCGCGGACTCACGGACCGTACCCCCACCACACCAGTGTAAGTACGACCCGTACCCCCACCCGCGTATGCATGGAGCGTACCCCCCATGCCAACAGTGTAAGTATGACTCGAACCCTCACCCGCGTATGCAAGGAGCGTACCCCCCAGCCCAACAGTGTAATCACGACCCGTACCCCCACCCGCGTATGCATGGAGCGTACCCCCCAGCCCAACAGTGTAAGTACGACCCGTACCCCCACCCACGTATGCATGGAGCGTACCCCCCATGCCAACAGTGTAAGTACGACCCGTACCCCCACCCGCGTATGCATGGAGCGTACCCCCCAGCCCAACAGTGTAAGTACGACCCGTACCCCCACCCGCGTATGCATGGAGCGTACCCCCCAGCCCAACAGTGTAAGTACGACCCGTACCCCCACCCGCGTATGCATGGAGCGTACCCCCCATGCCAACAGTGTAAGTACGACTCGAACCCTCACCCGCGTATGCAAGGAGCGTACCCCCCAGCCCAACAGTGTAAGTACGACCCGTACCCCCACCCGCGTATGCATGGAGCGTACCCCCCAACCCAACAGTGTAAGTACGACCCGTACCCCCACCCGCGTATGCATGGAGCGTACCCCCCATGCCAACAGTGTAAGTACGACCCGTACCCCCACCCGCGTATGCATGGAGCGTACCCCCCAGCCCAACAGTGTAAGTACGACCCGTACCCCCACCCGCGTATGCATGGAGCGTACCCCCCAGCCCAACAGTGTAAGTACGACCCGTACCCCCACCCGCGTATGCATGGAGCGTACCCCCCATGCCAACAGTGTAAGTACGACTCGAACCCTCACCCGCGTATGCAAGGAGCGTACCCCCCAGCCCAACAGTGTAAGTACGACCCGTACCCCCACCCGCGTATGCATTGACCGTACCCCCCAGCCCAACAGTGTAAGTACGACCCGTACCCCCACCCGCGTATGCCTGGAGCGTACCCCCACCACACCAGTGTAAGTAGACTCGTACCCGCACCTCAAATGCATTGAGCGTACCCCCACCGTGTATGTTCCAAGCGTACATATCCTGAAATCGGAGGTGTGTGTGCAGAGTCCACCCAGCAGTGCCCTGAGACAGGAGGGGTGGGTGTGGAGTCCTCCCAGCAGTGCCCTGAGACAGGAGGGGTGGGTGTGGAGTCCTCCCAGCTGTGCCCTGAGACAGGAGGGGTGGGTGCCTATCACTCCCAGCAGTGCCCTGAGACAGGAGGGGTGTGTGCAGAGTCCTCCCAGCAGTGCCCTGAGACAGGAGGGGTGGGTGCCTATCACTCCCAGCAGTGCCCTGAGACAGGAGGGGTGTGTGCAGAGTCCTCCCAGCAGTGCCCTGAGACAGGAGGGGTGGGTGCCTATCACTCCCAGCAGTGCCCTGAGACAGGAGGGGTGTGTGCAGAGTCCTCCCAGCAGTGCCCTGAGACAGGAGGGGTGGGTGCCTATCACTCCCAGCAGTGCCCTGAGACAGGAGGGGTGGGTGTGGAGTCCTCCCAGCAGTGCCCTGAGACAGGAGGGGTGGGTGTGGAGTCCTCCCAGCAGTGCCCTGAGACAGGAGGGGTGGGTGCCTATCACTCCCAGCAGTGCCCTGAGACAGGAGGGGTGGGTGTGGAGTCCTCCCAGCAGTGCCCTGAGACAGGAGGGGTGTGTGCAGAGTCCTCCCAGCAGTGCCCTGAGACAGGAGGGGTGGGTGTGGAGTCCTCCCAGCAGTGCCCTGAGACAGGAGGGGTGTGTGCAGAGTCCTCCCAGCAGTGCCCTGAGACAGGAGGGGTGGGTGTGGAGTCCTCCCAGCAGTGCCCTGAGACAGGAGGGGTGGGTGTGGAGTCCTCCCAGCTGTGCCCTGAGACAGGAGGGGTGTAACACATGTGTGTGAGGCCAGCATTATCCACATGCATACTGGCTACAAGGGAACATGTCCCCATGAACTCATGTCAACAGACTCCACACACAAGTACAGTGATCACCAAGGATGCCACGATTGTTGCAGGTGGAGACATGGCCCTGCATGCATGGCCAAAGTAGAAGGGCTCCGTCACACACACAGCTCATGTAGACACAGCTCTGCGCTAAACATTGGGAACCCCCTGCAGGGAAGAAAGCTGGGTACACAGAGGAAGGAATACACCCTGGGACAAGTGCACCATGCAGTAACTGCTTACATGAACAAAGAAAGTTAGCCAACACCTTGTGATGGCACACAGATCCCAGGGTCCCACCAATGAGCAGTACACTACTACACATCCCCCACACCCAAACCCTTACACACCACCCAAAACCATGTAGCAGCCCCACCAACACCAATACCAGCATAGCAGTAGTGTGATAATGAAAAAAAAATTAAGCTTTATTCAGCATGAGCACAATGTCCGTGGATCGCAGGCAGTTCAATCTTCACAAAGCCCATAGGGCAGTCAATGATTCTCAGCTGGATGGGGGACACAGTGGGATGCGTGTCCCCTACCTTGCCTGCACAGTCAAATGGCATCGTCTTCCACACTGGTGAGGGCATCAGGGGGGGGGGAAAGCAACAGGCACCGCAGGGACATCAGGGCAAAGGGGCGGCGTTGTGGGTGCAGGGATGGAGGACTCCACCACAGGGGGTGGGGCAGGGCCAAAGGCGGAGGCCAGGATGGCACTACACACCTTTGCAAGGTCCTCCAGGGAGTCCCCTGCACCCGAAGGGACCACAGGCCCCAAGGAGGGGGGGGGGGGGGTCAGAGGGATGGGTCGCAGCGCCACTGGGGGAGGGTGGAGACAGGGGGGGAGACTCAACCACCCTGACCGGGGACCTCCTTGACCGCTTGCGTGGTGGTGTAACTGTGGGGCTCAGGGACAGAGCGGCCATGAAGGAGTCCTTGGGGGAGATGTGGCCAGGAGAGCTGAGGGGAGGGGATTTGGAGGGAGTGGACTGGGTGGAATGCGGACTCCCACTATGGCTGCGTGTCACACGTTTGCCCCCCGACCCAGTGGGTGTGCCTACCTCACCCTGTGTGTGCGTGTCAGGAGGAGTGCGGTGGACCTTCCCTGCTGGTGTGGTGCCCGTGTCCGTTGATGTGGGTGCATGCCGACGTCTGGGTGTACGTGGGACAGGCATGGGAGTGGGAAGTGTGGATGGGGCAGGGGTAGGTGGGGGGAGGTCGCGCTGCAGGAGACCCACTGCTGCAGTCAGTGTGGAGTCTATGGACCTCAGCAAGTTGCGTTGGTCAGCCTGCGATGAATGAATGCCCTCCAAGAAAGCCTCGATGTTGGTGAGGGTTTTGCCGTGGGCATGGAGGACATTAAGGATCGCAGCCTGACCAACCTGCAGTTGCCGCTGGATGTCCACAGACTCTGCATTGGCGGCAGCAGTGGAGACAGGGGCAGGGGGTGCGGTGCCTGGCAGGAAGGAGACATGCTGTGACCGGGCACGCTGGGAAGGGACACGAGCAAGTGGGAGGTGGCTGATGGAAACTGAGGGGGCGGTGCGAGGTGTTGTTCCGCTGTCAGCTGCTGGTGCAGCCTCCGCCCACTCGGAGACATCCTCCTCGGACCTGTCAGCTTCGTAGTCTGATGTGCCAGTCGACAGGTCCTCGGCCACACTCTCCTCCGCCTCTGTCCCACTCGATGTGCCAGACCCGATGTCACGGCTGGCACTGGTGCTCGGTCCCTCCGCCTGGTCTGTGTCCATGTCTCCCTCTGTGTCCCCCGACGATGCTGTGGGCAGGGTGGAGAGACAGAAATTAATCAGACACCTGTACACATCTGTCACATGAGTCCAATCTACATAGGTAACATTGCATAGCCTGAAAAGGAAGATCCCTAACATCTACTGAACAGGGTACCGATGTAGGGCATGAAACACACAGTTGGTTGAGCCACCATGCCACTGAAATACCATGGAGAGCATGAGACAATAGCTAAAGACAGGAAACGGAGTCTGACATAGCACCCAGGCCCTGGGGACAATCCAGCACTGCATCTGCACCACACAGCGTTGGCGAAAATACCGATGACCAGGGACCATATCCATGAACTTGAGACACATGCTGCATAGGTAATGCTGAAAACATGCCCAACATGACTCGGTCACTGCACATTGCGTGTGTGTCCAGACATATCACACACTGCCCAGACCCAGCAAGTGGAAATCAGGATTTGACACATAGGCATTGCCCGCCCCAACAAGACCCTACACGAGGCAAATTGTTGAGACACAGGTGGCACCAACATCTCATAGTCTGGGTGATACACACAGGGGCAGGCAAAAAGCAAGATTGGACGCCAAACAGCCAAGGTGCGCCTGTACAAATAATGAGGTACCAGTGCCCATCCTCAGATGAGTATAACAAGACACACAGGCACTGGCAACTGTGAGTATGAAGAAGGACAATCAGGTCAGGCTGCACAGTGGACACCTGTACAAAATAGCACGTCAATATACATGGTGACAGGGGACAATGGCACAGAGCACAACCTACGCTGTAGACACTGAGATTGGCCACGTTTATGATGACACATACACCACTGAGGAAGAGCTGCCCCAGGGGACAGTAGTGGGCACACAACTACATGCTACTGAATGGTAATGACTGCAACACACGTCACCATCCCTGCAATATGTGTATCGCACACTCATGCACATCATGTCACAGGCCACTACATAGGACATGCGCGCTGTAAGGCATGACACATGAGTGACCAACTCCCATGTCTGGAGTCAGCATCAGTGCCAACTGACATGGAACCCACATGCAGTGAACTTGACAGTGCACAGGCAAGGTCCCACAACCTGTTACACACCACCCCCACACATGATGCTACAGTCATTGTTCTCGTGGACAAAGCGCCAGCCTACATTACCTTGTGAAGGAGTGACTACACACAGACCAGGGAACACATTGCAAGGAGGGGAAGGGTGGCAGGGGCACAGCGCTATACTGGGGCAAACAGGATCTGCACAGCACCTTTAAACCCTGCCAGTGAATTCATGCTACTGTGCCCTTACAAATGCCGGTGACACACAACAAACACACATGTACCTACCCCCTTCCGGCTGCTGCATCGCCTGTAAGCGCCTCTCCAGGTCTGGAAAGACCACCGGCAGCACACGCCTGTGGAGGTGGCTCAGACGGCGGCGGCCGCGGTTCTTGTGGCTCTCAGGTGAGTCCCCCAGCAGGAGCCGTGCAATCCTCCGCGTCCAGCACCGGATATCCTGCCAGCGTTTCCTCACCTGGGGCAGGCTCCGCCTCCGACCATCCACACCCCTCACGGCACTGACGGCGGTCAGCCAGATCTGCTCCTTGGCAGTGGCGCCTACCTGTGAGGAGGAACAAGTGACACCACATCAATACACCAGCCACATGTCACAGAGAGACATATGGGTACAAATTAGCTGGTTACAACAAGGCATGTCATGCAGCCAACGCATTGCACCTTTGTCATAGGGACATCATCCCCTGGTGAGGGAAAAAGCAGTACGTGCCACAGTGGGTACACAGGTGGAATGATGGCAATGTCACAATCAATGATCAAGGCTCACACTGTGCATCACACCCACCCCTCCTGTCTCAGGGCACTGCTGTGAGTGATAGGCCCCCACCCCTCCTGTCTCAGGGCACTGCTGTGAGTGATAGGCCCCCACCCCTCCTGTCTCAGGGCACTGCTGTGAGTGATAGGCCCCCACCCCTCCTGTCTCAGGGCACTGCTGTGAGTGTTAGGCCCCCACCCCTCCTGTCTCAGGGCACTGCTGTGAGTGTTAGGCCCCCACCCCTCCTGTCTCAGGGCACTGCTGGGAGGACTCTGCACACACCCCTCCTGTCTCAGGGCACTGCTGTGAGTGATAGGCCCCCACCCCTCCTGTCTCAGGGCACTGCTGTGAGTGATAGGCCCCCACCCCTCCTGTCTCAGGGCACTGCTGTGAGTGATAGGCCCCCACCCCTCCTGTCTCAGGGCACTGCTGTGAGTGATAGGCCCCCACCCCTCCTGTCTCAGGGCACTGCTGGGAGGACTCTGCACACACCCCTCCTATCTCAGGGCACTGCTGTGAGTGATAGGCCCCCACCCCTCCTGTCTCAGGGCACTGCTGGGAGACATCAGGCACCCCCCCTGGGACCCCCCCGACAGTACATGGCATGTGTGTTACACCTGGACACAATGGCAGAAGTCACAGTCACAACATAGGGACAGTCTGTGGCAGTGGCCTATGCACTCACCTGATACCCTGGTCGCCCATACAGCATGGAGTACTGTGGGAGGATCACATCCAGCAGAGCCATGTTCTCCTCCAGGGTGAATGGCTGTGTCCTCTCCACAGCCCTTGACATGGTTCCAGGGAATCAGTAGCAGCAGCTGGGTCGACGAATGCAAAGATGTGCAGGCAAGTGCTCCCTCATGGGACCTGGCTGCCTTATATGTGCCCTTCTGCCCAGTCTCATGCACAGGAGTACAGAGTGATTGGTCACTCACATTTGCATCCTATGTTTCCACCAATCCCTTCAAACCTAGCAGTCTGTGGGTTCTCTATCGGTTTCATTCTCCTGCATGATGTCAGCCCCACAAACACATTGCAACAAAGTAGAAGAATTCCAACTGACTTCTGCTGTGCACCTTCCAGAGTATGCGTATGCAAGGTGACACTCCTTCCAAGACCCAGCTACACACGGTGATTGAGAACCTCCCCATGCCACGCCATGGAAATAGCTGTGTCCCAGTGCAAGTGCACAGCCCGACGCAAGACAGGAGTGACATACACCCACACATCAGCAGAAGTGGGATGCCGATTGCAGAGACTGGTAGCGGAACACTGGAGCCACAGGTCACATGACATTACACTAGTCCAGCCCACACACCTTGCCATGAAGGTGCACATGTCATGACTCACCACACATTCCTTGTGAGGATGCTGACATGGCCTTGTCACGCTACTCCGTGTCCCATGCATACATGTGCACCTCACATCCGATGACACATGTGGCATGGTGTGCGGAACAGTGTGCAATGACAATCTACACACAGCCACATGTTGGTTGCTGCAACGGCTGCAGCTTATGAGGGTGCTACAACATCAACCTGATGTAAATCCCGGACACATATATGACATAGTCACATTGTGCACTGTGGGTAGTGACAAGTCATGTGTCATGACCCCTGTACCGGGCATCATGGGACACTTCCGTGTGTTGGTGTCCGTGCCATGCCAGTGACGCTCACCCCAAGTGCGCAGTCCCACATGCACACATGTCAAAGGAGTCAAGGGCATGCCTGGCACACATTGCACCCTCACACAGTACACCTGTACACATCTCATCATACATCTGGTGCCTTCTCCACTCAGGAGGCATGTTCCACATCACAGCCTGTGACACCTGTGCCCCACACATGTAGTAATGCACAGACGATGCCTTGATGTCCATTCCTGGACAGGTTTGTCCATCCATGTTGACAAAGACTGTGGCATGGACTCTGAGGATTTCCAATGGCAAGGACACCAACTCCCCTACTGAACTTTGGATTCCCTAATCCCGGAAAGCCCCTCACTTTGTCCCCCCCCCCCCCCCGAAGGTCTGCAAGATCTTCATGGTCTGCTGCATGCTGCACAACATGGCAGTTGAAAGAGCTGTGCCACTCATCCTGAATCAACATGACGAGGACCATCCACCCGTGGAGGACGAAGGGCTTGGCAATGGGGCTAGTGATGTGGAGGATGTGGAGCCGCAAGAGGACATCCGGACTCGGCTCATACGCGACTTCTTTGCTTAGTGGTGAGTACCAGTGTCTGAGTGTGCACGCATTGGTCCCCGTGTGGCATGCGTTGTGATGTGTGTCTCCACCTGCATGTATGGCACGTGGGTCAGAGGTGTGTGTGGGTGTGTCACTGGAGTGATGGTGGCAGTGATGGTAGTATTTCCCCAGTCATAATTGTGACCTAGCATGTTGTCATCCATACATGTGTCGAGTAAATGCACATGCAAGTGGCTGTGCTTTTTGTGGCTGACTTCTTGTGTGTCTCTCTTCCCCAGGTACCTGCGCATGCCGTTTGCTGGTTGCATTGTTGTGGCACTGCTATTCCTCATGGACATGACATCGTGGGCTGACTCAGCGTTACAGGCACGGACACGTTTGGAAGTCTCCATGGGGTAAGGGATGCATCTGGGGTGTATTGGGTGTGGCAGTTGTTCACGATGTGTGCACACTGCCCCGGTCGGGGTTTGGTTCCTCTGCAGACATGTCGCATCCCCATGGGACACGACATGCAGCTGGGTACACCTGAATGGATGGGCTGCCTGGTTGTCAGTCATTAGTGATGGGATAGTGGATTGTGATGATGGCATCAATGTGTGTGACACTGCCCTCGGACACATACGGTTAACATTGTCTTGACATGGCGTGGGACTTCCACATCAGCGGATCTATGGTGTATGTCAGGCTCTCCGTGTGCAGCTGTGGGTATTTAGCTGTTAGCCGACACTTGTGTGCCAGTTCCATGGCTATCACGCATTTGTGCTGCAGAAGGGGGGTGCCAGTGTTGGACCCACATGTTACTCCACATGATGTGTTCATGTGTACTTCAAGTTGCCTCTGCAATCCCGAATACATGACTAATAAAGGTGTCCCTATGCCTCCAAGGTGCCTCTTCTCAGTCAATGCTGGTGTGTTGGCACGGTGCATCCTGCATGTCTGGCATGGTATTCCCTGATTGTGGCTATGTGTCAATGTGTCGAGTGGCAAGATGCAAGCTGTGTGTGTGTGCTGAGACTGTGTATTGGGCATGATGTCCATGACTGTGTGGGTATTGTGACATGTGCCATCCCCATGCATCCAACGTTGTCCATTAACCCATTCTCTGCATCCACCGGACTCAAGCTTGCAGGACATGGTTCTGCCACCTGTCTACACATACCTGGGTGACCCCCAGGACACTGGCCAGGATCCCTGACCTCTGCGCATGACTGTTGCTGTACTCAATGTGTCTGTCAGCACGGTTGTTCGGCCACCCCCTCAGCTGGTTCTGCCCATCACGGGTGTGTATGGTGCTCCATGTCTGTCTTGCCTAATAAACTGTGACCCATGTGTCCTGTGCCAGACTCAGGCCCCAGGGTGTGGATGGTTGAAGTGAACAGATGACTCAGGCATGTTTAGACTGTACAAGACACATGTTAGGTAATAATGCTACCAGCAGGCATCTACTCTTAATAGTGTGATTTATTATTGGGGGGGGGGGGGGGGGACAAAGTGAGGGGCTTTCCGGGATTAGGGAATCCAAAGTTCAGTAGGGGAGTTGGTGTCCTTGCCATTGGAAATCCTCAGAGTCCATGCCACAGTCTTTGTCAACATTGGTCAGCCAGTGACCAGCAGGGCCATGTGGCAGAGAATGTCTCTTGATGCTGTGATGCTGTTGCTCCAGTGGGCCAGGTGCCAGGCCAGGTGTCCTGGGAGATGGTGATGTAGCAGCCACCCTCACGGTCCTTTCCGTGGACGACCCGGCTTCCTGCGGGGAACCTCAGCAGCAGGCCGTGACGACGTCTGGGATGCTCCGTCGGATGTTTCCTCCTCCTCCTCCGGATCCCTCCCTGTGGGTGGTGATGTTCTCCGCCTTCTGGCACAGGGAGGGTCGGCCATGGTGTCGGCCATCCGACGGAGTGTAGCGTGAATCCCCTGGAACGCCGTCACTTGCTCAGCCTGTCTGTCCTCCATCCTCCGTTGGTGTACTAGTAGACAGGCTATTAGCTCCGCATGTTGCTGGGCCTGCTGGACCTTGATCCCCTCGAGGACGGACACAACCTGGGCCATGCCCGTGGTGTCCTGCCGGTATGAGTCCAGGATGTTACGGACATGGGAAAATACCGGATCCCCAGCCAACTGGTCAGGCTCGCGCCTGCGCCGTCCTCCTGTGGTAAATAATTTAATTACCGGGACTTAATTTGATGCGGAAAATCTATAACAATAGCTCAGTAAAATAAGAGGCAGAATCCGTGGTATTAGAGGTTCGGAACGGGCTTTATTCCAGAATCAATTTAAATCGATGAGCTCCATATTCCATCACCACGAAGGTTCAGGAAGTGAAGACCCCCTTTATTGACAAGTAATCATTTATATACAATAGGCATTACAGTGAAACAAATGCAGGAGGCGTAACAGTTGATAATAAAGATAAGAACATACATGCGTCACAAAAGTAGGTGTAACTGGGCGTAGCTTAAAGAACGTCATTGGATATGACGTCATAAATGGGTGGTTCCATGAAAGAATTTCGCAATGTCAGCAGAAATACTTGGCAGAGATGCGCACGCAGCAGCATGACGTGTGATTGACGTGTAACTAGGGGATGAAGGGAACTTGACATTTAGCTCTACATGTGGAGACAGAAGTCTGGGGTTATGTCAACCTAATCCCAAATCATATCTAATATCCTATGTTTAAAGAACTGTGTTATCCAAAAAGAAAGGTCTTCTTAGGATAGAATCTTATTCTATACTGACTATACTGTCCGTTAGTGCGTGTACAAGCGTCTAAGTGTCTACACTAGATGCGAGGGCAGAAATCTTCCATAGTAATAGAGCTATTAATTACTTGCATGAAGACAGAGAAGCCGGGCCTTTTGCTCGGTAGCTGAAAGAATGTTTACTTAAACTACTAGACAGGAATGCATTGGATAGGGAGCGGAGCAAAGCAGATAATCTTGAAGGTGAAATACAGTTTTTGGCAGGCAACAGGCTGGAGTCAGGCATCGTTAGCCGCGCAAGGAGTAGGACAAAGTTCATGGGTACAGATGCGAGCTCAGACTGGAGCTTTCAGAGGCAGAGGGCAGAAAAGACTTGATGGCAGAATCAGGGCCTACTTGCCTGGACTGTAAAAATGGCATAAGTGAACCATATAAAGGCGGTGGCCTTTCATACTTAGGAATGGAATATCCAGCCCATTCATGGTGGATCTGAAAGAGGACATGTTGGCGGTGGACGCACATGTGTTTGCGTCTTCATAACTGGAACTGGAGGGAACATACATGTACTTGTGATTTATACATGAAACCGTTGGGGTCCAAGATAGGGGACATAACTGACCAGAAAAATCCATATTTCCACATTCCCTCCTTGTCCCCTACTTGCCCGTCAAGAGATATCAATCTTCATTAATCCATCGATCTGTTCATATAGCATCATTTGTTCTTCTTTCTTCTTCCGTGATGAATGAAATCTTGGTGGTGGAATACACGATGTGGCACACAGACCACAGATCGCTGGTCCACATTGTAGGCATAGACAGCAACTGAATAATATGAGGAAGCCAATACCTAGGAAGGATAGGACCCTCCATCCAAAGGTAGATAATACACTCCAAAACCAACTGGACCAAGTCCAGGTGCCTGGATTCTGGTGTATCTGGCTTACAATCTTATGAAGGCGAGTTATGGCTTTATATACAGATGGCGAATTTTCTGGTATGAAAATGCAACAGCTTGATCCGATGACCCTACAAGCTCCGCCCCTATCGGCCAGGATGACGTCAAGGACAAGACGATTTTGAAGCACAACAATCCGCATAGCAGACTGCTCTTCTGTTAAATTGCCTAAGGCGGAAATAGTTTCGTTCACTACTGCTTCAAGGGTTCTGGTTAATCTACGTATCAGCTTACTATTGGTAACTGTACCTATATAGGGAAAGAGACCTTTATTGAAATCTGTGTATTTTTCCCATGCTGTCTCAGTGTAATCAACTATTGGGAGATCTCTCCGTTCTCTATTGTGTACTAAATGAGTATTTCTATGATAATCAGGAGGAGCTAGGAAAGCAGGTGGCAAAAGGAATCCAATATAGCAGGTACCATCCCAATCTAGAGGCAAACGTATATATGCAGTCTGACCACATACAAAGTAGGAATGGCGAGAAGCTCTAAATGTAGACTTGCCTTGATCACTGAATTCTATTACAGTAGTGCATTTACTGTGGCCCATGTGTGTAGAGCCATTCTTTCTTATACATAATTCACCTTTAACTGGAAATACTGACTTAGCGGGCAAAATTGAGGTAGCTTCGGATTCGACATTCAAGATCATGAGATTGAGCGTAAAATTACCTAATCCATATACTTCATTTTCTAGATCAGTTCCTGTTCTTTTGGGAAGTCCCTCCTTGTTGGGGTGGCAGACTTTGAGTAAAACTAAGTTCAGATTTCCCCATACCCAGTTATTCTGGTAAACTGCAGAATTCGAATCTAGGGAATTAATTAAACTAAACCATGCTCCACAGGAGCCGTTGTGTGTGAACGGGTATGGAAAGAGAGGCAGAATTCCTTGATAGTTCTGATAGGGAGGGAGTCGGCCACATATCCAACAATTTGTAGCATTGCTAACCTGATGGGAATGATGTAAAATACTAATAAAAGTGTTGTTGCGCAGCGCAAATCTATAAGACAATTCATGCGGAGGTAATTCACTAAAAGAATGTTCAGCAGTAATATTGTAAACATGTCTAGAAATAGGATAATATGTGTGCAACAATATACTTGTAGTAATTATTAAAAGACTTAGGAAAAACAAAATTAATAACGTCACTGTGCAATGACTATGCAGTGATTTACAGTACGCATGTCGTTTCAACTTTATCCTTCTGTTTCTTTCTCTATACAGGTCTAAGGGGTACATGTCTGAGACAAATTCGACCGCTTCACCTTGGAGAGGACTTAAACAATCAAATTGCCTGACTGGTTAGACCTGAGTTTTAGTTTGTATTGTTCATGGCTATTCAATTCAACCAAAGGAAGTTTAGAGTCACTCGGGGAAGACACGCAAGGTGTGTCGTTTACATCTGATGGTAGTCCATGAAATTTCTTGATATGACTTGAATGTATCCAGCCTTTTCGACCTTCGATCTTTACGGCTGTCCTCGTTGTTAACAATACGAGCTGAGGCGATCTCCACCTAGGATCCAGCTGGGACTTCCGGTCAAAGTTCCTCACTAACACCAGATCCCCTGGAATTACGTCATGGGGTTTCACCTCGGTGTTGTCGGGAAAGGCTGCAGCTACCTGTGAACGACAAGATTGTAGTGCAGACATCAAGGAAGCCAAGTAATCTGTCAGCATGTTACAGTCAACATCAGTTATTTTTCGTGGTATAGGCGTCCCACACATATTTGGTGGTCTACCAAAGACCACCTCATAAGGGGATAGCCCTGTTCGAGAGTGCGCTACCATTCTCATGTAAAAGAGTGCAACTGGTAAGGCTACTACCCAGTCGACACCTTTCTCTCTACATATTTTGGACAATCTAATTTTCAGAGTTTGATTATGTCGTTCCACGAGACCTGCTGCCTCGAGGTGTCGGACACAGTGGAATCTCCACTGATAGCCTAACAAAAGTGAAACGTGTTTCATTAGTTCGGAGGAGAACGGCTGGCCGTTATCTGAGTAGACAGCACGTGGTAAGCCGTATCGTGGGAAGAATTCTCGAACCAACTGTTTGGCAGTAGTCGGGGCAGTGTAATCTGAAACCGGGTATGCCTCTGTCCAACGGGAAAGAGCACAAACAACTACGAGAACATATTTGAATCCTCGACATCGTTCCATCTGGATATAATCCATCTGGAGGATTTCAAAAGAGTGATCAGGAGGCTGAAATCCACCCTGTTCTACGGGAATGCTTTTACCTGGGTTAAACTGACAACAGATCATACAGGTACGGACTTTTTGTTTAGCTGCTGCTCGTAAATGTTTGTTGAACCAAATGTGTTGAATGCTGTCTAGCATAGCTTTTTCTCCTAGGTGCGCTGGACTATGTACAGTGTTAATGATAACTTGGACCATTGAATCAGGAAGGAACCACACAGATTTTTCCTTCGTCATCCATCCTTGATCCGTTTGGGTCCCTCCTAATTCAGTCCATTTCTTTATTTCGTCTGGTGTAGCATGTGTCTGTATGTCGATTACGTCAAGAGCGGGATCCTTAACCATCATGCAATGTGTTGGTGTCGGGACTATTGTCTTTGTCATGTCAGACGTGTGGGTTTGAGCAGTCTGTTTAGCTGTTCTGTCAGCTAAATCATTGCCTTGGGAAATGATATCAGTAACTTTCGTATGAGCTTTACATTTCATAATTGATATTGCAGTAGGTAGATGTATTGCATCTAGTAAGGCATGAATAAGGGGTCCGTGCTGGATGTGGGTACCGTGAGAAGTTAAATAACCTCTCTCTCGCCACAGCACGCCGAAGTCATGTACAACTCCGAATGCATAACGTGAATCAGTATATATGTTGACTTTCTTATTCGTAGCTTGAATACAGGCTTGTGTCAGAGCGATGAGCTCTGCTGCTTGAGCGGACAAGGTATTAATACGATTTGTTTCAATGACTTCAGTGTCTGTTGTGACTGCATACGCGGCCACTAACTCTCCTGTGCTTGTTCTCATACATGAACCATCTACATACAACGTCAGGTCTGGATCTGACAATGGGACGTCTGTCAAGTCTTGTCTAGGTTTCGTCGTGATAGTGATAACTTCAATACAATCATGTGCAAGTGGGTCTGTTCCGTTTACTGGTAACAGTGTGGCAGGATTCAATGTACTACAACGTCTGATTTCTATATGGGGCTGAAACAATGTTAATTCGTAACCAGTGAGTCGTGCTATAGTCAAGTGTTGTGTCTGTGTGCGGTTCAAGAGAACCTCTACTGCATGTGGTACTTGTACTGTCAATTGGTGTCCTAACACTATGGCATCGCTTTGTCTAATTGCTAAAGCTGTTGCTGCCACTGATTTCAGGCACGCAGGCAGAGCCTGGGCTACGGGATCTAATGTACTAGAAAAATAAGCACACGGTTTGTGTGATCCTGCTTGTTCCTGAGTGAGTACTGACAAAGCAGTACCTTCGCGTTCTGTAACAAAGAGTGTAAAATGTTTATAGTAACATGGTGTTGCTAAAACGGGTGCTTGGCATAAAGCTTTCTTTAGGCTTTCAAAAGCTTGTGTATGTTCCTGTGTCCAAGGGAGGACAGTCGATGTGGCTGCCTCCTGTGTTGTCAACTGAATAAGTGGTTTTGCTAGAAATGCATACTGAGGGATCCACTGCCTACAATATGAAGTGAGACCTATAAAAGCCCGCACCTCCTTTTGTGTCTTGGGTATTGGCATGTTAGCAATTAACTGGATGCGATCTGGTGTAAGCTGCCTTCCCTCCTTGGACAGCGAGTGACCAAGGTAAACAACTCGCTGGACACAGAATTGCAGCTTAGAAGGGGACACCTTGTGCCCCTTTTCGGCCAAAAAATGTAAAACCGTCAGTGAGGCTTTTTCACATTCAGGTTCGCTTCGGGCGGTGATCAGCAGATCATCGACATATTGAAGCAGGGCAGTGTTGACTGGCATGTGTATACTGTCAAGTTCTCGTTTCAGTGCTTGGCTATAGATGCTGGGGCTTTCTGTGAATCCTTGGGGTGCGCGTGTGAATTTAAAGCTTCGTCCATTTAAACTAAATCCGAACAAGTATTGGCTTTCCGGATCTATTGGGACGCTGAAAAAGGCATTCTTGAGATCAATTACAGTAAAGAATGTTGCTTCGGAATCAATAGCTGGCAGTAATGAAGAAATGTCTGGAACTACGGGGTATTGTGGTACAATACATTTATTTAATTCGCGCAGATCAATAACCAATCGATATACTGGCGGAGCCTTTGGATCAGTTCGTTTAAGAATCGGAATTATCGGTGAATTACATACATTGGAGTCGGTCTCCACAACCACTCCTTGGCCAATAAGCTCGTCAATGATTTGCAGTAAAGCCACTACAGCATCTGGTGGTAACTTGTATTGTCGCATTCGTGGTAGTACCACTCCTGCCCTTAGTGTAACTCGATATGGTGTAATGTTCATGCAACCAACATCTGTAGGGCCTTGTGCCCATAAATGTGTGGGTAAAGTCTGCAGTCGGGAATCCATGTCTCGGGACACATAGTGCCCTTTGAAATCACGTAAAAACAATCTTACTCCTTCCGGAGAACAACATATTATAGCTCCTAGAGCTTTCAAAGTTTTTATACCTAACAAGTTTTCTGGGCATGATTTAGTAAGCAATAAATCTGTAGTTCGTGTCAAAGGACCAATCGTAAGGGGAAGAGGCTGTGATACTTCGTTAACGATAGGTTTTCCTGAAAACCCAAGGGAAATATTCTGTGAGCCTGAGAGGGGTGCCCCTGGAACTTCACTACGTTTTATGGTTGTTCGGCTTGCCCCTGTATCAAGTAAAAATTTTCTGTCTTGACCTAATAGTTCACTGTGTACATAAGGTCCTTCTTGATCTACAGGGACCTCGATAAGGGGTAAGCCAAGTTCCCTCTCTAGGCTGTTTCATGAGTATCGTTGATAATCAGGATAGTCATACTGTGCGGTCTGGTACATCTGTCGTGTCGTTGTTTGTGTGGCAGCAATAGGCTGCTGTGGTGGAGCTGGCATGGACTGTTGCGGAGCTGGCATGGACTGTGTATGCTGCGGAGCTCCTTGTTGATTCTGATCCTGTCTAGGTGGCCGTGGTCTTTCTTTTGTATTACCTATGGCGATATTATGTTTTAAAACTGGACAATCGTGTACATAATGACCTGGCTGTTTACAATAGTTGCACGTCCCTTTTACAGGACCTGTTGAAACACTGGACTGTGTCATACCCTTTTTATGACCGTCAGCTGGAACTGTCTGGGAAACTAGCATTTTCATTTTCGTGTCTTTCATGCGTCTTTGTTCATGTTCTTGTTCCTCTCTAATTCTATTGTGATGGTACTGTAGCATTTGTAACATTTGTGACGGAGTGTTACCTTGCCAGGTACTCTCGAATTTCAATACTCTATTCTTAACTTGGGGCAAAGAATTTTCAACTAACTTTGTTACAAACAGATGTGGATACGATTCGCTACTTGCTTTTATTCCACTATTTATACCAAAGCATTTTTCAAATCGGGCATAGAAATCACTAGTGTCTTCATCTTGCTTTTGTTTACAGGCTGAGATTGCACCCCAGTCTTCCTTTTTCGTAGTTAATAAACGTGGCAGTACCTGTACTAGTAAACCTAGTAGTGTTTTGGTCTTCTCCCCAAGCCCTGCACCTGGACCTCAAGCTTTTTCTTCGTTTTCTAATACTGTCCAATCTATCTTTTGGTCTCCCACCTCCCAATCCTTTTCCTTGAGTTTTTCATAAATGCCCGCAGGCATTAATACCTTCAATATCGTCATAATGTCTGGATAGGTATACTCTCCCATGAGCAACATGTCTTTAATTTCACGGTGGAAACCCGCTGGGTCTTTGTCATGACTGGGTACCACCTTCTTCATTTCCAATAGTTCTATTTTAGATATGGGTGTGTATACAAACACACGTTTAAACTCATTGTCATCACCTTTTATCGGGTGCACTTCGCGTAAGGGATTCTGTCTATCCATATAGTACGTCATTCTTTCCTTGATGGGCAGTGAAACATGTTCGGGACATACAAAAAGAATGTACTGCTTTCTGGATTCTAGTATTTCTCTAATTAACTCAGTACCTGAACCTCTCCATTTATTCGTGAGTAATTTAGTCAGTATATCAGGTAATGGACCAGGATCGGAGTGTTGGCCTTTATATAATATAAGGAGTTGTTGAATCATATAGGTACCAGCTAAACGCTGTTCATCTGGGGCGAGGTTCAAAAACGTGTGTGCTAGTGTATCATCACTATATTTTCCGGGACTGTCAACCCAGTGAACGGCTGACCTGGCTAATTCTTGTTCGTCCATAGAATCGAGTATATGATAACCCCTTCGTTCTCGGAGTAAGTTGTCAGCGGCTTGGAACGAATGTTCGGGGGACCTTATATTTATTATAGGAGTTTGGAAATTTCTGCTATTATCTGGACGTACCGGACGTATCGGATCAGTGAAGCATCTAGTATTATTGCAAGATCTTCCTCTACCTACATAGGCCATGGTTTCTAACTGTCCTGTGGGCAGTTCTAATTCCTCCTCCTCCTCGGTTTGTTCAGGTTCGTCTACTGCTAATCTGTCTTCGTGTATTCGTTCTATTTCTTTGCGGATCTTTCGGCACATAGCTACTATACATGATCGTTTATCATGTCTCCCCTCTGATATATTCTGACTCCATGTGGTAAGAATTTGCATTTCTTTCGGATTTACCCCTGGTCGGTCTTGATTTCTGATCACACAATTTATGAGGAAACGTAACAGTTCCCCCTGTATTTCCACTTTTTGGTACTCCATGGCTCTGTCAATACTTTCGGGATCTCGTCCTGACTGGACAAAGTGATATATATTTTCTAAGTGCGTAGTCATTCCTGGTAGCTTCCCTAAATATATAGCAGCTCGTCGGATACGTAATGATGCTAGCATCATTTCGTCCCCTTTTCCGGGCACTGGGTCATATCTATAATCTATTAGAAGTTCCTTGAGCGTGTTGGGAGTTACTAGTTTGGGCGTACGTTGGTGAGCTAATTCTTGAAAGGAAAGTTTATTTACTCTGGGTGGCGTGGAAAAAATGTTTGATGTACCTCCGGTAGCCCCACCTGGGGTGCTGGATGTGAAAGGATTCGTCGAACGTGATATAGCAACTATAGGTGTGGATACAGATGTCGAAGCAGATGTGCTTGCCTGAACTTGTGTCGGAGTTTGCTGTTGCGGAGGTACAGACGGAAGAGGGTCTTGGCGTTGAACCCCCTCTGCAGGCGGTCTATGTGGCGCAGCATTAGTATACTCGGGAGCTGCGTCGTCTAAATAAGAGGAAAGAAAAACATCTTCTGCGGTTCTGGGATGTCCTTTGGGATGTACCTTTATCGGAAACAATGGGGGTGGCAAGTCTTTTGGTATCTCCGGAGTAGCCTTAGGTAATCCTTCGGCCAAGAGGGGATACATACCATTCATAAGGGTATTTCGTTGTCTGTCTACTTGTTCTGTTTTTACTCGAATACCTTCTTCAATTAATATATTTTCTCGGACTTTATTTGAATTCTCCTTACTCTTCTCTTCCTGTCTACGTGCTTTTTCCGTGCGTCTATACGATTCTTTACGCCATAATTCAATGGCGTCTTTCTGCGATTGTCTAGCTTTCTTTTTCCATAATTCTTCCTCTACTTTCACGATGCAATCTGCATCCCAGGTCCCAGCTGCGGGCCACCTCTGACTTTCTGGTAATTCCTTAGTGTAGTCTACCCATAAATCAAGAAATAATATGGCGTCTAGGCCATGTTTATGATACATAAAGTACCCTGGGGTGTCCCTAGGAGGAATGGGAACAGCTTCTTCGAGTAACCCTTTTCTAGTTTTGATCTGTCTTAATTTCGAAAAGAGCGGCATTTTGAGAACTGATCTGATCTGATACCTAAATTTTGAACACGTTTAATACAACGAAAACACAATAATGAACAGTCATTCATACCACAATATGCAGAACGTATTTAAAACATTTAACATTTAATGAACAACAATGATGGCCGTTGTAGGAAGGTGGATATCTGACTATGGTTACCCCCAAATTTTTGCCTAGTGTCTAGCTGGTTTTTCGACTTAGTTGGCCTGAGATCCTGCCATTCAGGCTCTCAGGCTATCTGCTCTCTCTGTAAAATGGACTCCATGTACCCTAGGTACATACCCAATTGGTTGGATCACCCTGTCAGCCCCTGTACCAGTGTACACTAGGTACCCAGGGCATTGGTGTATCCAAGGCCTGCCAGGGGCTGAAGCATGTATTATGCCACCCCAGGCTTGGCCTAACAATCTGACACAACTGGCTGATCACTCAGCTGGGGTAAGTTGGTGTAATCACCTCTTACTTAGGTGTAGTATACCTATACCTAAACTTAAATGGGACACCTGGTAACCTATAAGTCACTCCTATGGCAGGCCTTAACAATCCTGAAGGCAGAGTGCTTGGTTCCATGTGAGATGGTGCTCTGGCATGAGCTGAGCCTGTCTGCAGTGGTCGGAACAACTTCCTTCTACTGTTTCCAGATATCGTCATACCATATACTCTTAAGTGCATTATGAACCTCGCGGTTAAATGCTATCTTTGGTTTGGCTTTATCAAAACATGTCGAGTAAGGTGTCATACGAATTGGAATACTAACCCCTCGCCAATTCTGGCGACGGGGTTAGCATTCCACCCTTCTAGAGGGACACGACATGTACAGTACCTGAAACCCGGGTAAAATCAGACATAGCCTCAGCTCCACAAAATGGATGCTGCCACCACAGACACAAGTCTGCCCTCCTGCTGCTGGGAGTCCTTCCAGCTTGGGAGGTGTGGACAAAGGGTTTCCTGCCAGGGGAGGTGCGTGCACCACCCCAGACAGGATTTTGTGTATTGGTCAGGTAGGGCTTGAAAGAAACCAGACATGCCTGTGGCTCACAAGGAGCCTCGGTGCATATGCCAGTTCAAACCGGTCCTGGGGCACACCAGTCCCGGGCCTGGGGCGAGCTGGACAAAGGATTGGGGGTGTAACCACCCCCCTTCCTGGTCCCACCCATAGGGAGGGACCTAGCAGGTAGTCCGGCCCCTAGAATCCGAATAAAGGTAGGAGCTGTGTCCTAAGACTTTAGACATCCTGGAATCAACTTGAAACTAAGAAGAAGACGGGAACTTCGACATTCTGCTGCACAGAAGACTGAAGAAAATCTCCCCTGTGGTCAGGGAGTGACCACCTTGCTAACGCAAGCACCATCCAGCGAATCAACGTCTGCTTTGCCGCCGCCTCCCACCGGAGCCCGAGCCCAGAGACTGACAAGACCTGGACCTCCAGACCTCTCACCGCCCGATCCACAGTCCCTGCAAAGAGGAGACCCGTGGAGGCACCGAGACACGTGGAGCCAGCCATCTTGGAACGACTACGACAAGCTGACAAGTGCAACAACCGAGGCTCCCTCCAAGTTGTGCTTTGGGTCCTGAGAAGCCCAACCCTCGAGCAGCATCTGCACCAAAGGTGAGCCCTCCAGCATCTCCACGATCTGCGTGGGGCCCTTCTGCATTTTGCCACTCGACGCGCCTAACCGGTTGCTGGCCCGCTGGCTAGTGGCCATCTTGGCGACGAAATCTACAACAAACACCGCTGGTCTGGTTGCTCCAGACTGGCCCTTGCTCCCCTCCAAAGGAGCAATCCCTCTGACCTTGCTGGTCAGAACCAACAGCTGATTTCCGAATCCTCCTACAATTGCTTTTGCCAAGGCTTGTTCGCTTCGATCAAGTCGCCGACACCGCCGACAGCGAGAGCCTGCGTGGGACAGCTCGTGAGCCGACTCCTGGACGTCGTCGACCTTCAGGGACCACGTGGCTGCGGAGACAAGCTACCCCTCATCACCTGTTTGCACCCGACATCGCCTGGTACCCACCTGGTGCCACGCTGGTCACTGGCTAGTGACTGTGAACACTGTCCCCTCTGCTTACAGGTCTTCAACATCTCCGATCCACTCTTGGATCCACTGCATCTCTTCCCGACCGACCGCCTGCAGCACTTTTGTCTACAGGCCCCACGGAACAGATAGAAGAAACCCGACGCACTTCGAGGCCTATGCACCCGCTTCCTGTGGGTGAGGTAAAGCTGGCACACCTGTGCCCAAGTGTAGTATTACATCTCTAGTGCCTGTGTTCCAAATCTTAAGTTCCTAGGTCATCCGGAAGATTCCTTTTGCAGTAACTTTGTACTTTTTACGCACCCATTGAAACCTATGGGAGCACGCGTGTGACTATTTGCTCTGCACACGCCACCCGTGGACCTCCTGGTCACTAACTGACGTTAGCTCCTTGTAGGCCCAGCGATTCTAGAGGCCCTAGGCCTTTTCCCTTTTCTGTTCGTGGTACTTATACCACTATTTTAGTATATGGTTTGAGTGGCCACCAGGGCCTATCCATATAACGTGCAACTTCTGTGTATTCTGTGATAATCTTGTTTGACGATTTGTGCTCCTGTGCTCATAAAGAGACTAGGGGTTACTTTGAGAAATAAATACATATATATTTTTAATATATATCTGTGTGGTGTCCTTTCATTGGTATAAAAGGGGGTTACTATTGGTAAAACAGCTTGCTTAACACGCTTCACGAGTTTAGCCTCAAAGACTGCTTAGCCTACGCTACCACTAGGGCAGCTAGTCCAAAAAGGTTGACTTACAACCACACCATAAGGGTTGCTTGGCATGGTACAAGGTGGTCACTAGAACTAGTGAACAGCATATACCAGGCCAACTTCTCACATTGGTGAGCAGCGGTTGGATTTGAGCTTGCTGTGTTTTACCATTGTAATCTCTTGGTTACCAATTGAAAGATCACATAGGTACCTGTAGGTACATATAAAACAAGATTAGATATACATAAGTTCTACTGAACTTAGTTGTTGTAGAGCAAAGGGAGTAGCACACCCTGACTACAACTACTAGATAGGTTTAGTAGGTAAACCCAAGTGTAGGTAGATTGCGACACATCCACCCACACTTAAGAGCAATGGCCGGGGCAGAGGGGTCCACTGTACCCATCTCTGTTGAGAGTGACCCCCAGAGGGCACCATCCAGCTTTGCTACCCTTAATCAGAATGAGCTCAGGCATTTGGCAACTCTTAGAGGCCTTAAACAGCCCAAGAACCCAAACTCTGCTGAGCTCAGAGAGCTCCTACAGAATGATGAGAATCAGAGAGCACTCAAGAAAGCTTCCCAGTTAGCCCCCTTAGGGACAGGAACAGGAGGCCCCCCTTCTAAAGATGCCACTGAAGTACCCCTTCCCAATAGTCACCCCTTAGATGGGATGCCTACCACAGAGGATGAGAGTGAAAAGGATACTGACAGTAGTGAGGATGAAGGGAGAACTAGCCCAGTGCCAAGTGTTATACTTGGCCCAGCTAAACCAAGGCTATTGGGGACTGACAGTGGGTTCAACCCACTGGATCTCCCCAGTGGACTTAACACAGGGCTGGGAAGGCAAAGGAATCGCTCAGGTGACTCCAATGCTTCCCATGGCTCTAGAGGCTCTCAAGGTCACTCCAGGAGAAGGATGACCACCCCTCAGAGGAGGGAACATGAGGCCAAGATGCAAGAGGCCCAGCTGAGGATCAGGAAGCAGGAGCTAGAAGTAGCCCTGATGGAAGAAAAACTGAGCAAGGCTAGGCAGCATAGAGAGAGTGGGTCTATACCCACTGGTGGCAGCAATGTCCCTAGGGACAAAGATAGGGTCTTTGACAATAGGAACCTGTCCAAGATTGTGCCCCCCTACAAAAGTGGGGATGACATCCACAAATGGATGACTGCTCTTGAGAGAGCCTGCAAAGTGCAGCAGGTTCCTGAAGACCAGTGGGCAGCAATCTTATGGCTCTCCTTTGAGGGGAGAGGCAGAGATAGACTCCTCACTGTTAGAGAAGAGGATGTCAGAAATTACAGAGTCCTGAAGAGTGTCCTAGTTGATGGGTTAGGCTTAACCACTGAACAGTACAGGTTAATGTTCAGAGACACCCAGAAGACACAGACTCAGGACTGGTCTGAATATGTGGAATGTGCCACTAAGGCTTTGGAGGGTTGGTTGCTGGGAAGTAAGGTGTCTGATTATACAGGATTGTACAATTTGATGATGAGAGAGCAGATTTTAAGTAATTGTCAAAACCAGCTTCTCCATCAACACCTGGTAGACTCAGATTTGACCTCTCCCCAAGAATTGGGAAAGAGGGCAGATAAATGGGTCAGGACCAGGATCAGGCCTAAAAACCAGGGTGGTGACCAAAAGAAAGATACCACCAAGCCTCAAGAGAAGGGTGGGGATAAAGAAAAAGAGAAACCTTCCTCAGGGCCCCAAAACTCCACACAGGGTGGTGGGTCCCAAGCTCCCTCCTCTACCACAGCTAAAAAGCCCTACTGCCATGAGTGTAAAACTCCTGGGCATTGGAAAACTGACAGCGGTTGCCCAAGGGCTAAAAACAAAACTGTTCCTCCAATTACTCCTGTCACACCACCTATTACTGTCAGCAGTAATCCCCCAGGTGGTGGGAGTGCCCCCAGAAATCTGGGTGGGTTTACTTGGGGAACACAGGGGGACCCTGGCTTAGCCAATTCCCCTACAGCAACCACTCTTGTCTGTGATGGTGGCATGGGGTTTGCCAACTTCACTGCCTGTCCCAACACTTTGGGTAGGTACAGACAGGAGCCCTACATCAATGGTACAAAAGCTGAGGCCTACAGAGACACTGGGGCTAGCATCACAATGGTGGCCCATTGGCTAGTTCCCTCTGAGCAGCTTTTGCCCGGTTTCTCCTACCAGGTGACTAACATTGATGGCAAACAGAACAGTCATCCCATGGCAGAGGTATGTCTCAGCTGGGGAGGGGTCACTGGCCCTAAAAGGGTAGCAGTGTCCCCAACCTTGCCTGTAGACTGCTTACTGGGGAATGACTTAGAACTCTCAGCTTGGGCTGGAGTTGAACAAGACACCCATTCTAAAATGGTAGGCCTTTCACAAAAGGGTAGGGGGGTTGTGCCATTCACAACCCCTGTCCAAATAGATTTCCTCCCTGAAAAGGTTGGAAGGGCAGTGGTAGCCACAGCCCAGGCACAGACAGACTTCCCTGTAGGGACTGGCAGAGCTGTGACAGTCACAGCTCAAACACAAACTGAGTGCCCCCCTGAAAAGGTTGGCAAGGCTGTAATGGTCTCAGCCTATACTCAGACTGACATAGGTGTAGTGAAGCCTGAAACAATGGATCACTCCACACAAACTGAGAGTAGTGGGGAGGAAGAAAAGTCTCCCTCTCCCCAGACATTAGGAAAAGGTCAGCCTCCTCAGGGATCTGACCTCACCCCTTGTGAAGGAACTGCCCCAGAGGTAGCCAGGCCTGGCCTGGCAGAGCCTCTGATGTCAGTGGCCCCTTCCAAGGTGGGATCCAGTCTGGTGCAGGTAGCCTGCCTCTCTCTACCCTGCCTCAGTCAGCCCAGGGCTGCAGAGGTCAGGGAGGCCAGTGGACCCCCAGAGGGCCCCTGTCCACAAGAACCCCCCCATCAAAAGAATGAGGATTGCCTGGCTAGTAGCCCTAGTCAGGTGATGGGTAAAAACATTCCTGAGGGATCTCCTTTACAGGTAGTTAGGGACCTCCCCCAGGGGGATTCTGTTGGGCACAGGCAAACATGGGACCTTAGGGCCCCAAACCTGACCTGTCCCTCCAGTAAGCCCACAAAAGGGACCCAGCCTCCAGCTTTAGGTAGCCAGAGGCTGACCCTGAGAGCACAGTGCAACTCAGTTAAAGAAAGAAAGGCATCCATGGTGGAGGATGATTGGAGGAAGCTGAGGCCTCACTTTGAGGACACTCACTTCAGTACTCCATCTCAACACCAGCCTTTTACTTTGCCAAGACACACCACAGGTAGAGATTCCCTATGGTGGAGACCCTCTGATACCCTTAGGGTGAGGGATTGCTTAGTGGACCATGAGACAGGGGGTAACCATGCCAGTGCTGGTTCCTCCTTATATGGCCACTTGGGCAATATAGGCTTACCTGGTCAAGGTCAGCCTTATCTCCCTTCGTTTGGGGGGGGGTTGTGTAGGAAGGTGGATATCTGACTATGGTTACCCCCAAATTTTTGCCTAGTGTCTAGCTGGTTTTTCGACTTAGTTGGCCTGAGATCCTGCCATTCAGGCTCTCAGGCTATCTGCTCTCTCTGTAAAATGGACTCCATGTACCCTAGGTACATACCCAATTGGTTGGATCACCCTGTCAGCCCCTGTACCAGTGTACACTAGGTACCCAGGGCATTGGTGTATCCAAGGCCTGCCAGGGGCTGAAGCATGTATTATGCCACCCCAGGCTTGGCCTAACAATCTGACACAACTGGCTGATCACTCAGCTGGGGTAAGTTGGTGTAATCACCTCTTACTTAGGTGTAGTATACCTATACCTAAACTTAAATGGGACACCTGGTAACCTATAAGTCACTCCTATGGCAGGCCTTAACAATCCTGAAGGCAGAGTGCTTGGTTCCATGTGAGATGGTGCTCTGGCATGAGCTGAGCCTGTCTGCAGTGGTCGGAACAACTTCCTTCTACTGTTTCCAGATATCGTCATACCATATACTCTTAAGTGCATTATGAACCTCGCGGTTAAATGCTATCTTTGGTTTGGCTTTATCAAAACATGTCGAGTAAGGTGTCATACGAATTGGAATACTAACCCCTCGCCAATTCTGGCGACGGGGTTAGCATTCCACCCTTCTAGAGGGACACGACATGTACAGTACCTGAAACCCGGGTAAAATCAGACATAGCCTCAGCTCCACAAAATGGATGCTGCCACCACAGACACAAGTCTGCCCTCCTGCTGCTGGGAGTCCTTCCAGCTTGGGAGGTGTGGACAAAGGGTTTCCTGCCAGGGGAGGTGCGTGCACCACCCCAGACAGGATTTTGTGTATTGGTCAGGTAGGGCTTGAAAGAAACCAGACATGCCTGTGGCTCACAAGGAGCCTCGGTGCATATGCCAGTTCAAACCGGTCCTGGGGCACACCAGTCCCGGGCCTGGGGCGAGCTGGACAAAGGATTGGGGGTGTAACCACCCCCCTTCCTGGTCCCACCCATAGGGAGGGACCTAGCAGGTAGTCCGGCCCCTAGAATCCGAATAAAGGTAGGAGCTGTGTCCTAAGACTTTAGACATCCTGGAATCAACTTGAAACTAAGAAGAAGACGGGAACTTCGACATTCTGCTGCACAGAAGACTGAAGAAAATCTCCCCTGTGGTCAGGGAGTGACCACCTTGCTAACGCAAGCACCATCCAGCGAATCAACGTCTGCTTTGCCGCCGCCTCCCGCCGGAGCCCGAGCCCAGAGACTGACAAGACCTGGACCTCCAGACCTCTCACCGCCCGATCCACAGTCCCTGCAAAGAGGAGACCCGTGGAGGCACCGAGACACGTGGAGCCAGCCATCTTGGAACGACTACGACAAGCTGACAAGTGCAACAACCGAGGCTCCCTCCAAGTTGTGCTTTGGGTCCTGAGAAGCCCAACCCTCGAGCAGCATCTGCACCAAAGGTGAGCCCTCCAGCATCTCCACGATCTGCGTGGGGCCCTTCTGCATTTTGCCACTCGACGCGCCTAACCGGTTGCTGGCCCGCTGGCTAGTGGCCATCTTGGCGACGAAATCTACGACAAACACTGCTGGTCTGGTTGCTCCAGACTGGCCCTTGCTCCCCTCCAAAGGAGCAATCCCTCTGACCTTGCTGGTCAGAACCAACAGCTGATTTCCGAATCCTCCTACAATTGCTTTTGCCAAGGCTTGTTCGCTTCGATCAAGTCGCCGACACCGCCGACAGCGAGAGCCTGCGTGGGACAGCTCGTGAGCCGACTCCTGGACGTCGTCGACCTTCAGGGACCACGTGGCTGCGGAGACAAGCTACCCCTCATCACCTGTTTGCACCCGACATCGCCTGGTACCCACCTGGTGCCACGCTGGTCACTGGCTAGTGACTGTGAACACTGTCCCCTCTGCTTACAGGTCTTCAACATCTCCGATCCACTCTTGGATCCACTGCATCTCTTCCCGACCGACCGCCTGCAGCACTTTTGTCTACAGGCCCCACGGAACAGATAGAAGAAACCCGACGCACTTCGAGGCCTATGCACCCGCTTCCTGTGGGTGAGGTAAAGCTGGCACACCTGTGCCCAAGTGTAGTATTACATCTCTAGTGCCTGTGTTCCAAATCTTAAGTTCCTAGGTCATCCGGAAGATTCCTTTTGCAGTAACTTTGTACTTTTTACGCACCCATTGAAACCTATGGGAGCACGCGTGTGACTATTTGCTCTGCACACGCCACCCGTGGACCTCCTGGTCACTAACTGACGTTAGCTCCTTGTAGGCCCAGCGATTCTAGAGGCCCTAGGCCTTTTCCCTTTTCTGTTCGTGGTACTTATACCACTATTTTAGTATATGGTTTGAGTGGCCACCAGGGCCTATCCATATAACGTGCAACTTCTGTGTATTCTGTGATAATCTTGTTTGACGATTTGTGCTCCTGTGCTCATAAAGAGACTAGGGGTTACTTTGAGAAATAAATACATATATATTTTTAATATATATCTGTGTGGTGTCCTTTCATTGGTATAAAAGGGGGTTACTATTGGTAAAACAGCTTGCTTAACACGCTTCACGAGTTTAGCCTCAAAGACTGCTTAGCCTACGCTACCACTAGGGCAGCTAGTCCAAAAAGGTTGACTTACAACCACACCATAAGGGTTGCTTGGCATGGTACAAGGTGGTCACTAGAACTAGTGAACAGCATATACCAGGCCAACTTCTCACAGCCGTTCACTAAGCATAATACTCGATACTAACTAGATAATTCTGACTTCATATACTAGACATACTTGATATACTGCTAAACAGTACAGATACACTGCTGAAACAGTGCAGACCGGATTTGTGTACCCAAACCCGTCTTGACCGGCACAATTTATGTGCACGTCAGAACGCCTCCCCGATAATGGTACTCACCGGGTAGCTCGGAACGGAAGGCCTCGGAGCTGAACTGAACTGGACTCGGACCGGACTGGACTCGACTCGATACTTCGGAACTTCGGAACTGGTGGGCCTCTGTATACCTCGGATCTTGCTCTCTCAGCTAGGCTCTGGTCGGGATACTTCGCACTTCTCACCGCCTCGTCTGGGTGTTGATCGCAGCCTCAGTTGCCCCCGCTCGGCAGGAGGGAGATACAGGAAATCCTGTGGGTACGCGTTGTTGTCCGTCCAGCTGTGACAGGAGACCGGGCCTGCAACGCACCTCCGGCGCGTGAGATGAGAAAGTGTCCCTGTTCGGGCGCCATTTATGTGGTAAATAATTTAATTACCGGGACTTAATTTGATGCGGAAAATCTATAACAATAGCTCAGTAAAATAAGAGGCAGAATCCGTGGTATTAGAGGTTCGGAACGGGCTTTATTCCAGAATCAATTTAAATCGATGAGCTCCATATTCCATCACCACGAAGGTTCAGGAAGTGAAGACCCCCTTTATTGACAAGTAATCATTTATATACAATAGGCATTACAGTGAAACAAATGCAGGAGGCGTAACAGTTGATAATAAAGATAAGAACATACATGCGTCACAAAAGTAGGTGTAACTGGGCGTAGCTTAAAGAACGTCATTGGATATGACGTCATAAATGGGTGGTTCCATGAAAGAATTTCGCAATGTCAGCAGAAATACTTGGCAGAGATGCGCACGCAGCAGCATGACGTGTGATTGACGTGTAACTAGGGGATGAAGGCAACTTGACATTTAGCTCTACATGTGGAGACAGAAGTCTGGGGTTATGTCAACCTAATCCCAAATCATATCTAATATCCTATGTTTAAAGAACTGTGTTATCCAAAAAGAAAGGTCTTCTTAGGATAGAATCTTATTCTATACTGACTATACTGTCCGTTAGTGCGTGTACAAGCGTCTAAGTGTCTACACTAGATGCGAGGGCAGAAATCTTCCATAGTAATAGAGCTATTAATTACTTGCATGAAGACAGAGAAGCCGGGCCTTTTGCTCGGTAGCTGAAAGAATGTTTACTTAAACTACTAGACAGGAATGCATTGGATAGGGAGTGGAGCAAAGCAGATAATCTTGAAGGTGAAATACAGTTTTTGGCAGGCAACAGGCTGGAGTCAGGCATCGTTAGCCGCGCAGGGAGTAGGACAAAGTTCATGGGTACAGATGCGAGCTCAGACTGGAGCTTTCAGAGGCAGAGGGCAGAAAAGACTTGATGGCAGAATCAGGGCCTACTTGCCTGGACTGTAAAAATGGCATAAGTGAACCATATAAAGGCGGTGGCCTTTCATACTTAGGAATGGAATATCCAGCCCATTCATGGTGGATCTGAAAGAGGACATGTTGGCGGTGGACGCACATGTGTTTGCGTCTTCATAACTGGAACTGGAGGGAACATACATGTACTTGTGATTTATACATGAAACCGTTGGGGTCCAAGATAGGGGACATAACTGACCAGAAAAATCCATATTTCCACACTCCACTCCCACCACCCCTGCCCACTTGCGTCTGGCCTGCACTTGTGGGCACATCGGGTCTCCGGGACCCCTGAGGGGTGGCATTGGCGTTGTCGCCTGCCTCCTCCTGGGTGCCCGGGACACCGTGTCCCTCCTGGCGAGCCTGGCTGCATTGTGGTGTTGGGGCAGGGATCCTGGGTGTCTCCTGGGATGTGGCAGGAGTGGGGGTGGTGGTTGGCACGGTTGTACCTGACGCAGGTGCTGCAGGTGGTTGGACACCAGAGGGGCCAGGTCGGTCGGGGTCGTCCGCAGAGTGGTCGCTTCCGGTGGGATCGGTCTCCTGCAGATCCGGGTCCTGTGAGTGTTCCCCCCCAGTGTTGGGGGGTGCAGCACAACGTTGACCTGTGTGTGAGAGAGAAAATGTTAATTTTGGTCCATGCAACATCCATGTTTCATCCGTTTCAAAGTTGGCAAATTTCCTCTTTGAATTAGGATCTGTCTTGCATTCCACTCACAGTGCACTTGTGCATGGGTGTGTCCCTTGGGCACCAATTTGGCCCCTTTAACTATGTGTGGCACAGTCTTACTTGCTGCGTCAAGTGTGACTGCAGTCAGCAGTGGAGTGTGCAGGTGTGGTGAGCCATGCATTTGCGCCTTCCTTGTAGCACTGTACATGTGCACATGGAGTGGATCCACACATATATGATGCAGGTAGCTGTCCTTGTGCTCGTGTACAGGTTGTGACATGGCCCTGCGTTTTGCCATGATGAAGAGGGGGGGTTCTGGCACTGGCCACCCTTGTCTACATGCACGCAGTCCACCTGCTGACGAGCAGACATTCCCACACACCAAAGGACTGATTTGCTCTCCCTGTGTCTCCCTCCTTCTCTGTCCCCCTCTCCCTCCCTCTCTGTCCCCCTCTCCCTCCCTCTCTGTCCCCCTCTCCCTCCCTCTCTGTCCCCCTCTCCTTCCCTCTCTGTCCCCCTCTCCCTCCCTCTGTGTGTCAGCCTCCTCCCTCTGTCCGTCTTCCTGTGTCTCCCTCCCTCTCTGTCCCCCTCTCCCTCCCTCTCTGTCCCCCTCTCCCTCCCTCTCTGTCCCCCTCTCCCTCCCTCTGTGTGTCAGCCTCCTCCCTCCCTCCGTGTGTCAGCCTCCTCCCTCTGTCCGTCTCCCTCCCTCTCAGTCCCCCTCTCCCTCCCTCTGTGTCCCCCTCTCCCTCCCTCCGTGTGTCACCCTCTGTCACCTTGGCCCAGCTTCCTGGGCACACACTGTTAGCAGATCTTTGAGTGGCCCTTGGCCTGTTGATGTGAGTTTGTTTCTGATCTCCAGGCACCCATTTTGTCTGCTGTGTGTCTGTGCGCTGCTGCTGTGGTGGTGTGTGCTGCCACTCTTTCACAATGTTGGCTGTTCATTAGCTGCTGTCATGTGCAAAACAGTGCCTTCACTCCCATGTGTTGATGCAAGGCGTCCGCCATTTGCTGGCAAGTCATTCCTGTGTTGGGACACAGTGTTTGTCTGGCTGTGACCTAGGCCATATGGGCAGAGGGCATTGTTGTCTGCTTTGGAGTCGCACTATGTGATTTTTGGTGCCCAGCCTCCCGCCATCCGGGTTACCGTGTCATGTGTTGTTGTCTTCTGTGGCCTGTGACTTGACATTGTACAGCTGGGTGCATGGGGCATGGTGGCAGCAGTGGCATGTGCCTGCTCATGGAGTGTGGTTGAGTCATGCGATGGCTTGTGGTGGTTGCGTGCCTGTTAGTCATTTTGGTTGTGGTTGCAGTTCCCCCCATGTGAGGTGCGTTGTTTGTGTACTCACCCGGGTCTCGGAGTCCTTCTACTCCTTCAACTGCCTCCACCGGCAGTATGGCCATCACCCTCTCCTCCCAGGGATGGTACTGTACGGCTCTGCGGGAGGGCCCTCCTCCGGTGGCGTTGGCCTGGTCGTGTTCCTCCTGCCTCTTGGCACTGACCCTCCTCCGCAGATCGTACCACCTGTTCTGGCAATCCTGCTTGGTCCTCCTGGTGTCCGCAACGGCATTCACAGCATCGACGATGGTCTGCCACATGGCTGTTTTGGCTGCCTGGCTGGTGCTTCTGACCAATGTTCCAAAGATCTGTGGCTCGACTCTGAGGATTTGATCAACAAGGACCTCCAACTCTCGGTGACTGAACTTTGGATTCTTGGTAGTGGGCATGGTGAGGGGTGTGGGTGGGGATGGTGTGGGTGTGGGGGGGGTGTGGATGTTGGGGGGGGTGTGGATGGTTGTGTGTGTGTGTGAATGTGATGAGAGGGTGTTTGTGCGGGTGGTCGTGTGAAGGTGTGCAAGTGTAAGGTGTGGTGTAGCTTGTAGTCTGGTTCTGTGGTGTCTGGCATCAGTGAGTCTGTTGCAAAGGCTCATGGTTTGTGTGTGTGGGCCCTTTTTATTGGTCCATGGGTGGGTGTGGCAGTGTTTGAATTTTGGGTGGGTGTGTTATAAGGAGTGGTGGTGTATTGGGCCTCTGTTTGTTTTTGGCAGTTGCAGGTCAGTGATTGTGTTATTTTAGTGGTTGTTGGCCATGTTTAGTGGCTTTGTGCCTTTCCAATGGTGTATTCTTGTGTTGTTTGGTTTTGTCCTGGTTGTGTACGTGCGTTTTGAGCGTGTGTACGGTGTGTACATGGGCCATTTGGTTGTACGATTATGTCCTTGTGTGTGGCTTTGTACGACTCGTACATGCGGTTGTGATGTTGGGGCATGGGGTGCGCTCCGTACTTAGGAGGTTGTGTTGGGGGTGCGCCAGGAACTACTGGGGTGTACATGGACGGTGGTACGACACGTACAGGGGTGGGGGGGTGTACATTGACGTTGGTACGACACGTACTGGGGTGGGGGTACGACTGGAACGTACTGGGGTGTAGGTACACGGGGTATGACACGTACTGGGGTGGGGGTGGGGCTCGAACGTACTGGGGTGTAGGTTCACGGTGGTACGACACGTACTGGGGTGGGGGGGTGTACATTGACGGTGGTACGACACGTACAGGGGTGGGGGGGTGTACATTGACGGTGGTACGACACGTACTGGGGTGGGGGTACGACTGGAACGTACTGGGGTGTACATAGACGGTGGTACGACACGTACAGGGGTGGGGGGGTGTACATTGACGGTGGTACGACATGTACTGGGGTGGGGGTACGACTGGAACGTACTGGGGTGTACATAGACGGTGGTACGACACGTACAGGGGTGGGGGGGTGTACATTGACGGTGGTACGACACATACAGGGGTGGGGGTGTGTACATTGACGGTGGTACGACACGTACTGGGGTGGGGGTACGACTGGAACGTACTGGGGTGTACATAGACGGTGGTACGACACGTACAGGGGTGGGGGGGTGTACATTGACGGTGGTACGACACGTACAGGGGTGGGGGTGTGTACATTGACGGTGGTACGACACGCACTGGGGTGGGGGTACGACTGGAACGTACTGGGGTGTACATAGACGGTGGTACGACACGTACAGGGGTGGGGGGGTGTATATTGACGGTGGTACGACACGTACAGGGGTGGGGGGGTGTACATTGACGGTGGTGCGACACGTACTGGGGTGGGGGTACGACTGGAACGTACTGGGATGTAGGTACACGGGGGTATGACACGTACTGGGGTGGGGGTGGGGCTCGAACGTACTGGGGTGTAGGTACACGGTGGTACGACACGTACTGGGGTGGGGGTACGACTGGAACGTACTGGGGTGTAGGTACACGGTGGTACGACACGTACTGGGGTGGGGGTACGACTGGAACGTACTGGGGTGTAGGTACACTGGGGAGTATGACACGTACTGGGGTGGGGGTGGGGCTCGAACGTACTGGGGTGTAGGTACACGGTGGTACGACACGTACTGGGGTGGGGGTACGACTGGAACGTACTGGGGTGTAGGTACACGGGGGTATGACACGTACTGGGGTGGGGGTGGGGCTCGAACGTACTGGGGTGTACATAGACGGTGGTACGACACGTACTGGGGTGGGGGTACGACTTGAACGTACTGGGGTGTACCTAGACGGGTGGGGGTATACATACACGGGGGGTACGTGTCGGACGTACGGGGGCTGGGGGGAGTGTTGGGCGCGTATGCGGGCACATGTCTCCATGGTTGCTATAGGTGTTCGGTGCGGACGGTGTTTTTTCCATACGGTTGTATGCTCGGACGCACAGGATGGATCGTGATTCCTCGGTCGGACTTGGCTTTTCACGTTTGTAAGGTAAATCGTCCGAGGACGTGTCGGACACATTTTCCGACCCGAGGACGTGTGGGGAATGATTCCCAGTGCGGTTCGTATGGACTTTTTACCATGCGAATCGTGATTGCCAGTTCGTACGGCACTTGTACGATTCGTACGGTAAAAAGACCCGATACGAGTCGCACGGGGGAATTTTTTGCCGGATCGTGATCGGCACCTCTGTGTTTCACCAGGTTGGAGCGGATGCCACCACACTTGAAAAGAAACCAGCCCATGATTTGAGCCCAGGGGACTGGGTAAGGATAAAAGTACACAGAAGAAGAAATTGCCTGGTTCCAAGGTGGGGAAGGCCAAGACAGGTCATCTTGACCACAACAACTGCTGTGAAGTGTGCAGGACTGAAGAACTGGATACATGCTAGTCACACACTGAGAGTTCCAAATCCAGCAGACGGCATTGGGAAGGAATACTTTGACGAATCAGAATCAAGTGATGAGTCAAGCAGTGAGAACCTAAAAACAAAAGAAAACCCTGAAAGGGGGGAGAATGAGCCAAGACTAGTTCGGACCCCCAGAGAAGAAATTTTGAGAAAAAGATTGCAGATTTCAGATACTTCAGATTCTGGAGATGAGCAAAACGCCAGTGGTGAACTCAGAAAAAAGAAAAAGAAAGAAAAGAACATCCAGTCAGAAGTACCTTTTGCAACAGATGAAAGAGTAGAAGAAATTCCACCTGAGAAAATACTGGAAGAAGAAGAAGAAGGGACAGTTGCAGAAAGAGAGGGAAAGATTGCGGAAAACCCCCGAGGAGGTGTAGGGAACTGCAACACCCAGATAGGCGAAGGGACAATTAGTCAGCAAGAAGATTGCGTGCCGGAGACCCGAGGAGGGACAGAAGTAGGGCCAACCCAAGAGGTGGAAAAAGAAACTTCTGAAAAAGAAAAATCAAATGAAACAGAATCTGAAGACAGTGAAACAGAGATACCAGAAGGTCGACTTCTGAGAAAGAGAACTTGGATCGAGGAAAGAAATGGCAAGGACGGCAAAGCAAGAAGGAACGCCAAAGGAGATATTTGGCCAAATAAAATTAAGAAACTAAGATACAGATTGACACGAGCTAAACCCTCAGAGGCTGAACAAGTGAATGAAGTAACCAGTCAGCATCCAGAGAAAGAGGGAGAAACAGAAGTGTCAGAAGCAAACAAACGAGCAAGAAAACCAAACCAGAAGTATAAGTCACCTGAATGGACGTACGTGGCACTGCCTGAACAAGGAGAATAAGCAGATAGTCAAGGAAATCCAGAGGAGACTTGGCTGAAATTGATAAAGGAAGAAGAAACTGGGGAAATCCTGAGAGTTATCTTATCCGACATTGGAGAAGAAGCGGAAGATCAGGAAATCCTGCATGTGGATGATGAGAAAGAAGTGAAAAACGACGAAAGGCCTAGCTGAGTAATTTCAGGCGATCCTTGTAGGAATACACAGGATTGAATAAGAATATTGCAATATTTGGACAACCTGATAAAGTTTTAGCTTTAAGAGCTATAAGAGGCGGAGTAGAAGAGGCTAAGTCAAAAGACACGGTTAAATCTAACCAGATGGCTAACATAGATGATAATAAGAGTAGATGTACCTTCATGAGAAAATGGTGCAAGACATGTTGCTGTTGTACAGGACTATTAATGCTTCTTTGGAGCGTACTCGCTCTTTTGATCTCTTTCAAAGTAACTTTAGATACATTAGCAGGACATACTGAGAATATGACTAATATAGTGAAGAACTCACAAAAAGTAATACCGGTTAGAACAAGCACAGAGCATGTGCATCAAGATAGATCAATAAATGATTTCTCTAGTAATGTGTTTTCAAAATTGTTGTATGAATATGTTAAAACAATGGAAGTAAGGGATTGCTACGTCTGCATGCAATTACCTGCATCTGTTTCAGAAGGGGTGACTTATCATCACCTCCCAGCAACTTATGGAATAACATGTAGCGTCTTAACTAGTATATTTTATGGTGAGTAGACAAAATATCGGAAATGTAATATCGATATACAGAAATATCGAAGTAAATATATCGATGGGATAAAATATCTCTATTTTTTATATCGATGTAAAAAATGTCGATAATGTTATGTGTAGTAAAATATCGAGGTATAGTATATTGAAAGATATAATATCGTGTTGTGAAAATATCGAAAAAGTATAGTATTCTGTGATTTTGTTAATAGTTACAAATTATTGTTTAAAAGTGTTAGAAAATGTTTATTTAAGTGTATTAAAAATAATAATTTTTTTTATATTAATATTATATTTTTAATTTTGATATATAATTTTAGGAGCGGGATGTTGGGTTTATAGGGGATAAGGGTGGGGAGTGTTTTAAAAATATATATTTTAAATAAAATATTTTAAGAAATATTTTTGGAATTCGAATTTAATTTGTGAACAAAATTGCTATATTTACATTTTAATTAGGAAATACATTTTATTAGTGGGATGTTGGGTATATAGCGGATAAGGGTGGGGAGTGTTTTAGAAATAAATATAAAATTTAATATTTTATGAAATAATTTCAAAATTAAATTTTGGAATAAAATTGAAGTTAAAAAATGTAATAATAAAAATAATGTAATAAGTGGGATTTAGGGTTAATAGGGGATAAGGTTGTGGAGTGTTTTAGAAATATATATAAAAAAACAATATTTTTTAAAAAAAATTGAAATTTCAAATTTGGTATTAAAATTGAAATTTTACAATTTTAATAAGAAAATAAATGTAATAAGTGGGATTTTGTGTTTATAGGGGATAAGGGTGTGGAGTGTTTTACAAATATATATAAAATTTAATATTTATTATTAAACATTTACATTTATAATAGTTTTTTAAATTAAAATAAAAAATTTGTAAGAAGATAATTATTGTAATAAGAGGGATTTAGGATTTATAGGGGATAAGGGTGGGTAGTGTTTTGAAATTATTAATTTCTAAAAAAATTCAAACAAAAACAGTAAATATTAGCACAAATTTTTAAAATTACAAATTTAATATTAACAATTTATTATAATATTTTATTTTAGAAGTGTGATGGTGGGTTTATAGGGTTAAGGATGGGTAGTGTTTGTAAAGTTAGTTTTGACAAAAAAATAATAAGAATATTTAATTACAAAAATAAAATAATTGAAAATAAATACTACATTTATGTGGGTTGAGGGTGGGGAGCTATTACAAATAAATATTTTTAGGGGCATATTATTGCTAATGTTGAGCAATGAGGTTTTTATGATTGCAATTTATATAGTAGTGGTAAAAGAAAAATATGTATGTTTAGTGTCCAGTAACTACCCAAACATTTAATAGGTTTTTGTTGGATTAATACATTTTTTCTATGTAGTTTTTGGCAGTTACATTAATTTGTTAGAAAGGGGAGTGGGAAATGTAATTTATTTATGGTCACTGTCCAGCACCTACTCTAATTTATTATAGACTGGAGTGGGAATAGTAAATTATTTATGGTCAGTGTCCAGCACCTACTCTAATTTATTATAGACTGGAGTGGGAATAGTAAATAATTTATGGTCACTGTCCAGAACCTACTCTAATTTGTTATGGACTGGAGTGGGAATAGTAAATTATTTATGGTCAGTGTCCAGCACCTAGTCCAATTTATTATAGACTGGAGTGGGAATAGTAAATTATTCATGGTCAGTGTCCAGCACCTACTCTAATTTATTATAGATTGGAGTGGGAATAGTACATTATTTATGGTCAGTGTCCAGCACCTACTCTAATTTATTATAGACTGGAGTGGGAATAGTAAATTATTTATGGTCAGTGTCCAGCACCTACTCTAATTTTTTATAGACTGGAGTGGGAATAGTAAATTATTTATGGTCAGTGTCCAGCACCTACTGTAATTTATTATAGACTGGAGTGGGAATAGTAAATTATTTATGGTCACTGTCCAGCACCTACTCTAATTTATTATAGACTGGAGTGGGAATAGTAAATTATTTATGGTCAGTGTCCAGCACCTACTGTAATTTATTATAGACTGGAGTGGGAATAGTAAATAATTTATGGTCACTGTCCAGCACCTACTCTAATTTGTTATAGACTGGAGTGGGAATAGTAAATTATTTATGGTCAGTGTCCAGCACCTACTGTAATTTATTATAGACTGGAGTGGGAATAGTAAATAATTTATGGTCACTGTCCAGCACCTACTCTAATTTGTTATAGACTGGAGTGGGAATAGTAAATTAGTTATGGTCAGTGTCCAGCACATAGTCCAATTTATTATAGACTGGAGTGGGAATAGTAAATTATTTATGGTCATTGTCCATCACCTACTCTAATTTATTATAGATTGGAGTGGGAATAGTAAATTATTTATGGTCAGTGTCCAGCAGCTACTCTAATTTATTATAGACTGGAGTGGGAATAGTAAATAATTTATGGTTACTGTCCAGCACCTACTCTAATTTATTATAGACTGGAGTGGGAATAGTAAATTATTTATGGTCAGTGTCCAGCACCTACTGTAATTTATTATAGACTGGAGTGGGAATAGTAAATAAGTTATGGTCACTGACCAGCACCTACTCTAATTTGTTATAGACTGGAGTGGGAATAGTAAATTAGTTAGGGTCAGTGTCCAGCACATAGTCCAATTTATTAGAGACTGGAGTGGGAATAGTAAATTATTTATGGTCATTGTCCATTACCTACTCTAATTTATTATAGATTGGAGTGGGAATAGTAAATTATTTATGGTCAGTGTCCAGCAGCTACTCTAATTTATTATAGACTGGAGTGGGAATAGTAAATTAGTTATGGTCACTCTCCAGCACCTACTTTAATTTATTATAGACTGGAGTGGGAATAGTAAATTATTTATGGTCACTGTCCAGCACGTACTCTACTTTATTATAGACTGGAGTGGGAATAGTTAATTATTTATGGTCAGTGTCCAGCACCTACTTAAATTTATTATAGATGGGAGTGGGAATAATAAATTGTTTATGTTTAGTGACCAGCAGCTATTGTATCCTATTGTACAGTGGAGTGGGAATAGGAAATTATTCATGTTTACTGTTCAGCATCTATCTACTACAATTTATTGTAGATTAGAGTGGAAATAGGTAATAGTTTATGTTTAGTGTTTAAAGTATTTATCATGTTTTGTAGTGATAATAGTATGTAAATTGTGTATATTTGTTATTATTGATTTAATTAATTTAAATAGCATTGGAAGTGTAGAATTAGTTGTTTTTACTTTGGAACTTGTAATGTAATTATTGTTAAGTACAGTGGTTATAGTATATTTTGAGGTTTAATGTATGGTATTTTATTAAATTAAATTAAATTGATATAGCAATAGTAAAACAAAAATTAAGTGTATATTAATTGGATTTTATTATTATATATTGGATTTGTACTACTTAATTAAATATTTATAGTTTAGGATAATAAATACACTTAAAGTTGTCATGTGATATGTTTATTGATATATTTAATGTGATTAGTAGGAAAAAAATGTGAATATTTTGTATTGGAATAATGGGTAATGGTATTCTGTAATTTTATAATATTTGTAATTTTTTTATTTTTGTAAAAACAATTTTTTTACATATGTTCAATATTGATAATAGAAGGTAAATATAAATAATCACAGAACCACAATTAATAAGACAAGAACATAGTTTTTATTGTAGTTTTTGTAAATTGTTATTGTTTATTTATTTGAGTAGAATCATTCAGAAATATCATTATTTACATTGTAATTCAATTCAAACATATTGAATATAGGTCAGAAAAAATGTTATGTACATTTACTATATTTTGTACAAATTTTTAATACATTTAAATTATTTATAATGTAGTACAATTGTGTGTTTTAAATTAAATGTAAAATAGCAATAGGTTTTGTAAATATTTATACCAAACTTTTGGCAAATATTTTCATATATAAACATTTTTAACATTTTCATATTTGTAGTACAAACATGTGATAAGTTTTTTATTAATATTAATATGTAAAATATTAATATTATTTTTTTTTACAATGTTTTGAAAAAAAACACATTTTTAACATAAATAAAATTTTATAATTCATGCAAAATATTTGTAACAATTTTTCATACATTGTTTTGTTGTTTTATCTTTTTAGAAATTATAATAATAAATATTTTAATTTTTGAAATATTTATTTTTATAATTTTACACATGATGAAAATTTTTAGTCAATTTTTAAGTACATGAAAAAAAGAGCTGTATTTTAGCTAAATAGTAGAAAATATTTGGGTGTGAATTTACATTTTACCTGATTTAATGAGGGTTTTTTTGTTATAGTTAAATGTTTTATTATGTTTTGGGTGCTCTATTTTGTAACCCGGTCATGTTGTTTTGGGTCATTTGGGTTGAAGGGAAGCTCGCGGTTGGGAGTTACTTCGCGTCGTGACAGGTAAGGTTTGTTTTATATGTTTTATATGGTTAAAATTTTATTTTGAGCCTAGTTAGATACTGTTTAGTGTAGCTGTATATATCTTAGTTATATTTGGAAATGTTATGTGTTAGAGTTGCGTGTTGTGTTTTTACGTGTTTTTAACGTTGTGTAGGCATGTTTCGAGACTTAGGTTTAAGGTGTTTATTTAGAACTGTTTTAAATCTAGTACTATTGTTAATAAGTGTTTATGTGTTGTTTTATGTGGGTGGGAATGTATGTTGCTTTGTTTTTATAGTTTCTTTTCTAGGTTCTTCGTTTCGGATGGAGTCGTTTTTTTTTTAAAGAAGTGTGTGTTCGTTTTATTGAACAATATGTTTTTTACACTTCTTTAAATGTTTCGGTTTTCATGGAGCGTTTTTTACTATTTTTATCTATTTTCGGGGTTTTTATGGTTGTCCTATGGATATTAAGGTGCCGATCACGATCCGGCAAAAAATTCCTCCGTGCGACTCGTATCGGGTCTTTTTACCGTACGAATCGTACAAGTGCCGTACGAACTGGCAATCACGATTCGCATGGTAAAAAGTCCATACGAACCGCACTGGGAATCATTCCCCACACGTCCTCGGGTCGGAAAATGGGTCCGACACGTCCTCGGACGATTTACCTTACAAACGTGAAAAGCCAAGTCCGACCGAGGAATCACGATCCATCCCGTGCGTCCGAGCGTACAACCGTATGGAAAAAACACCGTCCGCACCGAACACCTATAGCAACCATGGAGACATGTGCCCGCATACGCGCCCAACACTCCCCCCAGCCCCCGTACATCCGACACGTACCCCCGTGTATGTACACCCCCACCCGTCTAGGTACACCCCAGTACGTTCCAGTCGTACCCCCACCCCAGTACGTGTCGCACCACCGTCAATGTACACCCCCCCACCCCTGTACGTGTCGTACCACCGTCTATGTACACCCCAGTACGTTCCAGTCGCACCCCCACCCCAGTACGTGTCTTACCCCCCGTGTACCTACACCCCAGTACGTTCGAGCACCACCCCCACCCCAGTACGTGTCATAGCCCGGTCTACCTACACCCCAGTACGTTCCAGTCGTACCCCCACCCCAGTACGTGTCGTACCCCCGTGTACCTACACCCCAGTACGTTCGAGCCACACCCCCACCCCAGTACGTGTCATAGCCCCGTCTACCCACACCCCAGTACGTTCCAGTCGTACCCCCACCCCAGTACGTGTCATACCCCCCGTGTACCTACACCCCAGTACGTTCCAGTCGTACCCCCACCCCAGTACGTGTCGTACCACCGTCAATGTACACCCCCCCACCCCTGTACGTGTCGTACCACCGTCTATGTACACCCCAGTACGTTCGAGCCCCACCCCAGTACGTGTCATACCCCCGTGTACCTACACCCCAGTACGTTCCAGTCGTACCCCCACCCCTGGACGTGTCGTACCACCGTGAACCTACACCCCAGTACGTTCGAGCCACACCCCCACCCCAGTACGTGTCATAGCCCCGTCTACCCACACCCCAGTACGTTCCAGTCGTACCCCCACCCCAGTACGTGTCATACCCCCCGTGTACCTACACCCCAGTACGTTCCAGTCGTACCCCCACCCCAGTACGTGTCGTACCACCGTCAATGTACACCCCCCCACCCCTGTACGTGTCGTACCACCGTCTATGTACACCCCAGTACGTTCGAGCCCCACCCCCACCCCAGTACGTGTCATACCCCCGTGTACCTACACCCCAGTACGTTCCAGTCGTACCCCCACCCCTGGACGTGTCGTACCCCCCGTGTACCTACACCCCAGTACGTTCCAGTCGTACCCCCACCCCAGTACGTGTCGTACCACCGTCAATGTACACCCCCCACCCCTGTACGTGTCGTACCACCGTCTATGTACACCCCAGTACGTTCGAGCCCCACCCCCACCCCAGTACGTGTCGTACCCCCGTGTACCTACACCCCAGTACGTTCCAGTCGTACCCCCACCCCAGTACGTGTCGTACCACCGTCAATGTACACCCCCCCACCCCTGTACGTGTCGTACCACCGTCTATGTACACCCCAGTACGTTCGAGCCCCACCCCCACCCCAGTACGTGTCATACCCCCGTGTACCTACACCCCAGTACGTTCCAGTCATACCCCCACCCCTGGACGTGTCGTACCCCCCGTGTACCTACACCCCAGTACGTTCCAGTCGTACCCCCACCCCAGTACGTGTCGTACCACCGTCAATGTACACCCCCCCACCCCTGTACGTGTCGTACCACCGTCTATGTACACCCCAGTACGTTCGAGCCCCACCCCCACCCCAGTACGTGTCGTACCCCCCGTGTACCTACACCCCAGTACGTTCCAGTCGTACCCCCACCCCAGTACGTGTCGTACCACCGTCAATGTACACCCCCCCACCCCTGTACGTGTCGTACCACCGTCTATGTACACCCCAGTACGTTCCAGTCGCACCCCCACCCCAGTACGTGTCGTACCACCGTGAACCTACACCCCAGTACGTTCGAGCCCCACCCCCACCCCAGTACGTGTCATACCCCCCGTGTACCTACACCCCAGTACGTTCCAGTCGTACCCCCACCCCAGTACGTGTCGTACCACCGTGAACCTACACCACAGTACGTTCGAGCCCCACCCCCACCCCAGTACGTGTCATACCCCCGTGTACCTACACCCCAGTACGTTCCAGTCGCACCCCCACCCCTGGACGTGTCGTACCACCGTGAACCTACACCCCAGTACGTTCGAGTCCTACCCCCACCCCAGTACGTGTCGTACCACCGTCAATGTACACCCCCCCACCCCTGTACGTGTCGTACCACCGTCAATGTACACCCCCCCACCCCAGTACGTGTCGTACCACCGTGAACCTACACCCCAGTACGTTCGAGCCCCACCCCCACCCCAGTACGTGTCATACCCCCCATGTACCTACACCCCAGTACGTTCCAGTCGTACCCCCACCCCAGTACGTGTCGTACCAACGTCAATGTACACCCCCCCACCCCTGTACGTGTCGTACCACCGTCCATGTACACCCCAGTAGTTCCTGGCGCACCCCCAACACAACCTCCTAAGTACGGAGCGCACCCCATGCCCCAACATCACAACCGCATGTACGAGTCGTACAAAGCCACACACAAGGACATAATCGTACAACCAAATGGCCCATGTACACACCATACACACGCTCAAAACGCACGTACACAACCAGGACAAAACAAAACAACACAAGAATACACCATTGGAAAGGCACAAAGCCACTAAACATGGCCAACAACCACTAAAATAACACAATCACTGACCTGCAACTGCCAAAAACAAACAGAGGCCCAATACACCACCACTCCTTATAACACACCCACCCAAAATTCAAACACTGCCACACCCACCCATGGACCAATAAAAAGGGCCCACACACACAAACCATGAGCCTTTGCAACAGACTCACTGCTGCCAGACACCACAAAACCAGACTACAAGCTACACCACACCTTACACTTGCACACCTTCACACGACCACCCTCACAAACACCCTCTCATCACATTCACACACACACACAACCATCCACACCCCCCCCAACATCCACACACCCCCCACACCCACACCATCCCCACCCACACCCCTCACCATGCCCACTACCAAGAATCCAAAGTTCAGTCACCGAGAGTTGGAGGTCCTTGTTGATCAAATCCTCAGAGTCGAGCCACAGATCTTTGGAACATTGGTCAGAAGCACCAGCCAGGCAGCCAAAACAGCCATGTGGCAGACCATCGTCGATGCTGTGAATGCCGTTGCGGACACCAGGAGGACCAAGCAGGATTGCCAGAACAGGTGGTACGATCTGCGGAGGAGGGTCAGAGCCAAGAGGCAGGAGGAACACGACCAGGCCAACGCCACCGGAGGAGGGCCCTCCCGCAGAGCCGTACAGTACCATCCCTGGGAGGAGAGGGTGATGGCCATACTGCCGGTGGAGGCAGTTGAAGGAGTAGAAGGACTCCGAGACCCGGGTGAGTACACAAACAACGCACCTCACATGGGGGGAACTGCAACCACAACCAAAATTACTAACAGGCACGCAACCACCACAAGCCATCGCATGACTCAACCACACTCCATGAGCAGGCACATGCCACTGCTGCCACCATGCCCCATGCACCCAGCTGGACAATGTCAAGTCACAGGCCACAGAAGACAACAACACATGACACGGTAACCCGGATGGCGGGAGGCTGGGCACCAAAAATCACATAGTGCGACTCCAAAGCAGACAACAATGCCCTCTGCCCATATGGCCTAGGTCACAGCCAGACAAACAGTGTGTCCCAACACAGGAATGACTTGCCAGCAAATGGCGGACGCCTTGCAGCAACACATGGGAGTGAAGGCACTGTTTTGCACATGACAGCAGCTAATGAACAGCCAACATTGTGAAAGAGTGGCAGCACACACCACCACAGCAGCAGCGCACAGACACACAGCAGACAAAATGGGTGCCTGGAGATCAGAAACAAACTCACATCAACAGGCCAAGGGCCACTCAAAGATCTGCTAACAGTGTGTGCCCAGGAAGCTGGGCCAAGGTGACAGAGGGTGACACACGGAGGGAGGGAGAGGGGGACACAGAGGGAGGGAGAGGGGGACTGAGAGGGAGGGAGACGGACAGAGGGAGGAGGCTGACACACGGAGGGAGGGAGGAGGCTGACACACAGAGGGAGGGAGAGGGGGACAGAGAGGGAGGGAGAGGGGGACAGAGAGGGAGGGAGACACAGGAAGACGGACAGAGGGAGGAGGCTGACACACAGAGGGAGGGAGAGGGGGACAGAGAGGGAGGGAGAGGGGGACAGAGAGGGAGGGAGAGGGGGACAGAGAGGGAGGGAGACACAGGAAGACGGACAGAGGGAGGAGGCTGACACACAGAGGGAGGGAGAGGGGGACAGAGAGGGAGGGAGAGGGGGACAGAGAGGGAGGGAGAGGGGGACAGAGAGGGAGGGAGAGGGGGACAGAGAAGGAGGGAGACACAGGGAGAGCAAATCAGTCCTTTGGTGTGTGGGAATGTCTGCTCGTCAGCAGGTGGACTGCGTGCATGTAGACAAGGGTGGCCAGTGCCAGAACCCCCCCTCTTCATCATGGCAAAACGCAGGGCCATGTCACAACCTGTACACGAGCACAAGGACAGCTACCTGCATCATATATGTGTGGATCCACTCCATGTGCACATGTACAGTGCTACAAGGAAGGCGCAAATGCATGGCTCGCCACACCTGCACACTCCACTGCTGACTGCAGTCACACTTGACGCAGCAAGTAAGACTGTGCCACACATAGTTAAAGGGGCCAAATTGGTGCCCAAGGGACACACCCATGCACAAGTGCACTGTGAGTGGAATGCAAGACAGATCCTAATTCCAAGAGGAAATGTGCCAACTTTGAAACGGATGAAACATGGATGTTGCATGGACCAAAATTAACCCCGACCGACCTGGCCCCTCTGGTGTCCAACCACCTGCAGCACCTGCGTCAGGTACAACCGTGCCAACCACCACCCCCACTCCTGCCACATCCCAGGAGACACCCAGGATCCCTGCCCCAACACCACAATGCAGCCAGGCTCGCCAGGAGGGACACGGTGTCCCGGGCACCCAGGAGGAGGCAGGCGACAACGCCAATGCCACCCCTCAGGGGTCCCGGAGACCCGATGTGCCCACAAGTGCAGGCCAGACGCAAGTGGGCAGGGGTGGTGGGAGTGGAGGACGGCGGAGGCGCGAGCCTGACCAGTTGGCTGGGGATCCGGTATTTTCCCATGTCCGTAACATCCTGGACTCATACCGGCAGGACACCACGGGCATGGCCCAGGTTGTGTCCGTCCTCGAGGGGATCAAGGTCCAGCAGGCCCAGCAACATGCGGAGCTAATAGCCTGTCTACTGGTACACCAACGGAGGATGGAGGACAGACAGGCTGAGCAAGTGACGGCGTTCCAGGGGATTCACGCTACACTCCGTCGGATGGCCGACACCATGGCCGACCCTCCCTGTGCCAGAAGGCGGAGAACATCACCACCCACAGGGAGGGATCAGGAGGAGGAGGAGGAAACATCCGACGGAGCATCCCAGACGTCGTCACGGCCTGCTGCTGAGGTTCCCCGCAGGAAGCCGGGTCGTCCACGGAAAGGACCGTGAGGGTGGCTGCTACATCACCATCTCCCAGGACACCTGGCCTGGCACCTGGCCCACTGGAGCAACAGCATCACAGCATCAAGAGACATTCTCTGCCACATGGCCCTGCTGGTCACTGGCTGACCAATGTTGACAAAGACTGTGGCATGGACTCTGAGGATTTCCAATGGCAAGGACACCAACTCCCCTACTGAACTTTGGATTCCCTAATCCCGGAAAGCCCCTCACTTTGTCCCCCCCCCCCCCCAATAATAAATCACACTATTAAGAGTAGATGCCTGCTGGTAGCATTATTACCTAACATGTGTCTTGTACAGTCTAAACATGCCTGAGTCATCTGTTCACTTCAACCATCCACACCCTGGGGCCTGAGTCTGGCACAGGACACATGGGTCACAGTTTATTAGGCAAGACAGACATGGAGCACCATACACACCCGTGATGGGCAGAACCAGCTGAGGGGGTGGCCGAACAACCGTGCTGACAGACACATTGAGTACAGCAACAGTCATGCGCAGAGGTCAGGGATCCTGGCCAGTGTCCTGGGGGTCACCCAGGTATGTGTAGACAGGTGGCAGAACCATGTCCTGCAAGCTTGAGTCCGGTGGATGCAGAGAATGGGGTCATGGACAACGTTGGATGCATGGGGATGGCACATGTCACAATACCCACACAGTCATGGACATCATGCCCAATACACAGTCTCAGCACACACACACAGCTTGCATCTTGCCACTCGACACATTGACACATAGCCACAATCAGGGAATACCATGCCAGACATGCAGGATGCACCGTACCAACACACCAGCATTGACTGAGAAGAGGCACCTTGGAGGCATAGGGACACCTTTATTAGTCATGTATTCGGGATTGCAGAGGCAACTTGAAGTACACATGAACACATCATGTGGATTAACATGTGGGTCCAACACTGGCACCCCCCTTCTGCAGCACAAATGCGTGATAGCCATGGAACTGGCACACAAGTGTCGGCTAACAGCTAAATACCACAGCTGCACACGGAGAGCCTGACATACACCATAGATCCGCTGATGTGGAAGTCCCACGCCATGTCAAGACAATGTTAACCGTATGTGTCCGAGGGCAGTGTCACACACATTGATGCCATCATCACAATCCACTATCCCATCACTGATGACTGACAACCAGGCAGCCCATCTATTCAGGTGTACCCAGCTGCATGTCGTGTCCCATGGGGATGCCACATGTCTGCAGAGGAACCAAACCCCGACCGGGGCAGTGTGCACACATCGTGAACAACTGCCACACCCAATACACCCCAGATGCATCCCTTACCCCATGGAGACTTCCAAACGTGTCCGTGCCTGTAACGCTGAGTCAGCCCACGATGTCATGTCCATGAGGAATAGCAGTGCCACAACAATGCAACCAGCAAACGGCATGCGCAGGTACCTGGGGAAGAGAGACACACAAGAAGTCAGCCACAAAAAGCACAGCCACTTGCATGTGCATTTACTCGACACATGTATGGATGACAACATGCTAGGTCACAATTATGACTGGGGAAATACTACCATCACTGCCACCATCACTCCAGTGACACACCCACACACACCTCTGACCCACGTGCCATACATGCAGGTGGAGACACACATCACAACGCATGCCACACGGGGACCAATGCGTGCACACTCAGACACTGGTACTCACCACTAAGCAAAGAAGTCGCGTATCAGCCGAGTCCGGATGTCCTCTTGCGGCTCCACATCCTCCACATCACTAGCCCCATTGCCAAGCCCTTCGTCCTCCACGGGTGGATGGTCCTCGTCATGTTGATTCAGGATGAGTGGCACAGCTCTTTCAACTGCCATGTTGTGCAGCATGCAGCAGACCACGAAGATCTTGCAGACCTTCGCCGGGGCATAAGGGAGTGCACCGCCGGTCTTGTGGAGGCACCGGAATCGGCTCTTCAGCATGCCAAACGTCCTCTCTATCACTCGCCTTGTCCGGCCATGGGCGGTGTTATAGCGGAGCTGGGCCGGCGTGATGGGGTTGCGGAGAGGTGTCAGCAGCCAAGGCATGTTGGGATAGCCAGCGTCCCCTACATGGGAAGCACATGGACATCGTTAGAACTGGTGAAGCGGTCGTGCTGGTCGGCTATACAGAATACAGGACAGACAGACTGTACCCACCAACAACACATGCCCGTTCGTTGCGCAGCTGCATCATCATATCAGGCATCCCGCTACGCCTCATGATGTAGGCATCGTGTGCTGATCCTGGGAAACGAGCACAGACATGTGAAATCACCATATTGGACAGACACACCACAAGGGCATTGATGGAGTGGTAGTGCTTCCGATTGCGGTACGCCACCTCCCGTGCGTGTGGTGGTACCAAACCTACATGTGTCCCATCTATGGACCCAATGACATGGGGCATCCCTCCCAGGGCATAGAATCCACGCTTGACCTCAGTCATCTGTTCAGGGGTTGGGAACTTGATGAAGTCATCCAGGTGAATCAACATGGCCTCCAAGAAATCATGCAGCACACCGCTGAACATGCTCTGGGACATGCCACCAACATGAGCTATGGTATTTTGGAAGGTACCCGTGGCAAGAAAATGTAGGGCAGCCATTACCTTCAGCTGGGGTGTCAGTGCCGTAGGATACCTGTGCTGCGGTTGCAGGTGTGGTGCCAGTCTCGCCATCAGCTCCAGAATCAACGGTTGGGTGAAGCGGTAGAGCCGGATCCTGTCATTCTCCTGCATAGTAGCCAAGTCTGGAATTCTTCGGGCAAGAGGCGGCGCTCTGCAGTAATTTGGAAGTGACAAGGAGGAGTGAGTGCACTACGAGAACAACTCATGTCTACTGAGCACATGTAAATCTGGCAATACACACATGCTACATAGGGAGTCAGGTATGTGCTACATGCCCAGGACACGTATGGATGCAAGGTGACACTCCTTCCAAGACCCAGCTACACACGGTGATTGAGAACCTCCCCATGCCACGCCATGGAAATAGCTGTGTCCCAGTGCAAGTGCACAGCCCGACGCAAGACAGGAGTGACATACACCCACACATCAGCAGAAGTGGGATGCCGATTGCAGAGACTGGTAGCGGAACACTGGAGCCACAGGTCACATGACATTACACTAGTCCAGCCCACACACCTTGCCATGAAGGTGCACATGTCATGACTCACCACACATTCCTTGTGAGGATGCTGACATGGCCTTGTCACGCTACTCCGTGTCCCATGCATACATGTGCACCTCACATCCGATGACACATGTGGCATGGTGTGCGGAACAGTGTGCAATGACAATCTACACACAGCCACATGTTGGTTGCTGCAACGGCTGCAGCTTTTGAGGGTGCTACAACATCAACCTGATGTAAATCCCGGACACATATATGACATAGTCACATTGTGCACTGTGGGTAGTGACAAGTCATGTGTCATGACCCCTGTACCGGGCATCATGGGACACTTCCGTGTGTTGGTGTCCGTGCCATGCCAGTGACGCTCACCCCAAGTGCGCAGTCCCACATGCACACATGTCAAAGGAGTCAAGGGCATGCCTGGCACACATTGCACCCTCACACAGTACACCTGTACACATCTCATCATACATCTGGTGCCTTCTCCACTCAGGAGGCATGTTCCACATCACAGCCTGTGACACCTGTGCCCCACACATGTAGTAATGCACAGACGATGCCTTGATGTCCATTCCTGGACAAGTTTGTCCATCCATGGACAAGTATGTCCGCCCTATTCCTACCTGTGTGTCGCCTATCACCACAGTGATGTGTAAAAACCGCCGTACTGCTGCTGAGAGAGCCTGTGTATGTTCCCAAATCACTGTGGGAGTGCTGCCGTATGTGTACCCATCGTGATGGCGAGCGTACAGGCATTTGTACGGTCCGTAGCACTACGAGTACGCATACGCGTGCAGACCCATAGTGATAGTGAGCGTAGATGCGTGTGTACGGCCCTATCACTATGGGTCTGCACGCGTATGCGTACCCGTAGTGGTACGGACCGTACACTCGCATGTACGCTCACTATCACTATGGGTCTGCACGTGTATGCGTACTCGTAGTGGTACGGACCGTACACACGCATCCACGCTCACTATCACTATGGGTCTGCACGCGTATGCGTACTCGTAGTGATAGTGAGCGTACATGCGAGTGTACGGTCCGTACCACTACGGGTACGCATACGCGTGCAGACCCATAGTGATAGTGAGCGTACATGCGAGTGTACGGTCCGTACCACTACGGGTACGCATACGCGTGCAGACCCATAGTGATAGTGAGCGTACATGCGAGTGTACGGTCCGTACCACTACGGGTACGCATACGCGTGCAGACCCATAGTGATAGTGAGCGTACATGCGAGTGTACGGTCCGTACCACTACGGGTACGCATACGCGTGCAGACCCATAGTGATAGTGAGCGTACATGCGAGTGTACGGTCCGTACCACTACGAGTACGCATACGCGTGCAGACCCATAGTGATAGTGAACGTAGGCATGCATGTACGGGCCATTGCCATGCATTTGGGGTGCCCTAGGGCCCCGAAACGCACCGTACCTGTGTGTGATGCTCCAAATTACATAGGGGACAAGTATTAAGGCCTACATGCATGCTGGTTGTCATGGAGACCAAGTTCAAATTTCGAAATTGTTCTGGAAGGTGCACAGCAGAAGTCAGTTGGAATTCTTCTACTTTGTTGCAATGTGTTTGTGGGGCTGACATCATGCAGGAGAATGAAACCGATAGAGAACCCACAGACTGCTAGGTTTGAAGGGATTGGTGGAAACATAGGATGCAAATGTGAGTGACCAATCACTCTGTACTCCTGTGCATGAGACTGGGCAGAAGGGCACATATAAGGCAGCCAGGTCCCATGAGGGAGCACTTGCCTGCACATCTTTGCATTCGTCGACCCAGCTGCTGCTACTGATTCCCTGGAACCATGTCAAGGGCTGTGGAGAGGACACAGCCATTCACCCTAGAGGAGAACATGGCTCTGCTGGATGTGATCCTCCCACAGTACTCCATGCTGTATGGGCGACCAGGGTATCAGGTGAGTGCATAGGCCACTGCCACAGACTGTCCCTATGTTGTGACTGTGACTTCTGCCATTGTGTCCAGGTGTAACACACATGCCATGTACTGTCGGAGGGGTCCCGGGGGGGGGGGGTGCCTGATGTCTCCCAGCAGTGCCCTGAGACAGGAGGGGTGGGGGCCTATCAATCACAGCAGTGCCCTGAGACAGGAGGGGTGGGGGCCTATCACTCACAGCAGTGCCCTGAGCCAGGAGGGGTGTGTGCAGAGTCCTCCCAGCAGTGCCCTGAGACAGGAGGGGTGGGGGCCTATCACTCACAGCAGTGCCCTGAGACAGGAGGGGTGTGTGCAGAGTCCTCCCAGCAGTGCCCTGAGACAGGAGGGGTGGGGGCCTATCACTCACAGCAGTGCCCTGAGACAGGAGGGGTGGGGGCCTATCACTCACAGCAGTGCCCTGAGACAGGAGGGGTGTGTGCAGAGTCCTCCCAGCAGTGCCCTGAGACAGGAGGGGTGGGGGCCTATCACTCACAGCAGTGCCCTGAGACAGGAGGGGTGTGTGCAGAGTCCTCCCAGCAGTGCCCTGAGACAGGAGGGGTGGGGGCCTATCACTCACAGCAGTGCCCTGAGACAGGAGGGGTGGGGGCCTATCACTCACAGCAGTGCCCTGAGCCAGGAGGGGTGTGTGCAGAGTCCTCCCAGCAGTGCCCTGAGACAGGAGGGGTGGGGGCCTATCACTCACAGCAGTGCCCTGAGACAGGAGGGGTGGGGGCCTATCACTCACAGCAGTGCCCTGAGACAGGAGGGGTGGGGGCCTATCACTCACAGCAGTGCCCTGAGCCAGGAGGGGTGTGTGCAGAGTCCTCCCAGCAGTGCCCTGAGACAGGAGGGGTGTGTGCAGAGTCCTCCCAGCAGTGCCCTGAGACAGGAGGGGTGGGGGCCTATCACTCACAGCAGTGCCCTGAGACAGGAGGGGTGTGTGCAGAGTCCTCCCAGCAGTGCCCTGAGCCAGGAGGGGTGTGTGCAGAGTCCTCCCAGCAGTGCCCTGAGACAGGAGGGGTGGGGGCCTATCACTCACAGCAGTGCCCTGAGACAGGAGGGGTGTGTGCAGAGTCCTCCCAGCAGTGCCCTGAGACAGGAGGGGTGGGGGCCTATCACTCACAGCAGTGCCCTGAGACAGGAGGGGTGGGGGCCTATCACTCACAGCAGTGCCCTGAGCCAGGAGGGGTGTGTGCAGAGTCCTCCCAGCAGTGCCCTGAGACAGGAGGGGTGGGGGCCTATCACTCACAGCAGTGCCCTGAGACAGGAGTGGTGTGTGCAGAGTCCTCCCAGCAGTGCCCTGAGACAGGAGGGGTGGGGGCCTATCACTCACAGCAGTGCCCTGAGACAGGAGGGGTGGGGGCCTATCACTCACAGCAGTGCCCTGAGCCAGGAGGGGTGTGTGCAGAGTCCTCCCAGCAGTGCCCTGAGACAGGAGGGGTGTGTGCAGAGTCCTCCCAGCAGTGCCCTGAGACAGGAGGGGTGGGGGCCTATCACTCACAGCAGTGCCCTGAGACAGGAGGGGTGTGTGCAGAGTCCTCCCAGCAGTGCCCTGAGACAGGAGGGGTGGGGGCCTATCACTCACAGCAGTGCCCTGAGACAGGAGGGGTGGGGGCCTATCACTCACAGCAGTGCCCTGAGCCAGGAGGGGTGTGTGCAGAGTCCTCCCAGCAGTGCCCTGAGACAGGAGGAGTGGGGGCCTATCACTCACAGCAGTGCCCTGAGACAGGAGGGGTGTGTGCAGAGTCCTCCCAGCAGTGCCCTGAGACAGGAGGGGTGGGGGCCTATCACTCACAGCAGTGCCCTGAGACAGGAGGGGTGGGGGCCTATCACTCACAGCAGTGCCCTGAGCCAGGAGGGGTGTGTGCAGAGTCCTCCCAGCAGTGCCCTGAGACAGGAGGGGTGGGGGCCTATCACTCACAGCAGTGCCCTGAGACAGGAGGGGTGGGGGCCTATCACTCACAGCAGTGCCCTGAGACAGGAGGGGTGGGGGCCTATCACTCACAGCAGTGCCCTGAGCCAGGAGGGGTGTGTGCAGAGTCCTCCCAGCAGTGCCCTGAGACAGGAGGGGTGGGGGCCTATCACTCACAGCAGTGCCCTGAGACAGGAGGGGTGTGTGCAGAGTCCTCCCAGCAGTGCCCTGAGACAGGAGGGGTGGGGGCCTATCACTCACAGCAGTGCCCTGAGACAGGAGGGGTGGGGTCCTATCACTCACAGCAGTGCCCTGAGACAGGAGGGGTGTGTGCAGAGTCCTCCCAGCAGTGCCTTGAGACAGGAGGGGTGGGGGCCTATCACTCACAGCAGTGCCCTGAGACAGGAGGGGTGTGTGCAGAGTCCTCCCAGCAGTGCCCTGAGACAGGAGGGGTGGGGGCCTATCACTCACAGCAGTGCCCTGAGACAGGAGGGGTGGGGGCCTATCACTCACAGTAGTGCCCTGAGCCAGGAGGGGTGTGTGCAGAGTCCTCCCAGCAGTGCCCTGAGACAGGAGGGGTGGGGCCTATCACTCACAGCAGTGCCCTGAGACAGGAGGGGTGTGTGCAGAGTCCTCCCAGCATTGCCCTGAGACAGGAGGGGTGGGGGCCTATCACTCACAGCAGTGCCCTGAGACAGGAGGGGTGGGGGCCTATCACTCACAGCAGTGCCCTGAGACAGGAGGGGTGGGGGCCTATCACTCACAGCAGTGCCCTGAGACAGGAGGGGTGGGGGCCTATCACTCACAGCAGTGCCCTGAGCCAGGAGGGGTGTGTGCAGAGTCCTCCCAGCAGTGCCCTGAGACAGGAGGGGTGGGGGCCTATCACTCACAGCAGTGCCCTGAGACAGGAGGGGTGGGGGCCTATCACTCACAGCAGTGCCCTGAGACAGGAGGGGTGGGGGCCTATCACTCACAGCAGGGCCCTGAGCCAGGAGGGGTGTGTGCAGAGTCCTCCCAGCAGTGCCCTGAGACAGGAGGGGTGGGGGCCTATCACTCACAGCAGTGCCCTGAGACAGGAGGGGTGTGTGCAGAGTCCTCCCAGCAGTGCCCTGAGACAGGAGGGGTGGGGGCCTATCACTCACAGCAGTGCCCTGAGACAGGAGGGGTGGGGGCCTATCACTCACAGCAGTGCCCTGAGACAGGAGGGGTGTGTGCAGAGTCCTCCCAGCAGTGCCCTGAGACAGGAGGGGTGTGTGCAGAGTCCTCCCAGCAGTGCCCTGAGACAGGAGGGGTGGGGGCCTATCACTCACAGCAGTGCCCTGAGACAGGAGGGGTGGGGGCCTATCACTCACAGCAGTGCCCTGAGCCAGGAGGGGTGTGTGCAGAGTCCTCCCAGCAGTGCCCTGAGACAGGAGGGGTGTGTGCAGAGTCCTCCCAGCAGTGCCCTGAGACAGGAGGGGTGGGGGCCTATCACTCACAGCAGTGCCCTGAGACAGGAGGGGTGTGTGCAGAGTCCTCCCAGCAGTGCCCTGAGACAGGAGGGGTGGGGGCCTATCACTCACAGCAGTGCCCTGAGACAGGGGGGGTGGGGGCCTATCACTCACAGCAGTGCCCTGAGCCAGGAGGGGTGTGTGCAGAGTCCTCCCAGCAGTGCCCTGAGACAGGAGGGGTGGGGGCCTATCACTCACAGCAGTGCCCTGAGACAGGAGGGGTGTGTGCAGAGTCCTCCCAGCAGTGCCCTGAGACAGGAGGGGTGGGGGCCTATCACTCACAGCAGTGCCCTGAGACAGGAGGGGTGGGGGCCTATCACTCACAGCAGTGCCCTGAGACAGGAGGGGTGTGTGCAGAGTCCTCCCAGCAGTGCCCTGAGACAGGAGGGGTGGGGGCCTATCACTCACAGCAGTGCCCTGAGACAGGAGGGGTGGGTGTGATGCACAGTGTGAGCCTTGATCATTGATTGTGACATTGCCATCATTCCACCTGTGTACCCACTGTGGCACGTACTGCTTTTTCCCTCACCAGGGGATGATGTCCCTATGACAAAGGTGCAATGCGTTGGCTGCATGACATGCCTTGTTGTAACCAGCTAATTTGTACCCATATGTCTCTCTGTGACATGTGGCTGGTGTATTGATGTGGTGTCACTTGTTCCTCCTCACAGGTAGGCGCCACTGCCAAGGAGCAGATCTGGCTGACCGCCGTCAGTGCCGTGAGGGGTGTGGATGGTCGGAGGCGGAGCCTGCCCCAGGTGAGGAAACGCTGGCAGGATATCCGGTGCTGGACGCGGAGGATTGCACGGCTCCTGCTGGGGGACTCACCTGAGAGCCACAAGAACCGCGGCCGCCGCCGTCTGAGCCACCTCCACAGGCGTGTGCTGCCGGTGGTCTTTCCAGACCTGGAGAGGCGCTTACAGGCGATGCAGCAGCCGGAAGGGGGTAGGTACATGTGTGTTTGTTGTGTGTCACCGGCATTTGTAAGGGCACAGTAGCATGAATTCACTGGCAGGGTTTAAAGGTGCTGTGCAGATCCTGTTTGCCCCAGTATAGCGCTGTGCCCCTGCCACCCTTCCCCTCCTTGCAATGTGTTCCCTGGTCTGTGTGTAGTCACTCCTTCACAAGGTAATGTAGGCTGGCGCTTTGTCCACGAGAACAATGACTGTAGCATCATGTGTGGGGGTGGTGTGTAACAGGTTGTGGGACCTTGCCTGTGCACTGTCAAGTTCACTGCATGTGGGTTCCATGTCAGTTGGCACTGATGCTGACTCCAGACATGGGAGTTGGTCTCTCATGTGTCATGCCTTACAGCGCGCATGTCCTATGTAGTGGCCTGTGACATGATGTGCATGAGTGTGCGATACACATATTGCAGGGATGGTGACGTGTGTTGCAGTCATTACCATTCAGTAGCATGTAGTTGCGTGCCCACTACTGTCCCCTGGGGCACCTCTTCCTCAGTGGTGTATGTGTCATCATAAACGTGGCCAATCTCAGTGTCTACAGCGTAGGTTGTGCTCTGTGCCATTGTCCCCTGTCACCATGTATATTGACGTGCTATTTTGTACAGGTGTCCACTGTGCAGCCGGACCTGATTGTCCTTCTTCATACTCACAGTTGCCAGTGCCTGTGTGTCTTGTTATACTCATCTGAGGATGGGCACTGGTACCTCATTATTTGTACAGGCGCACCTTGGCTGTTTGGCGTCCAATCTTGCTTTTTGCCTGCCCCTGTGTGTATCACCCAGACTATGAGATGTTGGTGCCACCTGTGTCTCAACAATTTGCCTCGTGTAGGGTCTTGTTGGGGCGGGCAATGCCTATGTGTCAAATCCTGATTTTTACTTGCTGGGTCTGGGCAGTGTGTGATGTGTCTGGACACACACGCAATGTGCAGTGACCGAGTCATGTTGGGCATGTTTTCAGCATTACCTATGCAGCATGTGTCTCAAGTTCATGGATATGGTCCCTGGTCATCGGTATTTTCGCCAACGCTGTGTGGTGCAGATGCAGTGCTGGATTGTCCCCAGGGCCTGGGTGCTATGTCAGACTCCGTTTCCTGTCTTTAGCTATTGTCTCATGCTCTCCATGGTATTTGAGTGGCATGGTGGCTCAACCAACTGTGTGTTTCATGCCCTACATCGGTACCCTGTTCAGTAGATGTTAGGGATCTTCCTTTTCAGGCTATGCAATGTTACCTATGTAGATTGGACTCATGTGACAGATGTGTACAGGTGTCTGATTAATTTCTGTCTCTCCACCCTGCCCACAGCATCGTCGGGGGACACAGAGGGAGACATGGACACAGACCAGGCGGAGGGACCGAGCACCAGTGCCAGCCGTGACATCGGGTCTGGCACATCGAGTGGGACAGAGGCGGAGGAGAGTGTGGCCGAGGACCTGTCGACTGGCACATCAGACTACGAAGCTGACAGGTCCGAGGAGGATGTCTCCGAGTGGGCGGAGGCTGCACCAGCAGCTGACAGCGGAACAACACCTCGCACCGCCCCCTCAGTTTCCATCAGCCGCCTCCCACTTGCTCGTGTCCCTTCCCAGCGTGCCCGGTCACAGCATGTCTCCTTCCTGCCAGGCACCGCACCCCCTGCCCCTGTCTCCACTGCTGCCGCCAATGCAGAGTCTGTGGACATCCAGCGGCAACTGCAGGTTGGTCAGGCTGCGATCCTTAATGTCCTCCATGCCCACGGCAAAACCCTCACCAACATCGAGGCTTTCTTGGAGGGCATTCATTCATCGCAGGCTGACCAACGCAACTTGCTGAGGTCCATAGACTCCACACTGACTGCAGCAGTGGGTCTCCTGCAGCGCGACCTCCCCCCACCTACCCCTGCCCCATCCACAATTCCCACTCCCATGCCTGTCCCACGTACACCCAGACGTCGGCATGCACCCACATCAACGGACACGGGCACCACACCAGCAGGGAAGGTCCACCGCACTCCTCCTGACACGCACACACAGGGTGAGGTAGGCACACCCACTGGGTCGGGGGGCAAACGTGTGACACGCAGCCATAGTGGGAGTCCGCATTCCACCCAGTCCACTCCCTCCAAATCCCCTCCCCTCAGCTCTCCTGGCCACATCTCCCCCAAGGACTCCTTCATGGCTGCTCTGTCCCTGAGCCCCACAGTTACACCACCACGCAAGCGGTCAAGGAGGTCCCCGGTCAGGGTGGTTGAGTCTCCCCCCCTGTCTCCACCCTCCCCCGGTGGCGCTGCGACCCATCCCTCTGACCCCCCCCCCCCTCCTTGGGGCCTGAGGTCCCTTCGGGTGCAGGGGACTCCCTGGAGGACCTTGCAAAGGTGTGTAGTGCCATCCTGGCCTCCGCCTTTGGCACTGACCCACCCCCTGTGGTGGAGTCCTCCATCCCTGCACCCACAACGCCGCCCCTTTGCCCTGATGTCCCTGCGGTGCCTGTTGCTTCCCACCCCCTGATGCCCTCACCAGTGTGGAAGACGATGCCATTTGACTGTGCAGGCAAGGTAGGGGACACGCATCCCACTGTGTCCCCCATCCAGCTGAGAATCATTGACTGCCCTATGGGCTTTGTGAAGATTGAACTGCCTGCGATCCACGGACATTGTGCTCATGCTGAATAAAGCTTAATTTTGTTTTCATTATCACACTACTGCTATGCTGGTATTGGTGTTGGTGGGGCTGCTACATGGTTTTGGGTGGTGTGTAAGGGTTTGGGTGTGTGGGATATGTAGTAGTGTACTGCTCATTGGTGGGACCCTGGGATCTGTGTGCCATCACAAGGTGTTGGCTAACTTTCTTTGTTCATGTAAGCAGTTACTGCATGGTGCACTTGTCCCAGGGTGTATTCCTTCCTCTGTGTACCCAGCTTTCTTCCCTGCAGGGTGTTCCCAATGTTTAGCGCAGAGCTGTGTCTACATGAGCTGTGTGTGTGACGGAGCCCTTCTACTTTGGCCATGCATGCAGGGCCATGTCTCCACCTGCAACAATCGTGGCATCCTTGGTGATCACTGTACTTGTGTGTGGAGTCTGTTGACATGAGTTCATGGGGACATGTTCCCTTGTAGCCAGTATGCATGTGGATAATTCTGGCCTCACACACATGTGTTACACCCCTCCTGTCTCAGGGCACTGCTGTTAGTGATAGGCACCCACCCCTCCTGTCTCAGGGCACTGCTGGGAGGACTCTGCACACACCCCTCCTGTCTCAGGGCACTGCTGGGAGGACTCTGCACACACCCCTCCTGTCTCAGGGCACTGCTGGGAGGACTCTGCACACACCCCTCCTGTCTCAGGGCACTGCTGGGAGGACTCTGCACACACCCCTCCTGTCTCAGGGCACTGCTGGGAGGACTCTGCACACACCCCTCCTGTCTCAGGGCACTGCTGGGAGGACTCCACACCCACCCCTCCTGTCTCAGGGCACAGCTGGGAGGACTCCACACCCACCCCTCCTGGCTCAGGGCACTGCTGGGAGGACTCCACACCCACCCCTCCTGTCTCAGGGCACTGCTGGGAGGACTCTGCACACACCCCTCCTGTCTCAGGGCACTGCTGTGAGTGATAGGCCCCCACCCCTCCTGTCTCAGGGCACTGCTGGGAGGACTCTGCACACACCCCTCCTGGCTCAGGGCACTGCTGTGAGTGATAGGCCCCCACCCCTCCTGTCTCAGGGCACTGCTGGGAGGACTCTGCACACACCCCTCCTGTCTCAGGGCACTGCTGGGAGGACTCCACACCCACCCCTCCTGTCTCAGGGCACTGCTGGGAGGACTCTGCACACACCCCTCCTGTCTCAGGGCACTGCTGGGAGTGATAGGCACCCACCCCTCCTGTCTCAGGGCACTGCTGGGAGGACTCTGCACACACCCCTCCTGTCTCAGGGCACTGCTGGGAGGACTCCACACCCACCCCTCCTGTCTCAGGGCACTGCTGGGAGGACTCTGCACACACCCCTCCTGTCTCAGGGCACTGCTGGGAGTGATAGGCACCCACCCCTCCTGTCTCAGGGCACTGCTGGGTGGACTCTGCACACACACCTCCGATTTCAGGATATGTACGCTTGGAACATACACGGTGGGGGTACGCTCAATGCATTCGAGGTGAGGGTACGAGTCTACTTACACTGGTGTGGTGGGGGTACGCTCCATGCATACGCGGGTGGGGGTACGGGTCGTACTTACACTGTTGGGCTGGGGGGTACGCTCCTTGCATACGCGGGTGAGGGTTCGAGTCGTACTTACACTGTTGGCATGGGGGGTACGCTCCATGCATACGCGGGTGGGGGTACGGGTCGTACTTACACTGTTGGGCTGGGGGGTACGCTCCATGCATATGCGGGTGGGGGTACGGGTCGTACTTACACTGTTGGGCTGGGGGGTACGCTCCTTGCATACGCGGGTGAGGGTTCGAGTCGTACTTACACTGTTGGCATGGGGGGTACGCTCCATGCATACGCGGGTGGGGGTACGGGTCGTACTTACACTGTTGGGCTGGGGGGTACGCTCCATGCATATGCGGGTGGGGGTACGGGTCGTACTTACACTGTTGGGCTGGGGGGTACGCTCCATGCATACGCGGGTGGGGGTACGGGTCGTACTTACACTGTTGGGCTGGGGGGTACGCTCCTTGCATACGCGGGTGAGGGTTCGAGTCGTACTTACACTGTTGGCATGGGGGGTACGCTCCATGCATACGCGGGTGGGGGTACGGGTCGTACTTACACTGTTGGCATGGGGGGTACGCTCCATGCATACGCGGGTGGGGGTACGGGTCGTACTTACACTGTTGGGCTGGGGGGTACGCTCCATGCATACGCGGGTGGGGGTACGGGTCGTACTTACACTGTTGGGCTGGGGGGTACGCTCCATGCATACGCGGGTGGGGGTACGGGTCGTACTTACACTGTTGGCATGGGGGGTACGCTCCATGCATACGCGGGTGGGGGTACGGGTCGTACTTACACTGTTGGGCTGGGGGGTACGCTCCATGCATACGCGGGTGGGGGTACGGGTCGTACTTACACTGTTGGTCTGGGGGGTACGCTCCATGTATACGCGGGTGGGGGTACGGGTCGTACTTACACTGTTGGGGTGGGGGGTACGCTCCATGCATACGCGGGTGGGGGTACGGGTCGTACTTACACTGTTGGGCTGGGGGGTACGCTCCATGCATACGCGGGTGGGGGTACGGGTCGTACTTTCACTGTTGGGGTGGGGGGTACGCTCCTTGCATACGGGGTGGGGGTAGGGTCCGTACATATCCGTCCCCACGCTATGTGATGTTTGTGCGGCCCGTACCCAGGCCTTTGCCATGTGGGTGCGATCCGTCCCGCCATTGTTGGGGTGACGTGTGTGGGCGTGGTCCGACTCGTACCCACGCTCTTCAGGCGTGGGTACGGGACGTACCTGTCTGGTTGTGTTGCCGGTTCGCGTGGTGACGGACTTCCGTTGTGGCGGTCGCTGGCTTATCAGGACACGCCCCCACCCCCTCGTGGTGACCGGGGCATGGGAGTCAGGTATGTCCAGGCCATGTGTGGTGTGTGACTTATGTGGTTGTTTTGTGGCCTGCCCTGGTCCTGCCACCCCCACCCCACCCCACTTTCCCCCCTCCCTTAGTTATTCTGACCTTCTGCGGCGTCTGCGTCGTAACCTGTAGAGGAGGTGGACTGCTATGAGGGCAGGGATGACTCGTAGGTTCGGGTCCATGTCTGTCCGTCGCGTACTGGTACTCCTTGATCGCGTCGTCCTGTCGCGTACGGGTCCTCCTTGATCGCGTCGTCCTGTCGCGTACGGGTCCTCCTTGATCGCGTCGTCCTGTCGCGTACGGGTCCTCCTTGGTGGCGTTGTCCTGTGTGTCCGTCACGTACTGGTCCTCCTTGTTCGCGTCGTCGTCTGTCCATCGCGTACTGGTGGTCCTTGTTCACGTCGTCCTGATTTCCCGGCAGTTTTTGGCTGCCGCAAAATATTCACCGTGCGGGGTGACGTCGGTGCGAATCGTGATTCCTGGGTCGTGAATGGCTGGCTTCGAGCGTCCCGACGTCAGGTCGGCGCTTTCCCGGATCGCATTGGTAGGTGTTTTTTTGTTCGGTCGGGCTTTTTTACGATTCGTACGGTAATGGTGTACCCGTGCGAATCGTAATTCCTTGTTTGTAAAAATTGACGACCGGGTACGCGTCGGGCGGAGATTGTGCTCCGTCCGACGGTTCGTACCCGGTTTTTACCGGATCGTGATCGGCACCTTGGTGCATGGATTATGGATTAAATCGACAGTTGTATTTTTCCATTTTTTTTTGGGAACCTTTTTTTTTTATGTTTGGATTGTGTAAGCAGGAAATGGATTTTTCAGAGTTTGGAATAAACTTGGTAAGTTAATTTATTATTATTTATTGTGGGTGGGTATTGTTTATTATTATTGTTTATTTTTATTTAATTACAAATATTATTAATGTGTGTTAATATATTTTTGACAATATGTATAAATATGTTACACACAGTAATTATTTTTGTGATAAGATAAATATATTTTATGTGTTTGATATGATTGAAAATGAGTAATCAGTCATTTATTTGTATTGGTCTTTTAAAGAAGTGTTTTAGCTATGATGTTTAGGTATTCTAGGCCTTTGGTAGTAGGGTACAATTTGACTTGTTGCTCTAGATATTATACATTTGTTTAGTTTGTTTTGAGGTTTTTGGAGTTAGCTGAGTTATGGATTGTTCCATTCGGAACTCTTGATAACTCTGTTCTTTTTGTAGGCATGATATAAATCTTTCTAGTGTTGGTTTGGTTCTGCCTGTTGATTGCAGGAAGGCGTTATGCCATCCTTCAACTGCGTTATTAGTTTTTGATTCTCCATTTAATGTGCTTCTGTATACGTTCCACCAGGGAATTAAGAATTTAGGATTTCTTCTGTGGCCAGATCTATGTAGTCTGCCGACCCATGTATCTTCAAAATAGTCCAATAGTGGACTTAGTTTTTCTTCATTTTGTTTGTAGAAGGTGCTGTCTATTAAAATGTTGTAATGTTCTGTTACGTCTGTGTCAGGTACATAAGCTAGTGCTATTAGTTTTTTTATTTGATATGCGAAAGCTGAATTAGTTGCATATTCAATGCTTAGGGCTGATTTTTGCATGTGTCTCCATAGGCACTGATTAAAATGATAGTAACAGCCTTGGATGGAGGTATGGGGGTGTGTTTTTAATATAGTATTAATCATTGCATGTTCAAAATCTAGGATGATTTTTTGTGGGGAAAAGTTGTTTGTTTTTTGTTTTATTGTATTTAATAGTTCAATGTATGTGGAGTTATGTTTGTTTGGTAATAATGTGTAAATTAATGGTATATTGCAATTGTGATATAGGACGTGTATTGTATATAGTTGGAAAAAGGGTTTGGGACATATGGTAAAAGTCCCATCCATCATCCAGTTTTGTGATTCTTGTAGTTTACAGAGATGATTGGCTGTTCCAAATATTATTATTCTTTTGTCATTGTTTTTATTATCAAATATGACAAATGGTTCTTTGTTTAAAGTTATACTTTGTTCTGGACTTAGAATAACTTCAGTATATGTGTGAGGAATTGGGGTTGAAGTAGTAGTGAGTGAAGTTACAGATGGCATTTGTGTTGTGGCAGTTTTAGGAATTTTGGGAAGCTGCTCTTTTAAAATTACACTTGTAGGTTTTTGAGAACTTGTGCTAGCTTCCTTTATAGTTTCCAATGCAGATCTGACTTCTATTTCAGTAATGTTTGGTGGATGGTTATGTTCTCTAGTGTACAGTACTGTTGTTTGTCGTGTTGTAGCACGCCCATAGCACTTATTAGAGTAGTATTTAGTGCATTTCCAGTTAACTTTTAAACCATACACTTTTTCCTGTGTGTAAGTGTATCCCATATAGCATAGTAACATTTTTCCCTTCTGGCTTGTTATGAATTCTGCTCCTTCAGTCATTTTGATGTAGCTTTATCTATGAAAAATATATATTATAGTTATTATATATGCTCTTGTATGAATTTCAGTAGAAAAAAACCAAGATTTAGTTGCAATATACTTACATAGTTGGTTTTGATGTGTTTGAGTAGAATCCTTTTTCTTCTTTATTTGTGGAGATTTCTTCCAGTATTTTCTTTCTCTGGAAAATAAAAGTACATTTGTTTTAAGATTTGTTTCTATATTTTTATAGGGAGTGGTTAGGGGATTTGTATTTGGGATTTAATTTGGGTTGTTTTTAATCTATTAGTTGATTTTTGGTTGTGAAATACTTACTTTGTTAGTTGTATCTTTTTTGGTGCTGTTCTGTATTTTCTTAGTTTCTTTTGGAGTTCCCTGTAGTGAAAACATGAAATAGAAAGAAGACATTTATTTATTTATAGTGTATGTATATTGTAATTACAATTTATTAGCTTTGAGTCTTAATGACTATAATATAGTTAACTTACTTGTGATAGTTTTAAATATTTGCTGTATGTTGATTTCCTTATATCTGCAATTGCAATCCAGAAGACTTTCTTCTTCATTTAATTTATTTTTTTTGGTTCTGGAATGTGAATGAAGTAGAACTTCTTTTTATAGTGCTTTGGATGTTGTAATTTGTGTTTTATTGGTCAGTTTGAATTTGGAGTGTTTTTATTGGTTAGTTCGAATTTTTTTATTTTAATTCTGGTAGTTAGTTTCCTAATAAGGAAAACGCTAATTAGTGGTTTAGTGGTGTATTATACTATATGTATTTTTCTAAACATTATATTATGTATTGTATGCATGAATTGATAAAGTATAATTCAATAATATTGTTGTTTAATGTAGGAAGGTTGTTAATAATGTTTTAGTAAATACTTACGTTTTGTAATCTATTTTTAAATGTAGTAAATATATTATTGTTTAATCTTAATTTAGTGTAGAGTTAAAAGACATTATTTGGTGTTTATGTTGTTTGATTTTAGTATTTAACTTAATTTTATATAGTCGATATTAGTAAAATGGAGATATTTTAGTGGTCGATATTTTAGTTTACGATATTTAGTAATGAAGTATATGTTTATTAATGAGCGTCGATATTTCAGGATTTCGATAATTGTGTTTGCGATATTTTGTGTATCTATATTTATGTAGTTCGATATTGTGTGTTCGATATTTTTGTAATGTTTTAAATAAGTATGTGATGTCGATAATAATGTGATCGATAATTTTGTATCGATATATTTGTAAGTCGATTTTGTGTCTTTCTATATTTTGTCAGTGATTCATATTTTATCAAGTAGGAAAATTAGAGTACAATTTATCTAACATAGATAATATTCTTGGACGATTGCCCATGAATAAAGAATTAAATCCAGCTAAAGAAGCTAATACATTAGGAGAAATTTTTATAGAAACTAAGGGGCAGATTTATGAGCCCCTTGCGCCACTTTTGCGTCACTTTTAACATGGAAAAAGTGACGCAAAAGTGGCGCAAGGGGCTCATAAATCTGCCCCTAAAGGACTAACTCTAGAGTATATTTTTAAGAACAATTTAACTTGTAGTTTGAAACCAGAAGAGAAAAGATTCTTGGATATGGTTGAGGAGAGAAGATTGAAAATACACAAGAATGCAGAAGGACATAAAGAAGGGGAAAACATTTGGATAATAGATGGGAACAAGGAAACGCAAGGTGATGTTAGACCAACAATAGCTATAGATTCACCACAGAAAGGCAAATTATGCATCATGAGAGAAAGATCCCAGTATGATTACATATACATAGGGACAAGTGAGTGTCATGATACATACTTTATTGCATCCGGATGGGGATTTAGAGGTGGAGAAGACCCAGTTTTTCCTGGATTGTATTATATTTGTGGGAATAAGGCTTATTACAGGCTGCCTGACCATTGGTATGGCACATGTTATGTAGGCCTGGTCTTTCCCAAGATCTTTCACATGGATAGAGTAGAAAACAGTGGACCAAATAACCTACTAATGCGTAGCAGAAGAGAAACTTGGTTAGAAATTGTAGGTGATATTTTCGGAGCCTTGATACCAGCAGTGGGAATATCTTTGAATGCAAATAATATTCGGAAACTGTCCACCATTGTGGATCGTTTGTCAACAAGCACAGCTGAAGGATTTCTATTGGTAAACACTGAATTAGTTGCCATGCGTGCTATGATTATGCAAAATCGACTTGCCCTTGATATTTTATTGGCAAAAGAGGGTGGAATCCGTGGAATGCTGAAAGTTCAACATTGTTGCACTTACATTCCTGACGAAAGCAGAGATCTAAAAGTTTATATCAAAAATATTACAGAATTGCATGACGAAATAAAACCACTGGAGGTTGAAAGTATCTGGACTAGAATTAGTGATAAGATGGCTGCTATAAAAGTTTTCTTAGGTAAATTAGGTAGTACCATAATAGGGAAAATATTATTTCCATCAACCTGTGTGTTTATTGTATTATTATTTCTTAGATTAGGATGTATGTGTTGTAGATATAGAAGAAACAAAAAGAAGGTTAAAAGAGAAATTTACAAAAAGAGGGAAAGGAAACCAGAAAAAGATCTCAATGAAATAGAAATGGAAGAGTGGAAGGGGAGTATGTATGATAAAACCCAGAGAGAAGATGAAAGGGAAACAGAATTTTAATTAAGCAAAAAGACATTTCAAATTTCTGCAAAAGGGGAAACAAAATTGAAATTTGTGGGTTGTTTTGTTGGTGATAAAATCACCAAAGGGGGGATTGCTGGAGCGGATAAAATAAAAAATATTTGGTATACCCAATCCAGTTACATAAGTTCATTAAACCAACTAAAGAACTAATTCTAATGAATAATAATGTGTGGTAATTGAATTAATCAACCTTATTAACCAAGAGAATACACGTGGGAATACATTTGCATGGCTAAAATAATAAGTGAACTAAGTTGTACGCATATTTAATTTATATGTTTAGCTTAAGCAACGTTCATGTGTTTAATGCTTAAAAAAATCAGCATTAACAGCTTTCCATGTCGCATATGGCTAGTTAAATGCATATAAATAAGGGTATTAGTGAGGGAATATCATTGTTTTATCCATTTCCATGTATTAATTACGTTTTGTGTTTCTTTTACCTTAAGTTGACTATTTCGGCCTACTAAAAGATGGCTGCCGAATGAATCCTCACTAAAGTACATGACTTCATGCAATAAACAATGGAGGAAGGCGTCTGCACTGACTACGTAGCGGCCTCTCCTTGAACCCCTGAACCAGGTCCATCAAGACTACTCTGGGCGAGATGCCAATGTCCCTGAACACGGAAGAAATTGTTGCAAACGGGGAACCAAAAGCCACCTATTCACAATAGACTGATACTTTCCTGACCTGGGAACGATTTTCCCATACGCCTAGTTTAATACATCATCCGTATGAGAATTTTTAAATTGTTTCTTAAAAATCTTGGGACGGGGCTGAATTCAGCCAATGAAAAGCCTAGAAATTATGAAATGTATCTGTTATATGTAAATTTTAGTATAAATATTAGTTGTCCAGAGAGGGAAAATTAGGTTACCAGCCAACGAGCTTGAGACGCACCCTGATCGATGCTATTCACTACGCTGACAGCAGAGGACGGGACGGTAGACTCTTTGATGAATTTCTGAGGACCCGATTCTGACTTAGAGAACGACAATTAGCCAGAATAGGTAATTATGACACAAGATATTATTGCATTTGTTAGGATTTTAACATGCAATTTAAATAGATAAAGAAAAATTATTGTTTGAAGAACTGTGTCGGGTGGTTATTTCTTGAAATGTTTTTTTTATTAGTATAAGAATTGAAGTGTTTTGTCATCAAATTCTAATTCAACTAAATGATCCGATCGTCCTCCGGATGGAGGAATTTTTAGGGTTAAATTAAATAGATGTGGTTTCCTCCATCCAAAGAAAATAGAACTGTAGTTCGGAAATAAATTGAAGACCTCTTCTCTGTAGGCACGGATAGATTGATGAGAATGAATGTTGGTGTTATGGGCCCCACCAGCGTATGATGTGTGTATGTGTGTGTGACTGTGGAATCATTCCGTCCGTGGAAGCAGGAGGAGATTTTGTGTTCTGAACTGCACCACTACTGTACCTGTTACGCCACGGCTGGTGCCGCTTGAGCGGAGGGACTCACACAGCAGTACTTACTTGCCGCACCGGAAGTGAGTACAAATCCACTCACAGTGCCACGCTCTAGATGCCGCTCATTTCCTTTCGCCTCCTTCCCATATAAGCTTGAAAGGGGAGCGGATATGTGCAGCGGCATGCCGCCGGTGTGCCAATGGCAAGCCCGTCTGCACCCGCCCATGTCTGGCTGCCACCGGCTGCTAAAATCCCTGCCCGTTTTGCTCTCTGCCTCCTTCTCAACTTCATTTACCATCAGTTATTAGCTCACATTTATTTTTATTCACTCTAATGGCAGTCCAACGCTACTCGAGTTTAGAACTCAAGGCACTATGGGGCATATTTACAAGGGCTTTATCTCCGCTTTTTTGGCTTAAAAAGCCAAAAAAGCGGAGATAAAAATATCACCCTACTTACACAAGGGTGCTAACATGCATAATCGCATGTTAGCACCCTTTTTCCCAACGCCTCCCTTAGCATCTCTAATGAGATGCAAAGTGGGCATCACTGGGCGTTCCCCAGATGGACTACCTTGCAAATATCGCTGATGTTCACATCGCGATATTTACAAGGCAGCCCACAGGATTTTAGCACACGTTAGATTTTGGCGAAAACGCCCGTTTTCACCAAAAACTAACGTCTGCTAAAATCCAGACTTACCTATGCTTTACATAGGGGTGGATTATGCAGATACGACCACATGATCAGAGATGTCTTGCACCAAAACTGAATAGATATCATTCATGGTCCACTAGTCGATATCTGCTCAGTTCATCTGCTATAGCAACCAGTAACCTTGCCAGGTGGTTAGCCATCTGATGTTTATACACCCACCTCCAACGGTGCAGTGCATCCCGGCTTTTAGGGCCAGCTTAATGGCCCAAAGCCCCAGGGGTTTGAGATGGAGCTGACACTTTGCTGGGGACCACAAACTCCAGGGCCCAGATTTATTAGGTGCTTGCTTTGCCCTTGCATCACGCAAGGCAATGCAAACCCTTAAGTCAGATTTTCTAAGCTGTGCAAAGTCACCTTGCTTGGCTTAGAAAATCTAGCGTAACATAAGGCATGTTACTCTGCTTTGTGAATGCATTCCACGGGTTGAGTATGGGCATTCTCATGCATCCCCCATAGATTTTGGCACATTAAGAATAGTAAACCTGGGAATGCATCAAAATGGTAGGCCATTCGAAAAGAGTCACAATGAAGAGAAATGTTTATTTCTCCTCATTAATTCCACTTTCTACATAGGCTGCAGTCTGCAGCACACATAGAAAGAGGATAATGCCTCTGAGGATTGTTTTTGAGCAGGAAGGTGTCTAGACAGGAGTGGTATCGGTGAACAGTTGTGCAGGAGTCCCAAGGTCCACTTGAGATGAAATGTGTCTCTCAGCTTGGGGGCATATCATCAAGGCCATGCGATAATTATCGCTCAGCGCTCTTAGCGTGAGGATAATTATCGCCGGCCAACTCTGAATTTTATCGCGGAGATAGTGTGCTATCAGCAATGCTTATCTCCAAAGCGATAAAATTCAGAGCGCAAGCTGTCAATTATCGCTGGAAATACAGCGATAATCGCACAAGGTTTGGTGAAAGCTTGCTGATAGGGCAAGGCATACTTAGCCATGATATCCACCTTACATAGGATATCATGGCTAAGTCAGTTTTGAAGAAGGCATAAGGAAAGTAGTGATAACAGAGGTTATCGCTACTTTGCTTGTCGCTCTGCAGGTTAGTGTGCCCATTGATAATTGGAGAAATGTCGCTTAGCGACATTTCTCCAGTTATGTCAGGGCAGGAACGCCCACTTTGCATCTCATTAGAGATGCAAAGATGGGCGTTGGGGTAAAGGGCGATAATGCAAGGATTCACGCGATAGCGTGACCTTGCTGATTAGGCGATAAAATTATCACCGCTTTCTGTCCGAAAACGGACGCTAAAGCGGCGATAATTTTATCTCCGGGGCTTGATGATATGCCCCTCGGAAACTCCAGCGCACAGAAATGCTGACATTGTGCTTTCTCTGTGGTAGCGAATATATCTAACCAAGGTTCTCCTCAATCTCTAAAGAGACCTTGCACCACCGCTGGGTGGAGACATCATTCATGATCCGCAAGGCATCAACGGTTGAGTTTGTCTGCTCTGGTGTTCAGATAACCTGCCAGATGCTCAATCATCAGGAACATGTCCTAATGTCCAGCCATGTCCTGAGAGGCAGGGCCTTTGACACAGGGTCCACGACCCCACTCCACCCTGCTTGTTGCATTATCAAATAGTGGTGTGTTTTCTGTGAACACCTGAACTAGCCTTCCCTTGATGGAAAAAAGAAAGGCTTTCAATGCCAATCAGATCGCTCTCAGTTTCAACAGGTTGATGTGGAGCTGAGACTTTACTGGGGTCCTTCTAAGCACAAACTCTCCTAGACGGCTACCGCAACCCAGAAGTGACACATCTGTTACAACTGTGAACTCTGGGTGGGGAAGGGAGCAGGGTCTGCCACTGACCCAGTCACGATCCATTAGCCACCACTGTAGAGTTTTTGAAGTCCCTCATCAATATCTGGACCAGATCAGAAAGAATCTCCTGATTATGTGCCCATTGGGTTGTCAAATCCCACTGCAGAGCCCACAAATGCCATTAGACATGTTTTTCCAACAGGGTGCAGGAGGCGATGAGGCCCAGCAGCCTCAGAGTTAGTACTCACTGAAATCCAGAATAGAGGCTGAAACATCGGAATCATAGCCCGAATATCCAGTACTCGCTGTTCAGGAAGATAAATCGGAAACCACACTGTATCCAGAACAGCTCCAATGAAAGGGAGCATCTCAGAGGGAATCAGGTGTGACTTTGGCACATTTATGGTGAACCCCATCGAGAACAGGAGGTTCATCATAGTCTGGAGGTGGGAGACAGTTGCCTGGGGCAATCCTACTTTCAACTGCCAGTCGTCGAGGTAGGGTAAGACTGGAACCCATGACCTCTGGAGATGTGCTTCAACCACCACCATCACCTCGGTGAACACCAGAGAGGAGCACAGCAAACTGATTATGCTCTTGCCCTACAAGTAAAGGCTGTGGGCAGGCAGAACGGGGATATGGAAGTAAGTGTCCTGCAAGTCCAACACTACCATCAAGTCTCCAGGGGGGAACATGGCGGCTGCTAGCAAGACGCTTGCGGGCGCCATTGCAGGGGAGCGTTAGCGGAGCAGAGCGGCAATTACACGGTCAAAATCGCGCAAAAATAGCTCTAAAAAAACTTACTGGATCCCGGAATTATCCTGAAACGCGGGTTTCATGAGTTTAATGAGCCTGATGGAAATCGGAGGTTGATCTGCGGTTCCCCAGGGACGTGCCAGAGTGAGGCAGCAGGGGAGCTCCAGTGAGCCTGGAAGGCCAGAATCAGATCGGGTGGCAGAGGCAGAACAAGTTGAGCTTTCCAGCAGTACTCTGAGGAAGCGAGAAACAAGGAGGGAGACCTGAGCAGAGCAGTAGGAGAACGGAAGTGGGGAGAGCTGTGCAGGAGAGGGGGGCAGCACCTGCATATGGAGAAAGGCGATACTAAGGAAGGTGAGGCACCATCCAGGTACACATTGAGGACCAGGAATATTAGAGGTAAGTCAAATCTCCCTCCTATCTCACCGGACTCATTGCTAGAATCGTCACAAGGAGTGAAAATTACCATAAAGGCGAAACAGGGGCGACAAGGATGGAGTCTCCAAAGCAGGGGATTAGGAAAGCCTTCAGTAGGGAAAATTAACGAGGGGAAAAACACAAAAAAAAATGTCATTTTACCTGCTAAAGTAAAAATTACCTCTTCTCTCAAATCTTTTTTCTGAGTACTCCTGAGCATGCAGAAAGATGGCGCAGGTGGCACAAGCCCCAGTTTAGAAGATCACGCATCAGATATACCTGATAATAGTGCTAATTTAGAGGATACCGTAATTAACACGAAAAAGGGTGCAAACAGTGCTGGCGGTTTGTTAGAAATGAGTGAGTCAAGAGGTGATACTGGGGTATTCCAAGGAAATACTGTAACAATCCCTGTGAGCAACAGGTTTTCAGTGCTTGCACCACCTGAGGATCTAGGGGTTCCGTCCCAAGTGCTAAGTGGGGACAGACAGAGCAGTTCGGATACAGGAATGCCTGAAGTGAGAAAAGATACAGAAACCTCACTGGCAAGTATATTATTGGGCCTTAAAAATGACATAAAGAATCGCTTTGAGGTCTCGGAAGCGAATCAGCCAGGCATACACGCCTCATGTCTAGAGCTAACGCAGAAGTTGAACGAGGTAACTTTTTGTACAAAGAAGATGGAGGAAGAGGTGGATATCGTGAAACAGGACGTGGAGAAAAATGCCTCTGAGATTTCTAAGTTAAAAAGACAAAACCAAACCCTAGGAGAAGATATTGAGAGAGTGGAGAACCATTCCTGCAGGAATAACTTAATGTTTTTTAATGTTCCCGAAACCGAGGAAGGATCGGATATGAAGGCTTTTATAATCTCACTACTACAGAATACGATTTTGAAAGACAAGGAAGAGATAAACCTCGAACGTGAAGTCCAGAGGGGGCACAGAGAGCCTTTCCATCGTAACCCCCAAAGAACTAAACCTAGGAAGATCCTCGTGAACTTTCTCTCATATACCATTAAAGAAGAGATACTTAGCAGGGCTCTGAAAAATGGTCCACATTTGGTAGATGGGAATTCCCTCCTTGTCAGATCAGATCTATGTAAGGCTACAGAACAGAGGCAGTGGGAGTTAGGAGGCAAGATGAACAAGCTCCGGAAGTTGGGAGCGAAGGTCCAGCTAAAATTCCCCGCAATGTTGCGCATTATGTGGAACAACCAAATGTATAATCTTCGGACAGTAGAAGATGTAGAATCGTTAATTGACATGATCAGAAAGGGAGATTCTGCAAAGTGATCAATTTGGATTAAAGGATAGTTTGCTCTCTTAATTCTAAATACTTTAGTTGAAATTCCCCCAATGGTGCACCCATAGGCACTGTTATGCCTAAAAAGATAGGGAGGGTTCCCCAGTGTTGGTGTAGGAGGGTGGGTTGGGAAGGTGGTGGGGGGGTGTGGGCACGGGTGGGGAGCAGTGGGATAAAAAAACAAAAGAAGTCCTCAGAGCCTTTTATGCAGGGGAAATCTAACAATGCAGCAATGAAGCAAGACATAGAATTTTTCAGGAAGCATTATGGCTAAAACTCCGAGTATTGATATTCTCACATGGAACGTGAATGGTCTCAGGTCTAAACCTAGACAGAGGAAAGTGATGGAATATTTAAAAAATAGACAGGCACAAATCATGATTTTACAGGAGACGCACTTATTAGCAAATGAAAGCAAGGACTTGTTTGGTAGGTGTGGATGAGTCCGAAATTCCATGCTTCCGATCAAGCACAATGTTGTAAGGGAGTTGTAATCCTAATTAGGAGCGGAAGTGGGACTGAGCTTAAGGCATCGAGCATGGAAAGTTCGGGTAGATGGGCATTAGCTCGTAAAAAATGGGTGGATATCGATTTTATATGTGTTGGGTTTTACAGACCCTATGAGGATGATCCACAGTATATTATAGATTTAGAATTGAGGCTGGCAGATATTTCAGCTCCAGCAATCGTGGGCGGGGATTTTAATGTATTGATGGATCCTGTATTGGACCACTCAACGAGGAGGGAGAGTGACTATGTGCCCAGAATGAGGAATGCGTTGAAAAGCATGATTAGGGACCTTGATTTATTAGATGTGTGGAGATATTTGAGAGGGAAGATGAGGGGGTGCACATATCACAGCAAAAAGCACCATCACTTTTCAAGATTAGATAATTTTTTAGTTGATAGATGCTTCGCAACTCATATTAAAAAGATTGAGCATCTTCCAGCTCATATCTCGGATCATTCAGCTGTAATGATAACTTTACAAGCTTTAGGACCGCAGCCTCCTAAGAGATGGACCCTAAAGCATGCCCTTCTTCTAGAAGGGGGGGGGGTGAGGCAGCTCTGAAAAAAGCAGCAGCAGAATACTTTGTTAACAATAAAGATACTGCCTCCCCTGGAATAGTATGGGATGCCTTCAAGGCATATATTCGAGGGGTCCTGAAAAGCCTTGACTGCACAAAAAGTAGAGAAGATAGAGCAGAACTAATTAGTATGGAAAAGGAAGTCAGGATCCTTGAGGAGGCTTTGCATTCCATAAGTGTGGGAGAGGAAAGGGAGAGGTTCGAAAGGAGGTTAGAAGAGGTCCAATTAAAATTTAAAATCAGGTTAGAATTAAAGTGTAAGGCAAGATGGCAAGCAGCGAACATGAAGGAATTTGAGTATGGAGAGAAAGCAGGAGCCTTGTTAGCCTGGAAGGCCAGAGTAGGAAGATCTAGAAATGAGATAAAGGAGCTGAGGGGTGATTCAGGGGAGGTGCTCGATAGCTGGAAACTATGCAGGAACATGTAGTGGCACTTTCTTCACAACTCTATAAGGAAGATATCGTTCCTGATTCCCAAAAGTTAAGAAGCTGGCTTAGCTCGCTTGGCCTCCCCGTAATGAATGAGGAAGGGGTAAAAATGATGGAAGCTCCAATTACGCAAGAGGAGATCAGGGGGGCAATTAAACGAGCTAAAAATGGGAAGGCTGCGGGGTTAGATGCTGTTCCCTCAGAAGTATACAAAATGGTAATAGAGCAAGTATTGCCTGTATGGGAAAGTCTGTTTAATATGATATATATGGTTGAGACACAGGTTCCAGAATCATGGTGGGAGGCCTCTATAGTCTTGATATTAAAACCTGTTAAGTATCCGGCAAAAGCAAAGTCGTATCGGCCGATATCCCTGCTGATTGCAGACTATAAGATCTTTGTCAGCATTTTAGCAGGGAGGTTGTCCAGAATTGCTCCTCAGCTTATACAAGAAGATCAAAAGGGGTTTATTCCTGGGAGGCAAATGCACGAATTGACCCAGCAGCTAATAGGGTGCATCGACATAGCTACATCAAGGTCAGTCCCCTTGGCGGCTGTCACATTGGACGCCGCCAAAGATTTTGATCGTGTTTTCTGGGAGTATTTATGGTTAGTATTAGAGATCATGGGGTTTGGGCCTTATTTTATAACCACATTAAAAGCCTATATCATCGCTCTACAGCTAGGATTCTTCTTAATCCTTAGTGGACGAGACAGGGTTGCCCCATCTCCCCTTTATTGTTTGATATATATATATTGAACCGTTTTTTCACAGCCTCGCCTTGCTTCGCTAATGAGATGCAAAGAAGGCGTGGCTGTGAAAACAACACATGAAAATGTCGTGAAGGCAGCTTCGCGATATTAACAAGGAGGTGCAGCGATTAAAAAAATTGCGCTATCTCGGCCTTAACGCTGGAATTTAACGTCTGTTAAATTCCAGACTAAGGCATACTAATAATGGTAGGTGGATTATGCTGATACGACCACAGGGTCGTATCAGCAATGTTATCGCTGTTTTCCATGGAACATTGCTGGAAAACCAGCAATGTTCCATGTTAAACACCGCTATCGCTGAAATATTATCGCCATAGCGCTATGTATTGTTAATATAGCGTTATCATGGCGATAATTTTCAGCAATAGCCGGCGATAAGATTTCTACCGCTATGTGGGGCCAGCGATAATTATCGCTGGCCCTTGTTAATATGCCCCTTAATTACTGGTGTGTGCCAGCTAACTCAGAGGTCACTAGAAAACTTCTCGAATAGACAAGAAGCTTCATCAGCCAATGAATTCCCTTCAACGTGAACGCCATCACGTTGATGACTCAGCATGTGTATTACGTGAGTGTTTTATAGTCCGTTTCGCAACTGAATTTCTTGTTCCCAAAGCGTTTTATGCTTGATTGTGTCACCTTTTGCATCTTCGAAACCATTTTGAAGTCAATTCTGTAGATATTCATTGTATGATTAAACACAATAAAAAGAATCGCACACTATGAGTGTGGGGAATTCCCGATCCGTATTTTCAAGTGCCATTTTAAATGCTTGTAGTTCAGCTCGCTGAGCTGTACAATCTCCTAGAGATTGCGTTTCTGTGACCATTGGTCTAAATTTGCCATCGAGCATACGACCTTTAACGATCGCGCATGCTGCACTATAAGCCTGCTTATCCCCCGTAGCGGGTTGTGCATATCCGTCAGTATAAATTATAAATTTGTACTGGTCAAGAGGGAGAATTTAAGTAGGCAGAGGAAATTCGTGTTCGTATTGCAGGAATGCTTGTGTTTTTAAATAAGGATCAAAAACATATTCAACATCAGTTGCAGCAAGAGAATTAACCCACTGTATCCATCTTGGATGTAAAGCTTTTGCATTCGGAATACTCGCTTTTGTAACTGCCACTAGGGCTGGTACAGGGGTTACGACCATAATGCGTTTCCTCTGTGCTAGGGCTCTTTCTTTTGCTACAGCGGTTTGAACTGCTGTCAGAATTTTTTCTGTCGATGTAAATTTAATTTCTGCTTGCGTATACAAATGTGATTTGTATGCAATTGGTACTTTTTCACCTTCGTTAAAAGTTAAGTAGGTGTATCCGCATTGACTCGGAATGATTCGGATCACTAAGTTGCATACGTTTTTGCGTGTTTGTAAGTGTTTTGTTGCTAACATGTCAGCTTGAAGTGAACGCAGGATATCTGTGTGTTCCTGTGTCCAATGTGTGTTTTTAAAATCAGGTTTGATTAATTCGTAGAGAGGTTTAACCCTTTCTGCGTAGATTAGAATGTATGTTCTTCCAAAATTTAGGATCCTAGAATCGACTGTAAGTTTTGCATTGTTTTTGGAGGTTGGAGCAGCGCACATTTTTCTAAAAAGTTGGCTGCCAGGCTTTTTCCTTCACTAGATAATTCGTATCCTAGGAAAAGGACGTTGAGATGGGCAATTCTTGATTTTTTTAAACTGAATTTATAACCTTCAGAGGTGAAGCCCAGTATAATGGTATTGACCCTGTTCAGGTCATCGTCTGTCAAATAGATATCATCGACATATGACAATGCCTCATATATTTGTAGTAACTCTGTTACCCTTGCTGAGAATAACCCTGGACTATTCATAAATCCCTGAAGGAGATGACAGAATTGACACTGGGTCCCCATTATTGAGAAAGCTGTCAAATACCTACTTTCAGGTGCTATGTTTTGACAAAAGAAACCGTTAGAAATATCTAATGTGGTTTTATATTTTTTATGTACACTGTTATTCATTAATGCTGTACTATGTGAATATTGCAATGCAAATGTTGTACAACAAGAGTTTAGGTGTCTGTAATCCAAAACTAGATGATATGTATTGTCTGGTTTGGAAACAGGAAACAAAGGATTGTTCATTGATGAGGTGCATGTTTCAATCACCCCTTGGTATTCAAGATCTCCCTGACCTGTTTTTTAGCTTCTTGCTTAATTGGATACTGCCTTTGTGCAGTTGGTTGATTTTTTAACTGGATCTTATGGTGAGGTGAGTTCTCATCACATCCTACATGATTTTTGTATAATGCTGGGGCTTGGGCCACTGCCCATTTCCTGGCATAAGTATATTTTAAATGTACTGAAACATGGTTAGAGAAGGCTGGCATAATGATGTCTTCGCCATGTGGGCACTCTCTGACAAATTCTGGTGGCCAGTCCCGTTCTGCTAGAAGTATATCATAACCCTTTGAAAGTCGCTCCCAAAAGAGTGCTTTCCCTTTTCTTGGTATGTCTCCCTTCATCCAGAGTGTTATTTCATATAACCTTTGTGGAGATCTAACCCTGGTGTCTGCAGTTTCAACTCAAATGTCTTCATTCAGGTCCACTGTCTCCAGAAGTCCCTTCAGGTTCTGGCGAGTTATTGATACTCCTGCTGCGCTGTCCAACATTGTCTTAGCCCATTCTCCATCCTTGAGTTGTGTTCTCAGAATCCTCAGCATGTCTGATCTTCAGACCTGCTACTTTCTTCTTGGAGAATTGAGGTTTTGGTTTGTTTTTCTGAACGTGTTGATCGTCTTTGGACTTCACGCATTCTTCTTTTTGATCTGACAGTCCTCTTCTTTCGGATGTCTGTGACGATATCTGAAAGGTACGAGAGGAACGTGTATCAGTATCTTGATACCTGTCAGGTTTTCTCAAATTATCCCTATTCCTGAGGTTATACCTCCTTTCAGAGGGCTCCTTTTGAGGAGATCTACCTCGGGATTGAGAATCTTTCTCTTTTGAATGTTGTTTGTTATTTTCCCACTTCCTTATAGAAGAGGTAGGATTGTTTTTAGTAAAGGCCTTTTCAGGACTATCAGACAGTTGTGGTTTAACTGTGTAAATCTATAAAATTTTGCATCTGATTAAGTAATTCTACGTCTGACATTGCTTCAAAGTCTGGGTGAGGTGTGTAGCCGGCTAAAATCGTCCATGTTGCACCTGGTCTACCTAGTGGACCGAGCCTGGTAATGTGATTCTAATGTTTTAGGGCGCCTTTAAACCAGACATCATGCTCCTGGTATGTGAGTGGAATTTCAATATCCTCTAAAGGAATATATTCCTCAGGTGGTTCATCTTCTTTGTAGAAGTGAAACGTTTTAGTTACTGGATTTGATTCTGGGAATACTATCCATGAATAGAATACCTCTGTCTGGTGAGATTCATGTACCTCTATCACAAAAACTGCTCTACCACCTCTCGGTGTTAGGCCATGTTTTATAGGTTTTAGAGTGATGGCTCTCCTTAAATTTGGAGCGATGATTTTCGCATTTTCATCGGTTTCATTAAAACCTGTATAATCAAAAGCTGCTGCGACATCGTCGGGTACAGCTCCACCGGTTCCGGTGTTATTATCCTCGTTTACGGACATTTGTTTAATGGAAATTGCAGAGCAAGTTTCAAGGGAACAAAGATAAGGTGCACAATATTTTGGAACACCATATCCTTCAACGTTGAACAAAAACCAAACAGCTAAAACATAGGATTTTTGTGCTACTCAGCTATGGCGGATATTATCCCTACCCACTCCAGACGTCTTATGGAGTATTATGAGTTGGGGTCTCTGAGAAAAGCACGACTGAGTTACTTCAGTATCTAGCATTAAATTAGTGCCTTACCAAACCGTTGGGCGCCATGTAGTGTAGTTCCTATATCCCTGATAGGCTCTGCGGATTGAAATAATATCCACTATAGTTTTAACACAGGACTGAGGTTAGTATGTCTCTATCAAGTACATTAAACTTAATTACTTGTGTGTGCCAGCTAACTCAGAGGTCACTAGAAAACTTCTCGAATAAACAAGAATGGATTCGTTTCTGACAACCGCATAAACATGACAACTTTGTTTCCCTTAGAATCGGAAAAATCTCAGAATCGTGGAAAAAATAGATAATAGTTTCACTCAGTCAATCGTGCATGCTTCGTTTCTACAGAGTTACACAGAACTAGATAGACGGGCGTTTCAATAAAAAGGGTTTATTGAACAGTCTTATTTCTCGTGCAAGAGATATGAACTGCTACAATCGTAAGACAGAATGCGAAGTATAATATATACAGCGTTAGCAGTAAGATAAAATAATACTGCAATAGCATGGTTTGTAGCTATGACAGATATTCATAAAAATACATACATAAATAACACAGGCTCAAATTTTAATACTCATCTGATGCTTCTAGCTAGTTCTACCCCAGTGTACCTAACCTAAGTGTAGTACGAGGTAAGAAGTAGGTGCTGTTTGTCTATAGTCTAGTTTAGCTATAGTTGCTAAGATTTGCCAAAAGTCCCTCTAGGTTCTAGTCCGCTCCATACCTTAGAATGAGTGAGGTTGGAAGCTCTTTCCGAGTCTCGATCTCTACCACCCCGCAAGGGGAGTCAGAAACACTGGAGCTGGATTCTCTGCGAGGAGGATGACAGCGTCTGGTCAGTGTGTCAGGCAGGGACTTGACTTCCTTCCAAACTTGCCGTGGCGAGCCGCGTTGTGCAAGTAGGCTGCCGAACTGTGGTTTGCCATGGTAAGTGAAGGTATATTTATACCTCGAAGGTGTTTATGAATGCCAGTATTGACGTAAAAGTCAGGCAGAAGAACGTCATGAATGAACCCCTAAGGAATGGATGTTTATGCATAATAAATGAGTTCTTGGAGAAATCAATATCCAAGCAAGGGGAAGTCCTAAAGGCTTAAGAGTCTGGTTTTCCAAGAACTCGTTGTGACGTAGATGAACGGATGTAGGTGGCCATGCCTGTATTTGGTTAGCATCGATAATGCCTAAATAAGGGTAGGATTTCTATGCCTAAATATGGGCAATGCGAATTGTGCCTATATAGGACATAAATCGGGAAACCTATATACGGTATCTAAATCGACACTCAACACCCACTCCACTTTCGTATGAACGACATTACTAAATCCTAAACATGCTAAACATATCTAAACTATAGCTAAATATGGATGGCTAAGAACATGTCTAAAAATACATTGTAAAATGCATGGAAACTGTTGCCAAGCATAAAAATGCACTGGTGCTGTACATATTAAAGCAATGTTTCATTCTAAGCATATATTTACATTGAATGCTAAATGAATGGACATACATATATATACACATTACGAAATGGCTCGTAAATACAGAAGAAAAAAGGCCGAAACCATTTCATGCTAAGTTACATAAATCAATTGGCATTCACAAGGTGACATATTGTCTCTGAAAGTGTATCAAAGAATTCTGTTCTCTATGAATAGTTCTACTATAAGCAGATTACTGTGCCATAAAAAGAAAAATTCAAATTTGGAAAAAAAAATGAATCATAGGAAATAGTTCCAAGTTTAGTTTTTGTTTTTAAAAATTAAGGTCAAATACAGAGTCTTCCCGGAACACTGTGTGCTGAATGAAAAGGCAGTGTATGGGGATGGAGAAAACATGAACGGGCATATCAATAAGGGGCGACGATAATATTATCACCGCTTTAGAGCCCGCTTTCGGGCGAAAAGCGGCGATAATATTATTGCATTATCATCAAGGGCACGCTAGCGCGTGATTCCTTGACGTATCGCCCCTTTTTCACACGCCGCGCCTCGATAATGAGATGCCAAAGAGGCGTGGCTGTGAAAACAACATGGGATAATATCGCGAAGGCAGCTTCGCGATATTATCAAGGAGAGTTAGTGATATAAAATCGCGTTAAGTATGCCTTAACGCAGGAATATAACGTCTGTTAAATTCCTGACTAAGGCATACCTAACATGGGGGGTGGATTGTGTGGTTAAGAGTACAGGCCCTATCATCTAGGATATAGTGGTTTTTCACCATGGAAAACAGCGCTATCCCAACTATCTCTGGAATTTTTATCGCCTCGGCGATGCGCGTTGTTGATAACGCGCTAACCGGGCGATAAATTCCAGAGATAGCCGGCGATAAATATGCAAGCGCGCTTTGCGATATTTATCGCCGGCCCTTGATAATATGCCCCGAAATCTTCTAACTCTGTAGACAAAAAGTCGTCTACCGTTGTAGGTGAAAGTTGGATTACCTCGGTTAGAAGACTAACCGCACATAGATGAGAAGCATTGCCGTCAGCATTGGTCGCATCAGCAATGTTTGTATCGGATGTTACCTGCGTGCCTGTTGTTTCCTCTCGTACCTCAGCAGTAGCAATTTGCGTCTGTGAGATCTCAATGAATGCCATCATCAGGATTGGTAGCCGCTGGGGACAACACACAACATGGGCCGTTACCGGGTCCAGCAGAGTATCGATATCCGTAGGCATGACTGATGGGAGTGTTTGACAGATGTCTAGCACGCATTGTATTGTATTGTATAGAGTTCTTCTATAGCGCTTCTTCACCGCAAAGCAGGCAGCGTAGAACAGGTAAGATGCAATCTTGCCAGATTGGTCTGAATGACAGAAACCATGTGGTATTTAATTCTCGTAGACAAGGTAAACCTAAAATTTGGACGATGCGCTCACGACACTTCATTTCCCATAGAGCTCTCTCTATGGTGTTCGGAGTGACGCTGATGATTTGGCTTGCCATATCAGAGCAGTCGGAGCAAAAATAGGATCCCTGCAACGAGTCCAAAAAGTAGTGGCAGTCTGCCAAACATAGGGGCATATCAACAAGCAGGCGTTAGAAAATTATCGCTGCTTTTGCGTCGGTTTTCGGACGAAAAGCGTCAATAATTTTATCACCTTATCTGCAAGGTCACGCTATCGTGTGAAACCTTGCCTTATCTCCATTTCCCTTAACGCCCATCTTTGCATCTCTAATGAGATGCAAAGTGGGCGTTCCTCCCCAGGATAATGGGAGAAATGTCGCTAAGCGACATTTCTCCTATTATCAAGCCTCACGCAAAGCAGCATAGCGACAGGAAAAGTAGCGATAACCTCTGTTATCGCTACTTTCCTTATGCCTGCTTTGAAACTGACTTAACCATGATATCCTATGGAAGGTTGATATCATGGCTAAGTATGTGAGGCCCTATCAGCAACCATCACCAAACTTCGTGGTATTATCGTTGGGTTTCCAGAAATAATCACACGTTTGGCAGTTAGCGCTAGGATTTTTATCGCTTTTGAGATAAGCGTTGCTAATAGCACGCTATCTCAGCGATAAAAATCCACGCTAGCCGGCGATAATTATCCTAGCACTAAGTGCGCTTAGCGATAATTATCGCCGGTTGTTGCTGATATGCCCCATAGAGTGCACAAAGTTGGGAATTATTCCGAGGACTGCTTGAAAAGGTGCTAACAGTCCTGAACACACGGTCTTAAATACATGTACAATACCGCTCGTATCAGACATGTTTAAAATACGTTCCAACATTTCTGAGAACTGTATAGGGCAGTTTGTATTCAAAAGGGCTTGTATCCCGGCAGAAGTCCTTGCGACTTGTAGATCATAGGTTTCTTTGGCCGAGGTCAGTGGCACAGTTTGTTGTAAAAGAATGGCTTTCATTCTGCTTAGAGTATCAATTCGTTTAGAAGAGATGTTCAGTGAAGGCCATAGAGGCGACTCCCTGACTGTCTGTATTTGTGGAAACAAGACTTGCATACAGCAAGTGACTCTGGATGTAACCATTACTAGATATGGCAACATGCAGCAGCAGCTGTGATCATTTAACATGAGGCAACTTCCATTTGAAAGTAGCCCAAAAATTGGATTAATCACTGCAGCTGGTGAGCCTTGCAAGTGACAGGATAAATTTGTAGTGGAACCATCTCAGGCCTCGTGTAAATTAATACCCTGACAAAGGAGAGAACCGCTTAGTGCATTTTCACAGTTTGTACCGCTAAGAAACACTTCACGCCCCCCACTCCAACATCTATGTGTGTAAAGTAAATCCCAAGATGTCTTGATGTATTCCTTACCCAACCTTTCATATTTGCCTGCTGGTATATGTTTTAGGCAATATTAAAAATGGAAAGTTGTAACAGGCAGAGTAATTTTACCATGTATGATCCACTCAGTAGCTGGTTTTTCTGCCACCGTGAATGGTAATTTTTCCAGTTTTTCAATGCTCAGCACCATATAGTCTGCTCCCTTTTGTGCCAGTCTGATCTGCTTATCAGTGAGATTGAATTCTGAAAACAGTGACGTAGTGTTAATTAAACGCCAAGGCACATAGACTGAACGCAAGTTTTGGAGCATCCAGCCTAATAGCATTATAGAACGTAATTGAGACTGACTATGTTGCAGCATGACCAAGTCTTGTTCCATGATGTCTATGGCAGAAGACACAATGCTGTCCAATGAATATATCCTGGATGACAGAGTCGTTACCCCATTGTCTACTACAGAGAGAGATTTCTCTAAATTAATATGATCAATTTCTCGTATTCGTTCTGCAGTCTCTGCTTGGGTAATCTTCCATATTTCATTATAAGCAGCGTAGATACCGGTATATATGAAATGTTTTTGACGCGGATTTCTCGGTCCTAGCAAGAATTCCCTAAGGTCTGCGCCTTCTTTAAGTAAAGATAAGGGTTGTTTTATATCCTGCAGTGTAGCTTTCTGTAGCCAATCAAGGCAGAGTTTCCCTACACTGTATGTTGTTACTACCCCTGGATGCTGTCTTTGAACATAGCGTGGGTCTGGCCTATTGACAGTGAAACCCTGTGTTTTGTTCAGGAATCGATCTTGCCAGTTGTTTGTGTCTGTGGGCCAGAGCAACCATTTTTTGCATTCTGGATCTGATCTGTTGTGATGCAAAATATTATGTACGTCGACCCCCGCCTGTGTAGTGCTATTACTTGCAGGTATAGGTATGGTCGGTGTGTTCATGTCTTTGATCTTGGCTAATCCAAGGCAAGATGTTTGTTGGACGGTGTCATTCAAAAACATAATTTGCTCAGGGATGATACCGGCTCTAAACAAAGCTTCTACCCCCTGCACTTGCCAATCTTTTGTACCCCAGACAGATTTTGTCTCAATGTTGTCTTTCCAAAAGTCGAAACCCTGTCTAGACAGTTGGGCAATAAAGGCTGTAGAATAAATCTGTTTCGTATTGGTTAACATATTTTTCGTTCCTGTCTTGTTCATATTCTTAAAATAAAACGATTCTGGGTTTGATAAGTTGAACCCTGAAAAATATGGAAATTTCATTGCAAAAGTTTTGGAGCTACCCTTTGGAGGTGTAGGACAATGTTCCCTTTGGTTATACATAAATACATTTCTAGGTGATGCAGTTTTATGCAAGAAATGATGACCATAGTGGTTATAACAATACATTTGTTCATAGACTGATGAACCCTCTAAATATTCATGATTTGTGAATACTGCAGACATCTCTAGATCAGACATCATGTTATTAACAGTCTCGAAGTCTCAATCATCAGAAAAGGTACTAGAGGTAATAAAGTCACTTAATGAAATTTTAACTAAGTGTGGAATCTTCAAATGTTCCAACGGATCAAAAATGTCATATTCAGTTCTGTCCCAAACTATACCATCTGGTATAGGAACGACTGTGATGTTCACTGCTGACAAGTCTCTTGCTTCACGATGGGATGATTTGTGTGGCTGGAGAAGTAAGTTCACTCTTTTATTTGCTGTGTCCATTTGAATGTATCTTCCATTTATCAGCATACCCAGAGTTATTACCAGAGCTAAACAAAGTAGAAAGAAGAATATTCCCAAAACAATCGATAGTTCAATCCATGGTGAAACCAAATGAGTCTTTTTCAGGAGATTAAAAAAGTCTGTTGCTTGTTCTTTGAAAGTTCTTTGTGCTGGCGTTGTTTCAGGCTTGCTGGAATCCTCAGAAAACATATCAAAGTTAATGAAATAGCCAGAGGCAGTTCTGTCAATGGTTGGAATTGCATCAGGATTAGCTGGAATCGCTGTAACCAGTTGATCACTTGTTACTTTGTTGTATACAGGTGTATCAGGACGAACTGTTATTTGGGTCTCAAGAGGGACGAGTTCCATAGCTTTGTTGCTTAGTCCTTCATTTCTCGCTGTAGAATCTTCAAAGGTGATGAGTTTCTCAGTTTGAACCTCTTGGATTGTAGCTAGCGGAGTGTGCCACTACATTCTCGGAGTCCACTTGGCCTATTGCTTAGTATCGGCCACATAGTGTGGTTTGATCAGGTCGATGGACGCAAATTTTTTCTCCGTTTTACCAGCAAGGGGCGGCAGTAATACTGTTCTTGATCCATGGATTGCTAGGACAGGTACTGGTTGTCTGTAAGAAGGCTCACATTCCTTCTTGTCCGCGATCTTTTCTCTCACTAGATCAGCAAGCTTTGGGATCCAGACAGGCCTTACTGGGATGGTTGGTTTTTCCCCAGTGGTGGTTGGCTTCAGGAACACGTTGCTTTGTTTCAATCTTAGTTCGTTTAAGTCCTGTAAAATAACCAAACGATCTTTGATATCAAACTTTTTATTTTCTACCACTGTGCCTTTCATGTCAAGGTCCGGAATCAACATTCTAGTTCCAAATAGGACTTCATATGGAGTGACACCCCCTAGAGAACTTCTTGGCAAACTGTTTAATGAGCGTTGGACACCATAAAGATGTTTGACCCACCCATCACCCGAATCTAATACCCTAGCTGTTATAGACTGCTTTATGTCCCGGATTTTTCTTTCCACAACAGAATTTCCCTCAGGATGTAATGGAGAAGAATACCGCAATGCTACGTCCAAACTGGCCATGGCTTCTTTGTAAGCTCGAGAGCGAAATGCAGGACCCTGGTCAGAATGTAGTGTGTCAATTGCGTATGTGCCGATAAAGACTCACAAATCTTTTATAACAGTTCGAGCATCAGTCGAGCGCTGAGGCCACATCCAAAGGAACCTTGAACATGAATCCACTGCGACCATGATATATTTATAGTTACCATCCCTTTGTGAGGGACCGCAGTGGTCCAGGTAAACACATGCTAATGGTTTATCTGAAATTAACAGGGGTGTCTGCACAGGACGTTTCACAGTAGAGACTTTCATCTTCTGCCATATTTCGCAGTCCAAAACATAATTCCTGGTCTGTTTCCTAATGCCTGGCCACCAGTATCTCTGTTTTAATAACGATACTGTGGCGGAAACACATGCATGGGCAGAGAGGATCCCTTCATGTGCTGCTAGGATTAGTCCTAATCTATGTTCCATGTTTGGAATTACCCTATCCCCCACTCAAGTGATTCGAGCAAACGGAACATTGTTCGCATCAATTATATATGAGTATTTAAGTGGAAACTTTTTAGGTAAAGCTGCACCGCTGCCTTTGCTTGAAGCATTGACAGCCAGTACTATTTCACTGTCTATTTTTGTTTTTGAACGAGTGATTGCAGCTACGGAAGCCATTTGCACAGCCCCTTTCGCGGCTTCATCAGCCAATGAATTCCCTTCAAAGTGAACGCCATCACGTTGATGACTCAGCGTGTGTATCACGTGAGTGTTTTGTAGTCCGTTTCACAACTGAATCACTTGTTCCCAAAGCGTTTTATGCTTGATTGTGCCACCTTTTGCATCTTTGAAACCATTTTGAAGCCAATTCTGTAAATATTCATTGTATGATTGAACACAATAAAAAGAATCGCACACTGAGTGTGGGGAATTCGCGATCCGTATTTTCAAGTGCCATTTTAAATGCTTGTAGTTCAGCTCGCTGAGTTGTATAATCTCCTAGAGATTGCGTTTTTGTGACCATTGGTCTAAATTTGCCATCGAGCATACGACCTTTATCGATCGCGCATGCTGCACTATAAGCTTGCTTACCCTCCATAGCGGGTTCTGCAGATCCATCAGTACAAATTATAAATTCGTACTGGTCAAGAGGGAGAATTTCGGTAGGCAGAGGAAAATTGTGTTTTTATTGCAGGAATGTTTGTGTTTTTAAATAAGGATCAAAAACATATCCAACATCAGTTGCAGCAAGAGAATTAACCCACTGTATCCATCTTGGATGTAAAGCCTTTGCATTTGGAATATTCGCTTTAGTAACTGCCTCTAAGGCTGGTACAGGGGTTATGACTATAATGCATTTCCCCTGTGCTAGGGCTCTTTCTTTTGCTACAGCGGTTTGAACTGCTGTCCAAAAAAATTCTGTCAATGTAAATTTCATTTATGCTTGTGTATACAAATGTGATTTGTATGCAATTGGTACTTTTTCACCTTTGTTAAAAGTTAAGTAGGTGAATCCGCATTGACCCGGAATGATTCGGATCACTAAGTTGCATACGTTTACGCGTGTTTGTAAGTGTTTTGTTGCTAACATGTCAGCTTGAAGTGAACGCAGGATATCTGTGTGATCCTATGTCCAATGTGTGTTTTTAAAATCAGGTTTGATTAATTCGTAGAGAGGTTTAACCCTTTCTGCATAGGTTAGAATGTATGTTCTTCCAAAATTTAGGAAACCTAGAATTGACTAAGTTTTTCATTGTTTTTGGAGGTTGGAGCAGCGCACATTTTTCTAAAAAGTTGGCTGCCAGGCTTTTTCTTTCACTTGATAATTCGTATCCTAGGAAAAGGACGTTGAGATGGGCAATTCTTGATTTTTTTTAATTGAATTTATAACGTTCAGAGGTGAAGTCCAGTATAAAGGTATTCAATCTGTTCAAGTGCCTGTTCAGGTCATCGTCTGTCAGATATCATCGACATATGACAATGCCTTGTCATCATAAATTTGTAGTAACTTTGTTACCCTTGCTGAGAATAACCCTGGACTATTCTTGAATCCCTTAGGGAGACGACAGAATTGACACTGAGTCCCCATTATTGAGAAAGCTGTCAAATACCTTCTTTCGGGTGCTATGTTTAGACAAAAGAAACCGTTAGAAATATCTAATGTGGTTTTATATTTTTTATGCACAATGTTATTCATTAATGCTGTACTATGTGAATTATGCACTGCAAATGTTTTACAGCAAGAGTTTAGGTGTCTGTAATCCAAAACTAGACGATATGTATTGTCTGGTTTGGAAACAGGAAACAAAGGATTGTTCATTGATGAGGTGCATGTTTCAATCACCCCTTGGTATTCAAGTTGATCTAAGATCTCCCTGACCTGTTTTTTAGCTTCTTGCTTAATTGGATACTGTCTTTGTGCAGTTGGTTGATTTTTTAACTGGATCTTATGGTGAAGTGAGTCCTCATCCCATCCTACATGATTTTTGTATAATGCTGGGGCTTGGGCCACTGTCCATTTCCTGGCATAAGTATATTTTAAATGTACTGGAACATGGTTAGAGAAGGCTGGCATAATGATGTCTTTGCCATGTGGGCACTCTCTGACAAATTCTGGTGGCCAGTCCCGTTCTGCTAGAAGTATATCATAACCCTTTGAAAGTCGCTCCCAAAAGAGTGCTTTCCCTTTTCTTGGTATGTCTCCCTTCATACGGAGTGTTATTTCATAAAACCTTTGTGGAGAACTAACCCTGGTGTCTGCAGTTTCAACTCGAATGTCTTCATTCAGGTCCACTGTCTCCAGAAGTCCCTTCAGGTTCTGGCGAGCTATTGATACTTCTACTGCGCTGTCCAACATTGTCTGAGCCCATTCTCCGTTCTTGAGTTGTGTCCTCAGAATCCTCGGCATGTCTGATCTTCAGACCTGCTACTTTCTTCTTGGAGAATTGAGGTTTTGGTTTGTTTTTCTGAACGTGTTGATCGTCTTTGGATTTCACGCGTTCTTTTTTTTTATCTGTCCGTCCTCTTCTTTCAGATGTCTCTGACGATATCTGAAAGGTATGAGAGGAACCTGTTTCAGTATCTTGATACCTGTCAGGTTTTCTCAAATTATCCCTATTCCTGAGGTTATACCTCCTTTCAGAGGGCTCCTTTTGAGGAGACCTACCTCAGGATTGAGAATCTTTCTCTTTTGAATGTTGCTTGTTATTTTCCCACTTCTTTTTAGAAGAGGTAGGATTGTTTTTAGTAAAGGCCTTTTCAGGACTTTCAGACAGTTGTGGTTTAACTGTGTAATTCTATAAAATTTTGCATCTGATTAAGTATTTCTACGTCTGACATTGCTTCAAAGTCCGGGTGAGGTGTGTAGGCGGCTAAAGGGCATATCAGCAACAACCGGCGATAATTATCGCTAAGCGCACTTAGCGCTAGGATAATTATCACCGGCTAGCGTGGATTGTTATTGCTGAGATAGCGTGCTATTAGCAACGCTTATCTCAAAAGCGATAAAAATCCTCACGCTAACTGCCTAATGTGAGATTATCGCTGGAAACCCAGCGATAATCTCACGCAATGTGGCGTGAGCTTGATGATAGGGACTCACAAACTTAGCCATGATATCCACCTTCCATAGGATATCATGGCTAAGTCAGTCCTGAAGCAGGCGTAAGGAAAGTAGCGATAACAGGGGTTATCGCTACTTTTCTTGCCGCTATGCTTCATAGCGTGGGGATTGATGATAGGTGAAATGTCGCTTAGCGACATTTCTCTTGTCATGGCAGGTCAGGAACGCCCACTTTGCATCTCATTAGAGATGCAAAGATGGGCGTTAGGAATTCCTACGCTAACGCACGTTTTCACGCGTTAGCGTGAGCTTGCTAATTAGGCGATAAAATTTTCGCCGGTTTTTGGCCGTAAACGGCCGCAAAAGCGGCGATAATTCTATCGCCTCGCCTTGCTGATATGCCCCCATAATCGGCCATGTTGCTCCTGGTCTACCTAGTGGACCGAGCCTGGTAATGTGATTGTAATGTTTTAGGGCGCCTTTAAACCAGAGATCATGTTCCTGGTATGTGAGTGGAATTTCAATATCCTCGAAAGGAATATATTCCTCAGGTGGTTCATCTTCTTTGTAGAAGTGAAACGTTTTAGTTACCGGATTTGATTCTGGGAATACTATCCATGAATAGAATACCTCTGTCTGGTGAGATTCATGTGCCTCTATCACAAAAACTGCTTTACCACCTCTCGGTGTTAGGCCATGTTTTATAGGTTTTAGAGTGATGGCTCTCCTTAAATTTCGAGCGATGATTTTCGCATTTTCATCGGTTTCATTAAAACCTGTATTATCAAAAGCTGCTGCGACATCGTCGGGTACAGCTCCACCGGTTCCGGTGTTATTTTCCTCGTTTACTGACATTTGTTTAATGGAAATTGCAGAGCAAGTTTCAAGGAAACAAAGATAAGGTTCACAATATTTTGGAACACTGTTTCCTTCAACGTCGAACAAAACCAAACAGCTAATACATAAGATTTTTGTCCTACTCAGCTATGGCGGATATTATCCCTACCCACTCCAGACGTCTTATGTAGTATTATGAGTAGGGGTCTCTGAGAAAAACACGACTGAGTTACTTCAGTATCTAGCATTAAATTAGTGCCTTATCAAACCGTTGGGCGCCATGTAGTGTCGTTCCCATATCCCTGATAGGCTCTGCAGATTGAAATAATATACACTATAGTTTTGACACAGGACTGAGGTGAGTATGTCTCTATCGAGTACATTAACTTAATTACTTGTGTGTGCCAGCTAACTCAGAGGTCACTAGAAAACTTCTCGAATAAACAAGAAGGGATTAGTTTCTGACAACCGCATAAACATGACAACTTTGTTTCCCTTAGAATCAGAACAATCTCAGAATCGTGGAACCAATAGATAATAGTTTCACTCAGTCAATCGTGCATGCTTCGTTTCTACAGAGTTACACAGAAATAGATAGACGGGCGTTTCAATAAAAAAGGTTAATTGAACAGTCTTATTTCTCGTGCAAGAGATATGAACTGCTACAATCGTAAGACAGAATGCGAAGTATAATATGTACAGCGTTAGCAGTAAGATAAAATAATACTGCAATAGCATGGTTTGTAGCTATGACAGATATTCATAAAAATACATACATAAATAACACAGGCTAACATGTTGATACTCATCTGATGCTTCTAGCTAGTTCTACCCCTGTGTACCTAACCTAAGTGTAGTACGAGGTAAGAAGTAGGTGCTGTTTGTCTATAGTCTAGTTTAGCTATAGTTGCCAAGATTTTCCAAAAGCCCCTCTAGGTTCTAGTCCGCTCCATACCTTAGAATGAGTGAGGTTGGAATCTCTTTCCGAGTCTCGATCTCTAACACCCCGCAAGGGGAGTCAAAAACACTGGAGCTGGATTCTCTGCGAGGAGGATGACAGCGTCTGGTCAGTGTGTCAGGCGGGGACTATGGTTTGCCATGGTAAGTGAAGGTATATTTATACCTCGAAGGTGTTTAGGAATGCCAGTAGTGACGTAAAAGTCGGGCAGAAGAACGTCATGAATGAACCCCTAAGAAATAGATGTTCATGCATAATAATGAGTTCTTGGAGAAATCAATATCCAAGCAAGGGGAAGTCCTAAAGGCTCAAGAGTCTGGTTTTCCAAGAACTCGTTGTGATGTAGATGAACGGATGTAGGTGGCCATGCCTGTATTTGGTTAGCATGGATAATAACTAAATAAGGGTAGGATTTCTATGCCTAAATATGGGCAATGTGAATTGTGCCTATATAAGGACATACATCGGGAAACCTAAATACGGTATCTAAATCGACACACAACAACAAGGAAGGCAGTTTTCAGAGTAAGTGGCCTAAGAGGACAGTTATGAAGAAGCTCAAAGGGAGAGCACATAAAATATGCTAGAACAAGGTTCAAATCCCACTGGGGCATTATGAAAGGAGATGGAAGCAATAGATGACTAATGCCCTTAAAGAATCATTTTACAATAGGAGACTTTAATAAGGATGGCTGATATTGCAGCTGACGAACCTGCAAAGATAGCAGCAAGATTGCTTTTGAGAGTGCCCAGAGCACAACCCTGCAGGGCCAAAGATAGTATGTACAAGAAGACCTCTGAAAGAGGGGCAAAAAGGGGATCCGCAGCCTTTGATGTGTACCATGCCACAAACTTGTTCCATCTACTGGCGTATACCAATTTAGTAGAGGGACGCCTGGCTGCCAAGATGACATTATAGACTTCAGGCAGAAGGTCGAAAGCTGTCAACTGTTGCCGCTCAATCTCCACGCGAGGAGGTGGAGACTGGACAGGTTCAGGTGAAGAACCGCCCCCTGCTGCTGTGACAGAAGATCCTCCCGAAGGGGCAGTCTGATCAGAGGATTGATGGCCATGCTTAGAAGCTCGGGGTACCAGATTCTTCGTGCCCCGTCCGCAGCCACAAGAATAACTTGAGACCGGTTGCGCTTGATCTTCTTGAGCACTCAGGGCAGAAGTGGTACAGGCAGAAAGGCCAAGCGAGTGCCGCCTTGGAAACTCCAACAAGTAAAACTGCTGACATTGTGCGTTCTTTTCAGTGGTTAAAAGATCTAACCAAGGCTCTCCCCAATGCTGTAAGAGACATTGAACCACCTCCAAGTGAAGACACCATGCGTGATTGACCAAGCACCGATGGCTGAGTTCGTCCGCCCTGGTATTCAGATATCCCGCCAGGTGTTAAATCACCAGGGTCATGCCCTGATGTTCCAGCCATGTCCAGAGGTGAAGAGCTTCCTGGCAAAGGGTCCCCAACCTGGCCTTGTTTGTTGCAGTACCACATGGTGGTGATGTTGTCTGTGAACACCTGCACCACTTTCCCTTTGAGAGAGGGAAGGAATGTTTTCAGTGCCAGATGTATCGCCCGGAGCACCAGCAGAATGACATGGAGCCCGCACTCCGCTGGAGACCAGACGCCTCTGATCTCTGCCTCTCCCAGATGGCCGCCCCATCCCAGAAGTGACTCATCTGTCACCACTGTTAGATATGGTTGGGGAAGGGAGCGGGATCTGCCTCTGACCCAAGCTTGGTTGGTTATCCACCCCTGCAATTGTTGTGAAGTTCTCTCCAAGATATGAACGTTGTTGGAAAGATTCCACTGATGTTGTGCCCACTGGAACTTCAGGTCCAACTGCAGACCCCGCATATGTCATCTGGCATGATCCACCAGTAGGTTGCAGGAGGCCATGAGGCCCAGCAGCCTCAGAGTCATTTTCACTGAAGTCCGGGATAGAAGCTGAAACATCAGTATCATAGCACAAATATCCCGGACTCACTGCTCGGGAGGATAGGCCCTAAACTGCACTGTGTAAAGGACAGATCTGTAGAAAGGGAGCATCTGAGAGGGAGTCAGGTGTGACTTCGGCCCATTTATAGTGAACCCCAGCGGGTGCAAGAGGTCCGCCGTAGTCTGGCGGTGGGAGACAACAACCTGGAGTGAGCCAGCCTTCAACAGCCAGTCGTCAAGATAGAGGAAGACTGGAACCCCTGATCTGCACAGATGAGCTGCGACCACTGCCATCACTTTTGCGAACACCCGAGGGGCACTGGTAAGGCCAAAGGGAAGCACAGTGAACTGAAAGTGCTCGAGGCCCATCATGAACCATAGATGGAATCTGTGGGCTGGCAAGACGGGAATATGGAAATATGCGTCCTGCAAGTCCAACGCCACCATCCAGTCTCTGGGGTCGTGGACAGACAGGACCTGAGCCAAAATGAGCATTTGGAACATCTCCTTCTGGAGACAGCGGTTGAGGGCCCTGAGGTCTAGAATAGGACGCAGGCCTTTGTCTTTCTTGGGCACCAGAAAGTAGAGGGAATAGCAACCACAACTTATTTCTGGCGCAGGGACCCTCTCTATAGCTCCCTTGGCCAAGAGAGCTGAAACTTCCTGGCAGAAAAGTGACAAATGATCCTCCGACATGTGATCGAAAGACAGTGGCATGGAGGAAGGGTAGTTTTGAAGGGGAGGGAATAGCCTCTGCGGACTATTAGCAAAATCCACCTGTCCGACGTGATAGATTGCCAGTGGAGGAGGTGATGGTGAATCCTGCCTCCCACTGGCCGTTAATGGGCCTGAAACATCGGACTAGGAACGTTTGGAGGCTGTAGCAAGGGGAGAAAGTCTGGACTGGCCCACCAGCTGGCTCCTAGATCCGAGAGGTCACTGGGTCCCACCTCTGTGGCCACGCAGAGGCTGGGCAGCTTGGGTGAGCCAGTGGGTAGACTGGGCCAGACGTGGTTGGGTGCCCCTTTCGTAGCCATGAAAGGGACGAAAAGCAGACTGGAGTGGGCGAGAAGGCATGGCAAGGCCCAAAGATCTGGCTGTAGCCCAAGAATCTTTAAAGCGCTCATGGGCCGAGTTTGCTTTGTCGCCAAAAAGACGACGATCATCAAAGGGCATGTCCATCAAGGTTGACTGGACATTCCCCGAAAAGCCAGATGTCCTCAACCAGGCATAGCACCTGAGGGTTACTGACGTGGCAATCATTCTGCCCAGTGAGTCGGTGATATCCAGTCCACATCTGATCGTGATTTTGGCTGCGCCTCTCCTATCCGCCACTGCCAGGTGGAGGATGGCCCGGGCCTCCTCCAGGCACTGAGTCAGCACATGCGCAACTTTGTCCCAGAAGGTATGGGCATATCGGCCCAAGAGGCATGTGGTATTCATGGCCCGCAGTGCCAAGCTGGAGGAAGAGAACATATGCTTCCCAAGATGGTCCAGCTTCTTGGATTCCCTATCTGGAGGGGCAGAAGGAAATGCACCCTTTGAAGAAGAGGCTTGGACCACCAAACTCTTGGCGTCAGGGTGTTGGGTTAGGAACACTGGGTCACCCGGGGCCGTGCGGTGGCGGTGGGTAATCATTTTCTCCACAGGAGTCCCTGTGCTGGGCTTGTACCAGGTGCCCAGGAGGACATCAGTGAGGGTTTTGTTAATGGCAATAGGGGTTCAGAAGTGGATGCCGCAGGCTGAAGCACCTCCCTCAGGAGGTTAGTTCTGACCACCACCGTAGGGGGAGAAAGCAAGCCAGTGTCTGGAGAATTGTCCACACCACTAGCATCACCCAGGTCCTTTCGCTAGTCCGGTTCTTCGAGCTGGTCAGTTACAGTGTCCAGCGACCCCTCCCAGTCCTCATCACCACCCTCTGGTCGATAGGTAACACCAGTACCCTCCGGCACCGGTTCTGACGTCGGCCGACATCTGTCTGGCACTGGGTCCAACTCGGGGATGAGGATGGGGACGGAGTGGGTCAGGGCATGACCAGTGCTGCTGGCATCATCGTTGTTGAGATCAGCACTGGGGAAGGTCAAGTGAGATCAACTAGCATCGATCTGGATCCAGGCCTGGGTCCATGGGGTCCCCTAGTGCCGGAGCCACAGGGATCGAAGGCCCAGGACCCCGACCCGCTCAGTGGGGCCCGAAGGCTCGCCGGTGGAGTCAGGCTGCCCAAAGACAAGGTATAAGACCTCGTAAAACTGTTAAAGTTGGGCAGAGTACACTCCAGCTCCCGGAAATGGGGGGAGGCGCAGATTCATCCCTGAATCAGACACCGGAGACTGAGCCTTTGAACGATGACGCTCCGAATCCCGCGTCGCATCAGCCGACCGACGGGGAGAAGGTGAAGAGCACTTGTGCTTCTTCGCCTTCTTCTTGTGTTTGGACTTACCCGATGACCTTGATGGCTTGGAGTGTGAAGAGGAGTGGGGGATCTGCGAACGGCCTTGAAACCTTCCTCTCGAACGAGACCGGGAACGACTCGGAGCCGCCCACCAGGCCCCCAACAACTTTTGGGACTGCTCCCACAAAGACTTCGGATGCATGGCCCGGTAGTCGGAGTGCTCCAGACACCACAAGCACACGAGGTGCGGTTCCGTCACCAACATCATCTTGTGACAGGACCCGCAAGGCTTGAAAGCGGTCTAACATTGGGGCATCCCTCACGCACCTGGACTCGACAAAACATCACAAAAAGGCTAGCCAAAAAGTCGCTAAGGGGTAGCTTTTTCTGGATCTGTGCTAGGCTGGCCCGAAAAAAGAAAGAACTGATGTCAGCGCACAGGGGTGGCGTCTAAGTAGGCACCGCAACATAATCCCGGCGACCACGATGCCAACGACAAATGCGGAGTCAACCAACGCCACCATCCGACGCGCAGGGGTACTGAAGAAACAAATCCGGATTCAGTCTAACTCCTGAGGGAAATTCTAAGGTAAGGAATCTACAACTAACTGTCTCTTTCAGATTGTGTGTTTGGACTGTTGATGGTGGCAGTCATTTGTAGCCACAAGAGAAGCGGTGCTTTAGAACAAGCCAGATAGGATTTGCTGCATCTTGGACCTAAAATCCATTCTACACAACGCAGCTGTAAGGCAATGTTTTCCATAACGGAGGAGGTGGGAGAAGGAAGAGATAGTTGTGACACTGAATAGGGTTAAGTGGAGCATGAGAGATTACAGGAAGGCAATGTCAGAGCCACGCACACACCCATAATGGTGTAAATGTATGATAATGAGCATATGGCATACGGTATATGATTCTGCTTTGCTAACATTTAAATACCTAACTAACAACAAGACTTAGGATCCCAGACATTTATGTGCATCTCTACAACTAAATTATGTTTGGGGGAAGCCCCAAATCAACACCAGGCAGCGATGCAACCCTTGCTGGTCTCCTCCTTGGCCTTGGAGATGTGTGAGGAGTGGAAAAGGGAATGAGGTGGATGGAATGGAGTAAGAAGAATTGTTATCTCTTTCAACAAAAGGGATTATGTGGGATAATGTCATATCCTAACATTCCAAGACTTTGGCCAGATGTAGGAAAGTAGCTTATTAGTAAGTGAAGACATACACCCTCAGCTAGTAAATGTATCAAAATCACTAATAGGTCCAGTCAAGTCTCAGTAAATGAATCCATGTTCAACCCTAGGTAGGGTAGCAAAAAAGCAGTCAGGCTTAACTTAGGAGACAGGTATGTGTAAAGCATTTAATACCAAGAAAACAGTAAATAACCAAAATACGCAACACAGTAAAAATCCAACACAAATTTATACAAATAGAGATTTTTTTAATCTTTAAAATGACATAGAGATGACAAACATGCAATGTAGGAAATAGGAGATATAAATTTTTTTTAATTAAATAAAGAAATTCTAGCACCAAATAGCTTACAGCACCACTCGTGGGTATCTGGTTTCCCTGGCACGGTAAAAAGTCACAGCTTTAGGCCAACCACAATGGAAGGCGGGTCCGATAGGTTGAGGGCTATGCCCTGGTCTAAAGTTTAACTCCAGACTTATTCTATTTCTTGAAGCTTTACTCTCGACGGCGAGTCCTCAGATTCCTCAGATCTGGCATCCCATTTGACGAATGCAGCCTGCTGCAGCATGATGTCTTGGTTAGCCTCTGGAAGTCTTAGTCCTTGATGGCAATGGTGAGGAGCTCCGGAGCTTTCAGCGGGACAAACCAGCGTGGTGAGGCTAATTTGTGAGTCGACGGTGGCGGCTTGACTCTCGATGTCCAGTCGGTCTTCTCCTGGAGCTTTTCTGCTAAATTTTGCAGAAAGTTTCCAACCTTTAGTTCTTGCTGTTCCTTGGCTTCTTTGGGGATAACAAGACTCTGTGTTGCCTCTTGGGAACTAGGACTCAATTTACGACAATGCACCTCCACAGTCTAGGAAAAATCCAATTGCAACTGGTCAGCTGGGGTGATCCTCTATTTTGCTTGGCAGGTGGCATCTTCCAGCTCTGTTGGACCTATTGCTGATCAGGGAGTCTACTCATTTTCCTTTGAGTCAGACACAGTCCTGTCTTTGTGGAGCCTTGTGAGTGCAGCAGGTGCAGTCCTTCTGAGTGCAGTCCTTCTTCTGATGTTCCAGGCAGTGATCCGAGAAGCTTCTGCAGATCACCCATAATCATCCTCTACTCTTGGCTGTCAAGAGAGGGGAACACCAACAAATAGGGGTAAAGTTACCTCCCTCAGCGATGACCACTTCCTGTGAAGTATGGTATATTTGTGACGCAGAATGCACCGTTTTTGCCAAAATCAAAAACGAAAAAATCTCTCCAGGGTGTGATTGTCTGTGTAACCAAACACAAAGGTGTGACTACCATCCGACTACACTGCCCTTCCAGCTCCTCTCCTAATCTAATTGGGGGTCTCCCGTCTGGCTGGGGATCAAGGATGTGGGGGCTGGCCTGGTTCCTGTGACATCTGTTCTCCTGTCTTTTAAGTTCAGTGTGTCTCCCCAACCCCCTTCCTCTCCCTCGCTTCTCCTGGAAGCAAATCTCCTCCCATCACATGGCTGTATTGTTTCAGCCCCAGGCCACTTCCTACCTACTCAGGGAGAAGCTTGGCTCAGGCTACCAAAGGCTGACCAATCAGAAGACGCTGCTGCAGGGCTGTTTTAGGTAACTCCAGGCTTGTAAGTTCTAAAACTACTTTCTTGTAATAGTTATATTAAATACGTTGGCAAATTGTTTGATTTATTGTGATCATTAATTTGATACTTTGAACGAAATTGCTAGCTAGCTACAATCAAAAGTTAGACTTTATTAAGTTTAATAAAGCCCTCCCATGTTAGCCTAGGGGGCTAGCAGCACTAACATAGGAAAAAATGGCTTGTTTTTTTCTACCAGAGCTTAAAAAATATATTTTATATTGTCCCTGCTTTTTATCATAATGCACCCTACCCTTGGGGGTAACTTATAAGTTAAAAAAATAGTTCTGGGCTTTGGAAGTACTTTAATTCCAAAACCGAAATTTAACATAGTTTTATTATAAAACCAGCCTGCAAAGCAGGCCTGGCTTTAAAAGGACACCAGAGACCACAGCTGTGCTGTACGTCCACTGGGGTCTCCAAACCTACATGCCCTACCACATACTAGGTTGTCTTCGCCAATTAAAATTATAATTAAAATTATTATACCAATTACCATAAACCTTTAAAGGATAGACCACTGGCCCTGGGCCTTGTTAGCTGAGCCCAGGGCACTTTCAGAGTGAGTAACCTCCATCATCAGTCAAAAAATTAGCTTGATCAGGAGAAAAAGGATGACTGTCCTACACCAGTCTATTCATTGTTAGTCTTATTGCCATTGCTTTAAATCGGCTGGTACTTGCACTTCCTTATTTGGACAGAGATTACCTGTAGTTCTCGGCAGAGTTGCAATTATTTTAATTGAAGAGGACTGGCACTGCTCAGTAGCAAGTCGGTACTCTAACGTAGGGCACCCACACTCTTTCTTTTCGCTTTCAAGCATTGCCTGTTGCCCCTTACCGCCTGCCATCCTGCAGCTGATGGTAGGGTTGGAGGTGCTGAGGGGCATATTATCAAGCACAACGTTAAAATTATCGCCGCTTTAGCGGCAGAAAACTGCCGCTAAAGCGGCGATAATGGGCTTGATAATATGCCGCAGAGAATTCCAATAGAAGCCCATGTTGACACCAGAACATGGGCTTCTATGGGAATTCTCAAGGGCATATTATCAAGCCCATTATTGCCGCTTTAGCTGCAGTTTTCTGCCGCTAAAGCGGTGATAATTTTAACGCTGTTTCTTGATAATATGCCCCTGAGTCGGTTAAGAACACGAGTGGGATTTTGCCTGGTGCTTTTGTTACATCTATTTTGCCTAGGCCTCCTGATAAGAAAGTCTTATTATTCTCTCACGATGCCCCTGATCACAGTGAGTAAACACGCTGCTTTAGTAGCCTATCCATAATTGGCCAGGAGAGTTTTCTGCCTTTCTTCCATGGCACTGAATCTGTGCCTCATCTACTTTAGCACTTGGACACTCTTTCATCTCGCTCTTCATGGTGGGATTACTTTTTCCCCTCTTATGTAAGACTATACCTTGGGGCAGATTTACAAGCCCCTTGCGCCTCATTTACGCCGCCGGTGCGTCACTTTTGTGACGCAGCGGCGGCGCAAATCCTGCGCCATGGTGCGGGGTACTTAAAAGTGGCTGAGTGAAATCTACAAGATTTCACTCAGTCACTTTTAGGCCCATGCTGCGTCAAAACCCTGCGCCTGCCTGAAGCAGGCGTAAGGATTGACGCAGCATTAACAAGATAGGACCCCCAGACCATTGCTGGAGCTGCGTCGCGCTTGCGACGCAACTTCAGCAATGCGCCACTTTTACGGCATAGATGCGTCACGCATCTGTGCCGTTTTTGCCCCATGGTGCGCCGCATTGTAAATGCAGCGCATCCATGGTGGCGGAGTTGTGGCGCACAATAACTGCCGCATCCCTGCTGATATGCAGGGATGTGCCAGTTATTGTAAATATGCCCCCATATGTCTTGTTGTAGGCCCATAAAATGTAATACCTTGGGAATGTTGCATGTGAACCCCCAATTCCTATGCCAAGTGGTTGCATGTCAACATTGTGTGTCATTCAAAACGGTGAATTATAAGAAATATTGTGCTTCACTGATCACATATGTTCACCTTGATTAGCCCACACATATTCCCACTGCCTAACTTCAAAAATACTTGTCCCTAACGTTTACCATGCAGAGCTTTGAAAACAAACATTTGGTTCTACTCCCTCGTTGTTAACTTATTCCAGATGTACTTTTCTTTTTCTCTGCATGATATTTAAATACTACGGGGCAGATTTACAAGCGCCTCATTTACGCCGCCGTGACGCAGCGGCGGCGCAAATCCTGCGCCATGGTGCGGGGTACTTACAACGTGACGCATCTGGGAGATGCTTCACGTTGTAAAGCCCTGCGCCACATGTAGGCGTTCCTGCGCAGGGGGGGGGCGTTCCGGCGCAGGAACGCCTCCTAAAAGTGGCTGAGTGAAATCTACAAGATTTCACTCAGTCACTTTTAGGTCCATGCTGCGTCAAAACCCTGCGCCTGCCTGAAGCAGGCGTAAGGATTGACGCGGCATTAACAAGATAGGGCCCCCCAGAGCATTGCTGGAGCTGCGTCGGGCTTGCGACGCAACTCCAGCAGTGCGCCACTTTTACGGCACAGATGCGTCACGCATCTGTGCCATTTTTGCCCCATGGTGCGCCGCATAGTAAATGCAGTGCATCCATGGTGGCGGAGCTGTGGCGCACAATAACTGGCGCATCCCTGCTGATATGCAGGGATGCGCCAGTTATTGTAAATATGCCCCTACGGGGTTTATTTACAAGCCCCGTAGTGTTGCGCCACTTTTGCGTCACTTTTCCCATGTTAAAAATGACGCAAAAGTGGAGCAAGGGGCTTGTAAATCTGCCCCTACATTGTTCTCACTCTTTGTCATTGCAGGGTGCCGCCCATTTTCATTTTAAACCCTACGGGGCAGATTTACAAGCCCCTTGCATGACTTTTGCACGGCGCTGCAGTTGCGTCACTTTTTTGACGCAACAGTGGCGCAAACAATGCGGCCTATTTACAACGTGATGCATCTAGGGAGATGCGTCACGTTGTAAAGCCCTGTGTCACATTATACCTTCGTCAGGTATAATGGGGCAGATTTATAATAACAGGCGCATCCCTGCATATCAGCAGGGATGCGCCAGTTATTATGCGCCACAGCTGCGCCACCATGGATGCGCCGCATTTATAATGCGGTGCACCATGGGGCAAAAACGGCACAGATGCGTGACGCATCTGTGCCGTAAAAGTGGCGCACTGCTGGAGTTGCGTCGCAAGTGCGATGCAGCTCCAGCAATGCTCTGGGGGGCCCTATCTTTACAATGCTGCGTCAATCCTTACGCCTGCTTCAAGCAGGCGCAGGGTTTTGACGCAGCATGGGCCTAAAAGTGACTGAGTGAAATCTTGTAGATTTCACTCAGCCACTTTTAGGAGGCGTTCCTGCGCCGGAACGCCCCCACCTGCCCTGGAACGCCTACATGTGGCGCAGGGCTTTACCACGTGACGCATCTCCCAGATGCGTTACAACAAACAAATGATGGACGGAATGCTGACAATGCAGACATTCTCCCCCAGTCAAGAGATCTGGGTTAAATCCATCGTTCTTTTGCCCACTACGCCACCCCAGTTTAGACATGGCCATATGCAAATCAGTCTTGACCCTGTGCCTCATGGGAACAGTCCAGCCCGAACTGCCAAGCCATGTCTTCCCTGGACCGGAATCAAGTATCCTAGGACCAGTTTCTGGCTATCAGCCGTCATCAGCCAGGATAGCTTGACTCCAGTGGCGTAGTGAGCACGGGTCCCACGTCTGGGAATACCCATCCCACTTAGGGCGAAAAGCGTTACAACAAACAAATGATGGACGGAATGCTGACAATGCAGACATTCTCCCCCAGTCAAGAGATCTGGGTTAAATCCATCGTTCTTTTGCCCACTACGCCACTTCAGTTTAGACATGGCCATATGCAAATCAGTCTTGACCCTGTGCCTCATGGGAACAGTCCAGCCCGAACTGCCAAGCCATGTCTTTCCTGGACCGGAATCAAGCATCCTAGGACCGGTTTCTGGCTATCAGCCGTCATCAGCCAGGATAGCTTGACTCCAGTGGCGTAGTGAGCACGGGTCCCACGTCTGGGAATACCCATCCCACTTAGGGCGAAAACTGGAAATGGCATGGTGAGCAAAAAAACGATGGATTTAGGCCCAGATCTCTGTACTGTGATGAATGTATGACATTGTTCTGCATTCTGTCCATCAATTGTTGTTTTTGCATTTGTCACCCCGAGTGGGAAGGGTATGCTCAGACGTGAGTCCCTTGCTCTCCATGCCACTGGAATCAAGCTATCCTGGCTGACGAGGGCTGAAAGCCCGAAACCGGTCCTAGGATGCTTGTTTCCAGTCTAGGGAGGACCTGGCTTGGCAGTTCGGGCTGGACTGTTCCCATGGGGCACAGGGTCAAGACTGATTTGCATATGGCTGGGTTCAAACTGGAATGGCATGGTGAGCAAAAAAACGATGGATTTAGGCCCAGATCTCTGTACTGGGGTGAATGTATGACATTGTTCTGCATTCTGTCCATCAATTGTTGTTTTTGCAATTGTCACCCCGAGTGGGAAGGGTATGCTCAGACGTGAGTCCCTTGCTCTCCATGCCACTGGAATCAAGCTATCCTGGCTGACGAGGGCTGAAAGCCCGAAACCGGTCCTTTGATGCTTGTTTCCAGTCTAGGGAGGACCTGGCTTGGCAGTTCGGGCTGGACTGTTCCCATGGGGCACAGGGTCAAGACTGATTTGCATATGGCTGGGTTCAAACTGGAATGGCATGGTGAGCAAAAAAACGATGGATTTAGGCCCAGATCTCTGTACTGGGGTGAATGTATGACATTGTTCTGCATTCTGTCCATCAATTGTTGTTTTTGCATTTGTCACCCCGAGTGGGAAGGGTATGCTCAGACGTGAGTCCCTTGCTCTCCATGCCACTGGAATCAAGCTATCCTGGCTGACGAGGGCTGAAAGCCCGAAACCGGTCCTAGGATGCTTGTTTCCAGTCTAGGGAGGACCTGGCTTGGCAGTTCGGGCTGGACTGTTCCCATGGGGCACAGGGTCAAGACTGATTTGCATATGGCTGGGTTTAAACTGGAATGGCATGGTGAGCAAAAAAACGATGGATTTAGGCCCAGATCTCTGTACTGGGGTGAATGTATGACATTGTTCTGCATTCTGTCCATCAATTGTTGTTTTTGCATTTGTCACCCCGAGTGGGAAGGGTATGCTCAGACGTGAGTCCCTTGCTCTCCATGCCACTGGAATCAAGCTATCCTGGCTGACGAGGGCTGAAAGCCCGAAACCGGTCCTTTGATGCTTGTTTCCAGTCTAGGGAGGACCTGGCTTGGCAGTTCAGGCTGGACTGTTCCCATGGGGCACAGGGTCAAGACTGATTTGCATATGGCTGGGTTCAAACTGGAATGGCATGGTGAGCAAAAAAACGATGGATTTAGGCCCAGATCTCTGTACTGGGTGAATGTATGACATTGTTCTGCATTCTGTCCATCAATTGTTGTTTTTGCATCTCCCAGATGCGTCACGTTGTAAATACCCCGCACCATGGCGCAGGATTTGCGCCGCTGCTGCGTCACAAAAGTGACGCAACGGCGGCACAAAAGTGGCGCAAGTGCAACATAAATCTGCCCCAATGTATGCAGGGTGGGCGTTCCCACGCAGGAAGGCCTCGTAAAAGTGACTCAGTGAAATCTACAAGATTTCACTGTGCCACTTTTAGGACGCCACTGCGTCAAAACCTTACGCCTGCTTCAAGCAGGCATAAGTAGTGATGCAGTGTAGTGGGAAAAGGCCTCAACACGCATTGCTGGAGTTGCGTCGTGCTTGCGACACGACTCCAGCAAATGCGTGACATTTCCGCCAACAGATGCGTCAGAATTTCTGACGCATCTGTCAATCCTTGCGCCATAGTGCGCCGTATTGTAAATACGGCGCATCTATGGTGGCGCAACGGTTTCTAAAGGTGGTGCAGGGAAAGTGACGCATCTGTACAGATGCGTCACTTTCTGGTAAATCTGCCCCTGTGTTTATTACAGGAATTACAGAAGAGAGAATAAATATAAGCTCATAAATGTATACCATGATCATAAAAAGCAAAAAATCATTGTCATAAATGCACCTATGCACACATAATACACTAGTAATATTTCATGTGCATAGAATAATTCATCACACTCCCATTTCTATTAAATATTAACGCATCTTCATCATTATATTGACTCCAAGATTCATAAAATGCTTCTAATTCATTAATTCTCTTGTAAAAGATATATTCATGTTAGCACTCCTTGTGTAATTAAACAATCTGTTCCAGAGGGGGATCTGGGCATTTTTATTTCGCCATAATCAACGGATGTGCTACTATCATATCTGCACACATATATTTCTGGAAATGCATTAGAAATTAACTCATGTATCCTAATAATGCCGTTTTACATTTTAGATCTAGGGAGCTGCTTACATTTCTGACCTGAGCTATACAATATATCACCAATAAGCTTCCAGATGCAGACCATTCGAGCCGGTCTCCCATTTGAGATGCATTATATCGAAGGCAGTCAACTAAGATATTGGAGGTACATTTATTCAAAGAAGGCAGAGTATTGAGAACATTCATCCACCTCATATTATGATCATGTCATGATTCGTGAATGAAAGCATGAATATGCTTTCAATCCACAAATGTCACATCCATCCTTGATGCTCTTTGCCTCACAGGAGTTGACATCTTCAGCATCCGTTCATCACTGACTCAACTTCATTTGCTCCCTGCCTCAGGTCAAAGGACATCACACAGCCAATGAGTGACAGGAGAGGTAGTTGGTTATTGGGTTTTTACTGCATTGTGATGTGGTGTTCTTCAAACCGAGGTGTCTTTAAAAATCTCCTTTTCTAGTTTTCTGCCAATGATGTTTGACGTTTTAAATAGGGAATCTGCTTTTCATGAATTATTCTCTTAAAGTTATCTTGGTGACGGTAAATGCATTATTCTCGTGTCAAATATATTCCTTAAGCTAAGCGTTCAGTGGCATTATTCGGCTTGCCAATATCATATTTTCACTTTTTTTCTAGTGCTGTTTCCTATTTGTGAGATGTTAGTGTATGCTTGAAGCATTGACAACGATTATTTAGCTACACTTAATACTGATCTGTGTTTTTGAAGCTTTCTTTAACTACATTTCAGTCACTCCTCTGGCTATCTGTGCACACTTTAGGTTCTCTAAATTCATTTAGGTTTTTCAAATCTCTTTCTTCTTCAGTAAGCAGTTGGCACGGGCAATTTTCAGCATTGCTCCTGCGGCAGAAACACACTGTTGTTGTCGTCGTTTAGGCAGGTGGCTGTTTGCTGGAGATAACCATTCTGTTTTTTTCCGGTTCATGCACTTCCCCTGTTGCCCTTGCTATAAGCACGTCAGGAAGTCTCACAAAGGGACTGGCTCTACGTATCGGCTTTAGTAGAGCAAAAACCTAGCTTGTGAGCACTCTAGCACTGAGGGGCATATTTGCAACAGGCAGCGATAATTATCGCTGACCTTGTATACCGTATTTTTTTCTATCGCTGGAATATTTCGACAGGCTAGCGTTGTATTAACAACGCTTATCGCCATGGCGATGTATATTCCAGCGATAGCGCCCTTTTCCATGGAACATCGCTGGTTTTCCAGCGATGTTCCATGTAAAACGGCGATATGCTTCATGATACGACCCTGTGATCATATCACATGAATCCACCTCCCATGTTAGGTATGTCTTAGTCAGGAGTTTAACAGACGTTAAATTCCTGCGTTAAGGCATACTTAGCGCAATTAAAATAATCGCTTCCCCGCATTGTAAATATCGCAAAGCTGCCTTCGTGATATTTACCCATGTTGTTTCCACAGACACGCCTACTTTGCATCTCATTAGCGATGCGAAGATAGGCGTGCGGGAAACGGGAGCAAAATCAGCAAAACACGTGATAGCGTGTCTTTGCAGATAAGGTGATAAAATTATCGCTGCTTTTCGGCCGAAAACGGCTGCAAAAGTGGCGATAATTTTTTATCGCCGCATTGTTAATATGCCCCCGAGTTCCCATTCAGGACCGCTTATATCGGTTGCTCGTGGGTGGTGAATCCTATTGTATGGAGTTTCCATAAAGAAAAATACCTCGGAATGCCACAGCTCTGGAATCTCCTAAAGTTACTGAAGTGACCACAAACACGAGTTGATGTAGAGGAGTAGGGTTTATTACCGCTCATCTAACCAGCTTCCAGGGAATGACAACAGATAACATTCCACAGTTTGAACATATACATTCCATCCCCAAGCCAATGTCGGAACCCTCAATCTGTGATGACAAAGCTACTCAGGATACTACAATGTCTCCCTTTCTCACAGAATTACTGTGATACGGGCTGTTCGGAAGCCGCCGCTTCCGTGCCCTTCAAGATGGCGGCAGCCGAGTTCCATGGAGGGGACTGTGGCGGTCTAGTCCTCCAGATGGGGGCGGATCGCTCGGCTCGCGATAAGACGGGAGGACGAGAGGAGGGAGAGGAGGCGGAGGAGGAGAGAACAGCGAGGGAGGAGACGACAGAGAGCGAAGAAACGGAGGAGTACAAATCGGCGGCAAAGACAGCAGCGGACACCGAGCAGCCCCAAGGGAACAACCGGGAAGAAGCCCCGACGGGCGGCGAGGCCTCAACCGAGATCCCTGCAGAGCCCAGCCATCCCTCGGAGGGAGAGAACGCCAAGACTCCCAACGCTACGGTCCTGGAGGACTGAGGCTCCAGGTCAGTGTCTTTCCTGAATTATTTAAAAGTGCTGACTGGGAGGGTGAAAGCTGGGAGACCGAGTAAAACAGGGCACTAGTCAGAATACCCTACTCCTCACACTCCCTACCCTCACATACCGTGGTGACAAAATGGTGAAGGGTCAATCACACCCATTAAGAGTCTAAAGGTCAAAATACTGACGGGAGGTTATTCTTTTCTGTTTCTTTACATACCGGGGACGCCAAACCAAACCGAGAAAACTATAAAGGAATCGCCTGGAAGCCTTCACGCAAGAGAGACTTATGGAAGTGGCTACCGGAACTGTTTTGTTGCTTCTCTAATGTCCTGGATCGTTAATGTTTTTCTGTTCCTCCCTTCCTTATACGGACTTCTAAGTTACCATACCCAGACCTTGTCCATAACCTCAATAAACCACCAACCTACTTTATTCTGTGTCTATTCCGTCTTATCTCGTGTAGTCAGAGTGCAGGTGTGGGTCCTGAGAGACCTACAAACTTACAGTGGTGTCAGAAGTGGAATCGTCATCTGAGGCCTGAAGATGACACAACCCGTAACCCTCCAGGACATCATCACCCAGTTAGCTGAGGGACAGAGACATTTGCAATTAGTCCTGGAGCAACAAAATGAAAACGCCCAGAAGGAAAGGGAGTCTTTTCAGACGGCTATGACAGCGCAGGCCGCCCTGTTAACAAACAACCAACAGGTGCAAGACACCGCCATACTGAGACTAACAGATGTGATAGCCAACACCCGGGTACATCCCCACGTCCCTGGGAGCGTCTTACAAAAGTTCCAAGAGGGTGAAGACCCTGACTATTTCTTTACGAACTTTGAAAGAGTAGCAACGACTGCTGCCTGGCCTCCAGAAAGGTGGGGTCAGTACATCGCCCCGCTCTTGTCAGGCGAACTACAGGCAGCCTACCAGGCGGCCAACACCGCGGGTGTCACCCCCTACCAGGACATTAAGAGAGCCATCTTGGAACGACTAGGATGTGATACCGAATATTACAGAGCCCGATTTCGCAAGGAAAAATGGGCGACCGGAGACAATCCCAGGGCTTTGTTCTATCGCATCAAAGATTTAGGGACCCGTTGCCTTCAACCCAGTACTGCCTCTGTAGAGGAGGTGGTGGAGAAAGTGTTCTTGGAACAATACTTGGATGCCCTACCCTATAACACGAGAGCTTGGGTGAAACAGCATCCGGCTCTAACTTCACAGACAGCCATCGAACTAGCTTGTGCATACCATAGTTCTCCGGACTTTAAAGCTCAAACAGCCAGAGCCCCGGTAACCTCCCTTAAACCCCTGTCCAAACCCTCCAGTGAAGGAGATAGGCGACCCTTGCCCGTAACAAAGCCAGTTCCCAAACCGTCTCCAAAAGCAACTCCCGCACATCTGGGTCCCCAATGTTTTCGTTGTGCTGAGTGGGGACACATAGCCCGGAATTGCCCCTTGAACACAGACCACGCAGAACTCATGGAGGTGGGGTGGTCCCGCGGAAAGGTGTTAATTACAGGAGGCATTAGACAGAGGTATAAGAAATCGGTCAGGATAAATGGGAAACCAATAGACGCTTTACTGGATACCGGATGTCACCACACCGTAATAGCCAAAGAAGTGCTTCCGGGGGCAAAAGAGTGTGATGGGGAGACAGTGCTTGTGTCCTGTGTCCATGGTGATGTGAGGGCCTATCCCTTAGCGGAGGTAATGTTAGAGATAGATGGTTACCCACAAGTGCGAAAGGTGGGGATAGTACCGGGACTTCCAGAAAAAGTTTTGTTAGGCACCGACCTTCCTCTTTTTCATGAGTATTTAACCGGACTTATGCAGTCAGGAGAGGAGATAGACTGGTTACAAGAGGCCCCGTTCTGTACTGAATCCATAACGAGACCCCAAGACAGGGAAAAGAAATCCCGTAGCGAGAAAAGAAGAAATAAAGAACAATACACACGAGCCTGTTCTAGTGTATCCTCATGTATGCTTTCTTCCCCAGACGACAGCAATACCCCCGCCCACAGCTTCCGAACAGCTCAGAAAGACGACAGCACCCTGGTACAAGCCTGGAAGCATGTTCAGGAACCTGACCCCGACAAGGTAGGCCCTTATTTTTTTGTAAAACATGGTCTGCTGTATAGGGCCGTTGGTGGTCCAGGTCGGAGGTATGAACAACTGCTGATACCAATAGCTTTCAGGGAACAAGCCCTGCAATTAGCTCATAGTCACGTAGGAGGGGGTCACTATGGTCAAGAACACACCCTAAAACACCTGTTAGAACGATTGTATTGGCCAGGAGTATATCAAGAAACCGCTAGATTCTGTGCAACTTGTCCTAAGTGCCAAATGATCAATCCTTCTACAGATAAAAAGGTACCTTTGTGTCCTTTACCCATCATTGACGTGCCTTTCCAGAGAGTTGGTATGGATTTGGTAGGGCCACTCATAAAGTCAGCAAGGGGACACCAGTATATTTTGGTCCTGGTGGACTATGCTACTTGTTATCCCGAGGCCATTCCTCTCACTAGTAGGACCACGATAGCAGTAGCTCAGGCTATGATTTCTTTCTTTTCCCGAGCAGGTTTCCCGTTGGAACTGTTAACAGACCAGGGAACTCCTTTTATGGCCAAATTAATGAAAGAAATCTGCAAATTATTAGGGGTGCGCCAAATCCGAACCTCAGTGTATCACCCCCAGACGGATGGTCTAGTGGAACGGTATAACCGAACCATCAAGACCATCCTGAAGAAGCTGATTGGAGACACAGGAAAAGACTGGGATCGGAAATTGCCTCTGGTCTTATTCGCCATCAGAACACACGCGCAAAAATCCACAGGATTCAGTCCTTTCGAACTCCTGTTTGGACGTACTCATCGCACGTTATTAGAAATGGCAGCAGAGCAGTGGACTGAGGAGGAGGATGAAGGGAAACCTCTTTTAGGGTACCTCAATACCCTGAAGGAAACCTTAGCGAATCTGTGGGACACTGTTCATCAAAACATGGAGAAAGCACAGGCTAACCAAAAAGAGCAGTATGACCGCACCAGCAAAAGGAGAGAGTTGAAAGTGGGAGATAAAGTGTTGATTCTGTTGCCTTCTTCGGAAAAGAAACTGTTGGCAACATGGCAAGGACCGTATACAGTGACCCAGAGGTCTCTTATCGAATAGCGGTACCCCACACCAATAGCCCAGGACAGACATATCACATAAATCTGTTGAAGAAGTGGGAGGAGAAGGAGGCCGCTACCAGGGATGATAAGAGGATACAGTCAGTATGCCAAGTAACCCTAAACAAACCTTTGGATATATGTCTGAAACTCGAGGGGAGGTTCAATGACGAGATACCCCAGTTGGGATCTAGGCTAAATCCTGAACAAAGAGTGCAAATACACGAGTTATTGGATCAATACCCCGGGTTAAGTTCTGGAAACCCGGGCCGTACATCACTAGTAGCACACGACATTGTCACTCAGGAAGGAATGGTGGTGAATCTCAAACCATATAGGATACCACAGGCTAGGAGAGGAGCTGTAGAGGCAGAGGTAGAGTCCATGCTCAAAGCCGACATTATCGAACCCTCACACAGCCTATGGCGGTCACCCATTGTGTTAGTGCCTAAACCTGACGGAAGTCTCCGCTTCTGTATAGACTTTCGCCAGGTGAACGCACACTCCAAGTTTGACAACTACCCAATGCCCCGGGTTGACGAACTAGTCGAGAGGTTAGGCGAAGCACGAGTCATGTCCACCATCGACTTAACAAAAGGGTATTGGCAGATCCCTTTGACAAAGTCAGCCAAAGAAAAAACGGCGTTTTCAACTCCATCCGGTCTCTATCAGTTTAAGGTGATGCCGTTTGGTCTCCACGGAGCACCTGCAACTTTTCAAAGACTGATGGACGTTCTGTTAAAAGCACATCGGGACTATGCCGTCGCCTACTTAGATGACATAGTGGTATATAGTCCCGATTGGGACACACACTTAACTCTCAACACTATCTTCAAAACCCTGAGGCATGCAGGGCTTACTTTAAATCCCAAGAAAAGCACACTTGGGACACACCAAATAGAATATTTGGGTTACACAATCAGGGACGGTACGATTCTACCGCAACACAACAAACTAGACGCTATACAGAAGATTCCCCGCCCTTACACCAAGAAAGACGTTCGAGCCTTTTTGGGGTTAGTGGGTTATTATCGAAGATTTATTCCACATTTCTCTGAACTGGCGAGTCCCCTCACAGACCTACTGAGACGCACAACTCCAAAGGCCAAAATAGACTGGGGGAAGAGGCAGGAAGACAGTTTCAATACCCTAAAGACCGCTCTATGTAGCGCACCTGTTTTGTCTTGTCCAGACTTCCCGAAACCCTTTGTGTTACAAACAGACGCCTCGGATAGAGGGGTGGGGGCTGTACTATCCCAACCTAATACCCAAGGGCTTCTACAACCTGTGTTATTCCTAAGTCGGAAACTGTTCCCCAGGGAGACCCGATATGCAACCATGGAGAAAGAATGTTTAGCCATTAAATGGGCCATAGAGTCCCTGCAATACTATCTATCAGGGAGACATTTCTTTCTGCTAACGGACCATGCTCCCTTAACCTGGCTAGCCACGAATAAGGACACCAACGCCAAAATACTAAGATGGTTCTTAGCGCTACAACCTTTTTCGTTTCAGACCATACACATTCCGGGAAGGTTGCAAGGCAACGCGGACTATCTCTCCCGATTTCCCGTATCTGAATGGCCCGATCGGCCATCCCGAGGAGAAAGGCAGTGTGATACGGGCTGTTCGGAAGCCGCCGCTTCCGTGCCCTTCAAGATGGCGGCAGCCGAGTTCCATGGAGGGGACTTTGGCGGTCTAGTCCTCCAGATGGGGGCGGATCGCTCGGCTCGCGATAAGACGGGAGGACGAGAGGAGGGAGAGGAGGCGGAGGAGGAGAGAACAGCGAGGGAGGAGACGACAGAGAGCGAAGAAACGGAGGAGTACAAATCGGCGGCAAAGACAGCAGCGGACACCGAGCAGCCCCAAGGGAACAACCGGGAAGAAGCCCCGACGGGCGGCGAGGCCCCAACCGAGATCCCTGCAGAGCCCAGCCATCCCTCGGAGGGAGAGAACGCCAAGACTCCCAACGCTACGGTCCTGGAGGACTGTGGCTCCAGGTCAGTGTCTTTCCTGAATTATTTAAAAGTGCTGACTGGGAGGGTGAAAGCTGGGAGACCGAGTAAAACAGGGCACTAGTCAGAATACCCTACTCCTCACACTCCCTACCCTCACATACCGTGGTGACAAAATAGTGAAGGGTCAATCACACCCATTAAGAGTCTAAAGGTCAAAATACTGACGGGAGGTTATTCTTTTCTGTTTCTTTACATACCGGGGACGCCAAACCAAACCGAGAGAACTATAAAGGAATCGCCTGGAAGCCTTCACGCAAGAGAGACTTATGGAAGTGGCTACCGGAACTGTTTTGTTGCTTCTCTAATGTCCTGGATCGTTAATGTTTTTCTGTTCCTCCCTTCCTTATACGGACTTCTAAGTTACCATACCCAGACCTTGTCCATAACCTCAATAAACCACCAACCTACTTTATTCTGTGTCTATTCCGTCTTATCTCGTGTAGTCAGAGTGCAGGTGTGGGTCCTGAGAGACCTACAAACTTACAATTACTAAGGAAAGGAGAAGTCCTGGAATAACGAAAATTGCATGAAAAATTAACTGAACTATACAGAAGAAAACTCAATGTGAAAAATCAACAAATAAAAAATATACAGAAGAAAACTCAATGTGAAAAATAAACAAATAAAAAACAAACATAAAAACCTTGTAAACTTAATAAAACTAAAAACGATACCCATTCACTTCAAACATCCCCATAATAAGAACACATCTCAACTTCACTGTTCCACTTCATAAATCCATGCGTTTGAGAGCAACTCTTTTGCGAATACTCTTCCTCACTGCTGGAGTAGAAATAGCAGTTTCCGCACTCAAATCAGTTGCCCTACCATCCAAACCCATTTGATGTACCAGATGATCCGGCATTCTATAAATCCTGGAGACATTCCACCAGTTCTTCCCATTGACTCTCACAGCATAACGTGACACTGAATCAACACACATCGGTTGACCATATTTGGATACATCTTTGGGTACATTATGTGGATTTTTAATTTTGACCCAATCTCCTACCTTGATTTTGTGAAACCAATCTTCTTTGTGACCCACTTTGTTCTTTTCTTTCACACCAGTCAACCCATGCGCAAAAAGATGTGTCCTACTCTCTACCCCTTTTGAAGAACACGTCACCCTCTCAGCACTTTCTTGTACATCAGGAAAAGACGACATCGACAATAATCCCCACTGTCTCATCCAAGCTGGACACATGCTGAATGTAGCAACTCTCCCTCTCAATAGCTCAAAAGGACTCTTCCTACCCTCAGCACCCGGTGTGGTGCGATGAGCCCACAACATACTCTGAACCGCTCCCTTAATATCAGTCTTACTGGAAATAGCCCATTGCACACACTCCACCAAAATACGGTTCATGCGCTCAATGAAACCATTACCTTGTGGGTGGTAAAGAGCTACACGCAGATGATTAATACCAGACTAAAACAAAAAACTTTACATTTCTTTGGAGACAAACTGTACACCATTATCCGATACTAACTTCTTAGGAAATCCTTCCCTGGCAAAAAGACTCCCTAAAAACCTAATGACTTCATTCGTGTTGGGATCGGACATGAAACACACCTCCCACCATTTACTATAGTAATCTGCAACTACCAATGCAAACCTATATTTGTTGGGCAAAGCATTAAACGGCTCAATGAAGTCCAATGCTAATTTCATCCACGGACCAGTGGGTAAATAAACTCTCATTTTGGGAGGAATATTAGTCTTGATAACTTTGTCACTTGTACAACACGTTACACAACTCTCAACCGTTTTTTCAATATGGCGATCCATTGAAGGCCACCAATAAATTGACCGAATTCTACGTTTGGTACAAGTCTGACCCAGATGCCCTTCATGTCCAGCCATTATTATACGATCTCTCAAACTTGTAGGCGGAACAAATCTATCACCACGTAGAATCATCTCCCCACCCTCAAGAGACGACTCATCAGCCACTTTTGAAAACGGTTGTATTTCAGAATCCAAATGTTTTTCTTTTGGCCAACCATTTATGATGTACTTTTGCACTTCCTTTAGAACCGAATCAGAATGTAGAGCATCAAACCACTCCCCCTCCTTGAAACATCCATCTTTGCACGCATCAATATATGCAATCAAACATTCCTCATCCTCATCTCCAGTGACTTCCTTCCTATCATCCGATATCGGTAATCTAGAAAGGAGATCTGGTCTGATGTTTTTTCCCAAAGAATGTGTTCCACAACAAAATTATATTGCAAAAGTTTAGAACTTAATCTAGTAATCCTGGGAGTGTGGTCCTTCACCACCACACCATTGAGAATCGGAATGAGGGGTTTGTGATCAGTTAATAACTTGAACGATCTACCCCAAAGAAAACTTTTGAACCTTTCAATCGCCCAACAACAAGCAAGCAGCTCTCTTTCAATGACCGAATAGTTCTTCTCACTCGGACGTAGTGAGCGAGAAATGAAACCAACTGTATGTTCAACATTGCCCTTCATCTGAGTCAACATACCACCGAGACCATCTAAACTTGCATCCACCGATACAATAGATTCAAGAGAAGGGTCAAACGGAGTCAAAATTTTGCAAGAACCAAAATCGCTCTTGATATTGTCAAAATCAGTTTGGCATCTTTGATCCCATACAAACATAGAACCTCTCTTCAAGAGTTCACGTAAGTGAGTTGTTCTAGCAGCAAAATTAGAAATACATTTTGAATAGAACTCACACATCCCCAAGAACGAAGAAACCTGCTCTTAATCTTGGGAGATGGAACCTTGACAATTGACTCAATCAGGCCTACTCTAGGAAGAATACCCTTGCCCGATATGCAATGTCCTAAATAGTCAATAGAGTCCACACCAAAAACACACTTACTCAAGTTGCCTACAATCCCCTTTTCTTGTAGTCTATTCAAAACCTCTTCCAAACTCTTGTCATGTGATGATTTACACAATCCTGCCACTAAAATATCATCTTGAAAAACAACCGTGTTTTTCACACCCTTTAACACTTTTTCCATGATGCGTTGAAACACCGAAGCAGCCGAAGCTAGCCCAAACGGCATTCTTCTGAATTGGAAAGTCCCAGAAGGGGAAACAAAGGCTGTCAAATGTTTAGATGAAGGATCCAATTCAAGTTAGTGGTAAGCCGAAGATAAGTCTATCTTCGAAAACCATTTAAACCCTTGAAACTTAGCTACAATGTCATCAATGCGAGGTAGAGGGTGTGAATCTACCTATATATTTTTGTTGAGACATCGTAAGTCAATGCAGACCCTGAGATTCCCATTTTTTTTCCTAGTGACCACTAATGGACTCAACCAGAGTGAGGACTCAATGGGCTCAATTACACCTGTTTCACACATCTTCTCCAACTCTTTCGATAGATCCTCTCTGACACTCAAGGGTACATTCCGCAATTTATGTTTGATTGGAATAGATCCCTCTTTTACTTTAATAAGGTGTTTGAAACCCTTGATTAAACCCAGAGTGTCACTGAAAACCTTTTGAAAAATAATACCCCAGTTTGAAGATTCTTCATGACCTGTAAATTCATTGACAACAGACACAGGTTCCTTGGTAACCGGTCTAAGGGTCATCCCGAATAATCCTTGGTGGTACCACCCTAGTATGTTTAACCCCTTTATGGCAACATAAATCTTCCCAGTGATAACCCTCTCTTTGAAAGCCAACGTGGTTTCAAAAAAACCCTTAAGTTGGATCTTCCTTCCTTCATATGACACAGGACTTCTGTCCGGAGGTTCCAGATGCTTATCACCCCACACTGACTCAAACAGCTCTTCAGTGATCATAGTCATACGTGCCCCTGAATCGGCCAATAATTTCAAACATTTCCCATCAACTAAAATGTCAACAATGGGATCAACACACTCCTCACATTCATCTTTGACCACTAGCATTAGATCACTCATAGAGCTTACAACTTCTGTACCACACTGCTCTCTGTCATTTTCTTCCCATACCACGTTTATATTTCTCTTAGCAGTGCACATTTTTGCAAAATGACCCAATTTCCCACAATTTCTACAGGGAGCATTTCTGGCAGGGCATATTCGTGAAGTGGGAAAATGTACGGGAAAACCACATTTGGGACACACATTTTTCTTTTGAATAAAAGACTGTTTCTTATCCTGTCTAACTACAGACGGTTTCCCTTTCATGTCATTACCATTTTTCCCACTGCCAACATTTCTCTCTAACCCATTTTTCTCTTCATTTACAACACCAATAGTTGACTTATCTGACCTAAGCTCATTAGACGATGTCTGAGATAATTCAATACTTTTAACAACAGAGACTGTTTCCTCTAGAGAGGGATTTTTTAAAGTTAATAATTTCTGTTGAACTTTCTTATCTCTGCAACGTACAACAATTTGATCCCTGATAAGTTGAGAAGTAAAATTCTCGAACTCACATTCAGAAGCTAAAATACGCAATGAGGCTACATATGACACTATACTTTCTGAAGTTTGTTGTTCTCTTGTAAAGAATTTGTGTCTAGCAACAACCAGACTCTTCTCAACATCAAATTGTTTTTCCAACATGGAAATAGCTTGGTCGAAATCGTTCAAAGGTTCATCACCCTCAGCTACTACCGGTAAAGGTAGATGCTCCAACACCGCCTGACCCTCAAAACCTAGGTTGTGTTCAAGGATGAACCTCTTGCGTTCAGCGCTAAATCTAAGACCACCAATGGTCCCTAAATATTTAGTGAATGCCCTGTACCACACTTTCCATTCCACTGGCGGATCCCCTGGAAGCTGAAGAAACGGAGCAGGTGCTTGTACACTCTGCATGGTAAATAGAAGTAATTACCAATACTTGGAGTGAAAGACTACCTATAACTCTTCCCAACCTAATGTTACAGAAAACCTTTCCCTTCTTTTGATAAACCAAAATTTGTAGAAATTTCCCTATATGTTCTAAATATGAAGAAGCATATGGCCACTTTTCCACAATAGTCAGACTAAAGGACAAGAAAAGCAAAAAAACTACTATTTTGTTCCACTAGATGGCACTCTAACCTTACAATTATATCAGCTGGAATGGAAACACTCGTTATTTAACTTAACTGCCACAAAATAAACACGTAACTGTCAAAAGTACTTGGACAAGTTCTCGATGTCCAATGAGCAATTATAGAAGATTAGCCAAAAAGGACTGTGCTCAGCCTCAAAACATCGGGTGGAATCCCCAACCAGGAACTGAATCAGCGTGACAGACTTCACAACCACAACCTTGCTGAAACTGACGTTTGTCACTGTGATAGCCGATAACACTCCCACGTAGACGATCACGCCCCCGACTTCATCAGCTTCCTGATATGAAGACGAACGCCGCCGGGGTGACGCTGACGCTCAGGCTTCCAGAATCACCAATACCCCTTGGACATTCCACAGCGTCATCAGAGATAGAAAAGCCTCACTGGGGAAGGAGCTCCGTCTGCCAACGATCACCACAGGCCTCTCTGCTGGAATTCCGAAACCGAGAAACACTTGATCATCGACCGAAGACCAGCGCGATGACTCGCCACCCACTACACAGCTGGCAACAACAGAACATCAAGATCCTCCAAATCGGGCGCCTCTGCATCAGAGTCCAGCCGGTAGGACGACGTTCCTCTGTTTTTCCTCCTTTAAACACCGAAGTTCATTGGCAAAAAGATGCTGGTGGCAATTCTTCTTTTTTCCCACACCAGCTTATCACGAGTGTTGATTTGTCCTTGAACTCTGCCAAATAATGTTCTTTGTAGCCATAAAAAGGGTAACGTTCCTCTTTTTCCCCCCCAAAAAAATGCTTTTACTCCATCCAGTTTTAACTCCTTCACGCATGGGTTTTTAGATGAGCGATGAATCCCATCCTCGTCGCCAATTGAAGTGACCACAAACACGAGTTGATGTAGAGGAGTAGGGTTTATTACCGCTCATCTAACCAGCTTCCAGGGAATGACAACAGATAACATTCCACAGTTTGAACATATACATTCCATCCCCAAGCCAATGTCGGAACCCTCAATCTGTGATGACATAGCTACTCAGGATACTACAGTTACCTTAGAGGCTGTCTTTGACTTCTAGATTGCTCCACTCAGGAGACACCCTTGCAATGATCCAGCTGTCTGTGTTCATGCTTTGATCATTACCTCTGGTTTGAGATTTACTGGCTAAGGAAAGTCCCTTTTTTCAGCCTCAGGCTTTACTTGTGTCATCCTTGCCCATCTTCTCACCAATGTCACTGGCAGCCCTAAAAAAAATTGGCAGATACTGTGTCTTGGGCCACACTTCCATTACAGAACCTAGATATTAAGTGGCTGGAGTAAAACACCTTTCCCCTTCTCACTTGTCTTGCCTTAAGTCTCTCTTCATCCAGCTCTCGATTGTTGCTGAAAGAGTTCATGTTACTGAGCAAGATGTTCATGTACACATTTCTTACTGCAGGAATTACACAAAAGATAAATGCACAACTCAATCAGGTACTGGAACCAAGCTAGACCCGACTGACAAGTCCCAATCAGAGTGAAACCAGTCTTGGGGTGCTTGTGCTCCGATTCAAGGAGAGCCTGGCTTTGCAGTTTGGGCTGGACTGTTGCTACTGGAGCAGGGTCCAAACTGAGGTGGCCTGATGGGCAAAGGAACAATGGTGTGTAAGACTACCCCTATCGATTGCCAGTGGTTAGAATTATTGCAAGTATTTCTTCCATCACCTTTTGTATGTTTGATGTACCTCTTCATCCAGCAGGCAGCTTGACTACCAGACAGTTCCATTTGCTTTTGGATAGCTACATTCTCTAGCATGTTCCTGTTCAATCACAGCCCAGGATGTGGGCTAATCACAAGGCTCTGGGTGCCTCAACGGCACTCTACAGGTCCGTCCCAAGCTGTCTCACTCTATGCATGGTGTTTAGTCAAGATTGGTTTGGGCACTGCTGTTCCTGGGAGGGCATCTCTAACTTGTGCTTGAGCTGTATAGCTGCAGCCATTTTGGAACCTCAGTGCTAAGGGGCTGTTGGTCTCCTATAGGGTTCGTCTGACCCCCTTTCTGCACAGATAGGGCCTTATTTATGAGAAGTGATGCATCGCTGCATGAAAACAGCGATGCGTCACTTCTCAGTGCACCCTCCTCGCGTTATGATGGATGTGTCACATTTTCTGTATGATGCATCATATAGCACGGAGTTACAGATACGTCAGTATTTCTGACGTATCTGTAGGCTCAAAAGTGACGCATTGCTGGGGTGTGTCTGAAAACAGACGCAACTCCAGCAATGTGTCCTTTCACACGGAGCAAGCCCCATGTAAAAAGGGCCTGCGTCAGTCTTACGCCTGCTGTGAGACAGGCGTAAGATATTGGCGCAATGGTGTCCTAGAAGTGGCGCACAACTTCTACGAGGATTTTTGCAGGGGAACACCCACCCTGCATACATTATACCTGGCGCAGGGGTTTACAAAGTGATTATGCGTCACTTTGTTAATATGGTGCAACATGGCACATTTTTACGCCGCAGGTGCGTCACAAAATGTGATGCAATGGCGGCGTAAAAGTGATGCAAGACCTCATAAATAAGGCCCATAGTATTTTATTCTTATAAGGCATTCCCTTTGCTAGTCCTGTAGTCCTAAGGCCTCATATTAATTCCCTCATTATTGCTATATGAAGAGAAGAATAAGTAATTTAGATTTAGTACCTTTTTTGATGAGCTCTATCTTTATGCAGTTTACTCATCTACCAATGTCCCCTGGTGCAAGTCAAGACCTAACTACAGATCAGTCACCGTACAATGCTAGAACTCTGGTTGTGGTGGCAAATGAGAATTGTCCTGAGTTAGTCCCGGGTCTCATAAAGGCATTGACCATCACGTCACTTTGGGCTTATTTACCTCTATCACATAGAAAAGCGAGAAATTTTGTAATCGGAAGGAAACTTTACCAAACCACTTATAAAATCCTTTGTAAACCTTAGCATTAGGCAAATAAGAGGGAGAAGAGTAATCTGCAGGGTTTTTATCAGAACATGCACTGCAAGAGGTAAGGTCACTTGTTCGAATGAAGACTGCTTACATCAGATTACTTATATAGAAAGCCTTTCACAGCAATAAATCAAAACATATAGGATCTGAAAAGAGAAAGCCAGAAAGTAGTGGGGAGCATCCTACACAACTAAACCCTCATCACTTCACTTCAATTCAAGACAATTGTGCCAAGTAAATGAGTACACAGAGGCCCAAGTTTCTGCTTAGTAGACATCTAAAATGAGCATATTGCTTAAAGGCGTGAAGAAGCATCTGTAGTCCTCATAGGACGCATCACGAAGCCTTTGGGTGTATTTTATGCTAGTTCATAACCCATCACACTACAGGGCACTCTCTAGCAAGGACTCATCTGTTTGGAGACCTTACATTTGGCCCACAAGAAGAACCTATAATACTGCTTCTTCACACCAAATCTATAAGAGGAAATTACATAGTATGTCTTGTATGTAGTCTAATGAGCTAAATCTCTCCTCGCCATTAGATAGATGAGGAGACATGAAAAGCTAGAAGCTGGAAACTTTTACTACAATGAAGCTAAGGCCTCTCAATAGGAAGAAAAACGGGTTTATCTCTCAATAACTTTGTCATGAAAGGAGGATCTTCACAAAGAGCGTGTAGCTCCACCTCACTACTGGCAGATGGAACTGAAACCCTGATCATAGTCTTAATACTCAACAGTGTCCGTGACCAGGAATGAAGAACCTCAAAGGAAGTTCGCATCAAGAAGCTCGGCACTCGATTAGGATCCACTGAGATAGAATGAACAGTGGAAATATGATCGCTAAACGTTTTAGAAACATAGTAACCAAGAGTACTTGAAGCAGTGATTCTATTTCTGGAGAAAAAAGTGAAAAGAACTGCAAGATCCCAGTTTACCGTTCAAGTATGCCAAGAAGGTCCACCCTAATGCCGGCAGTGGATGCCATATTGACAGGGATATCAGCTTAGGCAATTGCCCCAATCTTGATGTGAGCTGTGAATGAGCTCCCTTCCTGTCAAAACCCCTGTCAGAAGTGAAGAACTTTCATTAAGAGTATATTTGAAAATCCTTCGGTCGCAAGCCAGAGGGTCAAGGCAGTGTCCAGTGAAAACAAGTTTGCTATGTCAAACAAACTACTATACAGATGTTCAGAAATTGACCCAACTCATTTATAATTTACACAATTTAAATAAAATGATAACGCTTTAATAATAAAAATGAAAATTTAGAAAAATGTATACAACCATTAAAAGCAACATAGAAATATCTTTTCACCCCAGAAACGAAATAACGAAGGGTGAGTGGGGTAAAATAGCACTTGGTCCACAGTGACACAGTCAAGAATGCATTTATCAGAATTGCTACCCTGATAGCAGGAAGAATTCCTCCGGAGCTTATCAAATTCTAGCCAAATGGACATTATTGACTCACCCACTGGTGAGGCACAAGGCCTGTGCTGCAGGGGGAGCAGGTCCTTGACCCAGTTCTCCCCTGTGCCAGCTGCACTGCCAGCCAAACATTTCTCTGCTCATTCCTTAATCCTTCAAGGTTCAGCCCTACCCTATTAAACACCTAAATGACTCCCTTGGCCAATGTCGTCAGATCGCCTGAACTGAACATCATGTCCTACAATGACAATACCCAGCACATCCTCTTGCTATGAGAAATCTCCTCCACCGCACTGACCAGCTTCCATAGGTGCATGACTAGCATCGCCAACTGGATGGGAGACAACTGCCTAAAACTTAACAGACATGACAGAAGTGCTGATCTTCATGAACAACACCTCCCCATGGAACAACGCCTAGGAGCCTTCCGAACTAGAACCCTCACACACTCTTACCACCCAAGCCTGCAACCTTGGCATCATTCTGGACAGTAGGCTCACCATTTAAAGACAGATCAACTCTGTTTCATCCTCCTGCTTCCTTACCCTTCACATACTCTGCAAGATCTTAAAGTGGCTCCCCACCGACAACAGATGGACCGTCACACAAACCCTTGTCACCAGCCGACTGGACTACGGCAACACACTCTACATAGGAATCACCTCACACCTCCTCAAGAGGCTGCAAACAATACAGACGTCAGCGGCCAGACTCATGCTAGACCTCCCTAAAAGGAGCCACATCACCCTCTACCTCAAGAAGCTCCACTGGCTCCCCATTCAGGAGAGATGCCAGTTCAAGATGTTGATCCACACCTTCAAAGCCCTCCACTGCCAGGGATTAGCTTACATCAACCACCAACTGAGCTCCACCTCCTCCAGACCTGCACTCCGCCTTCCTATGCCTCACCCACACCCCCACATCCATCACAGTAACAGTGGAGGATGCTCCTTCTCCTACCTCGCTGCGAAGTCCTGGAACGACCTCTCTCTTCACCTCCGGACCTCATCCTCTCTGTGGGAAGTCAGAAAAGGACTCAAGACTTGGCGGTTCAACTGAGCCTCCCTGCTGCAGTGCTCTTAGCACCTGGATACCCGCATGGGTGATTAGCTGCGCCCTACAAATCCAGACTGATCGATTGATTGACTGACTGACTGACTGATCTCACTTGCTCTCTCTTCCACCGTTATTCCTGTCTCTCACCAAACCCCTCTCCTGATTGCTGCTCTCTCAGCTAGTTCCACCCACTACCGCCCAGCATCCCTCCCACATTCCAGCACCTACTTAATGGAGGTCACAGCGCAGCCGCACTGCCAGCATGCTGAAGGCACACCAAGGACAAGCCCATCTGTGCCCATCGGGCCTGGACTGCACCTAGACCAGGATTCCTGGTCCTCAGCCCTCCCACAGATAGGACACTACCACCCTCCATGCCCTGGACACCGTACAACCCAGCAAAGCTGTTGCTGCACCGCATACTACTGTAGGACTGTTCTCATGCGCCAGATGCATCTTCTCCTGCACCAGCAAAACCACCGTCACATCACAAAACACCTCACTGATCTCTAGTCACACCACACCAGAAATGACACACCGACTCCACTGCCTACTACTCAACATACACTCCATGCGCAAGCATTCCACCCGAATATGGGACCTCATCACCACCTTCGCACCCGACATCATCTTCCTCACCTGGCTCCACCCCACATTTATCCTGGACATTGATACAGTGATTCCTGACGGATATAAAATCACTCACCAGGACTACACCAACAAGCCGGGAGGAGGAACAGCCATCATCCACAAAGAGACCATACAGTGTACCACCACCACTGACAACACCACCACCCCCATGGAACATCTCAACTTGAAGCTCCAAACTACGATAAAACAGCCATCAGAAGCACCCTCACATATAGACCCCCGGTCCCGTGCTCCATCTTCAGCAACTCCATTGCAGACTACATTGCACCACTTGCGCTGGACTCCAAGGTGTCACAATCCCCTCCTACAACCCCTGCATAGTGGTCAAGCGTGCATGGCTCATGTTGCATTATTCCTAATGTGCATGTTATGATATCATGACTAATGTTTCCCCAGCATCCTCATGACCGATGTTCCTACAGCACCCTCATAACTGATGTTCCTCTAACACCCCCATGACTGATGGTCCCCCAACACCCACACAACTGATGTTTCCACAGCGTCCTCATGACCGATGTTTCCCCCAGCAGCCTCTTGACTGATGCTCCCCAGCACTCTCAAGACTGATGCTTCCCCAGCACCCTCATGACCGATGCTTCCCTGGAACCCATAATTCCATTGTGCTTAAATCCCTGCAAGTGTTCCCCAAATTCCGTGAACCAATGAACTGCTCTCGCTGCTACTTGGTCCTTGGTGTGGTTTACCATTGAATCCCTGCAAGCTTTCCCCAAAATCTCATGAGCCAGTGGCAAGCCTTGCTGTCGCTGTTACTGGGGCCTTGGTGTTGTTTTCCATTATGCACGTTCAAGGGAAAACAATATATTTGTTTCCTGTTTTGTTCCGATCAACAAGTTGCACCTGCCCATTCTGTAAGGACAAAGAGAGTGTACAAGCCTGTGTTTTCTCGAAGGTTCGAGAACCATCCAGATGGATATGTGTTTCACGTGCCACACGTGATCTAGCCAAATCCACTGAGCCTTTGAGAGGGTATATAAACCCTGCTTAAACCCAAATCGTGGCTTGGCCTCACTCCCTGCGCAACAAGCTTCACCCTTCCCACTCACCTAAAGAATCCTGTCAGAACAGAGAAACCCTCCAGTCTCCTTCAAGTCCATCCAAACCTTTGGTTCCCATGGCACCAGCTCCCTTAACATCTTCCTTCTCGCTCCCTTCTGCACAGCTACTCTGGACCCCATGGCTCCCTGAGTTAATGCCTTGAGATCTTCTTCGAACTTCAGTCAAGTGAAAGAATTAGGCTAAGTACTTGAAATTAGGTTAGTGCACACTAAACCTTCTATAGTAGTAAACAGAACTGAATGGCCTTTTCTTCAAAGACTGTAGACTTTTCCTCCATGTCCTCTCTGTGATTTACTCTAGGAGATCTGTGTGTTTATATTCCGACCCTTTCTGCAACCTTTGCGCTAAAACTGTATCAAGCAAGGATTAAAGACTTGAGTTTCGTTTTTGTCTCTGATGGACAGCAGTGCCAAGAGAAAGCACTTCCGAGTCCTTGAACAATGCATAAACCTTGTACCTCACCCTGTGTTCCGAGTGCATCCCTCGGAGTGCAAGTAACTCCAACCTTTGCTCCCAGCGTATCCTTGAGAGTGCAAATAACTCCAGCCTTTGCTCAGAGTATATGCTTGGGAGTGCAAGTAACTCCAGTCTTTGCTTGAAGTGTGTCCTTGGGAGTGCAAGTAACTCCAACTTGTGTTTGGTGGTATCCTTTGGAGTGCAAGTAACTCCAACCTTTATTCCAAGTTCATCCCCGGGAGTGCCAATAACTCCAATCTGTATTTCAAGTTTATCCCTAGGAGTGCCATACTTCAATCTGTGATTTTGGTTATTCTCCTCTCATGCTGAGCTGCTGATGAAATTTGTAATTTTATGTCACTGAAGTTAACGCATGTTCATTGTGCGTAGAGACCTGTTAGTGTGCTGATGGGAACTGTCTCTTCTTGTTATCTTCAGTGCATTGCATCACCGCAAGCCAGAGGTACTGGTCCAGAGCAAATCTACCTCATAAACGCAGAAGGTCTCAGAAGTGACAAATCCAGTTATGCAGTTTTGCCTTTTCCACTGAGCAGATCCAGTACAGCAAGTCTCTCTTTTCTTATTTCATCCCAACCCTGCTTCCCCACAAGGGATGGTGTGAGATCTAACGTTTCGGTTCCTTGACTTGCATTGTCCTCGGGAGGGATAGGAGGTTCAGCATCTGCTCTAGTGTTGTCTCCGCAGTTGGGATCAGGTGAGTACATGACACAAGGACTACATCTTCCTCGGCGACCAAAATTTCCACATTGTAGACCCAAATTACAACACCACCACACAACTTCTCAACAATATGAGCTGCTTTGAATTGACCCAGATCGTCCATGACCCTACACATACTGCAGGACACACGCTCAATCCCATCTTCACACCCAGCAACTGCATCAAATACAGCCATGTCACAAAACTCACATGGACCAATCTCTCCATTGTCCACTTCAGCTTCTCCAGCCACTGCACTGTCACCCCCAAGATGACCAGTGCCCCCCACTGGCGGTAGAACAAAATATCAGAGACTAGCTGGACAGATGCCCTTAACACCTCCAGCCCCACTACCACTTCCAACCTCGAGCCAGGAGTTAAGAACTTCAACGCCTGAATCACCAACTCCGCTGACAGCATTGTCCCTACCAACAGCAAAAACCAGTGAAAATCTTCCAAAAGGGGCCACTGGTACACCCAACAACTCAGAACAGCAAAACGGGAGAGCAAACATCTAAAAAGGAGATGGCGCACCATCAAGGACACCTCCGACAGGCAGCCTTCAAGAACTCCCTCAACCTCTACTACCACCTGCTGAGGGCAACAAAGAAGACAGCCCGAGCTGCACGCATCAAAACCAAAGTCAGGAACTTTTAAACATTGTTATGGAATTCCACATCTCAATTGCCAGCGAAAACATCACAATCTCACACGAACTGTGTGACAACCATGCCGACTTCTTCCATGATAAGATCGTAAACATTTACAGACACTTTGAACCCCAACCACACCTACGGACTTCCTCGACAGACCAGCCACCACAGCAGCCACAGACCCACAGACTGACCACTTGGAACTTCCTCTTCGCCCAGGACACGACTTCCACCATGAAATTCACCTACTCAGGAGCTCCAACAGACCCATGACCACACCACATCTTCAATCTTGGAAGCCAAAACATTGGCCAGGAACTCATCATCCTGCTCAACACCTCCATCACCACAGCAACATTTCACAATGCCTGGAAACACCAAAGCTAAACCTCTACTCAAAAAACCCTCAGCCAATCTCCCTGCTCCCATTCCCAGTGAAGGTACTGGAAAAGATCATCAACCAGCAACTCATGACACACCTGAAGCTATACCAGCTACTCGACACCTCCCAATCCAGCTTCCGTAGCAATCACAGCACTGAGACAGCCCTGATAACAGCCACGCACAAACATCTAATTCCTCCTTGACCGAGGAGAAACAGCAGCGTTGATCATCCTCAATCTCTCTACAGCCTTTGACACCATATCCCACCACATGCTGATCGAAACATTCCACCACATTGGTATCCATGGGGACATGCTCAGATGGATCACCTTCTCCCTCACTGGAGAATCCAGAAGGTCAACCTCCCACCTTTCGCCTCCAAACCCAAGGACATCACCTGCGATGTACCCCAGGGCTCATCCCTCAGCCTCACGCTCTTCTACACTGGCCGACATCGTCAGATCCCACTGTCTGAACATCATTTCCTATGCAGATGACACCCAAATCATCCTCTCACTCACCAATGACCTCACCAGCACAAGAACCAACTTCCACAGATGCATGACAAGCATTGCCGACTGGATGAAGAACAAATGAACACAGACAAAACAGAAGTGCGAATCTTCAGCAACAACAGCAACACATGGACTGATTCCTGGAGGCCATTACACCTTACCATGCCAGAAACCTGGAATTCATCATTGACAACAAGCTCACCATGAAATCACGGATTAACGCTGTCTCCTCCACCTGCTTCTTCATTCTGCACATGCTACATAAGATTTTCAAGTGGCTACACCTGTACATGAGGCGCACCGTAACACAGGCCCTCATCACCAGCCGAATGGACTATGGCAACGCTCTCTGCATAGGAGTCGCCGTACACCTCCTACAGAGACTTCAGATCATACAGAACTCCGCACCCAGACTCATGCTCGACCTTCGTCAACGTACCACCATCACACCCCACCTCAGGCAACTCCACTGGCTCCCTGTACAGAAGAGGTGTCAATTCAAGCTGCTGGTCCACCCACACAAGGCTCTACACAATCAAGGACCTGCCTATGTTAACCATGACTGAACTTCCAGCAACCACAGAGAAGACTACGCGCCACCTCCCTTTCACTTACCCACACTCACGCATCTACAGAAGAAGTAAAGGTTGCTCCTTCTCCCACATAGCAGCGAAGACCTGGAACAGTCTGCCCAGGCAACTCCACACCATAACCTCACATCAGGAACTCAGAAGGTCCCTCAAATCCTGGCTGTTGGAATGAGCCTCCAGGGCCTGCTAGCGCCTGGATACCCTATCAGGTTATTAGCCGTGCTTTATAAATTCTGATTGAATGATTGAAATAGCCAATGATAAAAGACAGAGAAACAGTGACACTCCATGTCACTGTTTGTTCTATGTTGTAATAAGCCACCATTATTAGCACCTATACCATGCTGCAATGCAGTTTGAAGCCAGATATATTTGCTTTTCTGAGGCCCTCTCAGACCAGCTCGAGCATGCCAACACTACAAATGGAGAAGAATGGCAAGAGAAGCTTACGCTCATAATCCATCCATAAGTGATTATAACAAGGACTGGTACCAGGCATGAGGGAAATGCTACAAAGATGCAAGAAGAAGGCAGGATAGAGGAGCTATGGACAAAGACGAGGTAGCGGCCCTCAAAGCAGGCAGGAGAAAGCCAAAGAACTGGAGCTCAAACCGAGTGCTACAGAATACAGTACTTAGTCTGACATGCAGCAGAAAAATGCAGCTAATCACAATACATGACATTCTAAACACCCAATCACTTTTCAGTGCTCTGTCCTAAAATGAGGGTGATACCAGCAAAAGCCTTAAATCTGAAGGGGGTGACCCATTGCTCACCTCTGCATGCTGACATTGGGCTCATTCACATTCCAAATGAGTCCTGCTGCTGCGTTTTTTCTCGCCTGCTAACCAAGCCTGAAAGAAGTGTGCTTCTGTGATGATTTAGCACCCTTTCCTTCACATCTTAGGGGCATATTATCAAGACACGGCGTTAAAATTATTGCCGCTTTAGCGGCAGAAAACTGCAGCTAAAGCGGCGATAATGCCCTTGAGAATTCCCATAGAAGCCCATGTTCTGGTGTCAACATGGGCTTCTATGGGAATTCTCTACGGATGTCAGCACGTTTCATTTTTTCCATACCAGAAGTGCAGATCCACTAAGTAACTCACGTCGTTGTGTACAAAACTAGGGCCCTGAGAATGGAAGTAACCCTAACCCTAACAAAATCAGTCTGCAAATCGAGGAGGCTTGGGTGAGGTTGTAAGGAATCTACAGCTAGATAGAGTCTCTACCACATAATGCGTTACCGAAGGTAAGTAACTTGTTCATCTGATCGAGAATTCTAGCTGCAGATTCCTTATCTTTGAATTAGATACGCAAGCCATACCATTCTGGCAGTGGATTGCGGATGAATACCTTACACTAGGAAGTAGTGCAGGACTGAATGGGCAAAATGCCCGTCCCTGCGGACCTGACTGTCCAGGCAGTAGTGCTTGACAAACGTGTGCAAAGATGCCTATGTTGCTGCCTGTCAGATGGCCAGGTCTGGGACATCCCAAGCCAAGGCCGTAGTCACAGCCTTTCCCCAGGTGGAATGGGTCCTTAATCCCTCAGTGGGCTGCTTCTTGGCCAGGGCATAGCAGATCTTAACCTCTTCAATGCCCGTGACGAGCTGGTCTCGTCATGGGCCGCGGTCGCGCTGTGCCCATGACGAGACCAGCTCGTCATAAACCCCGCCCGCTAATACAACGGCCGGCACAGGGCGGGGAAAGGGGCGGGCACTGAAGGGGTTAATGTATAGAACGACCAAACGAAAGATGGTCCTTTTCTGCACTGCCCTCCCCTTCTTAGCTCCTACGTACCCCACAAAGAGTTGGTTGTCCTCCCGGAAGTCTGCTTATCTGCTTCTATGGATTGTCTAGTCAAGATTACTTGGACATTTATAATTCTGGGATCCTGTTTATTGCCTTTGACAGGGGCAAAGGATTTTGAGGCCTTAGACACTCATGTAGTGGGTGAGCAATTACATGGATGGGGGAGGCCTCATATGAAGTAAACCTTTTGTGTTTAACTCTTACGCCACAATCATGAGTCTCATTATGTTTTATTTTTTCTTGTAGGAATCACAGTGCCAGGGACACTGGGTCATCAGGCTATCAGACGTACCAATCCAGGTATTTCTGTATTCTCTTCCTCCCTTCCCTACCCTCCCCTCTCCTTTCCTTACCTCCTGTTATCCTTGAGCATATTCCACAGACACCTTGTCTTGTAGGTGCTGGGGACAGTTACTAGTGGCTATTAAGAAGACCATATTTGCTCCTACAGGGTCCAGGTTTCAGGTGAGTGGAGACTTGACGGGGATGATGGCGTATTCTGCTCCCCACTGAATGTCCATATGGTAGGAGGGCAAAAAAGGGGTTTGGAGGCTGCGGCTGCCGGGGGGTAGTGGAGTGGCTCAACTTCTCGTTACCTGTCCCACGTGGCCTGTATGAACCGCATCCTCGGTCCCAAAAAGATTGTGGGATTGGCTGGGCGTGGCAGTGGGGTGTAGGAAAGTGCCCCTTTGTGACATCGTCACCACCACTTTTTGCATGGGATCTGATGCAATTTTGACTGAAGTGCACTGGGATCCTGCTAACAGGTCTCCAATGCCAGCTTTCGTTCCCTAAAACAAAGTAACTGTGCAATTGTTCCCCAATTTGCACGACCCTTAGCAACCCTGTAAGTTCCTGATAGATGGTACCCCTGGCACTTGGAGCATGGGTATTAAAGAGGGACCCTAAGGGCTACAGCATGTATTGTGCCACCCTAACGGACCCATCACCAAACTCATGCAGACTGCCATTGCAGGCTGCGTGAAATGGTGCAGACAAAAGTGAAAACACAACATTGCACACACCCTGTGTGCCATGCCCAAATATGTAAGACACCCCTACAGCAGGCTTTAAAGCACCAAGGCAGGGTGCATTATATTTAGGCTTTCCTGTTTTCAGTTTCTATTTTTGGTAAATTCTGGTGGGGTTTTTTCAGTGTTTTCAAGTGATTTCAATACCTTAAAAAAACAGTGTTTATCAGTGATTACACATTTTCGCGCCATTAAATCCAGGTACAAAAAAATGAGAATAGCCGTCTAAGGCCAAGCAATCTAGCGTTTCCCAAGTTTCCTGAAAAGCAAGAATATCATAATTCCTGATTTTGTCCAACCAGATTTTATCTTTAAATTTGGTTCTAAGCCCAGCAATGTTCCAGCTCATAATTCTGCGGGCCCTAGCGCCTGCAGAGGACTGAGCTGACAAACCAAAAGCAGGGTGTGGTCCCTCTATGTCATTGGCTTGACTTGGCAAAAGTCAATCATTTTGGTCCATAAGAGATAGTGGCGCAAAGCGGTTAAACAGTTCTAAGGGCTGTGTAACAGGGTTGAGCATAAAGGGTTGATGACGGTGGACTGGTGCGTTGTTCCTTAAGTCTTGTCCCCATCTGGAGTGAAAATCCCAATTGGTATTCCACCCTGGGGCAGGAGTCCTTGGGATAGATACGTTCTGCTGTTCCCCATAAAAGAATTTCAAAGTAAGGGGGACCACGGTGCCTTGTCTTCGTTGGGGAGGAAAGATGTTTGCAAGGATGTTGGGAAGAACGTATTGATTTGAAAAGCTCACAGCCACACAGTCACCTTTAAATTTTTTGGGCCGATTTCCCAGCCAGGGAACCCTAGTTGCTGATTTAATTACACTTACTAGATGATGCTGTCCCCCTGGAGCTAGCCGCATATTACTAGTTAGCCAATGTAGGGCTTTGCTACACAGTGAATTAGAACTTTACACCGTGCCTCTTTCCAGCATTTGCGAGGACTAAAACCACAGGTGTGGCTTCAACAATAAATTGCAGAGGATCCGTAGTGAAAGTTTGGGCTTGAACTTGTGTTTGCACTCGGGGAATATTAGCCGAAGAGGTTGGGTTTGTTGGAGGACATGGTAGCGTAGAGCCCTCAATAATAGCAGTCAAAGTTGATGGCGATGGGTTCTCCCCAAGCAGTTCAGTTCCTTCTCCAACACCCAAATCGCTTCCGGCGACAACTCCCTTAGAATTATTGCCCAAAAGAGTAACTAACGTAGTTATATTTTCAATGCCACTTGCAACTGTATTTTGGTGACCACCCAGCTTCTTAACCTCTGCTTGCAATTTATCAATCTTGGATATGAGAGGTTTAACAATGATGTTGATTTTAGTCTCAATAAGATCTGCAATTTTATCGAGAAGGACTTCTTCAATAGAACAGATAGGATGATCCTCAGCGTGAGTCATTTGTATGCATTTTGGGGTATTAGCCCTCTTCCGTTTTGTCCCTGAGCGTAAACCACCCCGCTTTAGAGGAATCTTTGTACATTGTCGCTTAGGTCTGACTGCATGACCTATAGAAGATTGGTCAAGAACAGAGACCTGAGACTGTGTGTCTTGATCAGAATCAATATCATTGTAGTTATCTGCATTGCCCTCAACGGGCAAGCCCTCAGAAGCCGGGGTTACGTTGTCCGGAGTGTCAGGTATGACTTGGGAAGCAATGTCAGCAATCGTGGCTGTACTGTAAACATCTTGCGTGATAATTTCATCAGTCATAGTAATGACAAGTCTAGGTGGAGACGGACAAAGCAAATCAGGAGATTGGCTCAGCCCCAATGACTCCCTCCTTTGCATATTAATCTTCTGTATGGTCTGAACAAGATAATTGTTAATCTTGTTTTGTTGAGCTCCAACAAGTTTTTTAGGCATGGCTTATAATATAACAAATATTAGGGAAGAACGCATGAACAACAGTACGTAAGATCTTATATAGGCTAGGCTTACTTGAGGAATGATATCAGAGATGAATCCTGTAGCATTTCTGGCCCTGCCCCTGCCTCCTCCTGCCGATGAGGGCCGTAGAGGGCCCGCCCTTTGTCCGGGCTTCGTCCGGCGCCCGCCCGCGCGCGTCCCGTGGCGCGGAAGGAGCGGCGTTCTTTTAAGCGCTTCCGGGCGCTTGGGTGACGTGTGTGGGACGCTAGGGCGCCTGGGAAATGTAGTCTGCCCACACCGGGGCGATGCAGTGACGGCAGCAATGGCCAAGGAACCGCCGCGGAGCACCAGCAGCACCAGCAGGACTCAGGTGAGTAAAAATTCGCTCCCCCTTCGCGTTTTTCCAGCCTTCCCGCTCCACCAGAGGAGCGGCGTTCTTTTAAGCGCTTCCGGGCGCTTGGGTGACGTGTGTGGGACGCTAGGGCGCCTGGGAAATGTAGTCTGCCCACACCGGGGCGATGCAGTGACGGCAGCAATGGCCAAGGAACCGCCGCGGAGCACCAGCAGCACCAGCAGGACTCAGGTGAGTAAAAATTCGCTCCCCCTTCGCGTTTTTCCAGCCTTCCCCACACAAAGCACAAAATGATAAATATTTGCGTTTTAGTTCCTGTGCATAAGAAAACAGTGCAACAGAATGGACTAAAAAGTCAATAGCATTCCTCATTAACTCTGAAGATTGTAAAGATGCTTTCAGCATACCATCTAACGAGTGGCAAGGATCTCTTACAGGCAAGCCCTTCAGCTCAGATATCGATTTTGACAGGTCATCACACAACTTTTTTATAAACATAGCTGAATCATTGCAAATACAAACAATTTCACTCCAATCTTTGTTGAACTTGGAAAGAGCCTTTTTTTGCAGAGCATTCCAAGTGACACTGCATTCCATGTTTTCCAAAAGTCTGGTGCCATGTTTAACCACAATCCAGATGCTTTGTGATAGCGCTCTTTTCACATATACTTGTCACTATACCTTGCACTGAATGTTTAAAGCTTGAGGTGTTGGCAATTCGCCTACTATCAATACTGACTCACTAGAAACTGGGGGCTGATGTATCAAGGGTTTTTACCCATTCTCTGTGGGTAAATGTGATGACACATATTAGAAAAGATTCTTATGATACCAGCCATTTTACCCATCAGTGAAAGAATCAAATGCAGCTAAAATATCAAATATTATTTTGATATTTCCGGATTCTCTACAGTTTATAAAATATTTAAACAATACCTAAAACATGCTTCCAAACCCTGCATCTTTAGACCAAAGACCACAAAACTGAAGAAAAAAAACAAAAGGAAGAAGAAACAATATTTTAGTGGCATCCCTAAGCAACAAAACTCAAGCAGAACAGTGTTAGCCCAGACTTTCTTACTGCTTCTTGTATAACAAAGTTACATTGTATTGGCCCCTTCAGGAAGAAAAAAATGACTCTATCACTCTGTCTTTCCTTTCTTTGAATAGCATTTAGTTTGTGGTTGTGCAGGTGTTTTTTCAGTGTTTATATGTTTTCACTGGTGAGGGTTATTTCTCTTTCAGTGGGGTTTTATCAGTTTTTGTAGGTTTAAACCTAAAACCGGACAGCCTAATTATATTACATGCGAGGACATATCTGCAAGAGCAGATATGCCTGTGTGCTGTCTAGTTCAATTGCTACATAGTACAAGTGAAGATGAAAGCCATCTTAACTATATGTATTGGGCACTGGTCAATACAAGTTCCCCAATGACATGATGGCTTCACTGAAACCGGTGGTGTTTGGTATCAAACACTTTCTTAAGAAATCCCTATTGATGCAAGTAGTGGATTTATCAAAACATGCACCCAAAGGGCAACATAGAGGTGCCCCCTGAAAACCTACCAGCCTCCCAGTTAGCTGGCTGACTGATATCATTCAGTTGCCACCACAGACAGGTGGCTTACCCCTGCAGGTGACAGCCCACACCCACTGAGGCCAGAAACAATACATGCTCCAGAGGTAGGTGTTCACACCTCCTTCAGCAGGATGGCTAGTGAGTCTGCATACCAAGGCCAGGAACTTCAAAGCACCTGCTGTCATTGATATGCAATCCCAGTTTCCCCCAGACCTAGGAGAAGCCACACCCTACCCGAGGCCTATTTGGCACCAGGACCGGTGGGACATTAGTTATGCTAGGAGGCGTGGTGCACTACCAGCCCAGTCACACCCCTAAGGTGGGCTGCTTGATGTGCCCCAAGAAAGAAGGGTTCCACCATTTTAATTTTAGTGGAACTAGGAATTCAGGGACAGGGTTATGCTCACTCCCCACAGGAAGTGGTCATATAGGGGGTGTAGTGGCACCAGGGGTAAGTAGCTTATTGACTACTACCCTACACTCCCCGTAACTCCCCTAAATTAAGTATTTAGGTGGCCCCCCTGACACCAGAAATCGAGAATCGACTGACTTAGGAAAGAAGAGAACATAGAAGAGCCGAAGAAGCAAGAACTGTGGACTGCTAGTGGATTTTGGCACCAACCCCTGCCTGCCTACCTGCTCCCGTCCCCGACTTGTCCTGCTTTCAGAAGCCTCGGATTGCCTCCTGCACTACGCCAAGCCATCAGCATCACCCTTGAAGTGGAGGAGCCACTTCACTGAAGCCTGCAGGCACCGACCGCGATGTCTGTTTAACAGTTCTGCTGTTCACCGGGTCCACTGATGCAGCAGCCACCCAGTAAGAGGTCACAATGCTCCAAGAGGTCAGATCCGTCCCCCCACCAAGTGAGAAGATGCCAGGACCAACCGGAGCCAACCTGCATCAATATCTGGGGTACCGTACCTCTTGCAGCAACAAAAACTTGTCTGAGTCTAATCTGGACTCCAATCCTGCAGAGACTGAGCAGCCAATGAGGGGCATCAGCATTGCAGAGTCCAGCATTGAGAGTGGCCCAGCTATCATGATTTGTTCCCGTTTGCAGGTCTAACCGAGGTCTGTGGGTGCATTTGACACTCGGGCACCAGCCAACCCAAACCCTCTGCACCTGAGCTCCCCCACCTGGGTCCATGACAACCAAAGGTGGTCTCCTGCTCCCAGGACCCCCACGTTGGAAGCTCCCTGACTTGTCCTCCTCTCTAGCCTGTTTCTAGGTGGCCCCCCTCTTTGTCTATGGTGTAGCGCACAAGGCTAGCAACCCATCTACCACCTCTGCACCTGGACACTCGAGGGAAGGTAACCCGAACTGCTGGTGGTAGTTTGGACCTTGGCCCCCTAGCACCTTAAGTCCTAAAAGGTACTCCTGAGAACGGTTTGCAAAGAACCATATGCAGTATATGTCCTTTTCGCCATTGGAAAGCATTACCGTGTAAAAATGCATTTGAGTGAACATTTTACTTACCTACTAACATTGCTTACCCAATAACAAAGTTCTTGGTGTTCAATATAGAAATACTTGTTATTTTTCAAAATTGACCTTGAGTTTCTTCTTCAGAGTGTGTCTCATTTATTGACTCTGTGTGTGTTCAACAAATGCATTAACACTACCCTCTGATACGCCCAAACTGCTTGCCCACACTACCACAAAAGTGAGCATTTGGGATTATTAATTTAAGCCCTCTAAACCAATAAGGGTCATCTGGACTTTCTACATAGTATAACTAGTTTTGGCATACCACATAAAAAGCTACCTTCCTACACTGAGTGTGTAGAGATCTGGTTGAAAGCCTCTTCCGTAGCTGCTGAAGGTGGATTAGGCTTGGCTAGAGGCCATGGAAAGTCCCAAGCACATGGCCGTAGCCCTGTGGTCCTTAAAGCGTTCTATTGCTGAGTCCCCCTTCTCTCCGAACAAATGAGAACCATCAAAGGGAATGTCCATGAGCGAAGCTTGGACATCCCTTGAAAAGCTAGTGGTTCTCATCTAGGCATGGTGCCTAAGGGCCACCGACAATTATATCGATCTGCCCAGTAATTCTGTTGTGTCCAGCCCACATCTCATGTTCACCGACCTCAGTGCCTGAATGTCAGAAGAGAACATTTGCTTCCCGAACGTATCCAGCCTTTAGATTCCCTGTCTGGTGGGGTGGAAGGGAATGCGCTGGGGTTGATTTTGGAGGTGGAGGCCCTGGATCACCAAGTTCTCTGGGTTGGAGTGCTGAGTGAGAAAACTGGGGTCCCCTGGGGCGAGGCGATGCCGGCAGGAAATTGCCCTATGCACAGGAGCCCCTGTGCAGTTCTTGGGCCAGACCCGAGTGGGAAGTCAGCAATTGCTTCATTGAATGGAAGTAATGGTTCAGTGAGAGTAACTCCACTTAGGGTAGCATAAGGTCCAGGACCTTAGCTACCCTGCGCACCACAATTGCGAATGAGGCACCCACTTCAATAGCCACGGTAGGGGAAGAGGCCAGGCCAGTATCTGGGGAGGTCTCCAGCCCACTGGCACCCACCAGATGCTCATAAAAGTTGTTCTCAGGATCTTATAATGTCTAATACCAATAAGAAAATGCAGACCCCTCCCAGTCATCACTCAATACAGGCCTGTCATATGTATAAGACACTGGCTCCGATATGTGGAGTCTGCCTCCGGTTGGCACCGGAGCTGACAGTGGATGATGCTCGTCCGGCTCCATATTGGAATCAGGGATAATGATGGGGGCAGCACAACTGCTGGGCGTTGGTGGGGCCGGGGGCATCGGTACTGGGGCGGGCACTGGGGAAGGTTGCGGTAGCTTGACCAGCACTGCTCCGGATCATTCAATGGCTCCTTGGGGCGTTGGTGGGGCCGGGGGCATCGGTACTGGGGCAGGCACTGGGGAAGGTTGCGGTAGCTTGACCAGCACTGCTCCGGATCATTCAATGGCTCCTTGGGGCCTGACTGGTGCCGAGGGCGAATCAGCTGACGGAAGCCCAGTAGGAGTATCTCCCAGACCAGTGGGGTTCAAAGGCGCTCCAAAGGGGTTGGTGCACCAAAAAATTAGGTGCATGGTGTTGTAACAGTCTTTAAGTTGGGGGATTGTTGCTCTGGCTCCCAGGAATTCAAGGATGCGCGGAGACCGCCCAGACACCGGCTCCACCACAGAGCTAGGCTTCGAGTGCCAATGACCCTGTGACTCATCCCAAGACATCTGTCAGCGATAGGCCCGCATAGGTTAAGAACTGCCTTTCTGGTAGACTGGTACACATCCTGCACACCAGCAGCCAATGTCTTAAAAAATCTTCGACAAAAGTAAAAAAAAAAAAAAGAGGTCAGTCATTAAGTGAGTGGGGGTAGCCCTTCTCCGGATCTGCACTGACTCACACTGAAAAGAAAAACTGACGTCAGCGCTCTGGGGTGGCACGTATGTAGGCTTACCTCACTTCTGGTGCAGGCGATGCCATGCAAAACTGAACAACGTCACCTACTGGTGCACCAGGGTACTGCTCACCAAATGTTTCTGTATCCAGTTTGACACCTGGGGAATATTCTAAGGCAAGGAATCTGTGGTTAGAAGTCTCTATCAGATTGAAAGATTTTATTGACAAAAGGAAATTAATAGACAGTGAGTCACAGAGTCCTCCAGTCTGGACTTCCCCTGGAAATGGCTAGTGGAAGCAAGCTTGTACAGAGGAGACATGACTCAAATTCATACCCTAATTTACAAACGTTTCTAGTAGTGGTTGCATCGTAAATTCTTATAAGCAGGCTCTCCTGAGATGACAGATTAACCTTCCGATAGTAACAAAAATGTAAGCAGTTTTCTGTCGAGCAAGCCCATCTGGACTTTTCTGAGGTTTCACAGTGGCAATTCTAGGGCTGAGGCACACAAGACCTCAAACTGACATTGGTCTTACTGGTAGACAAGATTCCATGGTAATCTTGGATTTAAGATACATGGGCCATCACACTGACATTAGCCTCACCCATAGACAGGACTGAGGAGACTAGCAATGGGCATGGAGGCATATGTGATGTGGCTCACAGATGGAAATTATCTACTGGGCTGGGCCATGATAGTGGGCTTCCGAACTCAGAGGACTCGTACATTCTAAACTTCCCACAGCAATACACTGAAGTGTGAGGCTGCAGCTTGAAAAAGATATGTTCACTACACACAGGGCAATTCTCCCATGCATGTGCAACAAAACAAAAAGTAATTTTCTCAGGTCTGGGTTCAGCCTCTAAACATCCAGGGGAGACAACAAAGATGTGTTCAAATCCTAGTCTTTGCCTGCATCAGTGTGCAGACCTCTTCCTAATAACAAGTGACTGGTAGATAAGCTAAAGTGGTCAGATTATATCCAGTACAGTGGTAGCTGGCCTCCACTAATCATCCACAAAAAATCAAAAACGGCTTCCAAAGTTTGAAGGGTGTCAATTCGGTCGCAGGCTATTCCTAGGTATCTACATTGCAGCAGGGCCTTTGGAATCTGTAATGTATTATCACCTGGCATTCCAGAAGAGCTGCTCTACCTCCTTGTCAAGGTCTAAAATTGGTTTGTAGTGAACCTGCCAAACATTGTGATTCTGAGGTTCATGTAAGAAATAAGAGTATTGGTAGCAGTGTCATTTATTAGGGTTGATTATTGGTCAGTGTGTGTGCTGCCCAGACAGTAGAATGTGAGCATGTTTTACAGATGTGGCAGGAAGTACAGAATTGTGAGTATAGGTTGGCAAGCAGCATATACAAACCAATCATCTTACTGACTGTAGAGTTATCTCAGTCTTGGTTAAGGGAAAAGACTGGAATTGATGGTTCTTCTGAATTCAAATAACTGTTAATAGATCTTAATTTCTTTGACAGAGTATTCCATAATATCCATGCCTGTATAAGAAGAAGCTACCTCATATGCTGCCTCCTAGGAAGGATTATAGTTGGTAGAAATTATATGCAGTGAGGTCATTCTTGATCTGAGGTTTTTCTTGTATTTTGTAGTCGAAGTTTCAGATGTAGAATGTTGCATTTAGCCGGGTACTGCCTGATATGCAATGCAGAGGGCTATAAATGACAACCCTCTGACTACTGGTAACTAGTGCAGGGCTTTCAGGGAAGGGGTTAAACGGTGCAGACATTTAGGTTAAGGACCTGTCCAGCTGCAGTGCACAGTTTCATTTGTAGTTTGACAATTGATTTAGTAGTGAGGCGGATATACACTTCATTTGCATAATTCAGTCTAGATGTCGTCCCTAGCGATAGTGATGCTGTTTCCAAAAATCCCTAGGGAGAGGTAAATGCATCATAAAATTCTCACTGCGTAGAGTAAGTGTCTCACCACTTTGCCGACTTGGAAGTGGAGAGAGATTGGACTACAAATACATACCAGGGCTTTTCACTTCAATGGATGTGGTAGGTGGTTGTCCAATTTTCTGCAAAAAAGGTTAGAGGGTTTTCGTTTTGCAAGGACCCACAAGTATTTCTGTTTTTGAGGAGTTCAGTTCTAGATGATTCTCTAGCATCGACAGCTAACATTCAATCTGTGAATCTTAAAGTATTGACTTGTGATGGTTTTTTTCACGTAAAATAATCTGAGTTTCATCAATACAGCAGGTGAGGTTAAAATAATTCACCAGATCAGGATGATATGTAACATATATGTTGGAGAATAACGATGCATATAACGATGCATTGCTGAGGACTTGGGAACCCCACTGAAGTGATTTAGGGTGAAGAATTGAAAGTCGATAGCGAGATGATTTGGGGGCTGTCCTTAGGAGAGGATTTTATCCAACTGAGGACAATACCCGGTGTTCCAGCGTCCTATATCCTTTGGACTAATGGTTGGTGCTTAACTGTGTCAAATGCTGACAACAGGTCAAGAGTAGTAGAAACGTGGCAAACCCATTGTTGTTGGCATACTTCTTAAGGTTATCCCAGATAAAACGTGCAATAGTTTTGACACTACACTTTAGCAACAGTGATGAACAGGTCTCCCCAGGGCATGCCCCACTGATTGAAGATGCCCCATTGCCACCCTGGTATGGAGATGCCACTTGTTATCAGCCAGCCAACCTCTGCTCAGCTCATCTGTACTAACACTCAGAGATCCTGCTAAATGTCTGGCCCCCAGAAAGATGTTGGCTGGTCCAACCACCTCTAGAGGCACAGGGTTGCCTGGCACTGATTGTTCCAGTATCACATGGCAGTCTGGAGGATCTTCATCAGTCTCTCCTTGATGGATGGCAGGATGGCTTTCAGGGCCAGATGGATTGCCCGCACTTCCAGAAAATGAATATGGAACTCTCTCTTAGCTGGAGAACAGTGAACTGTGACCTTTACCACCCCCAACTGACCCTCCTAACCAATCAGTGATGTATCAGTCATAACGTCAAGTCTGGGTGGAGGAAGAAGAGTGGCCTGCATCAGATCAGTTTAGTGCTTGTCTGCCACCTCAGAAGATCCCAAGCCTTCTCCTGCAAGATATGGAAAGAGTTGGAGAAGCAGTCCTGTTGCTGGGCCCATTGAAACCTGAGGTTCCACTGCAGGACCCTCATATGCCAGTTGGGGTTCGGGACAAGGAGAATGCATGAGACCAGGTGTCTAAGAAGCCTTCAAGCCATCCGCACTGAGATCCAGGATTGAGCCCAACACATCAGGATACTATCCTAAATGTCCCAGACTCGTTGTGAAGGAAGTGGCCCGATTCGGGTCACTCGGGTCACTCACGACCACCCCTTTGCTTTCTACGAAATGAAGAGTCGGTCAGACAGTAGAGAATACAAACCAATATCAGTTTATTCAAAGTTCGCTCAGAGCAGAGCCCTGTCTGCCCAGTCGCTAAGAGTGTTGCAGAGAGAGTCTGACGTCAGCAAGCATAACGATACATTATGTACATTTCAGAATCAATGGAATTTTCCAGCGAAATGCAGCTGGACATTAAATTACAAAGGGGTACGTTTCGGTTCTGAAGCTGGGGATACATTATCTATCAGTCACGGCCATTCCACCTGTGTCCGCCACTAGACAAGTGGGAGAAGGCTTACATCTAAAGGAAAGGTATGCGCTAATAAGAACAGGGAATTCATTAGTGTGGCAGAACTCAGCTCCGAAGAAACATAACCTAGAGAAGGCCGTTTCTCGGAAATGGCAGAGAATTAGTTTGATCATGATACAAAATGGCACCCGTACACAAAATGGAGCTGCAAATGCTAACTTACGTAAAACAATATAGAAGCATAATTTTTATTCTAACATCTGTGGTTGTGAAAAGGCCTTGAACGCCACTATGTCTAGCAAAATCCCAGTGAAGAGATTCCTCTGTGTGAGGCAGGGGTTGGACCTCAGATCTTTGATGGAAAACCTCAAAATGGCAGGAGTTTGGCAGTCATCTGGAGGTGGTCTTCAGCTTTCCGTATATCTTTTGTTGCAGTTACACTTTTCGCCTTAATTGGGGTGGGTATGCCCAGACGTGGATCCCTTTCTCTCTGTGCCACTGGATTCAAGCTAGCCTGGCTGATAAAGGGTGACATACCCTGAAACCGGTCCCAGGATGCTTGTTTCCACTCCAGGTAGGACCTGGCTTGGCAGTTCGGTCTGGACTGTTCCCATGAGGCACAGGGTCAAGACTGTCATAGTCATAGTTTATTGTATATGATTAATTAAAATCTTTACAAATTTCCCAAAAAATAAAAATATGTCTTTACATACACAATTAAAACCAAGCAACATTAATGGGATCCCTTTGATTATTAGCTAAAGTGCAGGTGCTAAAGCATCGGCATATATGTTATGAATGCGTTATAGAGACATTTACTGAATACATCTTTTTCATTGCTAATACCATAATAGTGCTTTCGACCTTAGGATCAGTGTTTTAAAAACAACAAGCTGGAAGATAAGAAAGCCCTGATTAAAATAGCAGGTTCCTGGAAAACAGTGCAATTATACAGTAAAGTGTAAAATGTGTTATAAAAGCAAACTTCTGAGGTCCTGCTAATTAAATTGTCTCTTAATGAGATTTACATTCAGTCCGTTTGTTACATAAATGAATCAGCTAGGCCCATGCCGGCATTGATCATACTTCTTTGTTTTCCTCCAGATTAGCTTGCCGTAAAAGTTTCCTTACTTCTGCCAGGTATTTTACTCCCCAGCAGGCCAAGATTATAGAGGAACCTTCCAACCAGCGTATCACGGCTTGCCTGCACGTGCGAATATTCAATTTGGGGTCAAGACTGGTTTGCACATGGCTGGGTCCAAACTGGGGTGGCATAGTGGGAAAAAGAACAATGGATTTAACCCAGATCTCTTGACTGGGGGAGAATGTTTGAATCATTCAGCATTCCGTCTATCTTTTGTTGCAGTTACACTCTACAACTGATGGCAGCAAGCTCACCTTGAGCAGCCACTCGTCACGGTAAGTGAACACTTTTATCCCCAACCACCAATGTTGGGCAGTGACCCAACCATCATTTTCATGGATCCTCAAGGGGCCGAAGTAAGTCTGAAGGGAAGCAGAACAAATTGGATGTGTTCCAACATAACCATGCACCGTCGATAACATCTATCGCACTGCAGGCAGGTAGGTGAAAATACACGCTTTGCATGTCCAAGGACACCATCCAGTCTCCTGGGTCCACGGCAGGACTCTGAGACAAGGTGAGCCTTTTGAATTGATCTTTTCTCAAAAAGGCAATCACTGGGCAGAGGTCCAGTAAAGGTCTCTGACCACCATCATTCTTCGATAAGAGGACGTAGTATGAGCAACACCCCTCTTCTTTCTCCGAATCCGACTTAATGGAACCCTTGGCCAATAGAAGGTTCATTCACTGCTTGCAGGAGGATTGCACAATGGTCCACTGAAAGTCAGTGTGATGTGGGGAGAAAATTGGACAGGAAGGAAATGAAAGGTAGGGCAAAGCCCCCTTGAATGAATTGCAAGACCTCTCTGTTCAAAGTGATTGATCTCCAATCCTGGAGGAAAATTGTATCCTTCCCTCTACTGCCTGAGTATGGATCCCTGAGGGCAAGCTTGAGTGGCTTAGCAGCCACTGCAGCAAAGAAGAAAGAGTAAAAGTAGAACTTTCCCTGCTGGTGTGATTGGCCTTGGCTGTCACAAACTGTACTCTAAAAGGACTAGGTCTGCTGTTGCTGCAGAGTTTGGGAGCAATAGCATTGTCTGTATGCTAGCCCTCTGGAATAACCACTAGATTTGTACCATTGGTGAACTGTTTGGCGGGAGACAGGGGTCCCATGAATTGTGCTGCAGCTTCAATGACCTTAAATTGTCGAATCAGCTTTTTCTACAAACAATCTGAAGCCATCAAAGGGCATGTCCATCAAAGAAACATGAACATCTCCTGAAAACTCGCTCAGTCTCTTCTGGGTGTGCCTTCTAATTACTACACTGGTGCCAATAGTTATGCAAACACAGTCTGTGGTGTCCAAGCCAGCATGCAAGATAGACATTACCTCAACTTGGCCATTATGTATTGTTTGAGCCAGCAAGGGTCTGAGGTCTTCGGGGATGGCCATCATGATCTTGCTCGCCATGTTCCATAATGCATGGGTGTACTTACCCAGAAGGCACAGGGTGTTCTAGGATCTTAAGTCTAAACTAGCTGAACAGAAAATTCTATTTCTGAAGGCATCAATATGTTTCATTTCTCTAAACATGAATTAGAATTTGGCAGATCAGATACTCCGTCAAAATGGAGGGGATATCCAATTTGATGTATTTCAACTGCCGACTGGCTATAACGTACTTGTAATACTGTGTGCAGAACATCCATCACATTTGTGATAGAGTTTCCCATTTGCCAAACTCTAAATAAGGCCCTCTATCAAGAGGACTGTCGAGAAAGGCATTAGGAGTTACTTTACTTGTGGATGGCTTTCAGGCATAGGATGCTTTGTTAAAATATATATATATCTCTCGGGACCACCGGGAGCCTGTCCATGTCGTCTGGCTACAGGTCCACTGACCGGGGGGCTCAAGGATGGCTTAGACCAGGTGGCTATGAGAGGGCCCATGAGGACTTTGCTGAATGACAATAGTGGTTGAGAGGAGGTAGAACCTAGTTGAAGAATCTGTTAACAACTGTACCTTAGTTTCAACAGTGGGCAATTGTAAATCTGGCACTTCTGCAGCCCTTTGCACAACTACAATGGAACAGGCACTTTCTTCCATTGGTGGCCCATGTGGAGAGCCCATCTCAGTGTCTGGAGATTTATGTAGACTAGACTAGAGACCTTATTCAGATCTAGCTCTGGTGCACTCCTGGGTACGCAAAACTTTGCGTACCCAGCAACGTTAAAGACACATGTTGTGAGGGTCCATTAAACAAGACCTGCTTCCTACAGACATGGCAAGGTTTGAATCCTGTCAATTTTGAGAGAGACATTTTCCATGGCAAAGTTTTTGAGGTAAATTTTGATGTCGTTGGACAACTCACAAATTTGGGAGTGAAGGGCACAGAAAGAAAGCAACTGCTGTCAGCCGCCCAGGAGTGATGCCTATATTTCCAGAGCAGTACAGAATCAACACGCAGCCACACAGCAACACTGATTCTCTGGATCCAGTCTGCTGACAGGTTACTCTAAAGGTGAGGAATCTGTGGTTCAAAGTATTCATCAGAAATTTCCTTCATCCAACAGAATGGAAGGGATGGACAGCTAGGTTGTCTTGTTTGTAGGTGTGCAGTCTCTGCCCATGACTTTTGCCACCTTGTTATCTGTCCCAAGACATAGGTGGCCTGCTGGTACTAGCTTGTCCCAGGATAGATGAGCACAAAGACCCTTTCTACGTACCTGTGAATTCAAAACCAGATACAAGCACTTGGCTATACAATGATTTCTTTTGTGAGAAGAAAGAAAGAAGGGGAGACTGGAAAAGGAGAGATAGCAGCATTACAATGCTACAGGAGGTATACATATGGGAGGATCCCAAGCATGGAAACACCACCTCTTATGCGCCAAACACACTCATACATGTCACATGCAGTCATTAGAAACAGGGGGCCATTCCTAACATACTACATTCATTACAAGGACCAGGGAGAGTCCCTACGGGAATGCAGGTAAAAAGATGTACACCCTACTACTTAAATGCTGTCACCAACTTTTGTCTGCAGAGATGGAAATGTAAGTAACAAAAATTAAGAAAAGTATACCCTTCTTCCAATCAGAATCTAGAAGTCATGACAAGCAGCAGACAATATCAAGTGGAGCACCTGTCGGAGACGTGTGACTTAGATTTCCTGAAGAAAAAAACATTCCAGGTTGGTCATAATGAGAAAATGAGGAGTAGGGTATCACAGGGACATTGTGCATGTGTACTTCAACCCTCCCATCACTAGACAGCACTTTATGTGAACTGTGCCAGCCTCTTACAAATATGAGTTGCACCTAAATAATGAAACATGACCAAATACAATAACAGACCAATTTGACTCCAGCCAATGAGGATCCCAGAATGGAAATGAGAGTCTAGTTTCAGAAAGCACTTAAAGCACAATTCAGGTGGCACGTGTGCACCAATAAAACGCACTTAAAATATAAGAATAGACTTTATAGCAGTACCCCAACCCAAGGAGGAAGGTGAGAATTTGAAGCTATTTATCCCCCAAAAAATTCTGAGGAAAAGCTGACCAACCTCATGTCAGAATTAATGCAGTAATGTGTACATACAAGAGTGAACCTACATCCAAACTGCTGTTCGATAAATCTCAGGTGAGAGAATAATACAAAAGAACGCAGCGCCGAAGTGGCATTGACTCCAGTAGAATGGGCTCTGAGAGTCCTCTAAACAGCTTTCTTTGGTTTCTGATAATTTCACACACTTGACAATCCAACTAGACAGAAACTGGTATGTGATCAGTTTTTAGGTCGTGCATGCAAGCGTGCATGTACTAGCTCATGTGGCCTTGCTTGCGAGAGAGATTGTTTTCTACAAAGGTCTTGGAGTCCGCCCATGGCTTACTATTTGTGGACTTCACTGTCATTCTTATGCGCTGCCTTCTAATTGGCATCTCGAGCTGGCTTCACTTACTCTTCTTTCGACAGGAGCACATACTAAGTACTGTACAGTTTAGTTTGAAATCTTTATTTGGTTACAAAAGTGACCATAAAAGTACATACATAAAAATAAATAAATATTCAAAAACATTTATACACTTTGAGTCATATCATTCCATGGTTATGGAATCTGTGGGATCACCATATCATTTTACCGCTAAACCTAAAAAGCAGTCGTGTTCCGAGCCTGCACAGCAATTTTCAGAAACAGTCTGACATGAAGGATACATGCCTCATTGTTCAACTGGAGCAGAGTGTTGTAAGCTTCTCTAAAGTCAGTAATGCACTGTCTCTTAACCCCTTGCATGCCCTTGACGGAACCACTCCGTCATGAGCCACGGGCGCCGTGTGCTCATGACGGAGTGGTTCCGTCATGCTGCGGCCATTGGCGGCCGCTCCTCCCACGCGGCGCTAATTCCCCGCCTGTGCGGGCGATTAGCGCAGTGGGTGGAGTCATGACGGAACCACGCCGTCATGAGCACAGCTCGCCCGTGACTCATGACGGCGTGGTTCCGCCATGAGCATAGCGGCGCCGCAAACCCCCCAAACCCCCCCCAGCGCTGCGGCGGAATTCGCGCCGCAGCGAAGGGGTTAATGAATGGTAACAAAATACTTTTAGTATACAATGAATAAAAGTCACAAAACAGTAAAAATGTAACATTGATTGGCCTGACCTCCCATTCCACAGACATGGACGGGAGTTTAAATTAGCTTGAAAACCTAGTGGGAAGCCTAAGAGATATTTAATCGTGCCTTCCCTAAAATGGAACAACGCTCCCAATGCCCCATCTGACTTGTCAAATACCTTTGAATTAAGGCGTGCCTGTTGGAGTTTATATTCAAATAAGCTGTCACTCTTGGCTTGCCGGACTCCATCTACAGTCTCTCCGCATGCGTAAATTTAAACCAGGCGCTCTGTAACTGTTTTTTAGTGATAGTATGTGGGCCGCCTAAGTTCTTGAACAGTAGTTGACAACCTATCTTATGCATGCGGGATTCTATATTCGCCAGCCAAGGTATGTTTCTGCCTTTATCTCAAGAAAGATAATCTTTTATGTCTCTTGTGAGAAATCCTTCCATATTGTTCCAAATTGCAAGCCATAAAAACAGTGGGCGGATGCTAATGTAGTCCACAACGTAAGGGATGTTCAGTTCACTGTGACTTACAAAGTCTGAACTTAAAATCGGCGCCCTAAAATTTTCCTACAAAATCTATTCTCTTCCAGTTGGATTTGGTGGCATTTATCAAGATACCAGACTTTGGTCCCATAAGTAGCAATTGGGAGGCATTGTATTTTAAAAATCTTCAGTAAAGAAACTAGGGCTCCCCACTTTCTGGGGTGGGATAAACTGAGTAATGAACTGATAGATCTGGAAAATGTGTTCTCGCTATATGCTAGTTGGACTTTCCATGAACCATTTTCAGCAAAAACCATACCACAATTGGGAAAAGTGCCTGTGCATTTATAGTCGATTCACCCACTTTTAAGGGTGCCAGATTATGCTTTTATGGGCCGCATGACATAATAAAAGATTTAATAAAATTTGTGTGCAAATCTAATAGTGCCATAAAATTTAAAACCCATTGACTAGCTGATGAAGCGCGGGCCATCAACACTGCGTCGGCAACATATAATAATGCTGGTATAAAAGAATCATTTATCTTGAGGACATTGGAAGTGGTGGTGAGTAAAAAAAGGGTGAAGGTCATTTATATGTAAAATAAATAAAAGTGGGGCTAAAACACATCCTTGTCTGAAGCCTCTCAGGATGTCTACATCTCCAGATACTTCCCCCTGAGTGTTAATTCTTATTCTTGCTTTCGTGCCCCTGTGCAAAAATGCCAGAAAGTGGACTAGTGCTTCATCCAATCCAAGAGATTTTAAAATAGACCACAGCTTTGAATGAATTACACTGTCAAATGCAGTGGACAGGCCCATAAAGGCTAGGTACATTGGAGAATCTTGGGCTATGGTATATTTCTCTATTAACAAATTGCGGTTAAGGCACTGCTCCACTGTGCTAACCTTAGATCTAAAGACATACTGATTGGAGTAAAGTATTGACTTCTCTTTAGCCCATTTCCCTTACACATTTGTATAAGACCCTACCTAAGATTTTTACATTAGCATCAATTAGTGATATTGGCCTGTAAGAAATTAGCTGAGAACGATCCCCCTTTTTAAAAATAGGCACAATTACAGAGGTTGACCGTGTGTGAGGTGAAGTGGCAAGAGCAAGACTGTTAAAAATGTTCAGTAATAAGGGTGACCAGAAGCTGGGGTTATATTTTAAGAGATCTATAGGAATCTGGTCAGGGCCTTGGGCCTTAGCGCCAACACTCTGACGCAGTGCCACCTCTACTTCTTCCAGAGATAATTGTACTGAAGCAAAAATTCGATCAGGCAAATTATTGCTATCAGGGCATTCCAGGGCGTATACACTAGAAATGTGGCTGCCAGTCCTGGCTTTTCATGTTGCAGCTACTCTTTGTCTCTTTTTGGTGGGCCTGCTTCATCTCTTTTACAGAGGACCAAAAAGGTTTTACTGTTCTTATTACTTACCACTGTAACTAAAGAGTGTTAATTGAAGATTTAGTAGTTCTGCCTTCCTGGCTGCAATAACCCGCTTGTACTGCTTGCGAGATTCCGCCATGAATTGGGGGCTCTTTGTAGACGCCTTAAGTGCCCGTCGTAGCTGACAACTAGCAGCAGAACACTCCCAGTTGAACCATCTAGGCCTAACAGGCGAGGAGTTTGTTGGGACCATGAGCTCTTTTTTGATTTTATCACAGAGATTAACAAAAGCGGTAGCTGCAGGGCTAGCGATATCATCCTCAGTAAGGCGTGCCTGCACCAGGGAAAAACGTTCATTGGTCACTTTACGAAATAGTTGCTCTGGTTCTACGGCTCTCCGTTTTAATATTAGTCCGTCAGATGAAGGGTTGAGATGGCAGGCACCGATCTCCATATTATATGAGGGTTTTGGGGCCATGATTGATGAGGGACACTTCAATGGAGTTGTGGTCACTGTAAATAGATTGGATCACTTTGCCATATGACAGAAAATCTTCAAGGTTAGAAGATATGAAGATATAATCTATTATGGGATTTTGGCCTCGACCCCTAAATATAGGGAATGATTCGATACCATTCTATGCAATGTCCTTAACGTTTATTAAGTCATGGGGTGCCAACTTACCCCCTCTTGTCGGAACTGTTTAATTCATAAGAGCCATAAATAAAGTTAGGGTTAAGATCCCTTACATGTGGTGGAGGGGGGATTATTGGACAAAGTCTTTCATTAAAATCACTCCTTAGCAAGAACCCGCAGACTGTCAACTGTCACTTACGGTTTTCCGAAGGGTGGATCTGTACTCAAATAAGGTGAACAATTTGCTATTGGGCACAGTACTAAAATCATTATAATAAAAATTAATTCAATGTAATGTCAGGCCTCTTTTATACCTTACTGTCAGGTGGTTGGCATCATCAATCTCTAGGGCCTTCACACTGCCTCCTGCTTTGATATTCACCCACGTTGCCAGCCCCCCTAATGCACTGCCGGACCTTGGATGAAATGCAGGATTGTAACAGCATACAAAGCCCTTTAACATCACTCCTCAACCAGGCCTCCTGGAACATTAATATATCATACTGGCTAATAAAAGAAAGCCAGCCAGGCTATGTCAGCTTAGATTGTAACCCGGTTACGTTCCAACTCAGGATTTTTAATGTGCGATCATTTGGGTTTCCTGTTACATTTGGCCCGGGCGCGACCTGCATGGCTAGCTCTAAGGTCTTTGCTTTTTAGGTACCAAACTGGGCCTGCCAGGGAAGGTAAACCTAAGTCAATTCAGCCCATCTCAACACTCTTGGGTAGGAAGCTTATTCCCTTGTATAGGGTAAGAGGGTGGGGTACGAAACCTCAATGGCAATGGTTTGTAAAAATAACCCAAGGGGAGGCAGCAGATGTTGGTGTCAAGACCGTTCACATCCTCATGTTGTTTTAATAAATTGCATGCAATAGAAGGCCTTCTAAGTTAACCACAATACAATCGCCTTCAATGCTTTTATGAGAGCGTCCAACCCACCTCACCCTCAGTACCATCAATATATTGTTACTATGGGCAGGATTAAAACCTTTATGTTTGGTAAGCCCGTCAACACATTTATTTCGCAATTCCTCCCAAGTTTCTCTTTGGGCAGCCCTCAATGGTGATACGCCAGCGCAAACCCACCATAGGGGCGGGCTGCCGGTGGGAGATCCAAAGTATCTTAGCTTAACGCGGCCTCGCTAGCTTCTGTTGGGTGAGCTGCGTTACTGCAGCTTGGATGAGCTCTAGATCTTGTCCTGCATGTGGTGCGGGTACTGCCAGGGGCAGATTCTTTCCGCAGGGATTTGGTGGCAGTTATTCTACCATTCCTTTCAGGATTTTGACATGTGAGTAAATCCAGTCTCTGTTGTTTGTTCTGAATGTTGTGAATGTTGTCACCTTGGTTGAAGTGGTAAATTCTTTGCGGTGCTATATTACTAGATAAGGGTACCCATGAGAAATGTCAAAGGAAATAACACAGGTTGCACAGCCCTTGTCTTATCTGGCATCTAGCACTATGGAAGGGCAGCAAGCAAAGTCCAGGTTCCTCTCCAAGTTCACCAATAGTTACAAAGGTAGCTGTTTTCATCCAAAATATTGCTGAATCCGCTACAGAGGACTTCATACGATAGAGTTTCGGCTGGTGAGCTGTCTGAAGTGAGCTATTTGACTTATTAGTATCAGATGCGATCTGTGGTTGTAATTGGGGATGCGGCGTTTTAGCAGGCTGTGAAGACTGTGCCCATGAGAGCTGTTGGCTGTTATTAATCACAGCTCCGGCAGGCTGTTCTCTTTTATCGGCAGGCTGTTCTCTTTTATCACCCGGCTGTTTATTGAGGGCTCCTTTCCATTTTGTCTATGTATTTATTGGGATGGAGGGGTCTGCATGTACTGCTATGCAACTAGGCGAGTCGAAATTGTTGCTAGCGCTTGAAGTAAGATTTCAGCTTTTATTTATATGGGGCAAGGTGTTAGGCTATAATATTTCTTCCTCAGCTGAGACAACAGTAGCTGCTTTTCCCCCTGACCCAAATAACGTTGGTAAAGCCCCCTAGTCAAGTGACAGCCGTTGCTCGGTTAATTCAGTCTCATTGGCAACAATCCCTACTACTCTGTCTAGCATTGAGTCGATGGACACTGAGGGGTGGGAAGCAGCACAACCCCCTTCGTTCCTCTGCTTCCCCATAATGAAGGATTAGTTAGCTTCTCACCTGACTGCTGCAGTTTCTTGAAAGGATGCCAAAGTGGGGCCAGGAAGAGCGTCCAGCCTCGCACAGCTTCAGACGGGCACAGACAAGCCCACTCTTGGCCCCAAGCGGCAGAGGTAGGCGCCTCTGGGTGCGAAAGTTGTGGCGTGGGCAGCGGCCTGCCACAAGTGGTCTCCGGGGCTGTAGCCAGGGCACGAGTCGGGGGACCACACGGGTGGATGGCGCCGCCCCACTTATCTTACAGGGTGGACGCCGCCCCCCCTGCTCAAAAGCTGGACCATCTGAGATGGCGAGTTACTTGCCCGCATGGCCACCCTACTTACCCGCCGTCCATCTCCCAACTACAGGGCTGGCTGTCAGTCTTGTGTAGCATGCAAATGCACTACATATCAAAGTTCTGCCTTGCCCTCTGCAGTGCCCATGACTGGGGGGCCGGGACGGAACGGGGATAATTTGCAATTGGCAGGTGCACAACGCCCATTGAGCTCAAAGGGCTTCACCCCCCCCTTTCCACCCCCCCCCCGGCGTGTGTGTCAGCCCAGGCTGAGACAGCTTCCCGGCACACACACAGCCGCACCCCGAGTACTTCACAGGTCTTTAAAAGACCATTTGCTTGTCAATGGGGCTTTGTTGTTTTTAGGTCTCGCCTACGCAGCACACATGCGCTCGGTAGGAGGGCCTTTAGCCGTCGCTCTTCACTTTTTCAAGCACTGCACTCGTGCTTGTGGCGGCATCCACCTTGCAGGAGGTGCCACAAGCATGAGTGCAGTGCTTGAAAAGTGAAGACTGCTCTCCTAAGCGCGCGTGCGCGTGCCTCTCTCCCACCCACATGTCTTGACCACTCACTCGCTCTGCCCTCTCCATCTCCTTTTTTTGCTCCTTTATTAAAGTTAACAATACTGCTTGGAAGGCTACGCACGTTTTGTGGGCATTGCTCGGTCTGTGTTTGGGGGTTAGTCTTTGTTTTCCTGCAGAGGTTTCACTATCTCCAGATCCTCGTCCCTGGCATCACTGCCCCTAACGTTGTCTTCTCTCCTCACAGGTCCTCCTGGGCATCTTCTTCAATGTCCACTCGGCGGTGCTTATTGAGGATGTGCCCTTCACTGAGGCGGACTTCGAGGAGTAAGTCTTGTTCCATGCCCGACCACAGCCACCAAGGTTCCCAGGTCCATGCGTGATGTGCTTCGCCAGCCCAGCTCTTTTCAATTGTGGGACTTGTAGTCATGTTCTATAGTAGATAAAACAAAATTTCAGGTCACAGAATAAAAAAAAAACTCACGCATGGACTTAAGAAACCTCTCAGGGCTGCTGACCCCTAAGTGCTGTGTCGCCCTTGCCCTACCCCCGCCCTCTCTTCCTATTCCCCGGCTATCCTTCAGTGTTGAAATGCACATCACTAGCACTTATCAGCAGGACTGCTGCAATATTAATTATTATTGTTGCAGTATTAATTTTTAAATGCTTCTAACCGGGGATGCTGTATTCGTCATGCACCATGCCATCTGTTTTCAGCAGGGCTACTATACTATACTGTTGCTAGTACCAAGACCCCACACCGTGGCTGCTGCACTACTAATGGCTTTAACAACATTTCTCAGGAGGCCTCCTATCCATGTAATGGGGCAGTGTCAAGACAGCTTCTATGCCTGTGATGGACCCTACAAGCTCAGTTAATACACACTACGCGCACTTCCACGCAATGCTGCTATATGATTAATGGACAGTATCAGCGTATCTCGTAACTCCGTTCGAACTTTATGGAGTCCGATTTTCCATGTTGCAGAGCTTGTGCAGACTTCTGCTCTGCTGTCCAGCTAGCAATAATATACATTGCTTTCTGTGCTTTTCAAACAACCGACCACGGGAAAGCTCAGGCTCCCACAGCATGTTTCCTCCCTTCTCCCTGTGCTCCCCCTCCCCCAGCCCGCACACCCGTGCTCCGAGACCTCCACACACCCCCATCTCTCCTCCCCCCTCCGCGCCTCGTGCCCATTTTGCAGCAAGGTTGACATATTGGGCTACATCTCCCACAATTAGGCAATATTTTCCCTAACTTCATTGTGCAAGGGAAAATCAAGTTGGGCCGACAGCCAGATTTTGGGCTAGGATCCACGCAGTGTATGTTCGATTCACAGAATTGTGCCTCGCAGCCATATTGCAGCCTGGGGTTCCTTCGCCACGCTCCTCTTCCACTGTCTGCCTCTCCACAGTAACACCGCAAACATACATCCTTTGATACACGAGGGTGTTGCTGTTCTTGCATTGACCTTTGGCCTGCCCCCATAAACCTGCAGACCTGCCCCTTCGTTCCTTTGACCCAATTGTGATCAGATGCATACCTCACTGCTTGGGCATGCCAGCACTTGTAAAGCCCCACCCCAAACCTTTTTGCCCTGTATTGTTTCAAGCTCACCCCCCTACTTCCTTCTTCATACCTGCCTGCAACTTATGTGACCACCACTCACCTCCCTAATTAACGAAGGAGGCCTCCTATCGCCTGACGCCACATTTGTTGGCAATCAGATCTGCCCCCAGTAGTCAGCAGTTTGTCGCTGACCCAGTCCTTTCTGATTCACAAACATGTATTTGCCTCGGACCCTGAAGTTCTGCGCCACCCCCAGCTACTTCAAAGGAAAGTAAGTTAAAGTGAGAGTGTCTTTCTGGTGTTTAACTTTCAGCACCATGGCAGCGGCGTGTGTAAGTTAAAAGGTGCGAGCAAGCTATTACTTCGCCTAATAATGCTCAATAAGGTTTCTGCTAAGCAATATTTACAAAACCGATGTTACTTAGTAATACATTCTGCTAATTACAATAGATACATGCAGTGCTCTGATGTGGTGTGAGGCCATTACACCCATGTTTTAGGAGTGGTGTACAAGAGGGCTACACCTCTGGCTCTGTTTCTGTAATTTTCTTGAATGTGTGAGGAGGAGTTTGGCTGAGTGGTGGGGCACATTCAGTGGGGTCGGAGACACTGTAAGTAAAAACAGCACTGTGTCCTTGTGTAAATATGTAACTGCTGCTCATACATAGCGTTTCAATACCCTCTGGTTAACTTCCCGCTTTATACATTTGTAAACATGCGCTCTCTAGTGCAGGCTGAGCCAAACACACAACCAAAACATTCACCAATATACCAAACACAATGTCCTTGGAATCCCCAACAATTGTCCCCTATCTACCAAGCAACTCCACCACCTCTACAAACAGCATGAAGACAAAAGAAATTCTCACCATCATCTATAAACTATAGGTATGGTCAGTACTCATGAACAATCTTCTCATTTCTATCATATAGTATAACATTCTCCTTTTATGGTTGGCAGCTTAACCCGATTAAACAGGTACCAATCATGTACATTTGTTGATCTCCTTCCCTCAAACCCACCCTAATTTCCTACCTTCTTTTACTCTCTTTCAACATTTCTTCCACCATCCTCCCTATATCATTCGTTGAGACCCACCCCTCCTTCCTTTTTCTCTCTCTTCCTTATTCCCTCGTTCCACTCTTCCTTATTGGCCTCTTTAATCCCTCTTACTACTTTCCTTCCTTCCTACCTTGCTTACCTTCCTTCGTTCCTAACCCTCCTTCCTTTTCCCACTCTTCATTACTCCAACCATCTCTTCCCTCTTCCTCGATTCCTCCTTCCCTCAAACTCTTCCTTCCTATGTACTTCCACTGTCCCATCTGCCTATCTTCCTCTCTACCGCCCTATCTTTCTTCATTACCTCCTTTCCTCCTTCTTGCCCTTCTTAATCCCTCTCTTCACTCCTTAATCCTGTACCCTCACCTTATTTCCTAAATTCTAATTTCAACTTCACTTATTCCAGTCACTCATATCTTGCCTTTCCGCCTTTCACTAAGGGGCATATGTATCAAACTCCCCTTTAGCGAATCCCAATTTGCGAGGTTTTGCGATTCGCAAAATCAGATTCGCTAAACGGGATGTATAAAATAAATCGCTAATCATTTGTGATTCCTTAAATCTCGCAAATAATTCGCAGAATCCCGTATTGCGATTTCTTAATAGCGAAATTCGCTAAATAAGAAATCGCAAAAACGGGAATCTGCAAGCCTGGTGCAGGCTGATGACATCACAAACAGGAAACTGTACTGATTGCCTGCACCTGCTCACCTGAGCCACACCCAGAGGCTGCTTGTGGAGTGTGAGGAGGCTTTCCTGGAGACAGCAACCAGCAATGGATCCCAAACAAAACCAGCAGGGCAAAGATGCAGAAAAAAGAAAGAGAAAACACAAATTTTCAGAAAAGGAGCAGGAGGTCCTCATTGAGGAGATGGTCTGCAGCCATGAGCTCCTGTTTGGGAAGAAGGCACTCAAAGTCCCAGAGGCCAGGAAGAGGAAAATCTGGCTGGAAATACAGAGCAAGGTGAATGCTGTTGGAGTCACCACACGCACCATCGAGGAGCTGCGCAAGCGGTGGTATGACATGCGCCAGAGGTCCAAGGAGAGGGTGGCAGCCAGACTCAAGGATGCCAATCAGACTAGAGGAGGACCATCCACTGCAGAGCAGCCAACCCCCCATGAGGAGCTCGTGGAGTCTACCCTCCTGCCTGAGAGCGTTGGTGGTGTGGCTGCAATAGACAGCTCCGACCCCTCATCCAGCAGACAAGGTAAGATGCATGCCAAATCACCCTGCACACCTCCCCATCCCTTGCACACTCCCCCAAATGCGCATAGTAAACTCCCAACATGCCAATCCAGCCCAGGTCTTACAGCACACCCAGCAATGCATCATGGGACTCGTAGTACTGTGTCTGACTGTGTGTCCATGACACCATCACAATTAAATGCAACATATGTGTTTTGGGGATCATTGAATAGAAATGTGTCAGAGGTTAGCCGTCAAAGATTTGTAACTTTATTGAGTGCCACATGCAGACAGTAACACAAACTCATAAAGTCCCCTTTACATCCACAGCACACGGCATGCCACAAGAAGACAGCGCAGAGGGAGAGGAGCCTGCAGACCCTGCGGACTCCAGCGATGAGACAGAGCAGCAGCCAATTCAGCGCAGGAAGCGCGCACATGTGCCCCCACTGCCTCCATTCGAGGACGAAGTCCCAGCAACAGGCGATGACACCGACAGGATGGAGGGGAGTCAGGGTGTGACAGACATGCCCCGTCATGACGCACCAACACCAAGGCAAAGGGAACAGGCCATTTCCAGGTCAAGGCCCAGGAGCAGCACTGCAACAGAAGGAGAGGGCACCGTGTTCTCCGGCTTGGAACAGTGCATGCTGCAGGAACAGCGCCTGCAAAGCAAGGCAATGCGGTCAATTAATCGCCAGCTAGGCCGCATACATCAGGACAATCGACACATGGTAGCGGCAATACAAGAGCTCTGTGCCACTTTGAGGGACACCCAAGCTGCCAATGACAGGGCTGGACGACGTGCCAATGCACGGCTACACAATTATACTAAGGCAGTCAACCGCCTCTGCACCACCACCAGCGCACTCACACGCAGAAGCGTAACCATGCAGGTGGACATGGCACATTGCTGCCAGGACATAGCACGAGGGCTGGCGCAGGTGACCACTGCTGTGGAACAGCTGCAGACAGCCAATGCTGGTGGCAGCGCACTAATGGCCTCTGCTGAGAGTGAGGACACATCGAGTCGCAGCAGCATCACTCCAACCTTGCCAGGTGAAAGACGCCGCAGTGGCAGACAGGTAGCAGGCCAAGGGCGCACCATGGGGGGCACTCACCCTGGACGGCACCGACGGAGGTGATCATCTGCGGGGACACTGACTGCAACACGGGTGCATTAACCCGCAAAAGGCTGTTTGCCCTATTTCTTGTGCCTTCTCTGCACTGTGTGTACAACATGTGCTGGGGACAATTACAATTTCTTTCATGTGAAGTGTGATTAAACACTTGACACATCATCAGGCTTTGTAGTCTCATTTCCTCAATACTCACCTAAAAATAGTTTCGTGTGATCTCAGTCCATCTCTGGCGTCCAGCAGCTGCCCCAACTCCTGGTGCTGGTCTGGCAGGGGGAGCAGGGCGCTCGTCATCCGATGTGTCTGTATCGGTCACATCAATTGTGGTGCCTTTCCTCATTGCCATGTTATGTAGCATTGCACAGCTTGACACAATTTTACAGCAGGTCTCAGGGCTGTATTGCAGTGCGCCTCCACTCTTATGCAGGCATCTGAAGCGGCTCTTCAGGATTCCGAAGGTTCGCTCAATGACACAGCGTGTAGATCTGTGTGCCCTGTTGTAGCTCCTCTCACTTGCATTTGCAGGATCCAGGTATGGGGTCAGGATGAAGTCGCGCACTGCATAGGCACTGTCACCTGCATGGAAAAAAACACAATAGGTGAGTCAATGTCCCCCCCCTCAACTGATGTAGTGGATGTATTGATGTGTGCAATGTATTTACCGAGCAGGTACCCCTCCCCATACTCTCCAGCACTCAGACGTCTATGTATTCCACTGTGTCGGAAGATGAAGGAGTCATGTGTACTGCCGGGGTATTTGGCTACGATGTCTGTGATGTGATACTTAGCGTTGCACACAATCTGTATGTTGAGGGAATGGTAGCATTTCCGATTCCTGTAGACATATTCAGTTTCTGCTGGGGGTGTGATGGCCACATGGGTCCCGTCAATGCAGCCAATGACGTGGGGGAAACGTGCAATCTGGTAGAAGTCCAGTATCGTTTGCTGTAAGGCCTGTTGGGTGGTGGGGAAGTATATGTGATGTGAGAGCCTCAGTAGCATTGCATCTAGGAAGGCATGGAAGAAGCGCGAAAGTGCACTCTGTGACACCCCACCAACCTCCGCTATGACCCGTTGAAAACTCCCTGACGCCAGGAGGTGCAGGGAGCACAGGACCTGCACATGTGTGGGAATTGTTTGTGTCCTGCGAGTAGGGTGCTCCAAGTGGGGTTTCAGCTCCTCAATCAGGTCCATTATGGTCTGTGGGTGCAGTCTGTACTTGTCATAGATCTCCTCTTCAGTGTTCTGGAACAGGGTGATGCGCAGCCTGAAGATACGTTCCTGTCTCATTCTCCTGTGTGCAAGGGCCCGAATACGCAGCCTCCTGGCTATCACGTACATTGCAGCCATTGTGGGTGTGTGCGTTGCATTGTGGGCTGGTTTTTGTACCTTGCACCAGTTTACCACCTGCAAGCAATTGGTGTTAATAGCGATTTCTTAAATAGCGAATTTCGTAAAATCGCAAATTGCGAGTTTTTCATACATGTGTTTGCGATTTCTTAGCTAGCGATTTCTTGTTAGCGATTTTCGCACTGCTAAGAAATCGCAAATTAGGTATTCGCTAGTAAATTCGCAGTTTTCTTTTTTCGCAGCCTAAGAAATCGCTAATTTAGCGATTTCTTATTTTTCTGTTTGGAAGTGTGTCATACATATGAAATAGCGAAAAATCAGTCGCAAACGCTGTTTTTTGCGATTCGCAGCCTTTGCGACTAATTTTTCCTTTCATACATATGCCCCTAAGTCCTTTAATTGTTCTTCTTGCTTTCTTTCATATCCTTTATTCCTCTTTCTCTCCCTCACTCTGTCCCTCTCTCCCTTCCTCAAATCCTTGCCATCTTTCCTCCCTTCTCTTAATTCCTTCCCCCTTTCTTCCCATCCTTCCCTTATCTCACTATCACTCGTCACACTCACACAGTTCCATGCCACACAATTCAAATCCACACATTTCCATTCCACACCACATAATTAACCAACAAACCCCATAATTCAACTCAACACAATTACATAACACCACATACATCCAATCCAAACTACATAATTCCACATCATGCCACAAAATGCAACAGCACACCACATAATTAAACTCCACTACATATCACTCCACACCACAAAATACCATTGCACATAATTACACTCCATCACACCCACTCCCTCTCCACATAATTCCAATTCGCTCAATACCATGTAATTACTATCCACATATTTCAAATATGTACCATGCCACATTAATTCCTCTACACAAATCCACTCCACACCACACAATTCCATGCGACACAACTCTTTAACTAACAATTCCAATCCAACTCATATAATTCCATTACACACCACATACATACACTCCATAACACATACATAAAAGACATTATCATTTACAACGCCAATAGCTCTAACTCAAGCAAATGCGAAAGCTATTGCATTCCTTTTTGATTCATACAAGTAAAAAAAAAGGCGCATGTGTCATGCGTCTCTGGGGAGAGGATGTGGTCTCTCAGCTAGACTGCTGACTTTGGAGATGGTAAACCAAGGTTCGAGCCTCGGGCGTCGACTCCATATCCTGTGATTCTGGGCAAATCACTTAATCTCCCTGTGGCTACCAAAATAAATGAATGTGTCCTTGAGTAACGTAACTGGTGCTCATGTAAAGCGCTCCAATACCTTCGGGGTGCGTTTGCGCTATATAAATCTGCAAAAAAATAAAAATACATTTCACATGGTTATGTCTGCACGTGGCTACACAATAATGTAGTCAGTCTTCTTTATTGTAATTTTTCAACATGCTACACATCAGCCACACTTCTCTACGACATAGCTTAGAAAGAAAGGCAAAGCCAAAACCTCTGGCTAACCACTTATAAGGTCCCAAAGGCAGACCTATTGGCTATGCCAATGCTTGTTCACTCCTTCTTAGAGCCCCTGCATCTCCCCGTTGCATGTTGCATACCTAGCAACTCTTTGAAGCTAAGTTTTGAGGAAAGAATGAAACCGGAAAAACCCAAACAGCGATGTAGAAATGTGAATGCGCCCTGCAGACGACTTTCTCTGATCGCACAGATGCTCCAAGTCAGCACAAGGTGACGCTTCAATAAACTGGTGATGAACTGCCAGCGCGTGCAGGAAATCCATCATTCCCGGAGCAGTCACCTTGCCGGAACTGATAATGGGAGCGTTCTGTTTGCGCTGCAGACCCTCGACACCACAATAAAGCCTTTGAAAGTATTCCGATTTCAGGATGAAGAGATTTAAGCCTAAAGTAGAGGGCGTGAGCATGGGTAGAGCCACCACAGAGGGAGCTGATTAATAGAAAGCAAGGAATCTGTGGCAGGAGCAGGGGGGGAGAGGGTGGGGGGGGGGGGACAACCATGAGGGAAATAAAGAGAGGAGGAAAATACAGCGAGGAGGAAAATTCATCGAGGAGGGGATGTAGTCAAGAGATATATGGAGCGAGGAATAAAAAACTGTAGGGCAGATTTACAAGCCCCTTGCGCCACTTTTGCGTCACTTTTAACATGGAAACAGTGACGCAAAATTGGCGCAAGTGCCTTGTAAATCTGCCCCTGTGATACTAGAAATAATGCGACAAGTGAATTGCAGCGAGGAGGGAAATGTAGAGAGGCGAGAGATGAAGCGGGGAAGAAAAACTGTGAAGAGAAGTAATACGAGGTGTTGCAATTTTCCATGCTGTCCAGCTGCTGGCCTATAATTCATGAAAGACAGCACGGAGAGTCACTTAAAAGTGGGACAATTTTCTGTATTTATCCACTTTTAATAATAAATGCAGACAGAAAACACATTGTTTTCTGTCTGTATTTATCTGTAAAAAAATGTGTGAAAACGGGGAGCCTTACACATAAGCATCCTGAAAACTTGGCATGCCATGTTTTAGTATGCCTCGCTTACAGCACTTAATGGCTTGACTAATGTAGTTGTACGCCAAACTTCATCCACATTGGGCTCTTAGGGGCATATTATCAAGGTCCGGCGTTAACATTATCGCAGCTTTATCGGCAGAAAACTGCCGCTAAAGCGACAATAATGGGCTTGATAATATGCCCTAGAGAATTCCAATAGAAGCCCATGTAGACACCAGAACATGGGCTTCTATGGGAATTCTCCAGGGCATATTAACAAGCCCATTATCGCCGCTTTAGCGGCAGTTTTCTGCCGATAAAGCAGCGATAATTTTAATGCCGGACCTTGATAATATGCCCCCAAATTCCTCCATACAGGGACCTTAAGTCACTGGCCTAAGTACTGAGCAGGTTCAATTGTTAAATTTTGAAAAACGTGCAAATGATAGATATGCTGCACATGTGATGTCACTTCCTGGTGTGATGTCACTCCCTGTTGTGATGTCACTTCTTGTTGTGATGTCACTTCCGCCCGTGATGTCACTTCCTGCTGTGATGTCACTTCCAGTGACACCACCTAACTTGGAGAGTCCCCCCATTTCTTTTTTTAGTACTTATGCCCTGGCTGTAGTCCTCCTGCCCCCTCCGAAACAAGCTAAGTACTGATTGCTTCATCTTGATTAGAGTCCTTCTGCTGCTGGCGCTGTAATTGAGGTACTATTTACCTTTCTAGCTAGTGAAGTCATTCTTGTTGCTTCTTCCACCCCGTCCCTCATCCCACTCTTGTCCTGTTGCTTCTCCCTCTCACCCTCACGCTCCCTTTGTTGGTGTTGCCTCTTCTCTCTCACCCACCACACTCCTGTTGTCTGCGTTTCCTCATCCCTTTCCCTCCCCACCCTCCCGTTGTCTGTGTTGCCCCTCACCTGTCACTCCCATCCACCGACAGAACTGACATGTCTGTGACAGTCACTCCCAGCTGCCATTCACTTCCAGAAAGATTAATTACATTTCTCACCAAAAAAAGAGGTGGAAGGAACCAGATCCTCCTGTTTTCCAAGTGCCTTTTGCTGGAACCCCCACTTTTCCACACATATTCCCCCCCTGCAATGCTGAGTAAGTTAATGTCATTTAAATAATTGATGTTGCTTTTAACAAATAACAGATCTTCCTTTACCGACATCAGAAGTATGAAAGCCCTAATCGTCTCTGCGGAGACACATACATCTCTGCAGCAGGTGCTCACCATAATGACATATCCAGGTGCCCCATAACGAGATGGAAGTACATAACAATAGAACGAAGAAATGGGTGTTACCGTGCTGGTTCATGTATGTTTTTGTCTTGTATTTCACCCAGAGATCTGGGGTGCTTTCAGCAAAAGTCTCTGGGTGACACAATCCTTAATTGTCAATGTTTCTTTTATTGTTAATCAGATTATCTTACTTAAAGAGCAAGTCTAGCCCTTATTTTAACTAGTTTTGAGTCTTTTTTCCGGGGTCTTGAAGACCTTTTCGGGCACCATGTTTTTGCAAGAGGTCATTTGCTGTATAATAACATAGGGGCATATCAGCAAGGCGAGGTGATAGAATTATCGCCGCTTTTGCGGCCGTTTTCGGCCAAAAAGCGGTGATAATTTTACGCGTGAAAACTTGCGTTAGCGTAGGGATTCCTAACGCCCAGCTTTGCATCACTAATGAGATGCAAAGTGGGCGTTCCTGACCTGACATTTCTCCTATTATGAAGCCCCACGCTATGAAGCATAGCGGCAAGAAAAGTGGTGATAACCCCTGTTATCGCTATACTTCCTTACGCCTGCTTCAGGACTGACTTAGCCATGATATCCTATGGAAGGTGGATATCATGGCTAAGTTTGTGAGTCCCTATCATCAAGCTAACGCCACATTGCGTGAGATTATCGCTGGGTTTCCAGCGATAATCTCACGTTAGGCAGTTAGCTCTAGGATTCTTATCGCTTTTGAGATAAGCGTTGCTAATAGCACGCTATCTCAGCGATAAAAATCCACGCTAGCCGGCGATAGTTATCCTAGCTCTAAGTGCGCTTAGCGATAATTATCGCCGGTTGTTGCTGATATGCCCCTAAGTCTTGTAGTGCCCTTCCCGTCTTCCCTCTCAGTGACGATTAGACTGGACATGCTATGCCCTCCTCATGCCAGCCCTCTGTGCCTGCTCTGCTCTCAGACCGAGCTCAGCCTTGGTACTCACCCCTGGCGTCTGCCTGCCGATTAGCAATCAGCCCATCGTGCAGGTCAGGGCCACTTTGCATGGTCCTGCAGTGGCTGTTAAACTACCCAGGCCCTGGTTTTGGCCCCATCTATAGCCTCAGTTGAGGCACCAGCAGTTAGCTGGGAACCTGCAGGGAACTAGGAAACAAGTTGGGTAAAGAGTGAGTCCGCTGCCAGATACGGTCAACAGGACACCAGCGAGTCCAACGGCACCAGCGGTAGGCTGCAATGTAAAAATGTACTTATTAACCTCATCAATTTCTTTTTTTGCCAGCTCTGTAGTGCGTGGTGTGAGTCATTTCTTCCCAACAAGCGGGCGCCTAGTGACAGCCCTCACTTCCCTAATCTGTTGGAGGTCTGGTTGTCCTCAGTGTCACTTTGAAGAAAGTAGACTTGCACAGGTAAGTAATTTTATAAGTGAGCTTATTCTTCAACTCTATGTACATCTGTACTCATTCCTCGCCAGACGCAACTGCCATTAACACAAAAATCCCAAATAACATTCTATTACTGACATTGTGGCCTAATGGCTAAACCCGGGCACACTAAACCTACAATCATTAGATCTCATTTCTTAAATACTCTTTGTAATAACATTCACTAAAAAGAAAAATTAGAACAAATAAATGAATCATTAATAAGACATTCAATTGTTTCACTGCTTTAAAAAAAAACATCTTATTATATGTTGAGGCACCGTACAGGTTCGTTCTGAAACACAATCATAGAATTTACAAGGTGTCTTGATCGTTCCACCTGCACGGCTTCTTATAGGTTGCGCGTTACTTAAATTATTACCTTCAACTACCCTCTCAGTGGTAGTACTTACACCATGAGTGTCTTGTGCAACCTTGCCATCTTTCCCAGTTGCACAAGTAGCTGAAGCTGGGCTAGATTCCTTAGATACCTCAGTTTCTTCCCACAGCCATTCCCATGAACCAACACTGTTTTCATCCAATGTTTCCTCTCCTTGAATGGGCTTCCTGCATCGAGTAACACGGCTCATCTGCAACACCTTTCCATCACTCAGTCTCAATGAATTTTTCAAACATTTCACCAATCTTAATGGATCCGAATATAGGCTCTGCCCTTTGATGACTTTGCAGCCTTCTTGAACTTCACCAATTCCCTTTCTTGAAGTTTTGCATCAAATGCCCTATGTCTTTTGTTTTTAATCATAATATGCTTTGTAAGCATTCTGTGCTTTCTGTATGTTTTTAATTACAGATTCCGCAGACCAATTTGTACATTTTGAAACACTCATCCAAGCTAAGTGATATTTAGTTTATGCTTTCCTGCCTCTCATAAACTCAAACTGACGAAATCCAGTAACGGTGGGAGTAAGTTTGTATACTCAAACCATTTTTTTTACTTCCACCCACCACTTTGGTCTGTTCCTGGTGGCCAACTGAATAGTTCCTTTGATAACAAGGTTAGACCGTTCCACATCCTTGTTTCCAGCTGGGTGATAAACCAGGATAGTGATATGAATTTTACTATTCCTTGATAAGAAACCTTTAATCGTTGCTGACTTAAATTGAGCTCCATTGTCACTCACAATTCTTTTGGGGTAAAACTTTTTTAATGAAAATATAATCTAAAAATGTGGTTAATGCTAGAGAATCAACGTTTGGCACAACTTCCATTTCCACCCACTTTATAAAATAATCTAAAAAAATGTATTTACTCTCACCAACTTTTGATAGAATTGGTCCCATAATATCAATACCGATAGTTTTCCATAACATGACATCTTTCGGCATTCTATTGGACTTAAAGTCGGAAGCAAAGTCTTCAGTTTTTTTGTCTGAATTAGCACATCCGTGACAATTTTGTACAAAATGTTTAGTTTCTTTATCAGCTCCAGGCTCCACCAATAATACTCCACAACTCAATTCTTAAACTTCACTATTCCAAGATGACCTGCATGACATATTCTTAATATTTTCACTCTTAGATTAGACGGTGGAACTACTTTAGTATTCCTTATAACAAATCCATTATGACAGCAAAGTTCATGCCTAACCTCCAAAACCTTTGCTAAAATGTCACTTAAGTTGTTTTTACCAGGCCAGCCATTTGTGACAAATTTCCTTACATCCATCAACATGGTGTCTTTATTATATTCATTCATCTATTCACTTTTGTTGATGCACCTTACATCCTCACTTGCAACCAGAGTAACTTGACAATCACTTTCATTATCAATTGGACACACTTTCAAAGGTAACAGTAACCTACAATCTGGCACCTTAGGAAAAATAGTGAATCCTTTAATTGAAATCTTTAGTCTTAGAGACATTCTCGCAATGCGTGGTGACGCTCTCTGCGACCCACTAATTGTCAATAGTTTCATCAAGGGTGTATGGTCTGTTCTGATTTCAAATTAAGAACCCCACATAAATTACCTAAAATGCTCCAGACACATACTAAAGTCTTCCTTCAATAACTGAATACCACTCATCAGATGGGGACAGACTCAGGGATACAAATGCAAATAATACTTCCTCGCTCGTTTGGTCTCCTTGACCTAAAATGGCACCACGCCCTTTATAACTTGCATCAATTGTTATAATGCTGAGAGCACCAGGATCAAACCCTTGTAATGAAGACGCCATAGAAATATCACGTTTATACTCTTAAAAGCATTCTGAAAATTGTCCGACCACACAAATTTGTCTCTCTCCTTCAAAGGTTTTCACAGAGCAAATGCTTTTTCTGTAGAATTATGAACACAATTCGAATAGTATTCAGTTATTCTAAAAACGATCCTAACTCATTTTTACTTGAAGATGCAGGTGCAATTTCTACTGCTTCAACCATTTTTTATTTTTTTTGGTTTGACACCATGTTGACCTATTTCATGTCCAAGGTGCGTTGGATCATGTGTTGCAAAATTATAGTTTATAGGTTCAGCAGTTAATCTGTTTTCTCTCAATATGGTAAGAACATTTCTCAATCGCTTTTTATGCTCACACACATTTTTCCCAATAATGAGAATACAATCCTGGAAGAATAAAATACCCTCCATTTTTTTAAATAACTCAAACATAAGTTTTAAAAAAACTGCAGCTGCCGAAGCAAGCCCAAACAGCATTCTCACAAATTGAAAACAACCTGCATGTGTTATGAAGGTTGTCAGTGTTCTGCTTTTCTTACAAAGAGACATCTAATTACATGTAGATGAGAAATCAATTGTAAAAAATCATTACTTTCCTTTCTTTTTGAATAATAATTCATTGATTTTTCGGAAGGAGAAATTGGTCAATTAAAATATTCTTATTTAGATCTCTCAAGTCTATGCACAGTCTCAATTTTCCATTAGAATGTCTCTCTACAACCAAAGGAGAAATCCAATCTGCGGATTGTACTGGTTTAATTATCCCTGCATGCTAATGTTTCTCAAATTCTCTTTTAACATCATCCCTTGTCAATATCAGAACCTGTCGTACTTTGTGTACTTCTGGAGTAGCACTATCTTTTAACACAATCTTGTGTTGAAAGCCCTCCAATCAGACTATCTTTCTCAAAGATACTTCAGAAAACTCTGTTCTCAATTTCTTACCAGTCTCTACACTTTCCCCAACAACTAGCACTTGTTCTGGACTTTTGTGATCTAAAATTATACTCAAATACCGTTGATCTAGCCATCCCAACACTGATAGCCCATGTTTTGCCTCATAGTTTTCTGTCAGTTTTTCTTCCTTTAAACTCCAATTTGACTCATCATAACCATGGAATAGAAATGCGTTCTCCAGTAAAACTGTCAGGATTAATATCTAAATGTAATAATGCATCACCAATAGAATCCACAAATGTTTCTCTCCAAACCTCCTCATTAATTATAGGGTATGGTGATCCAGAATCTGATACAATACTAAGTTTGATGCCTGAAATCATCATTTAACAGAACATAACATAACACGTGTATTTGTGTTCAGCGCACGTTCAACACTACGGGTATCTTGGCTCTGAATAACAGATGTTTGTTATTACCCAACTCAATGGTACTCTTTTTATCGACCTCAGATGGATGAAAGGCTGAGTGGACCCGCCGGGATTTGAACCTGTGACCATGAGGTCGAACACAGGCCCCTGCAGTAGACGCATTAGTCAACTGAGCCACCAGGTATGGTATGTTTCTAGTATAAACACTTCAACAAACAACACTGTCACTAACATTTAAGACACATTCCTCATTAATGGATTCTTCACTTACTGACATCTCTCCAACATTTGATTCACTCACGCATTTCCCCAGAAAAAGATTACTCTTTTTCTTCTTACATACTCTGACAATTCTTAAGGGCTTTAACTCTAAAAGTGAGGTCCTTTCTCCATTATAGTGCCCCCAGTCTGTTTGCCCTTTTTTGTGTCTGAAGATTAGACAGTGCGATTGCTGCGTGTTGCACCGCTGCACTTATTTAGATGGACCGGCAGCTGCTGAGGAGAAGGAGGGCTGCCGGCATCTCTGGTGTGCAAGTCAGACTCCCTGCAGGGGCTTCAAAGTCTACACCCGCTAGGTGAGACCGACAGGCTTCTGCCTATGGGTGAGTCAGTTCACGCACCCCGACTGTCTCGGTGGGAGGTGACCTCTGTGAGCCTGTCTTCATGGAGAGTCGGCTAGCGGGGTTGTTATTCAGATGAGCTCTTGATGCTATTGTAGCAGGAGGACGCGGGCTCTGCTTTTTTCAAGGAAAGCTGGCCCCCTGTAAAAACACACGCTGGACCAGTCTCTGAAAGAAAAGGGCATCTTTCTCGGCCTTAAGGAGCCATGGGAAATGTCAAGTTGTGTCTGGTACGGAGGCAGAAGAACCTGTGGCCCTGAACTGTAAGAAAAAAGTATTAAATATAGAAACAACCACCCTCCTTCCCAGGCTTAGAAACAAACATTAGGAAGATACATAAATAGCCTGGTTAAACTGGAGAGTTAGTACCAGGGGAGAGAAGGGATGTTATTGCTATTCTCTATAGGGTAGGGTGAGATGGTCCAAGACAAAATGAACACAGATAAAGTTTTAGGATATAAAGGCTGTACTTATCTTGTGAGCAGCAGCAACAAAGAAGGGAGAAGACTGCATGTGGGGGACTTTATAGCTTATTAGAATGTTATTCTATATTCTTCAATTGTTGCTGCTGTGAGCTGGCAATAAAAGAGAGGTGCATAATGTTAGCCTCCGTGTCACGTTATAAAATCTACATGCTTTTAATAAATGTGTACTTAAATAGCCACAAAAATGATCAAAAGGCTACCCTTACAGAATGGATTGCCAAGTTTTAAAAGTTAATATTCTCACTCCCAGGATATGAACTTATTATCACAGAAGACTTCAACCTGATCTTATCGAGGACAATGATCCTTCTGTTCATCCAGTTTTGCCTATTGCAAAGATGTATTCACAGATGGTGAAACAAGACGCACTGAGAAGATACATTGATACCTTTCTTAACAGCATCCAGCTACTCCTCTTGAGAAGATACAGTAAATTCAGCACAGCAGGAAACATAACCTATCGCTCCCAGGAAGATTTTCCATTCTTGATTATATTTACACGTCGCACTTTCTCTTTTCAATATGCTCGGACTACTCAATCATTGATAGACGTGATAGTGATTGTCATCCAGCAATAATTTCTTTGTTTGCCTGAACAACACATGCCAATTAGCAGTCCTCAATCAGAGATAGTAGATCCCTTTTGACACTAAAGAGTGTCACTTGGAGGGCTCAGAATATGGAAAGCTTAAAATAATGGCAAAATTGTCTGGAGTGTCTGAAACTAAAGGACTTGTTCTCTAACACAACAAGTTTTGATCTCTTACTAAGTTAGTCAAATTCAAATTCAAATTCAAATACTAAGTTAGTCAATGGTAATAGATTCTTTGCAGACCAACATGAATTATGGTAGCAGCAATTTAGGTACCTTTAAACAGAGCAAAGTAAATTATAAAATATGGTTCACCCCAGAATTAAAATGACTAAAAATAGAAATTGGCAAACATAAGCCACGTTTGGCTAAAACAGCTCCGGAATCCTTTTTTATAAAAACACTACAAGGAGAATATAAGCAAACGATCTGGGAAGAAAAAATGAAATATTCAGAATTTCTGTGACAAATCCTTTACAAGATATCTAAATTAAAAGACCATAGTAAATTCTGGAATTTCATCATTAAACTGGACCGTTGTCGCTGCTTGTAACAGAATAAGGAGTCAGCGCCGCAACATGGGAGCACCATATATTGCAACTATACTCTGCTGAGAACCTAACAGTTCCTGCTTATTCCATCACACAAGATAACAATTTAAATCACAAGGGAGAGTTCATTAACATACAAAGTACTACGGGGCATATTATCAAGAAAACAGCGTTAAAATGATCGCGCTTTAGTGGCAGAAAACTGTCGCTAAAGTGGCGATAAAGAACTTGATAATATGCCCTTGAGAATTCCAATAGAAGCCCATGTTTTGGTGTCAACATGGGCTTCTATTGGAATTCTCTGCGGCATGTTATCAAGCCCATTATCACCGCTTTAGCGGCACTTTTCTGCCGCTAAAGCAGCGATAATTTTAACGCTGTGCTTGATAATATGCCCCTATATTTGTCACATAAAAGAACTGATGAAGGGGTGCCCCAGACCTTAATGGTATGCACAACTCAGTGCTAACGGGTGACTTGGACTTTTTGTCATCCTGGTTAACTCCCTTGTACAAAGAATCATTTCAACTGTCTTCAGTTAAGGACTCTTAGCGAGGATCCATCTACTACCCACTTTATAAAAAAAGAAATAGCGAGGACCTAAGGAGCATATTATCAAGAAACGGTGTTAAAATTATCGCCGCTTTAGCGGCAGAAAACTGCCGCTAAAGCGGCGATAATGGGCTTGATAATATGCCGCATAGAATTCCCATAGAAGTCCATGTTCTGGTGTCAACATGGGCTTCTATTGGAATTCTCAAGGGCATATTATCAAGCCCATTATCGCCGCTTTAGCGGCAGTTTTCTGCCGCTAAAGCGGCGATAATTTTAACGCCGCGCTTGATAATATGCCCCAAACTTCCTACTGCCTTATCACCTCATTGGATATAGAAGATAAAGCGTACGCAAGAATTATATTGAAAGAATTAGAAGCATGGATCGAGGAAGAGCGGATTATTCCATTCTATCAGTCAGATATCCGGTCAGGATGCAGTGACATAGTAACAGTGCCATTTTTGGCCCAGCAGGCTATCTTGAAGAAGAACACCTCCTTTTTGCCTGCTTCATCGACAACTCAGCTGTCACTAATAAGGTTGGCCAACACAACCTATGGGAAAAAATGCGCTTATAAGGGATTCCAACTGCCTTATTGCAGTCCTTAATATCCCTATATTCTGACATTTGAGTGGAGATAAAAAGAGGCAGAGGATGAGGGGTATCAACGAAAATACCTACAAATAGAGGCTTAAAGCAGTGATGTGTCCTGCCCCTGCTCGTTTTATCGTCTACACAGATGGTATTAGTGATGCCTTGGGTGCAGCTAGATAATTTCCACAGAGAATACATAATTATGGCATTCAACTTCTGCAATACACCAAGGATATTATACTTTTTGATCAAACCTAAATAGGTCTTCAAATGGCACTAGATAAACTTCACAAATTCAACTTGGAGAATAAGTTTACTTTTAAATAATCTAAATCATAAGTCAACCTCCGAAGAAATTGCCCTCGCCATACGCTCGGTCGCTTCCGGCAAGGCCATGGGTCCTAATGGTCTTCCCATCGAGTTGTATAAGCTGCGACCGGATACGCTGGCGCCGCATCTCCGTGCTATGTTCCTTGCGGCCCACTCGGTGGGTTCCCTCCCGCTAGACCAGCGTCTGGCTACCATCGTGGTTATCCACAAGGAGGGGAGGCCTCGGGACCGGGTCACATCCTATCGACCCATTTCGTTATTGAATGCGAAGCCCAAAATTCTCGCCAAGGTTCTGGCCAATCGGCTGGTCGGCGTGGTGTGTGACTTGGTCCACCAGGACCAGTCCGGCTTTATCCCCCATCGTAACACAGCGCTTAACCTGCGGCGTTTGCATGGGGTGCTCACACGTGTCCCGTTCATGCGGGAGCCGGCCATCTTGGCATCCTTGGACGCCACTATGGCGTTTGACACACTTGAATGGCCATATATTTGGGCGACGCTCGCGAAATTTGGGTTTGGCCCAGGGTTTATCAGCTGGGTTAAATTGTTGTACTCTGGCCCACTGGCGCAGGTGGTTGTGAACGGTAGAGTGTCTGCTCCGTTTGAGTTGGGCAGGGGCACGCGGCAGGGCTGCCCATTATCGCCGCTTCTTTTTGCGCTTGCCTTGGAGCCCCTGGCGGAGTGGTTGTGGTGGGAACCTTCTATTCGTGGTCTCCGCTGGACCCCCGAGTATGAGGACCGCGTGTCTCTATATGATGATGATATTCTCCTGTACCTGGCTTCCCCACGTAAATCACTGATAGTCCTGGTTGATGTATTGCACTCATTTGGTCGTAACTCCGGTCTCGTCATCAACTGGGCTAAATCGTGCGTGTATGTTCTCTCTGGGGCTGTCCTATCCAGATCGCCCCGCAGGGATTTAGGTACCTGGGTATCTTCATCACCCGAGACGCAGAGGCCCGGTATGATCGAAACCTGCTGCCCCCCTCCAGCGCCTGAAGGAGGATGTCGTGCGTTGGCGGCGTTTGCCGCTCTCGCCGCTCGGCCGGGCGGCATTGTTTAAGATGATGTCGCTGCCGTGTTTCCTGTACGCTCTGCAGAATACAATGGACCTCGTCCCGGCGCGCTACTTCCGCGAGGTGGAGAGCTTACAACGCCGCCTGTTCTGGGACGGGAGACCGCGTATCGCCCTGGCGAAGCTGACGCTCCCGTGGTATGACGGGGGGATTGCCCTCCCGGATATTAAACGGTATTATTGGGCCTCCCAGCTGGCTGCGATTAACCACGGCCTATACGGGCCCGCCCTAAACCTGGCCTTTGAAATGGATAAGATGCTACTGCCGGGTGGTGACTATAATCGAGCGCTCTACTCCAGCTCGCTCAACGCACGTCTTACGGGCCCCACGCGGGTCATGGTAAGAGTGTGGCACGCGGCTAATGCAGCGATGGGGCGGAAGGTTCGTTTGACCCGGGCGTCACCACTGTACGCATCTGAGCAGTTGGGCTCCCTGTGGACCTCGAAGGGCTTCGAGAAGTGGGACATGATAGGCATTAGCAGGGTGGGGTTCTCTGGACGAGGGGGGGATTCAAAACGTTCGGGATGCTGCAGACGGAATTCCAGTTGCAAGACAGGGAGTACTTTCGGTATATGCAGATCCGTCATGCACTATGCTCCGCCTTCCCGGACGTTGCCTCCATCCCGGAGTACTCCCCTCTGGAAGATAGAGTGCTGGATGGACATGTCCCGGAAAGCACGATCTCGTTAATCTATAAAAAACTGATCAATGACCGCGTGGGATTGCTGCTTGATCTTCGCGAGGCTTGGGTTGCCGATGGATTGGAGCTGGACGACGAGGACTGGGTCTCTGCGGTGGCCTCCCCGAAAGAGGTGGCCATACCGGCCCGCCTTCGCTTCGTCCAGCTCAAGATACTCCATAGGGTCTACATAACGGGGCCAAGGCTATTGCGAATGGGCTATGCTGTGGACGGGTTGTGTAAGCGTGGGTGTGGTTCTTTGGGGACCTTTCTTCATATTTTGTGGGAATGCCCAGAGGTGGCGCGATTCTGGCGTGGTGTGCATGAGGTCCTGCGAGTGGTTACGCGTGTGCCGCTGCTGCCCGAAGCGAGGAGATGCCTGTTGAACATGTGGGAACCAACCGACTATTCGGCGCCACAGACGTGGTGGGTGACTCTGGGATATATGGTGGCCAAGCGTGATATTGCTCAACTGTGGGGTTCCCAGAGGCCCCCGACTGTTTCGGCCTGGAAGGAAAATATGGACTAGTGCATGTTTCGGGAAAAGGTGGTGTATGTAGCGAGAGGTAAGCCTGGTACATGGGTGAAAGTGTGGGGTCCCTGGAACGCCTACCGTGGTGGAATCTGCGCCCCGCCGTTATTGCCCGATCCATCGCCTGCCCCGTCCCCTTAGCCGGTTTAGCTCTCCGGTGCCGGGCACTGAGTTCACCCAGTCCCTGTTCTGACCTTCTCCCCCCCCTTGATACTCCTATGGTTTGGTAGGGTCCCCCTTCTAGGGAAGCACATGCTGCAGTTTTCGATCGTGGGTTGCCTTGTGGTTGGATTTTGTTTGTTGTTATTTATGTTTAAAAGAAACCGTCATGTGGGGTCCGTATGGTGTGGCCATCAACGCGGCTGACTCCTGTATGTTTCCCTTTGCCGCTGTCTGCGCTCCACTGTGTGTATCTTATGCTCCTCTTGTTTGCTAGCGGCCGGCCTGAAGGTTGTAGGCCCATCTTTGTATATTCTTTGAATTTTGTAATAAACGGTTTCACAAAAAAAATAAAAAAAATAAAATAATCTAAATCATAAGTAATGATCTTCGGGCAAATTTGCAAATAAAGCCTCAAAAATGATTTGCTTGCCCAGCAACGTTGAGGTACACTGCTGTGTACTACTACCTTGGTGTCTGGTTTACAAGGAAATGGACCCCAAGACTTCACTTACAAACTTAGGGTGCAGAGAGGCTGGCCTCAACTTTGGGTTATGCAGACTTCAGCCCAGAATCTGTAAACAGTGAGGGAACGCAGTGTAGCCCCCAAAGAAGCTGCGCTGCATTGCGTGACGGGGAGAGAGCAGGAGAGCACCATATTCACAGAGTTATGGCACTCCCCACCCATTCCCTTTCAGCTGCCGCGCGCCAGGCACGTACCTTAGCACCATAGCGCTAGGGTGAGTGCTTAAGTCTAACATAGATTTTGTTCAGGAAGGGTACCCTTCTTGTATAAAATACTCTGCCTACACATAACTCAAAGCTTTTCATACTTTGTATGTGTGCTGCACAGTGCAGCATGCATCCAAAGTCAGAAAATAAAGGAGTTATGAAAACATTTTTCCTGTTAACACCTGCTTTACAACATTCTTAATTTTTGGCGTTAAATCCTAGTCTACTAATATTAGTAGATAGGGTTTAGCGTCAAAAAGCATGGGTGTTTGCATGGGAACGCCCATGTACCACCTCCTTAACGCAAAGCAGTGCAAAGCAACAAAAGTAACGCTAACCCGACGCTAAACCTTTGTGAATCCGGCTTTTCAAGCCAAACTCCACATCCCTTCACCCTCTTCAATTCTAACGTTAATAAGAGCGAAACTCCTCCCAGCCCTGACCTATGGACATCAAGGGTATCCTGGTCGGATTGCTGCTGCTCTCGGCCACATTCATTGTAATGCAGACAGGGAACCATTTCATTTGCCAAACAGCTCCTCAAGGGCACAGCTGTGCCTGGAGCTTGGTAAAAAAATGCACAATGTAGCCTGCAAAGCAGACTTCTTAAAAGAAAGTAATTATGTCACTAGCACAAAGACAGGCAGCATGAAATACATAATTAGCTTATTTTTGGAAGTTGGAAAAAACTGTAACCCATGGACTAATTATTTGAATTAAGAGATCCAAGCTCTTGAAATTGCCATACATGGGGAGAGAAACTGAGGAGACTGACCCTTAAATCCGTACTCAACCCTTAATTAACGCGATAAGCCCAGCAGAAGACACAGTGGAGTTCGCCATGAACACATTTTCACCATTAATCCTCGATTCCTACATTTCATTAAATGCACAGTAATAGTTACATGCAAACATACATAATTCATTACGGCAGAAAACAATGCCAGAGAGATTCATGCTGTTCCTAGTAAAAGAATACACAGCATCTGGTTCTCAGAATCAAACCCTACCTTAAGATGCGGGCTCTGTGACTATAAATACGAATCATTCATTCATCTCCTGTGCTGTAGACAGGCGGTCAGCAGGGAGAGGAAAATCTACATAACACAGATAATGCTAATGAACAACCTAACCACCTGCAATGAAGCAGTAAGGCGCCATTGGAATACAAAGGACATAACTGAACTTTGTCGATATGCACAATTTCTAACAAATTGGTTACAAAAAGCGTTTTGATTGCCCTTCATGCTAGCTAGCCTAGTCTTGTTAACCTTTTTTGATATCTAGATGCATTTGATTGATTAATCATAAATGAGTTGTATATGTGCTCGTAAGTCTTTCCCCCTGTATTTGTAATGGTTTTAATGATTCAAGTTACCTACTTACTCATAATGCTATGGCCAAGGCAGCAGAGGCCCGGTTGGACCGGTCTCTCCCACCAAGAGTCCACAGTATCTCGGTGCTACCCTACACATGCCTTTTATGAGACTTTCCCCACTATCCGACCACCGCTGTCACCTAGAAGATGCCTGTCGCCTCTTGCTATGAGCCCGCCCCAACAATAAGTTGCCTGCTATGAGCACAGGACGAGCCGGTGCGTCTGATTAGGAGTTGCATCCCCCCGCAATAACCCTGTACTACACGGTGGTGGGGGCCACGGCACTCATTTTTGAGGACCGGCACTCATTTTTCCCCATCAGACATTTTGAGAGCATGAGAAGGAAAAATTAAGAATAAAGACGGAGGAGGTGAGAGGTGGGCTCGGGACTACTCAGTTTTAGTATTTGGCACGCTGGGCACCGGCACTCAATATTTAGCAAATTAAGCTTTGGTTCTACACCAGTCATGACCAACCCCTCTTTCGAAGTTTGTTGTCACGAAATCTATTGTGTGAGATGTTTGAGGTATCTTATGAGCTAGATGGTGTTTAAGAGGCAATATAAAACTTTTGTGTGAGAAGTGCAGTGAGGCTAATACAGTGAATGTTTGGTATTGTATTAGACGGATATACTGTATGGAAAATACAGAATGAAAGAGGTGAAGAACAATGTACAAGTATCTCTAGATCTCATTGTATGTTGCATCAGGTACAGTAGTTGTCACTAAAACTAGGGTATATTAGGTTTTGATTGACCAGCACACTCTTTTTTTGTAATACATTTCTGCACTAATTTGACCCAAGTATCAGTGCTGGGCATCTGAGACGTGCTTTATTTCATTTAGTAGTGTGTATCTCCCTATTGTTTATGTGAATGTACTTATTGTTGTGACAGTGTTCTTATTGACAAGAAGTAGTAGTTTCTCAGGCACCCTTTTCAGGTCTCGTCTGCGCCAGCGCATGTGCTCTCACTTGCAAAAGATATTGGGCCTCATTTACTAGGAATTAACACAGCACGGTGCCGCAAGCCATTTGCCTGCGCCGCACTGTGTTAATGCTGAAGCACAGGGATGCGTCCCACAACGATATGACAAATCCCTTTTCTCTACCCTGCACTGGTGCACAATTTGCTGCCATGTGCCGATGCAGGCACCCTTGCATTAGAGTGCAAAGGTGCCTGCATTGAAGGGACACTTTCCAGCACATAAAAATCACAAGAGGTGATTTCGATTCTATGTGTGCTGCAGAATACAGCATGCATAGAAAGAGGAAAAAACCGAGGACAAAATGAAAACATTTCTTCCGGCTGCGCCTCCATACGCCTCCCCTGGGGAGCCATAGCATTCCAACACATTTCCAGGTTTACGATTTCTCGTAGATCTGGAAATGTGGCAGAATCCATTGGTGTTGCGTGGGAACACCCACAGCAACAACCATGGCACGCTACTTTCACAGAAAGTGTTGTGTGTAAAAGGGCCTATATTTACAAGGACACGAAAAGCCACGCAGGGTGGATTTACGTATCCTTGTAAATATGGGGCAGAAGGTTGCGCCGCCAGTGCGTCATAGAAAGTGATGTACCGGCGGCGCAAGGGATTGCAAATAAGACCCATTGTTTTCTACAAGGGGCTTGGAGCTTGTCCATTGCTTACCATTGTGGGCTTCATTGTATCTCTCATTTGCTGCCTCCTAATTGGGGAGCTTGACCCTGCTTCATTTCCACTTCTTTCGCCTGGAGCATGGACCAAGTACTGATTGCTTCATCTTGATAAGAGAACTCCCATTGCTGGTGCGGTGATTGAAATACTATTTTACTTTCTAGGTAGCGCAGTTGTTCTTGTTGCTTCTTCCCTCCCACCCCAGGCCTGTGTGGTCCTGTTGCTTCTTCACTCCCACCCCACACCTTGTCCATGCTGCTTCTTCCCTGCAACCACACTCCCTGATGTCCATGTTGCTTCTTTCCGCCCAACCCTCTACCCTCCCATTGTCTGTGTTGCTTCTTCCCTACCACCCTGATCTTCCCATTGGCTGTGTTGCCCTCACTCCCATGAGGAAAAAAAAACCCTATGACATAGCCAGCGCTGGCTGCATCATTGCACTTTTTTAGCTTCCTGTTCCTGCTTCATAGCACTTGTCTTTTTTTACTTTTAGACTTGCTGCACATCAGCCACACTGCTCTACAACATGGCTAAAAGGCATTGCCAAATCCAATTGGCTTTGCAATGCTTGCTCTATGGTGATTTGGGTATAAGACCCTTGATAACCTGCTCTGGCAGGTTAATGGTTCTGAAAAAAGTAACCTAATAGACAGAGTCACCTGTAAACAAGACAAAGTATTCAAGTGTTGCGCTTAACAGTCACCTTAAAGCGACGAAAAGACTAAAGGAATTGTCCACAGAAGGAATCTAGATTCCACTCACTTTTCTAGCAGCTATAATAGTTTTAAGGAAAACTAGGTTCTTTATTAAGTGCTTCAGTTAGCTTTTCTTCATCACTTCAAATGGGGCACACATCAATTTCAAAAGAATATTGTTAAGATGCCCGGACTCTGGACTGAGGAAATCTCCAATAAAAAAGTGTACTAAATGGATTCTAAATAAAAGGATTCTTGAAGAAGCCTCCTGTATGCAATTATAGTTGAATGATGGACTTTGATCAAGGTATGGTGATGACGGTCACGCTCTACAACACCCGCCTACCAATCACTCACTGACTGATGAGAATAGTACCCTTCATTGCGAGAGGACCTCAGACGGGTGCCATATCACTCAGACATTTTACTTCTTCAGTCTGAACTGTTATTCTCTCTCTAAAAACCAACTACATCCATTTAATTTTTTATGAATTCATAACCCTGATGCGCTGTTTGTTACTGAGACCTGGCTACATGCAGGCTCTTTGACGGATATAATTGCAGCACTTCCTACCAATTCTTTCTTATTTAGGATTGATAGAAAGATAGGATAGGCAAAGGTATTGCCATTATTTTTAGATTTGAGTGCAGCCTTGGATACGGTTTCCCAGGCCATCCTGGTGGAAAGACTGGAGGCATTATGCCTTGAAGGCTCAGCTTTAGGATGGTTTGTTTCCTTTCTAAAGACGATATGTTTCAGGTGTTTTCGGCTACTGCGAGATCCAAGCCACAAGCTCTGACTTCAGGAGTCCCACAAGACTCTGTTCTGAGCCACCTGCTATTTAACATCTGCATCTGCCCATTGGCAGACTTAATAGGGAGCTGCAGGCTTACCCTCTTTTCTTATGCTTATGACACACAGATCATCTTCTCTCTATCATCGGCAAAGCACCATGACCCGTCGCTTCTGAACCTGAGCTTGGGTAGAATTTCCACATGGATGAACAAAAATTCACCCAAGCTTAATGGTGACTAAAGTAACGGGCACCTGTTTTGCAGTCCTCAGATGGCTGAAAAAAACCTTTGGCTAATACCATCATTAGCTCAAAGGACTGTAATTTAGGCTTAAATTATATCCACACTGGATTATGGTATGGTGCTGTACACGGGTGCTGATAAGACCTCGGTCCATTGTCTAAAGATTGTCAAAATGCTGCAGCTAAGATGCTCCTTTGCCTATGGAAATTTGCCTCAGTTTCTCACTTGTCACAGGAACTACACTGACTCAATATCACTAAGCATATTGAGTTCAAAGCATTGTGCTATATGTTTAAGGTGAGTAAAAGTACTATATTTTACAGCTGTCCAGCCGGACAGGGTTTTTTTAATATGCAGTTGCTTAAATATATACAAAATAAAGCAAGAAACAATTAAACAACAAGTCGATGGCGTTGCAATCCTTACAAAAGATATAGGATCATCATCAGGACATTATCAATGGTATACCTGTGTACATTTTGCCTGTAATAACTAGGGCCAGGCCAGAGTGACTTGGAGTAGGTTTGTTCGAGACGAAGACTGATTAGAAGTTCGGGCTGAGTAAGAAAGATGCCTGTGAGGAGGAGTGTCTCTACGATTCCAACAGGCAAGGCACGCTGTAACAGCAGCTAATCACAGATTCCCCTGATACTTTAGACTGCAGACGCGGCTCGCAGCTCACTGGGTTACCGTCCCAGATACACTGCAGACATCTGAAATAGGCTTTCCGGGACCCTGATTCCTAGACCTCTATGCGGCAATAACCTCTCAGCTTCCGAAATACACTGGACGCCGTCCTGTAGCTTAATTAAGCTGTTACAGCCCTTCTAATTAGGTCAACTCTGACCCAGCCTCTACTTGCACAGACCGCACCTGCAGCTCTCTTCATCTTTCTTACTCGGCCCAGACTTCTAATCGATCTTCTCCTGGAACGAACCTCCTCCAAGTCACTCTGACCTGGACCTAGTTATTAAAGGCAAAATGTACACATGCATACCATTGATAATGTCCTGATGATGATCCTATATCTTTTGTAAGGATTAAAACGCCGTCGACTTGTTGTGCTCCATATACACTTCTTTATTTAATACTTATTTTGTGTAATGGTGTCTCCACTTTAATTTGTTTGTCATATCAAAATGTGCCCCATACAAACATTTTACTCTGCCTGAGCCTTTCTGTTTTCATGTTGTATGTCCTTCCCACTAAGTTGGATACAGGCTTGTGTCCCACTTTGTTTCTTGCTTTATTTTGTATATATTTAAGCAACTGCATATTAAAAAAAACCCTGTCCGGCTGGCTGTAAAATATAGTACTGATTGGGTCTGTATTTATTGTTTACTCACATTAACCCTTGTTTAGGGACCACTGTCTTTAGAAATAATTGATTACCCCAGGTCCCTGACCAATTGTATTTGGGTTTCCCTTGTCTTTTATAATAAATATCTTTAAGGTGAATCAGGGCTTAGGGCAACGCTATATCCAGGAACTGGTGGTTCCCTACCAGCCTACTCGTTCTTTGATCTGCGAACCAAGGTTTGTTCCCTGTACCGAGGTTCTGTCAAACTCGCACGAAAGGCCGCTCTTTTGTGCATCTTGGTCCAAAACTTTGGGATTCTCCTCCTGCAGCTCTAAGAAAATGCAACTCATTACTGACCTTTTGTAAAAGCCTGAAGACCTGGTTGTTTTAATTTAATACACTTCAACTCCATACCTGTGTCTGCCTTGTGCCGGGAGACCCTTCTGGGTAGCAATGCACAATAAAAGTTCACGATAATAATAATATGGTGAAGGCCAGCTAAAACAGGATTGAAAGATAGTGTTTAAACTGGCTGATAAGGAACATATGGACATGAAATACTGACCAAGTGCAAAACCTGTCATATTCAAGCAAGTAACAGCTTCTTGTAGAGGGACGGTGCACTTCTCTCAAAACGTTCATCAGAAGCCAAGCTGTCAAGCTAAGGGTGGTCAAGTTCTGATGAAGAATGTTTCTTCTGCTCCTAGGCAGTGGGACTGGTTTGTAAAGGAGTATATGGTCAGAGATGCTAAAGACAACGTACACATTCATAGGTACCAAGTAGGCCGCTCCCAGTTAGGAATCGAGAGAATGGTTGATCAGGAGCTCCTGAATATTCCTACAGTGAACAGAATCAACAGGGTGGGAGTAAAAGCATTTGATGAAGTCCTGTACTAATCTACTGATCTTGCATTCCTCTAAATGCTGGTCTTGGCTGTCTTGATGTGTAGAGCTGGCATTTCCCACTTTCTTCTGTGGTGAACATGTATATGGAAGAGTGTTCCTAGACGGCAGAGATCATACTGTGCCTAGGGAACATTCCCATTTCTGGTCTCATAAGAAGTATTTGCTTAGGATGTCTACTCACTCGTTATGGAGCTATTAAGGCAAAAGCTGTATCTCTGTAATGGATTGACTTTCATAAACCCACACCGGCTCATCATGCTTGCAGTGATGCACTGCAGCAGAAGCACTCTTTTATAGGGGAACACAATGTGAAGCATGCCCTAACTTCCTATGCATGCACCACTCTTGCAATACCAGTGCAATGGTTTCACCTGAGTGGTGTTAATAATTTGCCACAACACGAAACTAAAAATGGCAACTGATAGAAATTAGACCCTGTTTAAACGCATAAAGATCAAAGGGAACCACAAAACAGGCTTAAGCACAGGTTAATCGCAGGAAGAAAGGGTTCACACGGTGTACTCCCCACAAGGCACCCTCTGGAATCAGAGACCTAGCCAGCTGAAAGGGTGGGTGGGTGGGTAAGTACAAGAAACTCACTATAGTGAACGTTAATACTGGTAGTCAGTCGTAAATCAGTGTTCCTCACAGTTTAAGGGAGGCTGCAGGAAACAATTTGTGGCTCTAAGTTTTATGGTATTTATCTTTGGACATTCCCATCTTTCTTTATCTATCTTTTTCTCATTTTACTGGTTTCTATCCAAATTCTTGCATAAAAACAGTTGCAACTAATAATTTTCCATATTGACGTAAGCAAAAATATATGCCATCGGTTAGATGGCTGTGGGGTTTTTGTGCTACATTAGGGACCTTGTCCAAACCAACAATACTTATTTTATTCCTGCTCTGTTGAACATGCGTCATGACACTGCATTTAAACGCAAAAGCGATCAAGCAGTGCGAATGGTATTGTTCGTTGCGTTGATACAACTAGCCCATCCGTGCTCTTCCTTCCCTTCTCTTCTTTTCTCTCTCACTTTTCCTCTCTTTGGCCTGCCCTTCCTTCTTCTTTTCTTTCTGTCACTGTTTGACGTGATTAGTCTCACGTAGCCATAAAGGCGCATTACCCTCAATCGTGTATTCACATGTAAAATTTACCTGAGATACATTATGGTTACCCTGATATATGCTTTCTGTATACCTTGTGAAAACCACAAAGTATTTTGAAATAAAAAAAAAGAAGCTGCCGGATTAAAAGCACTGGGAATGGAAATCCAAAGCTTCAAGTTTAGTCTCACAGCTCAACCATATGCAGAGACGCTGCAAACCTGCTCATTCATGGGCGAAGAGAAGGAAGGTAAGTACATTCATTTATTGACAAAACCGCCAATGCATCCGACTCACAACAGGATACCAAGCAGGAAAAACAGTCCGGAAGATTAGATTTTGTTTTGTTAAATACGCGTCTCTCAAATGACTCTCATTTACAAAAATAAATGGAGCATGACTCTTGATTAGCGGTGATTCGGGGATCTTTGCTTGTTGGATTTACGATTAAAGGGAGAGAGGTGTGCTCTGAATGCAGAGCCAGGCTACATGCACGGACATCTACTGAATATATATTCTGCATGTTGTTAATCTGAACATTCAGAGAACGCTAAATAAACTCTCGATACCTCTATGAAAGACTGCTAATAGTGAAAACAATTTTTGTGTATGGCTTCCGGTTTAGGTAATTCACTGCAGTGAAAACACAACAACGGTGGATAAGCAAAATGTTTACCACTGCTGTAACCTCACTATGGAAAGTGCCTGCATTCCCGTTGTTCTGCCAGCTCGCCCGGGTCTCGAGATACCCGAGTGCAGTGGTGGAAAGGCAAAGTGTTCTCAGCCACCTTCTGCCATGTCTCCACAACCGGAAGGAGAGGGGAGAGCGAAGGCGCTGCTGTGCCTGTGCCAACCAGGGTCTGTAGAGGCCCTGTCAGCGCGGGTCTCTACAGAAGTGCACAAAGCGGTGAAATCAACCTGCAATGATAACTGGCTTCCAAGGAGTCGCTGGCAGTGCTGTCTCTCTGCTCTCAGTGCAGGGGCAGCTTAACCCTTTCGCTGCTAGGCCTCCCCCCCCAGCCTTGTTTTTGGCTATATGGGGTAGTTTGCGCTTAGGCCCCTGTACCTTTTTGTACACATACGATATCCACGCCAAATTTGTGTCCTTTTCTTCCAACATCATAAGGATTTTAAAAGTACACAGGTTTTGTGGATTCCCCTGGAGGGGACACAGAAAATTAGCCAAAATACAGCTAAATTTTGGTTTTGTTTGGAAAAATAGGACAAAAAGTGCTTCAGATTAAAGCGTCAAATTTTTTCTTTGCAAATGATATCAAAAAAGGGTTTGTGGTCCTGAAATCATCTTCTTCCCAGCTTTCAGGGACAGGCACACTTTTGTCAGAAAACTAACATTTTCTACACAGTTTTGACATTTTACTGGGTCATAGACTATTTTTGCTGCTTTTTGTGATTTCAACCTTCTTTCAGTTAGTGGTAGAAATGGGTATAAAATCAATAATGGATTTCAGAAAGCTATATATTTCTGAAAATTCTGATTTCAGCAAGGAGTCATTTGTGTAGATCCTTCAAGGTTTTATTCAATAGAAACTAACAGTTGAAAATAAGAAATAATGAAAATTTGTTAAAAAAACAGCTATTTGTGCCAACGCTTTCACCTGTAACTTCTTCGAAGTATGACAGAGTTTTGAAAGCAATATACTGTTACATCCACTGGATCCTTCTGGTTGTGGTGATATATAGAACTTGTAGGCTAACCAAGAACCCGAGGAATCCAGAGCCAAATACTGAGCTGCGTCTTGTATTGTTAGGTCTCGCCTGACCCAGCGCATGCACTGGGCAGGCGAGACATTTTGTGACGGCTCCAAAAAGTGCTACCAGGCCAGCCTAGAGCTACAGTACATGTGCGCGGGCGGGCGCGTCGCGCTTTACCGCGATTACTTTCACTTTCGCGGCCGCACGGCCGCTTTGATGTTTGATTGCGATCACTTTGATGTTCTCCGTGAGGCTTCAATAGATTGCAGCAGTCAAAACAAGCATTGGCACAGCCAATAGGTCTCGCTTTTGGGACCTTATAAGGATTTAGTTATGCAACTGTTGCATGGTTAAACACTTATAAGGTCTCAAAGGCGAGACCTATTGGCTATGCCAATGCTTGGTTTTTCATTGTGTACCGGGTATATATCAATTAATTTGGTCAAATATAAAGAATGAACAATAGGTACCAAGAAAACCTACATATTTCTGAATTGGGAACAAAATATAGAGTTTAGAAGCAGTGGTATTTGCACATTTCCAAAAATGTAGGTACCCATACAAGCATGTGAATTAGAGGTCATTTTTCAAAATGACTTCTTTTTTTATTTACAAATTGTCCACAAACTTCCACCCACCCACCATTCCCCAAAGTCTCCCAATAAAAATTTCACCTCACTTGTGTGGGTGGGCTAAGTTCCGGTGGCAGGGAAGGGCCCAAAACATATTGTGGAGACATCGGAATTATCATTAACAAAATAACCTGGTTTTGCAAGGGGGTGCACCTTAGTTTTTGCGCCCAGACTCGGCGGCCTTCTAGGGAAACCCACTAAACCCAGACATTTCTAAAAACTAGACTCCAGGGGAGTCCAAGGAGGTCTGGCTTGCGTGGATCCCTCGATGTTTTCTTACGCAGAATCCCCTGCAAACCTCAAATGTAGCTGAAAAAATACAATTTTCCTCAAATTTCTGGCTGGGATCACATTGCCAAAACCAATGTCCTACCACTCAGCGTTCCCCTCAGTCTCCCAAGTAAAATGATACCTCTGACCCTACTTTGGGAACTCACACAAGTGAGGTATCATTTTTCTTGGGAGACCAAGGGGAATGCTGGGTGGTAGGAAATTTGTGCCTGTGCGGTGATCCTACAGCTGATCCACACAGAAATGTGAGGAAAATGTGACTTTGTAAGTAAATTTGAGGTTTGCAGGGGGTTCTGGGTAAGGAATCGCTGGGGGATCCATGCAAGCCACACCGCCAGCCAAGAGTCAGTACACACACACCACCTTCCACGCTCACCACCTGTCAAGCACCATCCATGCACACTGCCAGCTAAGCGCCATCCATACACACCGCCAGCCAAGCGCCATCCATGCACACAGCCAGCCAAGCGCCATCCACGTACCCCGCCAGCCAAATGCCATCCATGCACATAGTCAGCTAAGCACTATGCATGAACACTGCCAGACAAGCGCCACCCATGCACTCCGCCAGCCAAGCAGGGCCGACTGGGAACAGCAACTAGCCCTGGCCGATTGCTGCTCGACCAGCCATGTTGAGGGGGTGTGCTCGTAAAAAGCACCACTACCGCTTTTGTTACTGGGGGCCGATCTTGTAGCACTGATGGAAAAAACAGTCCCCAGTGACAAGACAGCCCCCCACAGCCAGAAAATAACACCCCCTACGGCCCACTGGGTAAACGCTCGAAGCCCGCTACGGCCAGTCTGGCCCTGCAGCCAAGCACCATCCATGCACACAGCCAGCCAAGCACCAGTCCATGTACACCGCCAGCCAAGCACCAATCTACAAACACAGTCATCAAGCGCGAGTCCACCCACACCATCAGCCAAGTGCCGGTCCACACACACCATCAGCAAAATGCCAGCCAAAGGCCAGTACACGCAGACCATCAGCCAAACTCCAGTTTTCACACACACAAACTCTCCCTGGTTTCTAGTGGTTTTCTGACCCCGCTTGGGTGCAGATGAAACTAAAAATATCACTGAAACAAAAATATCACTGAAACAGCCAAAATGTGTGCCTACAAAAAAGGGAGTGACCCTTGCCTATGGGGCTTCTCACTGGCATGCCCATAAACATATCCCTGGTGTCTAGTTGGCTTTCAGCAGATAAGGGGATATTGCCCCAATCTGCCATCCAGGGTGGCAGAAAGACTTTTTTTGGGGGGGTGGGCATTAGCATGCCCATTCTCAACAGCCCCCACCCCTACTTATTAAAAAAATAAAATCCCTGTTCCCTAGTGGGCTTTCTGCCCCCCCCCCCCCGGGGGGCAGATCAGGGACTATTGCCCGTATCTGCCTTCCAGGGGAGGAAGAAAGATTGTGGCTAATTTGTATGAGGCGTAGGGGCATTGGCACACCCATTCAGGGCAGCCCCCACCTCTACGTATAATAAAAAAACATAATCCCTGGTACCTAGTGGGCTTTCTGCCCTCATGGGGCACATAAGGTGCTATTGCCTATCTGACTCCCGGGGGGGGGCCAGAATGAATGTAGCATTTTTGGGTGGTGTATTTGCATGCTCATTTTTGGGCAGCGCCCACCCCTACGTATAAAAAAAAAGAATCCCTGGTGCCTCGTGGTGTTATATTTCATATAGGTACCCCAATATAGGTCCCGAACCCATCATAACCCTTCACCTACATTCTCTCCTAAATGACATGCATAACGGATTTGAAGGACTGACTTTTACCTAGTTACAATAGTGCACACAGTAGGCCGGGTTTTTCCCCTGAACATAAATTATGCGTGAGGATTCTTAGTTTCTTGGAATCACAGCAGGACCATCATCTCCTGCATAATAACTATGTATAAAGTTAATTCCCGCCATCATCCTAATTCCGACACTGGCACAGCAAGGTAGAACCCCTGGGGATACCTTAGGGTATATAAACATCACATCTTGCTGAGATAGAGAGAGGAGATTAGGACTTCCCGGCCGACACACTGACGCAAGACGCTAAGGTCCCTGCATGCAGATACTCCAGCTCGCAGTGGTCTGACATCCCTTGTGGGGTGTTCAGCTCAAGACCAGAACCGGGTCCCTCAGTCACACATCAGGTAATGGGGTGGGCTTCATCCTAAAGGGATTCTTGGCGCTACACCTACTCACATGCTAGGTACACTTAGGTACATCTAGTTAGGGTGCATCGTAGGAGTAAGCATTTTATTGCCATGTATTTTATGTACTTTCCTGTAGTTATGATTTGAGCAAAATGGTAGAAACCTACCATCCGTTTACTTTCTTAGTGCTGCTAGTCATTTATCTATGTTACTGTCTACTGGTGATTTCAGTACACTTATTTTACACTAGAATAACAACTGTTCAATAAATACTTATTGAAAACGTCCCAACCGTTTATTTTGTGTATTTCTCTGAGAAAAAGCGAGCACGAGTGACTGAGCGAAAAGTAAGTTACTGTTTCCACGGTCCTGAGGGATCAGAGTTGTCATGTTCGATAGTTGCCAAGAACTATTGACTCCTTGGTAATAGGAGGCTATAGTGGCATTGTGAGCGAGCTGGTACGCTTATACAGAGTGGGGGTGTCTAGAATCAGTCTGGACGCCAGACCTGCAGTGTATGTTGTCTAAATGTGCAGATCCTATATAGGTTTTATAGGAACTAGATGACAGAGGGCTTTCTTCCCCAGAGGCTATTGCCCCTATCTCCCTCCTGGGGGGGACAGAAAGACTGTGGATTTTTTTGGGGGATGGGGGCATTGGCATGCTTAATTTGGGCAGCCCCCAACCCAACGTATAAAGAAAAAACAATCCATGGTGCCTAGATGGCTTTCTGCCCCCCCCGGGGACATATCAGGGGCTATTGCCCCATCTGCCTCCTGGGGGGCAGAAAGACTGTGGAATTTTTGGGATGGATGGGGGCATTGGCATTCCCATTTTGGGCAGCCTCAACCCCTATATACATTTAAAAGAAATCCTAGTGCCTAGTGTGTCTTCTGCCCCCCTGGGGGCAGATCGGGGGCTATTGCCCCATCTGCCTCTGGGGGGCAAAAAAAGACTGTGGACTTTTGTGTGGGGGTGTGGGCATTGGCATGCCCAACTTGGGTAGCCCCACCCCAAAATGTGCTAAGAAAAATCCTTGGTGCCAAGTCTGATGCACATGAACACTTTTGCGTCGGACGGCTACCGCTCGTCTGACTCACCGAATGGGCTACGGATGAAAGGGGTTAGCATGCACAGAGGGTGGTGGAGGTGGCCAGCAGGAGGCCAGGTATGTCCTATTAATATTTGAAAATTGACGAAGGAGGGTATTGTCAGACAATAGTGGATCGCAGGAGGGCAGGTATTTCTTTTCTCATTTGGGGGGACATATGTTGAGAGAGATGGGGCTGGATGGCAGGAGGCTAGGTTTAAAAAAAAAACATGTTAGGTTATGTAAGGCATTGCATTACTCTTCTTCCCCTGTGTAAATGTTGACAGCAGGGGCATATTACTTAGGGAGCCATATAAAATTAAAAAATATAGATCGGTGAAAAGTGAATAATGGATGTTTTTTACCTCGGGGCTCGTTCTCCAGCTTCACTATGCTTATTTGTTGTCAATTAGAACCCTTCAGTGAAAAGCATTCCCCTTATTCACTGTTACCCACCTCTAATTCTATATATGTTTTCCATCTGTATTTTTGCCTAGGACGGAGATAATGACACAAGCTCGGGCCATGCACAGTTCTGCTGCAAATTAAGCCTGCCTAGTACAATGTGACCAAGCTCCCAGATCTCCAGGCAACCTGATCGAGAGAAGAGTAGACAAGTACATCAACTGGAGAATAAGGGACTTGGAACTACCAGTATAACAGTCACCGAAGAGAGTAACCTACAAGTTACTCACCTTCGATAACGTAATATCTGATAGAGACACAGTCTAGCCGCAGATTACGGATCCAGACTGGTGCATGGGGTGATTTTAAAAGTTAAGGCATCTGTGCTAGATGTCTCTATCAGAACTATACTTACTGATATATCTAACCCTCCTTTTTCTAGATTCATGGGAGCATTACGAAGCACCCCCAGTTGACTGGGAGCAGATAGTGATACAATTCGGGATCAGAAAAAAAACCATATACATTGACACACAAGGGAGAGAAAGTAGTGGATTAGTCAGGGCTGCAATTGAAGAGAACTTTGATTTTGTTGTAGACCCTTATAACCAAGGCAAGGAGAGAGGAACTACATAAAAATGATTTTCAATCCAATAATTCATAACGATGGAGGGTCAGAGGGAAGCAGGAACAAACAATAAGTAGGAGAACCCAAGGATGGGGAATAAAAAAGCATCAAATGTAGAGAAGGAACCTACTCAGCAGAGGTATTGGAGAAGTCCCTCTTCCTCCGACAGAGCCATGACCACAAACAAGAAGACGTTTGAGATGTACAGCCAGAATGACACAGTGCAAAACAGATCAACCCCAAAGTTCCCTGTCAAGTTCTCCACATAAATTCACATTATGAGCCCCTCACATACCTTTACAAAAGGCCATGGGCCTGGAAGGACATCGATCTGAAAAAAGCTGAAATGAATCATAGCAATACTTCAAATAGGGGTTCAAATCATCAAAAATGACACTTGTTATGAAGGTAATGCAGCAAAATCAAGCAAGGTGACAAAATGCTGCCTTTTCCCAGACACCCTCTTACATCTTCAAATTCAATAATACCGGCCCCACTCATACACTTCCATCTAGCTCTTCTCTGAAGTCACTTTTGAAGAATGTCTGGAATACAAGGGTGTAGAGTTAACATCTGGCACATTGAGTAAGCACAATATTTATGGATAAGCACTGGGGGCTCGAATAACCAAGACATTTGCAGTATTGTTAATGGAACTTTTTTTATTGTGATCAATAACCATGTTCCAACAATGAGTCTGCTTCTTCACCAAACAATCTGCCCCCACCAAGAAGCATTTCCCTTAAGCTTGATTCGGTTTTTCACCTTGCTTCATATACTTTGCATTACTGCATTATTTCACATCCCACTTTCTGGATTCGTATCTAATAATAAGAATACAGTTAGTATTTGGCCGCCTGGGCTTGACATAACGTTCAATATTACAGCACTTATTGGTGTTACAAATGAGTGGTATTATGAATTTTCTTTAACAGGCCATACACCGTTTTAGTTCTTGAAACTTCTTAGCCATACCCCAAGTGAGCCTTGATAAAGTCCCACTAATAAAGACTAAACCTGTGTCGGCTGCTCCTGTGCATTCAACAACTTTATCTAGAGAAAAATTCATTATTTTGCATGTATACATTTAATTCTAATGAATATTGGCCATAATCAGGATCGTTTACTTTGAACAGCTACAGATTTATGTGATGTGCTACCCATCACTTGTCTCTTGAAGTATTTCTATGGTACCTGCTGAGGTCCTTACCATTGCAGATGATGCACAGTCTCCATTAGGAACTAGAGGAGGGCACTAAACCCCCTTCAGGAGAGGCACCCAATCTACTATCATTCTACAGTTCCAAGTACAGTGCCATATCCAAATGGATGGCAGTAACACTTTTCATTATTCACAATTTTCTGCTGATATAGTCCTTCATAACCAAAACATTAGAAATTAATTTAAAAAACTAAAAATGTACGATTGTATGAGGAATTGGCAAGTGTCCACAGGTGACTCATCTTTAAATGCATCCTGCTTGCCTTTAGTTATAGCTGTACATGTTAGAAGCACACAGGGTGTGTTGCTGGGACCCAAGGGTGGCACCAGAGCCAACACTGCAGATAGTTGAGACACAAGCATCAGTATCATAATTATCATGGCCGACTTCACAGGTGTTGCTTTATTCTACTGTTTCTTAACATATGCCATATGTGGCACCACTGACACTGTATAATCTACGGATAGAATAGAGACATGATGTGGGAATGGAGTTACCCATCTTGAAGTGACAGGGGGAACTAACTCCACCCCCAGCAGATTCCTTGGGAAACCTGAAAATATATACCATAGTCTTACAAAAGCCTTTGATCAACCTCGGATGGACCAACAGAAAAAGACGGATGAGAGCTTGAGGATTTTTAAAGATTCGAACTGGCTGCAACGAGGAACCAGAACCCTTTGGAAACACACAGGAAGTGGTGCCTATGGCACCTGTGCTCCTCCTCCGAATCTGAAAGCCTCATAGTAGGGGAGAAATGTTTTCTATGTGAGAAATATGGTTCACTCATTATAAGGAGACCTTTCCTTTTAGCATATTCTGACATATGCTTAGAGAGTCACCACCTTCTGACATGCCAGGCCAAAACTAATTTGGTTTCCTTCTTGCTTATGTGGCTTTGGTGTGCATCAGGATACAATGAGGACTTGAGGAAGTGTTGTTGCAGCTGACCCCCATACATCACATACAAGTGGAATGAAGGCAGGACACAGACATCTTCCTTTTGTATCACTGACAAGGCATTAAACCAAGGTCTTGGAGGAAGACATGCTCCTCACTGTTACAAATCACTTTTGTGAAGAAAAAAACAATCAGAAGCTCAGGTCAAAATCTGTTAATTATAGAGGAAGACTTGGATCTTCTAGAAAAGAGGAAAGGAGGAATGTATGTCATCGACAAGGGTGGCACCATCCATGATTAGCTGGGTCATGTCTGGCGGAGTGCAGTGCATCAGTGGACTGAGTCGCAACAGTGCCACCTATTTCAAGAATGCAGCTAGTTCAGTTGAAATGATTTTCCACATTCAGTCTGATGCTTGGAGAGAATTCAAAGAATAGGAATTCATGAAGACGTATCTATCAAGATCTAAAACTGTGTAGAAATAAATAAAGCACAAGTCAGACATCCGTGCAAGTAGACACATCCATGGACAAAGCCCTGGCTGTGTTGCCAATATGATCCACGGCTGAAGATGGAAACATTAAAAGAATCATCATCACCATAATCTTTATTTCGGTCACTTGGACCATAAAAGAATGCAACAATATTACAATTTATAAATTACACAATAAAATTATTACATTTAGATGAATAAAAAGAAAGTCATAAAACAATCTGGTTAAAATCATCAAAAATATTCATATAACCATGTTAGGCTTAGTGCAACAATTACAGATAAACCACATTGCTGTTAGGAATTTAGCAACTGCAAATACGATTCGGGCAGATCAATCTGTCTTTAAAATTCTGTATGCTGGAAGGTAGTTCCTAAAACCCACATTTTTGAGGAGAGGGACAAGCCAGTAATTCCGAGGTCTTTGGTAAGCTGGACAGAAAAATATAATATGCTGATCATTCTCAAGCGGGTATGCACATGATGGGCATTGAACTGTGAGCTGGAGTTTAGTCCAGTGATCAGTGTATGCCCTAAGGGGAAGAGTACCATAGCGCCACTGCATATATAACTTCCTTGTTTTTGGCGGACCTACGTCATCAAAGACGGGCTCTAGACGATATGAATCTTTGGAGACAAGGAAGAAGTTAGATAGGGACCCCTCACGTGTACTCTCAATAGAGACCCGTAGCTTGTGCTCATAGTAAACCTTTGATAAAGATTTGCGTGAGATCCTGCAACATGCATTTCCTGGATTATGCCACAAATCTGGTCTTCCTAGTGTTTCGAAAGTTTGCTTAATGTACTTTAACCATGGGATTTGTGCCGCTTTGGGTAGGCGCAAAATCTCTACGAGCTCAGCCCTATAATTAGATAATTCCGGCGTGCTCCAGACTTTTGCGCCAAAAGGTTAGGGGTTTAAGTCCCAACTCCTCCATAATAGGTCTTAGGCCCAGGTCTAATCTCAGTGGGAGAAGTGGGGTACTAGGCGGTAATGCTGCCAGTTGCCTTATGAAGTTATTCTCCGTGATCTGCAATTTCTGGTCAGTTGTATGCCCCCATATTTCGCCCCCATAGGTTACTGCCCCTCTAGCCTGTGTTTTATAAATTTGCAGGGGTGGACCAAAGGGTTTATAAGTCGACCTGCTTGTCATCCTGCATATACCACCCGTTAACTGTGCCAATTTCATATTTGCCTTGGTTCGGTGCGAGTCCCAAGTCATAGTTTGGTTAAGTGTAACCCCCAAATAATCAAACGTAGTGACCCTCTCTAATCTGACGGACCCTATCGTCGGATTTGGGCGAGTTGAAGAGGGTGGGTTTAAAATCATATACTTAGTTTTTGAAGCGTTGATTTCCAGTCCACGCTTTACACAAAAGTTTGAAAACCCATCCAACACCCGTTGTATGCCCATGGGGGATTTAGAAAGCAGCAGGGTATCATCTGCAAACATGATTGCAGGGACCCTCCTGCCATTTAGCTTAGGGGCATCAGTGTTGTTCAACCCAATAAGATGGTTAATAACCCCGTCCACGAAGAGGCAAAACAGGGTTGGTGCGAGCACACAACCCTGTCTAACCCCCGCGTCAACGGGGAAACCATCCGAGAGAACTCCCCCTCTACCACACCTGACCTTAGCAAAATTTCCTTGATGTAATCTCATCAGGATTGATAAGATATCGGCAGGAACCCCTAGGTCCATTAAAACAGTCCATAGTTTATCCCTTGACACTAGGTCGAATGCCGCTCGTAAATCCACAAAGACCGTGTACAAGGTGCCACCCTCAATTAACGCGGTCTTCCAATATAGAAGGTTCAGACGAAAAATCTGGTCTGTGGTTGAGACACCCTCTCTGAACCCTGCTTGGTACGGGCTCAGTATAGTACGTTCTTCAATCCAATTTTGGAGGCGGTTGAGTATCAATCTGCCAAAAAGCTTTTGGGGAACATCGATAAGACTGATGGGTCTGTAGTTGGCTGGGAGCAGGGGCGATCCCTTTTTAAATATTGGGACAATCTCTGCGCCCAGCCAAGTATTTGGCACCTCCATACCTCCCAGAACGGAGTTAAATAATGTCAGTAGATAGGGTGCCCAGACATCAGGTTCATGTTTAAATAGATCACCCGGTAGGCCATCTAGACCGTCCGATGGCCTCTCGGACCTCCATTAATGTAAATGGGACCCCTTTTACATCATCACTGTCAAGATGGATAGGATCGGGTCGTGCACCTTTGACTACACTATATAAAGACTGGAAGTGGTTTTGCCAAGCCTTAGGTGAAATATTGGGCTCTATTGCAGAGATCAGCTCCTCAGATCCAGTGTTCACATAGCGCCAAAATGTACGCGAATCTCCACGTGCCAGTGAGGTGGTAAGTTTTTCCCATTTATCATGCTCCCATTCGCTTTTTGCATGACTGATCAGGTGCTTATAGGCCCTTCGCCTGGTCCTGATCTCCTCGCTCCCCTTCCCCTCCTTTATCGAGGCCAGGAGATCAATTTTTGCCTTACGGCATGTGATGTTATACCAGAGGGGACAAGTGGTACGTCCATTAGCCCTTTTTGGGGTGGAGAAAAGGATTTCAGACACTGATTTAATAAGGTCCTCATGCAGCAATCCCCACAGTGTATATGTGTCCTGGGTGCTATCTTGCTCTGATAATGCAAGGGCCTTTTCGAGTGTGGGGATGACCCGGGCATAAAGCCTGGATATCTTCTCTGTCTTAGAAGCTAGTTTCTCCCACTTCACTCTACGTCTGTTGTTCGTAAGGCCTAATCCCACCTCAGGTGTCACCCTCTGTTCCCTCCTAGCCTCAAAACCAGAGAGGTCATATTCCATTTCCAGTGCGTTGTGGTCACTATCTACCCTTGGGGTTACCCAAAAGTCTCTGATAAGTGACCACGAAGCCAATGGAACGAGAATATAGTCAAGCCTTGATTCCCTGCCCCCTCTATTATATGTATATTTTTGAGGAATGTCAGAATTTATCCGACCATTACAGGCCCGGACACCATATTTTAAGGTTAAAGATGTTATTTGTATAGCCAAGGGCGTCCACGCTCTTGGGCCCGGCGCCTCCAGTGGGGGTATGGACCAGACTGCATCCTCCTCTTGGGCTAGACCGTCCAATGAGCCGAAAAGCGGCTCAAAATGACAATTTAGGTCTCCTCCTATTAAAAAAGGGGTACCCTCAGGGATTTCACTTAGGACATCCGCAAGCTCCTCTATAGTACGCGACTCTTGCGTGATATTCACTGGTCTAGAATAGACATTTACCTACAGAAGCCTATGTGAATTTGGCCATTCCAACAGTACAACAAGAATGTCCTCCTTACTCAGAGGGAGGACAGCAGCCCTACATCCCAAATCACTAGCCACCCAGGTTGCGAGTCCTCCCGAGGGGCGCCCCCTACCCCCCCATTTTGCATTTATAGAAAATGCAGCAAAACCGGTGCAGTTGACTTCTTCACGCGCCCAGGTTTCCTGAAACAGGCATATATCTTTGCCCTCAATATATGAGTTCAGTCCGGGCAATTCAATTTATTGCCCAAGCCCGCCACATTCCAGGATAGTATCTTCAAAGAAGAGGTGATAATACTCTTGTTTAGTGGGTTTGGGAGCGGACCCAGACTAGATTTCGGGCCCAATGGTGTATTGGTATCTATAATACTATCTAGGGGCACTGTCGCCTCCCTTGCAATGCGTGGGGGGAAACAGGCCTAATAGCTACCTCTCCATTGTTGTATTTCTCCTCGGGGTTGACCTTCTCTCCGGGGGTAGCTAAGCAAATTTTGGTGGCGTAAACGCCATTATAGCCTCTATCCTCTCCATTCCCTATCTCGTTCAGTCAGTCTACCATGTCTAGGTTGCTGAATCTATTATGGGTGGGGAAGTAGTCATAGGGCTGTGTCCTGGGAGGGTGGGCAGTCCTACTTTCTCTAGTACCCCACCTGCCACCTGTTCTCTGTACAAATTCCCAACCTTCCTCTTCTTGCCTGTGTCTTGTGGGTGGATAGAAGAATGATAGAGGTAGCGCTTGACTAGAAGTCCCCTTGTCACAATATGGCCAGCTACATATATATGAAACAGTCATGGGGTCCCTGAAATTGACCAGAACACAGTCTCCGTCAATAGATTTCCTGGTACCACCCAACCATGGGACTCTTCTTACCATAAGGACCTCGCTCCTTATTCCTTCAGGGAGGGGCCTATTTGTAGAGAGCCAATTAATTACCTTGTTTTTTAAGGCTTCGACAGGTTCCCGGGAGGATGGTTTTAATTCGGGAATACCTTTTAAGATAACTATATACGGACTTGCCTCTGGTGGCAAATTGACTAACCTGTGTTTGTTGACCTTGCCATTGCCCAAATCCCCATTTTCGGGCGCAGCTGACTTCTCCTGGGAGCTTACATTTACTAAGTGATTTGGGGCTGATGGATTAGGCTGTGATATAGGATGTTGAGTTAATGTAGGATTGGATGGAGGGCCCATTTCCTTAACTGCAGGCGCTATTTTAGTCTTCTTGCCACTATGGCTCGGCCCTCTTCCTGCTAATTTGCTGTCCTTGTTAGGGGCGTCTAATAGGTATGCAATTTCCTTTTCAATATTCAGAAGACAAGTTTCCATCTTTGCTAATCGCAATTCCAAAGGATTGAGCATTATCCTCATAAGAGTGCGAATGTCAGAGAGAGTAATATCCTCCTCCCCAGAGTTTACATTTGTACTGGGGGATATCTGTCTCGGTGTGTGGGAGGGTGGTGCCCTTTTTTTCAATGGCGAGGTTGACCCCTTACTAGGTATGCCATTTTTCTTGCCCTCGCACAAGGTGGTGTTCTTTGCAGTTTTAGACTTTCTTTCCCTACAATTTTGTTCCCTTCTTTTTCCTTTTTGGAATAGCTCCCTCCCTCTCCCCCTGCCTTAATTGCATAGACTGATGTTCCCTGGGAATAGTTCCGTCGATAATGGACAAAGTCACATTAGATGCAGTTGAGGGTGGGGGGGGCTTTAGTAAGGGTAAAGGTAATATGCTGAAATCTACTCGGGCCGAGAGATCACAATCAATATTTGTAACAAGGGAACCACTCAAATCAACTACATCAGGCGTAACATTTGTTCCCCTACCCCCAGCATCAACTGATGTACATTCCAATCTTTTTTCAGGAGTAGTTGCATGTGCAAGGGGGCCCAGAGACGATCTCCTTACCCACTAAATTTCTTGCGAAATGCGTCTTTCTAAATTAGTAATTTCATCAATGAGGTGTGAGCCAGCTTTAGCAAAGTAAGTGTCCAAAGTACCTTTAGGCTTCCCAACAGCCAGCGTGGTCTTGCTCCTCGTCTCCCTTGTAGCCATAATCCAAGTGTAACTATGGAGTGTGTGGAGAGGGAAGGACGTGGGTCAGGGGGGATGGCCCAATACCTATCTCGTCCGTTCTCGAACGGCCTCAAACGGCCCACTCTTTGCCCAGTCTTCGCCCACACTTCGACCCACGCGCATCCCGCTGGCGCGGATACTCCGGGGGTTTATGTAGAGGGGTGGATCAGGCGGGAAGAGGCACCAGCTGCACCTGTGGTGATGGCGCTGTGCAGGCTGGTCCTCGCAGTCCCACCTACGGTGTTCAGCAAACAAACAAGGCTCCCCTGGGTCCTGTGCACTCCTGGCTGACCGGGATCAAAAGTTCTGTGTTCCTGCAATGTCCGTGATTAATTACATCTACGAGCGGCCACATTCCCAACGAAAGGCCATTGAACAATCCCCAGAAGGACCGTTTTGTGGTCTGAAGTTTGCACATAAAATGGTTAAGAAAGGACTCATTCAAATCAATGTAATCATTTATGTAGACAAAAAATTGCAAGGGAGGGCCCTAATTCTAAAAGAACATAGCTTTTATTGAGCAAATACAAGAGGTTTATTCACAACAATCACGTTTCAGATATTTTTTCTGTCATTAACTCAGAATGTACTAAAAAAAAATCGACCACAAAGTGAAACAGTACAAACCTGCAAAAGTGTGTACATATGAAACAGAATTGATCAAGGCCCATATGTAAAGACAGGGCACTGAGAACTAGAATGCACAGTTCTGTAGGTGTATATACAAAGTATTGAGTTTTCAATATTGTAGTTCCAGAATATTGTCCCAAGAATATCATGATGTAGGCAACATCTACATGAATATCACAGGTAAGAATATTGTTTTTTAGGTATTTTTTTAATATCATTATTAAAAATTGCCTTAAAAAAAATATTGTTTTTATTATCATCCATTTTATCAATGTGGTTGTAATTGTTTTAATGTGTATAGTGTTTTGTATGTGATTTATAATTCGCTTTGCCAAATTATTTTTTTGTTTTATTATAAAATAATTTGTATATTTTTCTTTAGCAGCGGGATGCTGGATTTATTGGGGAAAAGGGTGGTTATTTTAAAAATGTAAATATATTAAGAAATGTTATTTCACATTTCACAGGTTTTAATATTTTATTTCCATGTTAAATTTTAGAAATTTGTCTTATTTTTTACATTTGATACATTAATTTTTATTTTAAATCTTTTTTATAGTTTCATTTTAAAACTATTAATTTAATATTTCTTTTAGATTGTTTCTAATTGTATTGTTTTATGACTGTTAAACAAAATATTTATATAATTACTTGATTTACTATGAAACAATGTGTTCTATTTTCTAAATTAAATTACATTTTTTTTTTTTTTAAATTCATATAGATTATGTATTGCTATTTTACTTGTTAATAAACAGTTTTTCTGTATTGCTTTGTGTTTAAATATTTATTAATTGCATTTGTTATTGTTTTATGGAATTGTAAAAGTTATTAGTTATTGTGTTTGGGTGTTTTATGTGTGATGTATTTATTAATTTGAATAAGTATATCAATATGAGTCGGTTACACGTTGTAGTACATAATTTGAGTATTTTATTGTGTTATCCCTTGTCTAAAATAGTTTATAATGGATTGGGGAGACTAAAATAGTAAATTTGACCACTCTTCTGTAGAACACCTTCCAGAAAATGTTTTAGATTGGAGTTTGAATAGGAAATTGTATCCCTTTAATGTTGAGCACCTTCCCCGTAGAGTTAAGGTTGACTTGGTTTATTAGTGTGTAAGTGTTTTAATAAATACATTATATTCTAGCACTGTAAGTGGACTTGAACTTTAACTTTAATTGGTTGTTTGAGTTCTGTATGCATTTATTTTGGAAAAGTAAAGGATTATTTTATTGTTCTAGTTGTAGTTGATAGCAGCGTAGTTCTTGTTTTGTCCTAAACAAAAATATATTTACATTTTTTGATATATGTTAAATTTATACATGTTAAAATATTGTTACATGTTACTTTTCATACCTTATTTTTAACACACGCATTTCTTATAAAACAAACATTAGTACAATTGTGTAGCACTAGTTTACTTTTATGTACATGTACATATATTTGCTAATATATGTTAAGTTTGTATATAATAAAAAATGTGTAATGTCATTTTAAATGAATATATATATTGTTCTTTTACACATAATACTTATATTTACTCAAATATGCATTTTTCCCAATAGTACTTTTTTAGTATATGTTACACATAACTTGGTAGTGGTTTACTACATTAAAAAAAAAAATACAAATTGTTTACCATTCTTTGAGACAGATATATGTTTAATACATTTACTTTCAAATGTATAATTATTCTCACTGTAAAATATTATTGTTTTATTTTTATTTGACTGACTTTTTTACAGTATTTGTAGTTTGCATTTTACTTCATAGTTATTTTTTATTACGTTTTTTTATCTTGCTTCATAGTTTTGGTTTGTGGAAGTGCAGTTCACAGCCACTGCCCAAGTAATATGGTAAGTCTATTTTCATATTGTTTTTTAGGGTTCTTGGGCTAGTTTCTGGACTGCTGCCGCCGTGAGATGGCAGTAGGATCGGCTAAATCATAATTAAGCCTGGGTGAAGTTCACAGAGTTCTGCTACGCGGAACACCGTGAAGTGCAAAAAAAACTCCACCGCACTACGCGGAGCTCTGCAAGCGGCAGAGTGAATGCTGTATGGGGTGATTTTCAGTGCCTGGTGTTTGTCTGCGCTGTGAAATTATTGCGAATGGCACCATGCACAGCGCAAGTGGGTGCAAGCTGTAGCTGCTTCCTTTCTGCTGCTCGAGTAGATTTTCTACCCGAGTGGCAGCTTTCTCAATATGAACGGCTGTTTTCTCAAGAAATCCGACCACCCGCGTTTAGAAATCTCACCGGGAGGTGGATTTTCCTCACTCACGCTCGTCAGCACCAAGTAAATGAGCACGAATAAGGAAAAAACCCTGCTCCACAAGTTTTTCAGAACTCCGCGAGCTCCGCGTAACGCGAAACACTCCGCAAACTCCGCGAACGGAGCGGAGTTCTCCGCCCAGACTTAATCATAATCAGGCCCATTTTTTAAAATAATGTTTCCCTTATAAGATTTTGATATATCAGTCTTATTATATATTACTTCGCTAATTTTTCATTTATGGACAAATTAATAAAGATATTTCAAGTAATTTTTAATTAAAAATGTTTCGGTTTTGTTGTTGTTCGTTTCTGTTGGGTTTTATTGGTCGTTACATTTATACGCCAGTCAAACTACTGTTTTAGCTGCGATTTTCAAGGCAGTGTACTTCTTTGGTATTTACAAAGAGCTGTACTTTATATTGTACTGAATTGTAATATTTAGTACATCTCTTTGGCCTCCTTGCAGAGGATCGAAAGGAGCACACATGAGGAAAGTGAAAAACAAATTAATGTGCCACTGATGCGTAATGAAGTGGGAAGGCGGAAACATATGTACAAGGCCTTTTGGGAATCTATATGTAATGAGTGACTTAAATAAAGGGGGTTGGTCTTGCAGCTTCAGAAAAAGCAGAAAAAGCAAATATCCTTTCAGTGTGCCCAGCGGAGAGCCCTGCTTGGCAAGGGTCAAAATAAAATGTAAAACATTGGAAAGGGAAGCAGAAAGAGGGTCGATGAACTTCTCTGTACAATATAGTACACATTTGTTCCACCAGCAGGAGTATGCCGTCTTAGTGAAGGGACACCTGGCTGCTAGAGTAACATTACAAACTTCGGGAGGAAGGTCGAAAGCTATCAACTGCCACCGCTCAATCGCCACGCAAGAAGGATTAGAGTTGACAAATTTGGGTGAAGGAGTCTCCTTTGTTGCTGCGACAGATGATCCTCCCGAAGGGGCAGCCTGATCGATGCTCACTTCCAGAAGCTCAGGATACCAGACTATCCATGCCCAGTCCGGAGCCACAAGGATGACTTCGACCCAGTCATTCCTGATCTTATTGAGAACTCTGGCTTAGGAGTAGTATGGGTGGAAAGGCGTACAGGACGCTGAGCTCCACTTGACACAGAAAGCGTCGTCGAGTGAGAGCCGCCTTGGAAACTCCTACATGCAAAACTGCCCGTTCTCTGCAGAGGCAAACAGATCTACCTAAGGTTCTCCCCAATGCTGAAAGAGATCTTGCACCTCCTCCGGATGGAGATGCCACTAGAGATTCCCTAGGCATCAACGGATGAGTTTGTCCGTCCTGGTTTTCAGGGAATCTGCTAGGTGTTGAACCACCAGGGATTTGCCCTACTGTTCCTGCCATGTCCAGAGATGCAGGGCCTCTTGACAAGAGTCCACAACACCACTCCGCCATGTTTGTTGCATTACCACATGGCAGTGGTGTTGCCTGTGAACACTTTAATTAGCCTTCTTTGATGGAGAGTAGAAAGGCTTTCAATGCCAATTTGATCGCTTGGAGCCCCACCATGCTGATATGGAGCCCAGATTCCACAGGAGACAAGTGTCCTTTAATTTGTTGTGGAAGGCAGAGGGGTGTGCCTCTAATCCATTCGTGGTTCGTTAGCCATCACTGCAGGTCTCGTGCAGTTCCCTCTGAGTTCTGGACCATGTCGAAGAGATTTCCCTGATGCTGCGTCTATTGGAACTTCAGGTCCCACTGCAGAGCCTGCATTTGCCATCTGACATGTTTCACTAGCAGAAGGCCATCAGGCCCAGCAGCCTCACAGTCATTCTCACCAAAATCCGGGATAGCGGCTGAAACATCAGTGCCATAGCCTGAACATCCTGGACTTGCTGTACGGGAAGATAGGCCAGAAACTGCACTGTGATCCAGAACAGCTCTGATGAAAGGGAGTGTCTGAGAGGAAGTCATGTGTGACTTCTGCACATTGATAATGAACCCCAGCGAATGCAGAAGATCCGCCAACAGCCTGGGGAGTCCATCTTGAACAGCCAGTCATTGAGATAGGGGAAGACTGATACCCATGATCTCCTCAGATGAGTTGCGAGCATCACCTTGGTGAACACCCGAGTGGCACTGGTAAGGCTAAATGGGAGCACCGTGAACTAAAAGTGCTCGTGGCCCACAGTGATTCGCAGGTAATGCCTGTGGGCATGCAGGATGGGGATGTGAAAATAGGAGTCCTGCAAGTCCAACGCTTCCATCCAGTCTCCAGGGTCTAGGGCAGACAGGACCTGAGCCAATGTCAACATTTTGAACTTCTCATCCCGGAGGATGCGGTTGATGTTCCTGAGATCCAAGATAGGACGCAGGCCTTTGTCCTTCTTGGGCACCAGAAAGTAGTGGGAATAACAACCACAACCTACTTCTGGGGCAGGAACTTGCTCTATAGCTCCCTTGGCCAAGAGAGCCGTAACTTCCTGGTAGAGGAGGGCCAAGTGATCCTCCAACATGCGATGGAATTACGGTGGCATTGATGGAGGGGTAGTCTCAATGGGGAAGGAGTAGCCCCTTCGGACTATCTGCAAAACCCACCTGTCTGACGTGATGGTGGGGGAGGTGGTGGCGGATCCTGACGCCCACTAGCAACTGGTGGCCCCTGAAAGGTCGGACTAGAAAGGTTTTTAAGTGCTGCAGAGTGGGCTCTGGTGGACTGGCCCACCCGCTGGCCCCCAGACCCATGACGCTGGGTCCCACGTCCCCGGCTGTGCAGAGGCTGAGCCGCTTGCGCTGTCCTGTGGCTCTGGGAGGAACGTGGTGGGGCACCCCTTCCGTAGGTGAAAGGCAGACTGCATGGGGCAAGATGTAATCGCGAGGCCCAAGGACCTAGCTGTAGGCCAAGTATCCTTGAAGCGCTCAAGCAGGTGGTCTGCCTTGTCGCCAAACAAGCAAGGGCCATCAAAGGGCATGTTCAAAAGTGTAGATTGGACATCACCCGAGAAGCCAGTGGATCACAGCCATGCGTAGCACCTCAGGGCTACCGACGTTGAAATAGTCCTGCCTAGCGAATCGGTGGTGTCCAGTCCGCAGCGAATGGCGAACTTTGCTGCAGCTCACCCTTCGGCAACCACACGGGAGAGTGCGGCCCGGGCCTCCTCCATGCACTGCGGCAGCACCTGCTCAACCGTATCTCACACAAAGTGGGTGTAACGGCCCGATAGACATGTGGTGTTCAAAGACCGCAGTCCTAGGCTGGCAGAAGAAAACATCTTCTTCCCAAGTTTCTTGGATTCCCTATCTGGGGGAGCAGTAGGAAATGAGCATTTGGAAGTAGGGGCTAGTACAACCAAGCTCTCAGGGGTTGGATGTTGGGAGGGGTAAATGGGGTTGCCCAGAGCGGGGCGGTGGTGTCGGGCTATCATCCTATCTTCAGGAGCGCCTGTGTTGGACTTGGGCAAGTGCCCAGAAGGATACCTGTTAGGGCCTCATTGAATGGCAGCAGGGGCTACAAAGAGGCTGCTGCCGGCAGAAGCACCTCAGTCAGGAGGTTAGTCCTGACTACCACTGTAGGATGCTCAAGGCCCAAGGCCTCAGCCACCCTACACAACACCACAGCGTAGGAGGCTTCCTCCTCCGTAGCCACGGTAGGGGGAGAAAGCATACCAAGGTCTGGGGAGATATCCAGACCACTGGCATCACCCAACTCCTCTCTCCTGTCCGGATCTTCAAGTTGGTCTGCAAGAGGGTCAACAGACCCCTCCCAGTCCTCCTCTCCTGGCTGCCACTCAGGGCGATAGAGAACACCAGGATAGAAAATTGGCACAAAAGTGCCAGTCGGCGCAGGCACCGGCGTCGGTCGACACCGGTCCGGCTCTGTATCTACGTTGAGGTGGAGGTCAGGGTTGACACCGGCTGGGGATCCAACCGGCGTTGGAGGCGGGGGCAGTGTCATCGATGGATTTGACACCAGAGGAGGTGTCATGAGGTCAACTGGCGCCGATCCGGATCCAGGCCTGGATCCTTGGGGGCCCTGCGGTGCTGGGGCCGAAGCTGCTGGCGGCAAAGGCCTGAAACCCCCAACCGAGTCCACGAGGCCCGAAGGAACATTGGCAGAGCTGGGCTGCCCAAAGATGGAGTGGAGAGCTGGTAAAAGGTGCAAAGTTGGGCAGGGCTCGCTCCGGCTCCCGGAAAGGAGGGAGGAGACTCCGAGCCGACCCATCAGGCTTCGCAGGTGGAGCCGAAGGACGACGACCATCCGACCATCCGAATCCCTCATCTCGTTGGCTGACGGACATGGAGAAGTCGAAGAGCAAAGAACAACGGTGCTTCTTCACCTTCTTCTTGTGCTTCGACAAGGAGTGGTGGTGGTAGCTCCACGACCGGTCCCATGACTTCCCTCTCGACCGGAACCTCGAGCGGCGCAGAGCCAACTGCCGGGCCTCCAGAAGCTTTCGGGACCTTTCCGGCAAAGACTTCGGGGTCATGGCCCAACAGTTGGAGCACGACTTTGGGTTGTGGTCACGCTCCAGATACCAGAGGCACATGAGATGTGGGTCTGTCACCAACAACAGCTCGTGGCAGGAGCCAAAAGGCTTGAAGCCGGTCAGCCAATGTGACATCCCTGTACACCAGGAGTCAAGCGACTCGAAAATAAGTGGACAAATAGTCGAAAAAACAGTTAGTCAAAAAGTGACTAGGGTACAGCGCTCTCCGGATCTGCACTGGCTGGCGCGGAAATAGAAAGAACTGACGTCAGCGTGCAGCTACATACCGCTACATCATTCCGGCGATCATGAAGCCAATGATGAACGAGGAGTCGACTGACGCCACCTACCGTCGCGCAAGGGTACTGCTACGAAAAAAATTCTCTGGATCCAGTCTGAGACCTGGCGGTAATTCTAAGGTAAGAAATCTATAACTAATAGTCTCTTTCAGATATATATTTTAGTTTTGCTTGGGTATGATTTTGGGGTAAGTTTAAATTCCAAGTTTATGGGGTTAGTGTGTCTTATACTAGTATTAGTTTTACTTTTAAGCTGTGTATGTTGAGCTTCAATTTTATGGGGTTCGCGTTGTTGGTGTCGAGGGCTGAGCTTTTCTTGGAATCGTCAAAGTGTAAGCTAAAGTTGGGAGATAGAAATGGAAAGTTAGGTTGTAGCTATTTATTCTAAATTAAGGTGAAAACTATTTATTTAAATTACTTTGCAGTTTGTTAGTTAATTTTACTTACTTGAAGTAGTTTGTAGCAGTTTCCGACTAGATTTTTGAATTGTTGCTCTTGGATTTTGTTGTGGAAATCCAGCAGAGTTTCATTCTTTTGTAGTTGTAGAATTGTTGCTGTAAAATGTAGTTGCTATTGTGCTCTCTTTTGTTTAGTGGTGTTTTAATTATACCAAGGGTTCTATTGGTTGTTTTCTTTAATGTTATTGGTTACTGACTATTTAGTTCAGTATGTTCCTAATTTGGTAGATGCTAACAGGTTTCTTTTTAGTTATTCAGATATTTTTCTTTTTTTTTTAAAGTATTATTTTTATGTTTATATTGTTTAATTTGGCCTCATATTTATTCATGTTTTAGGTTCGTATACTTAATATTATTTTTCCATTGATTGCAATAGTATTAGTGTGTTGTAACTCAATTGTAGATTGTATTAGACTTTATGTGTGTTGATTTGCAATTTTGTTTAGTGTTTAGATGTACCAAAATGATAATTTAGTAAGTGGTATGTGGTTTTATGGGTTTTATAATTTGTTTATTAATGTGATTTTTTTAAAACTAATTTTAGTCAATAATGTTGTAGGCAATTGTTTTCTTTTTGATATTTTATGTTTTTTCAATATTGTTGTTATTGATATTGGTGATTTTAAATATTTGTGATAGCAGTATTCTTGTTATCAATCATTGTATTTTTCTTGTTTATGTGTAGGATGGTGATATGTTTGTCAATACTGTGGTAAATCGATACTGTGATTGTCAATATTATGTCATATAACCATCCAGTACTTAATAGAATAGAGTTAGCCAACTCTGATCAGACTGTATATGTTTCGCCCTTATAACATAATCTGGAAGGTTCTTTTTCGCATAGTGAGTTGCCTTGTATGTTTTTTACTTCTCTTGGGAAGTAACATGAGAATCCTAGGGCAGGGGCATGTGCCCTCTAAATTTCAAACACTTCCCCAATATTAAGGGAAGACAGCCAAGAAGAGAGGTTCTAAAGAGGAGTCTGCTCTGGGGGAGACTATGGTAATACTGACTCTAGCTAATTTCTGATACCACAAGCAGGTGATACGCTTTCTAAGAAACCAGCTGCTTAACAAGAGGAATGGGGTCATAAACGGGAAAAGCACAAGATGCCTCAATCCCATCAGAAAGACCTTTAATGGAGTAAAGAGGGCCTTTTTAAGTAAGAAGCACCATCTGTGAAGAACCCATCTCACTAGACATCCGAGTATGCACCTTTGCAATACTGTATGTGGTGCGACTTATCACAGCATAAGAGAGCCTGATTCCTCGAAACAACTGTGGGGAATGGCAGAATCGTCTGCCTCACTGAATGCAAGAGACATCAATTCCTTATGCAAGAAGGAGAAAAGGAGCACATTAATAAACCTTTGTTGACCAAGGCAAGAACAGTGGGTCATGGTAACTAGTCTTGCATCCAAATACTACCTGAGAGAGAGGGTGATTAATTGCCTATGAAGCAATGGAATCTGCCAAGAAAAACTAAAAAACTAGGGAAAGGAAGGAGATTTGAATATTAGGGCAGCTGGTGAACTGCAAGTCACTCCAGAGTTTACCTACCTCTTAAGGAGGCAGACCATAGAAAATGACCTTTAGTCTTGTAACCATACCCCCTTCCATGGCAAATCCATCTACACTAGGAATGGGTTGACTGTTCGAACAAATAACAATATTAGCTGCTAAAAATTACTCATCTTCAGTATTAGACCTAGCATCCTTGGGGTGGTCATTCTGTGCACTTTACCACTGCTAACCAGTGCTAAAGTGTATGTGCTATTTTACCTAAAACATGGTAACACTGGCATATCCACAATTGGCACATTTAGTTTACTTATAAGTCCCTATTAGAGAGCACGTCACGTGCCCAGGGACTGTAAATTAAATGATACTAGTGGGCCTGCAACATTAATTGTGCCACCCACATAATTAGCCCTTTAAACATGTCCCAGGACTGTAACTGCAGAACCTGTGTGCAGTTTTAAACTGCCATGTCTACCTGGCAAGTTAACCCTCTGGCCAGGCCCAAACTTCCCCTCCGTTTTTAATACATACAAGTCACTAAGGTAGGCCCTGGACAGCACCAAGAGCAGGGTGCAGTGTATTTAAAAAGTTGAACACATATTTGTAAGTTTTACATCAGGTAGTAAAAAAATCTTAAATGTGTTTCTCACTACTGCAAGACCTACCTCTCCCACAAGTTAACGCTGGGATTAACGTATTACATTTTCTAAGTGTCATTTCCAATTGGGAAAAGACAGATATTTCAGGTTTGGTGTCTCTAGACTCACAATTTAAAATCCCAACTTTGGGTAAAGTTAGATTTTAAGTTGCAAGTCTGAAAATTGCACTTTTAGAAAGTTGGCTTTTTCTTACTTGAACCATTCTATGCCGTTGTCTGTCCTTGAATACACATCTGGGGTGGGTGACAGCTGGGCTTTGTGCATTCCCTCTAGTCAGTCACAAACAAAAAGAGCTTAGGTGTGCCTGATGGGCCATTCACATCCTGATGGCTGATCACCAGGCTGATGGGACTTCCTGGGTAGGATGGAAGAAAGGAGCTGATATTTGCACCTGAAGAGGGCTGTGCCCGTCTCCACACAATTATCTACATACTCCCCCACCCCCCGTAGTGAGTCTGGAGCCAAGGCAAGAAGGACAGGGATCATGCTTTTAAGAATTGTATTTCAAGATATTCTTTAAAAATTTATAATTCAGGTTCTACCTATTGGATCTTTGTCGTTTTGATCTTGTTTTGTTCCATAAATTAAGCTCCATTTTCCTATCCAGGTGTGGGATATTTTGGTATGGTGTTTTTACTGTTTTACTATGTTTAGTGTTGCACAAATAATTTACACATTGCCTCCTGAGCTAAGTCTGCTTGCTCTGTGCCAAGCTACAAGAGGGTGAGCACAGGTTATTTTACGGTGTTGATCAGACTTACCCCAACTAGGATTGTGGCCCCTACTTGGGTAGAGTGCATATATCTGCCAACTAGAGACACCATTTCTAACATTTGTGATCAGTGGTGGGGATAGGACTTGTGTTTGTGCAGTGCCTTACAATAATTTGGTGTACACTACCATTCACATCTAAAACCAATTTGAGTCAATTCCTCCTGATTAGCATTTTTGTTTCTGTCCTCTCTGATTGGCATTTTTACACTTTTCTATTCTCCTTTTTTTTCGACAATCATTTCTCTAACTGGAGGTTCTATATCTGCACATAAAAAATAGATTTTTAGCTGGCCAAACTTGAGGGTTACACTGTGGCCAAGCTCAAGGATTTCTGCGAGGACTTTGAGCTTCCTGTAAAGACCACCACAAGCTAGGTGGAGTTGCAAAAGGCACTGAGAGCCTGGGCAGAAGCCCATGCTGTATTGAATGTGACCCCAGAGGAGGATGATAATCAGGAGGAGGAGCTTGATTAAGAGGACCAGGGCCCAGAGGAGGGTCTTGGACTGCAGTCTGTGGAGGAGTCCGGCAACATCCTTCCAGGATTGGAGATTCCACCCCAGACAGGGAGCAGTGTGTAATACAGAAGCCTGTCCCCAGAGGAACTGGAGGACAGCAGGGAGGAGAGGTCATTACATTTAAAATTGGAGCTTGCCAACTTAAAAATAGAAGCAGAGCAAAAGAGATTGGCTCTAGAAACAGAGTAGAGAAAGTTGTCGATAGAGGAGAGAATTGCTTTGGAGCATTTAGCTCACGAGAGGAACCTTAAGGAGCTGGACCTCAAAGCCAGCAGTGATGGTGGTAGCGTTGCCCCAGTGTCCTCTGACAGGAGGCTCCACATACCCAAGGGTTTGGTGTCTGACTTTGTGGTGAGATAACATGAATGGATGGTTTGAGGCCTATGAGATTGCTTTACAGATGAACAAGGTCCCTGTAGAGGATTGTAGGAGGCAAATCCCTAATTAGGGGTGGGCCACCTTACTGGCCCTAGAGAAGGATGACAGCATGCGGTATACCCCCATGAAGGAGGCCATAATCAGGAAGTTTGGTCTGACTCCAGAGAATTACAGACAGTAGTTCAGGGACAGTCAGAAGCTATCACAACAGACCTGGGTGGATTGTTTGGATTCCTTTTGCAAGGGACTGGATGGTTGGGTGAAGGTAGTGGCGTAAAGGATTACCAGGGGCTATATAATTTGATTGCACAAGAGCATATGTTCAGTCTTTGCTTTCCAGATCTGTGCCAACATCTTGTTGATAGTAGGCTCACTGACCCCAGGGAGATTGTTAAGGAGGCAGACCACTGGGTCAGCACCAGGGTCCACAAGAAGGTATCTGGAGGGGATCACCACAAGGGTGGGAGGGGTCCTCATCGGAAGAAGGAGCAGGGGACAAAACCAAAAGCAAGGAGTTCTCTAAAGGGCAAAAACTAGTTCTGTCAGCCAGGGCTCCCATCCCCCTACTGAGAAAAAGGAATGGGGGCATGGCTTGGCAACGCTATGGGATGCCTGCCTTTCAGTAAGCTCTGTGATGGCAGCGGTGGGAGACAGGCCACAATCTTTATGGAACGCTTCCCTTGGCTGGTTTGACGGGACTCACTGTTGGAAACCTCGCAGACACTGCAGGTTCGATTAGTAAACATATCTCATGCTCAAATTTAATTCAATACGACGGACGCACTGATGAGAAAGTTGTGCCCATCATTTTGTTTACCCTTCCAGTGCCTCACGATGCTGCGCTTGATCTCTTCGGCTTCAGAATGGCACTGCATCTCTTTTAAACACCAGGGAGATTCTGTAGCAATACTTGCCAGATATTTGCTTCACTTTTTTTTTTAAATTACTGCTCTATATAAGGAGAGACTTTGACAGTATTTATCAGATCTGCCTGCCACTTGTTATTAGCTACTGTGCATCTTTTGCTTATTAACTATTTGAGTCACATATGAGTAGGACCAGGAACTTTCAGCACAGCACCAGTAAACAGTGGCTACCAAGAATACCTCCAAAATCACAACTTTCAACCCTTTCTCTGTTCTGGAAGATACGGATGACAGTGGGGATGCCTGTCAAAAGTCTAGCTTGACAGACTCTCACTCCACCTCTCCAACTTGAAATGGCCTCTAAGCTGCCTACATCCTCTAATGCATCAACGCTTAAAAGACTCATAAAAGATCCTCCCTCCCCCATAAACTCCTCTACTACGGTCTCAATGGAGCTTCAGTTACTCAGGTGGAACTAAGGGTTGAAGTGTTCAAAGATACTGTTGTAACTGTACAGTCATTGCAATCTGAAATCTTGTTTAAAAAAAAATACCATGCTGAAGACATAGAAAGCCAAGACAGGAGAATTAAATTATGCATTTATGGTCTGGCTGTAGGTGTGGAAGGTCCTGATTCTCCGGCTTTTTCCTAAACCCTTCTTCCCAGGTCTTAGACTTAACTACCTCTCCTTTTTTAATATACAAAGGGCACATAGACTTGGACATTCTCCTCAGTCTGCCTCAACTTCACAGAAGTAAAAAGGAATAATCCTTTACTTTTTAGAATACCTGGCTCTCCTTAAAGTCATTCTATTCTATTCTATTCCCACTTATATAGTGCATAGCTACCCATAGGCATTCCATTGCTGCTAGTGCAGAGGAAGCTCTACAGAAAATCAGAGGGTGCTGCTCTGGAATAACCACATTTTGAGTGACTTATGGAACTATAGTTCATTTGTGGTCAAATTCAAGGATGTGGGAAGGGTTTTCCACAATTTAGCTATGTTGTAGCGAAAAGATCGACCTCCTCATCGAGATTTTTTGATCAAAGGCATTAGAGGAACGCATGGGGGATCAGAGATTGAGAGATCAGTGGTCCTCTTTGACAGAGTTCCCTGTGGGCGATGCAGAGAGATTTATATTTCATCTGCTCTGCCACTAGGAGCCAATGAAGAGCTTTGAGGCTTTGACAGATGGACTGGTGTCTAGGGACATTGTGAAGAATTCCGGCGGCTGAGTTCTGCACCATCTGCAGTTTGTTTAATGTCGTTTAAGAAGCACCAAGTTAAAGAGCGTTTCCATCCAGACGAACAATTAAAAAGGCCTGGACTACAAGTCTCTTGGAAAGAGGGGGGAATAGATCAAGATTTTTTCTAAGCATCCTGAGAATGCTGAAACATGTTGCCGCAAGCATTGTTGCTTGTTCAACACCGTTAAGGGAGTCATACAACTAACTTCCCAGGCTCTTTATGGCACATTTTGGCATGGGGGTAGTCCGAGGCAGTACGGCCAGCCTCGATCCATTAAAGGATTGGGGTTACTGCCAAGGATCAAGAGTTCGGTTTTATTACCCTTTAATTTCAAGCACAAGATGTTCATCCAGGTAGCCACTTCCTCTAGGCAAGGATCCTGGGAAGCCGAAAGGGGTATGTGATTCTGAGTGAGGGAGAGGATCAATTGCATATAATCCATTTAGGAAACTTCTGATATTTCAAATGAGCATACAGCCAATAACCTCATATATAAATTAAACAATGTAGGGCTGAATGAGGAGCCCTGTGGTACTCTGCATTGAAGGGGGAGTGTATATGAGGTGCAGCCACCATCAAAGATCTGAAACATTTTGTCCTCAATATAGGATTTGAGCAAGGCTAGCGCAGATCTGGTAATACCAACATTGTGTGTTTGATAAGGATATCATGGTTGACCGTTTCAAATGCTGCACTAAGATCGAGGAGGATAACAGCTACCATTCTTCCTTGATCAAGCGCTCTTAAGCTTTTTCCAACACTGCTAGAAGGGCAGTCTCCGTACCATGGAGAGGACGGAATCCAGTTTGGGTGGGATGTAGTATCCCATGACTTTCAAGGGAATTGGTTAGAGAATTATTAACATGCTTCTCCAAATACTTTTGGAAGAGAAATGGGCCTATAATTTCCTAGGTCAATGGGACCAAGAATAGCTTTTTTTAACAGGCTTTCACCATCACATGTTTTCAATGCAGTGGGACAGTTCCAGTAATCAGCGAAAGGTTCACTAATTCTGCCACAATTGGAAGGAACTGGTCGGCGACCTTCGCTAAAATCCGAGAGGGGGGGTTAACAGGAGAGCCCCGTTTGACTTTGGATAGAATGTCCAGAAGCTTCTCTGGGCTTAGAGTGGGGAACTCACTGGAGATATGAGGCGTGATAAGTCTGTTCCTCCATAGTTGTGAGCACCTTATATATATTCAGAATTTTCTTCTGAAAGAATACAGGAAGGTTATTACAGCAAGTTGGGGTGGGATGGGGGGAGGGAAGATACTTTGAAGGAGGCTCTAGGAGTGTTTTTACTACCTGAAACATTTGCCAGATTGATTTCTTCCTTTAAGTATAGTGTCTGAGCTTTTTTGATTTCAGACTGATATAACCTGATCTTTTCCCAATATTTTTGTTTGCTGTTAATGATATAGTTTTTCATCCAGAACCTTTCAGGTTTTTTGTGTTCTTGTTTTATTTTAGAATGTTGTTGAGTATACCAGGGTGCACTGTGCAGACTTGTCTTTGGCTCATTTAGTACACATTTAGCTAAAAATGACCTGGTGAACAGAGGATGTGATTCATTGGGTAACCGCTTCATTAGCTCCAAGTAGGATGAAGTCAAACTAGGTCTGGTGTCACTGAGAACCTGTTTCCAAAATTCTGCGGGTAGTTTGGACAAGGGTTGATCTTTATAAGTGGTTGGTTCAGGGCATGAAGACAGATGGGTTGTTCCCAATGTAAAAGGGATCATACAATAGTCTGACCAAATGATAGGAATGGGTTCACCAACTTAACAGATTGTCATTTGAGAAGATGGGATCTACCATATGCCCCTTCTCAGGGATGTGGCCAGTCACCTTTTTAGTGAATTGTAAAGCCAGGAGGCCTTGGAGTCAATTAGATACATGTGGCACAACCAGCTCCTCCAGATGAATGTTAAAACCCCTAGACATTGGTTTTGATGCTGTCCAACGATGATACTACTTCAGGGAGAGTTTGAAGAAAACTACTACTCGGTATAAGGGGACGATATCCCTGAGAAGGTGGCATTATGGGAGAAAGAGATCACAAAGGATGCACTTTCACAGTCTGGGATGGCTAGCAATTCCATGAGGCAACTCAATTTCTCTTAAACAATGATAGCGATCCCTCCACCCTTCCTCTTCTCCCGGTCTTTATAACAGATTAAGTATCCCGGGGGTAACACTATTACCACATCTGGCCCTGATTCAGGATGGAGCCAGGTCTCTGTTAAGAATATAGGATCTAGATTTTCTTCAATAAAGCAGCAGATTTTTAACTTATGGCACGGCAGCGATCTACAGTTAATCAAAACTAACTGTAGGCTTGCTCATGTCTTAATACCAGTCTTTTGTTCTTGGTTTTTGAGCCAGGTGATGGGGGTAAGACAGAAAGTACAAGTGATATCACCTTTCATGGGATTACTAGAGTGGAGCCAATTTTCTATGGTGGTTCTCTAAGTCAAGGAGCTGTGAGCGGGGGTAAACAATGCTTACTTGTTTGGAGGCAGGGTCCCTGGCCCTGTTTGGGCATGGATGAACACATACAGAGGTGTGGCGCCGCGGCCAGGACGACTGACTCCGGAATCTGGGGATCACGGTTCGATCCCTGGCGCTGGTGGCAGATTAGCCCAGCACCATGTGACTCTGGGCAATAGCTTGCTTAATCTTACTGACCCCCAGCGCCTTGAGACCCTTACGGGTGATTGTTCGCGCTTTGCAAATGTGGATTATTATTACCCAGGCCGGCTTTAGGGCAGTGCGACTGGTGCGACCTCACTGGGTGCTGACCGGGAAGGGTGGGGGGGCACTGACCTGGAAGGGGGGGCGCTGACCTCAGGTGGGGGCACTGTGTTTAGCAATAACTTAGGATGTAAAAGTTGCTGTTGCAGAGTTCCTGGTACCTCCAGATTTCCTTAAGAAATAAAAATGTCATGATAACTCTGGTGATTAATGTTCCTGCTAGAGAGAGATCAGAGTTTTGTTTAGTGGAAATTTTGACTCGCCATAAAGTTGCACAGAGGTTTAATATGCCTGCTGCAAAGAACAGATCTGTATTTAAAGTGGATAGCTGAGTGGATTAGTAAAACCAGCCTTTCAAGTTCTTTAAAACAAATGAAATGTATGCGAGCGAGGTGCTATGGAGAGATGAGGGGCCCTTTTCTCAGGTGGTAGTGAGGGAATCTGAAGAGGAGTTCATGGGGGTGGGCGCTAAAGAAGATTTCTGCACTGGGTGCCTCCAGCGCTAAAGCCGGCCCTGCACATACGGGCTTGCCTTTAGCACGCTTTTGGCATGCCAGCAGCACATGTGGCGTGATGCCCTAGCTGCGGGTCTATGTCCCAAGGTTCATTTTATGGGCTGGCCACAATGAAGCTGGAATGCCGACCAAGATGGTGTGAGGTTGTGTCCACTTGCCCTTGCACCCACCTCCCCTTGAAGCATCACGTGCAAAATGTTAAAAGTGAAATTAAAAAACACTTCTAAAACATTTCTAAAAATGTAGTCAGCAATTCAAAAGTAATTTCCACTGTTCCCTTCTAATCAATAGAGGGACTGCTTCAAAACACAACCGGCTGCCTTTCTGAGGCTCGGTAAGTGCAATCCAAGTGATCAAAGCTGATAAAGCCAAAGGGCATATTTCATGGCCCAGATCCAACCTATTTTTGGTGCATAATTTTGCCACAGCAGGCAGAAGGAAAACGTTTCTTGATATGCAATCAGCTCTCCACTCTTTCAACGCCAGATTTGGTTTATTTCACCTGTGTTTATCCAAAGTAAAATAAAATAACAAGACTACTACTTATGAAGACTCATCCCTACTGCAAAAATGTATTGCTAATTGCGGAGGAGAAGCGATGGACACCTCCAAATTTACTGTTACTTGATTTAAGGTTTTCCGTCTTCTGTTCTGTTTTCTTAGCCATCAGTTTCTAGTTACTTGTACATACTATGTTTAATATGTTGCATCTTATATAGTCTAATTAGCTTTTAATGTTCTTGCATTTTTTTTTTAAGTATGTTCTATGTTTCGTCAAGGTTCCACAGATATCGGTCTATGTGGTTTGGTATACCCCTTTTTGTTGGCAGTTCTGAGTTTGGTTGTGCCATGCCCTTTCCATAGTCCCACCACCCAGACTTTTTGTTTGTCATATAGGTATCTCATTTTTGGTTTTTCTTTCCAGTTTTTTATATTCCTACTTTTCTCTTCACCCTCTCTTTCTGTTCGAATCTTTTCTTTTTCTGCTCTTTATTCCTTTTTTTCTCAAGATTATACCCAATATAATTTGTACTGTCCTTTATTTGCTATTTCATCGCTTATGCTTTGTCTTATTTCGACAGTTATATATTAGTGCTTTTTGTTGTTATCATTGCATATCCTAGGTTATAATGTTTCGCTATTTTTTTTAATGGCGTTGAGAATTGTTACATGGAATGTTAAAGGTTTAGGCTCGCTTATAAAGCGTCAAGAGTTTTTTCAAATGTAAGTTTTTATTAAGGGTATAGAACAACAAACAGGCAGCGGTCCGTACAGATATAGGTGCATATTTTCACAGCTGCAGAACTCATCATGCATGTTACACCAGATATAGAGGTAGATAGGTACACAGTATATATAACATCACAATTACAATAGCTAACATGATAGATGTAATATTACTGACTGATTACACCAAGCAAATATCAAATGGGAGAGGGAGCGTGCAGCTACCAGGAGAGGCCTATAGGATAGCTGAAACTCTAGCGGCGCTGGCCAGGGATGTATCAGTGCCAGGTATGGCCACCACCCTGAGTGAGTGAGAAGGAGAAGGGTCACGGGCGTGTAAGTACATTAGAAGGGTTCCCAAATGTCCACAGGAAGGGAGGGAGGGAGGTGGGTGGTATTAGGTCCCAATAATTAGTCAGTAGCTCCTGGCAGTATCCGCCGCCCCAATGCATGGCTACCTGGCGCTTGGCTAGAAGTAGGAGCATCGTCGAGAGATGCTGACACTCAGGCAGAATATTGCTGGCATACTCCATAAGGCATGTTAATGGTGTCAATGCGAATGAATGACCTGTAATCAGATGTATGGTGCCGTGTACCTCCCCCCATGGTTCGCTATTGAGGAACATTCACAGGTCAAATGGAAAAAGGAGGCCTGGGGTATCGAACATCGCCTGCAATGCATGCCCGCCCAAATACAAAATACAAGTACAAACTGGAGGTCTAGAAATGAATATAACCCACAACAACACAAACAATGACCGTTACAAATGTAAGAAAAGGAGTATTAAAGAACAGTGAATGAGATCCCATCACCCACCGAAGTGGCTTGCTTCATCATCTGGGAACTCTTAATGCACCTAACCCTCATTAGAAAATTGAGAGATATGGTTCAGTGAAAAAAGCAGCAAAGGCTTCGCTTGTGTGGAAAAAGCCAGGATGTGCTTTCGGGGTGATGGTTGCAGTGCTAGTGTAAAAATGTGCAAATGTATTGTATTGGAATACATCCTACAGTTATTTGTTAAAACTGTATAGACACTGCTTTTACTTTGACACCAAGACAGCGCTGAATAAAGATTTTTGGGTCTTGTTAGTCAATTTTAAAATCACCAATCTTTACACATTTTTACACTAGCACTGCAACCATCACCCCGAAAGCACATACTGGCTTTTTCTACACAAGCGAAGCCTTTGCTGCTTTTTTCACTGAACCATATCTCTCAATTTTCTAATGAGGGTTAGGTTCATTAAGAGTTTCCAGATGATGAAGCAAGCCACTTCGGTGCGTGATGGGATCTCATTCACTTTTCTTTAAGACTCCTTTTCTTACATTTGTAATGGTCATTGTTTGTGTTGTTGTGGGTTATATTCATTTCTAGACCTCCAGTTTGTACTTGTATTTTGTATTAGTGTGGGGATTTGAAACTGTTGAGGTCTTTAAAAATTATCCCTAGGACCCCCCTCTTTTTTTAAGGAATTTTTGATGTGTCCGCCCAAATAACCATACGATGTAGCTGTAGTGGTATGTGATATAATCTATGTAGGAATTTAAACTGTATAAGTCGGAGTCTGTAATTTGGCCCGAGTTGTTTGAAGCAAAAGTTCACTGCTCCTCCGTAGGCGGGGGGTCAAAGTCTGCCGCCCAGCTCGTAGGAGTAATAGGCCTGCGGGCAGGTGCCTTGTCTTGCATAATGGCATATAGAAGCGTGACCAGTTTGCAGGGGGAAGGAGTGGTTAGTATATGCTCAACAGCGTGAAAGGTCTGTGGGGGTTTGGGAAATGTAGCGGCAGGTGGCCCGAATCTGATAATAAAGGATTGCGTCCAACAAGGTAGGTCTGGGAGGGATGGGCGGAAATAGAAGCTAGGAGGCTTAATATGCTTTGCAATGGTTCTTTATTGATCTTAACAATACTTCATAATAGATGTTCGACCAAGGTATGGTGTCTCTATTAGTCCAACCAGGCCGTGGCTTGTTCTTTCTCTTCTCCGCCTTTTCTCTTCTAGGTTTCTTTTCCAGATTTCAAAAAGGAGGGGAACCCCTCCCCCAGGATGCTCAAGAGAAGAAAAGAATAGGAAGGTGAGTATCTTGAAGTCGCTCTCAGCTATATAAAACACTTTATACCACACCTGAATGGTGTTAGAGTGGAAAGGTCAAGTACATCCTTTCAAGGTAAGTGAGGGTGGTGTAGGGATAGAGGGATATGGGTGATGTCTACTAGCTTTTCTCATATCCATTCGTGCTTGAGGAAAGATTGTAGGAATAGACCCCAAAAGGGATGAGATCGGAAGTATGCAGATCAACAACAACCACTACTCAGAACATTTACGCATCCATATATTACACATTTGGGAATTTTTATTGTTTTCAGACCTCTCCTTGAGCCTCTTTTCCACTTTTTCCTCTCTAGACCCTTAGAAGCTTTCAGAAGACAGTATATGCTGTCGGTCCTTTACGTAAATGGGTCGCGACACTGCTCGTCATGCTGCAAATAACCCCAAAGGATTCTGGATAGTGTAGTGGCTACAGTGAGTACGCCTACGCCACGAGTATATAGAAATATAATGCCATCCCTGGACACGTGTTTCGAGGTAATTGCCTCTCGTCAGCAGGGAGCAAGTAGGTATGCGGGGTGCCGATGACTGCCATATATATAGGTAAAATACCTTCCAAGGCGCGCAGGTGCAGACACCGGGCTCGTCAGCCAAAGTCGCTTGAATGAGCTATTAGTAATTTACGTAAATGGGTCGCGACACTGCTCGTCATGCTGCAAATAACCCCAAAGGATTCTGGATAGTGTAGAGGCTACGGTGAGTACGCCTACGCCACGAGTATATAGAAATATAATGCCATCCCTGGACACGTGTTTCGAGGTAATTGCCTCTCGTCAGCAGGGAGCAAGTAGGTATGCGGGGTGCCGATGACTGCCATATATATAGGTAAAATACCTTCCAAGGCGCGCAGGTGCAGACACCGGGCTCGTCAGCCAAAGTCGCTCGAATGAGCTATTAGTAATTTTGGGGGTTATTTGCAGCATGACAAGCAGTGTCGCGACCCATTTACGTAAATTACTAATAGCTCATTACCTCGTAAATTACTAATGGCAATTACCTCGAAACACGTGTCCAGGGATGGCATTATATTTCTATATACTCGTGGCGTAGGCGTACTCACCGTAGCCACTACACTATCCAGAATCCTTTGGGGTTATTTGCAGCATGACAAGCAGTGTCGCGACCCATTTACGTAAATTACTAATAGCTCATTCGAGCGACTTTGGCTGACGAGCCCGGTGTCTGCACCTGCGCGCCTTGGAAGGTATTTTACCTATATATATGGCAGTCATCGGCACCCCGCATACCTACCTGCTCCCTGCTGACGAGAGGCAATTACCTCGAAACACGTGTCCAGGGATGGCATTATATTTCTATATACTCGTGGCGTAGGCGTACTCACCGTAGCCACTACACTATCCAGAATCCTTTGGGGTTATTTGCAGCATGACAAGCAGTGTCGCGACCCATTTACGTAAATTACTAATAGCTCATTCGAGCGACTTTGGCTGACGAGCCCGGTGTCTGCACCTGCGCGCCTTGGAAGGTATTTTACCTATATATATGGCAGTCATCGGCACCCCGCATACCTACCTGCTCCCTGCTGACGAGAGGCAATTACCTCGAAACACGTGTCCAGGGATGGCATTATATTTCTATATACTCGTGGCGTAGGCGTACTCACCGTAGCCACTACACTATCCAGAATCCTTTGGGGTTATTTGCAGCATGACAAGCAGTGTCGCGACCCATTTACGTAAATTATGCTGTCGGTCCATTTACTGGCATACCTCTTTTATGCCAACATTAATTTGTACACTCTTGGTGTCTTATTTCCTTTATTCCCCCCCCCCCCTTTCCCCTAGTTTCGTTATTAGTACCCACTTCTTGAACCTGCTCCTTGAACAAACAAAACAATTCTTGTAGGCCGGGAGGAAAAAAAAATGATAATAATGTTTATGTCTCCACCGACTCACCGCCCTAACCGCAACTCTCCTGAGTTGTGGCAGCCGATGCGCGTCTCCTGAGGGGAGGTGTCCACCGCTCCTCGCTCCACTCCTCAGACAACCCTTCCTCTTCTGACCGCTCTCCTCTCTATTTCTCTTCTCTGTCCGTTGGCCATTTCCTGCCCCGTTCTCTGCATTCTCCGGTTTTCCTCGCACCCGCCCTTCAACCTCCGATTCTTCTTGTGCATCCTGTTCCATGCACCGGCCTCCTCCTACTCCTCGCGGGCTTCCTGATTGGTGACTTTCTTGCCAGACTCCTCCTTCCTTCTGTATATGAGAGGGTGACAATGCGTTAACCTTTTTATCCCTTCTTCGCTCTTGGGACGTTTCCTCACCCCATGTTTGCGAGGGTAACGCATTCTTTCTCTGTATGTGAGGAATGGTCAGAGAATCTACAATGGGTTCTTCCTCACATCTCCCTCACCTAACTTTCTTGCCAGCAAGAAACGGTTAAATAGGATACGTGGAGATAGTCGGCATTGGTCTGTTCTTTCCCCTTTCTATGTTGTACTGTGAACCGAAAGGGGTGTATGGCCAAAAACCAGCGTAATATCCTATTGTTATGTCCCTTGTTGTGAGCGAGCCACTCTAATGCGGCGTGGTCTGTATATAAGGTGAATTTCCTTCGAGGTAGTATCTTAGGGTATTAATGGCCCATTTTATGGCCAAGGCCTCTTTTTCGATCACAGCTTATTTTTTTCTCAAGGGAACAATTTTCTGCTGATATAGATTATGGGTCTTTCGTGGTTTTGATGGTCTTTTTGGGAAAGGACCACCCCATATCCATATTCAGACTCATTGGTCTGTAGTATAGAGGGTTTATTGTAATCTGGACTAATGAGTATCGGTTTCGTCGTCGGGGATTGTTTTAGCTCATGAAAAGCCTGTACCACCTTTGTGGACGGATTTTTGAGTTATTTTTCAGTTTTTCTTTCGTTTTTTGAAAAGGTTGGTTAGTGTGGTGACCATTTGGGAAAACATAGTTATTAACCGTCGGATATAACCCAGGATGACCAGGAAGGCCCGTAGATCTTTTTTGTCTGAGGGAAAGGTAGTCTAGAAATGGCTGCTACTTTTTCTTCTTGTGGTTTGATATATCCCTGACCTAAGAGATACCCGAGATACTTCACAGAGCGTTCGGACAGATGGCTTAGCAGGTTGATGGTTAAACCCCCTCTTTTCAAAGTATGTATAACTTTCTTAAGGTGAATGAGGTGTTGTTCCCAAGATTTGCTATATATAATAATATCATATATGTAAGCTGCAGAAAACTCCGTATAAGGTGCGAGGAGTATGTTCATAAGTCACTGAAAGGTAGCAGGGGTTCCATGTAACCCAAATGGTAACATGCGGCATTGAAAGAGTCCACTTGGGGTAGAGAATGCGGTCTTTTCCTTATCTTTTTCACGTAAGGGTACCTCCCAAAATCCTTTGCATAAGTCAAGTGTACTGATGTAATGCGCTTTTCCTAGTCTTTCGATCATTTCGTCTACTCGGGGTATTGGATATGCATCAAATTGTGAAATCTTGTTTACAGCTCTGAAATCAATGCAAAACCGAATGGATCCATCTGGTTTTGGTACTATGACAATGGGTGAGCACCATTCACTGCAAGAGGGTTCAATTATACCGATTTCTAACATTTGCTGTGCTTCTTTTTTCACTGCTTTCCGTCTTGATTCTGGGATACGATACGGATGTAGGCGTATAACCTTTCCTGGGATGGTGTTTATTGAGTGGTGTAGCACCGTGGTTTTGACTAGGATTGCTGAAAATGTCTCCTATATGGGGGATAAACATTCCTCCAGTTCTTGATGAAGGTGTTCCGGTAGATAAGTATCAATACACTGTTGATACAGAGGTTCGTGAGGTTTCATCCCTCCAAGAAGTATTGGTCCGACTCCTTCCCATTTTTTCAACAGATTAATGTGGTATTAATGTGTTCTTCTTATTATTTGTATCTAATTCTAAACGATAGGTTATTGGGGTTACTTTTTCAGGGATTTTAAAGGGGCCTTGCCACTGACCCAGTAGATTATGGTCAAACGAGGGTATCATTAGTATAACAAAGTCGCCTACAGCTAGGACTCGTTCTTTCATTTTCTTGTCATATTGTTTCTTTTGTGATGCTTGGGCTTGTTCCAAATGGGCCTTAACTATACTCCGAATTTGACGTAAGCGAGACTTTAGGTTGTATACATATTCAGGGAGGGGTTTGGCATCATTGGATTCCTCTTCCCATTCTTCTTTGAGCATATCCAATAGAGTACGAGGCCGTCTACAATATAAAAGCTCAAAGGGGGAGTACCCTGCACTTTTTTTTGTTTACATGAGATAGCAAAGAGGGCCTGAGGTAACATATCCTCCCTATTTCGGGATTCTAAATTCAATAATTGTTTTAGGGTTATCTTAAGAGTAGCATTATACCTCTCCACTAACCCATCTGTTTGGGGGTGATAGGCAACGGTACGCAATTGTTTTATGTCTAACTGTTGACAGACACGTTTCATTAAGGAAGAAACAAAAGTAGTGCCTTGGTCTATTATTATCTCTTTAGGGAATCCAACCCGAGAGAAGATTTCGATCATGGCGTTGGCTATCTGATTAGTGTTGGGATGTCTCAAGACAACTGCCTCAGGAACCTCATCTACTACAACCAAAACATAATGGCGCCCCCTACTTGACGGAAGGAGGGGACCGATTATGTCCATTCCCACCCTAGAGAATAGCTCTTCTATTATTGGTAAAGGATTTAAGGGGACCTTAAGAGGGAGACTTCTGCTGCTTTTTTGGCATATAGGACATTCTGTGCAGTATTTACAGATCTGATGGTAGATCCCAGGCCAATAGAACTGTTCTAAGATTGTTCTTTCCGTCTTCTCTTCCCCAAAAGGATCTCCCAGCAAATGGCTGTGTGCGAGGAATAATATCTTTTCCCTATAGGATTGAGGAACTAGTAACTGTAGGGGGGAGATCCTTTCCCCCCTTTTCGATACAATAGCCCCATTTTTTATAAGGAACTGGGGACCTACTTGTTGACTGTCTTCTCCAGAAGTCGCTCTTCTCCATGCTTCTTGAAGGGTAGGATCTTCCCTTGGAGGTGCACGAAAACCATGGTTGTGCTCCCATACGTTTGATGTTTTTGCTTGGGCAAGAGCCACCTGGGTCCATATTCTTTTTAGGTCGAGGACTACCGGTCTGCCGAAGGCAGAACCGGAAGTCGGGAGATTTAATGACTTGGAGAAGAGGGGCTTGAACCCGCCCCTCTTCTCCCCTGTTCTCCATTGGCTGGCCTCTTCAATGCTGGCCAGCCATTGGAGAAGAGGTCCCGTCACTCCAATCATGCCCCGTCCTTTTCGGATCGGGGGCGTGTTTTTTGCAGAAAGTCTCGCTGGAGGAGATAACAGCAAAACACGCCCCCGAATCCGAAATGGACACTGCGTTTCTCCGAGGCATTTCTGCTCTGCTCTGCCTCGGAGAAAGGCGGTGGTGTGCTTGTCTTCTCCCCCTGCTCTCGGCTCCCTCTGCCGCTCACCTGAATAGATTTCCTGCACGATCCGTAAATATTCTGTTTTCTCTCTGCCCACGTTGGGAAGGAAGTGTCCGTGCATCGTGATCAGCTGTTTGTTACCTTTCCCCTTTAAGCTGCGGGCGCCATTGCAGCTGCTGCAGAAGTAATACGACGCTTCGTCGTCATAGAGACCTGTTTTGCTGACTTATTAAACCATGGCTGTCTCGGCAGCTGCTTTTAAGCACGGGCAGGACCCGGTCCACTTACAGCCCTGGATTTAACTATGCAACATCATTTATGTTTTCTTCCTCCTTGTTCCAAGTAGGTCACGGTGGAGAGATCCAACGTAGGATTCGTTCGCATTCCTTCCTGGAGGAAGTGAAGAGCAGCTGGTGTCAGGACAAATGGCTGCAATAAACCTATCCCCGCCTTTCGTGGCTTTCTGCTTGAAATCCGCAGAGAAGAGCTCCTCGGCGTGTAGCGAGCCCCTGCGGCCATCTCCTCCCTCGATCCACCATTGAGCCGGATACAGGAACACCACAATGCAGGTCCATCAAACACAACTGCCAACGGGCCACGTTGCCCGCGAGAAACCTTTAGCCAGCGACAAGCAGGCTGCTTGCACGGCTTGAAAGCGCATATGCTATGGATGAACTAAACTACAAGTCACACAATGCAAAGCCTTTTTGGCTAAAGATGTCGCAGGAGGTGACAGGAGGCCCTCATTAACACTTAATTAAAGAAGGCGCCTTCATGCTTGATTATTTCCAATCCCTAACGGATCCAAAATAGCTGTTTAGCTTTGCAGGCTTCTCCATTCTCGCTTTCCTCGTTTATTTTAAGGTAATCAACAGTGCCCTCCCTGTGCTAAATTCATGTTGGTTTTAGCACTGACATTCTAAGGTCAGTGGCATAAAGCATAAATGATGCCCCGCCCCCAAATCTCGCTGCTATTCATTGGCCTTGGGCTGAATGTGCCCCCCACTTGAACGGTTGCGTGCCCCCCTGGGGGATTAGGGGACCCCTGCGTCGCGGGAGCTGCAGGAAATGGTTTTGGAATCGCCCTGTGTTGTGATGGAAGCCAAGGGGGTGGGGCAGTCTGCCTCTTCCCGCCGGTAACACCCTGGCCCTGCTGTCTGAAATCTGCTGTTGTCCTCCACGGTGTGGATTACCCTCTGCCGTGCACCTTATGCTGGTAGCTGCTGGTGGTGAAAGGACATCTCATCCTGGTACATGTTTTTAGCCACGTGAACCGAAAGAGTCCGAGACTTCAGCAGCCCACAATCAGAGCAGTGGCCATGGGCGGTAATGGAAGCAACAAAATTAGGCCCCATCCCGTGGTTTGGTAATAAAAACAGCCATGGATTGGGGTCAAGTGACCCCCGGTGTCACTGCACCTGCTGCGCCATTGAAAACGACATCCTTAAATTAGACACCTCTCTCATACTGTTTCCATATCGTTTTTTCAACAAGAAAATCATGGGATGCTGAAAAAATACATCCGTCTAGCCTCCCTGCTCATCCCAACTACAATAGCCCGATTTTAAAAGAAAAAGCTCTTCCAACCCCTGCCACGAGCCAGGCAACAGGCTAAGATTCCTTGCGCCATGTAAATGTAAAACGCGTATGTTTGGAAGCGGAATGTGAGGAGGATGGGAGGAGGTGGGAAAGGAATGTGTTCTGCTGGCAAAGTTGACGACTTCAACACAATGAGACCATATTTAAATCTTGGCTTTGCCACCTCACGGAGTGGGAGACATTTTCTGGCGCCTGTTTGTATGGTTAGCCTGTAAATGGTCCATAGTCCTGTTTGTAAACATAATTCCCCAGGGAAAACCTTCCTTGGGAGCACTACCTCTACTACCACAATTATTTATGTAAACTTTTAGGTTTTGGAATAGCCTCTCTTTTAGGCACATTAATATCTGTTTTCTTTCAATAGCGCCTCTCTGAAAGTTTGACGTTTCTCAGCGTCATAAATACGAGTGTGGCATTATTGCCTTACCGCTGCGCCATGTTTTATTTTAGTCATCAGTTTTTTTTGGAACAAAATAATTAGTTTAAAAACAGAAAGTGGAGGACTCTTATTTTTAATGTTGGGATGCCACCTGTCACCTTCAATGGTGTGAGTGAAAAAAGACTGTCTGCTGAAGACCTGTTTCTCTCAAGGATGTTCGGCAATCAAAGACACATTTTGTCCTGTTTGCGGCTCACCGAGCGAGGCAACTGACGGTGCAGCTATAATTTTATGATCTGCATTTGCATTTACACCCTCGTTGTTTCTGTGTTTTGTACTGCACACAGTGTGCTTGCACATGGCTCTCTGCGCTCTGCCTACGCCAGCGTAAACCGCTCTGGCCACGTGGCCCGCGCTATATAAAATCCAAAATAAATAAGCCACGGAGAGCAGTGCTTGGGTGTGGGGGAGGGGCTGTTTCCTATAGGACAGGTTCTGAGAACACACTAACAAGGTCTCTTAGGCACACGAACAAGAGCTACACCATATGCTAATAACATTTGCACCCCTTTTCACACTTGCTCCTAAGAGGGCAAGGTGTAACAAGCATTTACAATGCAATGGTCTCTGCATTGGTAAAGTTAGAGCTATTGGCATTGCTCATGACATTATTTTTGTTTATGTTTTTAAAACATTTAAAGAAACGGCATTGTCATGAGCAATGCCAATAGCTCTAACTTTAACAATGCCGAGACCGTTGCATTGTAAATGCTTGTTTCCTTTTTTCTTTTGGCTTTTACTCTTCTTGAGTTTTCCTGGTGGCCATTCTTAGTCGGATAAGTTGGAGAATGGGGATGTTTTTCTCCACTCGTCTCCTTCAGTCCATTGTTCTTTGAGTAATTCCTTCATATAAGGGTTATCATTACCCAATACTAATGTCTCTGGCAATCTCTGGATTAGTCCCATTTTTAGGTGTATTGGATCCACTGAGGGCTCGTGTTGTATCTGTACCTCCGTAGTCGGTTATTGTTTCTGATCACTGTGTACACACTGTATATTCACAATTCATGTGGTGGACATAACAACCCCTGGGATTGCCTGTGGTTGTATCACACTTTGGAGACATCCTGTGTCAATCAACGCTTTACGAGGCTCCCCATTAATTGACACTTGTTTGTGATATGGAGGGGTTATGCTATCCTTTGAGGCACAGTAGTAGTAGGACCTTGTTAATCCCACCTCCATAAGTTCCTCCTTCTGCGGGCATACCCTTGCAATGTGTCCAAAAGCCCCACAGTGAAAACACTGTGGTCCTTGGGCTGAAGGTGCTTTTGTTGAAGTTGGTAGTAATCCCGGAGACAGAGGTGTCCTTGTTGATGGTGGAATCAAACAGGGTAGGATGGCTACCGCTTCTGGTTTCCTTGGAATGGAGTATCTCTGATTTTTGGCTATTGTTCCTCCTGTTGGATGTTTTCATGACGTCTCTTTGCGACCCTTTTGTATCTCTTGGGCCTGACTGAATGCGTTGGCGATTTCAACGGCTTTGTCCAAAGTGAGCTGGGTGTGTTGTCAGACCCATTTTTTTATGGAAGGATGGAGTGAGGAGAGAAACTGTTCCAAACAGATCTTCTCCATAATTTCCTCCTTGGTAGAGGAGGAAGGTTTCAGCCAATGATCAGCCATGTCTCGTACTCTATACGATAGAGTTCTTGGTGTCTCTTGGGCACCTTCTTGAATCTGCCGTAGACGTATCCTATAAGTCTCTTCATCTACTCTCATTCTTTCTAAAATATATTGTTTTATCTCTTTGTATGGGGTTTCCCCTAAATGATTTGCCACTTGATACAAGGCCTGAAGGTTTCCCGAGAAGAGAGGGCCAAGGTATTGTCCCCATCTGCCTGCTGGCCAACAGCTGCTCTTGCCATCCTCTCGAAATTAGGAAAAAAACAGTCTGGGTCCTCCCCACTAACTTTTTTTTGAATAACTACAGAGGAAGGTGGATTATGACATCTCTGTTGGCTTAGGGCTTCTGCCAACTTGTTGATCATAGTTTCTTAAACCTGGTTCTGCTAAATAAGGGTCTTTTGCATTTCTCCTCTGTCTTCCTCTGCAACTGCTAAGAATTTTTCCATCAAGTAGCCCAGTTTTCTTGGCTTTCCACCATCTTGTGCATAATAGCCTCCATTTCCCCCGATCCCACTTCTGACACCACCTGTGGGAGGGATGGGCGGAAATAGAAGCTAGGAGGCTTAATATGCTTCGCAAGGGTTCTTTATTGATCTTAACAATAGTTGATAATAGATGTTCGAACAAGGTCTTGTGTCTCTAGTCGTCCAACCAGTCCGTGGCTTTTTCTTTCTCTTCTTCGCCTTTTCTCTTCTAGGTTTCTTTTCCAGATTTGGAAAAGGAGGGGAGCCCCTCTCCCAGGATGCTCGAGAGAAGAAAAGAATAGGACAGTGAGTATCTTGAAGTCGCTCTCGGCTACATAAAACACCTCATACCACACCCGGATGGTGTTAGAGTAAAAAGGTCAAGTACTTCCTTTCAAGGTAAGTGAGGGTGGTGTAGGGATAGAAGGGTGGAAGGGTGATGTCTACTAGAAAAGATTGTAGGAATAGACCCCAAAAGGGATGAGATAGGAAGTATGCAGATCAACAACAACCACTACTCAGAACATTTACGCATCCATATATTACACATTTGGGAGGTGTTATTGTTTTCGGACCTCTACTTGAACCTCTTTGCCACTTTGTACTCCCTAGACCCTTAGAAGCTGTCAGAAGACAGTATATGCTGTCAGTGCATTTACTGATATTCCTCTTTTATGCCAAAATGTATTTGTACCCTCTTGGTGTCGTATTTTCTTTATTTCCCTCTCCCTTCCTCTTTTTCTCGTAGTTTCCTTATTAGTACCCACTTCTTGAACCCGCTTCTTGAACAAACAAAACAATTCTTGCAGGCCAGGAGGAGAAAAAAAATATATAACATTAATGTTTATGTCCCCATTGACTCACAGCAACTCTCCTGAGTTGCAGCGGTCGTTGCACGTCTCAAGAGGGGAGGTGTCCACCACTCCTCGCTCCACTCCTCAGACGACCCTTCCTCTTCTGGACTGCTCTCCTCCATATTCCCCTTCTCCATCCGTTGGTAGCTTCCTGCCCCATTCTCAGCATTCTATGGCATTCCTCTCTCCCGCCCTTCGACCTCCGATTCTTCTTCCGCTTCCTGTTCCATGCACCGGAATCCTCCTACTCCTTGCCGGCTTCCTGATTGGTGCCTTTCCTGCCAGACTCCTCCTTCCTTCTGTGTCTGAGGGCGACGTTTCCTCACCCCATGTTTTGCAAGGGTAAAGCGTCCTTTCTCTGTATGTGAGGAATGGTCAGGGGATCTACAATGGGTTCTTCCTCACAGTAGGACGTGGGTTCCTTCTGCAGGAAATGGCGGGAGAAAGCGACCGCCCGGGTATCGGTCTCCGTATGTAAATAGTTTTCGCTTTTGCCTTTGTGCTCTCGCACCCTCATCATACAGTGCAGGCCACAGGGACAGCTGGGGCATAAAGGCATCCCATGCCCATTGCACATGCTCAACAGTATCAGCCGCCTGCACCTGGACTTAAAGGGATGGTAAAGGGCCATGGATATATGTGTCGGGGAGGCAACGTCAGCTTCAACTACGATATGTGGCTGGAATGGCACCGGTTGTACCCAAGAATGTGGGTATTGAGGCTGGGCGCGGAGCGCATATAATGTCATATCAGGTGCCCTAATGCCTCCCTGTAAGAATGGCAAGGGTAGAATCTCCCATGTTATTCTGGGACGTTTTCCGGCCCACGCCAGAGATATCATATGGGAATGCAGTTTACACAGGAATTGCAAGGAAAACAGAATGGGGATATTAATAAAGAGATATAGAAACTTAGTAAGGACCACCATTTTAGCAATGGGGAGTCGGCCTGCCAGGGACAAGGGAAGGCAACTCCAAACCAAGATTCTCTTCCAACCATTGATGTGTGTATAGGAGCATTCTAAAGAGTCGAACGCTATTGTCTCGTCAAGTAATACAGCCAACGCAGGCAGACTGGGTTCAATGCTGTGTAGAATGTCAAAAAGCGTATGCAGGTTGTGTGCTGTGGAACGGCATGGAACAAACCCAGATTGGTCCCAGTGTACAACGTTAGGTAGCAGCGCCAGTAGGCAATTTGCAATGAGCTTGGCTAGTATTTTTCTTATCAGTTTTGATAATTGACAGCGGTCTGTATGAGTCGCATCTTTTTGCAGCCTTATTAGGCTTAAGGATAGTGATAATCACCGCCTCCCATTACGAAGGCAGTAACTCACAAGACTCGTGAAATGCCTCATATATAGCCACGAGGTGTGGAATCAATATAGGAGCAAACTCCTTATAAAATGAAGCTGTAAGCCCGACCAGGTCAGGCGCCTTATCACCAGGGAGATCCTGAATCACTTGCAGCACCTCGCCATCAGTAAAGGGTGATACCTGTGACTGGTACAAGTGGGAGTAAAAGGATGTAAATGTGTGGACACTGACTTAAGCATATTGGCCAGTGTCCGATCAGGCCGGCTGCCTTCACAGTAACAGTAGTTTCACGGGACAAGAAGCTCAGTTCGCGATCTACTTCCTCACTGAACACTGTGATCTTCCCACGAATGTCTGCCAATAAAGCTGGGTTCTCAGAATTGTAATAACCTCATTCAGGCATTGCGATTTCAGGTTCAATCTCAGTGAGGCAAGAGCATATTGATTCAAGAATACTGGCTTGCTTAGTGATGCACACACTGTGAATGGTTACTTTAAAGGCCTCCCACAGAGTTTGTGGAGAGGAGATAAAGCCTCAGATTGGAACACTTGATCACGAAGCGCCCCAGGCGATAAGCACCAACTGAATGCACGCGAGTGAGTGGCAAGGAAAGTTCTAAAAGAACTGGGACACGATTGGATAACGTATCGGGGAGCTGGGACACACCCTTGGTCCACATGCTCACGTGATGCGAGAGCAACCAATTGTCTATTCTCGACCAAGCATTACGTGCCTATTTCATGCATGTTCCCTCATTGAGACTGCGGTTCAGACTATGCCATACATCCACTAGGCAGTGATCAGTGAGCAGCGCATGCAAGTGTGCTGCCGAATTAGGGTGGGGGCGGCGGGAAGCACCTACATGATCCAACACCACGTTAAAATCACCTCCGCATATAACAGCGCTTGGCCCTAAACTGATAATCTGTCGCCAGACCTCAAAAAGAATCCGGGCAGTCGATGTTTGGACTGTAAATGTATACTGGTATAACTGGTTGGCTGCATAAGGTGCCCCTGAGCACAATATATCTTCCCTCCGTGTCGCACTTGACCTGAGAGAGATACCAAGGTGTACCATTCCGGATAAGTATACCTCGAAGCACCATTGTGCACGAAGAAGTGGTGCAGAGTTTTGCATAAGGTGAAGCTCTTGTAGGAAACAAATATCAATGTTATGTCGAGCAAGATACGTGTGTACTAATCTAGTTTTCCATCCAACGTTCAAGCCACGTACATTCCAGGTCAGGAACTTAATCTACATCATTCAAGTCTGTATTAGGGGAAACCGATGGACCTGAAAGTTAACTCTGGGAGAAAACTGTGTTGTGTGACGCAGCAGGACCGATGCTAATAGGCTTGAGATACGTGTATGATTCGCTCCCGCTGAAATTGCAGGAATCGTAAGGACTAGACTGTGTACGAATCTGCCCGAAAAACAGTCAATACAACGTTCAAAACATGAATTGGAACAAACCCAAGTCCACAACCCACATCAACCCAAGAAAGTGGTTGAGACCATAAAATCCCTCCGACCTCCCTGTACCCAAACCCAAAATGCAATAGTATTGATGAGAAACATCCCTTGAGGCGAGGGAGACATGGGCAAACTCCCCCAGTCAAGGGCAACTGGGTGGCTGAAGTGGTGAATATCACCCGAGATGTACGCTAGTGGCCTCAGCCAATCCCACATGCAGCACAGTCCCAATAATAAGGAAGTACATGAAATAAGTCGACTTGTTTGGTAAGTATTATGCAACTTCTTTCAACAACTCTGCAAGGGAAGACCATCCCATTGGAATGTGGGGATGGCCAGGGGGGATTCAGTCATTATCGTCCAGGCCCGCCTCAGCAAGTGTGGATGGAGACCCTCGAGGGGAATGCCTCCCAGAAACAACCTTTCTAGCAAATTTGAGCTGTTTTAGGTTCTGCAAAGTGATATAATTTCCTCTCATTTGTAGCTCGCAGTTTGGTCAGGTATAAAAGAGCATATTTTATTCCTGCTTTCTGTAGTAGATTCTTGTCTGGCAGGAAAATCCCTCCCTGCTACAGTAAAATCGGGGTAAAACGATATATCACTGTTGCGGTACTGCAGATTCCCTTTCTCACGAGTCAGTCGGAGAACAGAATCCCAGTCTTCGTAGTTTAAGAGCTTTGTGATAATTGGACGGGCTAGAGTGCTGGGAGGCTGTTGGGCACCAGCGAGAGGTGGGCTCGCTCCACTATGAAGACTGGCGATAGGCGTCCCCAAAGATCTCCCGCAACATGGATTCGACAAAGTCTTCCATTCTGCACATGGCCGTGGTTTCAGGCACATCCACAATGCGGAGGTTGTTGCGTATAGAGCGCGTCTTGAGATCCTTGTTTTTCACCTTAATTTCCTCCAGAACTTTGTCAATGTAAAGCAACTGTTCATTAGCTTTGGCGCAAGCATCATTGTTATCTGAGACGCAGGATTCCAGGTGATCCAGGCAGTCCTTGTCCACACGTTCCTTCATGTGGTCCATACGCCTGGCAGTAAGAACCAGTTTAGCATCAATTGTTCGTAAACTTGCCTTCACATCGATCAAGATTACCTTGAGGTCATCATCATGGTCTGTGCCCTCACCAGGCGATTTGCTCCCAGCCCTCTGTAACGCCTCCATTTCTGCTAGGTGCCCCAGGCTGCCACCACTCAATGGTGTCCCTCAGAGCAAGGGCCGAGCCCTAGGTACAGCCAGCAGCGAGCCACGGAGCCACCAGCAACCTTAGTCAGCCACCCTGCCCAACGATTCAAGGGCTGCAGACGACCATCAGCACCGGGCACTGCCAGTCCCCCGCCTCTGCTTCCGGGTCAAGAGGCTACCGCAGTGCAACTCACGGCCCAAGGCAAATTGACCAGGCCTCAGAGTGTCGGATGCCAAATAGCTCCGCAGCCGATCACCACAGCGCTTCACTGTTGAACACGGAGGGTTCCACGCATTAAGGTAATAGTCAGGACTGCACTTCAGCAGCAAGACTCTGTAACTCTACACTTCAAAAATACACTTTTTACTCCCCAATGTCGAATTGACTATTTGTTTGTCTCAAAGTATCTTGCATAACACATTATACATTCAGAAGTAGGTTCCATAATAATGTCAGACTATGACCCTTTCACATTAGATTTAGATCTTCTTCCAGATATTTCAGGTACTAAACTATGGAGATTTAACCCCTTCGCTGCTAGCCCCCCCCCCCATGCTAACTCCTTTTTTGGCTATTTGGGGTAGTTCGCGCTTAGGCCCCTGTAACTTTTTGACCACATAATATATCCACGCCAATTTTGCATCCTTTTCTTCCAACATCATGAGGATTCTCAAGGTACCCAGGGTTTGTGGATTACCCTGGAGGGGACTCAGAAATTAGCCAAAATACAGAAAAATGTTTTTTTTTTTTTTGAAAAATGGGAAAAAAGGGCTACAGATGAAAGCGTCTGCTTTTTTCCCTGCAAATGGTATCAAAAAAGGGGTTGTGGTGCTGAAATCACCATCTTCCCAGCTTTCAGGGACAAGCAGACTTTTGTCAAAAAACCAAAAGTCTTTACACAGTTTTGGCATTTTTCTGGGACATAGCCTATTTTTGCTATTGTTTGTGCTTTCAATCTTCTTCCAGTTAATGGTAGAAATGGGAATGAAAGCAATAATGGATCCTGGAAAACTATACATTTTTGAAAAGTAGACAAAATTCTGAATTCAGCAAGGGGTCATTTCAAGGTTTCTTTAGAGAAACTAACAGTTGAATATAGGAAAAATATACCTTTACATCTGCTGAACCTTTCTGGTTGCGGGGATATATAGGACTTGTATGTTCGCCACGACCCCGACGAACCCTGAACCAATAACTGAGCAGCGTCTTGCAATGGTTTTTTATTATGTATCGGGTATAGAGCAATTCATTTGGGAAAATATATACATGGAAAAATCGGTATGAAAGACACCTATGTATTTATGAAATAGGAACAAAATATAGAGTTTAGAAACAGTGGATATTTGCACATTTCCGAAATTGTGAGTACCCATACTTGCATGAGGATTATAGGTCATATTTCAAAATGACTTCTTTTTTACACATTGTCTTTCATTTGGAAGGCGGAAATGCATCGAAAGGCAAAAGGTAACAACAGTTCCTCTACAATTCTGTGCTACCCTAAGTCTCCTGATAAATATGGTACCTCACTTGTGTGGGTAGGCCTAGTGCAATGCTCAAAATGCAATGTGGACACACTTTGATTTTTACAGTGAAAACTGACCCTCGTTTTGCCAAGTGCCTAGCTGTAGATTTTGAACCCTAGCTCTGCCGGCACCTAGGGAAACCTAGTAAACCTATACATTTTTAAAAACTAGACACCCTGGGGAATCCAGGATGGGATGACTTGACTGGCTCTCACCAGGTTCTGGTACCCAGATTCCCTTTCAAACCTAAAAATGTGTCCAAAAAACACATTTTCCTCAAATTTCTGTGGTGGACAGTTCTGGAATCTGCGTAGATCCACACATTTCCACCCACCCCGCGTTCCCCAAAATCTTCTGAGAAAAATGGTACCTCACTTGTGTGGGTAAGCCTAGTGCCCGCGACAGGAAACGGCCCAAAACGAAACGTGGACACACCACATTTTCAGAGTGAAATCTGACCCTTTTTTTCCAAAGTGCCTAGCTATAGATTTTGAACCCTAGCTCTGCTGGCACCTAGGGAAACCTAACAAACCTATACATTTTTGAAAACTAGACTCCCAGAGGAATCCAGGATGGGGTGACTTGACTGGCTCTCACCGGGTTCTTTTACCCAGAATCCCTTGCAAACCTAAACATTTGTCCAAAAAAACACATGTTCCTCACATTTCTGTGGTGGAAAGTTCTGGAATCTGCGTGGATCCACAAATTTCAACCCACCCCGCATTCCCCAAAGTCTTCTTAGAAAAATGGTACCTTACTTGTGTGGGTAGGCCTAGTGACCGCGACAGGAAACGCCCCAAAACGCAACGTGGACACACCACATTTTCAGAGTGAAAACTGACCCTTTTTTTGCAAAGGGCCTAGCTGTAGATTTTGAACCCTAGCTCTGCCGGTACCTAGGGAAACCTAGCAAACCTATACATTTTTTAGACACCCACGGAAATCCAGGATGAGGTGACTTGACTGGCTCTCACCAGGTTCTGTTACCCAGAATGCCTTGCAAACCTAAAGATTTGTAAAAAAAAACAAGTTTTCCTCACATTTCTGTGGTGGAAAGTTCTGGAATCTGCATGGATCCACAAATTTCCACCCACCCTGCGTTTCCCAAAGTCTTCAGAGAAAATTGGTACCTCACTTGTGTGGGTAGGCCTAGTGGCCGCAACAAGAAACGGCCCAAAGCGCAACGTGGACACACCACATTTTCAGAGTGAAATCTGACCCTTTTTTTCCAAAGTGCCTAGCTATAGATTTTGAACCCTAGCTCTGCTGGCACCTAGGGAAACCTAGCAAACCTATACATTTTTGAAAACTAGACTCCCAGGGGAATCCAGGATGGGGTGACTTGACTGGCTCTCACCGGGTTCTTTTACCCAGAATCCCTTGCAAACCTAAACATTTGTCCAAAAAAACACATGTTCCTCACATTTCTGTGGTGGAAAGTTCTGGAATCTGTGTGGATCCACAAATTTCCACCCACCCCGCGTTCCCCAAAGATTTCCGAGAAAAATGGTGCCTCAATTGTGTGGGTAGGCCTAGTACCCACAACAGGAAACGGCCCAAAACCAATTGAGGCATCATCAAAATTACCTATCACAAAACAACCTGGTCTTGCAAGGGGGGTCCCATAAGTTTTTGGCCCCGGGCTTGGCGGCCATCTAGGGAATCCTACCAAACCCACACATTTCTGAAAACTAGACACCCGAGGGAGTCCAACGAGGTATGGCTTGCGTGGGTACCCTAACGTTTTCCTACCCAGAATCCCCTGCAAACCTCAAATTTAGCAAAACAAAATCACTTGTTTCTCAAATTTCTGTGTGGGAAAGTTCAGGAATCTACGTGGATCCACATATTTCCTCCCACCCAGCATTCCCCCAGGTCTCCCGATAAAAATGATACCTCACTCGCGTGGGTCGGTCAAGTACCAGCGACAGGCAAGGGCCCAAACCCTATTGAGGCGACATCAAAATGACCTATCACAAAACAACCTGGTTTTGCAAGGGGGGGTCCCATGAGTTTTTGGCCCCGGGCTTGGCGGCCATCTAGGGAAACCTACCAAACCCCCACATTTCTGAAAACTAGACACCCGGGGGAGTCCAGCGAGGTATGGCTTGTGTGGTACCTTAACGTTTTCCTACCCAGAATCCCCTGCAAACCTCAAATTTAGCTGAAAAACATCATTTTTTTCTCAGTTTTCTGTGTGGGAAAGCTCTGGAATCTACGTGGATCCACAAATTTCCTCCCACCCAGTGTTCCCCTAGGTCTCCCGACAAAAATGATACCTCACTCGCATTGGTGGGTCAAGTACCAGCGACAGGCAAGGGCCCAAAACCTATTGGGGTGACATCAAAATAACCTATCACAATACAACCTGGTTTTGCAAGGGGGTCCCATGATCTTTTGGCCCCGGGCTCAGCGGCCATCTAGGGAAACCAATAAACCCACACATTTCTGAAAACTAGACACCCGGGGGAGTCCATGGAGGTATGGCTTGCATGGGTACCTTAACGTTTTCCCACCCAGAATCCCCTGCAAACCTCAAATTTAGCTGAAAAAAATAATATTTTTCTCAAATTTCTGTGTGGGAAAGTTCAGAAAGCCCACTAGAAACTAGGGAATATTTTTTTTTATTGACGGGGTGTGGGATGCCGAAAAAGGGCATGGCAATGCCCCCAGCCCTCTAGAGAAATGTCAGTCTTTCTAGCCCCCAATCTACCCCCGGGAGGGCAAAAAGACCACTAGACGCCAGGGATTTTTTGGGTCAAATCTGAATTAGGGTGGGGGCTACCCAAAATGTGCATGCCAATGCCCCCACCCCTTCCCCGTAAAAATTCCACCTTTCTGCTCCCCCGGGGGGGGGGGGGGGGCAAAATGCCCACTAGACGCCAGGGATTTTTTTGGGCAAATTTTAATTAGGGTGGGGGCATTGGCATGCCTGTTTTGGGCAGCCCCCACCCCAACGTCAATAAATTAAACAAACTCCCTGGTTTCTAGTTGGCTTTCTGCCCCCCAGGAAAGACTCTAAATGTGCATGGGGGTGGGGGCTATGGCGTGCCCGCATTGGGAAGCCCCACCCTTATTTTGTAGTAAAGAAAAAATCCCTGGCTTCTAGTGGGCTTCCTGCCCCCGGGGGAAGATTGGGGGCTACTGCCCCATATGCCTCCCAGGGGGTGCAGAAGGCTGAATTTGGCCCAAAAACATGGTGCTAGTGGGTGAATCCCTGCTTGGGGATCACCCTCCAGGGGTGATCCCCAAGAGATCCACTAGGGAAGTGTACCATTGGAAAGGGGAGATTATCCCCTTTCCCATGATACCTCTCCCAAGTGTTTCGGTGCTCGGGGGGCTGAGATAGCCCCACAAGCACTGAAACACTGAAACTGAAACTAAGTTTCAGTTTAGTTTTTGTTTCAATGACGATCGCGCGCCATGCGCCTGGGGAGGTTGGGGGAGCTCTTCCCCACCTCCTCAGGCAAAAAAAAAAGGGAAAATCCCTCTGCAGCAGAGGGATTCTCTGAGCCTGTGCTCATGACGGAATGGTTCCGTCATGAGCACAGCAGCACTTGTGCTCATGACGGAACCATTACGTCATGAGCACTGAAAGGGTTAATAACAAAGATTTATTGTCATTAGATGACATTTGTATTGGTGACATTCTTTCTGCTATTTATTCTATCAAGAAGGGAAAGGCCCCATGGCCTGACAGATTCACTATAGAATTAACACATTTCTCAAAACTTCTCAAACCTAAATTACATCAGATTTTTATTCAGTGTACATAAATGAACTTAAATCATCTTGTGTGTTAATTACTAGTTATATTTTATGAATTGGGGATTAGATGTCTATACATTTGAGCGTGAGGGTGGGGAGAGTGTTTTTATTTATGGAAAATGTGCCTTTTTTTTTTTTTTTTAAAGATTTGTATTCATTTTATATCCTCTAACTCTGCTGGGAGTTCATTCCAAGTTGCTTTAATCTTTCTTATCCTTAAGGAAAAAAATACCCAACTCCCTCTTAAAATTATAGACCCATCTCACTTGTTAATTTGGATTATAAAATCTTTGCGAAAATTCTGGCCTTTCGTGTAGACCCTCTTTTACCTATATTAATAGGAAGGGAACAATTGGGGTTTATTAAAGGTAGGCATATTTCAATAAGTACCAGATTATTTTTTAATGTTTTTAGTAATTCCAAATCATATAAATTCTTTAGCAGCTATTTCTCTGGATGCTGAAAAGGCGTTTGACCGAGTTAGCTTGCCTTTTATTTTTGACACTCTTTCTTGGTTTGGCTTTGGTGCTTAATTTATTAATTTAATTTACCAAGTATATATTCTTCTCCCAAAGCATCCATCATAGTCAATTGATACATTTGTCTGTCCTTTGTCAAGGTGGTTGACAAGGTTGCCCTCTTTCTCCCCTATTTGTTCTTGCCCTAGAGCCATTTTACCAAAAAATTGTATAAACTCAGAAATTAAGGGTTTCAAACAGTTAAAATGTTAGATTTATGTAGATGACATTCTGTTCTTTATTTCGCAGCCAGAAACCTCCTTGCCAACCTTTCTGATTAAAGTTGCAAACTTTGCATCCATCTCAGGATATAAATTAAATGTAGAACATCATGAAATTCTCCCTTTATGTTTCCATGCGGACTTCACCTCCTCTTCCTTTCATTGGAATACACATAAAATCAAATATCTTGGATTATGGTTTAATGCTTCGATAAAAGACGCTCTATCCCTTAATTTGAAAAAGGCCCATGCAACACTAACGTCCCTTACTCCTGGGTGTCAACCTTAGTTCTGGTCTTGGTAGAGATGTTTAGATCCGATAAAGAGGATGATAGTCCCCATAATATTTTTTTTATATTTTAAATATTCCTATGAATATTCCCCGTTTTCATTTTAATAGCATATACACTAGTTTGTTCAAGTTTTTAAGAAACAACAAAAAATATTGTATGTCTTTTCAAAAACGTCAACAACCCAAACATATGGGGTGTGTGATCATTTTCTTGATTTTTGGTCCTACCATACAGCATTTTTTCTTAAACAAGAATCTTTTTCACTGATTGACGATGACTCAATTATCCCTCCCTTATGGGTTGATATTGAAAACACTTTTATTCATCCCTTTTCCTTTCAAGAATTCTCATCCTTTACTCACAAACCTTTATTGCTATCTCTCCCCGTTCTAAAAAATGCCTGTAAACTCCTCCTACCTATTTGGCACTCCCATCAGAATACTAAAGAACAATTTTTACTTTCATCAATTTGACATTCTAAGTATATCAAGATAAAAAAAAAAGTTTTTGGAAAGCTTGGCACAGAAAAGTCTTAGTCAGATTTATCAACTTTTTGATAATGATTCTTGACTTCCTTTTATCATAGCTCAAGCACACTGTTCACTCCCCTCCTCATAGCAAATTAAATACATACCAATAATATCTGAAGTCCTACCAACATACGATCCTCTCCCACATATCTCCTCCTGTACCTCGCATAGCCCCTCTACTGTTCAATACTCACTCAGCGTCTTAGATATATAAGAATTTAACCACTTTCCCGGATTCCGGATGGCAGAGACAAAACTGTTGCAGAACTGCAATTGGAGAAAACAAGTTATTTACCTGTACACTGTGGTTCTCCGGTATTAATATCTTTCATAGATTCACATGCTTGAATCTTCCTCGTCGTCATGGTGGGAGTCTCACGGTATTAGAAATATAGCAGTATAAAAGAAAAAACTCCATGAAAACTGTAGGAGAGTAGGATCTGCACTTATGTTGCCCCCACTTTTTTTCTGATTATTACACTGGTTTCTGGCTATAGTCTGGCTGGTTCCCTGCTAATCAGGGCCCCAGTCTCTCTGTTCTCTCTAAACAACTTTGAGTGTATACTAGATGCACTAGTGATTGGATACTGTGGTGCCTTATGAGCCCCTAGTATATGGTACCATAGGTACCAAGGGCATAGGTACTTCACAGGCCTACCAGGGGTTGAAGCATGTATTATGCCACCCCTGGGAAGCAGACTAAATCTGACACCACAGGCCTGCTACTGCAGCCTGGGTGGGGTAGTGTTAGCAATCCTCACTGAGGTATAGGTTTCTATATCTCACCATACACACACATATAAACCTATCAGTCACCCCTAAGGCAGGCCCTATCAATCCTGAGGGCAGGGTGCTTGGTTTACAATGTCAGGGGGTGCCTCTGCCTGAGCAGAGCCCCTCTGCAGCTGGCAGGGTCTATTCCTTGTGGCTGTTTGTGGATGCGGTTAAACCATATACTCGTAAGTGCATTATAAATGCCAACTTTGGAATGACTGCATAAAAACATGTTGTGTTTGGTGTCAAACAACTTGGAATCATACCCCCACATCAGTCCATGATGTGGGAGCCTGATCCCACCCTTCTAGAGGGGACGACATGTACCCACTGTAGTAAAACGACAGAAATCTAAAAGAGCCCTGGCATCACAAAATGGATGCCACCAGCACAGACACTGGGCTGCCCTCCTGCTGCTGACTGAAACTTGCATTGGAGGAGGCCCAACAATAGGCATCCTGTCACAGGGAGGTGTCACCACCTTCCAGACAGGATTTAGTGTATTGGGGCTGGGTGGGTGCACTCCTAGAGTGCTTTTAAGTCCTGCACTGGGGGAGCAGTAGGCTCCTCTGTGCATATGCCAACTCAAACCGGTTCAGGGGTTACCTGTCCCTGCTCTGGCGCAAAACTGGACAAAGGGAAGTGGGTGTAACCACCCCCTACCCTGACCCTCCCAGAGGAGTGGTCATAGAGCTAGTCCCTACCCTATCTTCAGTATAAGATAGCCAACCTTGCCATTGCAAAGTACATTACCCAGGACGACGCTCTACAAAGAAGAATCCTGGCCCTTCGATGTTCCACTACCTTTGGAAGACAGAAGAATCTCCCTTCGAGTCAAGGAGTGACTCCCCTGCTTGGCAGGCACCAAAACTTGAATCAATGGTCCCAAACTTTCCCGCTCCCGCCAGAGTTCGAAGTCCCTGCAGCCCCAGAAGGGGATTTCCTGACTTCTCGACAGCCATTGTGAGTCCCCAGCAGAGCTGAGGCGAGTGGACCCACGGAGTGATGAGGAACAGTAATATCCGGGGACCATGCACTATTGTCGAGTGCAACCCCTTCTCGACTGTCTATGAACGTGTGCTTTGGACCACTTGTGGCCCAAGCCTCCAGCAGGTTTTGCAGCGAAAATCAGAGGCCTACCTCATCCCGAGTGACTGTGGGCTCCTGTGAAGCATTTCCTCAAGAGGCGCCTTCGTGATCCCTTGCCCGTTGGCTTGTGGGTCTCCGAAGACTTTCTTATCGACTAAAAGGGCTCCCCTGGTTGCTCCAGGCCTGCCCTCACTCAACCTCGCTGGGTGAGTCCCTCAGACCTTGCTGGTCTGCACCATCGACTTTCCTCACTCTAGTCAAGACTTGCTGTTGACAAGGCTTGTTGGCTCCAATCCGGTTGCTGACACCGCCATTAGCTGCAGACGTCATGGGACACTCCCAATCCAGCCACTGGTCATTGTCGATCTCTCCTGGACCTCGTGAGCGAAGAGTCAAAACACCCTTGATCACCTGAAATCACCCGACATCCGTGGGCATCCATCTTCCTGGCCCCGGGTCACTGGCAAGTGACTGTGAACACTGTCCCTTCAATTTTCAGGTCTTCTACATCTAGAATCCACCCTTGGATTCCAAGAGACACTTCTTCAGTCGCCGCAAGCAGCAAGTCTTCTTTGGTGTCCATAGAAAACAGCGACGCGACCCGACACCAAAAGACACCTATGCATCTGGCTTCCCTGGGTGAGGTAACTAGTGCACTCCGGTGCCCTAGTGTGTGTTGGCCCTCGATGTACTTACCTTGTAAGTGGCTTGCTTGTAGACTTCCTCGAAGTACCCTAAAACTTTAAAAATCAACCCGCGACTTGCTCCATTGTAATCAATAGGGAACCTGCGACTGTGTTCACACACTGCATGCGTCTCCCGTGGGTCTGTTACTTACCTGCTTTCACTGCAGTAGTGAAGCCCCAGCGATTCTACAGGCCCTAGGCCTTGTCATTTTGCAAGTCGACTTTCTTAACCCATTTTTTTAGTATATGGTCTGGTACGCCCCTAGGGCCCCAGCCATATTTGTGCTTAACTTATTGTGAAACGTTGATATTTGAATGTGTTCCTGGCTTCTAATCTCATAAAGAGATTAGTAGAGTGTGTCTAGAAATAAATACATATATATTTGATATATATACCTGTGTGGTGTCCTTTCATTTGGTAATTCAAGAGATTATAAGGTAAAACAAGCTGCTTTACATTCCTCTGTGACTTAGCCTGAAGGCTGCTCTCCACAGCTACCACTAGGATAGCTTTCTTTAAAAGGTTATCTTAAACCTATCTACCATAGGAGTCGAATTGGACTGGTGCAAGGTGGCGACTAGAACTAGTGACCAGCATATGCCAGGCCAACTTCTCACATTGGTGGGCAGCGTGTGGGGTTCCAGCTTGCCATTGTTTTACCAGAAAATCTGTATTTGAATTACTAACTGAAAACCACTAAAGGTACTCAAGGTACATATAAAGTCAAGCTTAGTATCCATAAGTTCTACTGAACTTAGAGCTGTTTGTGAAGGGATAGCACACCCTTGCTACAGCTCAAGCTAGGATCAGTAGGCCACAAACTAGTGTAGGTAGTGCAACACTGCATAACACTAGAATGTCCTCAAGGGATGGACCCAGTGGATCCACCCAACCCCAGTATAAGGACATGACCTTCTTTGACTTGAAGGCCATGTGTGTTGCAAAACAAGTGGGATTAGGACAGAATCGTTCCACACAACACCTGATAAATATACTAGTAGCAGATGATCTTAGACTGGCTCTAGAAGCTGGTGGATCTGGATCAGGGGGTGGGTCAGCCATAGTCTCTGGGTCTGATGATGAAAATCAAGATGACCTGGAGTCTGTGATTGAAGGGCCAGGCCCAGAAAGGTCTGAACAGGACAGAGGAATTCTCCCTAAGAGAGTTGACAGAGTGGGAGAGAGGCCTAGGTCCCCCTCAAGGGAATCTAACCACTCATATCACTCTGACAAGGATTCTGTCTATCAGAGGAACTCCTACTTCCATAGGGAGACCTCCTCTGAAAGAAGGTACAAGATGCTCCAGTATGAGGAAGCTAGGCTTGCCCTCAGAACAAAGCAATTGGCCTTAGATAGAGAAGCCTTTGAGCTCCAGAGAGCTTCTAGAAAAGAGGGGTTAGATACCCCTGGTGGCAGCAACAGTGTCCCTAGAGGCAGAGTTTACATTCCAGACCATAGCAACCTGTCCAAGTTTGTTCCTCCCTACCAGAGTGGGGATGATATCCACAAATGTATAACTGCTATGGAGAGGGCCTGTAAAGTTCAACAGGTCCCCCAGAAACAGTGGGCAGCAATCGTGTGGCTCTCCTTTTCTGATAAAGGTAGAAACACGCTCCTCACTGTTAATGAAGAGGATGCTAATGACTATGAAGCCCTGAAGAGTGCATTAATAGATGGGTTTGGCTTAACCACTGAAAAGTACAGGTTGAAGTTCAGAGATACCCAGAAAGCACAGACTCAGGATTGGACTGACTTTGTTGATTGTGCAACCAAGGCTCTAGAAGGTTGGCTGGTTGGTAGTAGAGTTACTGATTTTAAGGGATTGTAAAATCTTATCATGAGAGAACAGATCATTAATAATTGCCAAAAACAGTTGTTGCATCAGTACCTGGTGGACTCTGATCTGACCTCTCGCCAAGAATTGGGAAAGAAGGCAGACAAATGGGTCAGAACCAGGGTGAGGCAGAAAACCCAGAACCAAGGGGGTGACACTAAGAAGCAGGATCCAAAAGGCTCTGATAAAGGTGGGGATAAGGCAAAAGACCAGAAGCCTTCACAAGGGCCCCAAAAATCTGCATCTGGTGGGGATTCACAGTCTACAAAGGGAAAAGGCCCAAAGAAGCCCTGGTGCAAATTATGTAAACAGAAAGGGCACTGGACTTCCGATTGTACCAGGTCCAAAGACCAAACCACCACCACTCCAGCCCCTAAGGCAGCTGTTCCCCCTAGTGCAGTCATTGGTGGAGGTGGTAATCAGAATAAGGGTGTAGTAGGGTTGACCCTGGGTTCTGATGTGGACTCTGGACAAGTCAGAGTACCAACACAGGCATTGCTAGTTTGTGAGAGAGACCTTGATATGTCCTTCCTAGTGAGCCCCAGTAATCTGGGCAAGTACAAACAGCAGCCTATAATAAATGGCAAACAGGCTTTGGCATTCAGGGACACAGGTGCTAGTGTCACCATGGTGGCAGAGGATCTAGTGGACCCTGCACAGATCATCCTGGGTGAAATGTACCAGGTAACCAATGCAAGCAATGTCAGGACCAACCATAGTCTGGCAGTTGTGAATTTCTCCTGGGGAGGGGTAACTGGCCTTAAGAAAGTAGTAGTGAGGGCAGACCTCCCTGTCTTATGTTTGTTGGGCAATGATCTGGAGACTTCAGCCTGGTCTGAAGTGGAATTATGGACTCATGCTGAGATGTTGGGCATACCTGCAGAGGTATTTGCTGTGACCAGGTCACAGGTCACAGGCCAAAATGCATAAAGCTGAACCAGCTCTGGATCCTGAAACTATGGACCAGATGCTACCCAAGAGGAGGAGCAGTAAGGTTAAGGCAGTGCCTTCCCCTCTGTCTCAGATCTCAGATTCCCCACCTGAGGGAGGAGAAGCAGAGCATGAAGAAGGAACTTCCCCAGAGGAACTTGGGCCTGGTCAGGTTGAGTTCTTGGGGGCAGGGGGACCTTCCAGGGAGGATCTGAGTAAGGAGCAACAGTGCTGCCCCTCTCTTGAACCCCTCGGACAGCAAGCTGCTGCTGAGGCTGCTGGGAGTGCTAGTGGGTCCCATTAAGTTTATTGGGATGAGGGACTCCTATATTCTGAGGCTAGAGATCCTACCCCTGGAGCCACCAGGAGGTTGGTAATACCTCAGAAGTTTAGGGGGTTCCTCATGACCCTAGCACATGATATCCCATTGGCAGGACACATGGGCCAGAACAAGACCTGGGATAGGCTTGTTCCCCATTTTCATTGGCCACACATGTCAGAGGACACCAATTAGTTTTGTTGCTCCTGTGTCACTTGCCAAGCCAGTGGCAAGTCAGGTGGCACAACAAAGGACCCCCTGAGACCACTACCTGTGATGGGGGTTCCCTTTGAAAGGGTAGGAATTGACATTGTTGGTCCCCTTGACCCTCCAACAGCATCTGGGCACAGGTTTATCCTGGTGGTAGTGGATCATGCCACTAGGTACCCAGAAGCAATTCTCCTCAGTACCACCACAGCCCCTGTGATGGCAAGAGCCCTCATTGGAGTTTTCTCCAGAGTGGGTTTCCCTAAGGAGGTTATATCTGACAGAGGTACAAACTTCATGTCAGGGTATCTAACTGCAATGTGGAAGGAGTGTGGTGTAAACTACAAGTTCACAACTCCCTATCACCCACAATGCAATGGGTTAGTTGAAAGATTCAACAAAACCCTAAAGGGAATGATTAAAGGCCTCCCAGAAAAGCTTAGGCGAAAATGGGACCTTTTACTTCTCTGCCTTCTGTTTGCATACAGGGAGGTCCCACAGAAGGGGGTTGGCTACAGCCCTTTTGAACTTCTGTTTGGGCACCCTGTCAGAGGCCCATTATGTTTGGTGAAGGAGGGCTGGGAGTTACCTCGCAAACCTCCCAAACAGGATGTGATGGACTATGTACTTGGTCTCCGCTCAAGAATGGCAGAGTACATGAAGAAGTCAACTAAAAACCTTGAGGCTAGCCAAGAATTACAAAAAGCTTGGCATGACCAAAAGGCTGTCCTGACCGTTTATCAGCCAGGCCAGAAAGTGTGGGTGTTGGAGCCTGAGGCCCCAGCAGCTCTCCAGGACAAATGGAGTGGCCCCCATACAATTGTTGAGAAAAAGGGAGAAGTCACCTACTTGGTGGATCTTGGAACTCCCAGGAGCCCCCTTAGGGTGCTCCATGTCAACAGATTAAAGCCGTATGTGGACAGGGCTGACATGGGCTTGCTCATGGCAACTGATGAGGACCAGGAGGAGGAGAGTGACCCTCTACCTTAACTTCTCCCACAGAACCCTGATGATGAATCAGTTGATGGTGTTGCTTTGGCAAGCAGCCTCACTGACCATCAGCAAACTGAGTACAGACAAGTTCTGCAACAGTTTAGACATATGTTTAGCCTGACCCCAAGTCAGACTTCCTGGTGCACCCATGAGGTGGACACTGGAGACAGTCTGCCTGTCAAGAGTAAAATCTACAGGCAACCTGACCATGTTAGGGACTGTATCAGGACTGAAGTCCAGAAAATGTTGGAACTAGGTGTTATTGAGCCTTCAGATAGCCCTTGGGCTAGCCCAGTAGTCCTTGTGCCCAAACCTCATACCCAGGGTGGTAAGAAAGAAATGAGGTTTTGTGTTGACTAATGAGGCCTCAATGCAGTCACCAGGACTGATGCCTATCCAATACCCAGGGCAGATGAACTAATAGATACTTTGGCCTCAGCCAAGTACCTCAGTACATTTGACCTAACAGCTGGCTACTGGCAAATCAAATTAGCTGATGATGCCAAGGCCAAAACAGCATTTTCAACCCCTGGTGGGCACTATCACTTTGTGGTAATGCCCTTTGGTTTGAAAAATGCACCAGCCACTTTTCAGAGGTTGGTGAATAAAGTTCTGACTGGTATGGAAACTTATTTCTCAGCTTATCTAGATGATATTGCTGTCTTTAGTTCCACCTGGCAGGATCACCTGGTCCACCTCAGAAATGTTTTGGAGGCCCTGCAAAAAGCAGGCCTCACTATCAAGGCCACTAAGTGCCAGATAGGGCAGAGTCAGGTTGTGTACCTGGTTCACTTTGTAGGTGGAGGCCAGGTTCAACCATTGCAGAGCAAAATCCAGATCATAATGGAATGGGTAGCTCCAACAACCCAGACACAGGTTAGAGCCTTTTTAGGCCTGACTGGGTACTATAGGAGGTTTGTTAAGGTATTTGGATCTATAGTGACCCCCTTAAATGATCTTACCCCTAAGAAAATGCCAAAAAAGGTTCAGTGGACAGCTAGCTGTCAAAAGGCATTTGATGACCTAAAGCAGGCAATGTGCACTGCCCCCATCTTGTAGAGTCCAGACTACAAAAAGAAGTTCATTGTCCAAACAGATGCTTCAGAGCTGGGTGTGGGAGCTGTACTGTCTCAACTAAATGATGAAGGTCAATACCAGCCAGGAGCTTTCATAATCAGAAGGCTGACCCCTAGAGAGAAACGTTGGTCAGCTATAGAGAGGGAGGCCTTTGCCGTGGTGTGGGCCCTGAAGAAGCTGAGGCCATACTTGTTTGGCACTCACTTCATAGTTCAGACTGACCACAAGCCCCTCATATGGCTCAAACAGATGAAAGGTGAAAATCCTAAACTGCTCAGGTGGTCCATTTCCCTACAGGGGATGGACTATACAGTGGAACGTAGACCTGGGACCCAACATGCCAATGCAGATGGACTCTCAAGGTATTTCCACTTAGAACATGAAGACTCAACTGGTCAAGGTTAGTTTAATGTCCCTGCGTTTGGGGGGGGTTGTGTGGGAGAGTAGGATCTGCACTTATGTTGCCCCCACTTTTTTTCTGATATATACACTGGTTTCTGGCTATAGTCTGGATGGGTCCCTGCTAATCAGGGCCCCAGTCTCTCTGTTCTCTCTAAACAACTTTAAGTGCATACTAGATGCACTAGTGATTGGATACTGTGGTGCCTTATGAGCCCCTAGTATATGGTACCCTAGGTACCAAGGGCATAGGTACTTCACAGGCCTACCAGGGGCTGAAGCATGTATTATGCCACCTCTGGGAAGCAGACTAAATCTGACACCACAGGCCTGCTACTGCAGCCTGGGTGGGGTAGTGTTAGCACTCCTCACTGAGGTATAGGTTTCTGTATCTCACCATACACACACATATAAACCTATCAGTCACCCCTAAAGCAGGCCCTATCAATCCTGAGGGCAGGGTGCTTGGTTTACAATGTGAGGGGGTGCCTCTGCCTTAGCAGGGCCCCTCTGCAGCTAGCAGGGTCTATTCCTTGTGGCTGTTTGTGGATGCGGTTAAACCATATACTCTTAAGTGCATTATAAATGCCAACTTTGGAATGACCGCTTCAAAACATGTTGTGTTTGGTGTCAAACAACTTGGAATCATAGCCCCACATCAGTCCATGATGTGGGAGCCTGATCCCACCCTTCTAGAGGGGACGACATGTACCCACTGTAGTAAAACGACAGAAATCTAAAAGAGCCCTGGCATCACAAAATGGATGCCACCAGTACATTCACTTTGCTGCCCTCCTGCTGCTGACTGAAACTCGCAGTGGAGGAGGCCCAACAATAGGCATCCTGTCACAGGGAGGTGTCACCACCTTCCAGACAGGATTTAGTGTATTGGGGCTGGGTGGGTGCACTCCTAGAGTGCTTTTAAGTCCTGCACTGGGGGAGCAGTAGGCTCCTCTGTGCATATGCCAGCTCAAACCGGTTCAGGGGCTACCTGTCCCTGCTCTGGTGCGAAACTGGACAAAGGGAAATGGGTGTAACCACCCCCTACCATGACCCTCCCAGAGGAGTGGTCATAGAGCTAGTCCCTTTCCTATCTTCAGTATAAGCTAGCCAACCTTGCCATTGTAAAGTAGATAACCCTGGATGACGCTCTACAAAGAAGAATCCTGGCCCTTCAACGTTCCACTACCTTTGGAAGACAGAAGAATCTCCCTTGGAGTCAAGGAGTGACTCCCCTGCTTGGCAGGCACCAAAACTTGAATCAACGGTCGCAAACTTTCCCACTCCCGCCAGAGTTTGAAGTCCCTGCAGCCCTGGAAGTGGATTTCCTGACTTCTCGACGGCCATTGTGAGTCCCCAGCAGAGCTGAGGTGAGTGGACCCCACGAGTGACGAGGAACAGCAATACCCGGGGACCATGCACTATTGTCAAGTGCAACCCCTTCACGACTTTATACAAACTTGTGCTTTGGACCACTTGTGGCCCAAGACTCCAGCAGGTTTTGCAGCAAAAATCAGAGGCCTACCCCGTCCCGAGTGACCGTGGGCTCCTGTGAAGCATTTCCTCAAGAGGCGCCTTCGCGATCCCTTGCCCTTTGGCTTGTGGGTCCCCCGAAGACTTTCTTATCAACTAAAAGGGCTTCCCTGGTTGCTCCAGGCCTGCCCTCACTTACCCTCACTGGGTGAGTCCCTCAGACCTTGCTGGTTTGCACCATCGACTTTCTTCACTCTACACGAGACTCGCTGTTGCCAAGGCTTGTTGGCTCCAATCCGGTTGCCGACACCGCCATCAGCTGCAGACGTCACGGGACACTCCGATTCCAGCCGCTGGTCATCATCGATCTCTCCTGGACCTCGTGAGCGAAAAGTCAAAACACCCTTGATCACCTGAAATCACCCGACATCCGTGGGCATCCATCTTCCTGGCCCCGGGTCACTGGCAAGTGACTGTGAGCACTGTCCCTTCAATTTTTAGGTCTTCCACATCTAGAATCCACCCTTGGATTCCACCGGACACTTCTTCAGTCGCCGCAAGCAGCAAGTCTTCTTTGGTCTCCATAGAAAACAGCGACGCGACGCGGCCCGACACCAAAAGACACCTATGCACCCGGCTTCCCTGGGTGAGGTAACTCGTGCACTCCGGTGCCCTAGTGTGTGTTGGCCCTTGAAGTACTTACCTTGTAAGTGGCTTGCTTGTAGACTTCCTCGAAGTACCCTAAAACTTTAAAAATCAAACCATGACTTGCTCCATTATAATCAATATGGAACCCGCGGCTGTGTTCACACACTGCATGCGTCTCCCGTGGGTCTGTTACTTACCTGCTTTCACTGCAGTAGTGAAGCCCCAGCGATTCTACAGGCCCTAGGCCTTGTAATTTTGCAAGTCGACTTTCTGAACCCATTTTTTTAGTATATGGTCTGGTACGCCCCAGTGCCCCAGCCATATTTGTGCTTAACGTATTGTGAAACGTTGATATTTGAATGTGTTCCTGGATTCTAATCTCATAAAGAGATTAGTAGAGTGTGTCTAGAAATAAATACATATATATTTGATATATATACCTGTGCGGTGTTCTTTCATTTGGTAATTCAAGAGATTATAAGGTAAAACAAGCTGCTTTACATTCCTCTAAGACTTAGTCTGAAGGCAGCTCTCCACAGCTACCACTAGGATAGCTTTCTTTAAAAGGTTGTCTTAAACCTATCTACCATAAGAGTCGAATTGGACTGGTGCAAGGTGGCCACTATAACTAGTGACCATCATATGCCAGGCCAACTTCTCACAAAAGCCAATACAAATGCATTATACTTTGGTAACCCACCACCATCCTTATATGGTCAAAAAGTCAGCCAATGAGACTCCAGCACTGAGATCACAATCCCCTGCAGAGCCGGCAATCTCCTTTAACTTCAAAGGTTAAAGCACATTCGACAAGGAAGAGGGCTACTTCTGCCGCATTATTCGCAGAAGTATCGCTCCCAGAGATTTGCAGAGTGACAACGTGGTAAAATGTCCATACATTCACCAGGCACTACTGTCTGGATACAGCATGGAAAGGAGATTCAGCGGTGTGACAGACTGTACTCCGCTGACTGTTTATTTAAGGTACTTTTTATTTTAAGAGTATATACTTGTATATAAGTAATGCATGATATGATTGTTTTTTCATGATATTTTATATGTATATGTGGTCTTTGTTATTTTAAACATTCTGAGTCACTCAATCCACTATGTAAGCTAGAAGATCTCATAGTCTTTGAAAGTGCACTATTTGAACCATAAGAAAAAAGGTGTCTTACCCTTAAAATGCTTTTCATGGATGAGATACTGCTTTCTATTCTGATTCAAGCATGTGAATCTATGAAAGGTTCAATGCTGGAGAAAAAGCAAGCTACTTGCCTGTACACTGTGGTTCTCCAGTATTGATATCTTTCATAGATTCACATGCGGCCGGCCCACCTCCCCGTTTTGTAAGATAGACCACTTTTACCTCACGATAACGATCCTTGGCTCACACTGGTGCTGGAAATCTGAGATATGGTGGCTCTGCCGGGGATTGTGATCTCAGGGCTGGCGTCTCATTGGCTGACTTTTGGACCATATAATGATGGTGATGGGTTACCAAAGTATAATGCATTTGTATTGGTTTTCATTGAGTTTTTTCTTTTATACTGCTATATTTCTAATACCGTGAGACTCCCACCATGACGATGGGGAAGATTCAAGCATGTGAATCTATGAAAGATTCAATGCTGGAGAATTTTGTCTACAGACTTCTTTTTCAATTCATATATGGAACAAACTGTGGATTAAAATATGGAAATCCTCTACAGCTGCTAAGCCATCCGAACATTATTTTCTATTTATAATAGATTCTTGATCATCTACTGCTTTACATAAAATTAACCCTACACTCCCTCCTCCTGTTGGTCCTGCGATAACACTTCATCTGACCTTAAACATAAGTTATTTGAATGTCCCTCTACACACCAATTTTGGTTACAAGGCTAGAAACAAGTCAATTATATCATCCACAAACATATTGCCTTTACTTTCACCAACATTTTTCTTGGGAGTATTTCAGAGCACTAGTCTTATCACTCAAATAATGTTCATATACTAGATTTATTTCTCGGAGTTGCATTTCAACAGATTACCAAAGCTTGGAAAGATTCTGCTACAATATCCTTTCAAGCTTGGTGAAAAGGTGTCTGCTATAACCAAAGACTTGACAGAGCAAACGTCAATCCAATTGCTCTTGTCATCAAAAGCGATCCTCTTTGGTTACCTGTAACAGATTTCCTGGATTCCTCTGCAAAAATTGCCGGTCTTCATAACTCTCGGATTGAAGAGGTACCTAAACCTCCATGACTCTATCTACCAATATGGATAATTATTATAACTTGCTGTTTTTTGTATCTTTGTAACTTTTTCTGCTAGGATATAGATATATTACTTTTCTCTTTCTTTTTTTCCTCCTTATCCTTCTAGTCTATAATCCTTTTTCGGAGCTTAATAAGATCTCTTATACTCCACATTTCGTGCTATTTTTATATGCTTGAACTTTCATTTATTGTGCTGACTAATCTACTGAATAAACGTACTCCTTTAAACTTGAAAAGAATTAGAAGAAATGGTTCCCTGACAGTAGGTTTGCAGAGCCTGAAGTGCTCTGATTGTCTTCAGGAAGGGCACTTCCAGGGAGATGACAATTACCACAAGCGGATACAGTACCCCACCAGCGGGCTGTCACTGGGGTTGGCTAGTGTAGCTCTTTGGGAGGAGATGGTCCCAGATAGTTTTGGTTACAATATAGATGTTACCCTGGTGTCCCTGGGTGACAGACAGATGGTGCAGAGAACCCACATGCCTGACCATAACAGAAAGTACAGTCAGTGGGTCACCATCAAAGGACAAAGGGTGGACACTTTGAGAGACAGAGGAGTCAGCATGACAGCCACCAGGTGTCATCAGGTTTCTTCAGAGCAGGAAGTCCTTAATGTGTTCCACCAGGTGGTTGCAGCCGACAAGAGTGAGAGCCATTACCCAGAGGCTCTCATTCTCCTTGAATGGGAGTGGTCTCAGGTTCCTTGAGGGTAGCGGTGATCTATCCATGGCTGGAGATTGTCTGCTGGAGCATACCGCCTGGAAGGAGGTGGAGCTCAGGTCTCACATGGAGATGTTAGGGTTGCCTGAGTGGGTCATCTGGACAACATGGTCCATGGCAGCCCAGCAGGGTGGGCAAGAGGACTTGGAAGAATGGCCCAGGTGCCAGATGCCAGATAAAAAGACGAAGGGCAGGGGAACCCCACTCCTGAGACTCTCACAGTCCAGACAGAGGCAGAATTTGAGGGGGATGCCTCACTACCTACAGGGGAGGATGTGGCTGAACTGGTGAACCTGCCTGAGCTGTCCAACTGACAGCAGGAAGGAGGCTTCAATGAGGGAGGAGTTCTGCAAGGCATAGCGGGAATGCTCTGCCTTTGTGGGTTTCAGCAGCAGGCTGAGACCCAGGTAGTTGGTGACACCTCTGGCAAGCATCTAATTTACTGGGAGAATGGTCTCCTCTATAGTGAGTCTAAGGCCGCTGAGCCTGATGAAACACGTGTATTGGTGGTATCACAGTGCTATGGGAGTTTCCTACCTGGTCTGGCTCATGATGTGCCAATGGCAGGTCATTTGGGGCAAGACAAAACCTTTGACAGGCTTGCCACTCACTTTTATTGGTCTCAAATGAGGAAGGCCTCAGATGCGTGCTGCAGGTCCTGTCCAACCTGCCAGAGAGTGGCAAGAAGGCGGGAAAGTGCAAGGCCCCCTAAAACCTTTTCCTGTCATTAGCACTCCCTTTGAGAGGGCCGGCATTAATGTCATTGGGCCTCAAGACCGCCATAGGCAACAGATTTGTTCTTGTCTTGGGGGACCATGCCACCCCATACCACGAAGCTATCCCTCTGAGAACAGTGACTGTGCCCACTGTGGCTAGGGCACTAATGGGGATCTTTACCCACGTGGGTTTCCCTAAGGAGCTGGTATCTGACTGGGGTACCAACTTAATTTCTTACAACATGAAGGTCATGTGGAAGGAGTGTGGGGTAACCCACAAGTTCTCCACTCCTTACCACCCCCCAAAGCAATGGGTTGGTTGAAAGGTTCAAATGATCCCTCAAAGGCATGATTTTGGGCCTAGCAGAACCCATGAGGCGCAAGTGGGACACCCTCCTGCCATGCCCTTTGCTTGCATAAAGGGAGGTACCACAGAAGTAGGTCAGCTTCACCCCTTTGAACTTCTGAATGGGCACCCTGTGAGAGGGCCTCTCAGTTTGGTGAAGGAGGAGCAAGCTCCGGGAAGCTACTTGCCGGCCCTCCGTAACCAAACTGTGCACTTCCAGAAGCTCACTCCGGAGAATCTGGAAGCTAGACAGGAAGACATGAAACACTGTTATGACCAGAATGCCTCTGTGATTGAATTTCAGCCTTGCCAAAAAGGGTGGGCAATGGAGCCCCAAACTCTGCAAGACCACCGGTCTGGGCCCTGTGAAGTAAAGGAGCACAAGAGCGGTCATCCACCTAGTGGACCTCAAAACTCCTAGGAACCCTTTGAGGGTCCTGCATGTTAATCACTGCAAGCCTCACTTTGAGAGGTCTGATATAACCATGCTCTTGGTCAGTGATGATGGGGAGGAAGAGGAGAGTCAACCGCTCCCTGACCTCCTATCTTCCAAGTAGGATGATGAGTCAGTGGAGGGTGTCAGCCTCTCTCCTACACTGACCCTAGATCAACAAAGAGACTGCTGCCAGTTGTTGGGGCAGTTTGCCTCTTTATTCTCACTTACCCTAGGACTCACTACATGGTGTAACCGTGATAATGATACTGAGGAAAACACACCTGTGAAAAACAAAATATACAGGTCTGACAATTTGAGGGATAGCATTAGTAAGGAGTTCTCCAAGATGCTGGTCTTAGGGGAAATTGAGCCCTAAAAATGCCCTTAGTCCAGCCCAGTAGTGTTGGCTCCCAAGGCTGCCCTTCCGGATGTCACTCATGAACGTATGTTCTGTGTGGACTATCGTGTGCTCAATGCAGTCACCAAGACTGACGCGCACCCCATCCCAAAACCTGATGAGCTCATCGATCGGCTGGAGCTGGCAAGTTCCTCAGCACGTTTGACATAACAGCTGGGTACTGGCAGATTGCCTTGAACGAAGGGGCAAAAGAGAGATCTGCGTTCTCCACACCAGAAGGGCACTTTGAGTTCTGGGTCATGCCTTCGGGATGAAGTACACCCCAACCACCTTTCGGAGGTTGTTGAACCAGTTCCTGGCTGGGTTGGAGAACTTCAGACCCGCCTATATAGATGACTTTGCGGTCTTCAGGTCCAGCTGGGAGAACCACCTGTGCTACCTCAGGGAAGTGCTTCAGGCTCTGCAGAGTGCATGTCTGATTATCAAGGTCAGTAAGTGCCAGCTAGGGCAGGGTTCTGTGGTCTCCTTGGGTCAAAAGGGAGGTGGCAAGGTGAAGCCCCTCCAGGTCAATATTTAGACCATTCTGGCTTGAGAACCCCGTGAAACCCAGACAGAAGTAAGACCCTTCTTAGGTCTCACTGGTTATTACAGGAGATTCGTCAAGAGGTATGGCACTATTGTTGCCCCCTTGACAGAGCTGACTACCGGGAAGCAGCCACGCCTGGTGATCTGGACAGAGGCATGCCAGAACACTTTTGACACCCCGAAGGAGGCCAGCCATGTGCACGGCACCTGTGCTCAAGGACCCTGACTTTTCCCAATAATTAATTTTTCAGATAGATACCTCCGAGCATGGCATAAGAGCCATGCTCTCACAGCTAAATGAAGAGGGCCTGGATCAACCTGTAGCCTTCAACAGCAGGAGGCTACTTCCCAGGGATCAGAGGTGGAGCACAATAGAAAGGAAAGCCTTTGCAGTGGTCTTGGCACTGAAGAGGCTAAGACCATACCTGTTTAGCATTCACTTTTGGGTTCAGACAGACCACATGCTCCTCAGATGGTTAATGCAGATGAGTGGTGAAAATCCCAAACTGTTGAGGTAGTCAATCTCCCTACAGGGAATGGACTTTACTGTGGAAACCTGTCTTGGAACAGATCACTCCAATGCTGATCGTCTCTCCAGGTTCTTCTTCCTTAGTGAAGAGAACTTCCAAGGGGTTGAGTAGCTCTCCCCACTTTTAGCTGGGTGGGACCCATGTAAGACATGGCATCCTGGGCATGTTTTCCCCTGACTTTTGAGCCTTCTGACCTCCTGTTTTGCAGACTTCATTTTTGCTGGCCTTAGTATTGTGGGCACTTAACCAATGATAACCAGTCCTAACATGCTTGTGCTTTTTCCCTAAAACATGGTATCATAGACATATTCAGAATTGGTATATTTAATGTACCTATAAGTCTCTAGTAGAGTGCAGTACATATGCCCAGGGCCTGTAAATTAAATGCTACTGGTGGGCCTGAAGCACTGAGTGTGCCACCCACTTACATAGCCCTTTAAACATATCTCAGGCCTGCCATTGCAGAGCCTTATCATGCAGTTTTAAACTGCTATGTTGGCCTGGCAAGTTAACCGTCTTGCCAGGACCAAAGCTTCCTTTTTGATACATATAAGTCACCCCTAAGGTAGGCCTTGGACAGCCCCAAGGGGAGGGTGCAGTGAATTTAAAAGGTTGGACATGTATTTCTGAGTTTTATATGCCCAGGTAGTGAAAAACTCAAATTTGATTTCACTACTGTAAAGCTTATCTCTCCCGTAGGTTAACATTGGGATTACCTTATCACATTGTATAGGTATAATTTCCAATTGGGCAAATATAGAAATTTCAAATTTGGTGTCTCTGGACTTGCAATTTAAAATCAAAACTCACAATAAAGTTTTATTTTAAGTTGCAAGTGTGAAAATGCCACTTTCAGAAAGTTGCTGCAGCAACAAATGATGGACAGAATGCTGAATGAATCAAACAATCACCCCCAATCAAGAGATCTGGGTTACTACGCCACCACAGTCTGGATCCAGCCATATGCAAATCAGTCTTGACCATGCTCATCAGGGAAACAGTTCAGACTGAACTGCTAAGCCAGTTCCTCCCTGGATTTGGAAACAGGCATCCTGGGACCGGTTTTGGGGTAACAACCAATATCAGCCAGGCTAGCTTGAATCCAGTGGTACAGCAAGCAAGGGACCCATGTCTGGTCATACCCATCCCACTTAGGGCAAAAAGTGCTGCAGCAACAAATTATGGAAGAAATGCTGAATGAATCAAACATTACCCCCTGTACATTATTTGTTGCCGCAGCACTTCTATAAAGTTGGCATTTTCCTACTTTAACAATTCTGTGCCTCTTCGTGTCTATGAATACAAGTATGGGGTGGGTGACTGCTGGGGTTTGTGCATTCCCTCAAGACAGCAACACACAGAGAGAGCTTAGGTATGCCTGGTGGACCATTCAGATCCTGATGGGCCATCACCAGGCTGATGGATCATTCTGGGCAGGATGGTAGGGAGGAGCTTACACTTGCACCTAAATAGGCTGTGCCCACCCCCACACAAAGAGCTGCATACGCCCCTGTAGTGAATCTGAAGCCCGGGCAGGAAGGGCAGAGACTTTGTGGACTTCAAAGGCATTCCTTTGAAGTTTCCCACTTCAAAGGTACAACTGGGTATAAGTACTGGACCCCTGACTCCACCAACTCAGTACACTTCTAGACCTGATGATATTCTGCCAGGAAGAAGGACTGATGTGTTGCTGACAAGACCGTCACTCTGCTGGACTCCTGCTTTGCTGTGCCTGCTCTACTCCCTGCTGCCCTCCTTGCCTGGGATTGTGAAGGAGTTGACCTACATCCCCCGAAGCAAAGTGACTTCAAGGGCTTATGGCTTGCCTCCGTTTCTGAAGTCTCAGGGACGTCAAAGATTTGCAACAACCCTGCTACAGCCTCTGCACCCTGCCAACTGTGAGTCCTGCCCTGCCAAGTAGTGTCGACCCAGTCCTGGGCCCCTGGAAGTGGGTTTTCTGGCTGTTTCCTGTAAAATCAATGCATTGCCTTTGTTGTGCCAGTCGGAACTGAAACATCTCCTCTCGATGCCAATGCATCGCAGCTGAGAAGGACATCGCATTGCCGGCTGCACAGCTCGAAGATGACGCAGTGCTTCATTGTAAAGCGTTCACCGATGACGCATTTCTGACTGTGCTGACTGGAACCAACGCATAGCCCATACATTCTTGGATCGAAGACGACGCATTGCCTCCGCTGCTCCCCGCATCAGGTCTTTGACATCGATGCATCCTACATCGCAAGGTACTATTTGCAGCATGCCTAGACTGGTCCCTGTATCCAAACCACACTCCACTGTATCGGCCTAAACTTCAAATTTACCCCAGTCAAACGCGACCAGATGTCCCCGGTTGTCACTTTATACTTTTAAACACTATATTTCAAGATATGCTTTAAAAATGCATAACTCCTGTTCTACTTATCAGATTTGTGTCGATTTGATCTTGTTTTGGTCAATAAATTAAGCTCTATTTTTCTATCCAGGTGTGGTATATTTTGTATGGTGTTTTCACAGTTATATCGTGTTAAGTGTTGCACAAATACTTTACACCTTGCCTCCTCTATGCCAAGCTACCAGAGGGTGAGCATAGGTTGATTTATGGTGGGTTTCTGATTTACCCTGACTAGGACTGTAGTCCCTACTTGGACAGGGTGCATACCTCTGCCAACTAGAGACACAATTTCTAACATTCATTAACAATCTCTCTGGTGGATACTCTACCTGCAGATTCCTCACCTGCTGAAAACCCCACCACCCCAGGGCACAGGGGAGCTTGGGTAAAGTTTCCAGAACTTGTGTGGCTCCTGTGGATATGGAAAAGGTGAGGAATCTATAGGCAGAGGTTTCCATAAAGAAAGAGGATGTTGGCCCAGGAACAAACCTTTAAATTGAGAGAGGGGCTTTGAGTGGGAGGGCACAGAAGGGTCCTTACAAGTAAGGGACAGGATTCACAGTATCTCAGTTGTGATGTGAAAAAGCCAGGCAAATTAAACACTGAATGGACCATTTTACAATTAAAGTTAAAATTGATGTTCCCACATATGTTTTCCAACAAGGGGTTCCACAGTCACAGAAAGAGGTACCCAATAAGATCAGAACACAATGATAAGGCTGCAAAGGCCTGGAATCATTGACTCACCAGAAAGGATTATCTGGTTGGCAATAGGGTTTGAGCCTCCACAATGACTGTGAATCAGAGGTCAAGCAGGAAACAGAGTTCAGCTACAACCCTACAAATTAAAGTGAAAGTCAACTGGAAGGAGGGTTTGCCGCCCCCCGTCCCCCAAAAATGGTGGTGCTCCTTGCACTTTGCCACTCCGGCTTTTCAAAAGAGCAAACCATAGGCTTCCAGGTGCATGTGGTGAGGGTTCAATGTTGTGAGGCATCACGGATTCTACAAAGGCTTCAAGAGGACAATTCCCAGGAGATCCCGGTGAACAGTCACTCCCAATGGTACCAGATTTGAGTCTTGGTATCCATGACAGAAATCCAATTAGCCGATCATGAGATATTCGTACTTGAAATAAGCAGATTGAAACAAAAAGTGCTCAAATTCAGGCAGGGCTTGTAATAGAGCCTTTACGGTAATCCTTTGTGGGGCGAGCCGAGGTGGCTCTTAGTTAAGAGAAATATCCGTGGTATAAGTCAGAGTGTCCTTTTCGGAAAGTTATGGTCCTGTGGGGCTCAAGGGAGAGGCCATAGCCCGTGAAGAACGTTGAGGCCGAATGAGGCGTACAAGCCAGCGGGGTTGGAGGTCAATCGGGGCACTGAGTTGTCTTGTGTCCCCTAAGTCGGGGAATGTGGTGGCTTGTGCTGTGCGTCCACCAGGTAGTGAGGGCTTCCTGATTACCCCTGGTGCCGCAGCGTCGATCACTGGGACAGCCCGGAAGCGGCCCGGGGCCTCTATGTGCACTGCACTACACTGGTGGTTGGTCATGAGATGTGTTGTGGCTGTCTGGCGGCAGGGAGTGCTGAGATTTTCCTGATAGCACAGCGCTGGGACCGGAGTCTGAGCCTGCGCTGGAGGGAGTAGTGCTGAGGTGGCACAAGATTTTTTTTTAGGGAGGAAACGCCTCTCTCCTTGCTGAGGCACAGAACCAGAGCGGGACTCCGTCGGGTACCCTCTCCTCAAGGGAATCAGAAAGACAGTATCCACACGCTTTAAGATGGAGCAGGGGCACAAGTCAGTTGAATGCCCACTTTTCAACGTGCCTTAGCAGATAATCCACCCATTGATGTGGGGAGCAGGAGGGCCAGTCAGGTGAGCGACTGCTCCTCGAAGAGATTAAAAAATGCACATGCTGAGATAGGGATCCGAAGGGGGATGAAGTCTTTGATGTACCCAAGACCACACAAAAAATGGCAGCACTTTCAAAATAAAAACAAGCACAGCTCAATTGCTGTGCATGCAAAACCTTAAAAGTTAGTGTGAGAAGTTGGCCTGGTATATGCTGTCCACTAGTTATAGTGGGGACCCTGCACCAGTCCAAACAACCCCTTATTGTTGATAGGTTAAAGACAACCTTTATTGAAAGCTATCCTAGTGGTAGCTGTGGAGAGCAGCCTTCAGGCTAAGTCTTGAAGGAATGTAAAGCAGCTTGTTTTACCAGTCTATAATCTCTTGAGTGGCTAAATGAAAGGAGACCACGCCAGGTATATATATATAAAATATATGTATGTATTACTACACACACTCCTCTCATCTCTTTATGAGGCTAGAGGCAAAAGCACATAAGTTACACTTCAAATATTACAGTAAATTAGTACAATACACGTTAGGCCCTAGGGGCGGACCAAACCATATACTAAGAAAGTGGTATAACAACCACGACTTGACTAGACACAAGGCCTAGAGCCTGTAGAATCGCTGGGACACCAAGGAACCACCCAAGGTAGTGACACAGGGGACCCACGGGGGACGTGTGCAGTGTGAGAACACAGCCGGAAGCTCCCGTTAGCTTCCATGGGGAAAGTTGCGGTTAGATTTTTAAAGTTTAAGGACACTTAGGAGTGGACAAGGAACACACCCTTTTGGACTTAGATGGTTCTAGGGCCAACACCCATGGGAGCACCAGAGTACTCGGGTTACCTCACCCAGGGAAGCCGGGTGCATAGGTGTCAAATGGTATTGGGTCGCGTCATCGTTTTCAATGGCTGGAGACTAAAAAGTGCTGCTGCCGTGAAGAGGAGAAGTGTCCGAAGAGATCCAAGCCTGGATCGAAGATGTGAAGAACCTGAAAGCAGAGGGGACAGAGTCTGGGTCACTTGCCAGTGACCAGGGGCACGATAAGACGAATGCCCACCGATGTTGGGTGCTTCAGGTGCGAAGAGGGGAAGCTGGACTCTTCAGCCACGAGGACCAGGAGGCGTCGAGGACGAACAGGAGCTGGATTCGAGCTGAAGGATGTCGAGTGCTGCAACGTCGGTGCCCGGATTGGACACAATAAGCCTTGGCAACAGCAACCCACGCAGGAAGAGGAGAAATGCTTCAGTGTGGCCCAGCAAAGTCCTGGGGACTCCCCAAGCAATGGAGAGTCAGGGCACATCTGGAGCAACCAGGGAAGCTCAATTAAAGTTAAAGTTTCCTTCACAGGAACCCACCAGTCAACGGACCAGGGATCGCAAAGGTACATCGAGCGAAGACACAAAGGGCAGGCTCACGGAACACTCGTGGAGTGTAGGCCAGCAATCTTCGGTGCAAAAGGTGCTCAGCGTCTGGGCTGAAAGTAACCCAATGCACAGCATCAAAGGACGTCGAGAAGCTGATGCACTTGCAAATGTGCATGGTGTCCAAGGGTTGTGGTTCCACGGTACCCACGAGGGCTACGGGCCTCAGCTTTGCTGGGGACTCGGGTCAGCCTCTGGGAAGTCTGGAAACCCAACTCCTCTGTTGCAGAGCCTTCGGCGTCCGGCGGGAGCTTCGGAAATGCAGACCAGACAGATGCGTCTTTGATGCCTGCCAAGCAGGGGAGTAACTCCTTTACTCCAAAGGAGATTCTTCAGTCATGTAGATCGTCGAAGTTCCAGGATTTCTGCAGCAGAGTTTTGTCCAGGTGTAATCTAAAGTCATGTAGCCAGGAGTTCCTTTCTTATACCCAAGGAAGAGGTTGGAGATACTCTGGGGACCCACCTATGGGAGGGTCAGGAAAGAGGGGTGGCTACACCCATTTTCTTTGTCCAATTTCACGGCAGAGCAGGGGCTGGTAGCCCCTGCAACCGGTTTGAAGCGGAGTATGCACCGGGACACCAAATGTGCCCCCAGTGCTGGACTTCAAAGCACTCTTGGAGTGCACCCACCCAGCCCTAATCCACTAAGGCATGTCTGGGAGGTGGTAACACCTCCTCCCTGTGACAGGAAACCTATTGTCCAGGCTTTCCCTGCTGGAGTTTTGGTCAGCAGCAGGAGGCCAGACCCGTGTCTGTGGCTGGCAGCATCCATTTTGTGATGCCAGGGCTCGGTTAGCTGGTACCGGGTATACCAGTGTTGTCATGTCTCTCCCTCTAGAAGGGTGGGATAATACTCCCACACCAGTTACTGGTGTGGGGGTATGATTCCAAGGTGTTTGACACCAAACAGGACATGTTTCCGTGCAGCCAGTCCAAAGTTATTATTTACTGTTGGGTTATAATGCACTTAAGAGTATATAGTCAGGCTGCATCACAGACAACCCCGAAGAAGAGATTCCGAAGGATGCAAAGGGGCTCTGCTCATGCATGGGCACCCGCTCACACAAAACCAAGCACCCTGCCTTCAGGATTGATAAGGCCTGCCATAGGGGTGACTGATAGCTTTATATGTACAATGATAGGGTGAGATATAGTGAACCTATATCCCAGTAAGGGGTGCATGCACCACCTCACTCAGGCTGCGGTAGCAGACCTGTGGTGTAATTTTGGAGGGCTTCTCGGGGGTGGCATAATACATGCTGCAGCCCCCGGTAGGCCTTGGGGGTACCTATGCCCTGGGTACATAGTATACAATATACTAGGGACTTATAAGGGCACCCCAGAATCCAATCTGTGGTGTACCTAAGGTACATGGAATCAATGTAGAGAGGAAGCAGCTAGGCTGGGGTCCTGAATAGCAGGGCCGCAGCCAGACTAAAGTCGAAAAACAGTGAAACATCAGTAAAAAGTGGGGGTAACCATAAGATCCTACTCTCCTACAGTTAGTTCCACAAAAGTGGACAGAAACATTATTGGGTGCCAGGAAACTGATCAGAAAAGCACATGAGCGAAACACGAAGAACAACAGGAAACAGCCAATAGAAAAGGAGGAAAAGTTAGTGGCAAGCACAAGGACCAATGAAAAGCCAGGAAAGCAATGGGGCGGGATGGAAGCCCCTTTTAAGATTCATATGAAATGCAATAAAATTCACAAGAATAATGCAAGCGAAACTTAAAGAGACTTATGTTTAAGACCCTATGTATCACATATAAAGGTCTCAGAGGCACTTGACCAATATATCAGAAAAATAAATTCTCTCAATATCAACCTACCCGCGAGTTGTGATCCAGCTTTCAATTTTTAGAGTCTAGTCCAAGATTAAACACAGCAGAATTAGAGTAGGGTGTTTTTCATATTTTGCAGCAAAACTATGGAACAGCCTCACTCTTCCTTTATATTCCTTGCCCTCATACTCTGCCTTTAGAAAACAAATAAAATATGTTTTTTGCATTTGTAATAGTTCCCAGCTCCGAATGTCTCATTTGACTTATAGTGCTGGGACACCTCAGGGTGGCTGTCACTTTTTTAAAGTCGTTTTTTAATTCATTTATACATTCATTTATTTATTCACATGGGCAAAGGCTTCTTCATTGCGGTCAAAGAAGAGGCCATTCCCAGGTTCATCTATGGGGAGGTAACTGTAGATCACGCACACAAAGGTGATGGGAAGAATACTTTCATATATTTCACCAACTGTGAATAGCTTGTGAGGCATTACAACCCATTGTTTTTCACACAGGTATGCCACTCTAGACGGAGGCCCGCCTTATGCAAATCAGTACTGACACTGATTCTCATGGGAACAGTCCATCCCGAACTGCTTAGTAACGCCATCCCCAACTGCTTAGTAACGCCATCCCCGGAAAGGAAACAAGCAAACCCAGACCGGTTTCTGCCTACCTAGGCCTCATCAGTGGGATAGCTTGGATCCTGTGAAACAGCGAGCAATGGACCCACTTAGGGAGTTACATCAAGCACACAAAGATGAGGAATTCTTACACATCCTTTAACCACAGGCCCTCGTCCAGGGTAGCATTCCAACCCGTTTTTCAGCCACTGTGTCACTGTAGACAGTGGCCCAACTAGTGTAAATCTGTGCACACCATAATCCTCATGTGAACAGTCCATCCCAAAAATTGCCAGGGAAGGCCCTCCTCCGGAGGGGAAAGAAAGCAACCCCAGACCGGTTTTGGGCCCCTTAGGTCTAATTAGTGAGGGAGTTAGATCATGCACAAACGATGGCCTAATCACTCAGGGAGCTAGGTCATGCACAAACAATGGGTTGGAATGCTACCCAAATCCATTCCCAATGGCTTAGACTTTCTGTACGCACTCCTCCCCTCACTTGTGTGTTTGAGCGAAAATGTACCTCAGCCTGGATGGCTGAATATTTGATTTTGGGAGATGGACTGGGAGATTGGAAGTGGGTACCTGCTCCCCTGACTGGCTTTATGAATATAAGCTGCCCTACAGCTTAAAGAACATTGTTTGGATAAGGAACTGGATGACCTGGAAGCTGTCAATAATTACAGAGTATAGAGCCGAGTGATGCCCGCTTCTACTAGTCTGAGTAGAAGCCGGAAGGCCCTGTTCGAAGTTTTATGGTCTACTGATTTTGCCTGCTTAGAGGATTCCAGCCAGTGTAACGAGTCCACAGATACAGAAAGCGTGCCTAAAACCCTCATCGCTCATCACATTCCAGAGTAGAGCTGCACCATGAAACCTTCAACTACAAAAGCAGATGAGATGCACTGTGGGTCTTCACAGTGAACAAACTCTTCTCTGTGCGAACTCCGCTACCGACCCAGCCATGTACAGTGGACCAGAACCTAAATGGATAGCCAACTAGTAGGATTGAGAGACCCTGTTGGTCTGTGGTAAGCAATTTGCATTGCTCAATTGTTGATCCCTCTACTGTCAGAAGCTACTGAACATGAGCCGCTAAGGCCCACAGATTGCAAGATAGACCAGGTGACCCATCCTTCACTAATCCTAAATCAGTCTTATATTATATTAGAGGTAACATCCAGTCAGATATAGACTGGTCCTTGAGACTAAGAGAAGTAAAGGCAGGCTTGAACACTTAAATACCCACCAGATTGGCCCTGGCTGCTTTTGCTACCAAGATGAACACGCCTGTTAATGTCATTTTGATGAGAGCATCTACCACTTGCTTTGAGCCTCAGAAACATACATGAAGGAAATTGACGTGGCTTAAAATGCAGTTAACCCATAACATACGGCCACTGAAGCATCTTCAATTTAATCATGTCCTTTCGCTCAGGTATGTAAACTGAAGACAATGTGCACATAAACAAAGGTACTATTCTTCATTTGTGAATTGCATAGTTGGCAAACAGCACATCTGTCACTGATGGGCACTCAGAAACTGTCCCAGGTCGATTTGGACACCCCGGAAAGACAGTGGGTCAGCTGCACCAATATCCCCTTTGTGAAAGAAACTCCTGATAGGAATCTGCAAAGTATCTGAGGGAAAGCCAGAGCACTTCAGCCTAAACTACCAGAGCTGGAGAGAAAAAATGATGGAGGGGAAAAATCAGCAAACAAGAGATTTCAAAACATGGAAGGGCCCCATGACAGAAAAGTGCTGAGTGTTGGAGGAACAGTTTCCCAAGCATGTCGTCTGTTGTGAAAACTGCCATAGGTATGCATTAATGCCACGTACAACATCTATGCACATATGCAGTACCAAGGCTCCAAGCACTGAAGCTCAGCAGTGTCCCTTACCGATTCACTATCGCAAGGTGCCTACAAACTGAGACTAGAAAAGAACGAGGAAATCAGATGATCTTTATCTAGATTTATAGTCTGCCGTCCAAGCCAATTTTGCTGGATTAAAAGACATTAGAATGCTAGTAGGTCATTAAAGATTATTAAGTGGCTCGGGTCAATAATGGCTGGTATAAGTCTTTTACTCCAACATTTCAATGTTTGTTTTTCGGTCTCTCCCTTTTTAATTTAAAACCTTTTACCTTCAAGGGGTAGAATGTTCCAAAAGCTTTACTACCCTACTTCTGTCTTGTTAAAGGCCCTCTCCCTCGTTACTAGTTTCTACCTGTGGCTTGTGCCTATATTTCGGGTTGAGGGCCTTTACCAACCTTTAGCCTTTGGTAGAGGGCAATAAGGTGGTATTATGCAATCATAGTATTACTTTAACTTTTTTAATGGTTCAGAGAATGTTGTGCAATTTCTGACACAACTTTTCTTCATTGTAAACACACCGGTATCACAACCTGGATAATAAAATGTTCCAAGTTCAATTTCTTCTAAAATTATATTCCATGAAGGCCTGGGGGTGTGATCAAGATAGCGGAGTAGAGATATGCTCTTCACCATTGCTCCCGCCGGCCTACTACATATATAGTGCTGACCATGCCAATTCGATTCCAGGCAGCAGCAGGAATGATCGCCGGGCCCCGGGAGCCTGTTGGCAGATATTGCTGGACCCTGGCAGCAGAGACAGCTGAGGAGGTGGGTGGCGGGCTGGGAGACCTGATGTGCCGTAACAGCATGAAGGTGAGGCACTGTGGTTGCGGACCCGCCGCTCAGTAGCGGCTGGCGTGGGCGGATGTGCTCTCTGGCACGCACCGATGCAAAGCGCCACTGTGGCCGACTCTCGCCAGGGCTCTGGCTGTGCAAAGGGGTCAAGGCGAACGGCCCTGGCTGATGAGACCTGAAGCCAGTGAAGCACAAGACATGGGTGTAGGGCCTTGCTGCTGTGACACGCAGCAGTGCCCTTACCTCTTCGCAACTTCTTCGGAATGGGGTCTGATGTGATGGGTGGGCCGTGGGCTTTAAAGTAGCCAACAAGCGCTACTACCGGAGCTCCGTGGGAGCCCAGTGCATCGCTCCAGGACATAACCGAGGTCAGTGGTTGCGAGCTGGGAGAGGCGCTGAAGACCTAGAACTCCTGGTACCCTTGAATGAACAGTTTGCCTCTACCTTGCTCTGTGGGTTGGCTGGCACCAGGGGTGATCCTCAGAGGTCCTGGAAGGGCAAATAGATAAACAATCCGGGCATCCCTTTTGCTGATATAACTGTGATCCCAATAAGTCCTCAGTTAACATATGTCGCCAAGCGAGACCCACACCCTCCAGTAGCTGAGTCGCATAGCAGGACCTAGACCCGGGATGCCTGTCAAAAAGAACGCTCGACTCGCGGCACGCTTCTTGTATACTTTGAGATCCCTCGACGGGGACAACAGCTAAGCAGAGCGACAGTACTGATTCAGAGATGACACTCACTTAATCCGACCTGTTGGGGATCCAGCGCACTTTCAAAACTAAGTTGCACAATGAGTTAAGAGAAGATTTTACAAAGGGCCTCACTGAACTGAGCGCTGACCTGGGTGCTGAAAGACAGATGCTGACTCAGTGGGACAACACAATCTGCAGACGGAGGGAAGGTTTGAAGCGCTGGCGACAAACCACACTATGACAGCGGAGAAATGTACTAAGCTGGAAGCTCAACTCGATACTGCCATAGAGAAATGGGAAGAGACGGAAAACTGATTGAGGCAGGAAAACCTCCACCTCCGGGGTCTGAGGGAGGAGATCCTAGAGGCCAATCTAACTTCCACCTCCGGGGTCTGAGGGAGGAGATCCTAGCGGCCAATCTGAAACCCTTCATGGTGGGAATGCTCTCTTCCCTTTTGAGGGATAACCGCCCCGAAATAACGGTCGACAGAGTACATCACGCAGGTCCGAGGTGACCCTCCCAACAACAGTGTCTTGGGGATGTTCTCATCAAGTTCCACTGCTACTCAGAAAAGGAAAAGGTCCTTCAGCATGCTAGAAAAAATGAAAGAAGTGCGCTTCAGTCTTCCTTGACATCTCCCAACTTGATGCAGCAAAGATGTGCGGAATTTCAACCCATAACTCAGAAGCTAAGAGACAATGGCATCCGTTACAGATGGATGTACCCTTTTGATCTTTCCTTTGAGCTGGACAACACACGCCACACCGTCTTAGACATCCAGAGGGTGGCCTCTCTGGTGGGCATTAAGATTGATGCCATGCCGAACCACTAACAACCTGGGAGAACAGCACCTAGCACCTTGCTTAAACAGCGAGAGACTCAACTCCAATTAAGACTATAAACAGGACTATACAGGCCCAGTGGTATTGAAACTGCCAGCAGGATTGCTGCTGGAATATCTGCTGAACTGGCACCGGAGCTACCTGAAATGCACCCAAGCAATGTCCTAGGGGATCAAGAAAGCTGGGGTGGCCTGGGGACTCAGCCATGAGGCATGATGTCACAAAGACAGATGGCCTGCCTGAGAATATAAACCTAACGAACAAGTTACTTACCTTCGGTAACGCTTTTTCTGGTGGATACAGTATCTGCCTGTGGATTCCTCACCTTGTGAATATCCCCTGCGCCAGCATTCCACAGAACTTTTTTCCCCAGCACTCCACGTCGACGTGGGCGACGTCATAATGCATCGGCTCCGCTTGCGACTCCGTATGACGTCACCGGAGCCATAAGAGGCCCACGTCGGCGTGATGACGTCAGTTCCACCCATTTTTTCCGTGCCTCCGAGGCGAACAGGTGGACCAACGACAGACTCAAAGTATACACAGTATACCATAAGCAACCACATATACATAGCATGCAAAGAAAAGGAATGCTAAATAAACAAGCATTTCCTACAAATGTACAAGAAAGTATAAAAACATTTCAACAAGACCTCTTTCATGGTATACAAAGGTGGACAACGGGGAGGCAGGTGGACAACGGGGAGGCGGGTGGGCCAGTGAGGAATCCACAGGCAGATACTGTATCCACCAGAAAAAGCGTTACCAAAGGTAAGTAACTTGTTCTTCTGATGGATACATCTGCCAGTGGATTCCTCACCTTGTGAATAGATTCTCACAGCAGTCCCCACTCCCGGAGGAGGGTGTCCATCTTCCCATATCAGAAAGTCTTGCAACACAGAGCGCGCAAAGTGGCCCTCCTTCCTCATCTCGGAGTCCAAGCAATAATGCTTCGCGGCTTTACAAATATCTGCCACAGGAACTCCCCTGGCCAAAGCAGATGTAGATGATTTTGCTCTAGTCGAATGAGCTCTAATACCCTCAGGAGGAGTCTTACCAGCCAGGGCGTAGCAGATCTTGATGGCAATGATAATCCATCTCGATAAAGTGCGCTTGTGCACCGCTCTTCCCTTCGAATGACCAACATAGCCAATGAAGAGTTGATCATCTAGACGAAAGTCTTTAGTCCTGTCCAGATAAAAACTCACAGCCCTCTTTGGATCCAGGCGATGGAGTCTTTCCTCCTCTTTGGAGGGATGAGGAGGTGGATAAAAAACAGGGAGAGTAATAGACTGCCCCAAATGAAACGGAATAACAACTTTTGGCAGGAAAGCAGCCCTGGTCCTGAGAACCATCCTTTCAGCATGTAATGTAAGAAAAGGAGGTTTGGAACTTAGAGCTTGAAGCTCACTCACCCTCCTTGCAGAGGTTATGGCTACAAGAAAGACCGTCTTAAAGGACAACAGCCTCAAAGGACAACTATGAAGAGGTTCAAACGGAGACCCCATCAGAAAAGTTAAAAGAAGATTGAGGTCCCACTGTGGCATTACAAATGGAGTGGGAGGAAACATGTTTGTAAGGCCCTTGATAAACCTCAGAAGAACCGGAGATTTAAATAGTGACGGTTGATCTGGAAGGCATAAAAAAGCCGATAAGGCCGAAAGATAGCCCTTGACCGTGGCCACAGCACAGCCCTGCTGAGCCAGGGAAAGAGCAAACTGGAGCACATTAGAAAGATGGGCTTTTAAAGGGTCAATGGATCTCTGCCCACACCATTTAACAAATTTCGACCACCTGTAGGAGTAAATGGACTTGGTGGAGTGTCGCCTGGCCGATAAAATAACATCCACCACATCAGGCGGGAGAGAGAAAGAACTCAGGTTGCCCCGTTCAATCTCCAGGCATGAAGAGATAAGCTCTGGAGGTGGGGGTGTAGAACCTGCCCCTCCTACTGCGAGAGGAGGTCTGCCCTCAGAGGGAGACGGAGCGGAGGGCACGAGGAGAGGTGGAGAAGATCTGTATACCACACCCTTCTTGGCCAGTCCGGGGCGATCAATATGACTTGGGCCCGGTCTTGGCGAATCTTCCTCAGAACCCGAGGAATCAAGGATATGGGAGGAAACGCGTAAAGGAATTGTGAGCCCCAACTCAACTGAAACGCGTCCCCCAACGCCCCCTGCATCGGAAACTGAAGACTGCAGAATGACGGGCAGTGCGCGTTCTCGCGGGTGGCGAACAGGTCCACCCGAGGGGTTCCCCACATCCGAAATACGTAACGAACCACCTCCGGATGGAGCCTCCACTCGTGGTCGGCGGAGAACTGCCGACTGAGATTGTCTGCATGCACGTTCAGCACCCCGGCCAGATGATTTGCCATCAGACAAATCCGATGGTCCTGAACCCAGGACCATAGACGTAAAGCCTCTCTGCAGAGACAAAGAGACCCCACCCCTCCCTGTTTGTTGACATACCACATCGCGGTCGTGTTGTCTGTCAGGACTTGAATCGACTGACCGCGAAGGGAAGGGAGGAAGGCCTTGAGCGCCAAACGAATCGCCCGCAATTCCAGAAGGTTGATGTGAAGCAACCTTTCCTCTGGAGACCAAAGACCCTTGATCTCCAGATCCCCCAGATGCGCACCCCACCCTAAGGTGGATGCATCCGTTATCACTGTGGCCACCGATGGAGGTAGATGGAAGGGCTTTCCTTGAGACAGATTGCCCTCCACGCTCCACCAAGACAGATCCGCTGCAGCTTCTCTGGAGATCCTGATCGACTCCCCGAGATCTCCGTTGTGCTGATACCACTGCTTGCGGAGGCACCACTGGAGTGCCCTCATGTGCCAGCGTGCATGGTTGACCAACAGAATGCAGGAGGCGAACAGACCGAGCAGGCGAAGGACCTTCAGAACTGGAACAACCGCTCCATTGTGGAATAAAGGGATCATTTCCTGAATGTAGAGAATTCTTTGAGGAGGAGGAAATGCTTGACACACAGTAGTGTCCAGTACCTCCCCTATGAACAGGTTGCTTTGAGAGGGCACCAGGTGAGATTTGGGCACATTGATCGAAAAACCCAAGTCGAATAACAGTTGAGATGTTACATGCAGATGATGTTGCACCGTCACTGGGGACTCTGCTTTCAGAAGCCAGTCGTCTAGGTAGGGAAAGACCGGAATCTCCGACCTCCTGAGATGAGCAGCCACCACTGCCATCACCTTTGTGAAGACTCGAGGTGCAGTAGTCAGATCAAACGGGAGGACCGCAAACTGGTAGTGTTGCGACCCAACCGTAAAACGGAGATACTTCTTGAGCGACTTCAGAATGGGGATGTGGAAATATGCATCCTGCAAGTCGATCGACACCATCCAGTCTCCTTGCTGCAACACTTGAAGAACCTGTGCAAGGGTCAGCATCTTGAATTTCTTCTGTTTCATGTAAAAATTCAAGACTCTGAGGTCCAGGATTGGACGCAATCTGCCGTCCTTTTTGGGAATCAGGAAATGCCGGGAGTAGCATCCTTGACCCCTTTCCTGCTCCGGAACCACCTCTATCGCACCTTTTTGAAGCAACGCAAGAACCTCCTTCTGCAGAAGAAGCAGATGGTCCTCTGAGCAAAAACCTTGGCAAGGAGGTTAAGAGGGAGGAAACTCCCGAAAGGGAAGGGCGTACCCAGTCTCTACAAGGTTCAAAACCCAAAGGTCTGTCGTAACAGATTTCCAACCCCGTAGAAAGTAGGACACCCTACCCCCCACAGGTCTTACATGATCCGGGATGGGGGATCTAGGGCTGCTTCCCTGAAGCCTCATTGGGAGCAGAGGAGGAGGAAGAAGAAGAGGGGTTGCGTCCAGAACCTCTCCGACCCCTTTGTCTCCCTCTATAGGACCTATAGAGGGGATTCTGCTGTTGCTGCTGTTGCTGCTGAGGCTGTCGGAAGGAGCGAAAGGATGATCTTCCGAAACCCCTAAACTTTTTAAAAGGAGATCCCTTAGCTGGTGCTTGCAGACCCAAAGACTTAGCCGTTAACCTGCTGTCTTTAAATCTTTGTAGGGCAGAGTCTGCCTTTTCTCCAAATAACTTCTGCCCATCAAACGGCAAATCCACTAATGTGGCCTGAACATCCATGGAGAATCCAGATGAACGGAGCCACGCCTGCCTTCTTGTGGGTATGGATGAGCCCATTATCCTTGCCACCGAATCTGCCGTATCAAGCCCTGATTGGATCACCTGTCTGGCAGCGGCCTGAGTGTCTGCAACTACCCCCAAGAAGGACGCCTTATCACCCTCAGGCAGCTTAGGGGCTAAAGACTTCATTGAGCCCATTAAGGCATGCACGTAACGACCCAGCAAGCACGTGGCATTGGAAGACTTTAGTGCCATACTTCCTGAAGAGAAAGTCTTTTTAGCCGCCTAGTCGACCTTTTTGGACTCCCTATCTGCAGGAGATGGCCTCATTAAAAGGCAGTAAAGGCTCTGAAGCCGACGTAGGAGAGTGCAGCACCTCCGTCAGCAAGTTAGACTTATACTCTGCAGAGGGTAACTGTAAATCTAACAGTTCTGCGACCTTTTTAATAACCACATGGTAGGGTGCCAATTCTTTTGGTGGAGAGGATCTTGATGAAGTGTGCTCCTACTCTGGGGTCGTATCCAGGCCACTAGCCTCTTGTATCCCCTCAAATTCATCAGAGGATGTGTCCACTTCACCTTCTTCTACCTCTGCTCTATACCTTCCTTCTTCCAATACCCTTTGGGCCTCCCTTCTTGATCGAATCCGGGGAGCCGGCGTCGTCGACGTCGTACGTGGCATCGGTGGAGCCAGAGGTATTGGAGTCGGCGGCGCCGGACGCAGCGCCGATGGAGTCGGCAATGGCATTGAGGAAGGCTCTGAAGCAGGATGATCCAGCCGAAGCCGTGACGGATCCCCAGACGGCGCCAGAAACTGCCACGAAGGCGCCATCGGCAGAAAGGGTGTAAAGGGGGCCTGAGCATAATGCTGCGGCACCCCTAGCGTATACGCCATGGGACCCACGGGACCAGTTGGTGCTCCGGATGGGAAGGCCGCCCTATTAAAGATACCATACATGGCATTCAAGAAATGTGTAGAATCAGTACCTGGAGCCGGGAACTGAGGATAAGGTACTGAACCTGTATCCCTCTGCGGAGTACCTGGCAGTGGCGCCGCAGTGTCCTCTACTGGAGCCGTAGAATCTTCAGGCACCGGAGTAGGCTCTTCCCTTTGTTCCTGTTCACTATCAGAAACAGGCGACTCCACTGGAACCGGAGACGCCGCCGGAGACGACGCCGGTGACTGCGCCGGGGACTGCGCTGGTGGTCGCGCTGGAGTCCGCTTCGGCGAAGGAGATCCTCCCGGAGACTTAGAAGGAGAAGGTGACAAGCCCTTACTTCGACGTCGTCGGGGCGAAGTCGACCTCGACTTCCTGCTCTTCGAAGACCGGCATCGTAAGGAATGTTTCCTTTTTTTGTGATGTTTCTTCGACTTCAACGACCTCGAAGTCGACGACTCCGGCCTCGACTTCTCCTTCTTTCTCCATCTCTTCTCCTTACCGATCTTCGCCATAAACAGCTTAGCCTTTCCTTCAATGCCTTCGGATTCATCCTCCTACAGCATGCACATTCTTCAACATCGTGGTCCGACGAAAGGCACCACAAGCAGTCCTCATGTGGGTCCGTCATCGACATATGGCCGCCATATTCCCTAGAGGGCTTAAAGCCCGACTTCCTCGTCGAAGACATTACAGAATTTACAACAGTAACACCTTACAACTACAAAGTAGCAGGAGAGTACTGGAAAAACCGTTGTGGAAATTTAGCTTGCAAACTGAACATTATCTGCGCCATCTTGCCTCTCCCTAGCGCCACGCACAGCGAATGCACGGCCGCCATTTTAGGCACCCCACTCTCTCCCCGCTCATTCTCGATCGCCAGCGCTTTCTCCTGGTGCTGCGAGCATCCCCCGCGCGCCGGCCGCCCCCGCTCTCTCATACACGGGCCATAAACCCTCTCCTTCTGCGCGACCCTGCTACGGAACCACATCCGACCGACATCCCATACATGGTCGTGCCTCTCCTTTGATAACCCCCTTCCTCTGCGCCCCATTGTCCGAACTGGTCCCAGGCCATCACCTAGCCCTGCGGATGCAGTTTATTGCCCCTACTGTAAGGGAAACACCCCACATCAAAGGGATTACAGTAGATCAAAGCCCCTACCCCCTGAGACCCGACCGGTCACACACACCCCCGGGAATTGGCGGAATACCCTGCTGCGCGATAGCCATCTCCTACTGCGGGTAAGGTGGGAACTTCTACTGTAGCTATGTGTGGGATCGGATCTGAGCCGGGGCTTCTGGGGATGTTCTCTCATGCATCAAGGGAATCTCAAGAATGTACTATGTGTAATAAAGCAATAAACCTGTGTATGAGAGACCAGGTCTCAGAGATGCAGTTAGAGCACCTCGTGACGATACCTTGCTGTCTGATCTGATGTGTTCTGCTCCGACGGAATAAAACTTAGTTTCCTGCCTTCCATTCTCCGGCGCCTGCCTCTTTCATTGGTAAATTATCGAGTGGTATGAGAGGCGATTACCGCCGGGCAATACTTGAAAGGTTATCGACTGAAACTGCCGCTACCATTTAACAATTGGCGTCCCAAACGTGGGGCCCATCAGCGACACGTGGATCCAGTGGGAGAGGTCCCGACGACAGAGTGAACGACTGCAACGATCGGGAGAGCTCCTGCCCAATAGACCCTCGTCTGGCAGCCGATCATCCGAACTTCACTGGTTCCGAGCAGACCTCTCTCGAGTGATCTACGGTCCTGACTGGGAACCATCAGGAGTGCCGCGGCAAATACGGAGAGTAGAGGACGATCGGGCGCTGGAGGCGGAAGATGAGAAACTGTCCACGCGGTCCGGGTAAGGTCGTGATACACGACAAATTGCGAAATAATTGATTGATTGTTTGAAGCTTTGGAATACTAGTATTGCTCATTGATTGTGCTCATTGATTGTTCTCTTTGAGATATTCGCTGTCTACAAACGGGGAGGAGTAGAAATACTCTCTCTCTCTCCCTTTGCAGATAGTGAAGGGTAGGTAACGCAGACTTTTGTCCCCGTTGAAACCCGTCGTGCCTATCTTTATCTCCCCACTGATTGATTGTCCGAACATTGATTGTTTTGAAGAATAGTGCTCTTTGAGATATTCTCTGTTTGCAAATAACGTAGAATAGAAATATTCTGTCTAGTCTTTGCAAATAGTGAAGGGTAGGTAACGCAGACTTTTGTCCCCGTTGTAACCCGTCGTGCCTATCTTTATCTCCCCATTGATTGATTGATTGATTGTCCGAACACTAGTTGTTCGATATTGGTTCTTTTGGAGGTATTCTCTGCTTACAAATAACGAGGAATAGAGATATTCTGTCTTGTCTTTGCAAGCAGTGAAAAGATAGGTAGTGCTGACTTTTGTCCCCATTGAAACCCGTCATGCCTATCTTCTCCCCACTGATTGGTAGTTGGTTCTGCCCGGACCGCTTATTAGAGGTGGACCATCCGGCCCCACTGGAAGGCACCCCTAATAAGGACATGTTCACTAAATATGGACTAGTCGCCGTAGCTTATACCAAGCTATGGCATAAATATACAAAGAAGGACCCCGAGAGTCAGTGGCCACTGATGGGATCCTTCGACGACCATAAGATAGAAGTGCTAGAAATAGCTCTGCGTAGCAATAAGACGACGCCTACTATGCTTGACAGTATCGGCATGTGGCGCAAAGAAGCAACACAACGGAAAAAGAGGGAAGAAGTAAAAGCAGAAAAGGAATTACGAAAAGCAGCTCACCTTGCCGCTAGAAAGTTAGAAGAAGAAATAAAGGAGAGAAGGGAAACTAAACTAAGACAGGAGCCCGAAACATCAGGCCAGTACGCTGTTAGGACCCCTTCTTTGCTCTACCCTGAGTTATCCTCTAAACAGCGAACGAATGATGAATTACTATTAGGTCCCCCGATCATTTACATACCCCTCCATACGCACCCTCCCAATCAATAGTGCAACACCCACAACCCCCAAACACGAACGAAAGCAGTACAGGGGCCTCGGTCCTCACGGCCTCCGCGCCGGCCGAGCCTCCTGTGCTGAACACAACGTCGGCAATAACATTGGATGACCCTGAGATGAGAAAGAAAGATTCCACCAGAATGAATCGACTAACGAAGGATGAACGAACAGGAATCGACAAAATAGTAAAGGCACTGGTGGGATCCTTTTTGACCTTACAAAAACTAAAGTAACGCTAGGAGTTAGCCCTTTGTGGGACATATGAAACCAAGGGAAGGAGCCAAGCTCACAGTCGAGACGGCCACGAGGTAGCCCGACTCCATTACTCTCGCTACCTAAACATGTCTGCCCTACTGCCCACCCCGCCCAATAAGCATGACAAAATCCTGCACAAACGGAAGCCTGCTGACACCCACCATCGACGTCACCAAACTAGGGCTAGATCGCGCACAATTGGGCTATGTTATTTTTCCGATTGCACAGTAACCTCCTTGTGCTCGTCATCAGATTGCAAATATGTACAAACACTCCAACGAAGTAGTATAGTTATAACATTTTAATAACTTATAAGATATAACAAACACACCAACAGGGTAAACAGGTTAAAACACGTTTTAAAACAACTATTTACATGACAGTCTGCTGCAACCTCCATCCCAAAGCCTTAACGTCCACGTGACACCGTCCTCGCCTCTCCTTCCTCGAAATTGCAACATTGGCCTGTTTTGGGCGGTCCTTTTTAGTTGACTTTGGGCTATAAAAGCCATGCAAAAATCCATTGACATCAGTGGCGGACGACTGTGCGAATAGGCCGGAGGCTATACGAAGCGCCGAAGTTCTGGCAACACCAAGGCGGAGTCCGCCACGCTGTGCGGGCCTTCCCGTTTTCTTTCTTCTTTCTTCAATAACGGCTGATGCCCTGACGGGGGGAGGCGACGCGGACGGGCCTCCCCCACCTCCCCAGGTGGAGGCTCACCAGCAGATGAGGGCGCCCCAGCCATCTTTTTCATCGGTCTGCTGAGTCGCACCCTGCCACGTCGTGTGGATCCTCCCATTCTCTTCTTCTTTCTTCAATCACGGCTAGGGTGCCCTGGCAGGGGGGAGGCGACGCGGACGGGCCTCCCCCGCCTCCCCAGGTGGAGGCTCGCCAGCAGATGAGGGCACCCCAACCGTCTTTGACTCGCCGGCCAGCTAAGCTGCACCCCAACCGTCTTTGACTCACCGGCCAGCTGAGCTGCACCCTGCCGCTGCACGCGACCACCGGACGACCGCCCAAGCACGGGTTCACCAGGATCGCCACTAGCGCCCGACGCGAGGAGTGGGCCCCCGCAGCCAAGTAATCGGGGACCCACCCCGGTGGCGATACCATCCAAACTGCTGTCGTCGCTGCTACTGGAATCACCCCGGTGGCAGTACCATCCGAACTGCCGTTGTTACTGCTGTTGGCTCCTCTCCGGTGGCTGTACCGAAGAGCTGCTGCTACTGCTGCCCTTGAACTCCGGCGGTCGGCTCCTCCGGATCCAGGCCTAAAGCCCACCGTGAGACAATTCTGGACTCGAAAGCTTGTCTGCTTGGGCGTGGGCCCCACCCTTGACAAAATGCTCCCCTCAGCCTTGCAGAATCGGCTGGAGTCATTTGACACTCGACTCCCGCGGACTTCCGGTAAGGACAAACCGCTGCCACTGCTCTTTGCCCCGGACGGCAGCCACCTTGCCTCCGCTTGGTGCAGTGAGAAAGACTGGTTCGAAGCGTCGGCGGAAGAACCCGCCTGCTGCCCCGCCCCAAGAACGAACCATGGCATTTCTACGGGGTCGCAGTGACGCCATGCTGACGCAAAGTTGACGCTAACGAAAGTTCTCGAACCACTGAAAGGAATTCTGGTCCAACAGCTAATTCATGGAAAGACTTAGACTGTACTCTGGCCCGACCTCGCCCCAAGATGGCGCCGATGTAGGAGAGGCCTACAAACCCTTGTGGCGTCCCAGTCACGTGACATTTGTGTTAAAAAGAGATATATATATATATATATATATGCGATGCTTCCAACACATGATGGTCGGGAGGGGCGGGAAGGGAACCGATTTTATGCCGTAATAGCGTTGCTCATGACACTCGACGCCTCCCACCCCGTGGCCGGCCTGAACGGTTGTAGGCCCGTATCTTGTATACTGACATTGTTTTAAATGAAGGGCCTCTTGAAAGAATTACGGAATCAGTGTCATGACTAATCACCTAGGTTGATAAAGATTTCTTCTTTTGAATAAATGATTGTTACTCCCAAGCAATAGAAAACAGATAATGCAGTCCCCATTTGCCTGAATCTTTTTTGATTAACGGAATTTGTACCCATCACACCTATCTTTTTCCAAGAGTTGTTAAACAATGGTCAACCATAGCTCAGGGTATATGCCGGACGCAAGGTATGGTATCTTGCACCTTAATACACGACCGATTGAGAAATGCATGTATGACAAGGGAACCCGAATTTAGGAAATGAAATAAATTAGAGCATCTTTGTCTCGGACAAAAAGAATAATAGGTCTGTGGTATCACCCATTCCTGCGACTAGCCTGGTACGTGGTAAGTAGAACTTTTTCGTGTCTGCGCGCGCTAGGGTACTTTGAATACTGCACATCCCCTCCCCTCTTTTTCCCCTCTCTCTCCCTCTCTCTCTCCCTCTCTCTCTCTCTCCCTCTCTCTCTCCCCCTCTCCCCCTCTCCCCCTCCCCCTCTCCCTCTCCCTCTCCCTCTCCCTCTCCCTCTCCCTCTCCCTCTCCCTCTCCCTCTCCCCCTCCCCCTCCCTCTCCCCCTCCCTCCCTCCCTCCCTCCCTCACTAAAAAGCCTTCTTACCCTCTTTTCTTTTTGAATAAATTAACGACACATACCTCCTCGGTAAGTGTATAATTGGCCTGGAGCACGGTGGTGTTCGAACAAATTGACTGAAACAAAACGACCGTACTCTGCCACGTTACTACCTCTCCTTTCTACAAATATTGAGCTTAATTGGCTGAGAAAAGAAAGGACAGGTAAGACGACTGATGTCTCCCAATTTGGCCCTCATCACGGGGACTATATGTCAGTGGTTTCCGTTTTTCAGAGTTTTAACAACCCCATCTCCACCGCCCAGAATTACCCCCGCCCAATTACCCCGAAATAGAATGTCTAAAGCACCCCGTTCTCCCAAGATAACCCCAGCCCTATACTAGCCGCCTCAGAGTATTTCGAACGAAACAGCTGATGACCTTATTCACTAATAGTACATCGCCTAAACTGATAAAGGGTTACCTATTGTCGCCAGCAAAAATAATGCTTAGCTTATGTTCCTCCCCGAAATGGATACTCGTGAACCCGTGACAGTAGCACCTCGCACTTTCTTTTCATAAACTTAACAGTCCTCGGAAGGAAATATGTATTAACAAAACTTGTGTTGAGACGAACGAGCCTCTGCCGGAGAAGCCGGTTCGAATTTTTAATAGACTAGAAGGTTGACAGATGTCAGGCTTCCTGCAACCAGTATCGGGCGCAGGAATCGGCACCTAGAGGGCCAGACGATGGGCAGGGACACCCACAGAAACTTGCACCACAGCAATGATTAATAGATTAGTAACACACACCCTAACATCAGAGTTAATAGACACCAATCATACAGCAACCGATAAAAGCATGTCCGCAACCACTCGGTGGTTGGGAGAGAGGATGGAGTATGTAAATGTCTTCCCTGCCAACTCTCTAAGATTTTTGTTTCTTGTACCCATTTGAAGATAACGTGCTGCCATCGGAAGGGAGGGGTCGGACGTGACGCACAGCCTGGCTGCAGACCATGGAACATCTATGAAATCGACCAAGGGGGAAGCTACGAAGCAAAAAGGGCGTGAGACGAGACACCATTTTCAGGATGATAAGCGCGAAGGGCTACATCGAGGCCCCCCTGCTCACTGACCAGCGTGCCTGAAGTCTCAACCCGTCGGGCCCGATTGATGGGCCCAGTGCTGGAAGATTCTGCTCCCCTTGGTCCACATTCTTTGATCCGATCCCACTCCACCCCCTCTTCCCTCGGCATCCCGAAGCACGTCACACCCTTCTCTCTCTCACCCGCTTTTATATGGATTATGAATCTGACTTACCTACAGACGAACAAAAAGCAGGTACCCTGTCTCAAAGTACCTATGGTGAACTGTGTTAAGGAACGGGGCTGTGATCGGAGAACAGTGAATGGTCACACCCTGCAACGTGAGAAATTGGATTTGAGCTGGACCTTAGCTCCACCGCCGGTGCTCAACAGTGCCAACGAAAGAAGAACAACAATAAGAGCTTACCAGTGATGGCTCTTTAAAAAAAAAAGGACACTGGAAAGAAGAACCCATGTCAAAGTTGAAAATCCTCTCCCAACCACCTTTTTATATTAACTATCTTCCTATCAAGTTTTCATGATGTTGCATCAATCACTTCCGACTGTACACTGAGAAGTTAAGAAAATGTAACTTTGTATAGTGACATTCATACAACACCAGCCATGTACACGACTATACTGACTATTTTCGATCCACACAAAGTCTAGGCCTTAAGTAATGTATGAAATATCCCTTGTTTTGCCAGAAACATCCTGTTTGCTTTACAGTATCCTATTTGTGCTCAAACAAACTCCCCTCCTCCTGTCCCTGGGCCTGACATGCGGAACAGCTGATGTAACTCTGTATGTACTACCTCCTCGCCTACTTTATCACCTGTATGTAACTATAAGCAAATGTGTCAGATTACTCCTGCCTGCCCTAAAAACTCTGTATCTTTAAGGAATGTACGAAAGACATTAACGATATTATAGCTGAAGGTTAACGAAGATAAATGACGGCCAGGCAAGCTGGCGAGATATGTTAAAAGGGAGGACTGTGGAAATTTAGCTTGCAAACTGAACATTATCTGCGCCATCTTGCCTCTCCCCAGCGCCACGCACAGCGAATGCACGGCCGCCATTTTAGGCACCCCACTCTCTCCCCGCTCATTCTCGATCGCCAGCGCTTTACCCTGGCGCTGCGAGCATCCCCCGCGCGCCGGCCGCCCCCGCTCTCTCATACACGGGCCATAAACCCTCTCCTTCTGCGCGACCCTGCTACGGAACCACATCCGACCGACATCCCATACATGGTCGTGCCTCTCCTTTGATAACCCCCTTCCTCTGCGCCCCATTGTCCGAACTGGTCCCAGGCCATCACCTAGCCCTGCGGATGCAGTTTATTGCCCCTACTGTAAGGGAAACACCCCACATCAAAGGGATTACAGTAGATCAAAGCCCCTACCCCCTGAGACCCGACCGGTCACACACACCCCCGGGAATTGGCGGAATACCCTGCTGCGCGATAGCCATCTCCTACTGCGGGTAAGGTGGGAACTTCTACTGTAGCTATGTGTGGGATCGGATCTGAGCCGGGGCTTCAGGGGATGTTCTCTCATGCATCAAGGGAATCTCAAGAATGTACTATGTGTAATAAAGCAATAAACCTGTGTATAAGAGACCAGGTCTCAGAGATGCAGTTAGAGCACCTCGTGACGATACCTTGCTGTCTGATCTGATGTGTTCTGCTCCGACGGAATAAAACTTTGTTTCCTGCCTTCCAGTCTCCGGCGCCTGCCTCTTTCATTGGTAAATTATCGAGTGGTATGAGAGGCGATTACCGCCGGGCAATACTTGAAAGGTTATCGACTGAAACTGCCGCTACCATTTAACACCGTGGCGCGTCGACGGCGCGGAAAAAAGGGAACTGACGTCATCACGCCGACGTGGGCCTCTTATGGCTCCGGTGACGTCATACGGAGTCGCGAGCGGAGCCGATGCATTATGACGTCGCCCACGTCGACGTGGAGTGCTGGGGAAAAAAGTTCTGTGGAATGCTGGCGCAGGGGATATTCACAAGGTGAGGAATCCACTGGCAGATGTATCCATCAGAAAGAGTGGACTAGTGACTCCGGGGACTGGAGGGCTGAGATGGCTAGTTAATGGGGCCCCCATATTACTGGGACATGAATGAAGCACGAGGTGGGTGGAAAGACCAGAGATTTTGCTGACCTGGGAAAGGTGGAGGGTTCCCCTTGCACCATCCAGAGCTAAATTTCAAAATGGACACGGACACCAACGTGCTTGAATAAGAACTGGCTGAACAAGAGCAGTAGGAGAACACGTGGACTCTCCCCAGCAGACTGGTATCGACAGACCAGAGCTGTTTGGCTCTGGGTGTCGGGTCAAACTGGAGCGATGGACCTCCTGCTCTCACTTGCAGTGGTACGGGGAATGGGAGAACAGATGTACCCCACACCGACTGGCCTGTAAGAGCCACTCATCGTTGCTCTAAGTGATTTGTCATTTATGCTGTGAATTTCTTGTTGTTTTTTGTAAATTTTTTGGTTTGAATATATTAATGGGGAATGGAAAAGTTGGGGGCAGAGGAGAGGGATCACCTTCGTGTCACCAATCTGACCACCTTTGATTGACCCAGTGCTCTACTACGCCTGCATATCATTCTTTAACAGGGACCAATGAATCACTTTATCTCATTTAATACCCAAGGGCTGAACACACTGAATAGGCAAGGAGCCATTTGAATTGTACGCTTTCAGAAACCTCTCCTTACTCACAGGGATCAGGAGAAAATGAAACAGACAGCATACCTCACAAGCTACCACTATTCAGCCAATTCCAAACAAAGAACGGTTGCGATATACTTGACGGGCAACACAATGATAGTCACACAGACCTATGCCGACAGGCAGGGCATAGACTTTGTTTTGGTGGGGGCGCTGTATGATCGACCTCTTAGCATGGCTACAATCTATGCTCCTAACTCTGCCCAAGGCTCGGTTCAAGTTGACTTCTTGGAAAAACTGACCGGATTAGCCAGAGGAGATATCATTCTCACTGGGCACTTTAATACGACATGGACCCCATGAACGGACAGGGAGAGAGGACACAATACTCAAACAGGAGCCTTCTCCAAAAGGCTGAAAAGGAGCATTGATATCTTTGGCCTAAGGGACGCCTGGTAGAAGTTGCATACAATGACCATAACTTACACCTTCTATTCCCACGTACACCGTATGCAGTTGCAGATCGATTACATACTATTGAGCAATACTCTAATGGGCCTGACCTGAACAGAGAAATCAGGCCATCTCGATATCGGACCATGCTCCAGTCATTGTCCAGCTGGAGACAGGATATAGGAGATTCCCAGGGAACTGGAGGCCACATTGTGAGAAGTTGGCCTGATGTATGATGTCACTAGTTCTAGTGTACACCTTATATCAGTCCAAACAACCCTTATGGTGATTGGTTGTAAAGTCAACCTTATAAAGCAGCAATCCTAGTGGTAGCATGGACAAGAGCAGTCTTAGGCTAAACTCTGAATGGCATGTGAAGCCAGCTGTGATACCATATATAATACCTTGAATACCAAATGAAAGGACACCACAACAGATATATATATAAAATAAAGTGTATTTATTCTAGTCAAACCCTCAGCACTCTTTATGAGATTCGAGGTAAGTACAACACAGTCTTATTTAAGCATACATTAAGTCACACAGGTAAGTAATACAGTTAGGCCCTAGGGGCCACGCAAACCATATACTAAAGAAGTGGTATAAGGACCACTGTCACGGAAATAGAATAGGCCTAGGCCTAGGGAATCGCTGGGGCTACACTACACTACCAACAGTTAGGAAGTGGGAGGCCCACGGGATTCAGGTGCAGAGTGGAAACACTCACGCGTAATGCGTATAATCGATAGAAATAGTACAGTTTTGAAATAAGCAGTTTAAGGACACTTCTGAGGCAACTAGAGAGTCGAGACTCAGAAACTAGACCCTAGGATAGTCACTACCCTTGTGAGCACCGAAGTACCCAAGTTACCTAGCCCACAGGCTGCGGGTGCATAGGTGTGAACTTGCGTCGGGTTTCGTCGTGGACTTCTATGGATGCCTGAAGGAAAGTTGCTGACAGGCAGTCAGTGCAGAGTGTCCGGTGGATCCCAAGGCCGGGATCAAGAAGAAAGGGGTACCTGCAAGCAGAAGGGACAGAGTCAAGGTCACTAGTCAGTCACCACGTGGAACCAGGAAGGAACCAGGCGATGTCGTGAAGATTGCAGGTGAAAGGTGAAGCTTGTCGCTGCAGCCACGGGTACCAGGAGACGTCGAGGACGACCAGGACCAGGAGGCGAGCTGTCCCACGAAGGCTCTTGCTGTCGGCGGCGTCGAAGTCAAACTAGGACTCACCAAGCCTTGGCAAGTGGAACCCACGAAGAACAGAGGACTTGCTTCTGGTGCAGACCAGGAAGGTCTGGGGTGCTTCTCTTTTGCAAAGAAGCGGGAGCCAGTCTGGAGGAGCCAAACCAGCGGTGAAGATTTCAAGGTGTGTCGTCACAAAGGCCGCTAGCCAACGGGCAAGCAACCGGACAGACGCGGCAAGCAGGAAAATGCAGAAGGGCCCCACGCAGGACTCGTGGAGTGTGGGGGGCTGATCTTCGGTGCAGATGGTGCTTGGGGTTGGGGCTTCTCAATCCCCGGTGCACAACTTCGAGGGCACCTCAGAAGCTGCGCTGGAAGATACTCGCCACTTTTCCCAGGTAGCCGGTCCCACGTCTCTCGTCGCCTCCACGGATCTCAGCTCGGCTGTGGATGTGGATCAGGGTCGGAGAAGTCTGGAAGTCAAGGCTCTGGTCGGGCTCTGCAGTCGGTCCCTCGTAGAACTTCAGCAAAGCAAAGGGTAGTCTCTTGATGGTGCCTGTTTGCACAGGGTAGCCACTCCTTGGCCACAAGGGAGATTCTTCAGTCTTCTTCTTTCGTCGAATGTCGAAGGTCCAGAGTTTCTATTCAAGTTGGAGGTTCAGGATAATCTAATCTCCTGGGGCCCAGCTACCACTCTTATACTAATCTGGGGGGCTGGGTTGCCTGCTAGGTCACGCCTTATGGGTGGGACCTGGGAGGGGGGTGGTTACACCCCCTTCCCTTTGTCCAGTTTCGCGCCAGGACTGGGGCTGGTGTGCCCCAGCACCGGTTTGAACTGGACTATGCATGGGACACCTTGTGTGCCCCAGGCAGTGTCTCGTTTCATTCATCCCTCCCTGCCCCAATACACTAAGGCCTGTCTGGGGTGGTGCTCGCACCTCCCAAGGCAGGAAACCTATTGTCCAAGCCTCCCTTGCCGGGATCACTCCCAGCAGCAGGAGGTCAGACTTGTGTCGTGGCAGCAGCATCCATTTTGTGATGCTGGGGCTCTGGTTAACTTTAACCGGGTAAGTAGGTTACAACATGTCTTCTCCCTCTAGAAGGGAGGGATAATATCCTCATCCCCAGAAATGGGATGGGGGTATTATTCCAAAGTGTTAGACACCTTACACGACATGTTTTGATAAAGCCAAATCATAGTTACCATAACCGTTTAAGATTATAAGGCACTTTAAGAGTATATGGTAGGCTATATCATAGAACAGCTATAAGGACATGGTTCCGAAAGCTGCAGACAGGCTCAGCTCATGCTAGAGCACCATCTCACATGTTACCAAGCACTCTGCCTCCAGGATTGTTAAGGCCTGCCATAGGAGTGGCTGATCGGTACACATGTGTCTATATAAGATAGGTATAGGAATACTACACCCAAGCAAGGGGTGATTACACGACCTTGCCCCAGCTGAGTGATCAGCCAGTTGTGTCATAATGGAAGGCCAGGCCAGGGGTGGCATAATACATGCTGCAGCCTCTGGTAGGCCTAGGGTACACCTATGCCCTGGGTACCTAAGGTACACTGTACAGGGGCCAATAAGGTGATCCTATCCAAATGGGTTATGCACCTAAAGTACATAGTATCAATTTAGAGAGAGAACAGCAGGGCAGTGGGTCTGATTAGCAGGCCCACAGCCACATCTAAGTCGAAAACCAGTAAAGCAAAAGCAAAAAGTGGGGGTGAACATTGAAAGCAGACCCTACTCTCCTACACACATCAATCCCTACTTAGAGATCTGGATGTTAAACATGAAAAAGTCCTCCAGGTTGAAGAATATTTTGAACGCAATGAGGGAGGGAAGGTTCCCATTCCTGGGGTATGGGATGCATTTAAACAAATATGAGGGGCAATTTTATAGCAAAAGCCCCAGATCGTAAGCGGCTTTGCAGACTAGAAGCTCAGAAACTTGAGGTGAGGAGGAAATAGGCGAGCTGGAACAAAAATGGCTGCAGCAGCCATCCCACCAGAATACTCAGACATTAAAAGTGGCCAGAAGGCAATTGCACATGCATTATACTAACAAAGCAGAACTCTCCCTACTCCACCTCAAGAATCGAGCGTACGTAACAGGGGACAAAGAGGGCACTCCCTAGCCCAACTTTTGAGAGGCGAAAAAGAATATATAGCAGAGATAGTTTCGGCCTCTAGGTCCCAGATAGTAGAAGATGAGGGCATAATTAACAAATTCTGCACTATCTACAAAAACATCTAAAGAGGACCCTCCCCGCCACCTCCACGGTAGACAAAGAGGGCTTCTTATGCAGGATACAGCTGACTACCCTGACAGACGCCCAAAGGGAATTGCTGCAGGGTCTGATCCTCCTTAAGGAAGTCCAGCTAGCGATTAAGGGTCAGATGTACAAAGCGTTTTTACGTTGGCAAACAGGCTGATTCGCAGAATCAGCCCGTTTGCGAACGCAAAAAGGCTTTTTAAAATGTACAATGTCCTATTTGCGATTCGGTAACCTATTACCGAATCACAAATTCGGTTTGCGATTTGGTATTAGGAAGGGGCATGTTTAGGGTGTCCCTTCCTAATACCGAATCGTAGTGGTATGTGTCAATGTTATGCGACCAAAATACAGTCGGAAAACGTTCACATTTTACTGCCTACATCAAGCAGGTGGTAACCCATTTGCAAATGGGAAGAGGTTCCCAAGGGGGTTGTTTGTGAATGTTTGTAAAAACACTTTTTTGAGAGTACACTCTTAAAAAATTAAAAGAAAACCCTTATTTTTCTTGTTAAACACATCCAGTTTTCCCTTAAGGAAAACAGGCTGCATTAAAAAAAAAGAAAATAAAAAGATTGCTTTATTGAAAAAGCAATCACAGATTTTTGTGATTCCCAATGGGTCGCAAACCGTGACCTACCACATTAATATTCATAAGATAGATCTATTTGCGATGCACTGAGAATCACAACGTGTATAAAACACACACTTGTACATCATTGGTGTTTGTGATTACAAAATAGCGAATTGCAAAAATGGATATTTGGTAATCGCAAACGATTACCTATGTATATCTGGCCCTAAGTTTCTAAAAACCCAACAAGACCCAGGGTCCAGATGGCCTTACGGCTGTGCCACAGCAAAGGTCATAACCCAAACAAAAGGAGAGGCAGTGGTGATAGTCATCTCAAAATCTAATAAAGATATTAAGCATTGTGCCTCATATAAGCCAATAGCCCAACTGAATATTGATTCCAACCTTTACAGAAGATCTCGCCTGAAAGAGGTACTCCATACACCAGGCCCATGAAAACATACGAACAACCATCCACCTGATAGAGAAGGCCCTCTCCAAACACATACTAGTGATACTATTTTCATTGGACACGGAGAAGGCTCTCGACAGGTTGGACTGGACATTCCTGTGGTTTACTCTTCCGAAAATGGGATTGGGTCCTGCGTTCCTCCAGATTATATGCTTGAATTATACCAACCCAGAGGTTAGGGTCACTTTGAATGGATATCTATCACAGCCATTTCCAGCTAACTGGAGGCACCAGACAGGGATGTGCCCTGCCACTGCTCCTTTTTGTTCTGTTTATAGAACAATTGGCATGCCTAATTGGACAGTAAAAGGGATCAAATTCGGACAGCAAGAATTTCAAATATCCCTCTATGTCAATGACATTCTCCTGACCCTGGGAGCCCCAGACACCTCAATTCCAGGGATAGTGAACCTCACAGAAGCCTTCCAGACAGTACGTGGCTATAAGATCAACTAAGATTAATCTGAAATACTCAATCTGACTCTCGCAACACAAGAGGCAGAAAGACTGTCGCCCCACTTTCAATTCCGGTAGGCCAAATCTTCAATGAAATATTTGGGAGTCCACATTATATGCACTGTAGGAGACCTCTATGTCACCAACTACACACATCTGATCAATGCCATCACTAAAGAGCTCCAGACCTGGGGAAATCTGATCCATTGGTTCAGTAACATCAACGTGATTAAAATGAACATGCTGCCACACCTCCTATACAATCTTCAGGACCTTCCAAATTGCAAGATCTCCCCCATCTCAAACATATTCAACAAAACCTAATGAAATTTATCTGGAGGGGTGGAGCATAGAGGCTTCCTCAGTAACGTATGCACCAATTGAGAGTGGTGGGGGCCTGGCAGTCCCGAGCATCTCACATTATTATGCAGCTGCACAACTGTGGATGGTATTGAACTGGTGCACTATGCTCTCCAGGAAAAACCAGTGCCATAGTACGGAGGCCCCTATGAAAGCTAGTGGGGCAGGAGAAACGACAAAGACCCCCAAATGCCTACATTAGCACCCTGGTCACCAAAAACTTAAAGACATAGAATAGATTTGCACACACACCATTCCTAATAGATTACGCTTCCTCCTACACCCCTATCCACCATAATCCGGCATTCTTTCCCGCCCTCGAGGGCAGTGCTTTCCATTGATGGAGAAGAGATGGCTGCACAATGATTGCGGACATTAATGACACCGTCCCACCAAAGACGTTCCAGCAATGTGTGGCTTTATACAACATCCTCAAAACTGAGAACTACACTGTACCCAAATATGGCACTGGGTCATGCAACCACAAATCCGGTTAAGAGCCAGTTGAGCTAAAAGCCCATTTGAACAACAGTTGCTTAAATTCATCGGTACACGGGCCACCATCTTGACACTACACAAGATTCTTTTGCCACACGATGCCCCTCAATCTTGGCGACATAATAGAGAATGGAAACGCATGCTGGGAATCCAAGTGACACAGAGAAATGTGATAAATTGCAAAGGGACATACACTTCTCCTCCATTTCCTCCTTGGCGCGGGAATTGCATTACAAAGTATGATTTGGATGGGACTACTCTGATAAATTACACTGTATGTATCACAATACCTCCTCTAGATGTTGGGGCTGTATGTGGCTCTAGGAGAAGCACTACATATATGAAGGACATGTTCAGTGCTCAAGCTGTACTTGGAGGCCATTTCTAAATTACTCCACAAGGTCCTACCTTTTCTGCTACCCACTACGCCAGAAGTGATGTTCCTTGACCTGAAACGCCTCAATTTGACACAGAAGTCTAAAGATGAATGGCACATATGCTAGAAATCACTATGCTAGCACAACACTAGAAAAAAAACAAGAAAAAACAGTTTGTCCTCCACTCATACACTGGCACCAGAGACTGTGGGTTATTCTGGAGATGGAGCGCTTGACATGCAATATCCATGGGTCACACTTGGCCCTCGAAGCAAAATGGAAACCACTAGTCCAGCAGCTGAACGGAGGCCTGCTTAGGAAGGCCCTCCACCCCCTGTTTGAAGGTGCCAAATCTTTTTACTGACACTCACAAGGTGAGCCCCCTATAATCAGCCTAGACACAGTCATCATTGGGACCTACTAGGGCATACAGGGACACCGGACAACCTATTACGGATAATTTCACTTTCAGGTGGCCACGTTGGGACAATTCATCTTTCTGTAGTTGGGGAGGGCAGAAGGTGGGTAGCGGGGAAGTTGGCAAACAAGCAGATAATGTACAGAGGGACGGTAATAGGTGCCATTTATATTGATTGGTCTGTTGTGCTCCCTGTACATTTTTAGCCAACTGTGCCTGAGGCCTGCATTGCTCTGTTGAATACACCATCATTGATTGCAATGGAAATGCCTACTTTGTTTTGAAGAAAAAAAAAACAATGAAATGTTCTAAAATAAAAAAATATATATTTCAGCAGGAGAAAGCTTGTGCATAGGAGAAAAAAACTCAAAATGATTTCAAGCCGTAAAGCATGGATTGAAAAAAGAGAACATACACTCATCATAGGAAAATACACTATATTAAATAAACGTAGTCATGGATTTAAAAAACAAACTTTCATATATACATTTATAACAAGACAACACAAAATAATTAAAAACACTTACAAATCTTGCTACATGATGAGGTACTGAAGTGTGACCGGTTTAAAGCATCAGAATTTGTAACTTTAAGGATACTAGTCAAGTAATTCATACAACTATACAACATCCTGCATGACCTCGGAAGGTGGAGGTAATTTCCTCTGCATCACTGGCATCCAAGTAATATTCTGGACTCATGACCCCTTGTCTATGGGGTCACGTCTGAAGGGTAAATGTATATTCATTGCGGCCACCCCTGCTCAGGACCCTATGTATTGTACGAGTTGCAATTTTGAGGTCAATGCACCTTACCTTTGAAATGTAGTGAGACACTGAGTATGTGAAGAACTAATCTATATCACCCTGCCCTTCTGGGAAACGGGGTAGATTCAATAACAATGTATTAGTGGTTTCAAAGGGTGGTTGTTAACCCCTACAAGATCGAATTCCGCTAAAACATTATAGTGTGAGCATTAAGGACACAATGCGGAGCCTTTTTATCGTGTGCAACGGACACAACTATGCACAGTGTTTGACTGCAAATGAGTTTCTATGCAGGATTTGCTAATCTGATGGACGTTTGAAATACAGCACATAGGACATCCTTACCATTGCCCCTTGCATAATCCCTCTAAAATGGTGGTAGATGTGACAATTCGGTTGCTTCCAATACAGCAATAAACTGCTGATACTTTGATGACCAGGAAACTGGAAAAAAGCAGCTCTTGGAGACCAGTGCACTGCAGCCCACTGCTTTTTGCAAACTGTGTCAATGCTGATTGCATCCTCGAGGGCTTTATAGCCTGGACACTTCAGGAAACAGGAAAAAAAGACAGATAGACATATAGACGACAGGGGAACAGAAGCGTGCATTGAAGCAGCAGCTTTTGGGTGTTGCTTTAAGTATGGTGTGTTGACCTTGTTTCAACAGGAGTCCCTTGTGCTCCATAAGCCCCAGGTAAATCCTTAAGCCGACGCCATTGGTATGATGCGCCTGACCGAGCAGAAGGGGAAACTGCTTCAGGCTCTCATTTCAGTGTCTCCAAATTTCCCTGGGCTGCACTGCCGCTCATATGTTGTAGTAGTTGTGAATCCCTGGTTTTAACTATTCCATACCTTATGTGACATAAATTCATTTTTTACAGTACACAGGAATAGTCTCTGCATTTCAAGGCACATCATCTCTGATGGTAGGTCCCTGGGTGGATGGATACAGAAGTTGGGCTCCACTCCGCGAATCATCTTCAAGTCACGCATTCCAAAACATTTCAGGAGGGTTAGGTGGAGCGGAGGCCCGAGCTGGAATAACAACACCCTGCCGTTGCAGTTCGCGCAGTACATCCAGTATGGAGTCCAATTCAATTCTGAACTGCTGCAGCTCTTGGTTCTTCGAGTGAGCAAGCACCTTCCACTTTTCCACTTCTTGTGTCTGTTCTTCTTCCACAACTGTGCGTGTCTGCCGAATAACCTGCAAAACAAAAAAGAAGCAACTTCTCAATATCAATAGTTCAGATTAATATTTGTCCCTCTCTTGCTTCACATTATACTGTTAGAAACGTGAAAGCGTTGGCCAGGTGTAGAGAGATGTGACTGGGTGATCCCCAGGCAGGCCTTTTAATGCTCCTGGCCTGTTGAGAAGCAAAGTTCCCAATACTCAATACCGCCTAGAGGTCGACTTGCAGAGTTGTGGGCACTTTCATACTGGCAACAGGCCTCGTGAAAGTCCATTAATTTTTTTTTATTTCTCCTGTAGAAGAGGCAGTGACCATATCTCCCCCACTCTCCGCCGGCCGCTAATGGTGTGGAAAAAGTAAATGAATGTATTATAAAGATGGCCTTCGCTGGTATGCAGAGAAACATAACAAAACTAGGGGTTACAGAAACATTTACAAAAACATTTCTTATACTCATTAAAGATAAAATGCATTAACTAAACGCCACTGTGAATATTATAGACAAGGTGTGTCCATCATAGGTCCAGAAGGGAAGGATCCAGGCCAGATTTTAAGATGACGATGCACTATGTAGTTAGCATTGTTTAAAATACCATAACATATGTTTAAAAAAATCTGGTATTCATCTGAAAAACAGCTAAAGTACAGTTTTAGTTCCAACTTAAAGCAAAAAAAGAACCCAAATTTGCCAGTTATGGTTTGCTCCGCAATCCAGAACTCTTACAACAGCAATGCAAACCATAACTTGCACAATACATTTAACACAGGCACAATACTGGGGTTCCAGGAAATGTTTTAAACTGGAGTGCAAACTAGGCGTGCCAGGGACCCACCGGATGCACGAAACATGTTGACCTTATTGCACTTTCACATCACTTGCACGGACTGAGAGCAGTGGGAGCATACCTATCCCTCCTACATATTTGTTTTTACGATAGGCTCCAGTCCCTTTGATTTAAATTGAGCTTCCGGACCCTTGAATAAAATTGTGTCAGGGTTCCGGTGAGGTAATTTTATCTTCACACACACACACATTTTCACGAGGCCCACACACCCGCATGCCCAACTGCGGCACCTCCAATAAAAGATCTCCGACAAGGAGCCCTCTCGCGGGGCCTGTGGGGAACTGCAGCACCACCCCCACGAGGAGCAACGCCCGATGATGAAGCACGACACCCGCAAGGGTGTGTGAGGGCACCAATTTCAAAAGGAGGAATTCCCCTATCTCTATTTCTATCCCACCTACTCTACCTCTAGACACACCTTATCTCAACTAGAGTAAGTTGCAGAATCTTTCCCCCTTTTTTCTAGGAACAGCTCCATCCATTGTGTTGACATGTCCTTGGATATTCGCCAGGCTTTTGACACACTAGACTGGGACTATATGATAGCAGCATTGACCAAATTCGGCATTCCACCAGGATATACTAGATGGGTGAAATTATTGTATACAGTACCCACAGCCAGGGCTCGTACGAGGCCTTATATTTCTAATTCTTCCAAAATCTCGAGAGGGACACAACAGGGATGCCCCCTTTTGCGGTTTCTGTTCATGCTCCCCACTGAGTCTGTTGCACAACTGTTAGAAAGTGGGTTATTAGTAGTGGTAAATATGCATCTACCACTGGCAATAACGCCAATAATTTATTCCTATGCTCATCCCTGGGTAGCTTGTCTGCGAGCAAGCAGGCTTAATTTAGGAAACGGGTATGTAAAGCATTTAAAAACACCAATTTAGTAAATAATTACGACACAACACACAATAAAAATCCAACATCAATTTATAAAAATAGGAAATAGTTTTGACACCAAAATGACAAAAATTCAATGTAGGAAACCAGAGATGAGAATTTTAAAAGAATTATCACTTTCTAGTGCTTAAAAGCCCATAGCTCAACTGTGGAACATCTGGTCATGCTTGACCCGGACTAAGTCAAAGTTTCAGGCTGACCGCAATGAAGCCCTGCTTGGATACCCCTTGCGGTAGGTCTGGGTCCAAATTTTCTCTTCTGACTTAGAAACTTTTCTGGAGCTTTTTCTGACGGGGACCCTCGGTGCTCTTCGCCAGACCGGATTTGGTGAGGGTTTGCCGGCTTGCTTTTCAAGAAAGTCCCAGCCAAACGCTGGAAGTCGAACCTCAGGAGCTTTTAACGGGACAAACCAATAGGTCAGGCAGGCTCGTGGTTGAAGGTGGCCAGCTTGGCTCTCGCGGTTGAGTCGGTTCCCTTATGGAGCTTTTTACCAAAGTTGCTCCAAACTTTTGGAACTTCTTCCTGAAGTTCCTCTTGAGGGTCCAAAAGTGTCCAAAACACAATCTAAGGGTCTGGAAATTACAAGATGGTCCTCGAAAGGTTGGGACCACAATTCCCACAATGCACCTGGACTTACAAGTCCACTGGATGCACCTCTCATATATTTATTCAATGTTCTCTTGGGTCAAGCAGGAGAGCACTCCTGTCCAATAAGGTACATGAGCAGCACCCCTGAGCATGACCACTTTCTTTAAAGTGTAGCATAATCATCTCCCAGAAAGCACCGTTCCTCCAAAACTCTGTATGGCTGAAATCTCAGCAGAGGAGCAAGAACTAGTTAAACCAACCTCCAATTTGGCTCACTTCCATACCTATACTCCCCCTAAGATCCGCAGATTCCTTCCTTAAGTCTCCATCTGGCTGGGTCAGAGGGGATGGGGGGAGATGGACCTGGCATTCCCTGCCTGCACTATTCCTCCTTTGAAGCTTCATCCTTTACAACTCCCTCCCCCAGCTCTGGAATTCCTGTGTAGCAGAGCTCCCTCCAACAGATAGCATCTCCTTGGATGAGCCACTTTCAAAGCAACTTAGCTAATCCTGTGAACTCTGACCAATCAGGGAGACCACAGGAAGGCCGAATTTTGGCTTAAAGGCAAGAAAGTCTTGTAACATTTTCTGTATACTTTAGGATAAAAGTAACAATGGCATATTGTTGGATTTATCAATACCATTCTCCTAAGTTCTTGAACGGTATTTTATTTAATGCCTATCAACATTTATAAATTCATAAACTACTGCCATGTTATCCTGTGGGGCTAGGCATCTATAATGGGGACTTTTGCCATCATCAGGGCTTATAAAAAAATCTTTTATAAGGGTCCTCCTCATAATTACATAACCCCCCCACCCCTGGGACACCTAGGGGAGACCCTGGGGGTACCTAAAATGCCACAATATTGTAGTTTAACACTTTTTAAGTGCCCCTACAACCAAATTTGAGTTTGGTCACAATCTCCATTTAAAAGCAGTGCTGCAACACAGGGCTGCTGGTCTCTAAACTGCCATGCCCTATTATATACTAGGGACTTAAAGGTAGTTTTAATCCCCTCTGCCCTATTATCTACCAGGGACTTATAAGGTAGGTCATGACAATTATAGGTGTACCCTACACATAGTGTACCCTAATGCACGTGTGTGTTTTCATTATAACTGTGGGTGCTTTCACATTGCACTGGGCCTGGGCCTGACAAGCAGAGCCGAGGGCACTCTCACAGTCTGGAATCCAGCATCTAGGGGTCTCAAATGGGGCAAAAGGTGGAGGGACACTGCAAACAGGTCCTGATTTCCAACAACAACTAATCAGACAGGAAGCCATTGCATGTGGGATATCCATAGTCCTCATGATACATTCAGTGTCTTTATATGCAGACTGCATGATTTTATACCTCAAAATCTCCAGGAAGGCTTCACAGGGATGGCTTAGCTACTAGCTGAATTTGGGGCGTTATCAACGTTACAGATAAATGCACACAAATCATGTGCATTCTCCTATGATAAAACCTAAACAGACGCTACACTGCCATTAGGGAACACCGTTATACATGTGGCCACACATACATTCCAGTATTTAGAGATTCAAATCTACCGGGAATCACAGGATCTGCTCAAAGGCAACCTCGTCCGTACAGTCAAATCACTGTGCTCCCAAATCGACCTCTGTCAGCGGCCAGGAGCCTGGCAGTGGCAAAGATAGTCATGCTACCGCGCCTGCTGTATCGCTTCATAATCCTGCCAACTGTAGTACCGGTATGGGCGTTTAGAATGTTGAACACCATGCTAGTTTAGCTACCCTGCGAAGTTACAATTACCGACTGATGTGGGTGGTCTGGGAGCCCCTGATTTTAAAGCATACTGTCTGGCTGGGCATTGGCTGTCCTACTGGTTAGCTGGCCATAATCTGATGGAAATCGGATACACGGCTTAAGAATAGGCTGGGTCACATGGCTGAAAAGAATAGGCCGGTTCCTCTCTGGCTGCTGTGGTCTGGCACGACCGTGCCTCAGACAGGCTCTCTCCTGTGCATTGCCTTGACATATTAGAAGATGGAAAGAAAATACACAAATTTCATGGTTCCATATGCACCAAAAATTGTGTGGTCTCCCCACCTCCTCAGGTACACTAACAGCACACAGACTGAGCCTGTAGGAACCGGAGGTGGTATTGACGGTGGGATCCTTATTCCAAGATGGTGTACTGTTAACACACTCTGATTTTGCATACACACATGGGCTGACGTAGGACATCTTTCTTACCCACCACGGTATCCTTTGGTATATACAAAGATACTGGGCACCTGAGGGGAGGGAACTCATGAACCACTTCAGGCATTCTACACTATGGGGCATAGCAGTCACCTAGTACGTTGGCTCTGCCAGGGGCTCCGAACCCATTTTCTGGCTCCACTTTCTTTACTAAAGGTTAAATGTGAAGTGGATATTTTCCTTGACCTTCCGGAGAAAGATTCGGCCACAATGTTAGCGTATCCCGCAAAATTCTTAAGCAACTCAAGATTTAAATTCATTCACTTTTCTTTTCTACATAGAGCATACCTAACACCACATAGAGTTAGCCGTATGTTCCCGTCGGCCTCTTCAGTATGCCCTCGCTGTCTCACGGTACATGGCGATCTCATGCACATGCTATGGTCAATGCCCATCATTGACCGCATACTGGGCAGAGATTTTGGCAACATTAACAGATCTGACTGGCATCACACAATGGAATACCCCAGAACGCTGTTTATTAGGACTGTATCATAGACCAAAGAGTTCCAAAATGGCATTACGGTTTATTGACTTGGCCCATTTACTGGTCAAAGCGACTAATAACTAGACGCTGAAAATCCCCAAAAGCTCCACATCTGATTCTATGGCGAGAGGAGGTCATTCATGCACTGGGGACAGGCAGAGTGTGGAGCGATACTGCTGGAAGAATATAGGGGGTTGCGAAGGACACTTATTTCACTCGAAAGGGATCGCCCTCTTGGAATGGTTCAAGTTACAGGATGAGGCTTCTGAAAAGGAGTAGGAGATATGATTATTCTACCTATACCCCTATGGATATCTAGCTCATACCAAGTCCCCTCCTTCGTCCCCCTCCCACTATTAACCTAGGCATTCATACTACCCCTTTTGTACATCACTACCACATACAGTCGTCAGCTCCCTCTCTTTAGCACCAGATATACCCTGGTACTCTCCTATCACTCAGCATGCATCGCAGCTGTCCCCATCGGCTTCCATAAATGATTCTTAACACACCAGTACTCTCATATGGGTGACATGGTTCAATAGTTTTTTGGGGAAAAGGGTGCAGTTTGAAATGCATTATTTTATGACAATGGTTTCCTTAACACGGACTGACATATAGATATTTATCTATATTATGTTTTGCGGACAAATACGATATACATTGTTTTTGCATAATGACTCAACTGTGTTATTGCAATGTGACTATCAAAAGAAATAAGGTGTGTGTTAAAAAAAAATAAAAAATGAATGGGTCAAAGTTTTCGAACGAATCCAGTTAAAACAATAAAAAAAATTAACAAAATAGTAACAAAATGAAGAGCTAATAAGCAAAGAAATCATAGTAACAATGGGGAAGAGTGGAGTAACAAATTAAGTAACTTTATTTTTCATAATAATCCAGGTTTCTTGGTCAGAATACAGCCCAATGCTTACCAAGGATTCTCATGTCGTTTAAATAAAATACAGTAAACTCTTCTTCCAGTTTTCAGTGAGGATTATCAAGTGGTGCACATTACAAGCTAGTAAAAGCAAATCGAGAACCCTTGGCAAAAAACGTAAACACTATCATTTGAAAGTCATTTGTTAGTCACTAACACTTACCCTTCCAAAGCTCACCCTTTCAGAACAATAAAAGCACTAGAGGGTTTTGCTAAGTGCACTCTTTTCAAAAGTATTTGTACTTTCAAACGCTACTAACAGACACAGCATTCAGAAGGCACCGGGGCACAGCAAAGCTTACGCAGAAACGTCTTCAATATCTCAAACAAACATTTTTCTGCTTACTACAATAGAGGGGAATCTCACTTTGCTTACATTGGGGGCATACCAGGGCTGAACACAAGGAATTCATTCAAATCTCGCACGACTGAATATGCATTATTTACCATTGTATAAAGTAGTTTGTGAGTTTTACATGTAGAATTTGATACAAAAAATGAGCAGGGAACCTGGCAATTACAACACAAAAGATAAAACCCAGCCTGTGCCACCGTCGCCATCTACAATGGAGAGAGCCCCCAGCTGCTCTAGACACTGTACCTCTGAACCCACTGCACGCAACCTGCGTCAGGAATGCTCTTTCTGTCCCCTTATGTCCCCAGTGACACGTTTTTCTGATACTATGTAATGATCGCCCCGATGAAAAGTTGCAGTTGCTGCGAGCAGAGCCGACAGTCTAGGTCCGTGGACCCTCTGAGGATCCGCAGCTCTTGCACTGGGCAGAGTAAACAAAGGTCATTCAGGTTTATGTTTCACATCTGGGCCCTTAATGCACGGCCTGCGGACTGTCTGCAAACCAACTGGCAAGATACACAATTTATTTAACTTTTCAAAGCCTCTTCAGCGAAGTTTTGTAATACAAGTCTCGACAAAAGTATTGATGACAAGTTTGGGATAATTCTGATAAGCAGCTTTTTGTAGCTTTCTGTCGCAGAGAGCGAAAATTCCTATTGCAGATGGAAGAAAAAGTGACTCACTTTCGTTAACATGGATTAGATAAATTCATTCCACAGAACGGGGAGGAAGGAGGATCACTGAGGAATCTGTGGCTTGATAGATTAGACAATAAAAAGCTTTACCGGAGGAAAGTAACTTTTTCCTCTGGTGGATACTACTAATCGCAAATTCCTCCTTCTTGTTAATAGATACCCAAGCAGTACTTCCCCAGGTTGTGGGTCTGTGGAATGGCTCAGGCCAGGGAATCCTGAATGACTGACCTGGCAAAATGCTCTTCCCACGGGACATGACTATCAACAATAATGTTTTGTGAACGTGTAAAATGATGCCCACGTTGCTGCTTGGCAAGAATGGCACACTGCACACCAGCAGCCTTTGCTTTGGTGGCGTAAGCGCAAAGGCCTTCTGAAGGCTGTTTATTAGCCAGCCCATATCAGATCTTAATGCTTAACCCCTTCCCCGCTCATGACGGAACCGTTCCGTCATGAGCCACGGTTGGCGTGTGCTCATGACGGAACGGTTCCGTCATGACAATCCTGTTGGCGGCCGCTCCGCCTGCGCGGCGCTGTTTCCCCGCCTGTGCGGGGCGACAACGCAAATGGGCGGAGTCATGACGGAACCGTTCCGTCATGAGCACAGCTCAACTGTGGCTCATGACGGAGCGGCTCCGTCATGAGCACAGGCCCACTGCGCTGCCCCCCTGCCCCCCCCAGCGCTGCAGCGGAATGTCCGCAGCAGCGAAGGGGTTAAGACAATCCATCTGGAGAGGTTTCTCTTTTTTCGCCTCAGAGAAACCCACAAAGTGCTGACCGTTCACCCAATGTTCCTTAGTGCGATCCGCGTAGAAATTCTGGGCTCTCTTGGGATCGAGGTGATAAGAGTCTCTCCATCTCTTTAGATGGATCAAGAGGTTAGTTGGCAAGGTGATAGGCTGACCTATGTGGAAGGGTGTGATGACCTTTGACAGGAATGTTGCTTTTGTCCGCAGTACCAGCTTGTCTAGGAAAAAATGGTATACAATAGAGGGAGAGACAGTGTTTGTAGCTCACTCACGTGATGAGCTGATGTGATTGCTATGAGGAAGAAGGTCTTCAGTGCGAGGAGGTGGATTGAATAGCTGTGCACTGGTTCAAACTGAGCACATATGACATACGTGAGAACCAAATTAAGGTCCCATTGAGGCATCACAAAAGGCTTAGGCAGGAGCATATGAATACGAGCTTTCCAGAAACACATGACAAGTGATAGGTGATTTGAACAAAGATGGCTGATAAGGTAGGCATAAATAGGCCAAAAGTGCTGATAAATTACCTTTACCAGTCGCTATAGCAAGGCCTTGCTAAGTCAACAAAACACAAAAAAATAGTAAGTCAGTTAACTGTTCCTGTAAATGTTAATTAGTATAACAGAAAGGAACACCATACAACAAACTTCTCCCAGCGTCCTGCGTAAACAGTTTTGGTGGAGGGACCCCTGGCTGCCAAGATAATACCAACTACTTCAGAAGGAAGATTGTGCAGTACAATTCCCTGCTGATGTGGCACTAGGTCCTTCTGAAGGGGCAGCAAGAGAGGAGGACAGGTGCTCACCGCTAATAGTTATGGGTCCCACACTCTCCTTGCCCACTCTGGGCCACCGGGATGTTTTTGGCCTGGTCCTTCCTGATCTTCTTGAGAACTCTGGGCAGGATAGGTAGAGGCAGGAAGGCATACAAGAGTCCTGAGCTCCAATAGAAAAGAAAGGCATTTCCGAGCAAGACCTGCCTTAAGAACTGCAGTGCGCAGAAGGTTAGGTGCTGTACCTTATCTGCGGTGACGAAAATATTGACCCAGGGCTCTCTCCATTGTTTGAAGAAGCTCTGTTCCACCTTGGTGTACAGCTGCCATTCATAATCCACTAGGCAACTTCAGATGAGTTAATCCGGCCATGCTGTATAAAGATCCTGCCAGGTGACGTGCAACCAGGGAGACGCCCTGCCTATTTAGGCACAAGGCCTCCTGGCACACCACCCACTACCCTACTTTGCCTTCTTTCTTGCAGTACCACATTGCGGTAGTGTAGTTTGTAAGAACCTGTACTTGTTCTCCCTTGATAATCGGAAGGAATGCTTTTAGTGCCTGTAACTCCAGCACGTTGCTGGGGAGATGAGCTGCTGGCAGACACCAGAGTCCTCTGAATGCCACCTCTACCAGACGACCTTCCCAACCCAGTAACAATGCATCAGTCATGGTCATTAGGTCTGGGTGGAACAGGGGGATGGGTCTACCAGCAGACCAATTACTGACTAGCAGCCGCCACTAAAGATCTTTTGCAGTCTCCTCTGACACCTGGAAGGAATCTGAAAGGTTAGTGCTGAGCTCACTGAGACGTCAGATCCCACTACAGTGCTTGCATGCACCACTTAATGTGGTCCACCGGCAGGATGCTGGTGGACTCAGAGCCACTCTTACTGAGACCAGGTAAAGGGTTGAAACATTGTCATCGTAGCCCTAATGTCCTGGACCTGTTGAGGGAGGGAAGGCTTGGAATAGCACGGTGTCCAGGATGGCTCCAACAAAGAGAACCATTGAGAAGGAGTCAGGTGGGACTTCAGCACATTGATAGAAAAGCCTAAAGGTGTCAACAGTGCGCCGTCATCTAGAGGTGGTTTACGACTGTTTGGACAAGCCCTTCTTCAAGCAGCCTGTCATTGATGTATGGGAAGACTAGTATTCCACACCTCTGTAGATGAGTAGCGACCATCCTCTTTGTGAACACCCGAGGGGAACTGGTAAAGCCACAGGGGAATTGGCAGTGCTCATGACCTACCCGAAACCGCTGGTAGCGCCTGTGACTTAGAGCAAGGCTAGGCAAAAAGAACATTCTTTATCCAAAAGTTAACGAGTTTCAACTCACTAGCTGGGGGTGTATTCAGGAATGCACTGGGTTTCAGTTGGCTGGTAGAGGCCTGTACCACCAGGTTTTCTGGAGAAAGATGCTGGAGGAGGAAGGCAGGATCTTCCAGTACAGGCCAGTGTTCCCTTGCAATCTGCCTATTCACTGGAAGAGAGGATCCTGGCTTTTCCCAGGTGCCCAACGGTGTGTTCATGAGGGCCTCGCTGAAAGGAAAAAAGAGGCTCTTGCATTGTTTATCCTGGGACAAGGACATCTATTAAGATGTTTGTTGTGACCTCAGTGGTGGACAGGGTGAGGTCTAAAACTTCAACTGCTCTCTTAATGACAGTGACAAAGAAGGTAGAGTCTTCTATAGTCACATTAGGTGGGGTGAGCCAAGGCCAGTGCCAGGTGATTTGTCTAAACCATAGGCGTCAGGCAGGGCTAGGGCTAAAAATAGGTTTTCGTCGTAATATGGTGTCATGGTGTCGTCATCATCATCGGCATAATCATGAGATTTCTGCAGAAGTGACTTGGGGTGAAAGTGTGGGTATAGGCAAGGTCAGTGTGACATCAACAAAAGTCACTCCAGGTTCGCTTCAGAATCTGACAGAACTATTGTCCCTCCCCCCTCTGGCATTGGTGGAGACGTCAGCGCTTGGGGCTGCGGTGTGGGCTGTAGCACCATAGGGGGCATCAGCATTGAGCCCGAAGCTGGAGGTCAAGTGGCATGGTCAGAATCTGGAACAGGTCTGCTGATGGTAGACTGACTATAGTTCATCACAGATCCTTGGGGCCTTAAGGTGCACCAGCGTGTTCCGGTCAGGTGCCGAATATTCTGTCCGTGGCCTCCTTAAACTCCATTATTTACTGCAGCATGCCATGGAGCCAGGGAAGTCGGACCAAATTGTAAGGATGGTAGAAATAAGTTCCGGGTGCGAGACATAGTAGGCGATCTTAGAGTATGACGTAGTGAAGCTGTGTTTAAGATTTCTTGTGCTTCTTCGATTTTTGGGATTTACTGGAGAATCTCGATTTCGATGAGGATCGTTCACGAAAAGGGCCTCAGAAGTGAGAATGCATCTGCACCCCTGACTTTGACCGGGATATTTCACAATGTACACCTTGGCCTCATGGTCTCGGATGGCCTTCGGGTGCATCTTGACACATTTCGCGCATAACGCAGAGACAGACTTTGTGAGGGTCCGTCACTGACATCTGTTTGTGTCAATAATGCTTGGTTTGAAAACTGTCGCTTTAGGAGGAGACGTACCTAGCACACTGGAAACATTTTTGAAAGAAAAGTACTGTTGAGTCTGACAGGACTTGAGAGAGCAAGTTCCAGATCTATGTCGGAAGGCACGGAAATAAAGGAACTGATGCCAGCGCAGTGAGGTGGGAATAATGTAGGGCCCCGATGGCACATTTGGGGCGGGATGGACCAGATGCAAAACTGCATGATGCCAACTACAGACACAGAAGGGAACTGCTATGAAATATCTCCTGATCCAGTCTGGCGCTGGGGGATTTCACAAGGTGAAGAATCATTGGTTAGAAGTATCCATCAGAATAGGAAATGCAATACCAAAACTCCCCTTTCTCTTGCTCTAGAAGGATATTCACAAAAAACATGACATGCCAAATGCCATGCAGACTGACAAAACAGCACCAAGGTATTAATAAACAAACAAAAACAAAAAAAAAGAACGCCTCTTTGATTCACAGTGAGTGTAACCATAACTAGGAAGTCACAACTTTCAGACTTTCTGGAAAGGGCTGAGTTCAGATTCATTCATGCAGTTCAGTCAGTTCTAGCGGCTGTGATTGCTAAACTCATTCAGGCTGTGTGCCACAAAGCTATCAGTGCTGTCATTTCATTGGATATTAAGGCCGCATTTCACACTTTTGATTACCCAAAAGTCTGAGAATGCTTAAATCCTGATGAAGGTGTGGATAGCAGGCTCAGCTGTATACTACATTTCATCCTTTTTAAGTGGATGTTACCGTCGCTTCGTGGTCACCGTTATGTATAACTAAATGGGTGCCTCAGGGCCATCACCGAGTTCTGCAATGTTCACATTTAAGTGTGTTGGCCACCCTTACTTTGAGCTGTCTGCTTCAATTGTTTATGTCTGCATGTGATAGATTTCCCCAAGAATCACTGCTACTAACCCTGCATCTCTTCATACAACACCAAAGACAGGTCAATTTGGCATCTCTTCCTGTTTAGAACAAACATTCTTAAAAATGAAAGGGCAAAAAGATCGTAGTAGTCACCCATAGCGATAAACATAAACTGGCATTCCCCAGTGTGCCTGCAGTGTCAGGGTAGTTTGGGCTGTCCCGCACTGAAACACAGAAGCTCGCATGGTTGGTTGTCCCTGCTGCCCATTCACATAGTTTGATGGTGTTAGTGGATGTGGACTGACAGCAGTGAAGAGAGGAGCTTGGCTTAGAGAATTCTGAATTTTCAATCAATGGTATCACACTGTTGTGTCCTACTTTAGTGTCGTGTGTCTCGTGGTTTCGAGTGTACCTAAGGTGAGTGTGTGTGCGTGCATGGAATGTCATAGTCTCTGTGACATTCGGGTTCTGGGAGTTGCTCTTAGTCTGGCTTAGGATGTGGAGGTGTATCCTGGCGCTCACCTGTTTCATACTTTGTTCTTAATAAAGAACTTGTGACTTACTACAAAGCGTACCGACCATCACTTCAATTGGCGACGATTGGGATTGGAGTAGCGGCGTGCGAAGGATTTAAAAAAAAAAAAAAAAACGGAAGAAGTCGATATTTTTTTTTTTGTTATTGTGGGTTTCCTTCTCAAGTATTTGCCATCGGGACGGACGACGGTGGACGGAAACAAGAAAAAAGCAGGAAAAGGAACTTGTTTCTTACTTGTCTGTCCAGAAGAGTCTCGGACGGTTGGAGGGTCCGCGCTGTTGGCGAGATACGAATCGCTGTGGAGATTCCGGAACTGTACACGCGAAGCGCTCCTGACGTAAGAGGAACATCTGGACACATCAGAAGCATGCGCAGTGTTTAGGAATACTTCTACGCAGCCACGCAAGGTCACGTTGCGTGACCCAACGTGGCGGCCATTTTGTTTTAATCAATTTCAGCGTTGGTTACCTAGCAACACGTTCGTACGGCGAATAAAAGTAACCACAAGGTGTTTGAAGTAGCGGAGCGCTGCGGAAACAGGTGAGATTGCCGGGGGAATACCCCAAATAAAGAATTTAGGACCAGAACTTAAGTTGCTGTTATAAATTAAAAAAAAAAAAGAAGAAAGATTGAAAATGAGTGAAGGGGATAACGAAGGAAATCCCACAAATATAGAGATGGCACATCAGAATTATTCAATAAGTAACCCACACACCTTTTGGGCAACAGGAGCAGAACCAGGTATAAAATGGTTAGAGTGGAAAGAATATTTTATTAACTATATCTCGGCTGTGGATGAAGCGGGGAAAATGAAACCAGAGCAGAAAAAGAGAATACTTCTACATTCCTTAGGACCTATGGGGCTGAAAACTTACTCAAGAATGTCCAAAGTGTCAGATGCAAATTTAAATACTTTTGAGAACGCAATAAAAGATATGGACAAGTATTTTGCCCCGAAGGTATGCATAGGTGTAATTAGGCACAGATTTTTTCAGAGGAAGCAAGCCAAAAATGAGACTGTTGATGACTGGTTAGATGATTTGAAGAAATTGGCGATAGATTGCAAGTTTGGTGATCTACATGATGACTTAATTAGAGATCATTTGGTTATGCATAATAACAATTCGCCTCTACCAGATCGCTTATGGGTGAATGGGGATGCACCACTGGAGGACGTACTGGCCATAATGAGGAAGTCAGAAATGTCTGGGAGATGTGCGACAGTGGTCAAGGCAGCAGAGAAAGATCCGGAAAAGGCGACAGAGGGATTATTTAAAATTCAAAGTAAAGCTAAACCAAATTTTCAACGTACGCAAGGGAGATGGACAAGTCAACCCATGAGGAGCCAAGCGAGAGATTTTAAGACTGAGGAGAGAAGATGCTATCGTTGCGACAGCAAAGAACATTTAGCTTTTAGCAAAATGTGCCCGGCTTTGAAGAAAAAGTGTGGTATTTGTGGATTGTTAGGCCATTTTAGCAAAATGTGTCGTAGGCGCAGCAATGTAAAGTACATATGGAATGATGAGGAGGAAGATGGTGAGGACGAGGAAGAATGTGTGAAGAGCGTGAGGGGAAGCTTCATGTTGAACATAGAGGATAATTCTATGGAGGGGAAACCTATTTGTGAGCTATCCTTGGGTGGAGTTAAAGTAATGGTGTATGCGGATTCAGGATCACCGTACACAATTATAAATGAAGAAATTTGGAAAGAAAAATTTGTAGGAAAAATTGGGAACCATTTAAACAAATCAGATGTAAATCCTGTGAGTTACACTGGTGAAAAAATTGACATGTTAGGTTTCAGATGGTTGACATTCCTATTTAAAGGGAGATCCACAAGAGGGAAATTGTACATAGCTAAGAGGGGACCGTCAGTGTTGGGATGGTTCGATCAAAAGGATCTGCATGTAATTCTTGATCCTAATAGTGTGGAAAAAGTGCTGATAATGGATGAGTGCAGTAAGATGAGTGAAATGTTGAGTAGGAAATTTCCTATGGTGTTCGGGAAAGTGCTAGGGGAGCTCAGAGGGTTTGAGCACAAAATAATACTGAGAAAGGATGCACAACCTAAAGTTCACAAAGCAAGACCCATTCCGATATTGATTAGGGATGAGGTAAAGAGTGAAATACAGAATTTGTTAAGCCAAGGAGTTATTGAAGAGGTGGAGACATCAGCATGGATTTCTCCGGTTGTCGTGGCCCGCAAGCCTAACGGAAAAATCCGGCTTTGCATAGACTTGCGCCATTTAAACAATAACATTGTTATAGAAAAGTTTCCTTTACCCAAAATCAATGAGATGGTTTCATCTTTGAGAGGGGCTACGTGGTTTTCTACCATTGACCTGTCTGCGGCTTACCATCAGGTTGTGTTGGAAGCAGATTCAAGGAGCCTCACAGCTTTTATTACGCCGTTTGGGTGCTTTCAATTCACACGAATGCCTTTTGGGCTGGCATCTGCTGCAGCAGTTTTTCAGAGACTAATGCACAGATTGTTTGGTGATGTTGAGGGTGTACGTTTTTTTCAAGATGACATTTTGGTAGCAGGGAAAGACAAACTGGAACATGATAAAAAATTGATTCAAGTTTTGGAAACTTTACAGTCAGTGGGGTTAACAGTTGAGTTAACTAAATGTAAATTCGGTCAGAGGAGTGTCTCGTATCTGGGGCACATTATAAGTGAGGAAGGGGTAAGACCTAAGCCAACATTGGTCGAAAACATCATTAGGTCACCAGCCCGTGTGTCTAAGGAAGAGATAAGGTCATTTTTGGGTATGGCAGAATATTGTGCGAAATTCATAAAGAATTTTGCATCAAAAGTGTACAATATTCGTTTACTTTTAAAGAAAAATGCAAAATTTGATTGGAATAAGGAGTGTGAAAGAGAATTTAGGGAAGTCAAGGTGGATCTTCAAGCAGTGAATGCTCTTGCTAGTTTTGATCCGAATTTAGATTGTTTCTTGACTACGGACGCTAGCGATAAAGGGCTTGGTGCTGTGTTGTCACAAAAAGGGAAGGACGGAAGAGAGGAGATTATCTTATTTGCTTCTAGAGCATTGTCACCAGTAGAAAGTAAATATCCGATCATAGAAAGAGAGGCATTGGCGTGTGCATGGGCACTTGAACATTTTCGTGCCTTTGTGTGGGGGAAACCTGTGGTGATTCGTACGGATCACCGACCTTTGGTTCGTATTTTATCTAGTGAGGGTACAGCAGTTGCTTCGGCTAGATTGGCCAGAATTTCAATGAGGATGAAGGAGTTCATTTACAGGATGGTGCATGTTCCGGGCAAAGAAAATGTAGTGGCGGATTGCCTATCAAGATTGCCCACTCCGTTGGAGGAGTGTGTGGATGATCCTTGGGGGAACTGTAGTATAGCTTTAGTACATGATTCTGGTGCAGCTGCTATCAGTAAAGGTGAATGGCTAGAGGAACAGTCTAAGGACGAGGTGTTGGAGAGAGTTGTGGAGTACGTTTCTAAAGGGTGGCCGAGGAAGGCGAGTATTTTGGGAGGTTTGCAATCTTATTGGGAGGTACGGATGGAATTGGTTCTAGACAGGGATCTGTTGTTAAGAGGTGATAGAATAATTCCTCCAAAAACATTGCATGGAAGGATTTTACAATTATGCCATGAGGGGCATTTTGGAATTGTCAGAACGAAGTTGATTGTGAAGGGGATGTTCTGGTGGCCAGGAATTGACAAGGAGATTGAAAGTTTTGTGAAGACTTGTTCGGTTTGTTGCTCGGCGGACAAGTCTTTGAAAACTTTAAGACCCACAATGAGTGAAGGGTTAATTCCGAGTTTGCCATGGGATACTATTGCGGTGGACATTTTTGGACCGATTGGTGAATTAAAAGAGTATGGGTTGGTGGCTATAGATTTGTTTACCAAATGGCCAGTTGTAGAAATAGTAGAGAAGGCAGATACTCAGTCCGTTTTAAGGTTTTTGGATAATATCTTTGTGATGGAAGGCTTACCGGGTTGCATTCTTACGGACAACGGGGTGCAATTTCTTTCTAATATGGCTAAAGAGTATTTTAAAAGGTGTGGGATTAAACATAAAACCACGGCGCTGTACAATCCAAGTGGGAATGGTACGGTGGAACGTTTTAATAGGGTGATTAAAGGGGTCATCCAAGCGTCAATGAACAAAAATCTGGATTGGAGGATACAAGTGCAAAAAGCGGTGTGGTCATACAGAATTACTTCTCAAATTCAAACTGTTTTGCCTCCTTTTGTCATGATGAGGGGTAGAATGCCAAGGAGTAAGTACAATCCAAAGTGGTTAGTACAAAGTGGAGTACATCATTGGTCTCCTAATGAGGTACGAGGTAAATTGGAAGAAGTACATGCAAAAACTAAAGTTTATTATGATAGGGTCCATGGTGCCAAGGAGGTGGATATTGAAGTTGGCGATTGGGTACGGGTCAGGAAACCGTTCAAAGTTGTTAAAGGAGAGAGTAAATTTGAGTCACCTCAGCAAGTTATGGAGGTTTTGAGGAATTCGGTTAGGTTAAGTGATGGGAAGGTGTGGAATTTGAAAGACATAGCTGTGATTGGTGGTCAAGATGGTGGTAATCTTGTGGAGGATCAAAGGGAAGATTTTGAATGGGTGGAGGATTATTTTGAGAACAGTAACCTACGGTCACAGTTAGGTGTGGAAGATGTACGGGAACATGAGGTGGTTCAGGAGGATGAATTCTGTCATGGGGGTGCCAAGGATACTTCTTCTGTTACAGAGGGGGAAGGGTCTATGTCGTGTCAGCCAAGCATGGTACCTCCACAGGAATGTGTCACATTACCTATACAGGGGGATGTTATTTCTGGTGATGGTGGCATGGGGGTAGGAAAAAGGAAAACGATTTTGCCTAGTTGGCTTAAGGAGTATATTGTGTAGTACTGTTGTTTTGTGCTTGGTGTTCTTTCTGTGTTTGTGGATATAAGCTGTTTTTTTTTTTTTATTGTGTTTGTATTTTGGTTTTGTTAGTTGTTTGTTTGTTGTGTTAAGGGGGGGGATGTGTTGTGTCCTACTTTAGTGTTGTGTGTCTCGTGGTTTCGAGTGTACCTAAGGTGAGTGTGTGTGCGTGCATGGAATGTCATAGTCTCTGTGACATTCGGGTTCTGGGAGTTGCTGTTAGTCTGGCTTAGGATGTGGAGGTGTATCCTGGCGCTCACCTGTTTCATACTTTGTTCTTAATAAAGAACTTGTGACTTACTACAAAGCGTACCGACCATCACTTCACACACTCTTAGTTATTCTCTCAAATTTCACTTTGTATTCAAGAAATAAAGAGCTCCTGCTCTTTCATCCTAAGTGAACAGAAGTGGATAACCAACAGGGTCTGCTTGGAGACTGAATACTGAGTGATTGGGACACGAAGGAAGTGCAGAGTCTGTGGTCATGCAAATTTAGTTTTTAAAATTCCAAAGGAGACTCTGTTTCGCTCCCTTGGGGAAAGGTCCCAACTCACCTGCTTACTCTTGTCCTGCTGAGGGACAGATGGAGACAACTTAATAAGAAAAGGAGTAAGAGAGGGACACTTGTAAAGAGAGACACTGCTAGAGAAAGACAGTAACATCCAAAGACAGAGGGGAAGAAGTAGGTGGAGATGGGCAAAAGGAATAAGAGGAATAAATAAATAAGAATTCATGGAGGGGGAAATTGGAGACTAGGGGAAAATGTAGATGGATACATTGAGAGACTGAAGAGGAAAGGAGAGTGACAAATGGCAAGGAAGAGAAGTAGAGAAAAATGAAGCAGAGCAGCAGTAATAGGACAAAGGAGGAAGAAGAAAGAATGACACAAATGGAAAGAAAATGGAGGAAGAGGATCAGAGGGCAAACGGGGGTAAAAGAGGAGAAATACATCAAGGGGCACAGGAGAAAAGGACAAATGAAAAGGGGAAGCACAGGGCTAAAGGGGAGAGAAATACAAGAGAGGAAGGGGAGAGGGGCAACAGAGAAAAGGATAAAATAAAGAAAGGACATTGGGGAGGAGGAGCTGGAAATGAGAGAAGAATGACAAAGAAGGAACAGAAAAGGCAGATAAATTCAGAGGGACAAATGGACAGCAATAGAAGGAGGGGGAAATGAAGACAATGGCTAGAGTTCAACAGGAAAAAAGGAACAAATGTAGATAATGGCGACATGACAAGGGGGAAGAGGGGCAATTGGATAGAAATAGGAAAAGAATAGAGATTACTGGAAAGGAGAAGAGCAGAGGAACAAATCCAAGGTGGAGGAAAGATGTAAATGGAAAAGAGGAGGAATGGGATGAATGTAGGAGGAAAGTGGAGAGTGGGAAGACTGGCACATATTGAGGGGAAACAGAAGAGAGGCAACATGGGGACAAGGAGGAAAATGACAGACGGAAAGCAAGAGGAAAGAATACACAGTCAATGTTAAAAAAAAGAGGAAACAAAGGTAGGAAGGGTAGGAGGAGGTTAGGAGAAAAAGTGAGAAGAGAATGAGGACTATAAATGGAGTGAAGGAAATGGGGTTGAGATCCAACTGAGGAAGAGAAGGGACAGAGAGCATTCTCAGATGAAAAGTAGAAGGACAAATGCAAATGGAGATAGACCGCTAGAAAGGAGGATCAAATGGAGAGGTGGAGAAGCACACATGAGGAGGAGCAACAGGAGGGAGAAATGAGAAGTACAGAAAACCATTAAGAGAAGATTTAGTGGGGCAAATAAGGAATCGAAGAGGGATAAATGAGGAGGAATGGGACACATCAAAGAGAAGACGGACAAAATATAAGCAAGAGAGAAAAGGACAAATGCAGTTAAAAATAGGGGCAAACAGCGAATAGGAAGAAAGTGACAAATGGCAAGAAAAAGTGGGACAATGTTGAAGAAGATGAGGAGACAAATGGACATGAGGACAGAGACCAATGGAGAGAAAAAGAATAGGGCAATGGAGAAGTAGCAAGGATCCATGTAGAGGAAAGGAGGCAAAATGGATAAAGACATATGTATTTACATTTGGTAACAATGACAGGTGGATACTCTCATCTGCTTGCACATTTCTCTCCTCATGACTTTACCCCAAGGTGCCCGACTGGACTGAGACATTTTTTTAAATCTCTCCTGCACCAATAAATGGTGCTGAGGCTCGTCATCACCACTATATCCCAGGATGCGACGTCGCAGAGCCATATGTGGCACCACCTGGTTCTCTGATGTCTGTTCTTGTCCTATTTTTCCTCTTCTCTTTGACAGCCTTGAAGTAAAACACTGAATAGAACCAACAGCAATACTAGTAAACCAGCACAATAACCACTATGCAGAGTGAGAAGGCTGATGGGTCTTTGAGGAACCAGCAGCTAGACTTAATTTCAACCAGAAAATAATTATTGAAGGTAAGTCTTTCTTCTGATGAATACTTCTAGATGCAGATTCCTCACCTCATGAATCAGTATCAATAAGTACCAGCAAGGAGAAGGGTTGGAGGGAAAGACGGCTAACCAACCCAAGGCTCTGACACGCAGTCGGAACATCACAAAATACATACTAACCAAGAAACATTGCAAACAGCAACAGCACTGAAAAAAGGCAAAAGCCTAACCCAAGGAAATTTCCCATCTCACACCTTAGAAGAAAAGCAAATAGCTGCATAACAGATATGTGTAAGAGAAAAAGCAAAATGCCTGTTGTGTAAGGTCCAATACTACAGGACCAATGGTACAGCAGGCAAGGAATGTCCGATGCCAGTAAACCAACAAGAAGTGAAAGCCAACACAAGGAAGGAGGGTGTTCCAGATCCTCGCGTCCCTAAAACACAAGGAGGCTGTTGTAATCTGACTTAATTCCCTTTCCCCTCTCCCCCCTCCTTTCCCTCGCTCGTTGGTTTGCCCTGTGTAGAATGTTGGAGCGGACGCTCCTGTTAGAATGTTGACAGAACGTTGGCATCTCACTTCGAGAGGCTGAAGGATCCGTACAAATAAACTACTTCTCCTGACTAATATCTTATTGGGAGTAATTATTACAACATTCATTTTGGCGACGAGCTGCCTTACCGTACGGGGGACGGTCCGGATCCTTCCCCCAGCGCCTTTCCGCCTCTCCTGGCACTGGATTCTTCAATTTAGCCGTCATCCGTCTGGTGTTGTTTTTACGGGGGTCAGCTTTCATCTGTTCACCACACAGCGGACTGTCACCGGAGCCCTGAGGCGTGGAGCTGTTCCCGGACTTTGCTGCCTGCAATAAGCGGTAGGCTGTGATGCGATGAGAGACTTGTTGTCCCGCCATTTGTTCCGTGCCAGTTCCTCTTGTGGTGCCGCTTTATTATAAAGAGAAACTGACTGTGTGCCTCACGTGAACGCTTGCTGTTGGCTCCGGTAAAGTCGTATTTTGACCGCTGTTGTCAGTGAGGGGGTTTGAGAGCACCTTAGACCCGCTTTCGGTCCCATGCAAGTTAGTCCCTGCTGTGGTGCCATTCGTTTTGCCACTGCCTCAGTCATCACGAGCCATACATAGTTTACTCACGTGGTGTACTGCAGCGCAATTATTCCCATGGATTGTGTTTTGCCGCAAGAAGTGTGTAACTGAGGGGACGTTTGAGCTGCTCTTCGCGTGGTGAGATACAGGTGGCAAGAGCTTCGTTTTCCAGTCAGAACTGAAGCGACGTCGTCTCCCCTTCAGGCATTTCCTGTTTCCTGCTGTTTCTGGTGTTTTTCTGACTGAACTCCTGTGAGGCTGCTCGCCAGTCAGACACTGCTCCCCGTTCCTTCTACGCTGCTCCCCCTGCTGGGGAAATAGCACAGCGCACCTTGATTTTCTTCAAAGCTCATCCTGCCTGCTGTGAAATTTTCGCTGACAGGCTCAGCTCACGTATTTCAGTGTTTTATTCTGTACTTTGCCCCTCAGTCTGTTCATTTCGTAGGGGTGCGGACTGTGGTTATTCTTATTATCACATTCTCCTCTGGGTTTTTTTTTCCAGTGTCAGCCTTTCCACTCGCTCTTTTATATTCCTCATTTCTTCTACCTCTTCTCCTCCTTCTGTCTTCCTTTTCCCTGGATCTGCGTTTTTCTTCCTATCTCCGCCATGTCTGCCTTTTCAATGTCTCAACCCCCTCCGTTTCTGGATGAGAGTGGGGATCCTATGATCCCATGGAAAAAATGGATAAATCTGTTTGAATCATACCTAATAGCAATTGGGGGTGACAGGTTTTCTGCGGTGCGGAAACAACATGTTCTACTGCATTACCTGGGGAAGCAAGGGAGAGATATCTTTGATGACCTACCGGATTCAATGGTTGAAGATGCACATGAGGGTGATGGGGGCGAAGGGGAGGCCCAACGGGATGTGTATCAGCTAACACTGTTGAAACTAGAAGCTCAATATGGTGACAAAATTAATATTGTATTAGAACGCCACAAATTTTTTATGCGCATTCAAGGGAATAATGAGAAAGTTATAAATTATATTGCTGTACTGAGAGGTTTAGCCTCAACATGTGAGTTTGGGATGTTAACTGAGTCACTAATTAGAGATCAGCTTGTAAGGTGTACCTGTAACAAGAAGATCCAAGAAAGACTTCTTGCAGAAGCCCCTGATTTAAAACGTGCCATTGACATCGCTAAGAGCATAGAACATACAGCTTACTGTATGAATGAGATGAAAGAGGCTGTGGAGGTAAAACAAGTAGCGGAAAACAACATACACAAGATCTCCAGTAGAGACCACAAACGCAAACCTTCACCGTCCAGCCCTGAAGTACACACTGCATCAGGAAATAAGTTAAAATGCTACAGCTGTGGAAATCCCAATCATCTGGCCAACAGCGTAAGCTGTCCTGCAAAGGGAGTTTTGTGCAGGAAATGCAAGAAAAGAGGCCATTTCTCAAAATTATGCCACAGTGCAAAAAACACTGTCACCCACATGATAAGCAGTGAGCTGGACCAACAGCAACCAAGTGAGGATATAGTTTTCCAGGTGTCCAGTTTTTCAGAAGGTAACAGCACTTCCTACCCCAAGTGCGAAATATTTCTGGACAACGTTATGTATGAGGTTTACGCAGACTCTTGTTCTCCATATACCCTCGTTAATGAAGCCACATTCCTGGCCAGTTCGGGAACAAATGTATCTAGCCTTTTACCTCCAGACATTAAACCAGGGGGTTATAATCAAGATCCCATACCACTGGTTGGAATGAGACTCATGAACATCAACTTTAAAGATAGATCAACCGTGGGAAAAGTCTACATCACGAGGAATGGTTCCAACCTGCTGGGGTGGAAGCACCAAAAGGATTTAGGAATCAAACTAGACCCCAACGCACCGGAACCTGTGTACCTGATCGACAGGGTCAACGTTAGAATGGAAATATGCAATCGATTCCCGGAGGTGTTTACTGATAAACTCGGACTCCTAAAAGGCTTTCTCCACAAAATCAGACTTAAAGCCAATGCCAGACCTATCATCCACAAACCTAGGTCTATCCCACTGCTGACGAGGGAACCACTTAAGAAGGAGCTGGACAGATTGGAAGAGTGCAAGATCATTGAGAGGATCGAGAGTTCTGAATGGTTGGCGCCCATTGTGGTAGCGGCCAAAGGGAGTAACAAAGGGATTCGTCTGTGTGTTGACCTCAGGAACTTGAACTCTAACATTTGGGTCGACCGACATCCCCTCCCCAACATCAATGAAATGCTGTCAGCCATCCATGGGGCCAAAGTCTTCACAGTCCTAGACCTATCCTCGGCGTACCACAAGGTCGCTCTTCATCCAGACTCTAAGCCCCTCACTTCCTTCATAACCCCACATGGAGCTTACCAGTTTTCCAGATTACCCTTTGGCCTGGCATCTGCGGCTGCTGTGTTTCAACGCGTCATGCAACACATTCTGCAAGGCTTGGAAAACGTTCTATGTTTCCAGGGCGACATCCTGATTCACGGTTCGTCAGCTGAGGAACACAATAGAACGCTAGAAGCCGTGTTGACCAGACTTAGTAAGGCAGGTTTCACCACTCAGAAGGACAAATGTAAAATCGGGGTGGAATCAGTAGTCTATCTTGGCCACACCATCTCGAGCGAGGGAATCAAACCTAAATCCAGCCTGGTGGACTCCATCAAACTAGCTCCTGCACCCACAAACAAGGAGGAACTCAAATCATTCCTGGGGTTGGCGGAATACATGTCGAAGTTCATCAAAAACTTTGCGGATCAGCTGCATCCCCTCAGAGAGTTATTGAAGAAAGGGTCCGAATTTATTTGGAATCAAGATCACCAATCAGCTTTCCAACTCATTAAGGAAGCCATCGTTGATGCACCGATTCTGAGTGCTTTCAATCCCAATGCCAGAACTACTCTCACCACAGACGCCAGCGCGAAGGGTTTGGGAGCTTCCCTGACGCAGAGGACTAACGGCCAGGAAACTGTGATCGCTTTTGCTTCTAGAACTCTGAGAGATGCCGAGCTGAACTACTCGACGATAGAAAAAGAAGCATTGGCATGCTACTGGGCCATAAACCATTTCAAGTATTTCCTATGGGGCATCCCGTTCGTATTGAGGACGGACCACAAACCCTTGATACCGTTATTCTCCACTAAACGGTTGGAAATTACCACTCCTCGTATATCCAAATGGGTGTTGAGTCTACAAGGGTTCAACTACACCATGGTATACGTTCCAGGAAGTGAGAATAGGGTAGCGGACTGTCTCTCCAGACTACCAGCGACCAATGGGAACCTGTTGGATAACCCACCAGAGGAGACCATCCTCTTGGTTGAAATTCCAGTCATCAATCCAGAGGAGTGGGAGAAATCCGTGAGTGAGGACAGTGATTTCGCTACACTGAGGAATTTGATAAGCAAGGGGTGGCCTGCTAACAAGCATGAGGTGCCAGAGTCCATGCGCCATTTTTGGCCGGTGCAAGACGAACTGTCCCTTGTTAAGAACCAAATATGCAGAGGGAGTAAGATCATTCCTCCAAAAAACATGTATGAAAGGTTAATACAGATTGCCCATGAAGGTCACCCAGGGAGGAGCATGACGAAAAGCAAAATCAGGCAGCACTACTGGTTCCCTGGGATGGATTCGCTAGTGGAGGACCAAGTGAAGAATTGCACAGCCTGTAGTAGTTGTGACAAAACCAAAATTGTCCGCAAAGCACCGTTGATCCCCGTGGAGGTCCCTACCGTGCCATGGGAAAAGGTGGGTTTGGACATAATTGGGCCTCTAAATCTACTTAACCAATCCCATAGATTCATGTTTGTTCTTATAGATTACCACTCTCATTGGATTGTAACGAGAATGGTATCTTCTATCACCACTGCTTCGTTGTTGAACTTCTTAAAAGACGCCTTTTCAAAGGAGGGCATACCAGGTGTCATAATAACGGACAACGGAGTTCAATTCACTTCAGAGGAAATGAAACAGTTTTTATCCACTCTGGCCATTTCACACATCAAGGCCCCGCTCTACTGTCCCAAAGCCAATGGATTGGTTGAAAGGGCGAACAGGATGCTGAAGGACACCATCCAGCTTGCTTTGAGCTCCCAGATTCCGGTGGAGGAAGCCATCAGGAAAATGCTGTGGTCGTATCATACATCACCTAATGCTGTATCTGGAGTGTCACCGTTCGTATCTCTCAAAGGGAGAAACCCGGGTTCCAAACTCACTCCCAACTGGCTAAATGGAGGAACTCCCGTGTGGGTGGACAGAGACGCTGTGTTGGAGAAAACTCACAAACACCAACAAGAGTACAAGCACAGGTACGACAAGCGTTGGGGAGTTTCACAAAAAAAATGGAGTGAAGGCCAGTGGGTGGTGGTTAAGAAACCATCCCTGTCAAAGTCCAAATTCTCCTCGTTTTCTAAGCCACTGAGGATAACTCGGGTTAACAACAATTCAGTGGTGCTGGAAGATGGAGGCACGTGGAGTATGGACAACATAGCGAGGTGTCCTAGCACTGGTTCCAAACCTACCTATGAGGAAGTTCGTAGTCCTGAAATGCCTGATGGGAGGGAACTCAAAGTGGCTAGGGTACGGAAACCTCAGAGTTGGCAATTGGACTACAAAATGGGACCTTAAGCCTTCCTCCATCTTTTGGGTCAGTTGGCTGCTATTATGGGGGGGGGGGGGGGGGGGGGGGGGGTTTGTGGTGGGAGTGCAATTTTGTATCTCCTCATCTAACCTTGGTTGGGTGTATATGTTGTTACAGGCGCTCCAGGATGCTATTTTTGCATAGTATTGTTCCATCCTCCTGCCCCCTATCCTTGAGGTATGTTCATATTGAAATGTTATTCTTGTGTATTTCCTTTGCAGTAAATGTCATTACAGGCGCTCCAGGAGGATATTTTTTGCAAAGTAATGTTCCATCCTCCTGCCCACTATCCTTGAGGTATGTTCATATGTAATGTTATTCTTGTGTATTTCCTTGCCCCGCAGGGAGATGTGTTGTAATCTGACTTAATTCCCTTTCCCCTCTCCCCCCTCCTTTCCCTCGCTCGTTGGTTTGCCCTGTGTAGAATGTTGGAGCGGACGCTCCTGTTAGAATGTTGACAGAACGTTGGCATCTCACTTCGAGAGGCTGAAGGATCCGTACAAATAAACTACTTCTCCTGACTAATATCTTATTGGGAGTAATTATTACAACAGAGGCAAGTGCTAACATGTCAATCATCCTCAATGCCACTGCCAGTAACTAAGATTCTAGTAAGGTGCCTCAACTTTATAATGGAAGCAGCAGCAATGTTCCAACCATTCAGGGAGAAAGGGGAACAAAAGACCTGCTTAACAGGGATCTAGACTTAAGAAATACCAAAATAAAGGACAGCAAGTGTCACAATGCAAACCCACGCAGCAACGAGGAAAAGCATGCATGTAACTAGAACCCAAAAATCCAGGAGGGTCCGGAGGAACAAGGGCGAGCAGGATGAAAATGCATAGCCTGCCAAACCTGCACAGCCCAGTCAATAACTAGGACCAGAACCAAAATAACTACCCTGTAAGGCACACCCAAAAGGAGCATTTATAAGCCTGCATAATTGTTTAAAGGAAGATGCAACATATTCAAAACAATAGCAATCCCCATAGACCAGCAGATACAAACAAATAAGAAAGAAGGACCCAAGCTCATTGCCATTGACCTCAAGGTGCTATCACTTGGCCCTTCGCTTTTCTTTCCAGGTTGCCTGGCTGCTGAGGAAGAATAAAGCTGGTCCTGGAATATATTCTCACACAGGGAATTTCCCAAAAGCCCTTTGCCTCATTCTGGACTGCTGTACCCTCAAGGTGCTGGGGAGTTTTCATCCACCGGCTGCTCGTGCGGCCCATGAAACAGTGTGGTGACCGAGGTTCCAGCAAGTCGAGGTTGGGATTATTACCTTACTTCTCCCCTATTTTCTTCTGGCAAGACTGTAACCATCCATGAATCCTGCTAGCTAGGAATCCACCCACTAAAACTGGACTGGGGAAGCACGATAGCCGCACAAGGCCCCCCGATGATAATCCTTCAGGATTTGTCCTCCTAAAATGCCTTGCCCCTTGCGCCAGAATTTTACGAGGAAGGAACAATCAAACCAAAATGGAAAGACATACTTTGCCAGCCTCAGAAGCTCTTTGCAGCTGAGTAGCCTGAAACCTGACTAATTTGCTTCAGTGTCACCCTGCACTGAAATAACTCATTCAGAGGGAGTCTGACTTGGCACTTCACACAGGATTGCTCCTACGGGAGTAGTATAAAGATTGATTTACATATGGCTAGGTCCTGTCTGATGTGGCATGGAGGGCAAAAGAACGATAGACTGGAATGCAGCCTAGAGTAATCAGCAGTAACTGAGATTAATTCAAGAATTTCACCCATCTGTTTTTTGTGCATCTCAGTGCGACCTTCTCTGTGTGACAGGTGTGCCCAGACCTGGGCCCTTGCTCACAGTGTCATAGTGCCACAGGAGACAAGCTATACCTGACTGAAGAGACCCAAAGATATTTCAAAGTGGCCTTAGCTTGCTTTGTTCCCATTCAGAAGGAGCCTGGCCTGGTAGTTCAATCTAGACTGGTCCTATTGGAGCAGGATCAAGACTGACTTGCATATAGCTGTCTAAAGTGGCATGGTGGGCAAAACAACGATGGACCGGTATGTGGCCTAGAGTAATTACCAGTGACTGAGAATAATTACGGGATTCCACCCGTGACTTTTTGAGCACCCCTGTCAGAGAGAGTTAGCAGAAAACAGGAATAGGCAAAATAGAAACAAGACTACAACTTCCCTCTGGGTGGATTTGTCTCAATCAGCAACGGTTTCTGGGGACTTAAAACGGAGCATACCAATAAGTTCAAGAACTCCAACTGGAGGATACTATGGACCTCAAGGGATTCAGAACCATTTATGTAGTAAGTGACACATCACAGCTTAGAATACAGGGAAACACTTAGACAGAAGGAACGTGCCAAATTATAGCACTGCATAGGAAGAGTAGGCATTCCCTGATACAGGTTGCAAATGATGCTTTGCTGCACACATGCCTACTTTTATGGACTGCATCTTATTCAGACTCCTCCGAAGCAGTCCTTGACGCTATCATGAAGGGCTCACAACTTGTGTGATCGCTTCAAGCCTTGAAAGGACCCAGACAACACTAGCCAGATGGGGCAAAACATGTTTGCTGTCCTCAAGAATAGTGATTGTCCGAACACAGTGAACAACACTAAAGCAGAAAAGCGCAAGAAAAGAGAATAAAAAAAACTTTCACTCAAAGAAATTTTCATCTTAAGAAACTTCCATACATTCTTTTGAATCACTGAAACACATTACAGTGTTTGACATACATATGCAAACTGTTTTCTGAAAATTGCAAAAGCATATTAGAAGGTCCATGCTGTAAACACAATGATCTCTTCTATGGCATGTTACACTCTCCTCTCTCTCAAAAATGATGGAAGTGAGCTTAGCATTTATAATGGTGTATGGTAAAGTAATGAGCTCCTGTCAGAACAGTATAACAGGTAAAGTGCCCATTCACATCCAATATATTTTATTAGGAGTGCTGTGTAAAATAAAATGGAAGAAGCCGTAATAGGTGTTCATTGAATGCATCTGCCCTAGTCACTCTTTTTTTTGCCACCACAACCTTTCCCGCATGAGGGCTAAAGAGGAACATAGAGCAAGGTTCTTTAGCAAAAAGGTGAAGAGTGTGGTAAGTGAAAACTGTGTGTCTCCAATAGAGAAGTGACATGTGGCTGATTCTCAGGTGCAGCTTGCTGGTGGTGAACTTCTCTGTATCCTGTTTCCCTCCATATGACCTTATCAGCTGCTGAGGTCATCACCATGATACAATTTCAATTGTGCCTTCTGACATTAATGTTCACATGAGCCCTAGATAACTCACCAATATCAACTTGGAGAAAACAATGAAGTGCACGTATTACGGCTGCCATACATCAATACCACAGGGTCGATTGTCATCATATCTCTGGTAGGTGAACTACTCCAAATGAAGTAGTAGTGTATAAATATAGCATCATTGATGCATTCCATTGACATTAAAAGAAGATCATTGATGGTTTCTGAATTATACATCTTGAGGTGCAGCCAAGCTCAGAGATTGAAGGCTGGGATGTTGATTTTTGCCTCCGATCTTCTGAAGAATATCCGGGATGGATGGGAACTTCCTGTGTGAACACTTAGAGATGAAGGAGATACGTGAACCACCACTGTCAGGGCCACTCCAGAGCAATGAAAATCATTCTGGCCTTTGAGTGTGACAGCTTCATGATCATGGTTGGCAGAAAGGGGATTGGACGAATGGCGGAAAGAAATTTGCCTGACCGGTCAATTTATAGGGCATTCCCCAGTGTGCTTGTTCAGTAGAACCCCGAGGCCCAGCTTGGGCATTTCTTGTTTTCTATATCAAAACAAAAAGAGGGAGTATCCCAAGGACATGAAACGTTCTCATGAATTGGAGAAATGGAGAGAGATAGCACAGGAAAGGTTTTCCTTTTTTAAGAAACCCCTCACTCACCAACATAGTTGGTGACATGCTTTATCATAGGGGTCCACCCGAGTAGCTGAATGCCACTCAGGTGTGCTTCAACGCCTGAACTACAGTGGAGCTGTATGTGAATAATGTGTAAGTGAGTGGATTAAAAATGTCTTTATTGTACTCCCTAAGTATTTAATGTGGAGCAATAAGACAAGATTAAAACCAAGTGTGATACTTAAAATGGCTAGATTGACCAAAATTATCAGTGATAAGTGAAAAGTTTTTCGGTCAACATGTTTCAACCTATCCATGATAATACAAGGTTTTCGTCAGGACCAAATGTTAGAACCGGGAGGTGTGCACACGCTAAGGCGCACCCGTCCCTGGATCAGCAATTAGCCAGACCGTGTACTTACAGTGAGGCAACCTTTCAGCGTTCTGTGAAGGGGAAAAAAGGGTTTCTGAAAGAGATAGAGCAGATCATTACACACAGTTTTTTGCATTCCTACTGTGAATATGTTACTGCATCATGTTTTTGTTCGCTCTCGATTATTATCGGTGTGGATATTCTTCAGCACACACCATGCATGCCATATTGTTGTGACATAGTTCTCATGCACTATAAACGTGATGCATCTCTGTTTGGAGTATAAAATACACTCCTATCCTTCGTTATATACCCACAGTCATTCATTGTTAACGGTGGGTGTCATGCAGCTCTTTTAGTTTAGAGCATCTTAAAGAGTAGAGCGAGTGAGTTTACGATCATGCACAACGTGTACAACTGTACTTGTGCTAATAATGCTAAACAACATAGAGCGACAGACATTATGAAGGAGGAACCAAGGTATTAAAAACGTACAGGAAACTATATTCAGTTTCGCCCCATGGAAACCGTGGGGGGGCTGGTTATAGTTGCATTCTGTGGGGTTTTAAGTCAAGAAAATCAGGCTACCTAATGTTACACTACCTCCAAGGAAGAGAATAGCAGTACGCGGTGCCCACCCGCATTTGAAGTTACTCACGTTCTATAACACAAGAGCCCGCCGTAGAACCTGCCAGTGAACCGCACGGTGTCCCGAGGATACCGACGAGGTTCTCCCGGATGCTTATATGCCAAGTGTATTGCCTGGTTACCTCCGTGCACGTGATGCGGTCATGTGACAGCGTGTAAGTCAGGGGGGGCGTGGCAGAGAACGAGTCGAGTGACTCCGTGATTTATGTGTGCTAAGGGATGTAGGTTAAATACTCATAACCTAAATAGCGTTAAGGGGTTATAGGCAAATAACCAAGCCTTCAGAATATTAAGGACTCGGAAAATTGAATTACATCCGCGTTATTTCATGGAAGTAAGGGATACAGAGTAAATATCATAAGATTATATCACATTGGACTATGAGTAACTTCATGGAATGTGTAATTTCATAGAACTAAGGGATACAGAGTAAATAGCATAGCTTCATGACGCATTGGACAATTGGACAATGTTAAAAAAAGACTTTATTTTTACTGAGCACTGATGGTATAGGGAGTGGGACGGTGGAAAAAAACTATCTAATTAGGAGGTAGTATAACACTCTTTCCAACCAAGTGACAAGGTCTATTAATAAGCACTGGGGCATCCTGAAAACTAGATACTTAAAATGGGACAAACCCCTTTTCTCCTTTAAATGTGCAAGGAGCATCAGTGACACACTGGTAAACACCCGCCCCAGAGTTGAGGAACATGAACACACAGCAACAGTACTGAACGCTTGGGGTCTTCCTAACGTCACTAGCTACTACCCCTGTGGCAATTGTAGTGTCTGCCACTTAACATATGCTACCAAAACACTGACTCTTGAAGAAGGCAAGGTATGGACACAAAGGGCACACACTAACTGTAACAGTACCAACGTAGTGTATTTGATAACTTGCCCTTGTGGACTACGTTACGTAGGCATGACAGGGAGGACAAACAAAGGATTTGTGAACATTGCAGCACAATCAGGTGCAAACAAGTCACGACGAAACTGACTGAACACTTCCTCCAAAGTAACTACACCACTAATGACATGAGATGGACAGTGATAGAGGTAGTAAAACCCGGCCAAAAAACAACACAACGTTTATTTGAAAAGGAACAACGTTGGGTCTACAGATTATCCACCAACACCAACAGTCAGAATGATAGTATTCCATGGAATTCTGTCAAACAGAGGTAATCTGTGAGCCTACACTCCCGCTGTCTCTTTGTCCTCCCTGACTAAACATGCAGGACTGACTCATGGGTCACTATACCATCACTGACACATTCATGCTCGGTTAAATATATGGACTAACACCTACAACGTACATACACGCAAATGTTTTATGTAACCACAGAATTTATGTGCCTTAGATTATTGAGCACTACCTCCTCATTTTTCGATAGTTTTTTTCCATTCTCCCACTCCCTTTACCATCAGTGCTCAGCAAAAATAAAGTCTTTTTTCACACATCGTCCAATTATTCAATGCGACATGAAGCTATGCTATTTACTCTGTATCCCTTAGTTCACATTCCGTGAAGTTACTCATCGTCCAATGTGATATGATGCTATGATATTTACTCTGTATCACTTACTTCCATGAAATAACGGGGATGTAATGCCATTTTCTGAGCCCTTAATATTCACAAGGCTTGGTTATTTGCCTATAACCCCTTAATCCTATTTAGGTTATGAGTATTTAACCTACATACCTTAGCAAAAATAAATAACTGAGTCACTCGACTCGTTCTCTGCCACGCCCCCAGACGTACACGCTGTCACATGACTGCATCACGTGTACGGAAGTAACCAGGCAATACACTCGGCATATGAGCCTCCGGGAGAACCTCCTCAGTATCCTCGGGACACCGTGCCGTTCACGTTCTTGTGTTATAGAACGTGAGTAACTTCGAATGTGGGTGGGCACGCTTACTGCTATTCTCTTCCTCTCTCCCTTGGAGGTAGCGTAACATTTGGTAGCCTGATTTTCTTGACTTTAAACCCCACAGAATGCAACTATAACCAGCCCCCCCACGGTTTCCATGGGGCGAAACTGAATATAGTTTCCTGTAAGTTTTTAATGCCTTGGTTCATCCTTCATAATGTTTGTCGCTCTATGTTGTTTGACATTATTAGCACAAGTACAGTTGTACATGATGTGCATGATCGTAAACTCACTCGCTCTACACTTTAAGATGCTCTAAACTAATAGAGCTGCATGACACCCACCGGTAACAATGAATGACTGTGGGTATGTAACGAAAGATAGGAGTGTATTTTATACTCCAAACAGAGATGCATCACCTTTATAGTGCATGAGAACTATGTCACAACAATATGGCATGCATGGTGTGTGCTGAAGAATATCCACACCGATAATAATGGAGAGCGAACAAAAACATGATGCAGTAGAACAAGTTACTTACCTTCGGTAACGATGTATCTGTAAGAAACATTAGTTAGTTAGATTCCTCACCTTAGAATATCCCCAGGCGTCAGGCTGGATCCGGAAAGATTTTTGTAGCAATACCCCTTGCGCGTCGCTAGGCGTCGTCTGCGGCTCCGAGTCCGTCGTCGGCGTCGTGCGCCGGAATGACGTCGTCGGAGTACTTAGACGCCGCACTCGCGCGCTGACATCAGTTCTTATACATAGCTTTCCGTGCCAGGGACGCTGAGCCATGCAAGAGACCGACACTGGTGGCAAAAAAAAATCTAGGGCCTGAAAGGGAGAACCTGAACCCTAGATGTCGGTTCGCAGAACGGGGAGGCTGGGTGGGTCGGTGAGGAATCTAACTAACTAATGTTTCTTACAGATACATCGTTACCGAAGGTAAGTAACTTGTTCATCTGAAAGAAACACGTTAGTTAGATTCCTCACCTAGCAATACAAACCCCGGTGGTGGGTCTGCGAACCAAGATCACACCAGAAAGTCCTGGAGAACAGAACGGCCAAAGTGGCCATCTCTCCGGACTTGGCTGTCCAGGCAATAGTGCTTGGCAAACGTGTGCAGTGAAGCCCACGTTGCCGCCTGACAGATGTCCTGCAAGGGGACTCCCCGTCCCAGGGCAGTTGTCGCCGCTGTGGCCCGAGTGGAATGGGCTCTCAGCCCAATAGGAGGGACCTTTTTCGCCAAGGAATAGCAGATCTTAATACACAACACGACCCATCGCGAGATGGTCCGCTTGTGCACAGCTTTACCCTTCTTAGCACCTACATATCCAACAAAAAGTTGGTCGTCCACCCGGAACTGTTGTGTGCGGTCCAAATAAAAGGACAGTGCACGTTTTGGGTCCAGACGGTGGAGCCTCTCTTCATCTTTTGAAGGATGCGGAGGCGGAAAGAAGGTGGGCAACGTGACAGATTGCCCGATGTGAAAGGGAGTCACGACTTTAGGAAGGAAAGAAGGACGGGTCCGGAGGACAACCGTATCCGGATGAACCGAAAGGAAGGGAGGCTTAGCTGACAGAGCCTGGAGCTCACTCACCCGCCTAGCGGAGGTGATAGCCACCAGGAAGGAAGTTTTCAGAGTCAGTAGACGAAGTGGACAGTTGTGAAGGGGCTCAAAGGGAGCACACAGAAAAGTGAGAACAAGGTTCAAGTCCCACTGAGGCATTACGAATGGAACAGGAGGGAACATATTAGTAATGCCCTTCAGAAAACGGGAGACAACAGGGGACTTGAAAAGAGAAGGCTGATCAGGAAGCCTTAAGAAAGCAGAGATTGCAGCAAGATAACCCTTCAAGGTGCCCAGAGCAGAGCCCTGCTGGGCCAAAGAAAGAACAAAGAGTAGAACCTCAGAAAGAGGGGCGGAAAGGGGATCCACAGCCTTTGCTGTGCACCATGCCACAAATTTGTTCCACCGGCAGGCGTATACCGTCTTTGTGGAGGGACGCCTGGCTGCCAGAATGACATCACAGACTTCAGGAGGCAAGTCAAATGGCATCAACTGTCGCCGCTCAATCTCCACGCATGGAGGTGGAGGCTGGACAGGTTCGGGTGTAGGATCGTCCCCTGCTGCTGCGACAGAAGGTCCTCCTGAAGAGGCAGACGTATCGGGGGATCGACGGATATACTGAGTAGCTCAGGATACCAGTACCTTCGTGCTCAATCCGGAGCCACCAAGATGACTTGGGACCGGTCGCGCCTGATCTTCTTCAGCACTCTGGGCAGAAGTGGTATAGGCGGAAAGGCGTACAACAGACCGCAACTCCACTCGTGATGAAAAGCGTCTCAGAGCGAGTGCCGCCTTGGAAATTCCAACGCGCAGAACTGCTGACATTGCGCGTTCTCTTCGGTGGCGAATAGATCTAACCAAGGCTCTCCCCACTGCAGAAAGAGACCTTGCGCCACGTCCGAGTTCAGACGCCATTCGTGATCCATCATGCACCGGCGGCTGAGTTCGTCTGCTCTGGCGTTCAGAGAGCCTGCCAGATGTTGAACCACCAGGGTGATGCCCTGATGTTCCAGCCATGTCCAGAGGCGCAGAGCCTCCTGACAAAGGGTCCAGGACCCCACCCCGCCCTGTTTGTTGCAATACCACATGGCGGTGGTGTTGTCCATGAACACCTGCACGACACTTCCCCGGACAGAGGGAAGGAAGGCTTTTAGTGCAAGTCGGATCGCCCTCAGCTCCAAGAGGTTGATATGGAGCCGAGTCTCCGCCGGAGACCAGAGTCCTCTGATCTCCGCCTCTCCCATGTGGCCCCCCCATCCCAGGAGGGACGCATCCGTCACTACGACATGCTCCGGTTGGGGTAGGGAGAGGGATCTGCCGCTGACCCAATCGCGATTCGTGAGCCACCACTGCAGCTGGTTCACAGTGCCCTCCGAGATCAAGACGTGGTCGGACAAGTTGCGTCGATGCTGGGCCCACTGAAACTTCAGGTCCCACTGCAGAGCCCGCATCCGCCACCTGGCGTGAGGTACCAACAGGATGCAGGAGGACATCAGCCCCAGAAGCCGCAGCACCAACCTGACCGAAATCCAGGAGAGAGGCCGGAAGATGGAAATCAGGGCCTGAATGTCCCGGACCAGCTGTTCCGGCGGATAAACCCGGAACTGCGCCGAATCGAGAACCGCCCCAATGAAAAGGAGCTTTTGGGAGGGACTCAGGTGCGACTTCGGCACATTGATGGAGAACCCCAGCGAGTGCAGGTCGGCCGTAGTCTGGATGTGGGAGACGACTTGCTGGGGCGAGCCCGCCTTCAACAGCAGTCGTCGTGATAGGGGAAGACTAGGACCACTGATCTGCGCAGATGAGCTGCGACCACCGCCATCACTTTCGTGAACACCCGAGGGGCACTGGAGAGGCCGAAGGGGAGCACGGTGAACTGAAAGTGCTCCTGACCCACCGTGAACCGCAGGCAACGCCGGTGGGCCGGCAGGACGGGGATGTGGAAATAAGTGTCCTGCAAGTCCAACGCTACCATCCAGTCTCCAGGGTCTAGGGAAGCCAGAACCTGAGCTAAGGTGAGCATCTTGAAACGGTCCTTCCGGAAGAAGGCGTTGACGCTCCTGAGATCCAAGATCGGGCGTAGGCCCCCTTTGCCCTTCTTGGAAACCAGAAAGTAGTGGGAATAGCAACCATGACCTACTTCCGGCCCAGGAACGCGCTCGACGGCCTCTTTGGCCAAGAGGGCCGAAACCTCGTCTCGTAGAAGATGCAAATGATCCCCCGACATACGGTGGTTCAGCGGTGGCATGGCTGGAGGGGTCGTCTCGAAGGGGAGGGAGTAGCCCCTTCGGACGATTTGCAGCACCCACCTGTCCGACATGATGGAGCGCCAGTGGAGCAGGTGATGGCGAACTCTGCCGCCCACTGGCGTGGAATGGGCCTGAAAGCTCGGACTAGGAGGGCTTTGAGGCGGATGCTGCCGGGGTGGATGTGGACTGACCGTCACGTTGACCTCCAGTACCGCCTCAGCGGAATCCACGTCCGCGACCGCGTACAGGTTGGTTCTGCGGCCGGTGGCTGGGCGGACGTGAGGAGGCGCCCCTTCCTTGGCCACGAAAGGGACAAAAGGCGGAAGTTTGCGGCCGCGGGGCCGAAAGACCCAAGGACTTGGCCCGCGAGTCCTTGAACCGAGCCAGCGCACTGTCCGCCTTCTCACCAAAAAGGCAGTGCCATCAAAGGGCATGTCCACGAGGGAACTCTGGACACCCCCCAAAAATGACGTGGACCTCAGCCAGGCGTGACGCCGAAGCGCCACCGTGGTGGAAATCGCCCTACCCAGCGAGTCCGTGGTGTCAAGTCCACACCGTATGGCATGTCGTGCTGCATCTCGCCCGTTAGCAAGTGCCTGGGAGAGACGTGTCCGGGCCGCCTCCGGACACAGGGGCAGCACGTCCTCCACCGCATCCCACAGAGAGTGGGAGTAACGGTCCAAGATGCAAGCGGTGTTCAAAGACCGCAGCCCCAGACTCAGGGACAAGAACAGTTTCTTCCTGAACTGTTCCAACCTCTTGGATTCCCTGTCCGGAGGAGCGGACGGGAAGGAGGATTGGGACGTAGAGGCCTGGATAACCAGACTCTCAGGGGTGGTGTGTTGGGACAGGAAACTGGGGTCGCCCGGAGCAGGGCGGTGGTGCCGGGCTACGTTCCGATCCACAGGAGGTACTGTGGAGGGCTTGGACCAAGTGCCCTGGAGAACGTCGACGAGGGCCTCATTAAACTGCAGCAGAGGCTCTGTGGAGCTTGCTGTCGGTTGAAGCACCTCAGTGAGGACGTTAGTCCTCACGGCCACAGCAGGCAAGTCTAGCCCAAGGGCTTCGGCCGCCTTGCGCAGCACCACTGAAAAAGCTGCACCTTCCTCCGACGCCACAGTCGGAGGAGAGATGAAACCAGCGTACGGGGAGGTGTCCAGACCACTGGCATCCACCAGTTCGTCTGCCCAGTCCTGAGAAAGATAGGCCTGTCTGGCCAGAGGATCCTCAGATCCCTCCCAGTCACCCCCGTCATCCGAGTCCTGATACACAGGAGGAAGGGACGGAGCCGGACGGTAGATGACTTGCTCATCCAGCGGCGCCGGCATCGGCGTCGGTCGATGCCGAGCCGGCGTCGGGTCCGGAATGGGGGTAAACAGGGGAACGGCGTCGTCCGGGGACGACGCCGGCGGTGGAACCGGGGTCGGCGCCGGCGGAGGAGGCGTGACGAGGTCGACCGGCACCGACAGAGATCCAGGCCTGGATCCCTCGGGGACCTGCGACGTCGGGGCCGGAGCCGTCGACGGCGCCGGGGCCGGAGCCGCCGGCACGCGAGGTCACCCAGTCGAGTCCGCGGGGCCTGAAGGCGCGCCGGCGGGCGTTGACGGCGGAGCCAGGCCTCTCATGGCCGAGAGGAAGGCACTAATCTCCGCCGGCGTCGCGTCAGTCCCAGGGACCGGAGGGTGCCGCGGGGGTGGAACCACCTTGACCCTCGGCCGAGTCGCGCGACCGGCGAGGGGAGTCCGAAGAGCGATGTCGCTTCTTGGACTTCTTGGAGTGCTTCGACTTACCCGAAGAGCCCGACGAGCGATGTCGATGACTGCGGCTCCGCGACCGGTCCTTGGACTTCCTCCTGGACCGGGACCTCGAGCGGCGCGGAGCCGAGTGGCGAAGCTCGAGAAGCTTGCGGGACCGCTCCCGCCTAGCCTTCGATGTCAAGGCCTGACAGTCGGGGCACGAGTCCGCGTCGTGGTCGGCCCCCAGGCAGAAGAGGCACCGGCGATGGTGATCCGTCACCGACATCAGTCGATGACAGGCGTCACAGGCTTTAAAACCAGGCATCCTACCGGCACCAACAGTCGACCAAAAAAGTCAAAAAAGTTAGTCAAAAATGGACTAGGGGTAAACTCTTCCTGGATCGGCGCTTACTGGCGCAGAAAATAGAAGAACTGACGTCAGCGCGCGAGGCGGCGTCTAAGTACTCCGACGACGTCATTCCGCCGCACGACGCCGACGACGGACGCGGAGCCGCAGACGACGCCTACCGACACGCAAGGGGTATTGCTACAAAAATCTTTCCGGATCCAGCCTGACGCCTGGGGATATTCTAAGGTGAGGAATCTAACTAACGTGTTTCTTTCAGATACATATTCACAGTAGGAATGCAAAAAACTGCGTGTAATGATCTGCTCTCTATCTTTCAGAAACCCTTTTTTCCCCTTCACAGAACACTGAAAGGTTGCCTCACCGTAAGTACACGGTCTGGCTAATTGCTGATCCAGGGACGGGTGCGCCTTAGCGAGTGCACACCTCCCGGTTCTAACATTTGGTCCTGACGAAAACCTTGTATTATCACGGATAGGTTGAAACATGTTGACCGAAAAACATTTCACTTATCACCGACACTTTTGGTCAATCTAGCCATTTTAAGTATCACACTTGGTTATAATCTGGTCTTATTGCTCCATATTAAATAATCCGGGAGTACAATAAAGTTATTTTTAATCCACTCACTTACACATTTTTCACACAGTTAAAAAAAGAAAACAGCTCCGCTGTAGTTCAGGCGTTGAAGCACACCTGAGTAACATTCAGCTACTCGGGTGGACCCCTATGATGAAGCATGTCACCAACTAGGTTGGTGAGTAAGGGGTTTCTTAAAAAAGGAAAAACTTTTTCCTGTGCTATCTCTCTCCATTTCTCCAATTCACGAGGAAGTTTCTTGTCCTTGGGATACTCCGTCTTTTTGTTGTGATATATTGACCTAGGGGACTGGGAGTCTGTTCCCAACTACAATACCCTTACTCTTTTTGTTTAACGGCATTTCTTGTTTTCTCCGTCTGCAAAAAGGTCTAATTGGGTAAAATCCCCAATCAGAAAAGATGCTGTGAAGAACTGAGTAGTTTAGTATTCCTTCGTATTTTTCTTGAATGATTCAACTGAGAGTATCCGCTTGAGCATTCTGGGTTCCTGGTAGATGGACTGCTGTAATTGTGTGATTCCTGGGGATGAGCCACTTCCAGATTCTTTGTGCTTCCAGGGACAAAGGTCTGGTTCGCGTTCCTCTCCGTTTGGTCAGATAATGCATGGTTGTTGTATTACTCATCTGAACAAGGAGAGAGTTGGTCCTGAATGCCGGGAGAACAGCCTTCGAGGCTAGATGAACTGCCCTCAGCTCTAGCAGGTTGATGTAGTAAGACTGTTACTTCTGAGACCATATGTTGTGTATTTGAAGATGGTCCATGTGAGCACCCCGACCTGTTAGGGAAGAATCCGTCACTATGGTTTGGGTCAGAATGTTTTGGTGAAAATTAGTTACTCGGAGTAGATTTTCTGAGAGGCACCCGATTTGAGTGATTGTCCCACATGAGTGGTTGGCATCACTCTCTCTTCCAATTTTTCCGACAGTGGATTCCATTGGTCTTCCAGACATTGTTGGAGAGGCCGCATGTAGACGTGGGCATTTGGAACCAGAGAAAGCATGATGTCATTGAACCCAAGAGGGTAGAGACCCCTCTCGCTGTTGGATGGGTTGATTTCTTCATATAGCGACATTTCTGAAGGATAGATAATAGTCTCTCTCTCCTCTGAAGAAAATACTTGTACTTTGTTGGGAACTGCACCCAAGAAGTGCAGTGGTTGAACAGGATTAAGATAGATTTGTCGTGATTTACATGAAGACCCATTTGATTGGGAATCATTATGCTTAGTTGATAATGTTGGCTTGCTTGCTGATAGGAAGATGCCTTGATGAGTCAATCATCCAGATATGGATAGACTAAGATTTTGATGTTTCTGTGGTAACCTGCTACAACCACCATGCATTTGGAAAACGTCTGCGCTGCAGTTTGGAGCCTGAAAGGAAGGACCTTGTATTGGGAATGGTCTCTTCCTACAATGAACCGCATGAATGTCCTGTTTCCTGGCTATCGGGCTGGGAAAATTGGCATCTTGTAGATCTACTGAACATAGCTAGTCTCCCTGATGAAGTTGGGCGTAGATCTGGTGAAGGGCCAATATTCTGAATGTTTCTTTGCAAATCTACTTGCTCGCTTTTTTGAGGTTTAAAAAAGGCCTGTACTCATTATTGCATACCTTTTTTTAATACCAGAAAGTAATGGGAATACAAACCTGTCAATCGCAGGAGAGGGGAAATTTTTCACCGCTTGTTTCTGCAAAAGGATAGAGACTTCTGGTTGCAGTTTTTCCAGAAGGTAAAGGGATGGTTTCTTCTGTGGAATATTTGGTGAATGACATGTGAATCTGAGGGAGTAACCATGCTCTACAATATTCAGAATCCATTTGTCAGTGGTTATCTTTTGCCACTCTTGAAGATAAGATGTTATACTTGTCCCTACCGGTGTAGGCAACGGAGGATAGGGAGAAGGGAAGACTCATTATTTGTCAACAGTTGTTTTATGAGCATTGGTACATGCAGTTTGTGACCCAAACATTGCATTCTCATTCTTGTCACATTCATATGCCTGAGTTTGGAAGCTTTATGTGATCTTTGTTTTGTATGTCTTCCTACTGCAATGTTTTTAGTAAATATTTATGATTATTTCATTTTGGACAAATGCAAAAAGACACAAATGTGTGTCTTTTGCTTTCTTGCCCTAAGTCTGCTGGGTATGCCCAGACGTGGGTCCTGGGCTCACTGCCACTGGATTCAAGCTATCCTGGCTGATAAGGGGTGAAACCCCGAAACCGGTCCTAGGATGCTTGTTTCCGGTCTGGGGAGGACCTGGCTTGGCAGTTGGGGCTAAACTATTTCCATGAGGCAAAGGGCCAAAACTGATATGCATATGGCCAGGTCTAAACTGGGGTGGTATGGTGAGCAAATGAATTATGGATTTAACCCAGATCTCTTGAATGGGGATGAATGTTTTGATTTGTTCTGCATTCCATCCATCAATTGTGTGTCTTTTTTTTTTTTTTTTCGGCATCATACGTAAACTTCATTTATTTCTATGTACATTTGATTTTTGACATTTTTTACGTGAGGGACCCTTGTTGAAATACTAGTTGTTTTAGTGGCTTGGGCAGATGATTGCTCTCCTCCTCTGCCTCTTGACTGATGGCGCTGTTGCCGATATCTATGTCGCTAAGATTATTGTTGTTGTCTTGGAGTTCAATGAGGGCACTGAAACGTCTGGTGGCTGTAGCAGCGGTCATGGGCATTTATGAATGTCTCCTATATTCCCTCCTTTTCTCTAATCCGACAGCTTTGACATTTCTGAGATTGGATTTTATTCACGACATCTTATCACCACTTGAGAGCCAAATAAAGTGTTACCTGAAAATGGCAGGTTAAAAATCTGATGATGGGCTTCTAGTTTTAGTCCTGTGAGTCTCTACAAAGATGAACTTGGAAGAACTAGGCCAAGAAAATAACCATGCACTGCTAGAGTGGAGGAATTGGCTGCAATGCTGATAACTTGGTTTGACATCATCATTCCATCATTAAGGATCTCTTGGAAATACTGACGCCTGCCTCTAGGCAGATCGTCTATGAACTGTTAAATGGAGTCCCACAGAGAACTTTCATAGCGCCCTAGGAGAGCAGTTGCACTAGCAGCTTTAATAGAAACTGCAGAGGTTCCACAGACCCTTATGCCCACTGAATCCAATTTCTTGCTTTCCCTTTCAGGAGATACTGTAGAAGATGGAGCAATGGCTGATTGAAGTTTCCAAACAGCTGAAACAATGACAGAGTATGGTATCAGATCTGTGCGAAGAAAAGATGGATCTTGATCCAGTGGTATGTATTTCATTAGAAAGCATTATGGAGCAGCCTTTACAGCAACCGGGGTCAGAAAATGTTTTATCGCTGGTTCTAAGAGGCCTAGAACTAAAGGTAGCAGTGGTCTAGCTGCGCACCATTGATGAAGTGTTCTAAAAAATTACCAACATGGAGGTAGTAGTGGTTGGTAAATCAATGTTCAATTGGTTAGCACGCCTGATAAGTACCTACCAGAAGGTGTTAATATCATCTATAGGAGGTATTCTCAGCGGATGAAAAACTGCTAATGTAGATGAATACAATCCTGAAGATGATGTTGTATGATAAGATTTTGGGAATCTTGATCTGGGTGTAGAGTATCTTTTCCTTCTTGAGTGGGAGCGTCTGTTAGACCTTGGACGATGAGGACGGTGGGATCTCGATCTTGGCCTAGACATACAGCATTGAGGTCTGGTGTGACGGGAGCGTGATCTAGGTTGCCTTAGTGTAGGTGCCACTGGTACAAGAGATTGTGGTGGTTAAGAAGGGATGACTGGTGATATTGGCAGTGAAAATACTGCTGGTATCACTGGTTGAGAAGGAGGTATTTGAGGAAGGAGAGGAAAGCGGAGGAGGAGTTGATTCCGTTTAAGCCTGAGGCGGTGTTAGCGTATCCGGAATTGTCACTGGAGGGGTTGGTCTGGATGGCCAATAGGCTCAGGAGTACTCTGAATCAGACTCTCAAGGAAGTCTGCACGCTTCCATCTGCGAAAACCACTCCGCTGTAATGGTCAATTAGGTTGAATGATATCTTGACGTTGAAGTTCTCAATGTCGTATGGTGTCTCAACGTTGATGTACCTCTCGATGAAGACGGTGCACTCCTCCTCAACATTGTAAGTGTTCTCAACATTGAACCTGTCCTTTATGTTGAACAAGTAGGTGCTGTACCTCTTCTCAGCGTCGATGACCTCAATGTCGAACGGAAATGTCGTTTTTCTCCAGATATTCTCTTTTTAGATCTCCGTCTGACAGAGTCCTCAGAGCATGACAAAAGTGCACTTGGTAGAGGGGACAGTCTCTCCTCACCTTTCTGAAGTCTCTCTAGTCAGCTAATCTTGACTTCTGTGGTGCTCCACTTGGCCATGGAAGTGAATCTTCTCTCTCTCCCTCAAAGTGCATCTGGAGATGGTCTAGCAGTGGCAAAACATCTTGGGGCATGAGAGTCTGGCAAACATGAGATACAGATCCTGTGCATGTCTATTTTTGCCATTTTTCTACAACCTTCTGGGCAGTTGCAAAAAGAGATGGCATTTTGCAAAAAAAGATATATATTTCCTGTCAGGATAATATCTAAAAATACTTTACACCCTAAATGACATCGAGTGAGTCTGGTTTGAAAAGCCTGGGATGAACATTTTTAGAGGAAAAAAAAAAACGTATTAAGGCAGAGATCAGCTCTAGGATCCTGCCAGCAGAAGTCAGAAAGCTGCCACCTGCAGGGCATATTGGGACACTTGAGGTCAAGAGGTCCGTAAAGGTGCAGTGCCCTATTCTCATTGTTTCCAATGCTGCAGCCTATATGCTGCTATATATTATCCTATCTGTTACTTTAAAAAAAATAAAAAGCGTTTGTGAAGGACTTGTTAAAATGGCACTTTTAATTTTACTTAAGTGGCTTTTAAGGGTTTGACCTCTTTTACCTTTTAGTTTTTAAATGAATGCATTAATATTGGCAATAAGGCTGCAAAATGTATCATTTGTGTCACATATGTCTCCTGGCCTGTCTGAAGTAAGGCAAAGTGGATGTGTCTTTCAAAGAACTGCTCTGCACATGTGTGGAACTAGTCAGTGCTTATGATTATCAATGGAGATCTCCTGAGAGTAAAGTAGGGGCTAATGTTCGCTATCTCATGCCCACTTTTTCACAATCTCAAAGTTGCACTTCTTTCTTCCTCCTAATATGAATAAATGGCTCAACAAGAATGTAGCTAAATGGGAAGACACCCAGGGAACCTCAACCCTACCAAGGGTAAAGTGTGCAGCTATCAGTGTTCCATTTCACTGTGATCCAACTATCTGCAAGATTTTGGCTTTATGGTACTGGGGTGAAATCTTCTAACAGTAGGTAACACAGATTACTGTATTTTTCCAGCAGTATTTAAAATTGCCAAACTGGTGTTAAAATGTATACGCTCAAGCACATGAAGCGGTGGAGAACTTACCTTTTAAAAACTTCAAACTACAGCTTTGTTTTTCTTAAAATGTAAAACAGTATGTTTCGTGGCATGTTCACTAATACTGTGAGCTAATGCTCATGATTCCATGAAAGCAGATAGGCAATAGGACTTTCTTAAGAATGCACTAATATAGAACTATAACCTGCTGCAGGAGGCTAAAATGGATGCTAAAGGCCTTCTTTTCGAGCAACAGGCTGAGCCTCACACCAGGGCTTATAACGAGGCAGAGAGTCTTAAACAATCAATATAGCCCAAGGCAGATGGCCTGTATTGCTGCTAGAATAGTACAAGTGGCTGTTAAAGTCGGACAGCTTTAATGCTATTAGAATTTGTCTCCATAAACTCACGCAAATAAACAAGCCTGCTTTCTCTGTGTGAATTATGTTCCTATAGAGAACCCAGAATGTAGACAAACAATAATAGAGCCAACATTCAAAGCATTCTGATTGGATCAGCCATTGTCTGCTTTTTATACAAGGTGTCAACATTCACTAAATGATGCAGTATTGAGATAAGAGCATCTATTTTATTACCTGCTGAAGTTCCAGCTCTCTCTGTGCATGCCTGTTTTCCATATTCCTTATTTTATTTTCCAAAGCAAGGAAGTGTTTCATTTGTGGGCTGTGGCTCTCTTTAGCTTCCCTTAGTTCTTCCAAAAGTTTTGCAACCTGAAATTTGAGATGAAAGGAGGAATTAAACTTCAAAAAACATTTCCTTGCAAAGTACATTCCTTTTAAAAACCCAGCAAAGGTGCCATTTTTTTTTTATTTCAAAAATAAAAACCCCACCATTTGTTTTTTATTCTGATGAAAGTGACATTTTATTACAGTGATAGTTAAAAACGAGAGCAGTATGAAATACATACCACGGATAAGCAATTTGTTTTTATTTTACATACCTGTGCATTGTTAATGCTTTTAATTATGAAATCAAAAAGGTTGAGAAGCAGGGCATAAGTCAAGTGAGGCTCATAAGACAATTACCCTGTGCAAATGAAAGAATCCTTCACCAGACAAAATTGAAAGTAATAACCATAAAGGTTTAATCATGTCAAGAATCATTACAGAAGGCAAAATGTGTTAGCTAGTAAAATGCATATCAGCATCGATAATGCATCAACTCATGCAAATGTGAGAGGATCACAATAAGGTAAACTCTAAAGGAAGCAAATAGCCAAAACCAAATTACAGTTCAGAAAGAACAAGAATGAAAAATCTGCTCAAATAAAAAGACAAGGAAAGTCTCAGTATAAATTGATAGACAGGCTAACAAAGTCTGCACAACTGAGAAAGCAAGAAAAGTCTGGCAAACAAGAAAGGGGACCACGGGAGTTCTGCAGGGCTCCACTCTGAGTCCCCTTCTTTCCAATCTATATGTTACTCCCCTGATCTATCTAGCAGAGGAGCTGGAAGCTAAGATCATAGCTTATGCAGATGAAACACAGCTCCTCTTCACTTGGAAGGAAAACGACTTGTCCTCGGATTGAGCAAAAAATTGTCTTTCAGCCGTTTTTAAATGGCTTGCACTGGCTCAGCTTAAGTGCAATGAGGACAAGTCGGAGGTACTTCTGTATGGGTCTTTTCCCCCACAATTTAGGGAGGCCCTTTGGCCCACAGAGCACCCTATGCCTAATTCTGTTGGCAACCCTGTTAAGCATCTGGGTGTCTGGTTCACCGAGGACCTCCGGTTTTCCACGCAGATAACAAAAGTTGCCGTAGTGTGCTTTGGTACATTGAAATCGCTCAGGAAGTTCCTTCCACTGCTACCCAGGTCAGCCAAGGAAATGGTGACTCGTGCCCTTATCTTGTCACGCATTGACTATGCCAATGCACTGTATATTGGCTTGCCTGGATACCAGATGAAAAAATTGCAAACAATACAAAATGTTGCAGCTAGAGCTCTGCTCGGCATCCCAGGAAGATAGAGTATAAAACAACATCTACGGGACCTACATTGGCTTTCTATGGCTCAACGTGTCCAGTTTAAAGCCCTCATTCTTGCCCATGGAGCTCTTCACGGATCTGGGACGCCCAATCTCAGGAGACGCTTTGGTTTTTCCGTCCTCCAAAGACAATTGCGTTCAGCCGCGAAGCGTCTAGCAGTGATACCCCGCGTTCGCCTTACTCGAATGGGGGGCAGTTATTTATCTTTTAAGGCAGCTGAAGCCTGGAATTCCCTTCTATATGAACTGCGGAATACACAAGACCCCAGGCTCTTTAAGAAGCAGCTAAAGACCCTGCTTTTTAATTAATCCACAGTTTCTCTTAGCTCCGTTGCATTGGCAGTTGGCTCCTGCGCCAGGACACTCTTGAGTATCCGTACGCGATATAAGTGTTATAAGCATAAAATCTCATAACACTTCCCAAAAACAGCACATTTGAAAGATTTCAGGCAGTGAAAGTCGCACACTCGATGATAAGGATTACCTAACTTTCATGCATAATTATATTAGGAAATGAAGGAAATGACATGATATTTGCGCTACAAAGAAAAACAATAGACAGTACAACTGGTGAATGACTCAGAGCAGATGCAGGTAAAGAACCTTGAATTTGTTGCAAATACAGAAACATTCTGCACATATTAATACATTTCAGCTGGACAAGTAAACAACACAATAACATTAATTCTATCTTGCTTATTTTCTAAAATGGAAACACAAAAGAGAATCATGCACATTAGAAACTCATTAATGTCATTTGAAAGCGCATTATTCTGTCACAGTAAAATGAATGTCAGTGCAGGCGAACTAGGCCACAGTCAAGTTAACCAAAGTCTGGTTATACTAACTAAAACACATGTAAATGAAGCATTTGTTTCTATCAATTAACAACGCGCTCGCACTCCCCCCTTTGATGATTTCTGAATCTACTACAAAACTTCATCAACCATTCCCAACTTCTTTGATTTTGTCTTCTCCAAGGCCTTCATTTCATCATAAACTCTGGCTTTGAAGTCATCAAGATAAATTCTTCCCTCTTTCTTTTTATGGTCAGCAATTTTCTTCTTTTGACAATCGTATTTTAAACCTCTCTTAAAACAAATAACTTCTAAAAAAAAAATGATATTAGAATTAGACCAGTTATATTCAAGGTTAATATTAATTGTGTTAGCATTTTCTTTAGTAAGTCGCCACCTACAACACCAAACCATCAACCAATGTTTCCAATTCCCTTTCAAATCTTACTAAACCATCAACCAACTATTTCCCCCACACCAGACTCTCCCAAGGTTTTAGTTTCACTTAAAACATTAATTATATTGTCAACAGATTTATTAATGTCCATACTGCTATCAAGTACAAATAAACAACAATGCTGGACTTTAATAACACAACATCTCCACCTTCCTTAGCAAACAATATGTCCAAAGTTGATCTATTTAGTATTGCCAACCGCTGAATTACGATGATGACACACAATTTTTTTTCACTGTGGACGAGAATACAAATAAAGTTATGCCACGACCAGGAAGTGCACCTTTCAGATAACTGACTGGATGTCCTGACTTTTTATAAAAACTGAATACGGACAAGACTGAGATCTTAATTTTACCCAGGTCAAAAGGTTTCTGTTTTTTAATCCATTGATTTTTGGCCGTATCATCTTGGGGTCACTATGTTACGATGATGACACAAATTATTTTCACTCTGGACAAGAACACGAATAAGGGGTCTATTATGATGTAGGGCGGATCGCCACTGCCCGCATGGCGGTGGTGATCTGCCCTACATCATACCCCACCCGCCACCCATTTCCCCCACGCCATATTAGTATGGCGGGGGGGACCCCGGCAGACGGAAAGACCGTCCTTCGGTTTTCCGCCGGTCGACCAGTCGGAAAAGGGGCTGGATATGGTGGTGGTGTCTGCTAGACACCGCCATCCATATTAGCATAGGCAGCGGTGCAGGGCTTTCCATGGTGGGGTAGCCATGCGGAGTCTGCTTATGGGGGCCTGTTGTGGGCCCCCAGGGTATTGGGGGTGTGGGGGGTGCACATGGGGGAACCTATGGTACCCCCCTACATTGTCACGGACAAGGTTACAGGCACCGCGCGGTGCCTGTCACCTTGTGCACAACGTGTATTCCCAGCCTTGTGGTGGGCGGTGCTGTGATCACCGCCCACCACAAGGTTGGGAATAGAAGATGCCACGGTGGTGGTGGAATCCTAACTGCCGGTGCGGGACCGCCACTAAAGTCCGCCCGCCATCCTAATAGGCCCCTAAGTGTTATGGTAAGATCAGGGAGTTTATGTCTCAGATAAATGACTGGATGTCCTGTCTTTTTATAAAAACTGAATACAGACAATACGGAGATCTTAATTGTTACGGGTCAGGTGGTTTCAGTTTTTTCCTCCATTGTTTTTTTGCCTTATCATCTTGGGGTCACTCCCTCACCAACTTGTTTGGTTTGAAATCGAAGTGTACATCTAGACCACAACATCTCTTTGATGGCTCAGGTTATCAAGCTTTCCTCCACCTGCTTCTGGATCTCCAGATTCTGTGGAAAATTATTTTGTATCTCTCGCACTCTTCTGGTTGTGCAGGTGCCAGTTACTTATCACTTAGACTACTGTAATTCTCCGTTCCTGGGGGTTACCCACTACATCATCAATCATCTTCAGCATCTCCAAAATACAGCACCCAGAACGATCATCCATGACAAAACCACATTGCAGTGGTTGCACATTTCCAAATGTATTACATTTTAATATCTGTGACAGCTTTTTCTTTTCAAAGCCATCAATAGACCCTCGCCATTTTACATGGAAAAAAAGCGTTACATCACATCTAAATCTCTCAGGTCTTTATCGGCTAGACTGCTGGTTGTCTTCCACTTCAGCTTGACCAGAGGTGGGGCACATGCATTCTTGATCACGTCTGCCAAACTCTGGAATCCCTTTCACATCAGGGTAGAAACTCACCTTTTGTCTTTCTAGGAACAATTGAAAACTTGGCTATTACTTAAACGGCTAATTCTGCAGCCTGAGCACTCATTGGTCAGGTAACAGCATGCTTTACAAACACAAGTACAAATACCTTTACATTATTATGACCCTTATTATTATATTTACTTACCATGATGTATACTTACCATTTAAAAATCTTGAAACCAGAGTACAGAATAGGTCTGCCTTTTATGCGAATGACAGCTGTATATAATTCCTCAAGATGTTCGAGGACTTGCTTCCATTCAGTGTTTATAGATTTACCTCAGTCAGTCAAAGAACTAAATCTGTCCCCAGGATATCATCATCTCTCTGATTTTTATAAATAGGCATGGGGATACTGCACACTCTATATTGGTCTTTGCACCAGTCATCACTTGATTTTGAGAACAACATGTTTAGGTTAAAGTCCTCAGTAACCACCATGAAATCGTGTGGCTATTTTCCAGATACATGTGTATTATATCTAATAGTTTTTTAAATGTTTTTCTCCCAGTCCCTCAAAAGGTGCTAAATAAAAACGGAGGATAAAACATGTTGTTCCTAGCTATTAATGCGTAGCACCGGACTGTTAGCTTGCCATGTTTCTCAATCAATTAAAAATGTAATTTTATCAGTTGAAGTTAAGACCCCACAACAGGGTAAGCCACTTGTGTGAACATGCTGCTTTCAGTGAAAAATGTTCATAGGCCTTTACATGAAATAAAGCAGTTGCCTCGGTTTCAAGAAAACATGCTATCCTGCCTAGCTGTAAGTAAAAGTATTTATATTTGGAAAGAAACTGGTTTTGAAGGACTGACATTTTTTTAATTATTTTTATGTAGAATATTGGGATTTTATTTTTAGTGTCTTACCACGGGGTTATTGTTAAACAAGACTAGTCATATTTTCTAAGAACTGTGTTCTAGATGTACATGTCATACGTGCAGGGTGGCACATTGAGATTAATGCATGCCATTTTTGTTTATATGCATTTCAGAAGTTTGAATGAAAGGCAAACTGAGCATTCTATCCTTTAGAGGTTGGAAAACAGAGTACCATTAAACTGGTAAACGTAACTAAGCTGCAAACAGTGATTAAAAATGGTACAAGTGCAATATGAAACACTATTTAAAAACAATATATTGGTTTCTGCAATACTTGCTAAAAGGGCCTAGACATGTGCTTTTGGCCAAATTTTGTGGAAGGGGGTGGGTATTTGGGAATTTAAAATATGTTTAGTATTTGTCAGACTCCTTTTTGTGACTGAAAAAAAGAGAATTTTGCAGGTCGTTAAGGTTATTTGAGAGAGGGGGCACTAGTGCCAACACAATAACCCACTCTAATGAAGTCAAAACACAGTTCTGAGAGAATCTCTGCTCAGCCCCTGATAACAATGGCACAAGCAGCAGGCAATCCCCAGAGAAGTGTGTGTTAAAATAAAGAAGTAAAAACAACTTCAAAACAAATACGACATAATATAATTCACTAACTAATTAAAAAAATAGGGAAAAATGTAATGAGAAGAAAAACAAAGAAAAATGTAATGAGCAAAAAGACATCAATATCTTCAAAATAGATTGAGGGGAACCAGAGCTATGGATTTTTATAGTTTTAAGTCAAAAAGATCCTTGAAAAAGTCAAGCATTCTGGAAAAGCAGCCATTCATGGTAGACTGGAACAGAACATAGGAATAATTAAAGGTCGACCACAATGGAGTGGAGTTAGATCCACCAAGCAGATTGTCCAAGTTAAAGATTTTCCCTTCAGTTTGACAGCTTTATTTAGAGTTTGGTGAATGGGTTACTCTGTCGCAATTGTGGTGCATGTCCTGATCACTATATTATAAGTCTATTACAGCGTATGAAGCTTGTAATAAGGTGCATAGGATATCTGTCATGTTTTGACGGAGTATCTTGCCCACCAAACACCAAATAAATCCATTTGTTCGCAGCGGTCAGGGTGGCTGACTCTAGAGCGTGGGGCTCACGGTTCGATACACAGCACCGTAGGCAGATCCGCTCAGCATCATGAGACGCTTACGGGTGATTAGTTTGCGCTGTACAAATAACAGGTTTCAAACGTCTTGAAAGATTCTTCCGGTCAGTTTTGCAGACCCTACCTCCTTAGGGCAGGCTCTGCGCACCAAGTCTCTCTCCAGCCAGGTCTCCTGTTGTGCCTAGTCTTCTTTAGTCAGCTAGGTCATCTTACAGTTAAACGTTCTTCTGCTTTTTATGTCCCCAAAGCAGGAAAAAGGGAGGCCTACCACTTGACCCTTGGAGAGCAGTTCCAGTCCATGGGTGACAGCAGGAATCAGGGTTTCTTAAGGAAATAGTCTTCTTCCAGCAGGAGTCAGAACTCAAAGTCAGGATTCTTTTTCAAATAGGGAGTTTTCTACCAAGGGGGCCTTCCCAGGGGCAGGAAAGCTCTGAGGAGGAGGTGGTGGAGGAGGTGCCAAATTTATCCTGTACCCAAGAACATTCCTGAAGAAATTCTAAGCCAAATCCTACCAATTTTCTCACAGTCTCCCACCTATTTTGTCAGCATTTCATCTTTGCCTTTATGTAAAATTACCCAGAAACCACTGTTTTAAGATGTCAGGATCCAGTTGCCACCAGATTGGTCTGTCTTCAGCGTCTTGGCCACTGCCTTATTTTAGAGGGTCATAACAGATTTTTCCTCCTACTTTGGTTGAAGGCTATCTGTCTAGGAAGGTTCTTGGGAGGAATGCAAGATGACCTTCTTGCCATCCCCTAGTCAAAAGTGCTAGCTGTAGGCAGGTTTTGACTCAGGCAGCCTAAAGTGCATTTTTACAAAGTTACTTTTCTGCTCCAGTTAACAAAAATTGGACTTCACCATTAGATTATTGTTAGCCCGGGCAACCTTGGTGTGGTTCTCCTCTAACATTCTGCCTTCAAACCTCTGTATTGCGGACTTTATTTTTGCTGCCTTAAGGATTCTGCGCAATTTACCACTACTAACCAGTGCTAAAGTGCTCGTGCTCTCTCCTTAAAAACATGGAAGATTTGTAGTACACCCAACGGGCCTATTTAATTTACTGATAAGTCCCTAGTAAAGTGGCACTTCCGTGCCCAGGGGCTGTAAATTAAATGCTACTAGTGGGCCTGCAGCACTCAATGTGCCCATTAAACCTGTCTCAACCCTGCCATTTCAGCCTGTGTGTGCAGGTTTAAACTGAGAGTTGAACCTGGCAAAATAAACCTTTTGCCAGGCACAGATCTTCCTTTTTAATACATATTAGACATAAGACCCCACTAGTGTGGGCCATGAACAGCACAGTGGGCAGGGTGTAGTGTGTTCAAAAAGTAGGACATGTGTAGTAAGATGGCTCTGTATATATTATACCAAAGTAAGATATTGGGTGCACAGAGTCCAGTGGATCCCAAGAGGCTTTTTTAGATAATACTAAAAGCTCTATTTGTGATAGTGCGGTCGAGCAGTTAGACTTTTCAGAGGGCTGTATTATTTGTTCCAGACACTCAGGCAATAAATGATGACACACACTCAAGACTGAATCCAAGACTAATTGTTATGTATAAAATGAATTACTTTGTTATTTTATTTTTAGAACCAAATGAACTCGGTTGCAGGTGAATAGCAATTTTATGAATATTAATACTTTTTTAAATGCAGTAGCTATTGTTTTGTAAAGGCAGTCAAATAATTTTACAGTAGCATAAAAATAATTTGGCAATGTCAATCAAGCAGTAGCAAACTTAGCAAATGCGAAATATAGACATTTAGTGCAATAGGCAGAAATGCAGTGCAATCCTGTGGAAGGAAAACATTTATATGCAGTTACAGGTAAGTACCCGTCTTACATGAGACGCTTTGACTGATTTGGGGGTGCAGAGGCCCTACGAGGCACGGAACACATGGACTGCCGAGAATTGGGCAGAGTACCCCGTCCTATTGCACAGTGAGGCCTAGAGGCGAGGGGCTGCATTAAAAATAGACAGTGCGTGGCCACGCCAATGTCTCTCCACCAGTCCTGCTTGATGAGAGAGCCTAGCTGCTGGCGCCCTGCGGTGAAGTGATACTAGCTCCGACGCCGGTTGACCCAGTGCTGCCTAGTGAAATTTGATTAGCGACACGGACAGTGGGACGTGGCTAAATGCAGCTGCAAACAGCGAAGACGAAAGACCCTGGAGATAAGTTGAGCGTCCCATGGTCGGATAAGATTGAGGGGTGGCTTGAAGTCTGTGCGTGTTTGGGGAGACTCAGTGAGACAGCTCTCTCTGCCTGACCTCACAAGTACATTGCTGACCCTCGAGAGCCGGTCTCCGGAAAAGGGTAGCTGCTGCACCTTGTCGGCCTAGTGTGAGCCTCTGGGATACTGGACAGAGGGGAGACTAGGAAGTTCATCATCCCAGCATCGCGTGAGGACCTCCCCTCAATTCTTTGCTTGCTCTGAGAGGCGGGGCTGCCTGGTTGGCCTGTGACTCCGGTGATCCAGGGGTGACCCAATTGACGGGGAAGAGTGTTGTGCCGGACCGTGACCCACCGCCTGGTGCGAGAGAGAAATCTGACTGTGCAACATCTTGGTCCCTTCTGCCCCAGCAAACCACCATGGGTAAGGTTGACAAAACCCAATCCAAGCTGCAATTTGAGCAATGTAAGTCAAGATCTGGGGACATGGAGGGAGACCCCCCCGTCCCCCCCGAGGATCGAGACAAAATGTCGGAGGAGGCAGTGGGGGATCTTAAACAGATACTCATGACAATGCAGAAAAGTCTACAGAAAAGCCTCACTACCATCGACGGTTAGATTGACTCATTAACCTACAGGTTGGACAGAATGTCAGAATGTTTAGATAAGCACGCAGAACGAATTGACATGACCGAGCGAAGAGTCGTGGAGGTAGAGGAGGCACAGTCAGAAGTAGGTGCAGCCCAGAAACATTTTGCTAAAACACTAGCCGTTCTACAGGAGAAGGCAGAAGACTTGGAAGCGAGATCCCAGGGATGTAATCTACGCATCAAGGGACTGCCGGAATCCACTTCAATCAGCAATATAGAGGTCTTCATGGAAAAGATGTTGGTCACACTTCTGGGGCGGGAAGCCTTTTCGGACAGGTTCGTGGTGGAGAGAGCACACCGATCGCTCGGCCCCAGGCCTCTACCGGGCAATCCGCCGCGTCTGGTGATTGCGAAGTTCTTTAATTATAGAGACAGAGATGCAGCAATGAAGCAAGCGAGAGCTAAAGGAGCCCTGCAGTTCAAGGGGAACGTGATCTCTCTGTTCCCGGACTTCACTATGAAAGTACAGGAGACCAGACGACAATTTGCCCCGTTGAAAAGTCGTCTACGAGAACACATCATAGATTACGCCATGCTTTACCCCGCAAAGCTGAGGGTGAATATGAACAGCCACTCTAGGATTTTTCTAGACCCTAAGTCTCTCCAGAAAGCCTTGAAAGACCTCCCCAAGACAGCAGGACGCAACCAAGAGCCTGAGGTGACAGACGAGGCGAATAGTGGTGCATCTGGTGGCGAGGAGCAGTGGAGCAAGCACAGCACTCCTGACTGTTGATCTCCTGCAATGTAAGGCACAATCCTGTCCTTTTCCTCATTTCCCCCCTCCCCCTTTCCCTCTTGATTTCATTACTCTGACGAAGGGCGCTGGTCTCAAGATACCCGTTCCTCACCATTTCTGAAGACATCATATTGCAAGAATTATTGATATTTACACAATGGGTGGCGGGATGGTGATAACTCTAACCTGCTAAATTCCAAGCCTAGTCGGCAATGGCGATGCACTGTAAACATATGTGAGGGGGCTCGGGCTATTTCCGCTGTACGACTTGTTTAGTTCTTGTTTAACATGGATGCTATAGATCTGCAATGGAAGGCGGGGCACTGTTTCCTAATTTGTAGTTTTTTTCTTTTGTAGTAACCAGGTAACATCCGCCCGCGTGTTACTCACTGCTCTCTCTTTTACTGGATTATGCACTTAATTTGGGTGGCAGGGGGGAGGACGGGAGTCGTCAATGCTGAGTTAGGGTTTACATGGCGTGGGTGGTGGGAGCGGGCTGTTACGAAATGTTTGATTATATGGTTTGTTTACTGCCACAGAATGTAATTCGTGCTCACATAATGCAACAGAGGTGACCGCATGCAAGGCGGAGATTTAGAGAGTTTGCCCATCGAGATTTAGGGAGGAAGTTCAGGACACGATGATCCCTTAGGTTTGAAACAGGGCGATAAACTGAAGCTCTTAACTTGGAATATCAGGGGCCTAAACGACTTTCGGAAAACTAGGAAAGTGATTGCCTATTTCAACAGACACAATATTGATGTCTCGCTGTTGCAAGAAACCCATTTGCCCGCTGACTCCCAGATGATAACCTATAGGCGTCTACATGGCGCCTTTCATGATTCTGGATTCTCGTTGCTTGTCTGTGGGGTGCTCACATGGGTTAACCCTAGAAGCAGTATAACCTTGGAGGCCTTAGAGACTGATAGGGAGGGCAGGTTCGTCATCTCCAAGATCAAAGGGATTGGGATGGAATTTATTATTATTATTGTATATTGTCCCAATTTCGACAACCCGCAATTCTTCAGATCCCTACTAGAGCGAATGCGGAAGTGGGCAATGTTTCCCTTTTTCTGGGGAGGGGATTTTAACTGCATCCTAGATCCTAATAAGGATAGATCCGGGGGCTCGTTACGCAGAAAATCATCCACGGCTCAAACAATCGGGGATGCCATTGTAGAATTGAATATGATAGACGTGAGGCGCTCCAGAGGGGTTCACGAACTACTCAGCCCTATACAACCTGTACACCAGGATAGATTACTGGTTCTTCTCTAGCTCACTTTCCACTGTGATTAGCTGCTGCGAAGTACACCCACGCTCATACTCAGACCACACTCCCATCCTGTTGCACCTTAACACCCCGTCGAAAAGGCCTGCTCCTTTTACAAGGAGGTTCCCGCCGTATGCCCTACTCGATAATGTGTTTAAGATGGAAATGGCCGAAGCCATAGAGGTCTTCTTCGATACTAACATCGATTCATTTCCCCTATTTGCCACTACTTGGGAAGCTTTTAAGGTTTACATAAGAGGGATTGCCATGACCAAACATGCCGGGGTACTCCGCTTCATCAGGGATTATCTGGCAGCTCTGGAAAAGAAGCTCGCTGCTCTTGAGCTGGAAGCCCTAGATGCTGGTGCAGACAGGGTGGAAGCAGAATTAAAGAGCACACTGGAAGAGTATCATGAGACTGCTGACAGGGAAATCAAATTCCTAGGGAAAAACGCAGTTGCGAGGTCTTACAAGGAGGGTGAGCCCCGGGAGCTACACTAGCAGGGGTGCTGAAGGGTAGACGCGAAAGGACTGGAGTCCCAGAACTCCGTGCAGCTACGGGCGAAATACTGCGCGACCCAGACTCAATAGCCGACAGGTTTAGGGATTACTACTCCGAGTTATATCAATCCAGGACGACAGGAAGTAGAGGTACAGCCTTGGAATACCTGGAGCACATAAAGCTCCCATGGTTGAAAGACAAACACAGGGAATATCTGATGAGGCCCCTTGAGGCTTGGGAAATTCATGGGGCGCTAAAATCTATGTGAGCAGGGAGTACGCATGGTCAAGACGGCCTAACCGTGGCCTTCTACAAGTAGTATAGAGAACTCCTGGTCCCCCACTTGATCTCCTGTTTGAAGAAATGGGCGAAAGCAGGTTGATGCCGTCGTCAATGCGGTGACCCTTCTGGTCACTCTCCAGAAACCGCTTAAGCCCCCAGATGCATGCTCATCGTACAGACCGCTCTCAACATGAATGTCGACACCAAGATATTCGCTAAAGTGTTAACTAACCGTTTAGCTCCTTTGGTACCGACGCTGGTAGGGCCAGAACAGTCAGGGTCCGTGTCAGGACGCACCCTTACTTATATTCTACGCACAGTATTTGGAGCCATTCAGCACACTAGTCCTGGTGTCAGGGCCGCCACGATATTCTTAGACGGCGAGAAGGCATTTGACTCGGTTGAGTGGGACTTCATGCAGAAGGTTTTACGGAGGATGAGTGTCAGCGATCTTTTCATTCAATTAGTGTCAGTGCTATATAACGCCCCGACTGCCAGGGTTAGAGTGGACAACCTGGTTACCTCACCCTTCAGTATAACCAGGGGAACACACCAGGGATGTCTGCTATCACCACTTCTCTATGCTATCGTAGCTGAACCACTGGTGTGCGCACTAAGAGAGTACCATATTCATAGGGGGATTTGGTTCCCCGGATATAATCTAATCATTTCCACTTACGCTGACAACACCCTCCTCTATATTAGGGATCCCGAGACCAATCTGTCCCCGGTTCTTCGAGAGGTGGTGCGATATGGCGTGTTCTCTGGCCTTCGCATCAACTGGTCCAAATCCGGAACTTTCCCACTTACGCCAGCATTGGCCCCCATCGAGATGGAGTTTCCATTTCAGTGGACTACAGACCCGGTGCGGTATTTGGGTATTCAGGTTCACACTAGTTTGGAAGTGGTGTTAACAGAGAACTATGGTGAAGCAATGGCGAAGCTGGAGGATGACGTTAACAGATGGTTGCGGCTGCCGCTATCCCTTATGGGCCGCATCGCCCTAATGAAAATGGTGGTCCTCCCACAATTTTTGTTTTTGTTTTGTAACAAACCAATGGTTCCCCCTGCTCCTTTTTTTAAACAACTTCGGTCCTTGCTTATCCACCTGGCCAGGGCCAGTAAACAACCTCGGGTACGATGGGGTATTCTGACACTCCATGCCAGGTGGGGCCTAGGTGACATGGAACTCTATTATTACGCTGCAAAATGTCTGCCTGCATGTTTTGGGCTATATCAGCAATCCCCTCCTCCACACCTGCATATTGAGAAGGTCGCGGCGGCGCCCTCCACTTAAGCTACATTATTGTTTCAAGCGCCACATAGACGTGCTGGCACACTTGACTCAATTAATACCACTGCACATGCATGGAATAATATCTTGAAGCGAAGACAGCCTCTATCCTATATTACTCCAGTCGATCTGTTTTTTTGGCTACCAGTGCTTGTTGAGCCAGAGGTACAGCGAGCACTTCTGACAGTCAATATTTCTTGCATAGGTGATCTCTTTGCAGATGGAGTGGGCGGGGGATGGGAAGACTTGGTCTCATCTGGGCAGGAAATCACTCCTCTGGTGATGTTTCATTGTTGGGTGACAAACTGCTCAAACCACCTTAGGTAGCCCCCTTCTCTCTCCTGTAGCAGATAGAGTTCCCCGGAAGGTAATTTCCAGTATTTACTCTCTATCTCAGGACAACAGGAAAAACCACTTCACTAAAGCCAGGCTCAGCTGGCAATCCGATCTCGAGTTAGTTATAGACGATGACACCTGGCATGATTGCTGTGAAGCCACACGGTGCGTTTCACTAAACGGGAAGCATCGTCTTATCCACTTCAAATTTATAAACAAAGTATATTATACCCTGATCCGTCTATATAAATACGGACTTCAAGACAAGGCGAAATGCAAGAGATGTGGTACGGAGCCAGCAGGGTTTATTCACATGGTATGGCTATGTCCAGACGTACCCAACTTTTGGATAGCTATTTTTCTTAAACTTAGCGACATCACCGGGGAGCCCCTGAATGCTGATCTATTGTTGGCTCTGCTGGAATTTACCAAACATAAACGTATAGGCCTAAGGCGACTTGTACAGATGGGATAGTTAAGCGGGTGGTAACAATACATTGGGCCAGGGGACCCCCCCACCATAGCACAATGGTCCCAGGACATGTTATACTGTAACACACAGTCCGAGATATATAGTGAATTAATTCCTTCCAAAAGCCGCCCCAGGAATTTCTGGAGCCTATACCAGGATTATATAGCCGGTAAGGAGTAAATAGGAGTGCTGAGGTACTAACTCTCTTCTCTCACAGCGGGGAAGCGGCATGGGGCTACAGCAAAGAAATATTGATTTCTCCATCGGGGCTTAGTTTCCAAGTACCGACTAGATATAAGGCAGTCGTAGGTTGCCACTGACCCTATCCCAGAATTGGTCCCCACGCAGTGTAACCCTGTATTATTAACAGACCACTCCAGGTACGATGTAAAGGACCGCCAGGGGGCCGTTCGCTCCCCTCTATTGTATAGAATTATGCCTCTGTACACTAATTTGCAGGAAGTTAACCTGCATCAGACATATGTATACTGTGACGGAATTTCTTGCATTGTTTCTTCTTTTTATTGCAATTGTAATTGTTTGGGTTTTTTCGTCTGGAAATTAAATAAATACATTAATAAAAAATAAAAACAGAAAATAAAAAAAATAAAGCAGTAAAATGACTTTTAAAAAAAAAGTACTCGTCTTACACGTCCATTCTTTGGGGCTTTGGACCAACACTGGGCAAGGGTCAGATCAAGGTAGGTAAAGCACCACCAGCGGCACTGGGGCAGCCCGGTGCAGAGGTCACTGGGCCCAATGTTGGTCAATGGGGACTGGGGCACCCACAAGAGGTGTGATTTGCAGGTAAGTGCCTGCAGTTTCAGGGCACAGGCCCAAGGGTTAAAGCATGCATGGGGGATCACAAGGTAGCACCAACATTACACCACAGACGGCACAGAGGAGGCCGGATGCAGGGTGAAAATCACCGGAGGGCACCCAATGCTTTTGAATGGGTAATCTTGGTTGCACAAAGAGGCTGCAGGCTTGGACCAGGAGGCTGGATGAAGGTGACTATTAGCTGGGCAGGTAAGTTGAGATGTTGGAAGAGGGCTGGGCCCCATTGGTTGGGCTCCCAAAAGTCGGGGTGGCTGAGGATGCAGGGGTACCTTTTGGTGTCGGATTTACTAGACCGGAGCAGGTCAAGATGAGGCTGCAGGCAGCTTCGTGGAGTCCAGGAGAGGTCAGCAAATGCTGGATTTGAGGTCAGGATCGTTGGAGAGACTTCACTGGACAGGTGAGCAACTCACATTCTGGCCGTGAGCATTGAATGCAGAATGGGCAAGGATTGCAGTTCTAGGTGGATCCGGAGTCCTTGTATTTGGATTCTTCTGGACACTGTCCTTGGGAGATCTGGTTTATGTTGAAGCGTTGGCAGTCTTCCTCGGGTTCTGGAAGTCTCTGGACACAAAACAGGCGTTGTATTCTTTGCAGGATCTTTGAGCAGGAAAAACAATAGTTGTCTTCTGGCTCAGCTGCACGTCGTCTTCTTCGGCCTTTTCTTCTAGGGTTGTAGGAATCTGAGGATCAAGGTTCAGGGGTGCCCCTAAATACTGAATTTAGGGGTGTTACAGGTACTGGCAGATGGTAGCCAATAGGCTACTTGGCTTTTAGGGTGACTCCCTTTGGGGAGGGGCCATCCTCTAACCCAAACCTGATTGGCTATAATCCTTCCATTCAAGACGGAGGATTTTCTAAGGAGGTCACCTTGGTCCAAGGCACCTTAGGGATGCTCCTGGCAGGGTGGGACACAAATCTCCTGACTAATTTTCTCACCGACCTCTGCCCACAAGTGGGGCTTGGTCAGGGGGGCGGGCATCTCCACTAGCTGGTGACGCCCGGGCTAGCATATCATAGGGCAGGAAGCCTTTGCGGCTCACCGCCCTGAATGCTGTTCCTGCTTAGGGGTAGGTGTGAAGCACCTCCACCCGTAGCAGCTCTGTCCCTGACCACAAGAGCTCCCACCTCAGAAGGTCAGAAACATGTCTGTGAGGCAGGCTGGTGCAGATCAGTCAGTTGGACACAAGAGAGTTGGTCGCTTTTCAGGGGGCATCTCTAAGATGCCCTCTGAGTGCATTTTGCAATAAATCCAACACTGGCATCCATAAAGTAACCATGGAGCTGTGGAGTTTGTAATGACCAATTCCCAGCCCATGTACTCAATATGGCTTCACTGCACTTACAATGTCTAAGAATGGACTTAGACACTGTAGGGGCATATTGTTCATGCAGTTATGCCCTCACCTGAGGTATAATGCACGCTGTCTTAGGGCTGTGAGGCCTGCTAGAGGGGTGACTTACCTATGCCACCGACAGTGTTTGTGGGCATGGCACACATGGATGTGTGCCATATCACACAGGGATGCGTGCCATGTCAACTCTTAGGTTTTGTCTGCACCACAACAAACAGTCTGCAATGGCAGTGTATATGTGTTGGGTGAGGGGTCTTGAGTGGTGGCACAATAAATGCTGCTGCCCTTAGAGGCCTTCTCTGGTCACAAGGCTCTTGATACCACTGGTACTTTTTACATGGGAATTATACTTGGGCCAGAGATGTGTGTCAAATATGGAATTAAAGGTGCAGTTTTGGAGAAGAACACAGGCACTGGGAACCCGATTAGCAGGGACCCACTGCACATTCAGTTAACGTGCACCAGATATCTGGCAAAAAGTAGGGGGATAACCATGCAGAAAGGGACACTTTCCTACAACATGTAGTTTTAAGTTTGACATATCCTGGTAGTGAAAAACTCCTAAATTCGTTTTTTTACAACTGCAAGGCTTACCTTTCCTATAGGATAACATTGGGGATACCTTTGAATTATTATTTAATAAGCTGTAACTTCCAATTGGGAACAGGCAGACATGTCGAGTTTGGGATCTAAAGAATTGTAATTAAAAGCCCTCTTTAATGGTAAAGTCAAAATTTCAATCACAATTCTAAAAATGCCACTTATAGAAAGTTGGCATTTTCTTGTCCTAACCATTTGGTGTCTGCAGCCGGATCTTGACTAGGTGTAGCTGGCACTTGTTTTTTACATATTGCTTGCAGACAGTGAGAAAAAGTGAAGATAGGTGTTTGCATGGTGGGCCACTCTGAGTTAATGAGGGGGAGAAGCTATCACCTACCACACTTGTACATCACAAAGGACCTGCCTGAGCACTCTCAAAGGGTTTGGCACGGGTCTCTTATGACCCCAGATAAGCTAGGGCCAGGATATGAAGGAAGGCCATGCCCGGCAACTCAGGGGGTGGAAACCTGTAGAAGCTTCCTCCACTTCAAAGTAGGCACCAGATATAAATAATGGACAGCAGACCCCAACACTTCAGTACGCTTCTAGAACTGTGGACCCTGCCAGGAAGAAGGACTACTGTGCTGCTGAAAGGAATGCCGCTCTGCTGGGCTGTTGCTCTGAAGGACTGCTGCCCTACCCAGCTGCTCTCTTGCATGTGTGATGGACTGGACCTTCATCTCTGAACCCAGTATCCCAGAGAAATTCCAAGGGCTAGTTGGCTGGCCTCCTGATCAGAAGCCTCAGTAAAATAACAGTCCTTAAACAATCTGGATTCCAGCATCTGCACTCTGCCATCTGTTAGTCCGGCCATCTCAAGTGACGCCATCCCTGTTCTGGACCCTTGGAAACAGGCCTTAATGTGCTTTGCCATCGCGTATGTGGATCCTGCAAAACCGACGCATCTCCTCTGCGACACATTTGCCGCAAAACCAGCACATCACCTTTGCTGCTCGACGCATTGCCATAGGAACCAACGCATCGCTCCTGCTGCGCAGACTTCCCGGATGAAAGGACTTTCGCAGGTCAAAGGAGTCAACGCAGCTCCACAAAAGGACATAGTCTCACCCAATGCAGCCTATCAGAAACTCAACTGCATGATGTATCTCCACACACAGACATTACCTTGCAATTAGCAGCCCCCCCCTGAATGGTTGCAATGCAATCCATCTCTTCGCCTGGACCCCGCATCGCCTCTGCTGCACGACACATACTCAACATGGGATGACGCCTCTTTTTGAGACCAGGATTTAAGGTACTCCTGTTCAGCTGGCCTAAGTGGATCCCTGTAGTCGGCCCACGCTCAGTCGCGGTCGGCCTAAACTTGTGACTTTGTCCTGGCCCAGCACGACCAGATAACCACAGTTGGTGCTTTGTGCTGCTATTTTCACGTAAATCTTTAATATTGCATATCTCTGGTTCTACTAATTCGATGTTTGTCATTTTGGTCTTGATTTATTTATTAAAATTTACTATATTTTTCTAAATTTATGTGGGATTTTTCTTTTGTCATGTTTTCACTTTATTACCATTTGAAGGGCTGCATAAACCCTTTACACAGTGCCTCTAAGTTCAGTCTGACTGCTCTGTGCCAAGCTACTAGAGGGTTGAGCACAGGTTAATTTTGGGGTTTGCTTGTGGCTTCACCCGGACAAGGATTGTGGTGGCTGCTTGAGTAAAGTTTCACCCCCCTCAACCAGTAATCCAATTTCTTACAGCTACATTTCTTTTTTTATTGCAATTCTATATTAACTTTTTACAAAATACAAATTGCCCTACAAGGGCTGCAGGGGTTCGTACAACAGTAATTTCCGGCTAAAATCCAAGAAAAAAGGACTATGGAAAAGGAAGAGGATAGAATAATCACAATTCAATCAGTGCATTATAAGGTAGACAGTCCATACAAGACCTGTACTGAAACGTACCACACCTCTGCACACATGGAAACCCCTCGCCCCGCCTCCCCCAGAGTCCACCCGATAAGACTGATTGCAGCGACCTCCCAAAACACACCCTATATAAAGGTCAATGACATCCTCAGATGGGCCAATGTGAATGAAAATAAATGATAACAGCCCCCCTAGGATGATACCCTCCTGCAGGCAAAGGCGATTTGCGGCCCACAGCCTGAAAAATCCTGCCTACGACCTCTGTACTACTCTGACGGTAATGGACGAGCCACGGCCCACATTCTACAAAATTCCATCAAGGAATGCGTTAGAGGGTCCTCTGGTGAAAGAACCCAAGAGCCTTGACCAAAGGGGTGCCCAGAGCACTTGTGAGGGAATTCCAGAGGCAGTTGTCCCCTTTGTTCTGAATGTTACACCTAGGAAATCTGTGTCTGAGACCCTGCTGCATGTCTCAATGTATGTAGGCATCTGATCCTTAAGTTTGTGGCTTATCCTTTCTTAAGTGTCTATGTTGTGCATGTCGATGAGCAATGTGGTGTAAGAAGGTGATGTTTCGGTTTTCCAGTGGCACAGTATCTCGACCTTCACCACTGCCAGGGCTGTGGAAAGTCAGCGAGCTGTGTAACGAGGCAACGATGGTAAGCCTGCAGTGTCATCTAATAGAGCCAAAGCGCTCATCAAAGCCCATGTCACTCCCAATTCACCCCAAAGTAGATCCCAGTTCTGTCTCCAATAGTGGGAGAGAACAGTACTGCCCCATAAGATGAGTACAATATCAGAGACATAATCTCCAGCACAGCCCTCGTCCCATGACCTATCTCGAAAAAGGGAGAGGAGAAGCTGATGCAAAAGACCGACACTGTGGGAAAACTGTATAACCAACAAACTTTTTCAGTAAAGGGAATCCTCAGGCCTATATTCTCCATAATCTTAAACAGAACGGCCATTCCACTCGGTCAAAGGCCTTTTCGGCATCGAGGGAAATGAGCATTTTATCGTCTTTTATCCATCATGTCTGACTTGCCACATAAAGCGGGCTTGCATGTGGTTAGTAGATTTGTGGCCCGGTACAAAACCATAATGGGATGGGTGAATTAGTAAGGGGATACATGTCATAAGCTGCATTGCTAAGACTTTTGCAAATATCTTCCTTGTCAAACAAGTTACTTACCTTTGGTAATGCCTTATCTGGTAGAGACAATATCTAACCTTAGATTCCATACCTTTGAATTCCCCCAGACATTAGACAGTATCCAGAAGATTTTTCTTGAGTAGTACCGTTGCGCACCAATAGGTGGTGACGGTATGCTCCATGCGGCGTTATCGATGTCGTCCGCGCCGGAGGGGATGTCTGCGTCACCAATATAGGCACCACTTCGGCGTGCTGACGTCAATTACGCCAGAGGCGCGGAGCCATGAATCACATGGATACTGGTGTGTCCAAACTAGGGCTCTAAAAGGGAACATACCCGACTCTAGAAATCTGTCCGCATAGCGGGGAGAATCGGTGGGCTGGTAAGAAAACTGCGGCTAGATACAGTCTCAACGAGATAAGGCATTAACCGAAAGTAAGTAACTTGCTCATCTGATACAGACTTCTATTGCAGATTCCTTACCTTTGAATAGATACCCAGGCTATACCATCCCTGGTGATGGGGTCTGCGGACATATTAAAACTAGGAAGTCCTGCAGGACTGATCAGGTGAAATGACCATCCCTGCGGACCTGTCTGTCCAGGCAGTAATGCTTGGTAAACAGGTGCAGGGGAACCCACGTTGCTGCCTGGCAGATGTCCAGGACAGGGACTCCACGTGCTAACGCAGTGGTCATAGCTTTTGCTTTGGTTAATAAGCCTGTAAGTCTTCAGGAGGCTGCTTCTTTGCCAGTGCGCAGCAGATCTTGATAAAGAGAACGACCTATTGAGAGGTGGTCCGTTTCTACACTGCTCAACCTTTCTTCGCCCCAAAATACCCACGAAGAGCTGGTCTTCCACCTGCAACTCTCATGTGCGGTCAAGATAGGACAACAATGCTCTTTTAGGGTCCAGATGGTGGAGTCACTCGTATTCCATAGATGGATATGGAGGAGCGTAGAAGGTAGGCAAGGGGGTAGATTGGCCCACATGAAATGGTGCTACCACTTTCGTCAGGAAAGTGGCCATAGTGCGAAGCACCAGTTTGTCCAGATAAACTAATAGGAATGGAGGCTTGGAAGATAAAGCCTGCAGCTCGCTCACCAGTGGCAGAGGACAATTGTGAAATGGCTCAAAAGCAGCACACATCAAGAATGTGATGTAGGAAAGTGCCTCTTTTTGCATTGTTACCCCCCACGTTTTGCTTGGCATCTGATGCAACCTGACTTGATGTGCCCTGGGTCACTGCCAAACAGGGTCCCAGGGCCTGTGTTCTTTCCCAAGACTCTATCTTTGTATCCACAAGTGGCCCATCCCTGGCCACTGGCAAGCCCCTTGTAAAATGTACCATGGGTACCAAGGGCACTGTGACCAGGGAAGGCCTCTAAGGGCCGCAGCACTTATTGTGCCACCAAAAAAGTGAAGAGTCGACATGGCACACATACCTGTATGCCAAGCCTGCAATCCACTGCTTGGGGCCTAGGTAAGTCACCCCTCTAGCAGGGTGTACTAGCCCTAAGGTGAGGGTACAGTGGCATGAGCCCTGTACCTCTACAGTGTCTAAATCCATTCTTAGACATTGTAAGTGTAGTAAAGCCATAAAGAGTATATGGTCTGGGAGTTGGTCATTACAAACTCCCCAGCTTCATAATGCTTAAAAAACTGGGAAGTTGAGTAGCAAACTTCTCAGCACATTGAACCCACACTGATGCCAGTGGGGGATTTGATGTAAAATGCACTCATAGGGCATCTTCAAGAAGCCTCCTGAAAATTGACCAGCCCTGGTGTGGTTCCTGAATGGCTGCATGCCATTTGACAGCACCAGAGAGGTTTCTTGACCCCTGGGTAGAGAGACTCAGCTCTCTGGGTCCAGAAACAAAGCCCATCCTGGGCAGAGGTGTCATGCTTCCTCCCCAAGGATGGGCTGGTCCCACAAAAGGGGAAGCTTCAAAGGCCTGTTGCCTTTGGACACTGTCCCTGCCTTTTTCTGCCCACAGCAACTGGCTCCCACCAGTTCTGGCCCCCACTTTCAGAAGGGAGAATCGGCAGGAAAACCAAGCTAGGAAGAGAGGTGTGCCCAACTTTGCCAACCCCACCCCTCAGGTGGGGGAGGTGAGGAGAGTCACACATCTCAGTCCCCTTCATCTTGAAGATGAGGGGACTCAGACAATTAGGAATAGGCTCATGTCCCCTCCCACTGGAGGGTGGCACAATATGGGATGTTCCAAGGAAGGGACCCATTGGTCCCGACCTGCACACCCCTCTAACGCCACTAAATTCAATATTTAGGGGCAAGCCTGATCCTTGCCTCCTCAGATTCGAGGAAGAAAGAATAAGGACCAAAGAGCCGTGCTGACTCAGGAAGGAGAAGAGAACACCAACTGCCTTGGCCCCAGCCCTACCGGCCTGTGCCGTGTAGGGCCTGCCTACAGCAAGTACCCCGCAAGACCAGCAACCCCCAGAGCCCAGAGGATGTGCGACCTTCCTACAGACTGTCTCCCATGAGCACCAGATTTGCTCAACCAAAGACTCACCTCAAGAATACGGATTCTGGTGACTCCGCGATTCTGCACCACTCTGCATCCGATGCCCACGCCCTGAGTTTGAGTGGCCCAACACCCCAAGGAGGTCTCCCCAGAGATCCTGAACTGGGATCTGGTGATCCCCGACCTTCCTCAAGCCGATGCCTGCAGCCTCAACCTGAAGGGTACCCCCGACCGCGACTAGAGCTGGTAAAAAATCTGACGCCCGAAGACACCTCTGCACCAGACAACCCACGGCCTTGGGTGGCCCAACCAATGGCGGTGCAGCTCCTGTGCTGGTCTTGGCCCCTGCAGTGCTGACCTTGAATCATGGAGCTTTGCTCCCGCACCCGAGTGGCCTGCTCATCAGCAGTCCCTAAGCGAAGGTCCTCTTAGCCCTATTGGCTAACATTGGGCCCCTGCACTCTGCACCCGGCCGTCCCAGTGCCGCTGGTGGTGCAACTTGAGTGCCTATCTAAACCTTGGGGTACCTTGGTCCTAACCCCCAAAACTCACTCTTGTAAGTAGAGTACTTTCCTTCAAAACTGATAACCATTTTTCTCCCATAGGAACCAATGATATTTTGGGCCTAAACATTTTTTAAGTGTGGAACTGTTAATGTATGGAGAAAAGTGAACTCAATTGCAAAGTAAAAAAATTCCTACTTACCTTGTATAGATCCTAAGGTGTGGTCTCCAAGCATGCCACCTCCAGTAATCCAAGTACTCCAAAGTAATCCAGAAGTAACTAAAAGCAATTACTGTGTAATTTAAACGGTTTTCAAAGCATTGACCAACCCGTAACAATTGTAATTTAGAGCACAACTGCATTACCTTGAACAGTCTTGCATTTTAAAAGTCTATATCACTTACCTGTGCCAAGTCGTGCTTGGTTCTAAAATAAAACATAAGTATACCTTTTTTTATACTTACCTAATTGGTCTGGATTATATCTGTGTGTGTATCAGTCGCTGATTGAGTGACAACAATAAATGGCTCACCCACACTACCACAAAGAGAGCTATACCTCATTTTGGTATAGTATATACAGAGCCAGCTTTCTACATGTGAGGACCAAATTAACGTCCCACTGAGGCATAATAAAAGGAGAAGGGAGAAGCATATGTGAAAGGCCCTTCAATAATCTATTTACAATAGGGCACTTAAATAGAGAGGGTAGGTTGGGCAGCTGCAAAAAGGTAGACAGAGCAGAAAGGTAACCCTTCAGAGTGCCCACAGCAGAGCTCTGCTGGGCAAGGGCAAGAATAAAAAGCAAAATATCAGAAAGGGAGGCAGAAAGGGGGTCAATTGACTCTTCTGTACAATACGTTACGCTTCTAATGGTAGTAGTATACCGCCTTGGTGGAGGGACGCCAGGCTGCCAGAATAACATTGCAGACTTTGGGAGAAAGGTTGAAAGCTATTAACTGTTGCCACTCAATCAGATGCAAGAAGTTGGAGAGTTAAGAGTTGCGGATGGAGGAGCCTCCCCTGCTGCTGCAATAGAAGATCCTCCCGAAGGGCAACACTCATGTTCAGAAACTCGGAATACCAGAATCTCCGTGCCCAGTCCAGTGCCACAAGGATGACTTGAGCCTGGTTGTTTTTGATTCTTCTTGGGAACTCTGGGCAGGAGTGGTATGGGCGGAAAGGCGTACAGGAGGCCTGAGCTCCACTCGGGACTAAAAACGTCTCAGAGTGAGAGCCCCCTTGGAAACTCCAGCATGCAAAACTGCAGACATTGTGTGTTTTCGGCTGAGGCAAACAGATCTAACAAAGGCTCTCCCCATTGCTGAAAGAGACCTTGCTCTTCCTTCGGCTGAAGACGCCATTCATGATCCGCTAGGCATTGAGGGCTGAGATTAAGCCTTTCTAGCATTCAGAAACCCTGCCAAGTAATGAACCCAAAAGGATATGCCCTGGTGTTCCAGCCATGTCCAGAGACACAGGGCCTACTGATAAGAGAGTCCACAACCTCACAAGGCCCTGTTTGTTTCATTACCACATGGCAGTAGTGTTGTCCACGAACAACAGCACTAGCCTTCTCTTGATGAAGGGTAGAAAGGCTTTCATTGCCAGTCGGATCGCACAGAGCTCCAGCATATGGATGTGGCGTCAGGATCCCGCCAGAGAACAGAGCCCTCTGATCTCCACCATTCCCAGGTGGCCGCCCCATCCCAGGAGTGACGCATCAGTCACTACTGTGAGATCTGGTTGGGGAAGTGAGAGGCATCTGCCTCTGACCCAATCGCGGTTCATTAGGCACCACTTCAGGTCATTTGCAGCTCCCACCTCAATCTGGACCATTTTGGAGAGATTTTCCTGATACTGCGCCCACTTGAACTTCAGGCCCCAATGCAGAGCCTGTATATGCGATCTGCCATGAGTCACCAGCTGGATGTAGGAGACCATGAGGCCCATTAGCTTCAGAGTCAGTCTCACAAAACGCAGAAAAGAGGCTGAAACATCATTATCATTGCCTGAATATCCTGGACACGCCACTTGGGAGGATAAGCCGAAAACCGCACTGTGACCAGAGAAGCTCCAATGAAAGGGAGCATCTGCGAGGGAGTCAGTGTGGAGGTGGGAGACGACAGTCTGGGGCGAGCTCGCCTTCAGCAGCCAGTTGTCGAGATAGATTAAGAACGGCACCCCTGACTGGCACAGAAGAGCTGCGGCCACCGCCATCACCTTGGTGAACACCCGAGGGGCACTGGTAAGGCCAAAAGGGATCATGGTGACCTGAAAATGCTTGTGGCCTACCATAAACTGCAAGTAGCACCGATGGGTAGGCAGGATGAGGATGTGAAATAGGTGTTCTGAAAGCCCAACACTACAATTCCAGTCTCCTGGGTACAGAGCAGACAAGAGTCAGTGTGAGAATATTGAACTTCTCCTTTTTGAGGAAGCAGTTGAGGGTTCGGAGATCTAGGATAGGACCAAGACCCTTGCCCATCTTTGGGACCAGAAATGTGCGGGGATAGCAACCACAGCCTACATCTGGCACCTGGAGTGGGGAGGAGGCAGCAGGTAATCATCTTATTCACAGAAGCCCCTGTGCTGGGCTTTGACCGGGTCCTCAGAAGGACATTGGTGAGGGCTTTGTTGAACAGGAGTAGGGGATCAGAAGAGGAGACTCCTGGTTGCAGCACCTCTGTCAAAATGTTGTTCTTGACTGCAATCAGAGCAATGGCCCTCCGCACCACCACTGCGTATGTAGCTCTCTCCTCCGTAGCCATGGCAGGGGGAGAAAGCATGCCAATATCTGGAGATGTATCCAGTCCACCAGCATCACCCAGTTTCTCACACCAGCCCATATCCTGATCATAAGGCAGATATTCTGAAGGGTCCAGTGACTTCTCTCATTCCTCCCTGAGGTCTAGCTCCTCGGACTAGAGCTCAAGCTCCGACCCAGTACCTGTTGTAGGGGGACCTGTTGGCGCAGCTCCGGCTCCGTGTCAGATTCGGGGATCACAATGGGGCAGGTGCTGTCGGTTGGGCCTGGAGCACCGGCATCAGGGCCGGAAAAGGATGGAGTGGCACGACCGGCACCGATCTGGATCCATGGGGTTGGGCCCATTGGGACTGGAGCTGCCGGCGCAGAACCAGATGGGCCCACTCCAACCCCACACGGCCTGAAGTCGCAAACGAGGGGTTGGACTGCTCAAAGAGATACATGGCCTCATAAAACTCATTAATTTGAGCCTGGGTCGCTCCGGCTTCCAGAAAACTAGGGGAAAGAGGGGTCAGTCCAGGCACAGTTTACGAGGAATCAGGCCTTGAACACTGATGTTCCTTTGTCGCGTCTGCCAATAAATGAGGAGAAGTTCTTGTGTTTTTTGTGCCTCTTACCTGAATGCCCAGACGATTTCGAGTGTGACGAAAAGGACTTCGGACTCCTGGAATGGTTCCTTCCCCTTTAGTCGGACAGTGACTTCTGTGAAGTCACATGCTGGGCTGCTAGCAGCTTCAGGGACTGCTCCCTCAAAGCCTTTGGCGCCATGGCCCGGCAGTCAGAACATGACTTGGATTTGTAGTCACGCTCCAGACACCATAAATACACAACGTGCAGGTCCATCACCGACATAGTGTGGTGACAGGTGCCACAGGGTTTGAAACCTGTATTTCTCAATGACATCTGACACATCAAGAGGAAAAAAACCTCAAAAAAGGTTGACAAAATGTCACAAAAATCTTGTCAAAAAGTGACAGAGGGGTAGCTCTTCTTTCGGATCAACGCTGGCGGGCACACAACGAAAAGAACTGACATCAGCACGCCGAGGTGGTGCCTATGTAGGCGATGCAGATGCTACTTTCAGCGTGGACGCCACCGACAGATCCGATCGACGACATTTACCGGCACCAGGGGTAATGCTCAAAAAAATTTGGGATGTTATATACGGAAAGTAATTTGAAAGCACATTCCCAGGTAAAGCCTGCTTGCACTCATTTGCCCTAACCATAGCTCTCGGGTATAGGACTCTATACCTCACCAATTTCAACTAACCTTCTCTAGCGCAGCATTTCTCTCTCTACATAGGTTGCTAAGTCACTCCATACGTGACCCTCTATAAGAACTGAATTAACTTTGACATATGTTAAGCACTATCAAGCCCTAATACTCACTAAATCGATGAATAATACCTAATAATACTAACCTGCTCACAATAATTAGGAAGAGACTAGTCACACCCATACTTACCTATGGACACGGGTTTTTTCAACATCACGCTTTTATTCTTTTTTCTAAATAAAATTTCTATTCACAGGGAGTGGTCACACTAACTTCTCTCAGCTCATGTAATAACTTCCCCTAGTAATTACTCCTTTTTGTTCTTTTTTTCCCTTGCCTTCGCACAGCCTTGAGAAAGCCCCGGCCTCAACTGAGCCTAGGGGGCGAAACACGTGTTGGCTGTCCATGTTCATTTGATTATTCATGTTCATTGAACTCACGAATAAAAATAACTTTCTGTTTCTACCAAAAGCCTGAATATGGTTCATTATAAGAGAGAGGGTATTTGACTCACTACTACAAAGACTTATGAATGTTTAAGGCCATAGAGGTCCAGTGCCTTGAGTCTATTCCCTCGAGAATATATTTTATCTAAATTGAGCAATACTCTCCAGGACCTGGGATCCTAGGGCCTCAGAACTTTAAATCGTAATGCTCAAGAAAAACCTTCTGGAACTAGTCTGACACCTGGGAGAAATTCAAAGGTAAGGAATCTGTGGCTAGAAGTCTCTATCACATAGAGCTTATAAGGGGAATAGGCCTGTAATTTGCGCAAAGAAGGGGGTCTTTGCCAGTCTTAGATATTAAGGAAATCCTGGCCCAGTTAAATTCTATTAAAGGCGTAGTGCTGCTTGAAATGTCCAGGAACAGCTTGCCAAACAGGGGTACTAGGGTTGGTTTTGTTATTTTATAAAATTCTATAGGAAACCCATCACTTCCAGGGGCCTCTAATGTTGCCATCATATCTATGGCATGAGCTATTTTCTCATCACCAATCTACCCTTCCAATGCCTCCGCAAACTCCCGCGGGAGCGTCAGAAGCTGAAGCCTTTCCAGAAATGCTGTTGCCGACTGTGGGACATCTCATAACTCAGTGGAGTACAGACGGCAATGATACGCAGTTAATTCCCATAGGATGTCATGAGGTTCTGTAAACAAAACACCCTGAGCAGACATTATGGCAGGGATGGTGCTATGTACGAATTACTGTTTGAGTGTGCCACAAGTAGCCTACCCGCTTTATCCCTTTTTTCATAATGCCTTTGGTTAAGCTGGACGAGCGCAGCCACCGCCTGTGAGGTAAATAAGGCATTTAAGTCAGTCTTCGCTTTAATAAGGGTTCAAAGAAGTTGGGGAGTGGAGTTGTAGTTCCCCATAAATTTGGTTAGAAGAGCAGACAATCTGAGGTGATTGTCCTTGCAACATTTCCTGTTGGCCACAGAATCTTTTAGCATGGAACCTCGCACGCAGGCTTTGCCAGAATCCCATAGCATCTGGGCTGAAGAGATTGAGTTTGCCGTCTCTTCTAGATATTGAGTGAGGTAGGTGCACAGACATTGTTTGTCCACAGGGTCCCTGTAGCGAAATATATTCATGCGCCAACAAGCTATTGTTTTTAAAAAAAAGACTAAGTCAAGATCTAACACCACCATATCATGGTCTGATGTACTATTCGACATGAGAGACGTTTCCCCTAAGTTACAGGATAACCTTGTCGTCATTAGGAAAAGGTCAATACAAAAGCGGGTGCCACGAACACAGGCCAGAAAGGTGAAACCCCGGCCCCAGGGGTGGGGCGAGCGCCAAGGCTCCACCAGTGCATGGTCATAAATGATATTGGCAAGAATGCGCCTGTCCTGGGGGTGATGGGTGATAGGGTTGCCCGATTTGTACAAGAATGGGTCAAGGGGTAAATTCCAGTCACCGCCCACCACTATTTTGGTCTTCCCAGATGAATGCAGTAGTCAGGATAAGTTGGTAAAGAGATCAGATTTGTCCCCCACTGGTGCATAAATTGAGCCAATGATCAATGTCTCATGCCCTATTTTAAGTTTGGAAAATACGTATCAGCCCAGTGGGCATGCCCATGTTCAAAGTGTACGTGCCGCTAGCGATTTGTGTAGGGACACAGCAACTCCCCCTTTCCTGTGGTCTAATGGTGTTGAAGGAGATAGATCGGCAGCCCCCTGTCAACTAGCATGAATAATAGAGCCCACCCGTTCCCTCCTGAGCCTAGCATGTTCAGTGTCTATTAGGTGCGTTTCTTAAACCAACGCTGTTAGAGAGTTGTGATTTGAGAAAATATATCTTCTTCTGCTTAATGAAAGGCAGCAAGCCATTTATATTGTGCAACAATATCTTCAGGAGATGTAGTGGATCACTCAGAAGGTCATCCGTGCTGGTGAGTGTGTGGCAGTAGTGGTCAGACCGAGTAGCCAGTGGGGTTGGTGGCTCAGGAGAGGTTAATCGTTGAGACTGCTGATAAAACAAGCTTTGGCATTGCCAATAGGTCTCACTTTTGGGACCTTATAAGTATTTAGTTATGCAGCACCATATCCTTGGTGCAACAACATTAAGTGTTGCGTGGCTAAACGCTTATAAGGTAAAAGGTTTAGCCATGCAACGGCTGATGTTGTTGCACCAAGGATATTGTGCTGCAAAACTAAATACTTGTAAGGTCCCAAAAGCAAGACCTATAGGCTATGCCAATGCTTGTTTTTAAGGGAACCAATAGCAAGACATAAGTAAAAGTTTTAAGTAGAAAGTGTGCCCCCAGGCAGGATTTGTGTTGTCTTCAAAGCAACAGGGCACCGAATGACCTCTTCCCACCTCCCAGGCCTCTGTGAACTGGGTACAAAAAAGAGCAAAACTCGAACAGGCTGAGCTACTTCAATACACTTCAAACAGCACTTACACTCCAGTTAGATGAAGCCCTCCACCAATACACACACAAGAGGTTCCCGGTAGGAGGCTGGAGGGGTGGGGGTTAGGAATGCATCAAACAGGCATACCCTAACAAAGAAACGGCGCTTCACTGCAACCCTCCTAACCCCTGCCCCCTCCTGTCAAGCCATGGCTTGCAAAATACCTCTAAAAAGGTGCAAAGCGGAAATACTCAAAACTTCAAAAGCACTTGGGGAGCAAAGTAGACCCGCAGTGCGGCGAATGCAGCTTCTTGGCACATGATCATTAAAAACACATTTAACAGGAAACTTAAAAGCATAGCGAACATCACAATTCCATTCAATCAAAAGTTGCGTTCTGAAGTATTAACAACAGCCATCAGTACCTCTAAGTAACAAAGCACACTTCAGTGCTTAATAACAGTTCTCAAAATACACGGATGCAGCACCATGCACTCAGAAACCAAAGCAAGATTCTTTCAAATGAATTACATGTTTAGCCACATTAACAGGAATGCCTACTTTTTCTTTTTAATCCCAAAGTGGAAGAAGATGCATCTCAAGCAAACATTACCCCAAAAGAGAAAGTACAATAAAAGCTTACGGCAAAAGTGCTTCAACCCCCCGCCAGGGGATAGTAAGTGCTATATAAATACACGTAACAATTGAAGTTACAAACGTAAGCTCTTTACAGTTTTCTGGAAACAACTCTGCCCTGTAGCCTGCGGGCCTGTGGTCTCGAAAGCAAATGTATGTAGGGTTAAAAAAGTAGGAATTACCGTCAGGTCCAGAGGTTGCTGTTGTCCAGCGCTCCTTTGTTAGTGGGAAGCTGGACAGAAATGGAGGACTAAAGCCCTCACTCACGCCGGGAGCAAAGGGAAAAGGTAGAATAGCTTCGAAATTGGGCAGGGGGAGGGCCCTACTGTATGGGAAGGAGTGAGCTGAACACAAGGACAAGCCTCCTGCATTCTTCAGCCAAAACGTTTCCAACTCGGAGGAGGCAGTGGGGGCTAGGAGGGGTTCTGCAGGAGGCGGTGGGGTGCAGTCTCCGCCACAGAGTTGGTTGGCCGGGCCCTTTGTGCTGAGATGGGGCTGCTCAAGAAACGGCTGAACATTGTGAAATCTTTGCTGAACTGCATTTTTTTTTTCAGCAGTTTGGTGTAGCGCTGCACTGTCGATCAAATCACCTCTAGGAACTAAAGCAAAGAAAATAGCACGGTCATTACTGTATGCGAGATTTATTATAAATGCATAAGGGCAAAGAGTTGCAAAGTAAAAAGAGGAATTGTAATGCATTTGTATGTCTCGAGGCTGTAGATGAAGTAAAGTCTGCACAGTGCAAAGTGTGTGTGTGTGTGTGTGTGTGCCTGCGTGCGTGTGTGTGAGTGAGAGAGAGTGCGAGCGCGCGCACGCTGGGGAGGCGTGCCATCACACAGAAACCCGATCCTTCTGCAGAGAACAGGGGTATCAGGCCATGACTAGAGGAAAGCTAGATGGTGGCTATGCGCGTAACTGTGCGCGTAACCGCAAGCTTTAGGCCACTAGCGAAAGCGTGTGGTGAGCTTTTTAAAGCCCACTTACTAAATGTCTCGCCAGACCAGCGCATGCGCTGGCTCAGGCGAGATCTAAAAAGGGGGAAAGAAAAGAGGTGGGAGGTTACAGGGAAGAAAGAAAAGGAAAAGTGAATTGGTCAGAAGGAGGTGTGGTCCCTATTGGTTCCAAAATCAAAGAACAACACAACTGTGTCCCCTCCGAAACAATTAAGTATTGGGGTGCCGGCCCATCCGCCTACCGAGGGCTATTGGCCCAGGCCAACTGAAGTCTAGTTTAATCCCCTAATGAAGTCGCCCGTGGCTTGCCGACAGCTCCACACCCCCACCCGCGTACCAGACTTCAGTTAGCAGCAGACACCAGTTCACACAACAAACATCGGTTCACGTAGGTAAAGAAACCCAAGGAGTATTACAAGAACCTTGCAACCTCAACAACTCTCAGAAGGAAGGTCAGTTTCAAATGTACAAGCCAGTGGTCAAACCAGTATCTCCTCTGAGGGGGAAGGCCACAGTGTAATGGCCGTTACCATGTGGCCAGTAGCCACAGTGCGATAGCCGGTCCCAAGTGGCCAGTACCACTGAGGTATAGTCAGAGGTACGGTGATCTGGTCCAGTGAGGAGACACTTTTTGCATCAGGGCTTCAGAGGTGAGTGAGACTTGTCTTTCTGTGGTCTGTTACCGTTAAAGGACTGAGGCCCTTCGCCTGTCCATTTTTGGGTGATCTTGTCCAACCTGTGCCGCTCTGCTGCATAGTCTGGCAAGTGACCGGTACCCGCCCAGCCTCTAGTCTGCAGTGACTTTGCAAGGGAAGTGGTAGGTCCATGAGTGTCTATGTCCGAGGCGTCCAGGGCATCTATGAAACATTCATGGTCATTCGGCTTTCTATATGCGCTCAACCTACCGTGGATCGTTATTAGCATTACAGCTTGTTCCAACAGGCTGTTATGTGTCACATTTCCGCAGACGAGGTGGGAGTGCTAGGAACTGTTTGCACTTGTGGTTAATATCCTGGGAAGTTAGTTCATATGAAAATTTGGTGATTCTCCCATTGATAAGGACTGTGCTTCCTGCCCGCTATGATAATCAGGCACGCTTGTTGATGCCACAATAGGGCGATGTGCTTGAGAGGGAGAGGGAGTGAAAGACCTGACCTGATGAGCTCTCTGTATTTCGATCTGGAGAGTGAATTGCAACTCCAGCAGTCTGGGCGAAGGAACTGAGAAAAGCTTTAATATTGGCCCCTTCTAGTTTTCCGGCACCCCGTGATTTGTACATTATCTTGCCTGCTCCTATCTTCCACTTTATTTTTCTTACATTTCAGGGCCCAGGTCTCTGATGACCAGTCTTGCAAGTTCTCCAGCCGGGGTTCCACTTCTTACAGCCTGTGGTCAGTGTCATCCAGCCTGTTAAGGAAGCAGAAGATATTGGATCATAGAGACTACACCCACAGTGCTGTTTTAGACACTGCTTTGTTGATGGAGCCCATGGATGTTTTATTGTCAGATAGTTCTCGGAGCAGTGTCTCCTTGACAGAGGAGGATACTGGCGAGTCAGTTGGGGGTGTGTCCTCCATGGTCGACCAGTCTTTGGCTGAGAATTAGAGACAGCCTCTGAGAAAAGTAGTTGGTGCATGGCCTCTGGTTTAAACATATGCGAAGGGGGGGGGGGGGGGGGCTTTGACCAACGCGGATGTCAGCAACACATGGCATGTAGAAAGAGCAAGAACCAAAGACAAAACAAGAAGGCATGGCACCCAGAGGACTTCTGGTGGCAGCAGTAGAAAGACAACAGAGTAACCTGTGGGTTAGGTGGTGACTGGTGCATTATGTTGGGGGATGTCATGGCAGCTGGCAAATTCCAAGGTTCGGCGTAGGCAGTGTTAAAGGGCGTGGTCCCAAGTTATTAAATCATTGTTATAGTGTGTGGCACTAGAGTCGTCGTCCCTCCGGGGACGCTGTCTCTAGTAAGCACTGGTCACCCAGCACAGTAAAACAAGTGCATACTGCTAATATCAGGTTGTAGAGTAAGGGAGGGGAATCTCCATGCCATGAGTCACCCAGGAGGCATGGACCCTGGTTTTCCCTCTATGAAGAAGGGAGAATGGCATGCCCTCAATAAGGATGCCAACTGTTGCAGTCCAAGGCAGGCCTGCCTGCACTCCAATAGTAGGTGGATAGTGTCTTGCCCACACTCAAGATGCAGCGCAGAGGAAAAAGTCCTCTTTCTATGTCTATGTATGTTTCTGTAGTTCCTGGGCATCTCCGGTGCCAGTAATCAGGCCAAGGTAAGAGAAGTATAACAAGATGCGGTAGTTGGTGCCAGATTACTGCTGTGTGACTCACCTCCAGCCGCGATCACCAGCGTGATGCAGGGAAGAGGCCGTGCACTGCTCCAGGCCCCCCCTCTATTGAGGGGGGGGGGGGTGGCGAGTGCTCACTTCAGTCAGCCTGCCATGGGGCCTACGCATCAGAAGCCAGTGGGCCTGACAAGTCCGCCATGCGCGTGCCACATGTTCTGCTTACTGCCGGCAAGACCCAGTCAGATCTATTGGCAGCGGTGAGGGTTCCTGGGGCCACTTCAGTTGGGCAACAGGAGATGCCAGGGGACCAACCAATATCAGATTGGTGTCCCTGTGCAGTCAGAGGCTATCATGGGGCATCAATGAAACGAGCAGGGTCAAATGTGTTGGGGAGAATCAACAGGATGTGGCCATGCTCCTCGGCAGCAGCTAAGCCCCCTTACAGTTACAATTCAAAACCTAAGCAGGAATTAACTTCAAAGCATTTTTCAAGCCCTTTACTAAGCAGAGGGGGAAAATAAAGATTTTAATCCCAACTAGGCCTAAAAAGTGTAGCCTGGGCTACATAGTGAAATAGTTTATGGGTTTTATTTCACCGTGAGGGCACACTAACTTCAATATGTAGTGTGTCCTATTTTTATACGACAGCAACCTGTGGAATTAGAAGGAACACTTTAAGGATGAATTATGAATATTAAAAAATAAGTTTTTTCTACATGGTAAAGGAAGTTTTCTATGTCATGAGTCACAGCAGTGGACTTAAACTGCAGCCTAGTCAGACCACAGTGGTATGCTTGGCATGGATATATTTTAGTAAATATGTGTGCTTTTTTAAATACACAGTCCAGCCCACATTTGATATTTAACTTTCCATGCCATAGGTGTACTTAAGGCACCACGCACAATGGACTTATTGTGAAGTTAAATAAGCCAGATAATGAGTCCCGAAGCAAAGCACATGATTTAGAGGGGAAGCACAGATACTTAACTACTGTTTAGCAGTGGTAAAGTGCACTGAGTCCGAAAGCCAGAAAACAGTAAGGTCAAGTAAAAGCTAAAACATCTAGGGGTGACCATGCAGAAAGGGTGTGTTCTTACAGTCTTATATAAAAGTCGTGCACACAGACAATATAAGAGTTTTTCATGTAGAATGCAGATGCTGCGTGGCAGGTCTATGAGGACAGAAGCGTATTTATAGTCTATAAGTTACATGAGCAACACTTATGCAGCTAAAGTACCCTGGGAATAATCAAACGCTTCTCAAAGCACTGGCTTTTGGTAAAAAAAAGCATGGAAAATGTTGAAAGATAAGCACTAAAAAAGAAAGCCACAGTCATTCAATTCATGCACCAGCATAGAACAGTGGGCACAATTATTTAACAAAGGGTTATTTACAGACCGTTTAGTGAAAGTGAAAACCACATAAATCAGCCTTAAAGTAGTATAAGTGATTTGCACCTGTAAGGAGGTAAACATAATCTACCACTGACTTATCCACAAGGATCAATCAATAGCAAGCAATTTGAAATATTTAATCCCAGTGATGATTTTCTTTGAAGCACAAAGCCCAAGTGAGCATGCACCGTGCACAGCTTGGTTTACTCAATTCAGCCTCTTTAGACACAAGACGTGCACTTGCACCCTAATGCAGCACTAGTGGCCACCACAGAAGCTGGCATGGCAAAGTTGGGCTTGTATCATAATGGCCTTTGAGGGCTTCGCGCAGAGCTGAGCGCCTATTTATATGCACTTGGACAGTGTAAAGTGATTTAAAAAACAAGAAATTTCTCTGAGGCAGTGCTTTATTTTCAAATAGCACAGCTCCGAAACAAAACGAGGCAAACCTTGCTTACTGTTTCTGAGCTGTACTGTGGGAAAATAGAACTGTTGCCACTCGATCTCCAAGCATGAAGGTGAAGAATGCAAAGATCCAGGTGCAGAGCCTACCCTGCTGCAGTAATGTTATGTTATGTTAGCCGGATTTGTATAGCGCACAGCTGCCCCAGCAAAGGGGCGTCCCGGCGCTTCTTGAGCAAGAGATCGGCACACAAGCAACCCAATGAACAAGCCATGACAGTGCTAGGCAACCAGAGAAAACAGGAAGGTCTTAATGGCCTTCCTGAAAGTCAGGAGTTCATCAATGGCCCGGATGTGGGCAGGAAGCGAGTTCCAGAGCTTGGCGGCAAGTACACTAAAAGAGCGGCCCCCGGCCCTAACCCTTTTAAAGCGTGGAACTGTAGCCAGATGAAGCCCTGAAGATCTTAAGCATCGCGATGGTGCATACGGCGAGATAAGATGTTCCAAAATCTGAGGGGAAGAGTGTTTCAGAATTTTAAACGAAAGGCAGAGAGACTTAAACTTAATCCTCTGTGATACAGGGAGCCAGTGAAGTCCACAGATGGATGTTTTAGCCGAGCAACATCTCGGCAGGCCAACCAGAGCCCTGGCGGCAGCGTTTTGAACACGCTGGAGTCTACAAAGTTCGGCCTGATTAGCTCCAAGTAGAAGAGAACTCGCATAGTCCAACCGAGACAGGATAGTAGCTTGTACAATGAGCTGTCTGGTTGGAGCATCGAAGAATTTGAAAATAGGTCTAAGCCTACGAAGAATCCCGAAACACATGGCAGCGGTTTTCTTAGTGTGAGAAACAAAACTAAGTTTGGAATCTAGCCAGATGCCTAGATTCTTTACCTCGGTGGCAGGAAGAGGGGTAGGGCCAAGCTTGGATGGCCACCAGTGATCACCCCACAGATGGCTCTGATTGCCGACAATAAGCACCTCGGTTTTTTTTGCATTCAGTTGCAAGCAATTATCTGTCAACCAACAGGCCACTGATCTGATTCCCTCACAAAACTTTGTAGCCTCTATATCAGATGCCCCACTTATGGCAACCGCCAGCTGCGTGTCGTCAGCATAGGACACCATGGTCAGATTACAATGCTTGACGACAGCAGCCAACGTCTGGACATAGATATTAAAAAGTGTGGGGCTGAGAGCAGACCCCTGCGGAACACCCTGTGTGATAGAATGCGGTTTAGACTGGAAGGGAGGAGTGACAACCCTAAAAGTGCGGCCAGATAAGAACGATCGAAGCCAGTCAAGTGCCACGTGATCGACACCAACCTCAACCAGACGCTGTAGTAGAATTGCGTGGGAGACGGTGTTGAATACGGCACTGAGATCTAAAAGCACTAGAGCTGCCGTTTGACCAGAGTCCACCAAAGTTCGCAGGTACTCAACCATAGAGAGAAGCTCAGTCTTAGTACTATGGCCAGGTCGAAAGCCATTCTGAGTAGGATCTAAAATATTAGCAGAATGGATATAATTACATAGAATAGTATTAACATGGGCCTCAGTCAGTTTTGCCACCCAAGGAAGGAGAGAGATGGGGCGATAGTTCTCAAACTTTAGAGGGTCCAGAGCAGGTTTTTTTAGAATAGGCATCACCTGCGCTTGTTTCCAACTGACAGGAACGGAGCCAGACATCAAAGATAGATTGACCAGATCACATAACGGAGGAAAGCAAAATGTCGAAGATTCTCTAAATTGGGCAGGTCGTAAAGGATCCATAGGAGAACCTGATTTGACTTTCACCGCGATTTTATTAAATTCCTCCATCGAGAGCTCAGGAAAGGAGCGCAAAGACCTAATAGTTTTCGGGCCGGAATCCAATTTCTCCAGAGATACCGAGGAAACAGGGAAAGAACGGTAAATGGCCTCCACCTTTTTCACGAAAAAGGCTGCCAAGCCCTCACAATGAGTGGCCGAGCAAATGTCAGCGACTGGGGCTCTGCTGGCTGTAAGATCCTTAAGCACCTTAAATATTGATTTAGTGGGATTGGTGCTGGTATTAATTACACGAGAAAAATAGGCGGCACGGGCTTTACAGACCGCCCTATGATAAGTTTTTATCCTGGCAAGATACAAAAGTTTTTTATCAGACAGATATGACTTACGCCAGGCTCTTTCCGCTTGTTTACAAGATTTCCTTTGGAGCCGAAGTGAGTCATCATACCAGGGACTGGGTCCGGCGCGTCAGCGCTTACTCTCAGTCATAAGAATCAGGCAGTCTAAGGCTCCCGTCAGCCATCTGCAGAAATGATCATAGCCTGCCTCGGCGTCATTAAGAGAGCCCAAAGGATGTAAACCAAGAAGCCGATGAAAATCGGCTAACTTTAGTTTTTTCCACGGGCGTCTAATAAACGCGGGTGCGGTTGCTCTAAGAGGAGAATCCTCAATCCAAAGGTGTAATTCTATGAGGTGGTGGTCAGTCCAAGCCATAGGCCTGGGGGGTAGCACTTAAACCATAGATAAATTGGTGAAAAAAGGGTCTAAAATGTGCCCACCAATATGAGTACAATGTTTAAGCAACTGAAGCAGCTGAAGGGCTTCCAGATCGGCAAGGATGCTACTTGCCGTAGGAGAGTGGCAAGCATCAAGATGAAGATTTAGATCACCAATAATACTAAAGTTAGCAGTCCTTAGAGCTAGAGCGCTGACAGCTTCAGGAAGAGCTGATCTAAAAGCCGCATCCGGCCCTGGTGGCCGGTAAATGAGTAGTCCAGAGAAAGTAAAATGCGGACTGACCGAGATACGAAAATGGGCACTTTCGCAGCCGACTATATCCAAGACCGTCCATAAGCATGTATAACAGGATTTGACCGCGGCCGCAATACCACCACCTCGCGAGTTGCGGTTATGTGTATGAATCACATACTCCGAAGGAAGAGCTAGATTGACCGCAGCCAAGGCTTTGTCATGCAGCCATGTCTCAGACATAAAAAGAATGTCAGGACTTTCCTCCATGAGTAGGGTGTGAATGTCCAAATGATGTTTGACCAGCGATCTCACATTAAGATGACAAATCTTAAAGTCATAAGGGGCCTGTGGAATTACTAGTGGTGTAGTTGGACAATCTAAGCACTCAAGGGGAATTACCCTGTGGCCAGTGATGAGAGCAGGGGATGTAAGCCTGAAGACACACTCCTGACACTGATAAGGGCCGGAGAGGGGGTGTAGACGTACCTGAGTACAACGCGATGAATCGCGAAGCCTAAGCAGCTCCTTTCGCGAATACATCCGAAATAGCCTGTTCAGTCGCGGCACCACTGAAATCAAGCTCTGGGGCCCCACTCGAGCCCTGACTCGGCACGGACGAGCGCAGACTGGCAGGACTCTGGCTCGACTCAGGCGCAGGGAAGGCGCTCCCGCTGCGCGTCACCGCTGCGCGCTTAAAGGGCTGGCTTAAATAGGGTGGCAGCATCTAGGCAGCGCCGCTAGGACGCTAAAGATGGCGCCCAAAAAGCGTCACCACAGCTCCCAGTCCAAAATGGCCGCCAATTCCCCAATGATCAGACCCCTAGGACAGGACCCGCTCTAACAGCGGTGAGACAACAAAATTATGGTGCAGGTAAGAGGGCGATCCCCTAACAATAAAAGCAGGGGAAATTAAATAAAACTAATAAGAAATACAAAACGCGGTCATTTTAATATGTAAAATATGCAAAGCGCGCCTTCAGCAGAGCTACACACGCGAGTCCACTGACACGCTAATGACCAGGATATCTTGTCAGGGCTGACCCCCTTAGAGTACCGCCTTAAATAGGGTGGCAGCGTCTAGGCAGCACCGCTAGGACGCTAAAGATGGCGCCCAAAAAGCGTCACCACAGCTCCCAGTCCAAAATGGCCGCCAATTCCCCAATGATCAGACCCCTAGGACAGGACCCGCTCTAACAGCGGTGAGACAACAAAATTATGGTGCAGGTAAGAGGGCGATCCCCTAACAATAAAAGCAGGGGAAATTAAATAAAACTAAACAGAAATACAAAACGCGGTCATTTTAATATGTAAAATATGCAAAGCGCGCCTTCAGCAGAGCTACACACGCGAGTCCACTGACACGCTAATGACCAGGATATCTTGTCAGGGCTGACCCCCTTAGAGTACCGCCTTAAATAGGGTGGCAGCGTCTAGGCAGCACCGCTAGGACGCTAAAGATGGCGCCCAAAAAGCGTCACCACAGCTCCCAGTCCAAAATGGCCGCCAATTCCCCAATGATCAGACCCCTAGGACAGGACCCGCTCTAACAGCGGGGAGACAACAAAATTATGGTGCAGGTAAGAGGGCGACCCCCTAACAATAAAAGCAGGGGAAATTAAATAAAACTAAACAGAAATACAAAACGCGGTAATTTTAAAATGTAAAATATGCAAAGCGCGCCTTCAGCAGAGCTACACACGCGAGTCCACTGACACGCTAATGACCAGGATATGTAATGTAATGTAATGTGGCTTTTGTAAAGCGCAGACTGTCGCTCCCAAAGGAGCCTCCTGGCGCCATCAGATAACGTGCTACAGCAGAAAACGGATTAGAATCTAGATGAGTGCGAGGCATGATTCATCTGCTGTTCCATAGATCCATGTCTGTAGGGCCTTCCTGAACTGTTCTTCAGATTCCATTGATCTTAATTTGCTTGGCATGAAATTCCAGGCCTTTGCCCCTAACACAGTCGCCGCCTTCCCTCCCCTTGTTTTAAGTTTTAAGTCTGGTACTTTAAGGAGGTTTGAGGAAGTGGATCTAAGTGTCCTCCTTGTTGTGTATGCCATAAATCTCGTGGAGAGATATACTGGCCCTAATCGGCGCACTGCTCTAAAAGCCGTGAGTAGAAGCTTGAACACAATTCTTTTGTGTAGCGGGAGCCAGTGAAGAGTTTTCAGGGCTACTGAGGCTGACGCCCTGCGGGGGAGCTTTAAGACCAATCTAGCTGCTGCATGTTGCACTACCTGCAGTTTCTTCAGGGTAGATTTATTGACCCCTACCAGGAGGCTATTGCAGTAATCTAGGCGTGAGAGTATTAAAGCCACTGCCACTGTTTTCCTGGCCGCAAGTGGAAACAGATCGAAGAATTTTCTCAGGGTCCTAATTAGGCCGAAGCATGTACCCGCCACCTTTAGTACGTAGGGTTTAAAAGAGAGGGAGGAATCAAACCATACCCCCGATTTTTTGCCACTTCCACGGTGGATGGAGGGGCTTCTGCTTCTGTCGGCTACCAATCCTTAGGTTGAAAGGGATTATTTTTCCCTATCAATAGGATTTCTGTTTTATCCGTATTACAACAGAGGTGGTTGCTTTTCAGCCATTTGATGATCGCAGTGAGACAGGATTTAACATTTTCCTCCGCCTCAGTGGAATTTTTTTCAAGAGACAGGAACAGCTGAGTGTCATCAGCATACGAAGTCGTTTCGATCCCGTAAGACGAAATGAGGGAAATAAGTGGGGCCATATAAATATTGAAGAGAGGTGGGCTAAGTGATGCACCCTGTGGGACATCCGTCATGATGGTACGTTCTGTGACTGCAGATCCTCCAGGAGGGGCAGCCTGATCAGAGGACAGACACTCAGACCCAAGATTTCTGGATACCATACTCTCAGCACCCAATCCAGTGCCACTAGGATGACTTAGGCTTGGTTGGTCCTGATCTTCTTGAGAACTTGGGGCTGAAGAGGTATCCACAAAAAGGCATTAAAGAGTGCCAAGTTCCACTTGAGGCAGCACACATCTCCATGGGACAGACTCCTTGGAAACTCCAATGTGCATAAGTGCTAACATTGGGAGTGCTCACCAGTGGCAAACAGATTGAGGCAAGGTTCTCTTCGTTCACAGAAGAGATCTTGCGCCACTTTTGGGTGTAACTGCTAATTGCGATCAGCTGGGTGCGACGTCTAAGCGCGTCTGCCCTGGAATTCAATGATCTTGCCAAGTAGTTCACCACCAGGCAGATTCCTTTGAGGTCTAACCGCATGCGGAGGCACAAGGTCTCCTGTCGCAGGGTCTGTGACCCCACCCGCCCCATTTGTTGCAGTACCACATGGCTGTGGTGTTGACTGTGAGTATCTGCAGCAGCCTCCCTTTGATGGTCAGAAGGAAGGCTTTCAGTGCCAATTGGATGGCCCTCAAAGAAAGGAGGCTGATATGGAGCTGGGACTCCACTGGAGACCAGAGGCCTCTGATCTCCACCTCTCCCAAGTGGCAGCTCCAACCCTGAAGTAATGCATACGTTACCACTGTCAGTCCTGGGTGGGGTAGGGAGAGGGGTCAGCTGCTGACCCAATCGTGGTGCAATAACAACCACGGCAGATCTTTTGCTGTTTCCGCAGTAATCCTAGCGTGGTCGGAGAAGTTTCTTTCATATTGGGCCCACTAGAGAGCACCCATATGCCACCTGGCATGCTCGGCCAGAAGGATACAGGAAGCTATCAATTCCAGCAGCCTCAAAGCTGACCTCACTGAAATCCAGGAACAAGACTGAAAGATCTGGATCAACGCCTGAATGACATGGACTCTTGCATGTAGGAAAGTAGAATCTGCTTTTATGGTTACCCCCAATTTTTGACCTGGTACTAAGATGTTATTGACTAGTCTGACTGGGATCCTGCTAATCAGGACCCCAGTCTCTCTGCTTTCTCCCTTAAATTGTTATACTCAGTACCTAGGTACATGCCAGATTGGATACTGGGGTACCCTTTTAAGTCCCTAGTATATGGTACTAAGGTACCCAGGTCATAGGTACCCCAATGGGCTGAAGCATGCATGATGCTACAGGCCTGCCAGTGCAGCCTGTGTAAACTGGTACTAGCACCGCTTACCAAAGATATAGGGTTCCCGTGTAAGCTGGTACTAGCACCGCTTACCAAAGATATAGGTTTCCTATATCTAGAGTCACTGCACTTAAAACCTAGAAGTCACCCCTACAGTAGGCCTTTGCAATTGTGAAGGCAGGGTGCTTGGTTCTAATAGGGAAGTTGCCCCTGCATGAGTAAGACACCCCTTCAGCCTACGGAGTCCATTATCCCAGGCTGCAAGTGAAGCAGCTATATACCATATAGAGAGGCACTGAGTAGTTACGGGATGACCATCTCGAAATCGGCTAGAACGAATACTTTCATGTTTTGTATCAAACAGGTTGGAATCATACCCCCACACCTTAAATGGTGTGAGGGGTATGATCCCAAGCAGTGGAAGAGCCCCCCGTTAAGCTCTCCATGCTCTCGGTACCTGTCTTCTAGACCTGGACAGCACAACATGGCTGCTGCCGACCAGAGACATGATTCTGCCCTCCGGCTGCTGAGTCAAGCTCGACAAAGGGGAAGGCAGAACAATAGGTATCCTGCCACAGGGAGGTGTGATCACCTCCCAGACAGGATTTAGTGTATTGTGGCTGGGTGGGTGAGCTTGCCAGCGCCACTCAGTCTGCAGAGGGGCACATTTGGTGCCTCCTTGAATTGTCCAGTTCAAAACAGCTCTGAGAGCCGTTGGCTCCCGCTCTGGCGCAAACTGGACAAAGGACATAGGAATAATCTTCACACTGTCCAGACCCTCCACTGGGAGGGTCCCCTGCATTGTCCCAACCCTTTCGTTAGGGTACTTAAGTGCTTACCTATGGGTGGGTCCCTAGATTCGTTGTGCGACACGATTAAATTCAGACACCACTTCAACTTCTACCGTCTGGGCACTCTGGACTTCGCTGGACTTAGTTTGGGCTCAACTTCGTCCCCCTTTCAGTCTGCTGCATCGTCTGTGCCTGTGCACCCTACAGGAACCTTTCAAGGCCTGTGGGCATCCAAGATACTTGAAGGAATCTCCCTTGAAATGAAGGAGTCACTTCCCTGCATCTGCAGGCATCGCAACTAAGCTGACCGGTCTGCTGATCCTGAGTACCTACAGAATCCGACAGGTTCAACAACAAAGGTGTTAGTTCTCCACAGCTCTCGAGGTCTGCTCTGCACTCTCACCAAGTTTGAGGCCTGTATCCCTTGTGGGAGCCGCAGGAATCGAACCCCTGTGCACCGCGTCAACTTGCTGTTGCAAAGGCTTGTTGGCTTCCTTCCACCAAGATCTTCGGGCTCTGAGTAGCCCTAACCTCAAACATCTCTAGTACCAAGAATCTTCATTCACACCACATTGCTTGCACCGTGATCTGCATCTTTTGGTGAGCTGTTCGAGGTCCTCTTGCGACTCCAGTGCCTCTAGCCTGTGGGTCCTGTTGAGGGTCACCTTTGTTTCTTTTGGTCTCCCCTGATTGCTCTGGGACTGCCCTGTCTCCCCCGCTTGTGGTGAGTCCCCTGGACCTTGCTAGTCCTGACATTGCATCTTCTTCGACTTCCACATTGTTTGCAGCTGCAAAGGCTTGTTGGTGCTTCTGACAGACACCGACCCCATGGCACTCGACATCCGACGTGGGACAGCTTGTGCACAGCTCCAGGTCTTCCTCAGCGTCGCCTGATCTTCACAGTTGCAGAGTCAAGGTCACTGTTAACTCTCCTGCAACACCAGACATCGGTGGGCATTCGTCTTCCAGGTCTCCGAGTCACTCCTGAGTGACATAGACTCTGTCCCCTCTGCTTGCAAGTTCCTCTCATCCTGAATCCACCTTCGGTTTCCATCGGACACTTTCACCTTCTCCAGCAGCTGCACTTTCCTAAAGTCTTCCACTGGGTTCGACGGCGGTTTCCAACACCACTTCACACCTATGCACCCGGCTTCCCCGGTGTAGGTAACGTGGGTACTAGGGTATCCACAGGTGGGGTGTCTCTCCAAACTTCAGTCTTCCACAGGGTTTCTTCAGCATCCACTGGGAAGGGTCCTTAATCTTTAACATCGCAACCCTGACTTACACGTTGATTTGTACGGAGAACGCAGTTGTGTTCCCACACTGCACGTGAGCTCAGTGGGGCTCCCAGTCTCTCACCTTGGGTGGTTCTTTGGGTCCCCAGCACCTCTACGTCCTCTGGACATTGTCTTGGCACGAGTTGTCATTCTAATACCACTTTCCTAGTATATGGTTTGGTCCCCCCGGGCGTCCACTGTGGGTTCTTTGCTATTTACTTGATTTCACACTGTAGTGTGTGCATTGTGTTTATCTCCGGGTAGGAGATATCTAAATGGGTTAGAGAGTATTATATAATAAACACATATTTTTATAAATACCTTGTGTAGTTTTATTTCATTTAATATATACATGTAAGATTGCATTCTGGTACAACAAGCTGTTTTACACTCCTGGACTAAGCCTGAAGGCTGCTCTCCACAGCTACCACTTAGAGAGCTTTCTAAGGTTGTCTAAGACCACTTAAATCACTATAAGGGTTGTCTAAACTGGTGCAGGATGCCCACTTACATTAGTGGACATCATATACCAGGCCAGCCTCTCCCAAGGCACAAAACTGAACTGCATTCAGAATGGCTCAGTTGAAGGGAAGCATCTGAGAAGGAGGCAGGTGTGACTTCGGCACAGTGATAATAAACCCAAAAATGACACAAGATTCACTACAGTATGGAATCTGTTACCAGCTGTCTCGGCGAGCCCGCCTTCATCAGCCAGTAGTCAAGGTAGGGGAAGACTGGCTCCCCTGATCTCCGAAGGTGTGCTGCCATAACTTTCATGAACACCCGAAGGGCACTGGTGAGACCAAAGGGGAGCACAGCAAGCTGAAAGTGCACCTGTCTCATCACGGACCACAGGTAGAGCTGATATTAATATGGAAGTAGGCTTCTTGCAGGTCTAACACTACCATCCAGTCTCCAGTGTTGAGGCAGACAAAACCTGGGCCAGTGTGAGCATCTTGAATGTTTCTTTCTTGAGGAAGGTGTTGTGAAGGTGCAGATCTAAAATAGGCGTCTGTCCTTCTTGGGCACCAGAAAGTAGTGGAGATAGCAACCACAACCTACTTCTGGCACAGGCACCTTCTAGATAGCCCACTAGGCCAAAAGGGCTTGCACTTCCAGAAGCAAAACAAAAAGATGGTCCTCTGTCAGCCGTTGCGGAGACATTGGAAGGTGTGGTAAAGCTGAATGGAAGGGGAGGGAATATCCCTTCCAAACTATTTTCAAGACACGCCTGTCTGATGATGTGGCCTGCTAACCCAGCACGAGTCTTTGGATAATGCCTCCCACCAGTAGGCTATGCTCAGCGATGGGCATGCTAAAGGGGTTTGGCAGGTGGGCTGCAGGGCTTCTGGGGACTGAGTGGCTTGTTAACCTTGACCATGGGAGTGGGGGCACCACAGCTGCAACCGCTAAAAAGCTGTACACCGTGCTGTGGTTGGATTGGCTGGTGGTATGGGGCACCTCTGCCAAAGCTGCGAAAGGAGCAGTGGGTCTGGTGAGGTGGGGCAGGTCTAGAGTGTAAGTCATGGAATTGCACTTGTTGAACTGCTCAAGAGCGGATTCTACCTTATCCCTGAACAGGCGAGTCTCATCAAACTGCTATTTTATGAGAGGAAAACTGGGCGTCACTTGACAAAACAGTAAACTGCAGACAAATGTGGAGGAAAATGGTAACACTGGTGCCAATGCCCACCCGCATCCCGATCGTCATGGATGGCCAGGGCAAGGACAGGTCAGAGATCTTCAAGGACACCATAGAGAACTTGAGCCACTGAATGCGAAAGGATGTGGGAATAGAGTCCCAGGAGACAGCAGGCATTTACTGAATGGAGAACCAGGCTAGTGGAAGACAAAACTCACTTCCCAAATGTCTGTACTTGCTTGGATTCCGTATCAGGAGAAGTAGTCGGGAAAGTGCTGGGGATGTACCTGCTTGTGCACGCCTGCACAAACATTTGGGGAAAGGGTCCTGATACAGCAATGCAGGGTCGCCAGTGGCCGGAAAATGTCTCGATATTTGCCTGTTGACTAGGGGGCCAGAGTTTGGCCCAGGCACCCAACAAGGAATCAGTTAGTGCCTCATTAAATGTCAGAAGGGGCTCAGATGACGTTTTTCCTGCCTAGAGGGTTCAGCCAACACACTAGTTTTAACCTCCAAGGTAGGGAGCTGAAGGTCAAGGACTTCTGCTGCCCTACGCATCACCATGGTATAGGGGGCAGATTCCTCAATGGCTGGGTCAGAAGGTGAGATAAGACCTGATTCAGGGGAGGTAATCAAGACCACTGCAAGTCATCGTACCAATTGTCCTTAGTATAAGACTGAGCAAACATCACCAACATCATAATAATTTTCTGAGTCCATACCGAAAAGGGCGTGTCATGTATATATTTTTCCCTGTGGAGGAAGCAAATCAGTTGGGTGAAGTGGTGCCTCAATGGTGGTTGGGCGCAGACTCGGTCGAGGTCGTACCGATGCCGACTCGGGAGTCGGAGAGTCCTATAGGTATCTCTTTGTTCGGCATCTTTGGATTCAGCACCGGCATCAAAGTATCAGCAAAGTATGTTGACCATGGCGCCAGAGGCATGGTAGGAATAGGAGATTTGTGATGTGCTCTGTGTCACAGTGGCACCAAGGGTGAAACTGTGGGCGGTACACCAGATGGAAGGCATCTCAACCTTCTTGGGGCTTGAAGGCGCACCAGAGAGAGTCAGCAAGGATCTGGAGACTCCTCAATCTGTTTAGGAGTGGTGGACGGCCCCAAGAACTCTTATTGTTCCGGAACCAGTTACGGCTACAGCTCCGAAGTTGACTGACTCTGGGAGCAAGATCAAGAGCCATGGTGCTGCCTTGCACTTTCTCAGGCGAATGTGAGTGGTGAGATGAGTCCAGCTTTAATTCCTTTTGATTTTTGCTAGACTTACCGGGCGATTTAAATCTTGATGAAGACCGACCTCTGGAATGGCTTTATCGACTTCTGGAGCGAAAAATGGGATCAAACCTTGAACTTTGACTGTGACCTGGACCTGTCTTGTTGTGGGGTTTTCTCATGCTTGATGATGTAGAATTTTGCCTTCCAGTCTCAGATGATCTTTGGATTCATTGACGCACAGTCGCTCCAGCCCTAGAGTTGTAATTTGACCCCAGGTACCAAAGGCTCACCTGATGAGGAACTGTTACAGATATTTGTTTGCAGCAGTCCTATAGAGATTAAAACCAGATTTTTTAGGGGTGGGACATTCCCTTGCACACGGTGAATTTTTGGACAAAATATATGAGATAAAGGTCTATTGAGAGATGTGAGGGAGCTCCGGATCCGTGTCTGGTGGCGCAGGAAGAAAAGAACTAACACCAGCACATAGTTGTGGAGACTATATAGGCCCGCACGTCATTCCCAGAGTGGAGTGACATCAGTGTGGAGCCGGGCTAAAACAGAGGTACTGCTTAAAAATTCAGAATCCAGTGTGACGCCTGGGGAATATTCAAAAGGTGAGGAATTTAAGGCTAGAAGCCTCTATCAAATGTTACGTACTGCATTTATACAGTAAATGGAAACACAACAATGTGACTCGAATGTGTTGGTAAACTCTTGTTGAATGTTTTATTCATCTACCCAAGCCCATGGCAATGATTTTTAATGGAGCATTTGTTACTGGTAGAGGGTTAAGAGGCACCAGAAACCATGGCTTCAGCCCATCAAACAACAGGGGAACCTTCACCATCTGGTTTTACATATGCACATAGAACAGGACAGAAAAAAGAGAAAAACAAGGGAAAGTTATCCTTCCCTTTTAAAAGTGAATTTGTCAGGTCCAGCAATTTTTGACTTTCTTGGAGTACCAGTAGGAGTTCATCTGCCTTCCTGACAAACATTTAGTGCCAGCATTCTGAAATGTTCTTGAAACTGAGCCACAAGCCCCAATCCAGAAGAGAAGAACAAGTTACTTACCTTCGGTAACGCTTTTTCTGGTGGATACAGTATCTGCCTGTGGATGCCTCACCTTGTGAATATCCCAAGCGCCAGCAACATTCAGATTTTTTTCGTAGCGCTCCACGCCGACGAGGATGACGTCACAGAAGCACGGCTCTGCACGCGGCTCCGCTGACGTCACTGGATCCATAAGAGGACCTCGTCGGCGTGATGACGTCAGTTCCGCCATTTTTTTCCGTGCCTTCGAGGCACACGGACGGACTGACAATATATATACAGTATACACAGTACATAATAATCAAACCAACACACACAGTGTGAAGTCAAAGCAGGAAAGCAAAAGAAATATAACACTTTCTTTGACAGAAAAAGCGTTACCGAAGGTAAGTAACTTGTTCTTCTGATGGATACATCTGCCAGTGGATTCCTCACCTTGTGAATAGATTCCCACAGCAGTCCCCACTCCCGGAGGAGGGTGTCCACCCTTCTATACCAAAAAGTCCTGAAGGATGGAACGTGCAAAGTGTCCGTCCCTCCTCAACTCGGTATCTAAGCAGTAATGCTTCGCGAAAGTGTGGAGGGAGGTCCAAGTTGCCGCTCTACAAATGTCCTCCACAGGAACACCTCTAGATAAGGCAGATGTAGAAAACTTTGTCCTGGTAGAATGAGCTCTTATACCCTCTGAAGGTTCCTTACCGGCCAAAGAGTAACAGATCTTGATGCACAAGATAATCCATCTGGAAAGAGTGCGCTTGTGCACCGCTCTGCCTTTCCTGCAGCAAATGAATCCCACGAAGAGCTGGTCATCCACTCAAAAGTCTTTAGTTCTATCGAGGTAAAAACTCACTGCCCTTTTAGGGTCCTAGCGGTGAAGCCGCTCCTCCTCCTTGGAAGGGTGAGGGGAAGGATAGAAGATGGGAAGGGTAATGGACTGCCCCAGATGGAAAGGAGTTACCACCTTAGGAAGAAAAGCAGCCCTGGTCCGGAGTATCATTCTTTCAGCATGAATGGTCAAGAACGGGGGTTTCTAACCCAGAGCTTGAAGCTCACTTACCATCCTTGCCGAGGTAATGGCAATGAGAAAAACTGTTTTAAAAGACAATAGCCTTAAGCGACACTTGTGCAAGGGTTCAAAGGGAGAACCCATCAAGTAAGTTAAGACAAGATTTAAGTCCCATTGAGGCACAATAAATGGAGTGGGCGGACATTTGTTGGTGAGGCCCTTAATGAATCGTAACACAATAGGTGATTTAAACAAGGACGGCTGATCCGGCAAGCAAAGGAATGCCGACAAAGCCGATAAATAACCCTTCACAGTAGCTACAGCAAACCCCTGCTGAGCTAGAGAGAGCAAACTGAAGGATGTTGGATAAACGTGCCATCAAAGGGTCAATAGACTTCTCCCCACACCAATGGACAAATTTGGACCACCTATAGGAATAGAGAGACTTGGTGGAGTGACGCCGGGCAGACAAAATCACGTCCACCACGTCAGGTGGGAGAGAAAAAGAATTCAAGTTGCCCCGTTCAATCTCCAGGCATGAAGGTGTAAGCTCTGGAGGTGGGGGTGTAGAACCTGCCCCTGCGACTGCGAGAGGAGGTCTGCCCTGAGAGGGAGACGGAGCGGAGGGCACGAGGAGAGGGGGAGAAGATCTGTATACCACACCCTTCTTGGCCAATCCGGGGTGATCAATATGACTTGGGCCCGGTCTTGGCGAATCTTCCTCAGAACCCGAGGAATCAAAGGTATGGGAAAAAACGCATAAAGGAGATGCGAGTCCCATCTCAACTGAAACGCGTCCCCCAAAGCTCCCTGCATCAGATACTGGAGGCTGCTGAATGACGGGCAGTGAGCGTTCGCGTGAGTGGCAAACAGGCCCACCCGAGGAGTTCCCCACGTCCGAAAGACGTGATGCACCACCTCCGGATGGAGCCTCCACTCGTGGTCGGCAGAGAACTGCCGACTGAGACTGTCTGCACGCACGTTCAGAACTCCGGCAAGATGATTTGCCATCGGACAAATCTGATGATCCTGAACCAAGGACCAGAAACGCAGAACTTCTCTGCAGAGACAATGCGACCCCACTCCTCTCTGCTTGTTGACATACCACATTGCGGTAGTGTTGTCCGTCAGGACTTGAATCGACTGACCGCGAAGGGAAGGGAGGAAGGCCTTGAGTGCAAAACGTATCGCCCGCAACTCCAAAAGGTTGATGTGAAGCAACCTTTCCTCTGGAGACCAAAGACCCTTGATCTCCAGATCCCCCAGATGCACACCCCACCCTAAAGTGGATGCATCCGTTATCACTGTGGCCACCAATGGAGGTAGATGGAAGGGCTTTCCTTGAGACAGATTGCACTCCACACTCCACCAAGAGAGATCCGCTGCAGCTTCTCAGGAGATCCTCACAGACTCCCTGAGATCTCCGTTGTGCTGATACCACTGCCTGCGGAGGCACCACTGGAGCGCCCTCATGTGCCAGTGTGCATGGTTGACCAACAGAATGCAGGAAGCAAACAGACCGAGCAGACGAAGGACCTTCAGGACTGGAACGACCGCTCCATTGTAAAACAAGGGAATCATTTCCTGTATGCCGAGAATCCTTTGTGAAGGTGGGAATGCTCGACACACAGTAGTGTCCAGTACCGCCCCTATGAACAGGTTGCGCTGAGAGGGCACCAGGTGAGACTTGGGCACGTTTATCGAGAAACCAAATTTGTACAACAGCTGAGTTGTAACCTGCAGATGATGAAGCACCTTCTCTGGTGACTACGCTTTGATCAGCCAGTCGTCCAGATAGGGGAAAACTGGAATCCCCGACCTTCTGAGATGGGCTGCCATCACCTTAGTGAAGACTCAAGGTGCAGTAGTAAGACCAAACAGGAGAACCGCAAACTGATAATGTTGCGAGCCAACCGTAAAACGGAGATACTTCATGTCCGACTCCAGGATCGGAATTGATTATGCTACTAACCAGTATGCATCTGTTCTTGGCATGTAGGGCTGCTGACATTCATATCTGTGCATAGATCGCCGCCTAGTGTTGGGTCCGGATGATTGCACATTGTTGTCCTGGAAGAGTCTTCGAAGTATCACGAGATAGGTGGCTCCTCCCCTGGACTACAGTGCGCATGGGCATCCTCTCCATCCTCAGATTGTTTTTCGCCATTGTGGCAGTGATGGAGTAGATACAGTAAGTGATGACCATGCGATACAGAAATTTTGAGTGCTGCAGCCGCTACAGGCGCCGGGGAGGAGGGTGGGCGATATGAATGTCAGCAGCCCTACATGCCAAGAACAGATGCATACTGGTAAGTAGCATAATCAGTTCGAGGCATGTGGGCTGCTGAATTCATATCTGTGCATAGAATACATAGCAGCGACGGCTACCTGTGCCAGCTGCAGCAGTCTGAAAAAGAGTTTTGAGAACAGCCTGTCCTACAGCTGCCTGCTGTTTAGAGTGTACATCTACACAATAGTGTTTGGTAAATGTATGCATAGTGGACCATGTGGCTGCTCTACATATTTCCTGCAAAGGAATGTTTCCTAGGAAAGCCATGGACGCCCCTAACTTTCGTGTTGAGTGGGCTCGTGGGGGAATCGTTAATGTGCGTTTAGCTTTTTGATAGCAAATTTGAATACATTTAACGATCCATCTGGCTATCCCTGCTTTGGAAATGGCATTGCCCTTGTGTTGTGGAGAAAAGGCAACAAAAAGCTGTTTTGTTTTCTTAAAATCCTTTGTTCTGTCTATATAGTACATGAGGGCCCTTTTTACATCTAGTGTATGGAGCATTCTCTCAGCGACATTTTGTGGATTTTGAAAGAAAAGGGGCAGTTCGATAGTTTGATTAATGTGGAACTGCGATATGACTTTGGGCATGGATTTGGGGTTGGTACGGAGTACAACCCTGTTTGCGTGAACCTGAATGAATGGCTCTTGAATGGTTAGTGCCTGGAGTTCACTAACTCTTCTTAACGAAGTGATTGCCACTAGGAAAGCCACTTTCCAGGTGAGGAACTGAATCTCACATGAATGGAGAGGTTCAAAGGGTGGACCCATTAATCTGGTGAGGACCAAATTGAGGTTCCACACCGGTGCCGGTGGGTGTCTTGGGGGAATTACTCGCTTGAGTCCTTCTAAGAAGGCTTTGATGGCAGGCACTCTGAATAAAGAGAGGTGCTGCCTGTTTTGGAGATAGGCTGCTATCGCGGTCAAATGGATACGTATTGAGTTGTATGCCAGATTGCATCTGTATAGGTGTAAGAGGTAACAGATGATGTTCTGAATGGATGCATCCAGCGGGTTAATGTCATTGTTGTTGCAGTAAATGACAAACCTTTTCCATTTAGCCGCATAGCAAGCTCTGGTAGTGGGTCTCCCGGCTTCCTTGATGATGTCCATACAGTCAGGTGGCAGGTTTAGGTATCCAAACTCTAGGACTTCAGGAGCCAGATTGCCAGGTTCAGCTGTTGTGGGTCTGGGTGCTGAATCTCGCCATGGTTCTGCGTTAAAAGTGCGGGTTTGATCCGCAGTCTTTGATGAGGCACCACGGAAAGTTCTAGGAAGGTGGTGTACCATGGTTGGCGCGCCCATGTGGGAGCAATTAGGATGAGTGTCAGTGAGTGTTGTCGCAGTTTGCGTGCTACTAGCGGTATCAATGGCGCTGGGGGAAAAGCGTACGCAAATCTGCTGGACCAGTTCATCCATATCGCATTGCCCTGTGACTGTGGATGTGGGAACCTGCCGGCAAAGCTTTGGCATTTTGCGTTTTCTTTTGTGGCGAATAGGTCTATCTCTGGATGACCCCACTGTCGGAAGTACGGTTGGAGAACTGATGGATGTAGCTCCCACTCGTGCATCTGGTGGCTGTGTCTGCTGAGCAGATCTGCCATCTGGTTGTCTTTGCCGGGGAGATGTTCTGCCATGAGGAATATGTTCCTCTGAATGGCCCACTTCCACATGCTCTGAGCCAGATGAGACAACTGTGGAGAGTGTGTTCCTCCCTGCTTCTGTATGTAGTACATGGCAGTCATGTTGTCCGTCCGGATCAACACGACTTTGTTGCATAAGTGTACTTTGAATGCCTTCATGGCTAGGAAGATCGCCATCAGTTCCAGAAGGTTGATGTGCATCTTCTTTTGCTGTGTCGTCCATAGTCCCTGCACTGTGTAATTGAGTACATGAGCTCCCCATCCCTGGAGAGAGGCGTCCGCCGTCAGTATTATTTGTGGAACAGGCTCTTGGAACGGTCGGCCCTTGCAAAGGTTTTGTGGATTCCACCAATGCAGAGAGTTGTATGCCCGACCGCTCACCAACACTAGGTCTTTTAATTGCCCGTGAGCCTGATTCCATTGGCGTGCTAAGCACTCCTGAAGCGGGCGCATATGTAGTCTCGCGTGCGGGACTATGAAAATGCAGGAGGCCATCATGCCTATTAACTGCATGAACACTCGTGCTGGAAGGGAGTGTTGAGGTTTGAATTTTGAGATCAGCATTTGCATGCTGTTGATTCTCACTAAATTTGGCTGAGCTGTGGCTGCCAGAGTGTTTATGGTCGCGCCTAGGTACTGTTGTACGTGCGCGGGTTGGAGATGTGATTTTGGGTAATTTAGTGAGAATCCCAGACTGTGAAGGAGGTGAATGGTGTGGGACATGTGGCTGGCACATTGCTGGGCTGACTTTGCTTGAACAAGCCAGTCGTCCAGGTAAGGGAAGACGTGGATGTGTTGTCTTCGTAGATGTGCCGCTACTGTTGCTAGGCACTTGGTAAAGACCCTGGGTGCTGTTGTTACTCCGAAGGGGAGAACTTTGAACTGATAGTGATGCCCTTGAATAGTGAACCTGAGATATTTCTTGTGTGAAGGGTGAATGGGTATGTGGAAATACGCATCTTTTAGGTCTAGTGTGGCTAGGAAGTCTCCCTGACTGAGTAGCGGGAGAACCTGCTGTAGGGTGAGCATATGGAAATGCTCTGAGAGAATGTATTGGTTGAGGGGTCGTAGGTCTAGTATAGGTCTGAGCGACCCGTCCTTTTTTGGGATTAAGAAGTACAGAGAGTACACCCCTGTCCCCTGCTGGTTGACGGGCACGAGCTCTATTGCACCTTTTTGTAGCATACTTAGCACTTCCTGCTGCAATAATGTCAAGTGCTCTATGGACATAGGACGGTGCCTTGGCGGTGTATTGGGTGGAGTGGACGTTAATTCTAGACAGTAACCGTGCTGGATAATGTCCCTGACCCACCTGTCTGTGGTGATGGTTCTCCACGCTGACAGGAACCGTTGGAGTCTCCCCCCGACAGGTGTTATATGGTCGGGGGGCAGGGAGAGGGCGTCACTGTTTGTTTTTAGGGGAGGACCTGGTGTTGCCATAACCACGTCCTCTGCCCTTGGTGCTGGAGCCACGATATCCACCTCTGTTGGTTTTATCATAGGTACTCTGCGTGCTGCTTTTAGTGTATTGCTGCTGTGACCCCTGGCCTCTAGCTGTTCCTCTATTCCCGGGGCGACGAAAGGAGCCACTACGAAACTGCTGCGTCTGCAGAGCCCCCATTGATTTTGCAGTGTCAGTGTCTTTTTTAATTTTTTCGAGGTTGGTGTCAACGTCAGGGCCAAATAAGTAGTCTGGGTTGACCGGTTGATTTAGGATATTGTTCTGAATCTCTGGCTTGAAGCCTGAGATTCTCAACCATGCATGGCGTCTCAACATGACGCTTGTGTTGATTGCCCTAGCCGCTGTGTCGGCTGCATCCAGTGCGCACTTGATGGATGCGTTGGTAAGGAGTTGTCCCTCTCTGATGAGGAGCTCCGCTGACTCTTTATATTCGTCTGGCAAATGTTGGAGTAATGACTCTAGTGTGTCGTAGTGGGATCTATCATAACGGGCCAAGAGTGCCTGTGTGTTGGCAATGCGTAAGATGTTCGCTGCTTGCGCTGCAATTCGTTTGCCTGATGTCTCCAGCACTTTGGACTCCTTGTCTGGGGGAGGAGCATCACCTGTTGTTTGTGAGTGTGCTCTTTTGCAAGCATTAGCAACCACCATGGAGTCCAAGGGTAACTGACCCCTAATGTGCGTAGGGTCTCCTGGTGCAGGTTTGTACTTTTTTTCAATCCTGGGGTTTAACACCCGTGCCCTGGTGGTTTCTTTGAAAATGTCTTTTGCTGGTTTGAGACCTCCTTTTAATATGGGCAGAGTTTTGACAGTTCTTTCGGAAGAGGCGAAAGTGTCCACCAAGAAGTCTTCTTCGACGGTGTCAGAATGGAGTTCTACTCCATGATTAGCAGCAGCCCGTTCAATGAGGGCATTGAAGGCAGCAGCGTCCTCTGTGGGAGAAGTTTTTAGGTTATAAAGCTGCGTGTCAAGGGTATTTTGTGCGGTACCCTGGTCTGTGGGGTCATCCCATGCCTGATCTTGGTCTTGTAGGTGATCATCAGGATCAATATCCCCAGGGTAGATGGTATCATCCCCTACATAGTCCTCTACCGCGTCTGCTTCTGAAGGCATAGGAGAAAAGGATGGTGGATCCTGATGGTAGGGTTGAAAGTGCTCATGAAGCACTGGTTCTGACCCCGCCGGCAATTTGTGTTTGAGAGGAATTTTTTAGGAGTCTAATCCTCTCTCTGGCGTGAGTTTCCGCTTGCGGAGCATCAACCTACCAGTGTTGGCGTCGATAAATTGTGGCTGTGAAGGCTCGAGATCTGTTTGACCAGTGGATGGGGACTGTGTGTGGTGGACACGTGTCCGAATCTCGAACAGTCTCAGTGCCGAGGGCGGCGGCAACCCAAACGTTATGTTGGTCGGCGCCGAGGGTGCTTTCGAAGTCTTGTGCGTGTCGGGACCCGACGTAGATTGGAGGGCTGCCCGTTCTCTGATGCGTTGCAATGATGCCGAGACCTGTTGCGCGGTGAATGCAGATGGCTCTTTGGAGCCGGTTGGCACCTTGGGGGTAGGCGTTGAAGCTGCCCCAGACTTTTTTGAAGGCATGGGGTCATCGATCCGGAGGGAGGTATCGACGCTCGTTGGAGTCGATGACTTGGCAGGCGTCGGCGATTTAGACGTCGACGTAGACGGGGTGGCCACTTTGGTGGTTGGGGCCGATGTCTTCGGTGCCAGAGGCCGAGGTGCCTTGTGGGGACCGAGGACTTTCCTTTTTGGCTCGGTAACCGTATCCGCTGCGGTGAGCTCAGCACCGAAATCCCTTTTTGTGCGGTCGGAGCCGATGGCCTTTGTCGGCGTCGAAGGAGTGGAGGGCTTTGAGGCCTTCGAGCTGATCACAACCAGTTTCACTTTCGTTTTCGATGGGACTGGTGCGATGGGTGGTTTTGGTTTTGGTTTCTGGAACCCAGTCGTCTTCGATGATAATGGCTCTTGCGAAATGCTCGAGGCCGGGCCTGAAGGCGGGGCCGAAGAACCGTGAGATTGATCTCGGGTAAGGCCTGAAGGCGATCCCTCGACCGGAGCCTCATGACGACGTATTTTTTCGGCCTCCGTATGGACGGGTTGGCCTAGCTCCTCACTGGAGCTATCTTCCTCGGCCCCAAAGGCCTCATCGTAGTCTCCTACCTCCTCGACGACTTCTTCTGTCTGAAAGATCACCTCGTCGTCGTCTTCCGATCTGGAGTCATGTTCGGAAGCGGGGCTGGAGCTACGTCTTCCACGCTCTCGGCGTCCTCGTCTTCGGTGCTGAAGATGTTGGCTGGGGCAGGCGCCGATTGCTGCGCCTCCAATCTCGCAGCCCATCGATTCTGGAGAGTCTTCTTCGAGCGGAATCGGGCACAGGCCATACATTTCGACTCATCGTGATCCGGTGAGAGGCATTTATTGCATACTGGGTGGACGTCGATGTGTGGGTATTTCCCGTGGTATAAGGGACACCTTTTGAATGGAGTCCTCGATTCCATCGTCGATCGAAGTTTGATGTTCGGACCAAGCTGATCCGAAAAGCTTGAAAAGGTGCTAAAGCACTAAAGAAAACTAGTCGACACCGAACGGGAACAGTACCGACGAAACCTAAAGGTCTTTTGGCCTTAAACTGAATTTTCCTAACTTGAGCTAAGATAAGCGCATCCGAACCCAATGGCGGAAAAAAACAATCTGAGGATGGAGAGGATGCCCATGCGCACTGTAGTCCAGGGGAGGAGCCACCTATCTCGTGATACTTCGAAGACTCTTCCAGGACAACAATGTGCAATCATCCGGACCCAACACTAGGCGGCGATCTATGCACAGATATGAATTCAGCAGCCCACATGCCTCGAACATGAAAATACGCATCATGCAAGTCGATCGACACCATCCAGTCCTCCTGTTGCAGCGCTTGAAGAACCTGCGCAAAGGTGAGCATCTTGAACTTCTCCTGCTTCAGAAAAAGGTTCAAGATCCTGAGATCCAGGATTGGACGTAGCCTGCCATCCTTCTTGGGTATCAGGAAATACCGCAAGTAGCATCACTGACCCCTTTCCCGCTCTGGAACCACCTCTATCGCACCTTTTTTCAGTAATGTTAGGACTTCCTCCTGCAGGAGAAGAAGGTGGTCCTCCGAGCAAGCACCTTGGCAAGGAGGGTAATTTGGGGAGAATTCCCAAAAGGGAAGAGCATACCCATTTTCTACAAGATTTAGAATCCAAAGGTCTGAAGTGACCGATTCCCAATCTTGCAGAAAATGGGTAAGCCGACCCCCTACAGGACCAACATGATCCAAAATGGTGGATTTAGGGCTGCTTTGCAGTAGGAGGGAGGGAGGTAGGAGGAGGAGGAGGAGGGCTGACGACCTCGTGGACGACCTCTGTTCCTGCCCCTGTAGGTCTTATATAGGGTATTTTGCTGCTGCTGAGGCTGCCTGTGGGTTCGAAAGGACGACCTCCCAAAACCTCTGTACCTTCTGAAACAGGAACCTCTAGACTGCACCTGCAGGCCAGAGACTTAGCTGTGGTTTTGCTGTCCTTGAACCTTTCCAAAGCTGCATCTGCTTTCTTCCCAAACAGTCCAGAACCATCAAAGGGTAGATCTAGAAGTGTTGCCTGCACATCTGGAGAGAACTCCGACGACTTAGGCCAAGCACTTCTTCTTGTGGCAACCGAAGAGCCCATGATCCTGGCAACAGAGTCCACAGTGTCCAAACCACTCTGAATAACCTGTCGTGCAGCTGCTTGAGTGTCCGACAAGACCTCATTAAAATTCTGCCTGTCTTCCTCAGACAATTTAGGAGCCAGCTGTTTTGTAGAATCCATCAGGGCGTGGATGTAATGGCCCAAAAGGCAGGTGGCATTTGTGGACTTCAGGGCCATACTTGCTGAGGAGAACACCTTCTTGGCCGACTGGTCAAGCTTCTTAGACTCTCTATCACTAGGAACTTGAGGAAAAGCTCCAGAAGACTTCTTGGAACAGGTAGCTTTAACCACCAGACTCTCATGAGAAGGATGGGATGTTAGAAAGTCCGGATCTCCTGGAGCCGCCCTGTCTCTCCTAGCAACAGATTTAGACACCGCTGGATCCGAAAAGGGCTTACACCAAACCTCCATAACTGGCTCAGTGATGGCATAATTAAAAGGAAGCAAAGGTTCTACCACAGTGGAGGGGGAATGAAGAACCTTTGTCAAGATGTTGGACTTAAATTCAGCCGTTGGGAGCTGCAAGTCTAAGAGCTCCACTGCCTTCCTTATGGCTGTGTGGTAAGGAACCACATCCTTAGAGGGAGCATCTGATAGAGGAGAAAGCTCCCATTCTGGGGACTTATAAAGGCCACTTGCCTCCTTTAATTCTTCAAAAAAGTCATCCGACTCTTGAAGTTCACCCTCTTCCATTTCTTCTACCTGATACCGCTGCTCTTCCAAAATCCTCTGCGCCTCCCGCTTGGATCTCATCCTCGGAACAGGCATCGACGGCGCCACACACGACTCCGACGGAGCCGGAGCTGGCGTCGAACACGGATCCGGAGGCACAGCCTGAGTCGAACGAGGTCGAGCTGGAGCCGGAAATGAAGGGAACGGCGTCGTCTTCGGCGCCGGGAAATGCCAGGACGGAGCCGCTGGAAGGAAAGGCATGAAGGGAGCCTGAGCATAGGCCTGATGAACCCCCAAATTAAAGGCCATTGGACCCATGGGACCCAAAGGTGCTCCAGAGGGGTACATTGCTCTTGAAAAGACACCATACATGGCATTCAAGTAATGCGATGGGTCTTGACCCGGGCCAGGGAAAGGCGGGTAAGGGCTCGATAAAGGCTCAGGCTGAGGCATTACCGGACTCAGGCCAATTGGCGCCGACGGTGAAGCCAATGGAGTCGAAGACTCATCAGGTAACGGAGCCTCTTTCACCGGAGCCGGAGAATGTGTCGGCGTCGGAGATGTAGCTGGAGAACGCTCCGGAGAAGCTGCAGGAGGGGCCGGACAAGCGGGTGAAGCCGGATTCGAAGCCGAAGGAGAAGGTGAAACATAGTCCTTACAACGCCGAGGAACTGGCGAAGTCGATTTCGGAGCCATCTCCTTATCTGAACGGCGTCAAGAGCCGTGCCTCTTCTTCTTCTTATGCTTCTTTGATCTTGAAGCATGACTCGACGTCGACTTCGAACCCGACCTTGACCGCCTTCGACCTCTCTTCTCCTTCCTCATCTCTCTCCTTTAAAGCCTTTGGGTTCATCTTACGGCAGCAAGAGCACCCCTCGACGTCGTGATCTGACGACAGGCACCAGACACAATCTTCGTGCGGATCCGTGATGGACATATGTCCTCCGCACTCTCTACAGGGCTTGAACACTGACTTCCTCGACAACATCTTCAGGAAAGAAGCAAGAGGCGACCAGAAACAATCCAGAAAAAACAAAGTAACCAGAGAAGCTACAGAGAGTCCCAGAAAACGGTTAGCGTTGATGGCGCGGAAAAAAGGGAACTGACGTCATCACGCCGCAGAGGTCCTCTTATGGATCCAGTGACGTCAGCTGAGCCGCGTGCGGAGCCGTGCTTCTGTGACATCGTCCTCGTCGGCGTGGAGAGCTATGAAAAAATTCTGAATGTTGCTGGCGCAGGGGATATTCACAAGGTGAGGAATCCACTGGCAGATGTATCGATCAGAAATAATGTTGTAACTTTCAAAGAAACATGTTTTGAGCACAGATGTTTGACACATCACTAGCCAATGTCAACGAATGCACAGAACTTTACAAACTGAGAAGAACAAGTTACTTACCTTCGGTAACGCTTTTTCTGGTGGATACAGTATCTGCCTGTGGATTCCTCACCTTGTGAATATCCCCTGCGCCAGCATTCCACGGAACTTTTCTTTCCCAGCACTCCACGTCGACGTGGGCGACGTCATAATGCATCGGCTCCGCACGCGACTCCGTACGACATCATCGGAGCCATAAAAAGCCCACGTCGGCGTGATGACGTCAGTTCCACCCATTTTTTCCGAGCCTTCGAGGCGAACAGGTGAACCAACGACAACTCCAAGTATACAGAGTATACAGAATACCAATACATATACATAGCATACAAAGCAAAGGAATGCTAAACAAACAAGTATTTCCTACAAGAGTATCATAAACCCATTTCAAACATCTCAAACAAGACGCCTTACCTGGTATACAAAGGTGGACAACGGGGAGGCGGGTGGGCCAGTGAGGAATCCACAGGCAGATACTGTATCCACCAGAAAAAGCGTTACCGAAGGTAAGTAACTTGTTCTTCTGATGGATACATCTGCCAGTGGATTCCTCACCTTGTGAATAGATTCCCACAGCAGTCCCCACTCCCGGAGGAGGGTGTCCACCTTCCTATACCAGAAAGTCTTGTAAGACAGAGCGCGCAAAGTGGCCCTCCCTCCTCATCTCGGAGTCCAAGCAATAATGCTTTGCGAAAGTATGGAGGGAGGCCCAAGTCGCGGCTTTACAAATATCTGCCACAGGAACACCCCGGGCCAGAGCAGATGTTGAAGACTTAGCTCTAGTAGAGTGAGCACGAATACCCTCAGGAGGAGTCTTACCAGCCAGGGCGTAGCAGATCTTGATGGCAAGGATGATCCACCTCGATAGCGTGCGCTTGTGCACCGCTCTACCCTTCGAATGACCAACGTAGCCAACGAAGAGTTGATCATCAAGACGAAAGTCTTTAGTCCTGTCCAGATAGAAACTCACAGCCCTCTTCGGGTCAAGGCGATGGAGTCTTTCCTCCTCTTTGGAAGGATGAGGGTGTGGGTAGGAAACAGGGAGGGTAATGGACTGCCCCAAGTGGAAAGGAGTAACAACTTTTGGTAGGAAGGCAGCCCTGGTCCTGAGAACCATCCGTTCAGCATGTAAGGTAAGAAAAGGAGGTTTGGAACTAAGAGCTTGAAGCTCACTCACCCTCCTTGCCGAGGTTATGGCCACAAGAAAGACCACCTTAAAGGACAACAGCCTCAACGGACAGCTATGTAGAGGCTCAAAAGGGGACCCCATCAGAAAGTTCAAAACAAGATTAAGATCCCACTGTGGCATTACAAAAGGAGTGGGAGGAAACATGTTTGTAAGGCCCTTAATGAACCTCAGAACAACCGGAGATTTAAATAGCGACGGTTGATCCGGAAGGCATAAATAGGCCGATAAGGCCGAAAGATAGCCCTTGACCGTGGCCACAGCACAACCCTGCTGAGCCAAGGAAAGGGCAAACTGGAGCACCTCAGAAAGATGGGCTTTCAAAGGGTCAATGGATCTCTCTCCACACCATTTAACAAACTTGGACCACCTGTAGGAGTAAAAGGACTTGGTGGAGTGTCGCCTGGCCGATAAAATAACATCCACCACATCAGATGGGAGAGAGAAAGAATTCAGGTTGCCCCGTTCAATCTCCAGGCATGAAGGTGTAAGCTCTGGAGGTGGGGGTGTAGAACCTGCCCCTCCGACTGCGAGAGGAGGTCTGCCCTCAGAGGGAGACGGAGCGGAGGGCACGAGGAGAGGTGGAGAAGATCTGTATACCACACTATTCTTGGCCAATCCGGGGCGATTAATATAACTTGGGCCCGGTCTTGGCGAATGTTCCTCAGAACCCGAGGAATCAAGGGTATGGGAGGCAACGCGTAAAGGAGTCGTGAGCCCCAACTCAACTGAAACGCGTCCTCCAACGCCCCCTGCATCGGAAACTGGAGGCTGCAGAATGACGGGCAGTGCGCGATCTCGCGGGTGACGAACGGGTCCACCCGAGGTGTTCCCCACGTCCGAAAGACGTAACGAACTACCTCCGGATGGAGCCTCCACTCGTGGTCGGCGGAGAACTGCCGACTGAGACTGTCCGCATGCACGTTCAGCACCCCGGCCAGATGATTTGCCATCAGACAAATCTGATGGTCCTGAGCCCAGGACCACAGACGCAAGGCCTCTCTGCAGAGACAAAGAGACCCCACCCCTCCCTGCTTGTTGACATACCACATCGCGGTCGTGTTGTCCGTCAGGACTTGAACAGACTGACCGCGAAGGGAGGAAGGCCTTGAGCGCCAAACATATCGCCCGCAATTCCAGAAGGTTGATGTGAAGCAAACTTTCCTTTGAAGACCAAAGACCCTTGATCTCCAGATCCCCCAGATGAGCACCCCACCCTAGGGTGGATGCATCCGTTATCACTGTGGCCACCGATGGAGGAAGATGGAAGGGCTTTCCTTGGGACAGATTGCCCTCCACACTCCACCAAGATAGATCCGCTGCAGCTTCTCTGGAGATCTTGATAGACTCCCTGAGATCCCCGTTGTGCTGATACCACTGCTTGCGGAGGCACCACTGGAGCGCCCTCATGTGCCAGCGTGCATGGTTGACCAACAGAATGCAGGAAGCGAACAGACCGAGCAGGCGAAGGACCTTCATAACTGGAACAACCGCTCCATTGTGGAATAAAGGGACCATTTCCTGAATGTCGAGAATCCTTTGAGGAGGAGGGAATGCTCGACACACAGTAGTATCCAGTACTGCCCCTATGAACAGGTTGCGTTGAGAGGGCACTAGGTGAGATTTGGGCACATTGATCGAAAAACCCAAGTCGAATAACAGCTGAGATGTTACCTGCAGATGACGCTGCACCATCTCTGGGGACTCTGCCTTCAGAAGCCAGTCGTCCAGGTAAGGGAAAACTGGAATCCCCAACCTCCTGAGATGAGCAGCCACCACTGCCATCACCTTTGTGAAGACTCGAGGTGCGGTAGTAAGACCAAACGGAAGGACCGCAAACTGGTAGTGTTGCGACCCAACCGTAAAACGGAGATACTTCCTGTGCGACTTCAGGATCGGGACGTGGAAGTACGCGTCCTGCAAGTCGAGCGACACCATCCAGTCTCCTTGCTGCAACGCTTGAAGGACCTGCGCAAGGGTCAGCATCTTGAACTTCTCCTGTTTCAGGTAAAAATTCAAGATTCTGAGGTCCAGGATTGGACGCAATCTGCCGTCCCTTTTGGGAATCAGGAAATACCGGGAGTAGCATCCCTGACCCCTTTCCTACTCCGGAACCACCTCTATTGCACCCTTCCGAAGCAAGGCTAGAACCTCTTTCTGCAGGAGAAGCAGATGGTCTTCCGAGCAATAACCTTGACAAGGAGGGTAAGGGGGAGGAAACTCCCGAAAGGGAAGGGCGTACCCAGTCTCTACGAGGATCAAAACCCAAAGGTCTTTCGTAACAGATTTCCAACCCCGTAGAAAGTAGGACACCCGACCCCCCACAGGTTTTACATGATCCGGGATGGGGGATATAGGGCTGCTTCCCTGAAGCCTCATTGGGAGCAGAGGAAGAGGACGAAGAAGAGGGGTTACGGCCAGAACCTCTCCGACCCCTTTGTCTCCCTCTATATGATTTATAGAGGGGATTCTGTTGCTGCTGCTGCTGCTGCTGTTGGGGCTGTCGGAAGGAGCGAAAAGATGACCTTCCAAAGCTTCTAAACTTCCGAAAAGCTGAACCCCTAGTCGGTGCCTGTAGACCCAAGGACTTCAACGTTTTAAAGACAGCAGATTGACTGTGAAGGGCAGAGTCTGCTTTCTCCCCAAACAGTTTCTGTCCGTCAAAAGGCAGATCAACCAAAGTAGCCTGAACATCCGCCGAGAATCCCGAGGAACGGAGCCAAGCTTGCCTCCTTACAGCTATAGACGACCCCATAATTCTCGCCACCGAGTCCGCCGTATCCACCCCTGACTGGATCACTTGTCTCGCAGCTGCCTGTGTGTCAGCAACAACCTCCAAGAAGGAAGACTTATCCCCCTCGGGCAATTTAGGGGCCAAAGATTTAATGGAGTCCATCAAGGCATGAACATAACGCCCCAGCAGGCAGGTGGCATTAGATGATTTTAGTGCCATACTTCCTGTAGAGAAGGACTTTTTCGCTGCTTGATCCATTTTCTTGGACTCCCTATCTGCTGGAGTCTGAGGGAAAGCACCCGTAGCATGTTTCGAACAGGAAGCCTGTACAACTAAGCTTTCCGGAGACGGATGCGCAGACAGAAACTCAGGGTCCCCAGGTGTAACTCTGTACCTCCTTGCTACCTGCCTGGAAACCGCCGGAGATGAAAGAGATTTCTTCCACACCTCCAAGACCGGCTCCAAGATGGCATCATTGAAAGCCAACAAAGGTTCAGATGTTGACGACGGAGAATGCAACACCTCCGTAAGTAAGTTCGACTTGTACTCCACAGAAGGCAGTTGCAAATCCAAGAGTTCCTCGGCCCTCTTAATCACCACATGATAGGGTGCCAACTCCTGAGGAGGTGAAGATCTCGCAGAAGCATGCTCCCACTCCGGGGTTGTATCCAACCCACTTGCTTCTTCTATACCTTCAAACTCATCCGAAGAAGAGTCGACTTCCCCTTCTTCCACCTCTGCTCTATATCTGTCCTCCTCCAAAATCCTCTGGGCCTCCCTCCTCGAACGAATCCGGGAAGCCGGCGTCGTCAACGTCGTTCTCAGCGTCGGTGGAACCAGAGGTACCGGAGTCGGCGGCGCCATAGATGGAGTCGGCGGCAGCGGACGCGGCGCCGACAGAGTCGGACGCGGCGTCGAGGAAGGCTCCGAAGTCTGATGGTCCATCCGAAGTCGTGCCGGATCCATAGTCGGCGCCGGAAACTGCCACGAAGGCGCCATCGGCATAAAGGGCAAAAAGGGGGCCTGAGCATACTGCTGCGGCACCCCTAGCGTAAAGGCCATCGGACCCACGGGACCAGTTGGCGCTCCAGATGGGTAGGCCGCCCTATTAAAAATACCATACATGGCATTTAGAAAGCTTGAGGAATCTGTACCTGGAGCCGGGAATTGGGGATAAGGGACCGCCCCTGTATCCCCTTGTGGAGTCACCGGCGTCGGCTCCGCAGAATCATCCACCGGAGCCACAGAGTCATCCGGTACCGGAGCAGCCTCCTCCTGCTCTTGCTCATCCAAAGGAACATCAGACTCCACCTGACCCGGAGTCGAAGCCTTAGACGGGGCCGGTGACGGCGTCGGGGAACGAGCTGGAGCCCGCTTCGGGGAGGGAGACTTCGGAGACTTGGAAGGAGAAGGAGAAGGAGACAAGGCCTTGCTCCGACGTCGACGGGGCGAAGCCGACCTCGACTTCCTGGACCTCGAGGACCGATGCCGAGAAGAATGCTTCCTCTTCTTGTGGTGTTTCTTAGACTTCGACGACCTCGAAGTCGATGACGCCCGCTTCGACTTCTCCTTTTTTCTCCCTCTCTTCTCCTCACCGATCTTCTTCATGAAGAGCTTAGTCTTCCTCTCCTTCAGCGCTTTAGGATTCATGCTCCTACAGCACCCGCACTCTTCCATATCGTGGTCTGAAGAAAGACACCATAAGCAGTCCTGATGCGGATCCGTCATGGACATTAGGCCTCCGCACTCCCTACATGGCTTAAAGCCCGACTTCCTCGTCGAAGACATACTGGATTTTAACACAGTAACACCGCTAAACTACAAAGTAGCTAGAAAGCACTGGAAAAAAAAAACGTTGCGCGTCGACGACGCGGAAAAAAGGGAACAGACGTCATCACGCCGACGTGGGCTTCTTATGGCTCCGATGACGTCGTACAGAGTCGCGTGCGGAGCCGATGCATTGTGACGTCGCCCACGTCGACGTGGAGTGCTGGGAAATAAAAGTTCCGTGGAATGCTGGCGCAGGGGATATTCACAAGGTGAGGAATCCACTGGCAGATGTATCCATCAGAAACAATTATTTCAAAGCACATAGTTTACCAAAAATACCAGCTGTCTCTTATCCCTTCGATTAATGTCAGCACTTATGGCCTAGTCAGGCTGGGACATACCATCGTTAGATTTGTGACTCAGAACTCTACAGGAAGATATTCCACAAGACGTTAAACAGAAGAAAAAGTCTCAATAAAATCAGAAAATCTACACTCTTTGCTCTGGTATGCACACAGGTAAAAGATGGACTTTAGTGGCTACATTACAAACTGTGGAACCTAGAAATCTGGGTTCTCTTTCAGCCTTTGGTACTTGATCAACATAATCTGGATGACCATGGTTAAACAAATGTTTCAACCACTGAAGTGGCGGCTCGCATAGGGTGTGCTGCAGGGCAGTGAGGCGGGTCAGGGGAGAGGCAGGATGGGGGGTTAGTAAACACGGACATACGAAGGAATGGAGTAATTACTTTCCTCCGTTCCGTCGCATGTCCGAGTTAACTACCCCAACGCTGCCCCGCCACCCCACAGCATGCCCTATGCGAGCCGCCACTGAACCACTGCTTGAACTTGAAAATTTGTAAAATTTAATTGTGTGTGTAATGTAAGTATGTAATAGCTTACGACTCTCCCACCAAGTTATGACTCTCCTGTATCAACCACACCTCGAACAATACTGTTCTAAGCATAGTACTTTATTTGTAAGACTCTCAGGCTAAAATAAAAATAAAATATCATTTATAAACAGTTCTGCTGCTGTGAGAGCCAGATTTGGTCTAAGTGAATTACCTAAAATAAAAAATAGGGCACTACAAGCCTGAGTAACATTAAGAGCATGTATTATTAATAAGGATATACATTCTGTGTGTAAACTGTAACACATGCGATGAGTCATGGCAGTTATCCACACATAGCAGGGTTAGATAAACCCTTTTGTTACTCACACATTTTTTAAATCCACCCATCATCACTTTCATAATATGATCCTGGCCTTCAGTCATTTGAACAGGCACTCTGGGATATCAATAAAAATGTGTAAAAGACTATGAATGCACGCAATAAAATATATAGTTATGTAAAAAGAATCATTTAAGAATGCGGACTGTGAAAATATAACAATAAAATGTGTTTTTCAAATCACCTCCTTTTGGAGAATGTCCTCTCGAATTTGAAGCCTTGCCAGGGATTCGCGATCTCGCTGAAGCTCATTAACTTGCTCTTGAAGATGTTTTATGAGAATCTGGGGAAACATTTTCAATACTCCTCATTAAAAAAGCACGTACTTGATACATTATTAAAAATGTAAACACACTTGTAAACGTGAATATTTATGACTGATAATGTCTGCATGGGCTACTTTTGTTAATCAGTCTGCCATACAATAATACAGTAAAGTATAGAAAATGTAAAGAATTAACTTCAAGTTCTGAAAGGGGCACAAATGTACTTGTTAGCTCGAAACCTCACCAATGGAGTAATTCGTGCATACAACTGGATACTAATCTTAACCAAACAATGAAGCAAAAACATCACAATATCAATAACTGTATCTGTTATGATTTCAAGATCGCTTGACAATGAAATCAGTCCAACAAAGATCTCACAGAGAGAGTAAAATATAGAAAGTGTAGCAGTCTCTTTTGGCATTGGCAGTTTGCTTCTGCACTGAACCCTGCTAAACACTGAATATGGCAAATTTCGTGATTCAAATATAAATTGATCCGTTGGCATGTCCACTCTTTTTAGCATCAAACTCTAAACGGCATTGTTAGTGGGGTAACACAAACTGACGAAACCTCATTGCAGAATGTGATGAGGCCCCCGTAAGTCTCCCAGTCCCATACCTCACAGATATTTATTTGATTGATTTTAAAGGTTTTGTATAGTGCAAACATGACCCTTGCGGGTATCAGAGCGCTTTACAGGGGAAGCATAGGGCAAAGTACGACGTATATCATTATGACCTCCTAATATAGATAGTTGCAAAAGTGTATGCGTAAAAACAGAAAATACAAAAACATCAAACAGTGATGGCAACATCCGTTATGCGGGTCATGTCGTTGACCATGTAAGTTTTCTCATGAGTAGAGACTTCTTTCTTGAAAGAGGCAGTAGAGGGATTAAGTCTGGTTTCTAGGGGCAATGTGTTCCAGATTCCAGAGAAGGCTTGGTTGTATGTTTTCTTTTTGGAAAATCTTCGTAGTTTCACAAGAAGAGTGCTGGAGCACCTGGAAGATCTATCGCCACCCGAGACCACAAAGTTCTGGCCAGATATCTCGGGGTCTTGTAGTGAAGGGCTTTGTGAGTCATGAAAGCGATGATTTTTAGTTGAATTCTTCCTCCAAGTGGAAGCCAACTGAGAGTTCTAAGGTCAGGGGAAATGTGGCAGTGTCTTTTAAAACCCATGAAGAGGTTGGCAACAGAATTGAGGGAGGCTCTTAGAGGGGCCGTTGTAGTTCTGGGAAGTTTACAAAGAGTTGCACTCCCATAATCTATTCTGGGAATTACTAGAGCTTGCACTGCCAATTTGAAGTCACTAGAGGGAAGGAAGGGTTTTCATTTTCTCAGAATGCTCATCTGTATGTTCGCTCCTTTTATTGCGGCGCTGATATGTTTATGCATGTTTAGATTCCTGTTGAGTGTTATTCCAAGAGATCTTGCCGAGTCAAAAACTTGAGGCTGGCAGTTGAGCACTGTAAGCTGTTCAAGCCATTCCTCTATGATTGGGATGGGAAATTAGGAGGACTTTAGTCTTGAGGGTGTTTAGTTTAAGGTGGCTTTTTCAGCAAGACAAAACTACATTTTTTTTCTAGAGTTAAGTTAAGAGATCTGATGTCCTCCGGGAAGGAGGCCTTTAGGTACAGTTGTGTAGCGTCTGCGTACATGTGATAATGAATGTTGGAGGAGTTAAGAATTTCGGTAAGAGGTTCCATGAATAGGTTAAAAGGGGTGGGTGAAAGGGAGGAGGCCTGCGGGACTCCTAACGTGACTGGGATGGACTTAGATAGAGATTGGTTGACCTTGAATCTTTGGGATCTGTTTTGGAGCAAAGAGGTGAACCAATTTAGTACGGCTCCTGATAGGCCCATTCTATGTCTTTGGAGGTCTAGAAGACTGTTGTATTGACAGTGTTGAATACCAGAGATAAGTTGAGCAGGATTAAAAGGCAAGCTTTGTTTTGCTCTAAGATTCTGTGCATTATGTGCGTCAGAGCCGATTCAGTACTGTGCCCTGCGCGGAAACCGGATTGGCACTGGTCCAGGAGGTCGAATTGTTTGATGTGGTTGCAAAGTTGGATGTATACACATTTTTCCAGGAGTTTAGCCAGAGTTGGAATGTTTGAGATCGGATGGTAATTGTTTAAGTCTGTGTGGTCCGCAGATTTTATTTTAGGATGGGGGGACACCTGCCCCAATTTAAGGTTTTCTGGTATAATTGTTGTAACCAAAAGAGGGGGACGAAGGGGCCTTTATCCACTCTTACAAGAGTGGGAGGTCCAGCATAAAACGGCCCAAATGAACGTTATACAAAAGGAAGTTATGCCGTTCCTCTATTATAAAAACGTATAGAAGTACAGAGTCAGGGAAGACAGGAATCCCAACTACCCCGGGGATTGGGGTCCGTGTGGGGAATCCATATTCCGGATAGTAAGGCCCTCACACACCCTTGCAGGTGTCATGCTTCTTCATCTGGTCAGCTCCTCGTCGGGTCGGCGGTGCAATACCCGACGGGCTCCCTATAACAGGGGCTCTTTGTCGGAGATCTTTTTATCCGAATGCCGTATGGTGAAGTGCGAGTGTGGGGGCAGAGTGGTGTAGAGTAGTGTAATAGCTTAAAATAGGGAAGGGAGTGCCGAAGTAAGCAAGTTTTATTCTGGGGGTCTCCTGCCCTAATTAAAAAATAAAGAACAGAAAACAAGGCACTAACCCGAGTGTAATGTCTCGTGTAGTGTGATTTCTCGTTTTACTCAGTGTGGGTCAACATGTTTCTCACTCTAGGATTTCTATCCTCGCGATTCTTCAGGACCTAAACAATAATAATTATCTACACCTAAAATTCTGTGGTGAAATTATCTACTCACGATAGTAGTGTCAAATGGTTAAAGTACCTGGATCTACCCTAATCAGTATGATCCCCAGGCTTCAACAGTACCCGGTGGGATTTGCATAGCGCCTGATACCTAAAGGTTTTAGGAAGTTGATGCGCGTTGTGCTCGGAAGTCGACCTGCCCTGTCCACCGGGTCCTGGTTTAATGCCTTGAAGCAGAGAGGCATTGATAATCTTGGTCCATAGTGGCAGTATCAAAGATTTTATCTCATTTAAGAAGTTAGAGGGTAGAGTCTTGATGGGCAAATGGTAAAGGTCGCCAGAGGAGAAGCAAGGGTGTTGTTGGGAAAGAAAGAATAATGCTCTAAATCCATCTGCAGGTCAATCATCATGTTTTCGGTCTTCTCACTGAAGAAGGAGGCACATTCCTCACAACTAGGTAATGTGCTCGGTCCAGCTAGGGGGGATTTGGTAGGCCATTTGATTGTGCTTTAACTAATTCAAATAGTATTTTGGGTCCGTTATTATCTTAGTCTAACTGGTTCCTAAAAACGTTTGCTTTAGACCTTCTGATATCTAGTAGTACTGGTAGCTCTTAGAAGCTTAAGGTGGTCAAGGGACGGGCAGGCTCTCCACCGATGTTAAATTAGTCTTAAGGTACATCTCTCTCCGAATTGAGGCTGCCATTGTACCATGAGTCTTTAGTTGAAAATCTTTTTCATTGTAGCAGTGCAAGCAAATCTAGTACCGAAGTCATGGAATTGAAGTAGTGGTTTGTAAGACCCTGTACATCTGATAAGTCATTAGGAGGAGGCAAGAGGTTATCACTGAGAGATGTTAGTAGATTGATGTTAGCGTTTTTAAGGCTCCTTTTCCATATTTTAGGTTTCGTAGTTTGAGCTGAGTTTAGTCTCACAGCTTCATTAATGAGGAATATAATGAAGAGGTGGTCCGACCAATCACAAGGAAGGATTGATTCAAGTTGAATGGAATCCGCATTGGCAATGACAAGATCTAATATTGAACACTTATCATGTGTGGGGCTGTTGCAGGTTTGATTCAGGTCGAGGTCCGTAAGGAACACTTTGAGGCTGTTTACAGCAGAGTCATTTAGGTGGTTCTAATGTAGGTTGAGATCTCCAAGGAAGATCTTGTTGTCCTGTGTTTGTAGTCAAGATATTCATAACCTGTTCGATGAAAGTGAGGTTGGCACCTGGAGGGTGATATAACGTATGCAAGGTGAAAACTGGTCTGATGTTACATGTGACATCAATACAAAGGTATTCGCAAGAGGATAATACCGGTAAGTGAGATTGTTTCACAGTAAGGCTATTCCGATGGATGCAGGCAATGTCACCCCCAGGTCTATTAGCTCTATCTAATCTAGTGATATCATGGTTTGGAAGGACCAGAATATCGAGGATGGGTATGGATGATTTATTTAACCTGGTTCTGGTCAGGAGTAGAAGGTCAGGTTTGTGAGAGAGTACAAGATCAGCTATGTCCGCCGCATATCTTGAAGCCAATCTACAATTCAGAAGTATACATTTGAGATGGGGCTAGGCAAGAACTGGGGAGTCCTGTGTGAGGGTGATTCACATAAGGTTGTGATTATTTATTCCTTTATGGTTGGGTCTTGGAACTCTGGGTGGATTAGGGGGATGGATTGGATTAGGGTATTACTATTTGTTTTATCAGGGCACGATGTAAAGCGATTGTGTTGCGGAAGATCGGAGGAGAGAGTGGATATCAATGGGCGATAAAGAATCCCTCAGTCGGAATGGCTGAGTAGTCGCAATGGGGTAGGGTAAAGTTCTCCATCTCGAGTGCAGGTGTTTCAGAGAAGATAACTGCATAGAGGGGGGGTTTGGAGAATAGTTACTATGATAGTTCATAACCAAATCCCTATTAGACCATCTGACCTTGGGTGACTGTAGGATAAGGCAAAGCAGGCTTTGCAGGTCTGCTTTGATTCGTTGTAGTGAGAGTGAGATCTCGTGAAGCATGGAATCTAGTGAGGGGTGTGTACCTACTACTTAGTCCGGGGGCAGGGGGGAGTGGGATGGCTAGGAGTGGGGCTTATGGGGTCGCAATATCCTGGGCCTATGTAGGGGGGCTGGTAGGAGGGGTGGTTATAGGGGGAGGAAGGGGATGGGATAGAGGCCAGTACCAAATGGGTGTGTGGGGGTCTGGAGCTATGATGTTGGCCAGAGTTAGCTGGACTAATTTAGAATTTGCGTTACGTAATGGGGGATGGGGTGTTGGCTGAGATCTGCTGGGGGGAGTGACTTTCACAGCAAAGAGATTCTGACGGAGCTGGACTGAGTGTGTACTGAGGTTGGGGGGGGTAATAAATGGCTACCTAGTGGGGGATTCTGGAGGCGTGTTAGAGGGAATTATCGAGTTTATAGGGCCTGTGGTGGGGGAATCAGATCTCATAGCCTTTTCCTTCATAAGAGGAAAAATATTGTCAAATAATTCCAAATTACGGTCTGAAGACTTAATGATTATGGAATATGGTCACTGTTGCTGCTGCACTATATATCGGTGAGGGGAAGATCGAAATCCTGAGACCGTGTAATGTTTTTCTAGAAGTGGAGATAGTGAGCAAAGAGAAGAAGGCTTTCCTCCATTGAGCTCTTCTCTTTGTGTAAAAGATGATATCACTGGTTAAAGCTCCTTTGTTCATGGAGAAGTAAGGATCCAAGCCCAGGTTATCAGGGTGTGATTTGAGAAGTTTATCTTTAAAACATTTGGCTGCTTTTTTTGTCAAATTTGGTGGGTATTTAATGGTATATGTAGGTCTTCCTGACAACTCCCTATTGGGGTCAAAGCTTATTTGAAGGACCATATCTAGTGTAGAATGTGGGAGGAAAGGTAATGATAGGTGGGGAAAGGAGGGGAGGGGGGTCTGGGAAAAATATGAGGCCGCAAGTTGGAGACAAGCTAAGGGGTGTAACTAATGAAGGCCAGGATGGAGTTAGGGATAATTCCTATAGAAAATAGTAGAAGGGGAAGTAGTAATCGGAGGAGGGAAGAAGCACTAGGAACACACCCGGACAGGTGCAAAAGTAAAAGTAAAAACGTAACAGGGTAGGAGTAGTGAGGCTGGAGAGAAACCTATCATGCGTGCTTATCGACTGAAGTTCATTAAAGGTCACTAGATTCTGCTGAAGATAGATCAATAAAGCAGAATAAGCTAGCTAGAGCAACTCCATGTACCGGAGAGGAAACAAGCAAGTGGTCAGTGTGCCGGCATGCACTTGTGGAGGATAGAGGTTGGTAGGCGACAATGGCTCAGATTAATACGTTTGCCTGAAGAGGTAGGGCACAAAAGGGCACGCATGTAAGGTCTATGCAGATATTTTTGTATAGTGAAAGAGAGGAAGTACCATTCCAAGATGGCTGCCACTCTAGCACTCTGCAAATGAGTCTTTCTTCTATGTTGTGTCTGGTGCTGCTAAGTCCATTCTTTGCGTTAAAACCACGGAGATCATAGCTCTATCAAATCTAAAAATAGATACGTTAAATTAGAGAAAATCACCTCACTGGCCAGCTGGTTTTCTGTTAGCCACGAAGCATGAAGGATACAATCGATGGGGGTGGGGGGACTGAGACACCGAAGCCACTTCTGTCTTCAAACCGATGCAGGAGCACTCCACCGCGTGATCACCGCATAGATCAGCGACTTTGCACCCAGGGTGTGAACAGGAGCACCAGTAGACCCCACCTGTGTCCCGAGCATGAGACCAGCCTATAGCAAGGGCGGGACACTTGATGGCAGCAGACTCAGACAATGGCAGTATCTGGGGAAAGGGTGTGCAGGCAGAAATGCGTGTCTCCCTCTTGATGAGCCACCAGGCTCCAACAAGTCGAGACGCTCTGTCGGTTTAGGGGAGGCAAGCTGAACTAGTTGCTGACCACAAGTGCATCGGTGCGTGCCTCCATCGGTCCCTCGAATTTCTTGTGGTCTCCGCAACTTCTCTGATGTCCCACCTCACGTGAAGGAAGCTGGACGGTGCAGCCGCGATCAAGATGGAGTCCACAGCAGTAGAGTGCTGTATCTAGATCCAAGCCACTGCACTGACAGATGTGCCAGAACCAGTTACTCGCAGGTAATTTCCGTTGCACCGGAAAGGAAATCCAAGTCGGGTGGGTGGATGGCAGGGTATAGTCGGGATAATCACAACACGGTGATCCCGCACCCAAGAGCTTTGTTGCTGTGCTCCCTATTGGCAGCCATATCCATTGATGTTGGGCTTAGTGGGGGCATCCTGCAGGGTGGGGATCCCCCTGCTCTGCGTTACGCCTCAGGGCCTTGTAAGTGTCCTTCAGTAGAAGGTACTCCCCAGCAGGAAACAGATGCACGTTCAACTACACTTTGTACCAAAAAATCTCACATTACCTCCCGAGGAAGAGTTAATCAGTGGCAACATTTAACAAGAGATCTTTACTTCTTTTGCAGTCACGTATGGCCAGCAACTGCGCAAGAGTTTAATGTGGATCAGTTATATTGGTTAAGAAGGCTCCAGTAACGTACAAGAAAGATGGGCTCGACCTCTCACCGAACTTAGCATCTGTACTTCGGCACTCAGTGCTGTCACAAGGGACTCGGGAAGAAAAGTAAAATACCCCCCAAAAATACTGAAAGTGTTCACTTGCAAATTGAAAATCAAGGCTTCTGCTATGATTATTTTTGTTAACTGTTCTATCTGTATTTATCTCCATTTTCTTTTCTTTTAACTGCCCTCATCCACATTTTTGTGGAAAAAATAAATTTGCATCTAGACTTTTTCACATTTATTTACACAAAAATATACACTAGTACTTGGATGCCTGCAGGTTGTACCGCTCAATAAAGTAACAGTCTATTTAATTATTAGAAGGTGTTATTGAGTTTTGTCTTTCAATGACTTCAGTTCGAAGTAGGTTTAGCCAAGTCTGTACTGTGGGATGCGCAAAACCACCGATACATTCAGTCATTGAAGTGAATCAATAGCTGGTACAATCATAAACATTTGTTTTCATTAACCATCACTCAATTGATCACCAATTTACAAAACCCTGTAAAAACGGGACCAAAGCTGATAATTGGATTTAAGTGTGAATGGTATATGGCTTTGAATGACCACAGGTCCAGGATACACAAAGGGAATCCACAGTTTTTTTCAAAAACTCTCCATGCTGTCAGGCCTCGTGGTAGCATGGGAAGTTTCATCCAAAGGAAAATGGGATCCTTATCCTGGTTGACGTAAAAAACAAGGCACCGGATCAGCACTGAAAACTTGCGGATTCTGAAACGTAACATCTCAAGGCCCCTGATAAATCGTACTGACCTCCCGGACTGGCTACCGGGCAATTTGGTGTGCTGCCAAGCTGGGGACTGATTTAGTTGATGGTGACCCCATCAACTAAATCAGCCCCCACTGCAGTGAAATCAGCCCCCAGCTGGGCAGCACACCAAAACTCCCGGTAGCCAGTCCGGCTCTGCTGAGCTCCAAGATACAGTTACATTCGCAGGCTCCTCAATGACAGTTTTTGGGGGCATCAAGTGTGACGACAAAATCTGTGGCCTTGGTTTAAAAATGAAGGCCACTGCAATGTCCTGTTGCTGACCCCCCTATGCCAGACTCAAATTAAACTGGGGTGCAACAGTGAATAGGTCAGCCCAGGAGTCGGTAGGCTGAATAAACGTTTTGTCTAGTCTCCCTGCAAAGGACTCATCCACAGATAGTTAGGAATACTGAGTAGTTATTCTGGGCATAGATTTGCAACTGAATACATCTTGCGATGACAGTTCCTCAAAGATTTTTTTTTGTTAAATATTTTTAATTGAAAAGTAAAGATAGTAAACATTACAATAGATAAACAAAATATAACAAGTTAAACAGAGTACAGAGTTAATAAACTCGTTTGGACGAAGATATGAAATACAAATCTAGTAATGAGAAGAACTAAATGATCCAGTAATAATTATTTATGTTTTATGAGTTGTTTTTTTTACAAAACGGAAGAGAGAGGAAATGAAAGACCAAAAAGAAGAAAGGGAGCGAACAAGAAGAAATAAAAAGAAAACCATGAGTTTTAGGAAGGTGAAGAGTGTGAAGATAGAAAAGTAGTTAAATGTAACCAAAGTAAATCAGATTTAATTTTTTGAGACACCAAAGAAGATGAAACAGTAAATATTTTATGTTCATCACAAATAAGATTCCACCAAACCAATATACATAATTTAGAATTATCTTTCCAACAAGTTAGCAAAATTTTAAAATCAAGAACAATAACAAGGTCAAATTAAAACAGGTTTTGAAGAAAGATGATCAAAATCAGCAGATAAAGTACCCCACAACAGATTTTGAATAGAGAAAGAAATATTACATGAAAATATCAATAAACATTTTAAATATATGGCTTTCCAAAATTCATTCACTTGTCAAAGTACAGTCGGAGGAGAGACATGACCAGCATAAGGGAGAAAAGGAGGAGTCAATTTTATGAAGGAAGGAGGGAGTAATAACAGCTCCGTTGTATATAAAAAATAAAGATTGTGTAATATTGGAAGCTTTGGAGGTACTAAAAATGTTACGCCACAATTGATTCCACTGATGGAGAGATAATGGTTGAGATAGATCTTTCTCCCATAAAAGTTCGATAGAGGATTTATTCCTTTTGGAGAAAGGGAAAGACAGAGATTTATATATGAAGGAAGCTCTGTGGTAGAATCATTAGTAACATTGTATAACGGTGTTATAGGGGTAAATGGAGTGACTTCAGATGTAAAGTTGTTGTTTAGTAAAAAGGATTGAAGTACAGGAAATCGTTGGTTATATTGTTGTAGACAGGAATCAGGGAGGCTATATATTTTCTGAAACTAGAATGGAGTTTTGAGAGACCAAATGATACACATAAAAAATACCCTTTTCCTTCCAATGTTTGAAATAAAATGATTTATGACGAAATTTGATAAATATATCGTACAAAAAAGAGGATGCAAGGAAAGATTGACAACAATCAGACCCTTGGGTATGTAATAGATGTTGGGGGTATTTTAAAATTGGGTTTTTAGATATGAATGTACAATAAGACATGAAAACAATATCATGAAATGAAAACATATGTAATGGAGAGTATTAAAAAACAATCCATGTTGGTATGGGAGAATCATGTATTCTTTAGACAAAGCATAACATTGTTGAATTAAAAAGGCAGTATAATATAACTTAAAATCGGGGAAACGTACACCACTTCAGTTTTCGGTCGAATTAGCTTAGAGAAAGAAATACGGACACGTTTGTTGTTCCAAAGGAATTTAGTAAAAATAGAAGTGATTTGGGAAAAATAATAATTAGGAATTTTAAAGGGTAACACAGAGAGCATAAAAAGAGCATGAGGGACAATCATCATTTTAATGGTGTCCAATCTACCCCACCAGGATAAAAATAGAGGAGACCAGGAAGATAATAACTTTTGGAGCGTAAGTTTTAAAGCAGTAACATTATGAGCTAGTGTACTGGGTTTTGTAGGGTAAAACCAGACCCCCAGCTATTTAATCTTATAGGGACACCATGTAAAATTAGTATGGTCAAACATATAGCGATAAAAAGGAGCAGTTTAGTGGTAAAATCTCAGTTTAAGAAAACTTTTGTTTGTAACCAGAAATACTGGAATAGAATCCAATCGCTTGTCCAAAAAAAAAAAAGAAAGGGTTCCAGAGAAGTTGAGTGATTAGACAAAATATATCAGAATATCATCTGCATAGGTAGAGAGTTTGATTTCTTGGGAATTTAATTTAAAACCAGTTATACAGGGATTACATCTGATACATTCAAGAAAAGGTTCTAAACAAAGAAGAAACAGTAAATGTTAGAGAGGACAACCTTGTTTAGTGCCTCTATGCATCTTAAAATAGGGAGAGAAATGACCATTGACAAATACACAAGCACCTGGTTCAACATATAGTAGTTTGATAAAAGCGATAACTGTTTGGTCAAAACCAAACCAACAAAGAGTAGAGAACATAAATTGCCAATGTATGCGATTAAAAGCTTTTTCAGCATCAAGTGACAGGACTGTGAGGGGAGAGGAATATATTTTCCCAAGGGCAAGATTGTTGAAAAACATTCTAGCATTAACAGATGCAAGTCTGCCCTTAATAAAACCAGCCTGGTCAGGTTCAATACAAATTGGAATAATATCCTCCAAACGAGATGCCAAACTTTTAGCAAACATTTTCACATCGTGATTGATTAACGAAATGAGGAGATAGTTTTTACAGAGGGTAGGATCCTTATCTGGTTTAGGGATAATGACAAGTGTTTACAAAAAAAACCCCACTAGCTTTAGAGCTAGCCAATAAAGAATGTAAAAGTTCTAGTAATTTAGTGAGCAAAAATAGAGATAAAGAAAGAAGTTTGACGGAAAAACCGCCAGGACCAGGAGCTTTAGCTTTTTTCAAAGACTTAGAAGCATCAATAATTTCCTGAAGAGAGATATCCATTTCAAGAGGTAAGAGAGTATCAGGAATGGAAGGAGAGTTAGGGATTCCCTGAAAAAAAGTTTTGATATCACATTCAGAAGGAGTTGTATCTTCTGTATATAGTAGATCATAATAGGATTGGAAGGTATTTATAATGTCAGAATCAGAGGACATCACATTGTTATTATGTTCACAATTAACAGGGCTAATAGTTTTTCATTCCATTTAGATTTTTAAATAATTGGCCAAAATTTTACCAGCCTCATTTTGGCTTCCATGGTATTTGGACTTAAATTTAATAAAGAAATTATTTATTTATTTGGAGTTTTTTATAGAGCTTACAATACCCGAGGGTATCAGAGCGCTTTACAGCATACATTATGCTGTAGAAACATTATGTATAGAAACAAACATTAGAATACAGTGAGTAGTATCTAGAGTACTGGAGGTCAAAAAAGATAAAGGTCATTGGCCAGATGCACAGAGATGACGGTTGAGGAGAAATTCTTTTGAAGATCATGAAGGACGGATTAGTCCTGATGTGGGTAGGGAGAGAGTTCCAGATTTTTGGGGCATTCCCAGAGAAAGAGCGGGAGAGGGCTTTTTGTTTATGTCTTTTTGGGGGGATTAAGAGGAGCGAGTTGGAGCTTCTTAGGTTACTTGATTGTCCAGCTTTTGTGAGTTTGCCAGCGAGGTAGTCCGGTTTGCCTGTGTGTAAGGCTTTATGGGTGAGACAGGCAGTTTTGAAGGTGCAGCATGCTTCAATGGGTAGTCATTTTAGGGCCTGTAATGCAGGGGTGATGTGGTCGTGTTTCTTGGAACCTGTGACCATTCTTGCTGCTGCGTTTAGGGTGGCTCTCATGGGGGATGTGTGTGTTTTCGCTGTCCCTGTTAGTGTGGCATTTCAATAGTCAAGTCTGGACAGTACTAGAGATTGGGTTGAGATTTTTAGGTCATTGGGGGGTATGAAAGGTTTGATTTTGTTGAGGAGTTTTAGGTTGTAGAGGGCGCCTTTTGCTGTGGATTTAATGTGGGAGCTCATGTTGAGACTTGGGTCTAGAGAGATCCCTAGTGATTCAGCTGAGTTTGCTGGAGTGAGTTTGCAGTTTAGGGAGTTAAGGCTGTTTATCCATTCTTGGATCTGAGGGGGTTGTTTGTGATTGGAGAAGACAAGGATTTCAGTTTTTTCTTGGTTGAGTTTGAGGTGGTCGAGTGTTAGCCAGTATTCTACTTTTGAAAGAGTGGAGTTGAGACATAGGATGTCATTGAGGGAGGAGATCTCGAGGTACATCTGGGTGACGTCAGCATAGAGGTGGTAGACGATGCTGGCTTGTTTTAGAATGGTAGCGAGCGGTTCCATGTAGATGTTCGAGAGTGTGGGGGAGATGACTGGGCCTTGAGGGACACCTCGAGTTGAGGGGGAGGTGTCGGACATTGAGCTTTTGATTTTTATGATTTGGGAGCAGTTATGTAGAAATGAGGAGAACCATTTTAGGACATTGCCATCTGCTCCGACACGCTTTTGTAGGGCGTCTAAGAGTAGGTTGTGATCAACCGTGTCAAAAGGAGCTGATAGGTTGAGGGTGACAAGTAGGCAGCATCTGTTGGAGTCAAGGGAGTTGTGAATGTCATCGGTAATGCTCAGTATAGCGGTTTCTGTGCTGCATTCCTTCCTGAACTCGGATTGGTGTGAGTCAAGTAGGTTGTTAGATTCCAGGTGTTGGTTCAGTTGGGAGAGAACACATTTCTCCCGGATTTTGGCTAGGATAGGAAGGTTGGTGATGGGCCTAAAGTTTTTGAGGTCATTCGGGTCAGCATCAGTTTTTTTAGAAGGGGGGTGACTTGGCCTTGTTTGAGGCAGTCGGGCATCAGTCCGTTGATTAGGGAGCTGTTGATAATCTTTGTCCACAGTGGGGTTAGGGTAAGGTTGAGTTTCTAAGCTAAGGAGGCGGGTAGAGGGTCTGCGTAGTGGTTGGAGGGTTTGGAGTTGGCAATCACATTAGAAATGTCCTCTTCGGATAGAGGTTGGAATTCCTTCCACCGCTTGGGGGAAAATGGGGGACTAGGGTGAGGGCTGATTTCGGGGGTAGACAGAGGAGGGATCTCGGCTTTATTACATTATTACATGCATCAACCGTAACAATCTTATTCAGGGCAGACTTGGCTTTAATCAGTTCCTGTGAGCTCGAGGAGGATTTGGAGGTGAAGTAGATATGTTCAAGAACTTTTATATGTTGGAGAGCTCAGAGGTACTCAACACCCAATACTTTTTTCTTTCTGGCTGAGCACACAATAATGAGGGCCCTGAAGGAAGCCTTAAAAGCATCCCAATTATTATGAACAGAGGTATCTTTAGATTGATTGAATCAATTGAAAAAATTCATTAATAAGAGAAGTCGCTTCCAAAAGAAAGGTTTAGTCTGATAGTAAAGAATTATTAAAACGCCAACGACCCTGTTTAGTGGTGTTGAGGGACATATCAAAAGAAGACAAAACAGGAGCATGATAAGAACCAATTTCTGATTATTGAATAGAGGGAAGTAAGGATTTGGAAACCAAAATATAAGCAATACGAGACATAGTGAGATGTACATTGGAAAAAATGTGAATTCATATATATATCAGGATTATAAGTTTTCCATACATGAAAGAATATATGAAAAGAAATGGCAAATTTAAAAGCTTTTTGAGACTTATCAGCTTTAAATTTACAGTTAGACTTTCTATCGGTAAACGAGTCTAACCAGTCATTAGTCACCAGCAGCAATGATATTAGGATTAGCAATAGAAGAAAGTTTCAATTGAACATTTTGCCAAAATTCAGTGTCAGATTTAACAGGGCCATAAATTTTAAAGGAGAGTAATGTGATTTTGAAATATATTAGCATAAACCAAAACCCATTGTCCATTCATTTCACATTCAGTTGATAAAATGTGAATATTCAGTGACTTGTGGAATAGAATGGCTACACCACCTTCACGGTTAACAGCAGGAGAAAAAAGTAACCTGACTAACTCATTGACGCCTAAGTTTAAGTGATTCAACATCATTACAATGAGTTTCCTGCAAAAATGCGATATGTGCATTAAGGGGAGAGGAGTTGGCCTAACGGTTAGGGCGCTCGATTTCGGACCTGGGGGAACTGAGTTCGAGTCTCGGTAACGACGCCAAACCTTCTGTGATTCTGGGCAATTCACTTAATCTCCACGTGCCTAACAAAACAAAAAAAAAACGAATGTGTGTCCTCATGTAACGTAACTGGTGCTATGTAAAGCGCTCTGATACCTGATTGGATTCGGGTCAAGTTCGCGCTATATAAAACTCTGCTAAAAAAAAAATCCTCAAAGATTTTGACATTTGAAGGAATCTTCAGAATGTACTCCACTTACAGGAACGGTTTTCTAAAAAAGTAGCTACGATAGCTAAATTGTATGAAGATTTATGGACGAAGAGATTACTTTCCTTCGTTGAGCATTAGCCATAGCTTGTGAAAGGCTTTTACAGATAACTGGAAGAGTTTAACGGATACCTGGACGTCTACAAGTATATTTTCACATTCATGGTACCAATGGCTCAGTTTAACTTGGAGACCTCCTAGTTTCCCGAATAAACAGAGAACAGACATGAAATGGTGGAATTCGAAAATGCATAAGTAAAAAGACAAGTTAGTCCATACATTTCTTAAACCATGTGATGCTATGCTATGTAGGGAGTCGCACGCTCATTTTAAGCTTAATGCATGCACTAGTTTGTTGCACTCTTTTTCACCTAATCATAATTTATGTTATTACATGCTTTTTAAGTACTGATGAACAAGCTACTTACTTTCTGTAACACTCTTTCTGGAGGATACTGGTCTGCTAACACCTTGTCCTCTTGGGATGGCAAAGGTTTGAGTTGGCTGCTCTATGGGCTGCCTTTGGCCCAGAGATTATTCTATGAATGTTCTGTACTGTTGGTGGAACTGATGAGACGGTAAGAGTATGCCTTAGGAGGGGACAAAAACACAACTGCCTTTAAAACTCTCCAGAGCAGAGTGTTGTTTCCCCAAAAAGTCTGAAACCATCAAAAGGTCATACAAAAGATATACCTGAATGTCGTGTAGAAATCCGTTGCAAGCACCTAGACAAGACATTTGAATGTAACACTAGTGCCTGCGGCACTGCCTCAACATATATTTTGCCGCTTTCTGTCGGTCTTGGATTGTTTTGGCAATGGCATTTCTGAATGCCTCAGGAACAACCAAGAACTCTTTTTCCAAATGTATCAATGTGTTTTGACTCTCTGCCTGGCACCGAAGAAGGGACTGGAATACGGTTAATTTTACTTGTGGAACTTGGACCAGTAAGCTCTCTGGAGCTGGATGTTCAGTTGGAAAGGGTGGATCTCCAGGGGATAAGCTATGCCGCCTTGCCATTGGGTGATTAACTGGAGGAGATGAGCACAGCTTCATATATAATCCCATCAGGGTGTCTGTTAGGGAATCATTAAATGATACAAAGGGCTCTGGCATAGAAGGCTGAGACTGCAAACTCTCTGCTAAATGTTGGCTTTAGGTTTTGTAATCATAATGTGGAGATGTAGTACTTTTGCTGCTCTGCGTGCAACAAATACAAAAGAGGCCCATTCCTCAGTGGGGGATCCCGATGGAGATTTCAAGTCTGTTTAAGCAGCAGTATCTAAACCAATAACATTCTGTAAATCTAGGTATAGTCCTGCATCAGTATAATGAAGGAGGTGCATCTTGTTCAATTCCTTATTGTTCTCTGCAGTCGGTGGAATATTTTGATGCCCTTGAACCGCGTCTGAATTGGAGCTGAACACAGCCTTCAGGCTTCAGTAATACTGGTGCAGAGGAACAGGCTGTGGACCATCCAGGGTTGGAGGTTGCACATTTGTTGTTTTGAGACATGGGCCTGACAAAAGTCGACATTGGCTCTAGATTTAAATGAATGATCAGAATTTAATTTACCTTCTGCCATATGGGCATGGAGCCCAGTTCCCAGTTGGGAAGACACAATGGTAGAAGCACACTGAATTTTCCGTGTCCAGGCATCTTCCATCCTCTTTGCAGTTTGTGTCCTCTGCTGAAAGACGCACTCAGCATCATGGATCAAGTTTTTCATATTTTGTTTTTAGGTGTATGGGACATTCCTAAAGGATCATGGGGTTAATTGCTTTCCGTTTTTTCTTCTAGGTTAATTTTCTATCAGTTTATAAGAACAATGTCTCAAAGCACTGCAATTGCTCAGTTGCTGGACTTGTGTGGAACTCTTATTATTTGTATTTCTTGCACTCTACATAGCCCTCATCTGGTGCATAGGTTTGAGCCAGTTTGAAGGTTTTTTCTTGGCAGCCAGGTTTTACCTCCCAGCTCCATTTGGCTTCCTGAGCAAAATCTGGCTTCCTGTTTTAACCCTTGGAGCCTGAGGTTGCTGCTGGAGGTGGTAGGCTATAAATTCTAACTGAAAACGTTTTTAAGCCATTGTAAAGCAGACCTGCCATTGACAATGAATGGCATCAGAATGGGATCCTGAAAGGTTGCTACTGAATTTAGGGTCAGCGCTCAAGGGGTCTTAATTGGTCTGGCCTAAGGGACCAGAGTAGATGCATTAGCTGGCATCGGCAAGGAACTTGGAAGAGGACCAATGTGGTCAGTAAGCACTGGGGAAAGGGCCACCAGCAGAAGTGTGTCTGGGGCAGCCTGCTGCTCCACAGTGCATGAGGTAGCACCCTCTTGTCCTGTACTGGGAGAAGAAAGCCTTCAGAGCTAGGAAGTTATCCTTTCCTTCAGGGGTCAGGGGTACTTCAGGCTCAGGGCTCGCAGCCACCCATAGTTTGAACAATCAGCAATCATAAGAATCTGAGGGTCTGTAATCAGGAAGGGAATTTGACTCTGGAATGGAATGGAAAGACATTTGTGGAGCGCATGGCTACCCGGAAGCGTCCCAGCGCTGAGAACTGACACGGAGGAAACAGAAAGCTAGGGAAACAGAGTGGTCTTCAGTTGTTTACGAAAAGCCAGATGATTAGGGACTGTGCAAAGATGTAGAGGCAGAGAGTTCCAGAGTTTGGAGGCATTATAGGAAAAAAGCCGTTCGCCGCTTCTGGACCTCTTGATCCTAGGGATCTCTGCCAGATACAGGTAATCTGACCAAAGTTTCCTATTTGCTTTATAAAGGCGTATCATGGATGCGTTAATAGGAGGGCCGATCCCCTGCATTGACTTACGTGCCAGGCATTAGGCCTTGAATCGAATACGTTCCTATACTGGGAGCCAATGGAGGGAGCGGAGAGCGGTTTTTGCAGATTGTCTGTTGGCGGCTCCAGTCAGAAGTCTGGCGGTGCGGTTTTGAACCGACTGAAGTTTAGTGACTACTGAAGCGGGGGCGCCCAAGTACAATGCATTCCCGTAGTCCAATCTAGAGAGTATGAGTGATTGGACTAGTACTTTTTTTGCTTGGGAGGGAAGATGGGGCAGAACTTTTCAGGCCATTCTAAGCAGGCCATAGCAGAGGGCTGCTGTTTTCCTGGCCTGAGTCCTAAAGCTCAGGTCCTGGTCCAACCATATGCCCATGCTCTTAATTTCTGACTTCGGGACTGGAGCTGGACCCATGCTCGCAGGCCACATGGAACTGGACATAAAACTAAGGGGGTTGCCCAATATCATGATCTCGGTCTTACCACTATTAAGCTTGAGCTGGGACGCATCCATCCAGTTTGATATGTCCTTTAGACAGGTATAGAGGGCATTCGTTTTTTGATCAGCTTGGTTTAACCCAACCACCAGTTGCGTGTCATCGGCATAGGTAATCATCCGGATTCCAGAGGGGGCTAAAATGGCAGCCAGAGGGGCCATATAAACATTGAAAAGGGTTGGGATAAGCGACGAGCCCTGTGGCACTCCACTCAGCAGAGAGGAGGGTTTAGATGCAGTATTCTTCTCATATACATGAAAGGTTCTACCCTCCAGGAAAGAGCACAGCCATTGAAGCACTGTGCCAGCTACTTCTATACTCCTGAGACGCTGGGTCAGAAACATATGATTCACTGTGTCAAATGCTGCCCTCAGGTCTAGGAGTAGGATGGCTGTCGAACCTCCTGAATCGAGAATTTTCCTGCTCTCCTCCACCACTGTTAGCAGCGCCGTTTCGGTACTCTGGCGTGGTTGGAACCCTGTTTGAGAGGGGTGAAGCAGGTTGTGTGTTTCAAGGAATCTGGAGAGGGTCTGATTAACGTGTTTCTCTGCTACCTTGCCTATTCCAGGCAGAAGGGATATGGGGCGGTAGTTGCCCAGATCTGCCGGGTCCAGATTGGGTTTTTTATGTAGGACTTGAATCATAGCCCCTTTCCATTTAGTGGGGACTATTCCTGTGGACAGTGACGCGTTAATCACATTCGTCATGTTGGGGGCTAGAATTGTGGTGACCTGTTTTAAAATGTTAAGTGGAGCCGGATCGTTAGGAGATCTGCTCTTTACTGGGTAAAAAGAGTTTCCTAGGATAAAGGGGGAAAGACCTCAAGAGTGTGTTCAGAGGGATCGGAGAGGGAGTCCCGCAGTATGTGCGAGGACTTGCCATCATCATCCTTGTAAGGCAGGGATTCCAGGATATGCTGAACCTTAGTCGTAAAATATTCGGCCAGTTTGTTGCACCGTTGACCAGAAATGTCCGGAGCTATTCGTGGGGCAGGGGCTTTAAGTAATTTTTTGAGAATAGTAAAGGTTTCTTTGAGCGAGTTAGCAGCTGATAGAATCCTACCCTCGTAATAGGAGGCCTGGGCTCTTCTTAATTCTCCTTTATAGACATGGATAGCTGCCCTGTAATTCATTTTTTGGTAGGTATAAAGTCTCTCCTCCACTGTCTTACCTTGTCCTTGCAGCGCTGCTTTAAAGTGCGGAGTTCAGGGGAAAACCATGAGGAGTGTGGGGTCCAACTGTCTTTTTTTATCCTGGTCTTTGGAACGACAGAGTCAAGTGACTCCTCTATCCAGCTGAGAAACTCCTCATTAGCTTTAACTGGGCACGAGTTCAAGATAGGTCTGGTCCTTTCCAATTCCTGGGTCCATTTCTCCAAGGGGAGCTTGGTATAGGAGCGACTCCGGGCCCAGGTAGATTGAGTGGCAGGTCCGACAATCTGTGGTGACCAGGAAAGGGATACCAGGAGTTGATCCGACCAAGGAAGTGGAATGGGGTCAATCCCTTTAAGGTCGTCTAAACTAGAGAACACCGGGTCTAGGAGGTGTCCTTTGACATGAGTGGAATGTCCGATTTTTTGGGACAATTGGAGAGACGCAAGGTCTCTGGCCAGCTCGCCTGCATTTACAGCTTGCGGATCATCAAAATGGAGGTTAAAATCTCCGAGGATAGTAAAATTAGCCGCCGAGCTGGCAAGATTAACCGTCGCCTCCAGCAGAGATTTATTGAAGGCTCCTATCGATCCAGGAGGCCGATAGACGAGAATGCCTGTGAATGAGAGGAGTGGGGAAAATTCAATGATAAAGTGGGCGTTCTCACAGTCTTCAAGAGGGTTCCCCAACAGGCGACAGATGAACTGTTCTTTGTAAATAATGGCGATCCCGCCACCTCTCCCTGTCAATCGGTCTGTTCTCTGAATCATAAAACCAGGGGGGAGTGCTTGAACAATATCGGGCTCCGAGCTGGCGCTAAGCCAGGTTTCCGTGAGGAACAGCACATCGGGGTCAAAGTCTTTAAAGGGCATCCAGATCTCTGCTGTGTGTTTGGGCAGAGACCTGCAGTTCAGTAATAAGATACTGAACTGGTCCTTAGGTGAGGTGTGCCCTAGTCTATTAGGAGAAAGGTCATACTTACAATGTGGGCATTGTTTGGGGGAATTTATCCGGGGGGAATGAGTGAGCACAAGTGGTCCCTGGGGCGCCATTTAACTTCTTGAGCTGAGTACTGGAATAGAAGTATTGAGTTGAGAGAGGAGATGCAGGGGTTCTGGACCCTGGGCCTGGCGCAGACCGGCTTGCCTTAGGCGCGCCCGCTGCGTGGGTCCGCTGCACGGTCGCTTCATAACGCGCTTTTTATCCTAATCAGGCTGTACCGGGAACAGCAACTAGACTGCTGACCCGGCGATGTGGAGTGCGGAAATGCGAATACCCCTGAGCCCTTAGAGCATTGAACACAGCTCTATCCCCCCACACAAAATAAAAGCATTTTTAAAAAAAAAAGAATGAAGAATAAAATCCTAATAAGATATATAGCAGCAAAAGATCTCTGACCGGCAGACTCACTCAGTGACTCGAGTGATCTGCCTCCGGCTCGTGACAATTCAGCACGGTCGCTTCAAACGCGCTTTTTATCCTAATCTGGCTGCGCCGGGAACAGCAGCTAGACTGCTGACCCGGCGATGTGGAGTGCAGAAATGCGAATACCCCTGAGCCCCTAGAGCACTGAACACAGCTCTATCCCCCACACAAAATAAAAGCGTTTTTTTTAAAGAATAAAATCCTAATAAGATATATAGCAGCAAAAGATCTCTGACCTGCAGACTCACTCAGTGACTCGAGTGATCTGCCTCTGGCCCGTGACAATTCAGCGCGGTCGCTTCAAACGCGCTTTTTATCCTAATCAGGCTGCGCCGGGAACAGCAACTAGACTGCTGACCCGGCGAATACCCCTGAGCCCCTAGAGCATTGAACACAGCTCTATCCCCCACACAAAATAAAAGCGTTTTTTTTTTTTAAAGAGTAAAAAATAAAATCCTAATAAGATATATAGCAGCAAAAGATCTGACCTGCAGACTCACTCAGTGACTCGAGTGATCTGCCTCCGGCCCGTGACAATTCCAGTAGCAAAAGTACCACTTCGGTTTCCTGGTCCGGGATCTGCATGGATGGGTGTACTTCTCCTCATTATGACAGTGCACCATAAATGAGCATTAAGACTGAGGTATCTCAGTACGCACCATATAATGGCTTGGGGGTTACAGTCTGAATGAAAAGAACAATTCTCTACAGTAAGCACAGAGATCTTTTCTGCTGCCATATTTAATATGGCCCCATCAAGGTCAATCGCTGAGTGTGAAAGAGGAACCAAGTTATTTACCAGCAATTACATTTCTGCATCATTGGTGTCTTTCATTGATTTGCATACTGTAATCATGCATCATCAGAGTCTCATGGTGATTTACAGTAACAGTACACAACAGTGACATGGCTGTAATAACAGAATACATTTTGTAGCCAAATTCATGCTCTAGCACATAACTGAACTTATTGTAAAAAAATGTGCACCCTAGAATGCCATGTCTCTAAGGCTAGCCTGGACACTGTCTATTAAACCAGTGAAACGCATCCTGGCGTGCCATTCAATGACAATGCCTATGGACTGGTCACGTAGCTGGCTGTATTCAGCCTTGCTAAAGTCTAGCACCTGTTCATCTTTCACCAAATGTGCGGCAGTTTGCTGTCATTAGTTCAGCAATCTCTCACAGTGCCTAGGAGTAGCCCACCAGCAAGCAGGTGGCCATAGAAGAGCATATGGACAGGCGGCCAAGAGAGAAGACCATTTTCATGCAGCATATTGCGTTGAGCACTTTGACAGCAAATCAGATGAAATGAAGGGAACGCACCAGGTTTCAGCTTAAATGACGATGTCTATACTACCAAGTTATTTGGTGAAGTATAGTCAGGGAGTAAAGTAGGGTCCCCCGGCACAGGTCTGTGGCACCTTCCTACCCAATGGCAAACTGCAGGAATAGGTTAGGTAAAGGTTTGGCCCAAGCAGCAAGTACTTGAATTAAGTGGTCTTTGTTAAAAGAAAGCAGAAACTCAGAGACCAATGAAGCAGGCTGTTGAACTTCAGTGAGTACTTTAGTGTTGGACTGTTCAAATCAGAAGACGAATTTCCAGCATCTTGGTGGCTGATTGGTTAACTGTATTAAGAGAAGCAAACTTATCAGTGGGGCAGCTGAAAGGACACTTCAGTTCAAGATCCGGGAAGGTTTTCAGCCGATGTCATATGACAGGTCAATATAAAGGCATGTGTAATGTGGGAGAAGAAAACGTATGCCCCATTATCATATCCTCATTATGAGACACCATCAAGTGCATCTCAATATCGTCAGAGTCTGAACCGAAGAGATGCCAAACCATGGCAAACGTTTGTGCATCTCATAGGGTCTAAACAGATGATTTTCCTCAAACGATGTCCTGACCACCTCTATGGCATAAGAGACAGGTTCAACATCACTTGAAGCTTGATACTTCTGAGGTACCATGTCCCAGAAGGCGAGACACTGCCAAAATCTAGAATCTATCACTTTAGAAAAACACAGGAAAGGCGCTCTGAACCATGTACAAGGGTGCAGAAAAGAAAGAATGACATAAGTGCAAATGGTGGAGTCTTATGAAGCTCTGTGTCATCACATCTGGGGGAGGTACCAGATCTACAGCAGGAGTTGTCAGGCATCACTTTCTGGTGTAGTGGAGCTGTTTTTCTAGACTGGGTCCAGGGTCTGGAAAGGATTCAAAAGGTCAGGAATCTGTGGGAAGAAGTATCCATCAGAAGCAGCACTACTTTCCAGGAAGTTAATTTAATGACTGCCCGGTAAATGGGATTGCAAAACCCTTCAGGAATTGGGATTGGACCATATTGAGCTCCCATATGACAGGTGGTGAGCCATAAACAGTCCCTTCAAAACACCTTTATGGTTCTACATGAGAAGAGTGGCAGTTGTTCGTCCGAATAGCAAATTATATAAAGTGCTCACAAATTAATTTGTCCTGAATGTCCTGAACTATGACTGGGCTGCAACTGGGGTATGGCAGTTATCTTGTGAGGGTGAGGCAACAGTGTGTGTACTTTGTGGAGTCTTCCAAGCACAAAAACTCTTCCATTTGGCCTGATACAATTTTTGTTGAAGATGCCCTGGCCTGGGCTAGGATTTGCAGACAGTACAAAGGGATGTAAAAGCAAGCACTCTAGATGTGATCATGTGTTAGGCCTTCAAACTTAGAGATGTTGGGTTGTGATTGAGACCTTGACCGCTTCATCTGGACTGGAGTTTGGGTTGTGAGCCAGGAGAAATGTGAGGAAATTCTGACCGATACAGCAGGTCTATAAAAAAAACAGGGGGATGAGGAAAATGCTCTAGGGTTGTGACTAGATCTTGTGGATGGTCCTCAGGACAAGAGGTAGTGGTGAAAAGGCATGCAGAAATATCCCATACCTTGCTAATTAATATGCATCTTACTCTACCAAGGCTGCTCACACTTGCTTCAAAGAACTGACGTTCTTGTTGACTTTGCCACCAACAGATCCAAGGTCGGTTTGCCCTAACATCAAATCATCCTCTTCAGTCGTGTTTCTTCCAGTTCCCAATAGTAACACTTTACCACTAACCTGCTGAATGAGTTCCTCCAATCCTTTCTGAAACTTCAATCAATCAATCAAATAGGATTTATTAAGCTTGCTAATCACCCGCGATAGTATCCAGCCACTGAGAGCCAAGTTTCTCAGAGTAATCAGTTGAACAACCAGTTCTTAAGTCCCCTTCTAAATTCCTGAAGCGAGGGTGAGGTCCAGAGGTGGAGGGGGAGGCTGTTCCAGGACTTCGCAGCGAAGTGGGAAAAGGAGCATCCTCCACTGTGCTTCGGCGGATGCAGGGGTGTGAGCGAGGAAGGTGGAGTGCAGGTGTCTGGAGGGTTGGTGGAAGCTCAGGTGGTAGTTGAAGTAGGCTGATGCTTGATTGTGCAAGGCTTAGTAGGCATGGGTCTGCAACTAGAATTGGCATCTATTGTGGAAGGGGAGTCAATGGTGTTTCTTTAGGTGAGAAGACCTCCATTTGGGGAGGTCGAGGATGAGTCTAGCTGTTGAGTTCTGTAAGGTCTGCTGTCTCTTCAGGAGCTGTGTGGTGATTCCTACATAGAGCATGTTGCCGTAGTCTATGTGGCTGGTGACAAGAGCTTGAGTGATGGTGTGTCTAGTGGTGACTGAGAGCTATTTGAAGATCTTTTACAGCATGCAAAGAGTGAGGAAGAAGGTGGAAGAGACTGCGTTGATCTGGTTTGTCATGGTGATTTTCCTGTCCAGGAGGATGCCAAGGTTACGGGCGTAGTCTGTAGGAGTGGGTGAGGATCCCAGTTCAGCAGGTCATTTCACAGGGAGGTGTTGCACCCGAAGATCAGTACCTCTGTTTTATCTGTGTTGTGAGGCAGTTGTGTTGCACCCAGTTGGCGAAGCTGGTCATGCACAAGTGGAAGTTGGTCCTGGTGTTGGATGGGTCTTCAGATAGAGGCAAGATGAGCTGGGTGTCTTCTGCATAGGAGATGATGTTCAATCCATGGGTTCTGACACTTGGAGGGTGTTTCACCATCAGTATGAACCTGTGCTGAGTTACCAAGTTCAAAATCATCTGTGAATCATCAGACAGAATAGATGACGTGGTTTCCGTTGCTTGTTAATATAGACTAATGAGATGGTATTGTATATTCTGATTACCAATGATGAACACTGATGCCTCTTCTGATGGCCCTCAGCTCCAGGATGTTAATCTGCAGATCAGTCTCTTTGTACATCTATAGGCTCTTTGTTGACAATTACTACAACAGATGCCTAAGCTTTCCATTGAGGTGTCCCTCATCATCATTAAACGAGCATCCTAAAATTGGAACTGTAGGCCCCTAGCAAAGCTGCATTAATGGGTCCATCAAAGGAAGGCATCTTTTAAGAAGGTTATAACATACGTCCCATCATTGAAGGAACTCCTGACCTGCACCCATTGCCTTTCCAATTTCTCCTGTAACTGCTGCACATAGAGGTGGCAGAAGGGAACGAGAGTCATTAGGATGACAAGTGACTTTAAGAGGTGCACTGAAATGGGATTCAGCTTGACCTGTCAAACCAATCATTGAATCCAGGGGATGTGTTCCTCTGAAGGGAAGTCGTTCCCCATAGCTGTGTCCAGAGTTGCTCCCAGGAACTGGATGCAAGTAGATGAGATAAGTTATGATTTCTCATTAAGAATCAAAAAAAGGGAGGGTCTGGGGGTCTTCCTTACTTTTATTTGTTGTTTCTTGTTTTCTTGTTTATGTTCTACGGTTATTATTAAAACTCAAAGTACACTACAATATATAGTAATCCTCTACACAAGTGGTAATGGTAGTGTAAAGTCATGTGAACAATTAGCCACAACAAAAGGATTGTTATACTGTAATATATATGATAAATGTTTTAAGATGTGATCTGATGCAGTGCTTTCAATAAAAACAAGTTTAAAAAAAAGAAATCAAAAAAAGGCTTAGTGGAAAAAGTGAAGGCAGATATCTGTGGAAATCCTTGCAATGTGACCCAACTTTAATTCGATGAGCTACTAACGACAAGGGAAGACATCATAATCAGGACATCTCAAAATAGCTGCAACAGGTGCCATGTACTTCATGGGGATTTCAGGAGCAGATCTCAGCCTGAAGGGTTGAATCCTGCTGACACACTGTCTGGATAATTTTGAGGTCAATGGAAAACTGACAACGTTTGGTGTAGTGCTCAGAGTCCCCATCGAAGGGTGCAGAAAGAAAGTACTTGAAGACGGCATGCAGTGGTGCAGCTTATATATGGCTCCACTCTGTTACTTCAGGGTGGTAGAAAGTCACACAAGAGCTATATGTCCTGGCATGCAGGGAGCATTTCTGGAAAAAAATTCTAGTTCCAGTCTGGCTCCAGAGAATATTCTAAAGGAGAGAAATAGCAACCAGAAAGATCTGTTCATTGTGACATAGGGTTACATGACACCCTCTGCACTGTTTGCATTACTAATAAAGCTGCTTTTGGGTGGCCTGTGAGACAAGCAGAAGTATAATCAGACAGCCACGGTCACTGGTGTCTGCATCATCTTTACCCCATCTTGTTATATGTGCTCAAGAATGGCAATGGCCTCTACTGTCTTCCTATAAGCATCATGGAAGCCATGAAGAAAGCAGCCTGTAACTTTTGGCAAGAGCAGTAGCTCAAATCTTTGGTCAGTCTCTACGCTGGGGACTGAGACATAGCAATGTTTTTGGGTGGAAAGTCAGCTGGAGTTGGAGTACAGTAGGTGCCACGGTGGCCAAGGCAACAAAATTGCCCCATCTTATTACAATCCACCTGTCGGTGAATCCATCAGCATTTCACAGGCTTCCTCCTGTTCATCCTTGCTGTACTCTATGGTCCCACATTCTGCTTGCAATAAGGAGGACCGATAAGTGGCTGTGGTGGTTGAGAAGGACATAGGAGGGGTCTAGATAATTTGGAATTTTTGGTCACCTTGATTGTGTTGGTAATCCAGACCAACCTTTTCCTCCTCCTAATCATGATTCAAGATATATCACTTTGAGCAAGCTTGTATTGCAAGGAGGACCCTATGGTGGTAATGGGCTCACGATACACTGCGGGCAAAAACGTTCTAACCAAGCAGCCATCCAGGTAGAGACAAACGTATATACCGCAACATCTGCTACCTCCATCATCATTTTTTAAGTGAAAGGTCAAAAATAAAACTTCATTCAAAATGATGTTTTTTGTAGCAATAATGGACTTGGCATGCATAGAACCTTAAGTAATCCTTGTGAGACTTCTAGATGGAGGTGTGAAATGAGCCATCCAGTACTTCTAGGACCAAAACCAATTCCCAAATTAAAGAGTCAATAACATATATGCAGGGTAACTGGAACTAGGGAATTCTGCAGCCGCGCCACTCATTTTAACCAAAAAAAAAAAACTGTTTCTAGCACAAACGGATAAAGAGTTACTAAAAACACAACACAAGATGCAGGGCATTGACAGCTCCTTTGCAAATTAGCCTATCATTTGCTGATAGTTGAATTTAGGTGGTAAACTGACACTAAAGAGGTGAAACCTCTGCTCTGAAAGTGCAAAAATGTCAAAAGGGTGAAATAAAACAAACACAAAATGTTCTGCATTGCGCTGCAAAATTGACCTTTTACTGTTGCATTAAATAGTCAACCCTGATGCATAATTCGATTTTCCCCTGTTACATAATCCAGTGGCCCTGCATCTATGTCAAACGCATCATTTTCAAGTAATGATTGAAAAGAAGTAGTATCAAGAACTTATTTCTCTCAGACCATTGTGTGAAAGTGCAAGGTGACATCCTGACTGATCTCTCCTGGAAGTACCACCTAATTTGATCCACCTCCAAGAGCTTCTACTTCCTGAAAAGGTCAGACACGACAGAGTGTTGATGAAGAGGGAAAGAGAGAGGAAACTGAAACAAGCATTTGCAATGCAATAGGTCTCGCATTTGCGAGAGTTTAAGCTATTGGCATTGTAAATGACAATGCCTTTTATTTATCTGTTTTCTGAACCAACACATAAATAAAAGGCATTGTCATTTAAAATGCCAATAGCTCAAACTCTGACAAACGCGAGACCTATTGCTTTGCAAATGCTTGTATTCAGGTATTTTACTCGCCCTATCAATGCTATTCATTTTATTGGTACCCGATGGATAAAAGGCTGAGTCAGCTGGGCCTGGATTCGAATCCGTGGCACAGAGATTGAGTGGTAACCTGTGCAGCCAGGGCCGGACCCACAGAGTTCACCTACTGGCTAAGCATCCATGTGTTTACCTCTTTGCTAGACATTTTCCTGTATATGCATTGGTCCATGAAGTTGGGGACACCCAGATGGCCTTTGAACCCTCGGGTGACAGTAGTGCTGGTGCAATAGTCTGTAACACGTGGGTCAAACCAGCCTTCCCAAGATGGGTCAGCTTTTAATTTGGTCAGCTTTTAATTTGGTACTTATCTTATCTGCAGCGAGACACCCATCCATCCATCTGAAGATGAACAGCAGAGGACAAAGGCCGAGGGTGTGTTTAGAATCACACAGGGAACTGGGTGGCTGCGAGGTAAGAGGGGGCACCTGATTCGAATGGCTAATCGTGAGAACGCTTCAGTTAGTTTCAAGCCCCGGCTACTGCCTGTCCTCGGAGCTCGCTGGCCATCACACATTCGCCCAGAGATAACCATCTGAAACCGGGACTCTCACAGCCCCTGGACCCTTCTCAGCAGTCATCCCCCATCCCCACAGCCAGGTGGGGGCTCCGCTTTCTTCTCCATAGCCAGGGGTCACCTGTGGCCACCGAGATGCAGCGAGAGATAGCCGAGGAATGCACACAATGGGCGATAAAGCGCCTTTACATATAGGTGCTTAAAGCGCTGAATGAGCGCCCCTTTGATGGCCTCGTCGCTCAGGCTGGAGGGGCCTTGTATGTCCAGAGGGTTCCTCAGCAGCCTGAATGTTTGTTTGTGTGCGTTATTTTAATTTTATTATGTCTACTGGCACCCCTCACACCACCCGCAGGGCCAGAGGACTAACGGTGTCACAATTGGACCTTAAACCCAAGGTACTCATTGAGAACATAGGCACAGCAAAAAAAAATGTGTCCCCTGTACTTCCTTGTGACAAATCCGGTGAAACAGAACATGATCTCATAAGATAGAAACATGCAGTTATATATTCAAGCAGAGTAAAAGAAAATAATACCTGTGCATGCCTGCAGTCTCTGGGGTCGTGCATGCTGAAAGACGCCGTGAGTGTGCACCTCAGCTGTCCAGGAGCACACTGAAAGACGCCGTGCGGGTGCACATTGGCTGTCCGGGCGCTAGCTGGAAGAGACGCCATAAGCGTGCACATCGGCTGTCTGAAAGAGACGCTGTTAGCGTGCACATCTCCTGTCCCCCTTCGGCCACCAAACCGACAACAATAGGTCTCGCCAAGGCAAGAAGCGCATGCGCTGCGTCGCTAGGCGAGCCCTAAAAAGGGGTACTCAGAATACATGTAGTATCACCAGAAAGTCATACAGACTTGAATTCTTTTTTCATCAATGCTTAAAACTTTAACGCCTGCAACTTGTGATTTCTTCCTACGCAGGCAGAAGTTTATCAATTCTGTATTTTTACTCTGTGGTTTATTTTTAAGCGGAGAAGTAGGTTGCTGAAGCATATATTATGCTCAGCACAACAGCTGTAAGGCATCCTAAGCTCAGATACAGCTTATGAATCATTGGTGGGATTATTGCTGTTTTGGAACAAGTTTACATTTATTCTAAAAGTTGTGATTGATGAAGCGCCTAGCAGACCCTAACCTTTTTTCTTTCTTCATGTGAATGCAATAAATCAGGCTTATATCTTTTCGTTAATAAGATTAAAACAAAAACATTCTTCTCACATCAAGGTGGTCAGAGGAGATAAGCCCAGGCATTGTTGCTTTGTTAGAATTTATATGGCGTACATATAATGCTCTTGGGAGAAATTCATCAGCTTGTTTGTGGACTTCTCTGAGTTTCTGACATTTGGCGAAGGCATCATAAGAGGACAGCATCTGCATATTAGCGTTAGGTAGAAAAGTGCATTCTACTACAAACAGTTGTATTTTGCACATTGTTCCTAAATGTATGTCCAAAGGTTTGTTCTGTTACGTGGTATTGATCGCTTTTGTATATGCTTTTCAAAATACGGCTCAGCTGAATCCTATCAGCCTAAATTCAGCTCTGTTTGCTCTTATAACGTGTTTTGTTAACTTTGTATGTCGAATATTCACAATTGCTTTGTTTGTAAAGGTTTTAAATAAACGTACAATAAAATTGACTATGACTACAAACAGATGTACATGCCATCAGATAGTTTAGCCTTCTGGAAGGAAGGGCAGTCACATCAGATTGTCAAGATATAGATTCATTATTGCAAACCTTAAATTTACTATCTCCTTTATTACAAACTACAGGTGGTACTGGGACTCTTCCGGCAGTACCCAGGACTCTTTCTGGGGCCCAACTTTCAGACCGGTGTACCCGATTCATGAAGGTTCAGAGACACATCATGTAAACGCAGTGCCAGCAGTAGCTGTACTAGTTGATGTCTTAGGCTTTGGTGTCTTCTCTATTTAAGACAGAGGTAGTTTGTCCCTATTATTGGTTGTTGTAAGCACATTAGGGCTGACTCCAGTATTAGGTCAGGCACCTTGGGAACAGTCCTGGGGTAGGCAAAGAGGGCACCTCAAGGCAGAACCCTACGACATGTTGGGAAAGAACCTTCAGGTCGCCAGAGATGCAGCATTTGACTGTGAGACACCTTTCTTGAATTGGAAGATATGTGTGGGAATACCAGAACACCAAGACTGGGGGCTTATGTGTAAACAGCTTGACTAACGTTTTCATTTAAATGATGAGTTCCCGAGGTTAGCCAATCCCAAAGAACCAACGACCCCAGGGCAATGGAATGCAGTGACTCCAAGAACGTTGGCAGAACCAAGCAACATGCACATTAGGATAAATTTGAATTGTTTCAGCTTGCACATAACTAAATGAAATAGGGGATTCTTGCGGGTAACACCATGAGAGACATATAGGCCGTCTAAAGGGCTTTCACTGTGTTTTCCTATTTAAAGATGGCGTGATGAAGCTCCAGCAGCCTTGTGTGAGATATCAAAACATAACTATTGCTCATTAAAAGTTTAAACTTCATACGCAGTATGCCTAGAGAAGGTGTGGCATTCCCATGACTTAAGCATCTTTCTTAAAGTACGAGTTACTTACCTTCGGTAACGATGTATCTGGTAGAGAGGATTCTAGCCACAGATTCCTTCACATAGAATTATCCCCAGGCGTGAGACTGGATCCGTAAACTTTTTTTTTGCCACAGCATCCCTGCGCGCCGGGAGCGGGTTGAAATCACGTGACTCCACCGAGGCGTCGTCCGCGTACATGATGTCAGCGAGGTCACATAAGACCCGCCCGGTGCGCCTACGTCAGTTTACTTCGGAGAACTTTTCCGCACCACAACGCGGAACCACCAGATAAAAAACTGTGGAAGCATGGGAACAGTGTGCGAAAAGCAGAAAAATTGGAAAGAAACGGTGACTAACAACACCACCAGAGTAGTGCCAACACCGCAGAACCCAAGGGCAGGGGAAGAAGAAGAACAAGCAGAAACCTGTGCAGTCACCCTGCCAGCACATAGAACATGCGTAAAAGTCATGGCACACGTAGTAAACCTCCCCCCCCCATCCTGAGCAAGTTAGGGGACCAGTCCCAAGACAGACAGGGACAACAAACCTACAAGTCACCCCAACCTAGAGGGCAACCACCCATAAGGGACAAGGGCAAGACAAGGCCAGATGACACTTAATCAGAGGATAGCAATGGAAGGGAGGCAGGGATATAAAGCAATCCCCCCCAAACCTGGAGTAGCCAGAGCAGCAGGGCGCCGGAGCACCAGAACCCCATCCTCCAAAGGACCAAAGGAGGAATGAACCGCCCCCAGACGGAGCCAACCGTCCAGAACAAAGAAGGCACTCACAGGAGACACAGCCCCCTACTGGGAGGCGAGTACCAAGGACCAACCCAAGGGTCCTCGCAGAATAGGGGAGGAAGGGCGGGCCGTGAAGGAATCTGCGGCTAGAATCGTCTCTACCAGATACATCGTTTCTGAAGGTAAGTAACTCGTACATCTGATAGAGACTACTAGCCGCAGATTCCTTCACGTAGAATGGATACCCTAGCCATACTCCTTGGGAAGGAGGGTCTGCGAAAGGACCCCACCAGCCAATGCAGAACAGAGTGCCCCACAGGGGACCAGATCTGTGGATCAGGTAGAACCTCGCGCCTGCCAGGGCAAGGGAATCCCCAAAAGCAGAACCCCATCGACCCCAAGGGGATGTAGGAGGGAAAGAAGGCTGAAGAGGCTTGTACACTCACAGCAGAGGAACCAAGGGCAAGGACGGAGAGGCCGAAGCACCCCACTCCCCCACAAGGCAACATAGCTTCCGCCCAATGCCAAGACAGGAAAAGCGGAAGAAGAAGAAGAAGCCTAGAGGTCCCAAGGAAACAAGGGAAAAGAAGGCGAACCCACTCCAGATGGAGAGCAGCCTGCCAGCCAGAACAGCGCTGGCAGTCAAAGTCGCCAGAAGCAAGAAAAACAGCCCGAGGCCCCAGGAAGGCAGAGTAGGCGACGCCTGGCAATGGAGAACACAGAATCATTCCAGACCTCAGGACAGGAGCAGGGAGAGGAGGAGATGCCCGGGCACACCACTACGAGTGGCTGCGCACAGGACCTCAGGAAGCAAAAGCAACCTACCTAAACGCCATGGAGAACAGGCACCCGAAGGCGACCAGAACCCTCTAGCAGAGTGCAAGCTATATGACAGCTACTACTACCCCACATAGGGTACGTTGAGTCCCAAGATATGGGAACCCTCTTTGGAAGAACTTCCGCAGCAGAGGAAAAACAAAAGAGCAACGGGGAAAAAAAAACACCCCCGCTGAAGGCGTGATAAGCAGCCCAAGCAAAGCAGAAGGCCCAATCTCAGGACCAAGTCCGTGCAACAACTCCTGCAGAACCCACACCCAAACAACACAAGGGCCGTCCAGCAGCCAACAATGTCAAAGTCCCAAGGAAGGACGTAAACGGCCAGAAAACATACTCCACAGCCAGAACAACCGGCCTAAGAAGGCCCAGAATCAACCCAACTCAGAAGTCACTGAGGAGGGGACGGAGGAGGATAAGGCGGAGGAAGAGGAGGAGGACAGAGCCCCGCCAAGAGCCTTTGGATGGCGGAGTCGGCCGGGGCATGGAACAACAGGCTGCCATCAAACGGAAGGTCGATGAGTCGCTCCCGAATATTCTCAGGGAATACTCCGTCCCGAAGCCAAGCATGGCGGCGGAGAGCGACTGAGGAAGCCATGGCCCGGCCCAGCACCTCTGAGATGTCCAGAGCGGAGCGGAGAATAAACGCCGCAAGCTCCCGGCTATCCAATGCATGATGCCGAGACCAGACTCCCGAGACGCTGCAGATCCCAGAGACTCAGCCGAGTCCCACAAACAGGAGGAGGCCCTAACCAGCACACACAAGGTGTTAAGGGCCCGCAGGGCCGCGCTGGTCGAGGCGAACATGTTGCGCCCCCAAGAGCCCAGCCAGCGGGCCTCTTGGGATCCGCCGACGCCCCAGGAGGGGAAGGCGGAGGAGACGCCAGCGAGGCCTGCAAAGCCGCCGCGTATGTCTCCATTTGGACTCTCAATGCCCCAACACCGGGAAACGGTGGATAGGACGACACACGGGACCGCATCACCCGCGGAGAGTCCACGCCCCCGGAAGGCCGGAATCCAGCCCCCGGGGACAAACTGCGACACTTACCCACCGGGGAGGGACGCTCACGTGACACCGGAGAAGGGCGAGGACAACGACCACAGCCGTATCTGAAGCCGTCCGTTGAAGCAGACCGAAGGGAAGACGTCGACCTGGAGAGACGCGCCGAGAGAAGTTTCATCTGGCGCTCCCGCCGCGACTTCGGCTTCAACTGTTGGCACGCCGCACAATCCGTGGTGCCGTGATCCTCCCCAAACACCACATACAAATTAGGTGAGGGTCCGTCGCCGACTTAAAACGCCCACAAAACGTGAAAGTTTTGAAGCCCGAAGGCATTCGCACACTGTTTCACCAAAAGGAAATGGAAGAAAAAGGGGCCCTAACAGGCCCGTAGCAAGGATAGGATCCGCGTTGCACACGGAAAAGAAAAAAACTGACGTAGGCGCGCCGGGGCGGGTCTTATGTGACCTCGCAGACGTCTCGTACGCGGACGACGCCTGGGCGGAGTCGCGTGATGTCACCCCGCCCCCCGCACGCAGGGATGCTGTGGCAAAAAAAAAGTTTCCGGATCCAGTCTCACGCCTGGGGATAATTCTACGTGAAGGAATCTGCGGCTAGTAGTCTCTATCAGATAATGTATATATAATGAAATGAATTAACAAACAATATGTTGGCAATTAGTTACACATTCCTCTAACTTATAGATTGTGTGGTAGAGGCAAGAAAACTATCCCTCCACTACTGCATTTACAACACACACAACTGCACACTGTTTACCTCCTGTGAAGAACTCTTGCTGCTTAGTTCTGCAACTCGGGAAGCAGAATGTTCGATAGCATGCTGACAGATCATTTTCTCTAATTCTCTCTGATGTGATAACTTCAAGGCTGCTATTTGCTTCACAGCTTCTTCGTTCGCCCTGGGAGAGAAAACAGAAATAGATTCATGATGCGATTGACAAGAACTGATTCTTTTCTGAATTTATTTCAGTTTTCGTTTCAGAACATAACAGAGGTTGCACAGATTTCTGTAGCAGGTGAAATAACTTACTAAGTAATCTTAATTCTGACAGCAAAATGTTCAAATCCTTGGAAAAAAAGGAAATTTAAAGGAGAGTTCTGGTTGATGGGATAGATTAGGGGCTACAGCACAACCTGAAAAAGACGTGAAATTAGCAAGTTAATACCTTACCCTTCGCTTCCGCCTTCCTCAGTCAACCTTAGCTCCCACCAACACTATAACTTGTGGTAGGTGTATGGTGGAAGTGAATAGACTGAATAATTATGTGGATGAGTTTGTAGGTTTTTGTGATGAATTGTTTTACTTGTGTGTTAGATTATTAATGTTGTGCGAAGAGTCTGACATTAAGGGCAGCAGTGTTTGGTTTCTTGTTTCTTGTCATGAGTGTGTATCCATACATTAATAGTAATCATTGGTAGGAGTACCTCCTCGTTGTCCAAATGGTCACCAGGGGTGGGGCCACATGGCTAATGTTTCTGTTGCAGGGAGACCTGAAACTCAGATCTAAGCGCCCTCAGACACTTGTTAGGGTGTTATACTTCATCATTGGGTGCTCCTCGTCTGGCCGGCACTGAAATGCCTGATGGGCCTGGAGGCTCTTTAGCAAAGATCTTTTGATCTGGTAACACCGTTAAAGGTGAATGCATGAAGGAGGGCTATATGCAAAAGTGATGAGTGTGAAGTGAAGGGTATTTAAAATAGCCTTGGTTATTCCTAGAACAAGTTTAATACCAGTGGTGTTATCGTGAGGTCACAGTGTACCAAGATAGCGGTTACAGGGTGAAGTCAACATGTTTCATGCCTATAGAGCCCAGGGATCAGGCGGCACTTCATCAGGACCAAAAATAGTGACTAAACGCCCGCTTAGACATTAAGACACAATCATTTTATGGGTGTAGAATGCAGTGTACTTGGTTGTGTTATGTATGTTTTTCGTCAGCTTAAATGTGGATATGCATGTCTTTTCCTTAGGAATGGAATGTGGTATTTTAGTGAAAACATGTTTGATGTCCGAAACAGTGCCTTGGAACGCTGGAATTCAGACTAAGGATGATGGGAGCGGTAGCTAAAGTTTCCATAGTACAACATAAGTTGTTTCAGGACATTTCTGTTTTTCCTCAAGGATGGGGGTCTATGTTACTCCCCCGCCCCTCTGCCCCCCTACCCAGTCCCAAAGAAAGAGGTGGAGGAGTTTGCACTCTCTGTCTTGGCTAAGAGTGAAGGTGGTTGTTTTTCTGCTTTCTCAGCATTTACAGCTTTTCCTCCCAAGGCATTCAGAGCTGTTACTCTTCTTTCTATTTCTTTCCCCCATCTTGGCCATGGACATGGCGGTATTTTTGGATTCCTCCCTTGCCATGTACAAGATTAGAGGTTAAATATCCACACCATGGCCAAATGCAGGGGATGTCTTTGTTCAACCCCCCTCCCCCAGACTGACCAAAGTAGTGTAGGATATTTAGAGCCCTTACGCTTCTCCATTAGTACATTACCCCTATCATGCTCAAGGGTGGGATTTGGTTTAAAAACGTATTGGTAGTGTTTCTCACTCCCCTCCCACCTAGCCCATGGGCATGGGTATATTTATTCCACCCTACCTTGCCTAAAGAGGTTTTCCTTGACTGCCCCTTTTCCACTTGACAAATGAAGAGAGGTCATATTTTTCAAATGGAGAGGTGTTTAACCGCTGCCCCAGCATCCTCTTTGCACTTTTGGGCATGGTACTGGGGCAGCTGTTATCTGCCTCGGCCTCTGGCAGCCAAATGCAGGGAGAAATCAGCATAAGTGCCCGGTCCCAAGGTCCATAAACGTATCCATATTGCACCAACAGCTTCTCTCCCATGCTCCTTGGGAGGAGAGGCTGGAGATGGTGAGTTATCTAATGTGCATGCATCTCGAATTAATATCCGACGATACATCACATCCCTTTACCCCACGGGCAATACCACCCATGGCTTTGCAATGCGCTGCAAAAACAATTGCAGAAATAAATATATATATATATATATCAATGTGAACAAGACTCGAAGGAGTTGAAACGCGTTATGGCGGCATCTGAATAAAGACGATTATTGGCACAAATATGTGGTCCGTGTCCCTGTGTGGCTGTGAAAAGGCTGAGACGCTGTGGAATCGCAGATATATATATATATATATATATATATATATATAGAGAGAGAGAGAGAGAGAGAGAGAGAGAGAGAGAGAGAGAGAGAGAGAGAGAGAGAGATTGAAATGCCATCTGAATTGGAATAGATACATTTTCCTGCATTTTTCTAAGAACCTTTTTGTGCCGGTGTGTCTGTGATCCCTTTGCCACAGAGTGTTTTCTAGGTTTTATTATGTATATAACGGTCTGTGAATTAAACACACTTTATTTAACCTGCCAGCTCCTATATCACTCCCCAGCTTTCCCATTAAATAGTCCTTGATGTTTTTATGAACTATAGAGTCCTTTATTGAGCCATGGCCTAAAATTCACAAATTCCATGCTCAGGCTACTTCAAGTAACTGCTCAAATAAACAAAAATGATATTTCTCGTTACCTTCTTAGGTTACTTTCTGCATGAGCGATGGCAGTTTGGCATTGAGTCTTCTGGTGGCTGATAGTCTCAGACAGTCTCTCCAGCTTATTTTTCAACGTTTCATTTTCTCGGAGGACTTCGGAAATATGAGTTTCTGCAAAGTTGTGAGGCTGGTACGCTTTCTCATCCAAAGTTGTCGGGAACTGATCTGTGTTTTTAGACTCTTCCTTGGCGGGTGGCACCAAGTCTTGTTTCGCTTTATTTGCAGTTTTTGGTTTGCTTGCTATTTTGGTGCTTGAAGTATGATCAGACAACAAAGACATCCTCTCTTTTTGAAGTCTCTCGACTGTTTTGGAAAGCCCTTGAACTTCCTTCGTTTTGGCAGCTAATTCTTGGTTGAGCCGTACCAAGCGAGCATTCATGTTAGCCTGTTCGATTTGTTGTTCAAAAGAAAGAAAATCTTTATCATTCATGTCCCCGTTCTTAATTTCCAGCTCAGCGTTTCGTTTTTTCAGCATTTCGATTTCCCTCAGTAAATGTGCTTCTGTGTTTTGATGGGCTTCTTTGAGGCTTATGAGATCTTGTTCAATGGCTAGACGGCTGGCTTGCTGGTCTTGCCCCTTTTGGATGTCGTTTGCGGATTTGGACGCAAGCATTTGCTCCAGTTCCATGACCCTTTGCTCATATTGAATCTAAAAAGACAAAACATTAATTGATGCACGAGCACACAACACTATAGTCAACAGAGACACACTGTAGACAGTGGAAACTGCCACAAACCACCATCAGCTTAGTCTGGAAATTAAGAGACAAATGCAGACATGATTGAAATGCACCCACCTACTTGTAAAAACTTGTTTTGGCTTTTGTGTCCAGAGAAGACTATTAAACTTCAATAACACATCATAGAGGTACTCCAAGAGCAACAGCAGTGCCAGCTTCCAAAGTTACAGCATATGTAATGCTAACAATGAACACAAACGAACAAAACATGGCTTCTAGAAAGCAAAGGCAGCAACACACTTCTCCTGTGAAGCTGCAAGGCTCACTAAGTGGCAATACGGGGGAGATGTCCAAGCTTCATCTTCGCAACAATACAAGCACGTACTCATAAACAATAGGTCTGGCTTGGCAATGCAGCTATCTAGAAAAATATTCACAGTTTTTGAAAATGTTACCTAGAGTGACCGTTGGCGCCACCGAGATGGATATGGTCTCTGACGTCATGCTATTGCCTCCTAAATAATTATAGGCATTTCAATGAGCGAGGAAGTATTGTACATCTCAAAAGTACACTTCAGCATTGCCTCTTACATTCTTCATGGCATGCTTTGCATACACAAAGCAGTGTTTTAAGTTTGTCTTTTTCACTGCATGAGCCGAGTTTTAATAGTTCTGTTAGAACTCAAAATACAAGCCAGACCGGTTGGTTTTGCCAATGCTCGTTTGGTACTATGACTGACACTACTACAGTTCTGTGTTTTTTTAATCATGGAGGGATAGAATTCTTAGAAATCTGGGCGTGGACTTTAGTCCATAAACACGTATCCTTAGTACACACGTCTATTCCCCTGGCTGCTTCCTTCGGCTATAACGAATGTCACAAGAGAAATAGGATTACATTATTGATTTATTGACGAATGTGTTAATGGCACTGTAATTACAGGTGTCCTGACTGAGAAACGAAGTCTGAATTCCAACCATTGCATATGTGCACCATACGGTTCTATAAAGTAGAAAGAAAAGTGCTGCTTAAGTAGCATGTATTGCTTTATTTTCCGGATCAGCATTTCGTTGGGGTGCATTTGGTGGAGAACTGTAAAACACATCTGTGCACTGAGACACTTTAGAAAAACAAGCAATTATTTGAAATGAAAACGAACAAACTGCATATGATAAAGATTTGCTAAACATGTTGCTTCTAAAACATTCACTACAGCACTCAAAATTACAAACGTGCAGTACGACCCCCACACCCCCCTGCCCCCATATCGGCCTGCTGGTTAGTGGAAACACGGAAGATTGCTGGTCCAAATCCAATGTAAGATCCCCTCCCTTCCTTCTAACATCACATGCATGGAACTGCCGTGGCAAGGAAAAAACGGTGACAGCTGCAGCACAATAGGTAGGTGAGTGGACCTCTTGCCCTAAACGTGAGGGAAGGAAGGGGCTGTCAGTGCTCTCATCAGTTCATTAAGGGAAGTGCTTAGTCTGTAATTGAATAAGAGCGGGTCCCACATGTTTCTTGGAAGCCCCCTGGCGCAGCTGCCAAATGTTGAGGTTGCCGAATACCTAGGCTGTCTAGTCTTAAATTCAACCTTATGCCTCTGTCATCCACCAACATACAATACCTGCCACTTTGTCTTTTTCTTGCAGTCTCTTTTTAAGTCGAGCCTGGGCAGCGCAAGTGCTGCTCTGCAATGCATTCTGTATGTGGGCTATCGGGGACTTTGGACACGCCCACCGCTTTGGTGGTTAGTTGGGCTGTTTTTAAAATTCCTTTTCTCAGGTTGGTTAATATTGTCCATCTGTCTCGCCTTTTGATGCTTGGGTCCCTCCCAGTGGACATCACCAATTGATTCTTTTGGTTGGCCAGCTCTGGCCATATCTTGACTCCTTGCTCACACACCCTCCCCACTCCAATCACACGCAAATGCAGCATCCATCCATGTTGTTATACAGAAGGGACACATTTAGGTCCTTTTCTACAGGCCACGGTCATGCTGAAGAATGTCTTGGGGTCCTGGCTTTAAAATCAAGATTAAAGAAGCATTTGCAATGCAATAGGTCTCACATTACTGAAAGTTTGACCTACTGGCATTGCAAATAATAATGCAACACCAATAGCTCAAACTTTCAGTAACATGAGACCTATTGCATTGCAAATGCTTGTTCATTCTTGCTGTCTCGCTTTGTCACTGATTTTCCGTCTTGCTCTCTTCCTTCTTCTTACACCCTTCACTGCCTTTCTCTTTCTTGTTCTGTGTCAAAATCTGATGGTAAAATATTAGTCCTGGTCCCCAAAAAAGGAGTGCTGGTGGGTCCCAACTACAACCACGGCTCAAATTAAGCACTGGCTAAGGGTTCTATTGTAATGCATCACAGCCATAGAGCAAAGGAAACTCAGGGAGCAGCAGTCTCTACAGGCTGTGGACATGGTTCTAGAGGGGTACAGACCCCCAACTGTGTTTCTTGGGCAACCCATCCATCTTATGTATAATGCTTCATATAGGGCCTGCCGCCCCGCTCTCTGGATACTCACCTTCACGATGAGCAGCATTTATTTGGCAAACTTTAAGTGATTGGGGGCAGGTGTTAAATCAGTAGAGACAAAAGATGCGGATATAAGGCACAAGTTTTTTTAAACTTTTCACTTAATAGCACTATCCAAATACTATACCTACTCCCGAAGAATGCAAGGAGTTGTGTCATGGAAAATTTCCCATGATTTGGAATTATTGCAGGGCTGTGTGTGAACCTTACCTGTTGCATTTCAGTAACTAAGATATTTTACAAGTGTTGTAGTCTGCACTCATTGTACGCTTAGCGTCTGTTGGATACTTTGTATTAAGTGAATAATAGTGATTAAGCAGAGCTACACAACGCTCTGCAAGGAGCTATCCAATCAGAGAAAGTGTACTTTCCATGTCTATTTAGTAGAGGGCACAGCATATGTTACAATGCTTTACTGAATAACAGCACTTATTTATTGTCCGTTCACCTGCTGTGCAGCTAATGTACCGATATACACTTGGCTTTGTTAAAGCACATTCTTTGTTCTTGACGTAGATTCTTTGGCGTGATTGTACATTCATATGTATAGATGTATTTTGTTGGTTTAATCGTAAATTGGTCACAGTGAATCTACACTTGATTGAACCAATGTACATTCAGTATCTCAACTGGATTCATTGGATAGGCTTAGGTTCAGATGTTCCATGTAGGAAAAACAGGAGAGCTGGTCCCAAAAGGAATGCCTATTTCATAGAATAGTAACCGAACATGGAGAACTAGCATTGGTAAAGGGGCTCTGAATTACTGTCCACGTATAGTTTTTAATATACCTGACCATAAATGTTTTCTTATTGTGCACACCCAACTTCGCTATCTGCAATGCAATGCATCTTGATAGCTCACCCAGGCTTCTTCTTGGCCCTCCAAAATTCAGAATCCTGGAGGCGTCGTGCCAGGGTCCTATGGTACAAAGTTTGGGCCGTTCCTCATTGTTCTCCAAACATCTCGGCATGAAGTACAGGGTAACCAGACACAAGGAACAACCTTGGTAAGAGCCCCCCTAGGGCCAGAAACCTCACATAGCTACAAAAGGGCTGGGGTGGTGCGCATGATGCTGCTGAAGCGAAAGGTGACCGCACACTTTATTCAACAATGTGTCCGAGAACCACAGTAACCTCTGCACCAGCGAAATGGAAGTGAGTACCAAATGGGACATAGGCAAGAGAGAGAAAAAGGGGCTTGGGCCAAGCATAATGGGGTGCAAAGGGGCCAAAGCGGGACACAGGTTCCCAATAGATGGACAAATAATGAACTCCATTTGCATACCCTGTAAGTTGCTTGCCTTGGCAATATTTAATTTGGATACTCTGAATAGGATTAATAATGCTGCGACCAGTGGTGCTGGAACAATTTTCAGAGTGAAGGTGCTGCCATCAATGTTGGATCACTAAAGTCATAAGGGTTGTGAAAAATCCAAGTGTCACACAAAGAACAAGTATAACAAATGAGCTGCACCCATTCAGCAGGAGAATGTAAAGGTGTGGGGTATTTTGGAGTAAACTGTAACAAACATATTAGTAAACCATGGAGTGATAGCATCCTAACAATATCTATAGAAATGGCCACAAAATTCACATTGACAGCAGTTATGTTGATAAAACGATATGGTGCACAAACGCTGGTGTGTGTACAGCTCATTTTGTTGTGTGTTCCAAAAAACTGACAACCTACAGCCTTTCTTTTTAGCCTCAGTACCCCAGTAATATTGTCAGATACTTCACATTACAAAATTATTGAACTTTGCAGTCAGCGAAAGAGAAGTAAACACAAGTCTCCAGGTTTCAAAAATAAAAAGCAATTTGACCTCGGTCTTTGAAGACACAGAAAATATGATAAGATAAAACAATAATGTAAATGCATCTTTATTGCTTATTCACTTTCTGAACTTCAGCTGGATTTCACCTGAGATTTTCGGATGCCCACACTGACAAAAACACATTCTCTCTCCTCTGTTTTGAAGCCCTTAAAAAAATGTTGATTCGTTTGAAAAAATGTGTTTTAGGTGCCCCTAACAATCCCTCCTTCTCTCTCTTTCCACTGCCCCTTAAGTCCCCCTGTCGTGCTTCTCATAGAATGTATTTTTTAAAAATATATTTTTATTGGTACATACCATGTATTATTACAGTCCATATAATGTATTTTAACTAGATATCCCAGAGTGATTGTTTGGAAATCTGAAGCTTACACCCTCGAAATCTTATTGCCAAGCAACGCCCCTGGCCTCAAGCTCTTTAGTCGGTGTAAAATATTCTAAAAGTTTCCTGGGACTCCGGGAAGATGGGCGCGGGGGCAGAAAGAGGCTTAGGTGGGCGCAAGCCCTGAAAACTGCATCGGAACGAAGAATGCACTGCACTTAGAGCAGCAATATGCACAGCAGCATGCACACATACTAGGCAGCTAGTCCTTAAGAAAAGCTTAGTGGCAAGGCAACATTTAAATCTGTTAGAGTTTTAAAGTTCGTAATGCTCACGCATTCTAATGTTTCATTATCAGCACTTCCTCCGACTTGAGCAATCTACCACAAGGGCATTTTAAAGAGTCAATTATAGAAAGTAAAACTATAGACTGCAACCACTTATTGTGAGATTGCGAAGGGCCTTCTCCCTAATCACGTTAATGGATGCACCCCAGTGGCACCAGCAAGGTTCTAAGTAGTGGTTTTAAATCTATTCTTATCATCTACCAGGAAAATGGATTGGCTGCTCGCCCCTTTATGCACACCTTGTGCCTGTGCAAGGGTTGAGGCTGAAAGGCCAGCAGCTCGTTAGTCTATCCTGCTGACGTAATGCCATGTGAAGGACACGGCAAAGTGAGATGCATTATTCTGCACTTAGTAACAGACTTGAACTGCAGTTAAACTGAAGGCGTCAAAGGCTGTTGAGATGTCTCTGAAAAATACTGTTCATCTACATCCACTCTAATGCATATTATTGCCGTATGGCAATCCACAGGATTTGTTTTATCAAACATGTATAACAAAGAACATCTCTTTCTGTTTTTATCGCCCTCAGGTTGACTCCCGACTGCAGAGCACATTTTTTGATGGCTTCAGAAAGGTTTAAGTGTTTGATCTGGTATACAATGCACGGTTTTCAAGAAGCGTCGGGACTGATGCAGGATAAAATAAACTTTGCTGGGGCGGCCCCCACCCCATGGGACCCCCACTTCGCCAAAGACCATGTTTATCTGTGCATAGATCAGCCCAAGTGAAATTTCAGGTACACCTCTCAAAATATTTAAGGACCGCGTCAATGTGCATTATATCACAGCACCTTTTTATTTAAATATAGTGCTAGATCAAAGGTACTGGATGCCATAAATACGTACATCAGATGCCTGTCTGCGAGGGGCATTCAGTAGTCAAAATATATTGTGGGAAAATATGCATTTTCTTTTTGTGCCTCGATTGTGTGCACTGATCTAGTATGCTAGACCGGAGACCCAAGCTTCTTGGTGACCACGCAATGAACATAAAAAATGTAAAGTTGCAATAATGCTAGAAATAATCAGGGCAATAACATGTATAAACAGATAAGAACTAACTCCAGGAAAGATAGGGCAATCCAGGATAACGAAGGTGGATCCACGATGCAACAGGCTTCGGATCCGGAGCCATTCCTTTGAAGGTGGTAAACGCCTTGGAGGCATCCCGCGCATCACTTGAACATTAAATGGACACTATTACCATCGAAATCAACCTGCTGAGCATTGGTACACAAATAGGTCTGATAACACGGGCAAAACTGAGGGGGTCTTCCGCAATCTGTCCAAAGAGAAGAAAATACTCAAGATGTACGTGGATGATCTTGAAAGCTGAGGATGTGAAAGGTATTGTAGGCAGAGCATTGTCAGCTATTTAGAAATGGCAGAAAAAGAGGAAGGACACAGTGCAGGACTTTATATTATAAAATAACTTATTGTGAACACTTTGAAACCACATGGGCTTGGTAAATTCGCCTTCTTAGGAAAAGATAACGTTGGTCAACAATTCCTCTGCCCATTCCAGGTGTTCCCCACCTCCATCTGACAATTGCCAGCCTCCGAGACAAGGGGCCCGATTTACAAACTGCATTTTGTAGTATGTAAAGTAGTACTGTAGTAGTACTACTTACTACAAAATGCTAATTCACAAACCTATTAGTGGAAATCTCCACCTCCACCTCTCCTACCTGTCCTATGGGGAGGTCTCCACACATGTAAGTTTACTGCTTAGCAAAAAAGGGAGGGATCAGGGGAATGGCTGAAAAATCTACTATAAAATAAGAGGGGGTTAGGGCAATAAGGAGGTGATTAAGGAGGGACATGCCTAAGCAAACACCAACTCACAAAAGACTAAGGACCACAGCACCAAGACCACTCTCCTCGCTGCTACAGATGACATCCGCACCTTCGTCGACCGAGGCGAAACTGCTGCCCTTAGCCTCCTGGCCCGCTCAGCCACCCTCGACACCGTCTCCCACTACACCCTCTTCGCAAGACTCCACGACGCCGGCATCCGTGAAAAAGGCCTAGAATGGATGGCTCCTTCCTCACCCGCTGTACAAAGAGAGTCAGACTTCCACCGTTTAACTTAGAACCCACAGACATCAGCTATGGAGTGCCTCAGGGTTCCTAACTGAGCCCCAAACTCTTCAACATCTACATAGCCTCGCTTGCAGCCATCATCAGAAGCCACGGACTCAACATCGTCTCCTACGTTGAAGACACCCAGCTGATTCGCTCCCTCAAAGACGAACCCACAGCCGCAAAACTGAAGTCCTCATCCTGGGCTCCGCCCCCTCTGCCTGGAACCCCCCCACACCCATGGCCACGCACAAAGCCTCAGCATCATCCTGGACTCCTCGCTCTCAATGAACCATCAAATCAATGCTGTTTTGTCCTCCTGCATCCACACGCTCCACCAGCTTCGTAAGTTCTTTAAGTGGATCCCCGCTGAGTCCAGGAAAACGGTCACCCATGCGGTCGTCAGCAGCAGACTCAAGTACGGCAATGCTCTGTACGCCCGCACCATTCAGTCACAAGGTGAACATAAACAGTATTCCTTTTACGGGATTGATATACAAGAGCAAAACACAAGGGGTGGCTACAGGGAACTTAAATTGAGATGCACAGAGGCACTATGGATTATGCGTCTCAAGGCTGCTGAACTTGGTCTCAACACAGACCACGAGCTACAATATTTCCTAGAGGAATACTAACAGAAGAGGTCTAGGTTGGGGAAAAGACAGGACATACAGTAGATTAGTAATGATTTGAACGTCCACCATACTTGAATTACTCCGATGTTTTCACAACTTAATGTACCCCTCCTGAATGGTTGTGTTTGGTAGCAGAGTTACCATCTATAGCATAGACACATAGGAAATGCAGTATGGGAGCGACCCAGGAAATATTGTTTAATGCAAATTAATCTGAAGACTTATGTGTTTCGAATTACAATGAATTTTTTAGAATCAACTGGTGTGGACTATATTGTGATTTATGGCTTCTACCCAATGCTCTCAGCATCATGAAAATCAAATTCGTATTAGAATTGATGCCTGTCCTGGAACCACTTTGAGTTGTACTTGTACATATTAACAATGTAATGTCACCACATCAAGCAGCTGATGTGGCTTTTAAATCCCTTTGTAGCAGCGTAACTGCATTCTAATTGTTCCGTGATACAAACAAAGAATGCCCAACTTGAGGGCCTCATATTGTAATGTGCCAAAATATATAACAACTGTATTTATATTATCCACATGCCATTTTGGGTGGTCAGAAGGGGACTGAAGGAAGATCCTTCTCCTACCTCGCTGCAAAGAACTGGACTTCCCTGCCTCTGCACCTTAGGCAATCGCCATCGCTGCAGCAAGGAACTCAAGACCTGGCTCTTTGACTAAACCGCAGATTCCCCCACCCCCAAACCCCTTCTCAGCACCTTGAGATCCTCATGGGTCAGTAGTTGTACTTTATAAGAAACCTGATTGAATGATTGATTTAGATCTTGGCATTTGACTGCTGGCCCGCAGCTGCAGCAGTCTGTGAAAGACCGTTGAGATGGCAGCATTCCACCTGCCCTATCTAGATGTATACACGATAGACAGAGGACCGCAGTGGCAGGGGTCTTCTGTGCTGGCGAACAGTCCGCTGTCACCATCCTGAAGGCAGAGTCCCGCTAAACAGATTTAGATATTCCCATTCAACTGGCGTGTTCTTTCGGCGGAGGACTGAAGGAGGGGACCATGGTAGTGGGGGGACAGGTAAGTGACATTTATTACGGAAAACACTTATATGTTGTGTATGTGTATGTATGTGAACATATTGTGTACATACTGCACCCCACCAACATACACACCCCTTGCAATGTGTACATGAACACACCACAAAAAATCTACTTTCGGGGCCATCAAAACGGGGTGCTAGTCTGTCACGATCAACGTGTAGCAGGTAAGGGGAGACCTGTGCAAAGGAGTAGAGAAAGAAATCGCAGCCTGGACCTCAAAAAAGGTGAGTATTCACCCCTTTTTTTCTTATTCCACTACCTCGAAGAAGGAGGGATTCTCGCAGGAATTCACTTTGAAAACAGCCCACTTCCAAATACCAACAGAGGTAATACTTGCTGGAGTCCCTCCAACGCCTCCTGTAGCCCATCCTGCCATAGGGGTAGGGAGCAAAGTCCTGGCATAGTCAGCGGGACCACGGCAGCCTTCTCTCTAATTGCCAGGAAGCATTTAAATCGGGTGAGTGGACCGCCAGGCCGGCCGGTGAGAAGTCTGCCAAAAAAGCCCACTCTGTTCCGTCCTGCTAAGATCTAAATCAAGCCCTAGGACCATTGTTAGTCATACACTACACATCTAAAGTTAACATAGTCCAAAGGTCTCAAACAGTCGCAAATACACTCCAGCCGTAGAGTATGTCTAGCACCCCACTTGGCCAGTCACGGGTATTGCAACACACTCCCATAGAAACAAATGAAGGTAGGGGCCAAAAATAATATTACTCAGGAAATAATGTTGAATAAATGAAATTATTTTGACTTTTATTTTATAGAATTGTTGTGTTGACAGTTATATTAAATTTAAAAAATGAAATGTGTTATATTTTTTAAAATTAATATTTAAGTTAAAAATAATTCAGTTAAACTATTCAACTTAAAAAAAATGATTTTAAATTATTTATAAACATAACTTTGATAAATCTACCAAATATTAATAAATATTTAAAAGCTAGTGAGGTTGTGGTTTGTATAACAAGCGTAGAGTAAGTTCTGCATATTGGTGGGCATAAATGGACAGGGAAGTTGATCAACTGATTAAAGATTGTGTTGTGTGTTCAACGAGTGACAAAGTACTGACATTTTCTAACCTTCTGTTATCTCCCATTGAATGTCCTGCTGGACCATGGTTAAAATTTGGGATTGATTTAGTGGGTCCATTCAACTATCTTCCCAATTATTCTAAACATGCTCTGGTTCTCATAAACTATTACTCCAAGTGGCCAGAGGTAAGATTTGTGTAGGAACCAAACTCTAAATGAGTCCTTAATTTCTTAAAAGATGTCTGTATGAGGGAAGGGTTCTTGGAGATCTTAGTTTAGGACACAGAGGTACAATTTGTATCATCTGATGCGGAAATCACAGTGGATCTCGAAATTAGCAGAATAAGGCATTTTAAGAGCTCACTATATCACGCCCAGACAAATGTTATGTTATGTTAATTAAATTTATAAAGGGCAATGGTTAACTGAAGGTGTGCTGGCACTTAGCTCAATAGCCACGAAGCATATTACAGTGAAAGACCCAGATGGAACTAATTGCTGAAAAGCCAAGTCTTCAGTTCCTGCCTAAATTTGGTTTTTAAGTGAGCAAACACACAGCACGGAATAAATATCACACAGCCAGTGTTATTTTGCTCGGTTTTAATGTGGATTGACAAGGGTTCTGATCAGACTCCGTTTCTCCTATAAGGGTTGACATTATTTTTTAACACGGATATACATATCATAGTTCAGTGTTCACACACAGCACTATAGGTGTTGTTTATACAAGGTTTTGGAGTTTTTTCCTTTTGGGTGACAGTTGCTAATGATGAGAACGTGAGGTAGCAGGCGAGTACCTGTCTGCATACCCTCCATGGTGTTACTTCCGTGAGGCACTGCCATCCTTCTCCCCCCCTTTTTTCCTTATAGCTGTTTTCTAGTGGACACCATATGCACATGATTTTTATTTTCTTTCCTTTCTACACATTCCAGGTAGAGGAAAATGGGGGTGGCACTTTTTACACACACAGACACGAATAAGGTTCTTCTAAAAATTGAGTGACACCAGACCCGATCTTTGGACGGCACACAGTTTTGCCGCCTTATGATAGTTCGAAACAAAGAGGTTTTTGAATGTTTAAGGGTTACTGATGAAAACCTGCTCTTTTGACATATTTTCTGTGCAGGTCTTGTTTTGTAATTACCTTCCTAAATGACAACAGGTCTGGGGAGGTCCGAATATGGAAAGGAAGTTCATTCCATGCCTGGCGGTGCAGGTAACGAAGCTTCTTCCACCCCAATTAACCTGTTTGAATTTAGGCACTATCACCATATTCGCTCCTAAGGAGCGAAGAGTTCTGGTGAGGGCATAGCAACTGAAACATTGCCAAAGATGGTCTGTTCCTACGTCATGCACAGCTTTGAAGGCAGTACAAAGATAGTTAAATCTTACCTGTTGCCTTATTGGCAGCCATTGGAGCTTTAATTTCTCTTAACTGATGTGAATTTTGGAATACCTGTTAGCAGCCTAGCTGCCGCATTTTGCAATAACTGAAGTTTGTTCATATGTTGCTGTTGAAATTTCGGCATAGGCTGTTACAATGATCAAATGGTCTCATTGAATGCTTCAACGGGTTTTGGTAGAATGTGTGAGGTGGGCTCTGCATAACAGATCTGTTGAGAACACTGCAGGCCAAACCATGTTCTGGTTCTATAGGACCGTGCCTCAGCCATTTACAAATGTCTCCTCATTTGAACTGCTCAGGGGTAGAAAACCGACAACTCAGTTCAGACCAGCATGGACGTCAAAATGGTTGAAACAGAAAGTGTCTGTTGAAAGTATGGACGCGCCTGTGAGAAAGAATGTGATCCAGGCTCAACATAAGCAGACCCAGGCTCAACATAAGCAGAAGGTTTATTAAGATATGAAAAAAAAGTGTTTGTGATAAACCTGTCATGGTTGAAGATTATGTGTGCATAAAGAAATGCTCCTATTTCATGAAAAGTGAAGCAAAGTTTTTGAAACCTGTGGTAGTTGACAAAGTTTGCGGCAGAGCTGTTTGTGTCAAGGGTGGCCATTAGTGGAATTTTGCAAAAGTCTCAACAAATCAGAATAATTCATAGGGTAACTTTGAACATGGTAACACTGTTGAAAAGACTTCTGAACAGAAATGCAGTGTGCAAGAGAGTCCTCAGCTGACGGGGAGGAGTGTTCGTGAACATAGACTCCCAGTGAGTTACAGATCATTCTCAGGGCACTTGCTGTTTGAGAGCGCATACTCTAATCTTTAGATATATACCGCGACACTGTGGTTCCTATATTTGTTCTTTCATAGTTCTTCATTTCAGGTATTTCTGTGTATGGACTGTACTTGCCTCGTTGAGAGCAATTATATTATGTATATACTTTCATTTTGTGTTGCTTTAAATTATGTGTATTCGTGTTGAAATTAGGTCATTACTTAAATGGGTCATTTAGAAAAATGTTTTTGCTGTAAAAAAGTAGAACCAATGTAGTATTCTAGACTCCACACTGGCTCATGACACCAAGTAGAATGCTGGGAATGTTCGTTGGAAGGTTTTGAGAGAGTTGAGGGACCGTCAAGAGCGGTACCTGCATGTGCGGTTGTTCAGGTGGTTTCTGACTAGAATAAAATATAAATCTTCAACCCTAGCTCCATGAAGGTCAATACGACAAAGTGTTTCTGTGGCGGAGTCGGAGATAAGCAGTTTGAGAATATTAATGATGATTGTTCCATAAAAAAGTTTGGTCCTGCCTCCCCCATGGTTCTGCACATTGATCAGAGCCTGAACAGAAAAGAAGTGAACACAGTCAGCGGGGGGTGAGGGGTATATGTACACAAACAGTCAGGTGCATTCCAATGACGTCGCAGTGTAGAAAAGCGTGAACGTGTATGCTTTGTGTTTGCAAATCACATCAACTCTTGCAGGAGGACCAACTGCAACTTCTGTGTGATTGTATTCAGTCATAACTGGCTGAATACAGGTATCACTGTCACAGTGCGTCCTGCTTGGTTAACGCTGCTAGCTGGCTCAAAGCTGAGGTAAGTAGAGAAGTGTACACATCATAAAGAAATATGTTAGAACCTCGTTACACCTCAACGAAGCGAAGTACATAAGTCTACCAGGGGTTTGAAGCAATTTGCAGGGACATTTGTGACAGTGAGTTAGGCAAGAGAGCAGGCACGATGGGATACTTTGTGCAGTGCCTAATCCGTGCTGCATGGACATCAGTTAGGGAAAGGAGCTATTTTGGCCTCTGAAACATCTGTCAACGCCTTTCTTACTACTGGTCTCAAGGACACAACGGCAGTGGGAACAACAAGAAGAAAACTCGCCCCTGATAGTCCGGTTTACTTTTTGGTGCATTCCACTCATTGCCCTTCCCCTGACATACCAGCATGAAGCGGTATTCCAGGATTCAACTCCATGATGCATATCAGTGGTGTGTGATACCACTTCCACCGCCCTGTCATTTACTAAACAACATTCATGCTGCGACGCCGTGCATCTTGAACAGCTGTGCTCAATCATGGATTAGAGTTGCTGAGCATAAAACCAACCACTGGCAAAGCCAACAACTCGAATTTAATGCGCCAAAACACGCCAAGATGTACATATGCAGTTTGCATGTGTTAGCAAATTAAAGTCAGTCTTAAAGTGGGGTGGCTTCACCGCGGTGACAAATGGCCGCTGTTTAGGCGAGCTCCGCCAGCTGAGCAATTATCCATTCAGTTCCAGCTGCTTTGGGGGCCATCCGTTCCTGCAAATGCCACATACTGCTCCACAGATACCTGCAGCAGAGACGGGCCGCTGTTAAATCCAAGATTCACCGATGCTCGGCGAGGTACCGGGAGGCTAGCGGCTGTAGCGGACTGCAGCCTGTGCACGCGGCCTGGGCCCGGTACCTAGCAGCACGGCTCAGTGCCTGCAACCCCGCTGAGACACCAGAAAAGCGATCAGGAGCTGGGGATTACCTACCGCCTGCTGTGAACTCTGTCTATCGCTCCTGCCGGCCGGCCGCTGGTGCCGCATTACCGCGGAGGGCTGCCTGCCGCGGCCGGTGTAGTGTATGCGGCCCATTGATAGCAGGTGAGGAGAGACGTAGCGATCGGGGGCGGCGGGGCCGGAGGCCCGGAGAACTCGCCTTGACCAGTGCAACCATGCCAGCGGAGCCTCCAACCTAGCGGGGAGCTCCCCACGAATGTCGGCCGGGCCTGCGGAGCCCCCTCTCCAGCATCAACAGACTCGCCCTAGCTCGTGGCTGTGAAGGCCGAACCGATTGAGCTTCAATATCACACTGGGGCCAGCGCCTACCTCCGCTTGCAGTGGCGTACCTGCTCCGATGGCCCACACCTCAGTCTCCATACCCAGAACTCGGCCATCCCAGATCCGCGACGGGACGCCGTGAGTGCTGCGGCGGGGCGCACAGACATCTGGGCTGACAATCGTGCTGGTGCGACCTGTGATCCCTAGTCTCGGTGTGTACTGGTTGAGGGGGAGAACGCGCAGCACGCCAAAGCAGGCCCTGACTCACGCAGCCGCCGAGCCCGGTTGGAGGTACGCCAGGCACCGCGGCGCACCTACCTTGAGACTGTGCTCCTTTGCTGCAACACCCGGGAGAAACTGATTTCACTCCCCACCATGGCCCCTCAAGATCCGTTGCGGTGAGCGGGCACTGCTAAAACGGAGTGAGTATGGTGATATCCACTCCGGGCACGAGGCACGTCAACAGAGTACGATCCCTCTGAATCCCTGCGGACAGGCCGCCACGGCACATGCATCACCACAAACACGGGGAAGGAGGAGAGAAGGCAGTCAAAGCTCCCCTTTGAAAAAACACGGAGTGCACGGCAAATGGACCACAAAGGAGAGAAGCCCACTGTGCCGCTCTCTCAGGACGACAATGCACCGGAAGATCAGGAGCAGGACCTCATGACCATAATACTGGACGTCCAGTCAAACCTGGGCAACATAGAAGGCAAACTAGATGCACTCTCCACCCGCCTGGACAGAGTGAAAAACAGAGTGGACGAGTATGACACCAGACTTAAGCATGATGAAGCCAGGGTGTCCGAGGGTGAAGACAATCAAACAACCATGGTGGAGCACCTGTTAAAAATGGACAAAGTGCTAGACATTATAAAACAGAAGAACAAAGATCTTGAAGCCCGATCAAGAAGAAATAATCTCCGTATAATGGGTATCTCGGAGTCCACGGCTATCTCCCGGATGGAGTACTTTGTTGAAGCTATGCTGAGGGACCTTTTTGGTTCCCATCTGTCGCGGGTCTTCATTGTCGAAAGGGCACATAGATCGCTGGGACCACGGCCCTCGCCCGGAGCTCCCCCAAGGCCGATTGCGGTGAGGCTCCTGAATTAAAGAGATCGCGACGTGGTGTTGCGACAGGCGAGGGAGCATGGCTGTACTCAATATAAGGGCGAAGTCGTATCATTCTTCCCGGATTTCACCTTAGCTGTGCAGGCTGCCAGACCCGAATTCCTACCGGCGAAGCAGATTCTGCAGAAACACAACATCACATACGCCATGCTCTACCCAGCTAAGCTCAAAGTCACCATCAACGGCAAGGCGCCTCACTTCACGGATCCAAAACTGGCTCTCAAGTTCGCTAAAGAGCAAACTCACAAGGACTGCTCCTCTGTATCCCGCGCCAGTTCTTCTGCGGCTGATGTTCGCCTGAGCGACAACGATTAATACACAAGTTACTACTTGTGTAACGATATATCTGTAAGAGACATTAGTTAGTGATAGATTCCTTACCGTAGAATATCCCCGGGCATCAGACTGGATCCAGAAATTTTTTCATCAGCAGTATCCCTGCGTTTTGGAAGGTGGTGTAGTGCGGCTTCGTGTCCGTCGCTGGCGTCGTAGGCGCCGAGATGACATCACGGAGACTACTTAGGCGCCACCCATGCGCGCTGATGTCAGTTCTGTACTTGACTTTTCGCGCCAGGAACGCAGAGCCATGCAAGAAACTGACCACTGGTGCCATGAAACTAGGGCCCTGAAAGGATGACCTTAACTCTAGAAATCAGTTCGCAGAACGGGGATGATGGGTGGGGCGGTAAGGAATCTATCACTAATGTCTCTTACAGATATATCATTACACAAGTAGTAACTTGTGCATCTGAAAGAGACACGTTAGTGATAGATTCCTTACCTTAGAATAGATGCCCCAGCAATACCAACCCCAGCGGAGGGTATGTGAACAAAGATCACACCAGAAAGTCACGGAGAACAGAACGGCCAAAGAAGCCGTCTCTCCGGACTGGACTGTCAAGGAAATAATGCTTGGTAAACGTGTGCAGCAAGGCCCACGTAGCTGCCTGACAGATGTCCTGCAAGGGGACACCGCGTCCCAAGGCAGTAGTGGCTGCCGTTGCCCGGGTAGAATGGGCACGCAGCCCCACAGGAGGCTCCTTCTTAGCCAATGAGTAACATGCTTTGATGCACAGAACGACCCACCGAGAGATGGTCCGTTTGTGCACGGCCCGACCTTTTTTGGCGCCCTCGTAGCCAAAACAAAGTTGGTCATCCACCCGGAACTGTTGTGTGCGCTTCAGATAAAATGAGAGCGCACATTTTGGGTGCAGACTGTGGAGCCTCTCTTCCTCTTTTGAAGGATGCGGAGGCGGAAAGAAAGTAGGCAAAGTGATGGTCTGCCCGATGTGGAAGGGCGTGACAACCTTTGGCAAGAAAGAAGGACGAGTCCTTAACCTCTTCTGTGCCCATGACGAGATGGTCTCGTCATGGAGCACAGTCGCGCTGTGCCCATGACGAGACTATCTCGTCATGACACCCACCCACTAGGGAAACGCCAGGCACAGGAGGGGGAAAAGGCCTGGCACCCAAAGGGTTAAAACAATATGACTTCAAACCGTGGCAGGGTTACAGTCTTGCGCACATCCAAGGTCCTGTCAGTTTTATCGATCAATATCTGGAAAGTGCTCTAGGGAAAATCAAGGGGAACAGCCACCTATGCCCCAAAGTTCCTCCGTCACAATAAGTCACAGAGGAAAAAACGGAAAAACAAATAGAGATTCCCGAGCAAGAACAAGGCAATTTAGGCCTATAAACAGCAATTTACAATAGCAGTTATGAAGGGACTGGTTTAGTGTCCAATAAATCAAACAAACAGATATTTTCTTTTATTTCTTTAATCTTCTCTGTTTCTTCTCAATTCTTCCATAGTGACATATTGGTATCATTAGAAACGCCACAAAGAGCCCAGTAGCCAACACGTGTTTCGTCTCGGGTAAATTGCCCGGCGACTTCCTCAGGGCATAAAAACAAGTCTCAAATGAAATATATATTGTTGTTTATTCCGTCACATTTATGACACATTCTGAGTGTAGGTCCTTACACTTTCATCCGTGTATGCATAAAAGTGTCTTCAACGAATTACAATCCCGATCAAAAGCATCAGATGACGGGGAAGAAAACGAAAAGAGAGTACTCCAAGCGTCACCAGTAACGTTTCCAGGAAACGTTACTGGTGACGCTTGGAGTACTCTCTTTTCGTTTTCTTCGCAATTTCAGATACACTAATCTTCCCCGTCATCTGATGGTTTTGATCGGTGGTGGTGTTGTCTGTGAACACCTGCACTACACTTCCCCGGACAGAGGGAAGGAATGCCTTCAGTGCAAGTCGGATCGCCCGGAGCTCCAGAAGGTTAATGTGGACCCGGGACTCCGCCGGAGACCAGAGGCCTCGGATCTCTGCCTCTCCCGTGTGGCCGCTCCATCCCAGGAGGGACGCATCCATCACTACTGTGTGCTCCGGTTGGGGAAGGGAGAGGGATCTGCCATTGACCCAATCGCGATTCGTAAGCCACCACTGCAATTGTTGTGCAGTGCCCTCCGAGATCTGGACGTGATCGGACAGGTTGCCCTGATGCTGTGCCCACTGGAACTTCAGGTCCCACTGCAGAGCCCGCATATGCCATCTGGCATGTTGCACTAGCAGGATGCAGAAGGCCATGAGGCCCAGGTGCCGGAGGGTCTTCCTGACAAACCCGGGATAGAAGCTGAAAGATCGGAATCGTAGCCTGAATATCCCGGACTCGCTGCTCGGGAGGATAAACCCGAAACTGCATCGAATCCAGAACCACTCCGCTGAAGGGGAGCTTCTGAGAGGGATTCAGGTGCGACTTCAGCACGTTGATGGAGAACCCCAGCAAATGCAGGAGGTCGCCCGTAGTCAGGAGGTGGGAGACGACTGCCTGGGGCGAGCCTGCCTTCAATAACCAGTCGTTGAGATAGGGGAAGACTGGAACCCCTGATCTGCGCAGATGAGCTGCTACCACCGCCATCACTTTCGTGAACACTCGAGGGGCACTGGTAAGGCCGTAGAGAAGCACGGCAAACTGAAAGTGCTCGTGGCCTACCATGAACCGCAGGTAACGCCAGTGGGCCGGCAGGACGGGGATATAAAAATATGCGTCCTACAAGTCCAACGCTACCATCCAGTCTCCAGTGTCTAGGGCAGCCAAAACCTGAGCTAGAGTCAACATCTTGAACTTCTCCATCCGGAGGAAACGGTTGACGTTCCTGAGGTCCAAGATGGGATGCAGGCCCCCCCTTTATCCTTCTTGGGGACCAGAAAGTAGTGGGAATAACAACCACGTCCTACTTCTGGTCCAGGAACGCGCTTGATGGCCCCCTTGGCCAAGAGGGCTGTGACTTCCTGCTGTAGAAGTGCAAAATGGTCCCCCGACATGCGGTGGAACTGAGGTGGCTGGCCGAGGTAACGGAACGCCAGTGAGGAATGTGATGGCGAATCCTGCCACCCACCGGCGTGGGGTGTGCCCCAAAGCTCGGACTAGGAAGGCTTTGAGGCGGATGCTGCGGGGGTGGAGGTGGACTGACCCGCACGCTGACCCCCTGTCCCGCCATGGCAGGAACCACGTCAGCGGCCGAGCAGAGGTTGATTCTGTGCAGGCTTCTGGCTGAATGAACGTGTGGGGCACCCCTTCCGTGGCCACAAAAGGAACGAAAAGCAGACGTGGCCGGGCGCGTGGAGGAGAGACCTAAGAACTTGGCCGAAGCCCAAGAGTCCTTAAAGCGCCCCAATGCACTATCTGCCTTATCACCAAACAGGCAAGTACCATGAAAGGGCATGTCCATAAGAGAACTTTGTACATCCCCTGAAAAATCAGTGGACCGCAACCAGGCGTGGCGACGTAGGGCCACTGTTGTGGAAATCGCCCTACCCATGGTGAACTTTTCTGCATCTTTCACTTCTGCAATAGCTTTGGAAAGCATTGTCCGAGCCTCCTCCGGACACTGAGGCAGCACCTGCGCAACCGTATCCCACACAGCGTGGGAATAGCGGCCCAAGAGGCATGCGGTGTTCAACTATCGCATCGCAGCCCAAGCTGGCAGATGAAAACAGTTTCTTGCCAAACTGTTCCAGCTTCTTGGATTCCTTATTTGGCGGGGCGGTAGGGAATGCGCTTTGGGAAGTGGAGGCTTGGATGACCAAGCTCTCCGGGGTAGGGTGGGTTGTCAAAAAAGCAGTATCACCCGTGGCCGTGCGATGGCACCTGGCCACGTTTTTATCCACGGGAACCCCCGTGGCTTGTCTAGATCAGGTGCCAATCAATACGTCAGTTAACGCCTCATTGAACAGTAGCAGGAGCTCCACAGAGTTTGCTGCCGGCTGAAGTACTTCAGTGAGGAGATTAGTTTTGAGGGACACTGTAGGCAGGTCGAGGTCAAGGGCCTCAGCTGCTCTACGGAGCACAACAGTGTATGTGGCGCCCTCCTCCATAGCCACAGCAGGAGGAGAAAGAAAATCAGGGTCAGATGAGAGGTCAAGGCCACCTGCATCCTCCATCTCTTCTGTCCATTCCTGTTCCGACCCGCACTGCCGTGCAAGAGGGTCCTCAGACCCCTCCCAGTCGTCCCCTTCCTCCACTGCCTGTGGAACAGGCTGCGGCGGCGGGGGAGGGACAGGGGAATATAAATGGCCGAACAGCGCAGTGTTGGGGATTTGTTATGTCGTGTTTTTCATTTGCACTAAAACTGTTGGCACATCACTACTTGTTCTCATTGCATCAGGAACCCAAAGCACCACTCTGACAGGAGACGGACACACGCACAATACCCAAATCCCTCCCTCTTGGCATGGCTAAACCAGGCATGGTTAAACTTCTATCCTGGAACGTGCGGGGGCTCAATGACGCCAGGAAGATCCGCCTTGTACACGCTTATCTAAACAGACACGCCATAGACATCTGCCTCCTTCAAGAAATACACCTCCTGCATGCCTCACTGCCCCCCTCCTCACTCGGGGCTGGGGACTCACGTACACTTCCTCCTACTCCAACTATGCACGGGGGTGTGCATTTTAATATGCAAGGATTTGGCGTGGACCACAGACCACTGCATATGCGACACTGAAGGGCGCTACATTATTCTCACGGGCAAACTTTACCACCATCCCATCACTCTCTCCACTGTATATGGTCCCAATGTTGATGACCCTTCATTTTTCTCCAGCGTTTGGCAGGAAATTATGAACACCACTCAGCAGACCGTGCTCTGGTGCGGGGACTTCAATGTCCTGCTGACAGGTGACATGGACCGGGCGGGGTGCACTAGAAGTCCACACCTGCAAGCGGCATCCACACTGGCCACAATTATTACAGATAACCTCCTCGTAGACACATGGCAGGACATGCATCCCAACACACGTGAAGGCATCTGCTTCTCCCTGCAGCACAAAAAATGATCAAGGATTGATTATTGGCTGGCATCCAAAACTATGCTTCCATGAAACTCTAAGGTTTCCCACCTTCCCCATACCCTTTCAGGTCAGGCGCCAGTCCTGCTGACACTTCATCCCCCACATGCACCAATGTGCGCATTCTCCTGGCGACTTCCTCCAAACGCGTCAGAGATCCAGTCTTTCGCTTAGAGTTGCACACTGCTATCGAAGACTATTTCGCATTTAATGCTGGGTCGGTCCAGTCCGCCGCCATTCTCTGTGACGCCTTCAAGGAGGTCATTAGGGGAGAGTGCAAAGCCAAACAACACAGGGTGCTTAAAGCCAGCCAAGGAACGCTCTTGAATCGGATATCTCCGCACTCGAGGATCGCTTTCACCACACCAATGATCCCCGGGTACTGGCAGACATTTGCAGCAAACTTACCGAATACCAGGAAGAGGCAGCTAGGGAAGTCAAATTCCTGGGCAGGCAAACACAAGCACGCAGGTATGGCGAGGGAGACCGTGCAGGCAAGTCACTAGCTAGACTGCTTCAAAAACCCCGGGCATTCTCCTACATCTCCAGCTTGATAGGCTCAGAGGGCGAGAGATGCTCCTACACTCCCGATCCCATGCGCGTCATGTTGGATTTCTTCACCCAGCTATATTCCACCTCCCGTGCGGTCCCCGCTTCGGAGTTAGAGGCATATTTCAATGCCACCGAACTGGTCTGGCTTTCCATCTCCCATCATGACTTCCTGGACTCTTCCATTACAGTGGATGAGGTGCGTCAGGCAATAGCTGGCTTTGCTCCAGATAAGGCTCAGGGTGTGGCTGGACTGACGGCCTCTTTTTATAAAGAATACTCAGATCTATTCATTCCCTGACTGCTGGAAGTATTTCAAGATGCCCTGGAGGTGGGCTCCCTGCCTCCCTCAATGCGTGAGGCAGTGCTCTTCACACTTCTTAAGCCCTGTAAGTCTGCAGTCCAGTGCGATTCTTACAGGCCCCTATCGCTTATCAACATAGATAAAAAGAGTTTCGCAAAAATCCTTGTACATAGAATGGATCAGTCCGGGTTCATACCGGCCCGCTCCACAGCGCACAACCTCTGGACTATGTTAACAGTAATGCACTATCTACACCCATACACCACAGCGCTGGCCGCTCTACTCGACGCCACCAAGGCGTTCGATACCCTGGAATGGGGTTTTCTGTTCCCCCTCTTGACGCGAATGGGCCTTAGCTCTATCTTCCTCGCACAAATGCGCCTTCTATACACGTTGCCCACTGCCCGCATACGGTTAAATCGACAAATATCAGACCCTTTTTCCGGTCGGTAGAGGCACACAGCAGGGATGCCCCCTCTCGCCTGTGCTTTTCGCAATTGTGATGGAACTCCTTGCCGCACACATCCGCCAGCATCACGCCGCTCGGGGGATAGGATTCACAATACACAGCCTGACCATATCCCTCTATGCGGATGATGTCACACTTTATGTGATCCATCCCGAGCATAACTTATCCCCTTTAATTTGCGAGCTCGTTAATTTCGGTGGTCTCTCCGGTGTCGAGATTAACTGGAACAAGTCAATACTTTTCCCATTGACAGATGCTACTGCTCAGTTTCCCACAGAATACCAACTCCAGTAGGCAGTGGGGCCCGTCAAGTATTTGGGTATATATCTTAGAAGGGACTTGTCTGAGTTATGGCAGGCCAATTTTGGTAGAGCGATGAACTGGTTGGAAGAACGCATTCCCATATGCTCCAAACTCCCTCCATCTCTGGCGGGTCGTATTGCCATCGCAAAGATGGTTGTTGTGCCCAAGTTTCTCTATTTATTCATTAATATTCCCACTCCACTAACACAAGCTTTCTTGCATCGACTTCGATCAAACCTTATCGCGCTGGTGTGGGCCGTGAAAAGGGCCCGGGTCAAGTACGAAATACTGACCAGACCACAACTGCAGGGGGGGGGAGGGGCTAGGTGCTCCAGACATTCAGCTTTATGCGCTCTGGCACACGTTTTGCACTCCTGGACACATCACACGCCCTTTCAGCCGCATCTCGCAGTGGAGATCGATGCAGTATCACCATGGCCCTTGTCTACAGCCCTTTTCGCTCCCTGCAAAAGGCCCGTGATTGAAATTGGCACTTTACAATGTCTGCGGTGGGCATGGATTGGACTGGCACGATGAGCGGGTACTCCTCTCCTATATGCCCCCTCGATCCCGCTGGTGAAACACCCCTTACTGCCTCCCCTACAGGATAGTGGGGCTTGCGCCCGAGCGGCCAGGCTTGACATGCACACCTTTGCGGATCTCTTTCCAAGCGATCACTTTTGCGACCCGCCGATGGCACCCTGCAGCCTACTGTAGTGATGATTGCTATCTATATACGTACAATGCTAAGTTAGCACAACCGCGTTAGATGTTAGAAAGCCATCTTGCCGCTTTTGCTGCTTTTGCACACGACACTGTAGTTACATGTTATTAATTGAGAAATGATTGCTCGACTTTACTTCACATGAGAACTGTCTGTTGTTCACATCCCAAACAGTGAGCAGCGGCCTTGGTCTGAACATTGTGTAAAGAAACAGTCTGGGTCGCTAGACGGTGCATGTTGTTGGGTTCAGGTTGATCGGCCCACTCTTTAGCCATAACAAGCACGCAGCTGCAAATACATGAAAGTCGGGTGCTTTTAATATTGCAGTGTTGCATGTTTTTCATGACATTCGGAAGAAGAGCTTTCCCAGGAGCAGAGTCTAGCTGATCCTGTGATGTGATCCCACTAAGCTGATCTTTACGGTATGGGGTTCCCCATTCAAGCCTAGAGACCTTTTTTTTATTAGTCTAATAATCATAATATTAGTTTATTAGCGAAAGGAAGGTGGCTGATATCCACTGTCATTTTAGTATGATTACTCCTTTCATTTTCTATGGTATTGTAACTATGCTGATGGTTTTGATCTTTTTTTTTTTGATGAGCAAATTTTTATTTTTGCAAATAAACATACAAAAATACATGGACAACCGTCCAAGCGAACTGGCATCAAAGGATATCTTATACGTTGGTAGACCTTCAACAGCAAAACCTCCCACCCCTCCCCGACCACTTCACTCCCCCCACCCGCATTGACACCCCTAAATCATACCCTCTAGCCACTTCCCCCACACTCTGTGAAACTTCTTAGGGCAGCCCCGTACCGAATACATCATGCGCTCCTGTGTTGCGCACCAGTCCACCCCCCTCCTCCACGTAGCACATTGGGGTGGATCAGGCCGCTTCCATGCGGCAGCAATATACCGCTTCGCTACTACCAAAGCTGTAGTGAGGAAGAATTTCTCATGACGGGAACCGTCCAGACCATCCGATATCCCCAGCAGGGCCATTCTGGGATCATGGGGAACTTCCCACCCCAGTGTTTCAGTAAGCTCAGTCTTGATCTCGCTCCAGTAGGTTCCCAGACGTGGGCAGGTCCACACCATGTGGAAAAAATCCGCCGGATCCGCCCCACAACGTGCACAGGACGCATCTGGAGAGAGACCCGCACGGTGGAGGCGCTCCGGGGTCAGATAGGCGGTATGTAAATAATACAGCTGGATGAGCCGCAGCCTAGCCGAGGAGGTGATCGTCCTAGGCGCCATAAGGGCGTCTCTCCAGTCGGCCTCATCCAGTGGTCCCACCCAGGCCTCCCAGCGCAATTTCGTGTCCTCCCAGTCCATTGGGGTGTTATTGACCAAGGCCCGGTAAATACGGGAGATACCCCCCCCTTCCCAGAAACCCCAACATCACCTGCGCTTCTGGTGGGCTATGGTCAGGGATGCGCGAATCTAGAGGGACGTGGGACCGAATCGCGTGGCGCAGCTGCAGATATTTGTAAAACTGTGAGGGGCACAACGAGAAGTGAGCCTGAAGTTCCCGGAAGGAGCACATGCGACTCCCCCGCCACAGATTGCCTAAACAGGAGATCCCAAGGAGATCCCACGCCCGAAATCCTTCCAAGCCCGTAACCTCCCGCAGCCAAGTGCCATGCCAGAGTGGTGTAACGCGGGTCAATTTCCCCGACCACCGGGTATGCCGTAGAGCGGCACGCCAAGCCAAAAAGGGGGCCCGTACAACATCTGGAAGCGACCGAGGAAGCGTCGCCCCGTAGAGCATATTTTGAATAGAAGGGAACCCCAGTAGCTGTACCTCCAGCCTGTAGGCCGGATCGTCTCACCCGCCTGAGAACCAGTCATGGACCACCAGGAGCCGAGTCGCAAGGTAGTATAAATATAGGTTGGTCATGCTCATACCTCCGTCGTGTGATGGAATCCGGCACCGGCCGAGGGCCAGACGGGCCCTACCGCCACCCCATAGAAACTTGGTCGCCATACTATCCAAGTCCCGGAACCACGGACGAGGGAAAGAACAGGGCGTGTTTTGCAGCATGTACAGGAATTTGGGAAGGACCATCATCTTATAGAGAGCAATCCTCCCCAGCGGATTCAATGGGAGCGATTGCCATCTCGCCAGGTCTGATCTGGCCCTGTTGACCACAGGAGCCACGTTAAGAGCCCAGCTCCGGTAGAAGGGTGACCCAGATACCCAGATACTTAAAAGATAGCCTCCGGAGGGGAATATCGGACTGCCAATCGAAGCAATCCCTAGCCGGGTGCAGCGGAACCAAGACCGATTTCCTGGGATTGAAACGGAGACCCGATGCCCGACCGAAACGGCGAAGAATCCCACGCACAATAGGACCAGAAGTAGCTGGGTCTGAGAGGTAAAGGAGGACATCGTCGGCATACAGAGCTATTTTATCGGGGACCATGCCCGGCCAGTCCCACCCACGGAGAGCAGGGTCTGAGCAGACCAGAACAGCCAGAGGTTCCATTGCCAAGGCAAAGAGGAGGGGCGAGAGCGGGCAGCCCTGACACGTCCCTCTTCCAATAGGAAACGGGCGAGATAGAGCCCCATTTACCAACACCCTGGCCCGTGGAGCCGCGTACAAGATCCGGACCATGGCGCGGAATTGAGGACCGAACTCCATCCTCTCCAATACCTCTTCAAGGTAGACCCACCCCACCGAATCAAAGGCTTTTTCAAAGTCGACCAACAACAAGGCCAGATAAGGAGAGAGGCGCTCTCGGTGAGCCATGTCGAGAACAAGGGCCGCAAGCAGTGCCGAGTTCCCCGGTTAGGCATAAACCCACATTGGTCCGGGTGGCTCAGGAGGCAAGGACGCAGCCGTTGTGCCAGGATGGTGGCGTATATTTTGATCTCAGTGTTAATAAGAGATATCGGTCGGTAGTCCGAGCAGGACTGCGATGGAGGCTGCGTCTTAGGGAGAACGACTATCGTAGCCGTGTCCGTCTCCGGTGGGAACGAACCCTTCTCTATCACCTCTGCATAAAGGCCCAAAAGCTGCGGAGCAAGGGTTTCACGGTAGTGGGCATAGTACTCCTGTGGGAAGCCGTCCGGACCCGGGGTTTTCCCGGGAACCAGGTGGCTGATGGCGTCATCAATTTCTTGTAGAGTAACGGGCGAGTCAAGGGACTCCCTAGCCTCACGCCCCAAGCACTGCAGCTCCGCACCACCTGCTCCCAACAACTCCTTAAGGGGGATCCCGGGCTCCTGAGCACGGTACAGCGTGGAGTAATAATCGGCAAAGGATTGAGCCACCGCCACGGAGGCCGTGTGAGTCTCACCGGTAGGGCCCTCAATAGCGGGAATAATCCTGCTTGACCGGGGGTACGTGGCCAGCCGGTGGAGAAGAGCACCGTTCTTGTCCCCCCAGCCGTATACTCGCACCACCGAGGAGCGCCATAAAGTTTTCGCCGCCTCCATGGAGTGCAGGCGGATTTCGTCCCGTAGAAAGGCCAGTCGTCGCGCCCGCCCGGCGTCATCCAAAATCTCCGGGTCTCGCTCAAGCTCCAGGGCCTGCGACTCACACTCAGTAAGGCGCTGGAGATGCTTCCGGTGCTGCTGCTGTACAAGACCTTTAGCTGCTCCCCTAATAGTCGCCTTCCCGGCCTCCCAAAGGACGGCCGCGGAAGAGACTGATCCCACATTATGGTGATAGTAATTAGAGATCTCAGTTCCCACCGACTTCCGGAAGTCCTTATCCTGAAGGAACCAAGCGTTCAGGCGCCATACAGGGTGGGCGGAGAAGGGAGGCGGGCCGAGGGCCATGAGCAGCGGAGAGTGGTCCGAGAGACCCCTGGGAAGAATGCGGGCATCTTGTACCCCCGCGCATTCAGTGGAGGGGACAAAGATTAAATCAATCCGGGCGTGCGAGTGGTGCGCCGCTGAGGTGTGGGTGTACTGGCAGGCCTGCGAGTGCCAGACCCTCCACACATCACACAAACCCTGGGCCTCGGCCCAGCCCGATAACAGCTTCGAGCGGGTAGCCCTGGCAAGGGAGACCGGGCCCGTCGCGTCCATGCTGGGCGCATATACCGCGTTGAAATCCCCCCCCTAAGACAAGCGCGCCCGCCCGGGAGTATGGGAAGTAAGTTTGCAGTGTACGAGAGGACGGGCTGCAACTGGGACGGCGCCGCATACAGGGAGACGAGGGTTAGGGGACGCCCCTCAAGAGCACCACAAACCGCAACCACCATGCCCTGGGAGTCGAAACGCACCTGGGCAAGAACGAAGGGAAAAGTCCGCCGGAGCAGGATAGCCACTCCCCGGGAACCCCTAACGAAGCCCGAGTGCCACACCCTATCGTACCCGTAGCGAGCAAGAAAAGAGCAGTTGTTGCCAAGAAGATGGGTCTCCTGCAGAAGAAGGACATCAATCCCCAGACGCTGCGCGTATTTAAGGACTGCCATGCGCTTGAAACGGTCCAGAAGACCGTTGACATTCCAGGACAAAACACGCATGGCGGCCTTAGGAATGTTAGTGTCAGCCATCACCCCAGGTCGGAGCATCTAACTTACGCAGAAGGTGGGTGTCCCTAGAGCGCGATCCCAGCAGGGAGACCAGGGGGGGCGCAGGCACAGGAGCTCCCCTAGGGGAGAGAGCACGGGCATGCAGGCCAGCGGGAAGGTCAGGAACGCAATGATGCCATAGAACAGTAACACTGAGGAGGATCTCTCTAGCCAACATAATCCTCCCTAGGAGAAAGAAACAACCCCAAAACCACCCCAACCCCCCATCCCCACCCTATACTTCGAGAACGGAAGCATCTGTCGCCCTAACTGTGAAGAACAACGACCAAGCTAAAACGCTCGGGCTTGAGCACCTAGTGGACCCCCAATCAGCCGGATAATGACCAAATCCCCCGCCCTGGCCGAGAGCTATCTCTGAAATGGAGCACGGAAGTCCAAATACTAACACTGGTGGCCCGGTAAACCACCCCCAGTCCCCCAACAATCAAATAAACCACCTTCATCAAGAGAGAGTCAAATAATGGGACTGCAGGAGAGGTCCGAGGTGTCCATTTGTGCAGCAGGCGGGGCCACAGAGCCCGACCGCACTGGGGACCCGGCCCGGCAGTCCGCAGCAACCGGGCTGGCAGGGGCGACCGAGGAGGCAGGGGAAGCTCCAGAGGCCCGACGCGGCCGGCCCATGGAACGTGTGACCACCACCTCCCCCTCGGCGCGTCCCCGGGGCACGCTGCGCCTCCTACGACGGGTCCTGGACAGCCTAGGGGTAGTCGGTCCCCTGCGACTTCTCATCGGTGAGCCCTGCCCAGGTCGAAGCAGCGGATGTTCCTCCGTCAACCAAGTCCAAGCGGCTCGAGGCGTCTCAAAGAAGACGGCTTTGTGCTGAAAGATGACCCGGAGGCGGGCCGGGAACTGCAGCTGGTATTGAAGGCCCAGGGACCGCATCTTCAGTTTCACCTCCGTATAGGATCGCCGCTGCTCCTGGACCTCCCGAGTGTAGTCCGGGAAGATCATGATTTTATGATTCTGATAGTTGAGAGAGTCAGCACGCTTGGCCTCGCGGAGAATGGCATCCCGGTCTCTGAAGTTAAGGATCTTAAGAATGAAGGGCCCGGGGGGGGGGTGCCCCCGGAGGCCTCGGGCCAAGGAGCGGTGGGCCCTCTCAACAACAAACCAGGCCAATAGGCTGTCCGCAGGCATCCAAGATCGGGAACCAGCCCTCCAAAAAGTCGTCAGCCTGGCCCGACTCAGCCCCCTCCGGAAACCCCACCAAGCGGAGGTTACTGCGACGCGCCCGGTTTTCCGCATCCTCAGCCCGGCGGTGCAACTCCTTAGAGTGGGTGGTGAGCTCCCGAACCTGATCCTGCAGCTGACGGATGTCGTCCTCCGCTGTCGAGATTCGCGATTTGGCCTCAGAGATGCGGGCCGTAGCATTGCGCAAGTCCTGTCGGAGAAGGGCAACATCCACCTTGACCTCGCCTACTATGCCCTCCAGGGAGGAACGGGATGCATTAATGGCCTGCAAGATGGCCGCCAGATCCGTGGCAGGGGCCGATGCCGCCTCCCCGGCCGAACCAGTTCCCCTCTCGGAGGTCGTAAATTGGTCGATCCTGGTTTGGGAGGCCGCAGGTGCCGGTCTGGAGGCCCTGTCTGGAGGCCCTGTCCTTGCCCATGATTGCCGCACGTCCGTGGGGGATAACCGCACCCACCGGTGGGCCCCGCAGAGGATCACTGCAAGCCCGCGGGGACCGGGCGGCAGGAGGAGGAATGTGCAGTCAGAGCGTCCACTCACCCGGGCAGCCTGCAGACCCGAGATGGTTTTGATCTTAATCATTTGTCTGCTTATGTTAGCCAAAGTACTGCATCTTAGGACATGAGGTTTACAAAATAAACTCTTTAAACTTTACCGTGTCTGTTTATTCTGTTGTGGACTGATATGAGATTAATTACGAACAGGTATTTCTGATTCCCAGCATTCGTGAGAATACCCTAAGTCGCTTGTTCTGGGTTGTCTAGACATTGGGACCGCCGAGATAAAACTCGGATAACGAATGGGACACTGATGCTGGTCGGATAAGGGGTTCTGGGTTCTGAGGTGAGTTTTTGGTACACCACAATTCACTGAGGTCCTGGTTTCCTGTGCATAGTTCTGTGCATAAGCAGTATCCCTGCAACACTACTAGACACCTTTTTATACTATCAACTGCGGGCGGCTTGCGTGGGCTTTTTCCTTCTTTCCCAGTGCCACCTGTAACGCTCCCCATGCTAGAACACACTTACACCGCCACCTCACCGCGGAAACTCATCCCGGCAATTTATCTCCCCATGCAATGCCTCCCACCTGCTGAACTCCTGCCAGCCTGGAAGGCCTGGGAGAACGATCTTGCTTTTCCACTCACAGACGCGCAGTGGTCATTCTGCTGTGGCCAACTCGAACTACCCTCTCCAAACTACCGGCTGCGTCTCATCCATTTTAGTTTTTTTACACCGCACCTATCGCACCCCAATGCTGCTGCATAGAATGGGCCTGTCTCTGGATTCACAATGCACACGCTGTCACACCGACACAGCACACTTTCTTCACCTCGCCTGGCACTGCCCGCCGGTTGGATCATACTGGGCAGAGGTATTCCAGACAGTAGGAGACGTCACACAGCTACAGTTGATGCCCTCCCGCTGGTGGACCCGTTAGGGCACGTGGCAGAAATACCAATATCTTCTCGCAGACTTGTTGCGTTGCTGTTGGTCCTCGCCAAATGAAGGATTGCAGTGTGCTGGGGTGGCACCCTGGCACCCAAGTTGAAAGACTGGCTACGGGACATTGTTTATTGTCATGAACAGTTGTCAAACTACTGGGAGTTGATGCCTCCGAGGTCCAGACCACGGGACATTTGGGATCCCTTTCAAAGCTATATGCGCCCCCAAGACTCATCTCCCTCTCCACGAAACAGTCCCTAATTTTGTGCCATGCCATAAAAGAAACAAACTGTCAAATTGTTCAGTATCCCTGCATTTGCGATGCACGGTGGTGAAGGGGTTTACGATGTCAGTGTGAGCCTACTATGTTATGCACCCAATGTTTATAATGTATACAACATGCCAACAAATTAAATAAAGTTTTTTTTTAAAGCCAGTCTTAAAGCTTGTGTTGAACTTATGCTGGTTAAAGTTCTACTGCAATCTTTTTGCCACCCATTCGGGTCTACCATGAGACCCTTCTTCAGAATATTTCAACAATGATGCAAGCCATGCATTTTTGTGAAACTTCAATGCCAATCTAGCGAATAGTAATGCATTGCGCACAGAGACAGTGTGGTTTTTGCCTGACAAATTCACAGAGACAATGTTCAATTAAAGTGGTATGCAAACTTAACTCTAAAAAGATCAATCAAATTCACTCAATGTTTGAAAGGTTTAGTTCCCAAAAATATTTACATTTATTTTAATGGGCCACATAGATGAAACTCCATATTTAACAAATAATCTGTTTCCACCAGTGATCCTTTATGATATTCACCCACCCCTACACAACAGACTGAATACTTGCCATCACTCCAGCGCTTCCGGGTCGGAGACTTCTCATAACAACCATTTTAAGGCGGCGACAGACACCACCTAGGGGTGCTGACCTGCTTAGGAGCAGTTGTTGAATGAGCCCTGAAGAGCATGGTGTATAGAGTCAGATACACAATGCACAGAGAGGCATACAGCACAGTATAGTGATTGAGCGGCAGTCCGGCCCCAAAGCAAGAAATGCGCAGACAGTGGTAAACCAGAAAGCAGTGGCGGAGCTCATACTGCAATGTCACAGCTGCGAGACTGCAAGGCCAAGGATGCAACTACCAGCTGCTGCGTGTCACCAAAACCCTTAACCAGTAAGAAGTGGTCAGGAACATTTGTTGATCACAATAAACACTGGAGTATGCTTGAAAAGGGATTACATTGTTTTACTGCCATAGCAACTCCCTAGTCCTCTCTCACATTAATTCGATTCACTAAGGAAATGTTGCATTGGGTAAAGTTAGGAAATGAATAAGCATAATGTGTATCAACAGAAACATAACTGTTGTTACTATGCAAGAATTCAATCCAATATATAGTAGGGAGTCACATTTTTTGGCATTGGCCATGAGCACAGAAACACTGATGGCTACCCTGACGCATAAGCAGGACTAATTTGTCACAGTACAGTGACATAAAATATAGCCTTGATATACCTTATTACAAGTGCATTATATACTATTGCACATGTAAGAAGGTGGACTGGACATCCTTCACATTTGTAATGGAGTACCCATCTGCAATACCCTAAATCACACCCAAAGTGTGAATGCTTAGAGCAAAGAAAAATAAAGGATGGGATTAAAAGGTTGTGATATTGGGGAGGCTTGACCCCAAGATGGCCACCAGTGAAGTATAGGGAGATTGCAGCTTTAATGCTGTTGATCTTTCAAGACTACAAGACTACAGAGCAGTCATCTTGAGATCAGACTCGCCCAATCTGAAAATCACAATAGGGTGATCATCTTAAAGTCAGGTTCGCGCACATGTTCTAAATACTAGTCCTTCATTCTGATGGGCCGTTAGGCTAGGTTACCAGCAGGATTGGAATAACAAACTCAGTGGGAAAACTGCAGATCCATTTAGTCAAACCTGGATATATCCTGGTGGAACTTCAGGGGGGGCTAGAATGAGAAATTACAGGAGGAATCAGACCCAAAAGTACCAATTCCCCTGGCTAGTCCTCATTTCTAAGGAGAAATGGAGATTGCCACATGTAAATTCTGGTAACTCTCCCCACACCCCCAAATAAACCATGCCACTGGTATCTAACTAAATTAGTTGGAGTTACTGGGGATAACAGCGAGCATCCTAATGAGGCTCTAAAGAATTTTAAAAAGCATGCAGTGCTTAAAATAAAAGTACAAGATTGGTAGCTTTATACATGAATGACAAAATGAAACCTAATGGGTGATGATCGGTCTACTTTTGAGATGTAAAATAGTCCTTCATGCATTTCGTAGCAAGTCCACCAAAGAGAAGTGGAATTAAACTCCAAAGAGCCAACAGCATGAGATCAAAGGTAAATACTCCTCTTGGGTGGAGCCAAAGACCACACTATATAAATATTTTTAACAACTGTTAAAAATAGGCTTTCCAGACAGCTAAAGATATCTATAACTAGACCAAATCAGGGCATTACGTTTGTATTAAAACCCACTCTTGTACAAAAGACAGTGCCAGGTCTAGTGCTCCAAAGCCAACTGTTGGAAAACTGAGGATTGTGAAAGACAATCCCAGTAACACAAAGTGCAGGTCATCTGTACGATGAATAATTAGTTAACAATGGTTTGAAAACCATAGAGCTATGTTTGAACAGTGATATTATATCACTAGCACACATTTTCAAGTCCTGGGTTTTCCTTTTACAAAACACTGCTTTTGGGTGTGGTATCTAAATCATTGCAATTGAAATGAACCCATTCTGTAACTGCAAGAATCCACTAGTGTGAAATCAATGCCCAGGGCGGAAACAAGATGCATCAGTGACTTTGAGGCACCAGGAAGAGTATTACACCAAGTGACCAGGGGGCGCAACAGGTGTCTGCACCAGCTATTTGCACCACTGGGGCACTTCTAGCACCAGTGCAATTGTGAGAAGGCATTCCCTCATCTGATTGGATGCGTGGTCTCATGCAAATGAGGAAATCACTTTGCCTCTGCGCCCATGTGCATAAAACATGCCCTTAGGAGGTGCACCGAGGTTAGTGCGCCCCCTGAGGACAGCCCTCTGTCCTCTACAGCAGAGCAGTCAATCACTGCACCTGCTTGCAGGTCTGTGCCCACAGGTCTATGGGTTGCAGTCTGCACAGAGAAACACTGAACAGCTTGTAAGCAGCTGCTCCATATTTCATTAAATGAGCTGCCCCCAGGCCAGCGCGAGTTTGCGGCTGCCCTGGGGGCAGCGCATTCATCATAATAGGGCACACTTTCCCGATTTGAGCTCTATTACGAAACATGAGCCGTGGCGCGAAGAGGGAAAGTGCGCCATGTGTATAATACAGGATCTGGTATCCTCAGGAAAGTTCTCACATGGTACTAAAAGAAGCAAGAAATTAAACATGCTACCACAGCTGATGGTGAGGACATTAACTTCTCCTTTAACAGCCAATGCAGCAATTACTACAGACTCACCGTACTGAAAAAAAACCCACTACTGTTAGACTTGGACTATTAGTTTGCTGCCCTGCGGAACATTACAAAAAGAGACAACCTGAATAAAAGCGCTAGCTTCCCGGCATAGTGCTAGGAGAATGCAATTAAATCTAGCTTTGGTAGATGTCTATTGTTCTAGCAAGCTATAGCAGGACCACACAGCAGTTTAATAGTGTCAGCAGTTTTTCAGTATATCCCTTCATGATAGATTTGTTCCTTGGAAACACATGTCTGCTTAAAATGTCACTTGTTTTACATTATACCAAAATAATCGGTTAACCTGCTCAGATGAACTTTAACCACTATTGGAGAATATATTTAGTAATGCAACAAAAGGCATTACTTTAATCATATTTGTCTTATTTCCAGGCTCGGTAATAAAGGGTGGATCCATACCACTTATACAGTACATCTTTCGGTCTTTTTCCCTTTTTAAAGACAAAGTAAGTTAATTAAACTATAGTTGTACATTGATGTATCTGTTCGGTGACAAAGACCACCTGGGGAAACAAATCCCTCTCAGTTCTCAGAATGTAGGGCCCCACTAATTTCACCTGCAGCCTGCGAGATGTAGGCCCAGATTTGCAGAGAAACACTAAACTAGGAGTCTAGAAATGCAGAACAGAGTTGGCTAAAATCCTGAAACATGTTGTGTTCCCAGATATCCTGGGGTCATTTTGCCCCTACACACTGTACATACAACAGATGCAACCAACGTGAAATAACTAGCAGCGAAGTGCAACTCAGCTCACGTAGAATCGGGTAGCCCTAAACAGCTACTGTGTCTTCAAAATATGTGAGACATGGCTAAAGACATAACAGTCCAGGCTCTTCGGGCACGAAGTGCACCCCAAAATATTGTATATGTCCCAGTATTCCAATAACTGACCAAGTGGATTCTTCTGGCCGTTCGTCTTTAGTAGCACAACACAGAGTAGATCTAATGTCAAGAGAATCTCAAATCACTGCCGAAGAGCTAAATATCTCAGATCATTTTAGGTTTGACATCAAGAGCCACCAGCTGCACATTCTGTAGGTCAGGCCTCGCTAGATCCATGGCCTGTGTCTCGGAGGGACTCCGATCACGAGCAGACCTTGGCAGCAGCGCCTGAAGCAGTTGGCTTTACAAATCCTGATTGATTGAAAGGAATGTCACAGACTTTGTCCTATAAGATGCCGCTCTCCTCCTTGTCATCATCGCTGCAAACTCTGCAGGTCTCGGCCAGGTCTCACTAGAGGTTTGCAGGCAAGGAATACGGCCTCTGTCACCAACGACACACTCTTACTCAGTAGTACATCTTGACAAATAGATGCAAAAATACCCGTGTTGTTTGATGGGTGTTTTATGGGCCAGTGAAATAAACGATACATAATTCTATCGAAAGATCCGAAAGGAAATGAAAATGTTATTCAAAGACACTAGATTCATTTTACATAAGCCGTGTTAACGAGTCCATTCAATGACCGTGTGAGCCCTCCAATTTGAAGAGACTCCTTAGTTTCCCTCTCTTTGTAACTTAACCCTCCCCCCCACCCCGCTCCCCCATTCCCCTCCAGATAGAGCGGCAGCAGGTTCTGGAGCAGGCCTGCACCTACCACTGGAGTTGCATCACTGATGGAGCAGAGGAGATGTGGGTGCCTTGTGTACCCACCCGAGACCTACGGCTTCTGTCACTACAGCCACATCGGTACATGTGCTGCAGAAGTACAAGAACTGTTGCAGAAGCCTTGAAAATAAACTACATTTAAAACAATGTTTATTGCAGTGATGGGTGGGCAGTGTGAGCGGACCAAGTTAGCCAGTCAGAAGGTCCATAGCCAATCTAGCTCAGAAGGTAACCCTAGCACTGGGACTCAGGTCCTGGTGTCAACCGAGGGAGACCAATAATCAGAGGCAGTCACTGTCAGCATCTCTCTTCATCAGGCCGCACAGCCAATGAACAACTGGCAAACATTTACCCAGCAGGCCCATGATGCGTTACCTTAACCAAAGCAATCAAAATATTTTATCACCACCAGTACAAAATGCTTTCTCCTCTGTGTTAGGAAGAGAGCACCTGATTGACAAAGGCTCTGTCGAAGCTCGCAAAAAGATTTTAATTCAAGTTTGATCTGAGTGTGTGAGGCAGTATTTTTTAAAGGTTTTATATGTTTGTCAATATTAATCTAACTTTATGAGAAAAAGGTGATTAAATAAATTCATGGTAGGCAACATTTTAACCATCATAAAAACTATCACCGATGTTCCTACAATAGGGAAAACACCTGGATGGCCTGATACACTCTTTGTATAATAATTTGGAAATTACTCTAAGGACTGTCTGGTCCCTTATTGAAAGCATTAGGTAGTAAGTCATCCCTACCCACCCTGGTCTCCCTGCCCCCCTGTTCAACACACTTCACCCCACTTCACCCTTGTTCTTCTGGTTCTTGTTCGATGTATGCCTGTGTCCTTGTTGCTCTTACTGTAGGTAATCCATGCATCATCACATGTTGCTCCTAAAAAGTCTGGGAGTGCTTCATGCCCCTTTGTCTATGGGTGAAAACATCTAACCTTTTAATGGAATCGTGATGTCTCACAGACACTGGTTGCTTTACGTCTTTCAGGTAGCCATCTTGAAATGATGACAGCTCAAAAGCCATTAATAAAATATTCAGCAAAATGAAGCAGGAAGACCCTAGACAAGGACTACTATAAAAAAATGCGACCTGAGCATGCAAATCAAACCAATAGGAATAAATTTAAGCTGTCACATCAATAGACATTACTTGACAAAAGAACCCTCCGAGATCACCAGCAAGATTGGCTGCCTAGTATCAATGGTAAAACCAATTCCCTTAGAGCCATTATGGACAGGCTAAATGTATTATAAATCAACCTTAAAATAAAAAGCAAAGAGAGGGGACATGCCCAGGAGGTTATCTGGTTCGAACCTAATCCCAATCTGTTTTAATACGGTTGTCCTTGAGTTTACATGATTAGATTATATGAAGTGCCGACTGAGCGTCAGACATTAACTGTGGCTCATGTCCTAAGTTTTTATTCGGGTTCCCAAATGATTTACGTATTTGAAACTGCGTACGTACGCATACTCGACTAGCAGAAGAATACACTTGCAGTAACCGGCTAGCAGATATAAATACGGAAATGTGTACCTTTACTTTTTGGAACTGTTGCTCCATGCTTCGAAGGCTTTTCTTCGCGTCCTCGTCTTTTCCTTCAAGCTCTGATTCCAACTTCTGGATTCGTCTTTCCAAAAACAATGTCGCATGAGGTTTAGCCGTGCTCGAAGCATCTGCCGCGGCAGCAGCATAAATCAATGCAGGTAAAGAATTTGGATGTCGCTTTTTGATAATTACTTCCATTTCCTTAACCTGTTAAAAGTAAAGTGGACATATAAGTGACGGTAAATATTGCAATTCGAAAGAGAACAGATGTTTTTCTTCCAACCATCATCGCGAGCAGACCCCGATTCCTCACTTCAGAAACATCAGAAACAAATCTATCTTGGGCCGCTTTCATTTTCACTCAACTGCTTATCTGCCTTCTCGGTCCAGCGCTTACAAGAGTGGCATCTCCCCACGCCTGGCGCCCAAGATCCAAGACTTTCACTTGTATCAGTGCCCTGCCAACCCTAGCCATTAAAGCCATTTTCGCTCACTAGACATTTTGCTTTTAGGTTAGGCTGACGTTAGTCAAACCTTTTAATTTTATAAAAAATATATACAATGTACTTTCAGTCAGTCCTCTTCACCCATTGGATTGTTGTTGCATCATTCACTTCAACGACCGGCTAACTTCACAGCTTTGAAAAATTAAAACGAGCACTAAAAAAGCCAAGAGGCTTGTAGCCAACACAAGACCACTTGGCTTTGCCACTGCTTGTTTATATATGCTGGCCTTGGTGGATACCCGGGTTTCTGGCAGGTTCGGAGTCATTGCTGGGTGAGGGAAATGCCTGGATGCTTCATTAGCATATCTCCATGGTGCCTTATAGCCCTTCCTCACCCCTTGTTCTTCAGATTCTAAACAAGCCTTTGTTTCCCTGGGGCTTATCTTGTGGGTTTGGCCTGATGGTCTGTGTGCTAACTCCTTCCAGTGGAAGGGAGGACCTAATGACTTGCATTTCTAGAGGCGTCCGAGCCCCAGAAAGACAGAAGGAAGCTTTCAGCATAGAGGGTGCCTGGAACTGCAAACATGTCTCTCCTGGAAGGGAGCTCTTGTGCTCCAGTAATGCCAGGATGATTCCTGCAGTGCGAACCATGTCCCTGCAAGAAAGGCTGTAAGTGCCAATGTTATTTAATTACAGTGAAGTTTCAGGATAATGTGGAAATGATTTGGAACTTCCCGCCACCATTTTATCTGGCTCCAGTCATGCGGTGTACGTATATATTATAGATTGGGACTCTCCAATAGGTCCGTTTTTATATACCAGTTCCAGAAGTAAATTCAAGCGGAAATCTGGGCAGCCTACTTGAGGTCCTTTTGGGCATGCATAACGGCAGCAGGACTTGTTTTTGCACATTGTGGTTCTAGTTCAAGAGGAGCAAGCCCACTTGAAAATGACATATTAATTTACCTTCATCCAGGGGAGTGCAGTGGGGTAGCAGCCGTCAGACATTCCAGTTTCTACCAGCTCCCAGTGGAGTAGCTAGACCTACTGGCACCGGGGCAGACCCTAAGTAACAACTTATTCCAGGGACGGGGGGTTTAGAGTCCGACAAACAACTTGTTCTCAGGGGCGGTGGGATGGGGGTAGTCGACAGACACGACTTGCTAACCTCCACCGCCCAGGGCAGACCGCTCCCTCCCAGCCTCCTCCCCCTTTTCTGCACATCAGTGGTAGGTATTGGCCCAGTCTGTATAAGAGGTGCTAGAAAGGCAAAAGAGTTTTCCCAGGACAGCCTCCCTTCTCCAGTTCCCTAAATCTCTTCTTGGTTTGCTGTCTCCTGTCCTTTGTCTGTGGAATCATCTTGGGAGTGTGATGAGGACGTGAATGACCGTAACACAAAAACTCTATTCTTAGGGATAAAGGGGAAAGGGGATTTACATGAGTCAGTAATTTGTCCCCCAACCTTCAGCTGTCTCCTTATGAAGAATAGCCCGGCCCTAGTGGTCAGTGGTTTTGCCACTTAAATATACCTACACTCCGGAAGCGCAAGTGAGTTCTGCAGACAGTATCCTTTTGCTATAACATGTCTTTGAAATGGAAGTGGATTCCAAGGTTCATTGGTAATCTTTATGTACAGACCCAGGGCGATGAGGCCCTACCTCAGTCCCTTGTCCTGGGCATTCATGTTGGTGAAATCAATAGGTCGTGCAAAAGAAGAGATGAAACTCTCAAAAAATCAGAAGCGGTCTTAAAGTGATAATTTCACAGTAAACAAGCATTTGCAATACAATAGGTCTCGCATTAGTTAGTGACAGTTTGAGCTATAAGTATTGCAAATGAAAAACTTTGTTAGATTTATTTTTCTGTCCAAAAATATCCCAGCAGTAGCATAAGTAATAAAAGAAATTCCAAGAACCAAGGAAATTGTGGAGTACCACAGGGTGTTACTATGAGTCACTGTGGAGTTGTAAAGGGACCACTTTTAAGCACACAATGTACTGCGGGACAATATCGATGCATTGAATTATAGATACACTGGGTATAACTTACTTTATTACAAACATATGTACTAATAATGTGCCGCCCAGACCATGCTTTGTTCAAGTAACTGGGAAAAGTATATACATTTAATCACAATGTGGCTAGTCTTTCTTCAGTAAGCTCCATAAAGTACCAAACTGTTGAACTAATATAATCGATAGAGGCCGGAAAAGCCCCCACACACTATCCCACCAAATGACGTAGGGGTACAAACGTAAGCAGTTGCGTGCTGGTTCAAACTATTCAATTCACAGCTAATAATGTCCACGTAGCCCCCTTTTTAATGGAGTTAGGTAATGTTCTTCTAGGCCACACGCTTAACTTGGAAAGTTAAAATGCAAGATCTGTAGCGCACACATTCCCATGAATGACAGAGAGCTGCTGCGAAGAATCGACAAACATTAGGGACACAACTTATTCATAGAAAAGCAACAATAAGGGCAGACTGCTTGAAAACATGAGTACTGTGGGCAGATCAGTCTGCTGGAGCAAGTATTGCCAGCAGTGGTGGAAAATGGTGTTTATTTGTTTTTTCCTAACAAAACTAAATAAACTATAAAAGAGATGTTCCGTCACTACAAACAAGCATTTGCAAAGCAATAGGTGTTGCATTTTAGAAACCTGACCTATTGGTATTGTAAATGACAATGCCTTTTATTATTGCAGGCTTTTTAAACACATACATAAAAGGCCTTGTCATTTACAATGCTAATAGCTCAAAATCTCACAATTGCAAGACATATTGCATTGTATTGTCTAAAGCAAAGTGAGTTACATAAACATTCCGCTTATCTCCATAAATTGGCTTCAGTTTTTGAACAACAGAAGTACTGTGGGAGAGAGAAACCGCAGACACACCCCACAACTGTTGGCCACAGAGCCAAGCACAGCTGAAGACACATTCTTTGTAAGGACCGAGAAGGTAGGCCGCGATCTTATGGCTAGACCTTGAGTGTTGTGCTTGTAAAAGGGCCCTGCTCTCTTGTTTTCTCCTGCACGTTCTAGCTTCATCCAACAAGCCATAGAAAGAGATTTGGCAAACTGACACAGTTAAAAAAAAAAGAAAAGAAAACAGGGTAGCTTAACTGAATGGACAGTAGTGAATGAACGGCGAAAACTCAAACCTGAAATGGCGGTTGAGTGGGACACTTTACAGATTAAATAATTAAAGGTTTCTCAAGGTCCTGAAAAATTAGGCAGACGCCATGCTCTTGCAGAGGGGTATTTATCCACCAACAGTAACATTCCCCTTGCAAAGGAGCTATTTATTTTTAGGTCTCCCCTAGCGACCCAGCGCAGGCGCTGCCCGCCTTGGCGAGATCTATTGTTGAGGGTTTTGCGTCTGAAGGGGGACAGGAGATGTGCACGCGTACAGACAGCAGATTGTGCACGCGCACGTTGTCTCGCCGCGTCTCTTCTGCCTTGTTATTTATTGTACTGGGCTTTTGTAGAAACTTCTGTCTCAGCCGGTACTCCTGCGCATTTCCACCTTGTCACCACTAGAGGGAGGGGAGACCTCGCGCATCAGACGGGCCTGTGCTGGCCTCTTGACTGCAAGCACACATACTCTTCCTCTCCTCTACCTGGACAGTGACCTCCAGCCGTCTCCTCCACTGTCTTGCAGTCCCGCCAACACAACAGCGCCTGGCCTCCGCTGCGCGATCAGCCGCATCACCTCTGTGCTGCTGGGTCTTTACTTCTCCGGCTCTCCTTGCCGGCTTGGCCTCACACACGCTGATGCCACAGAGGTCCATCCTCGACCGGGATGTCGTCACCTTCGGGACGCCACCACTGCCGCACCTCCAGGCTCCTTCACATGGCGATGTGCGGTCTGTTGCAGTAAGCACTCCACTTCTCCTTATGCCTGACACGTTCTGCAGCAGAAGCCTCTGGGCAGTGCACACCGCAGGCGCGTCCACCTCATCGCCAATGTGGAGGGGTCGTATATTGGGGGGTGGGGGGGCTATGGCCTAATCAAGGCACATAATGTGAAGTGAGCCCTGCTATTAGTTCCGTGCAAAAGACCACGAGCGATCCTTGCACATTTGTTTATAGCCCCCGGTCTGCGTGATGAGTCTACTTTAAGTCTGATATCTGCATCTAGTAAGGTTAACTCATGGTGAGTAGAGAGACGGTTACGCAGGTTATTTTAGCGCCTCTCACATTATGTGTGGTGATGTTAAGTGAATTGGTCGCCGTACCAATGAAAGTTGTGCTGAAGTGCGCTCTAGTCTCTCTTTCTGTGTGGTATGCAGTGAATGACAGCGAGACTGCAGGTGTTCCTTCCCCAGTATCCTAAAGCCGCTGAAACATCAAAAGCCTGAATAGGCAGCTTGTTGTCAATTGCTAGAGGTTTCCTAAATGAGGGATGCCAGACACGTACATGTTGACAATCCATCTGTGCTCCCTGCAGGTGCTAAGCCAGATACAGAGCCACCAAGTGATGTCAGAAGGGATGCTCCCGAACTGCTGGTTTGTGGATCTGAGGTTAACATATTGACTGAAGGAGAACAGAACAAAATCAGATTCTCTGCTGCCCCAGTTAGTGTAGAACTCAGGTTCTCAGGCTAGAGGGTGCTGAAACAAACAATGAGTTACGAAGCGGTGCAAAAGAGGACAAATAGCAGAACAGTCACAGGAAGGGCAGGATGACTTGCAAGGTAGGTGTCTACAGCTCTGAAAACGTATTTAAAAAACGTACCACCTAAGCCGACAGTCGAGAAGAACAGTCACCTGCAGTGGCAAAGGTGCAGATTAAAACTTGCCAATTTCATGGGCGACCCCAGCAGCACGTCCCAGCAGATGTCTGTTGGCATTTCTGCTATGATCCCCTCACTCTGTTGCTTTGTAAGCAACTCTTTCTGCAGCCAACAGATGGGACTTAACAAAAGAATGGTCCTCTGTATTTGGGTACTCAGACTATTTGTGCTTTAAGTATATAGAGTATGTGACTTTCCCTATAGCAGTTAGTAACCGCCCTCCTGCATTGTCATTTACAATGCCAATAGCTCAAACTCGCGAAAATGCGAGACATATTGCATTGCAAATGCTTGTTCCTTTTGGAATCCTGAAAGCAGCTTGCCAAGTCGGCCGTCTTCACAGCCCAGGCTTTGTGTACATGCATGAGGGCTGTGTTTTTGTAGTTGCGGACATTATAATCCTGTTTCACCAAAATCAGGCTACATGCGCTGTCTCGGAACACGGCACACACAGCGTGTTTCACAGCTGACATGTAAACACTGCCCGTTTCCTTATGTGATTTCTGATACTCGACAATACAGCTCTTGCATGTAGATGGTAAGTGGCATTGAAAATGCTGCCAGGGACTTAAGTGATGGTCGGCAAGGCTGAGGGGCTTGGGGGAAATGGGGAAGAGTCGTTGAAAAAGTTCCCAGATGGAGCCTTGTGAACAAGAATGCTTTTTGTGTAAGGGTGGAAAACGAGTTTAATCAAAGAAGCAATCGAGGCAAGTTAGAGTGTGTGTCATGTTATGTTACCTGTATTTTCGTAGACGCCATCACCCGTGAGGGTATCTGTTAAATGTGCAGTGCCAGTAGCCCAACTACGCAGCAGTAGGGATGTTGTTTGGAAAAATTGGTTGAGAAGAGGTTCCAAATCCATGCAACCGCACGATACGGCAGGTGTACAGTCCCTCATTCTTATGCGAATGGAACTTTTCTGACCTCTATTCGTATCACCATTAAAGGTAAAGCACGGAATGGGGCGCTTACAAAAAATAAAATAGTCCCTAAACAAAAAGACAAAAGCCTGCAGTGCAAGGAAACAGTGGTTGGCCGATGCTCCTCTGCCCTATGTACAAACCCATTTTTGCAGGTCGGTAACTAATCACGGGCTCGAAAAATAGAGTTTGAGACTCGCTATTAGGAAGGGGCGTGCCAAGGGCGTCCCTTCCTAATAGCGACTTGCACTTCAATGTACCATAGTTTTGCAACCTCAATTGCGGTGGCAAAACTCTCGCAGTTTACAACCTACTTCAAGTAGGTGGTAAGCCACTCGCAAAGGGGAAGAGGGCACCATGGGACACCTTCCCCTTTGTGTATGGATGCGAAAATATTTTGTAAGTGCAGGCAGTAGTCCCATGGACAACTGCCTACTCTTAAAAAATGAAACAAACGTTTCATTTTTCTTTTTTTAATGCGTCCCGTTTTCCTTTAAGGAAAATGGGCTGCATTAATAAAAAAAACTGCATTATTTAAAAAGCAGTCACAGACATTTCCTGCAAGCGCAAGACATTCCCTATGGGGTCGCAAATTGCACCTGCCTCATGAATATTAATGAGGCATGCAATTTGCGACCCCATTAGGAATCGCAAGCAGTGTCTGAGACACTGTTGTAAATTACAATTAGCGAGTCGCAAAATGACGCAATTTGTGACTTGCAGATTGTAAGGGTCATACATCTGGCCCATAATCTTTTGAGTATATAAAAAACTGTACCTCCCAAAAAGGGGCGGTTCTGAGAAGTGCATTTAACACCAAAAATTACTAAAGGACCAAGCAGCATAATGGCCCTTCATGTCAAGACAGTAATAACTGGTGAAGGTGTGGAGAGATGCCCATGTAGGTGCCTAACAGATGTCCAGCGCCTCAACAGCCCTTAGCCCAGACCACAGTGGGGATTTTAGCTCTGGTAGAATGTGCTCAAAGGCCCAAAAGAGGATCCTTTTTAGCCAAAGCATAGCACATTTTTATTTTTAATGATACATCTGGACGAAGTCCATTTCTGGACTGCATTTCCCTCCATAGCCCAAGAGAACCGACAAAAGGTGGACATCCACTTTGTGCTTTTTAGTCAAATCTATGTAAAAGTTAAGGACTAGTTGTGATCCACCCAGTAAAGCCATTGCTCCTATTCAGATGGATTTGACAGAAAGAAGAAAAAAAGTGGGGAGCATGATGGTCTGCACCACATGAAATGATGACACCATCTTCGGCAAAAATGAGGATCAAGTCTAAAGTACCAGCCTGTCCATAAAGAAGGAGATATATAGTGGTTGCAGTGAATGTGCCTGCTGCTCGTTGATAAGGTACATGGAAGTAATTGCAATAAGGAATAAAGGTTCAAGGGTTAGTAACCTCAAAATGCAAAGATGTGCACATCAAGAATTTATTAACTAAATTAAGACCCCATGGCAGCATAACAAATGGTGCAAGGGTAGGGACACATAATTACACCATTTTCAAAAAAGGATCGCAACTGGTGATTTAAGTAAAGAGGGTTGATCTGGCAAAAGCAGAATGGATGAAAAGGCTCATAAATAACATTTTACAGATTCCATGGGAATACTTGCTGGGTTAAAGACAGCATAAACAGGAAACATATGAAAGTTTAGCCAGCAGCACATCAACACGACAGTCCACCCCAAACGGTACAACATTTGCACAATGCCCAGAATAGATCGAATTCATAAAACGGCAGCAAGAAGTCAAGATGAGATTCACTACTTCCTTGGGCAGATAAGTCCAATCAGTCCTATAGCCTCTGCGCCTCTTATCACAGAGTACATTACTCCACACTGCCCCGTTTCTTGCAGCACCACATGATGGTCATGTTGTGCAATAGAACGTGCACAAAACTAATTTTGATGGAAGGCAGCAAAGTTGTGAGAGGCAACTGTATAGCATGCAACTCCAGAAGAATTATGTGGCTGCTGCTCCTCCAATGGAGACCAAAGACCTCTGATCTCCTCTTGGTCTATGTGGCAGTCCAACCAAAAGTCAATGCATTCATCACCACTCTGAGCCATGAATAGAATGGGGAGAAAGGCCTCCTGCAAATCAGTTTGGAATCCTTCATTCACCATTGAAGGTGCCGAGCCACCTTTTCCGACACATAGATGTTGTTTGAGAAGCACCAGCAGAATACACATTGCCAGGTTATCAAGAAGCCTGAAGTCTCTGATTCACTGGGGCCGAAAAACAGGACAGAGCTCGAAACATCTGGATCAAATCCTGAATGTCCGGCACTTGCTGTGAGGCCAGAAAGGCCTTCGATACCACTGTGTTCATAATGCCTCTTATAAGGTGATTGTCTCCATGAGATTTTGGCTGGTTGTTGGCAAATCCTAGTGAAGAAAGGAGCGAAATGGTGGTCCGACTGGGACAAATCTGCCTTCAACAGCCAGTTGTCGAGGTACGAAAATGGGTAAAAACCACTAACATCACCTTCTTAAACACCGTGAGAGCTAAGTTAAGGTTGAAGGGCTGAATGTCTTAAAGTGATCCTTCCCTACCATGAAGCGGAGGAATTGCTTGAGGGAATTCAGGATGGGTATATGTAGGAAGCTGGCTCTGTATATACTATACCAAAGTGAGGTAGAGTGTGCACAGAACCCAGTGGAACCCCAAAGGTAGGCAGAGGCAAAGTTAGATAGAACCTTACTCTCGATTTGTGGTAGTGTGGTCGAGCAGTAAGGCAGTATCAGAGGACAGTGTTAAGCATTTGTTGTACACACCCAGTCAGCATATGAATTTACACACTCAATGACCGAACTTCAGGCCAATTGTTTTGTATAAAAATATTCTTTTAGTTATTTTATATCTAGAACCAAGCAAGCCTGGCACAGGTAAGCAATACATACTTAACAGTAGTAAACGCTGATTGTAATACAGTTCAATTACAATTGTAAATGCACTATGGTTTGACTTACAGTATTGTTTCAGAGAAATGCAATCACTTGTACATAAAGTACATAGACTTGAATGGGATTTTCAGTAAAATAGCAGGTAAATTACTTTTGGATTACTTTTCTTACTCAGTGTTGTATGCCTGGATGCAGCACTGGGACATTTCCTGTAAACAGGTGAGTAAAAGCGTTTTTGTTAAAACGTACAATTTTAAAGAATTTCTTTAGGTTTCAAAACTCCACACAGAAACTTTTTCAGGAAAAAGTGTCAATGTTATCCTATAGAGGAAAATATGGTTACTGGTTTTTAGGTAAGTATTCGGTAGTGGGAGTTGAGGTTCTGGGGGTAGACTCAGGGGTGCCCCAGGGCCAGTGATGCACTCTTGTTACACCCTCAGCGGCCCTAGGGCGGCCGGGGGCAGAGTGTTGAGGCCCAATGTTATCCAATGGGGGATAGGGAGCCTCCGGTTGGAGGCTGCTGGCAAGCAGGCCACTAGGCTGTGGGAGCAAAGCGCCTGGACTTTAGCTCAGGGCAAATGGGGGGAAACAAATTAGCACCAAAGGTGACCCCCTAGCGGCACTAGTGCGGACGTGTGCAGGGTGCTGTTTCAACGTCGAATGCCCTGTTGTTTCCAATGGAGAACATCCGGTTTGCAATAGCACTGCAGGCAGAGAGACGAAGGACTTCTGGGTGCGACCACCACTTCGAGAGGTAAGTTGGGAAGTTAGGGGTTGGTTAAGCATGCGTCGGTTTGGGCACACAAGGCCGTGGGGCGTCAGGTGCAGGGGTGCCTTTTGGGGTCGGATCTTCTTACCAGCTCCTGGTCACGGTTAGGGGAGCCTTCTGGATTTAGGCTGCAGGCGTCGGCTGGAGGCTTGAGCCAGGTAAGGGGTGGCCGGATCTTGGTTCAGGATCGCCGGGGTGACCTCCTCATGGTGTTTACCCACTCGAGCCCGGGTCGTGGACAGCGGGTGCAGAGAGGGGCGGATTCGCAGTCTCCGGCTGCTGCCAGAGGTTGCAGTTGAACAAATCCGGTGTTCACGGGAGAAGCAGTCTTTGGAAGTGAAGGCAGGCAGGTCCTCCGGGGTTTTTGAGGTTACTGGCTACAGGACACACCAGGGTTTTGCAGGAGCAGGTTCGAGGGGGAGACAGGCCGGTAGGGCTGGGGCCAAGACAGTGGGCGTCTTCCTCTTGTTAGTTGCTGCACGGCTGTTCGGTCCTTCTTCTTTTCTTCTTATCTGGATCTGCTTTCTTGGTTCAGGGCTGCCCCCTAAATACTGTATTTAGGAGGCGTTTAGGTGTCTTGAGGCCAGTAGCCAATGGGCTACTGACCTTAGGGTGACTACACCCTTGGTGTGCTCACCCCACGTGGGGGAGTGAGCACAATCCCTAATCCTGATTGGGGAGTGCCTGCCATCTGCAAGATGGCGAGCACTGAAGAGAGGGCTTCACCTCACCTCCCCCACCTGAGGGGTGGAGTTGGCAGAGGTGGGCACACCTTCTGGGCTGGCCCACCTGTCTTCCCGCCGAAAAGTAGGGGAGACAGGAAGGGGGCCTGCTCCTGCTAGCAGGAGAGGCTGGGGGGTCGCATTACAAAGGCTGCCAGGCCTTTAAAGCTCCCCTGCCACAGATGGCTCTTCCTGGCCTGGGAGAGGTGTGAATAGCTCCGCCCAGCAAAGGCTTTGTTTCTGGGCTCAGGGAGAGAAGGCTTCCACCCTAGGGGTCCAGAAACATTTCTAGTGGTGGTAGGCTGGGGTGTACCAGTCAGGGAACCCACCAGAGGCTGGTCGTTTTTCAGGGGGCATATCTAAGATGCCCTCTGTGTGCATTTTTCATTAAATCCCACACTGGCATCAGTGTAGGTTTAATGTGCTGAGAAGTTTGATATCAAACGTCTCAGTTTTCAGTGTAGCCATTGTGGCGCTGTGGAGTTCGTAATGACAAGATCCCACCACCATATACTCTGAATGGTAGCACTGCACTTCCAATGTCTAAGAATGGACTTAGTCACTGTAGGGGTACAGGGCTCATGCACCTGTACCCTCACCACTGGTATAGGGCACCCAGCTGGAGGGGTGACTGATCTATGCCAGGGCAGTGGGTTGTAGGCATGGCACACAGGGATGTGTGCCATGTCGACTCTACACCAACACATGCAGCCTGCAAAGGCAGTGTGTGTGTGTAAAGGTACAGGGCCTCTAAGGTTGGCACAATATGTGCTGCAGCCCTTAGAGGTCTTCCCTGGTCACAGTGCCCTGGGTATCTGTGGTACCATTTACTAGGGGCTGACCTGTGGCCAGAGATGCCAATCGGGTTAGGTTTGGGGAAAGAACACAGGCCCTGGGAACCTGATTAGCAAGGACCCAGGGCACATCAAGTCAAAGTGCATCAGTAGTCTGGCAAAAAGTGGTGGGGGGGGTTACTGGAACATAAACCTACTTTCCTATAGTACATGAAAGTCGCATCTTGCAGGTCCAAGGTACTATCCAATCCCCATAATCTAAGGTGGCTAAGACCTGCACCAGAGTCAGCATCTTGAATTTGTCCCTCCGAAAAAAGGTGTTCAAGAAACGAACGTCCAAAATCTGAGCCCACAGTCCTTTTTGGGCACCAAGAGGAAACAGAAGTGACACTCACTGCCTCTTCCCTTTCAGGGATTCTCTCTATAGTCTCTTTACCCAGCAATGACTGAATCTCTTTGGCACAGATGGAGACAAGTTCCAAAGATGTCTGAGTAAAAACAGGGGGATTACACAGCAATCTATGAAATACACGAGATTTAGCTTAAAAAATGTATCATGAAAAGTAATGTAGAAAAAACCTGACAGAAAAAAAAAGTCATCAGCTAGTCCTATGCATCTGCTACTATGGCTTCCCGAATGCCAGTGAACTGTTTTTACTGTGCTCACACTGGTCCTCAACATGCATATAGAGAGAAACAGAGCAAAATCAAACTTCCTACTTTCTTAGTGACTAACATCTTGCTTAGGATGCCTATTTATCAAACCACTGCTTCGGAAGGACTGAAGATAGGTGGAGGTTACAAAACTCCTGGCCTCAAGCTATTGTATTACAGTTCAATAAGGACGGGAGAGCGCTAGGTGGCGCTAGCCACGATGGCTGCACCGCGGTGAGGCTCCTGGATGATGGACCCCTCACATCCGCCTTGCATCCATTCTAGCTGTCCTGGTTGCGCTCTGCTGATTGTCGCCTGATGCTGGGCTGCTGCCCTGCCCTCGCTGCAAATTCTGACCGGTTTAGGGCCGCAGGGACCGAGATAAGCTGTCCGAGAGCGGCGCCGCTGAACGGGACGCACCCGGCTGGTTCCTCGCCCGGCGGTGCCTTCTACTAGCGCCCGCGGCGCAGCACGAGGGGTGAAGGCCGCGAAACTGCCGGCGGCTCGCCTGTGGTCGGGGGCGCCAGCGGCGTGGAGCCTGTGCCCGTCTTCGGCCGCGAGTGAGTTGGGGGGGCGGCGGAGGCTGAGCGCCCCCCCGGAGCTCACACGGGGTGCTCCCCAGGTCACCAGCGGCGGTGCCCTGACCGGCGGGCGGATCGGCCCGAGCTGTGGAGACCCACCTGAGGCGCCCGCTCCCTCCCTACGCTGCAGCCCACGGACCGGCGCCGACTGCGGAACGGCTTCCCACTGGCCTCCCCACCCTCCAGCCCCGGGCGCCCGATGGGGGATCCGCTGTTGGGGTGATTCCCGAGGTGACGCTGTCCCGCCGGATCCTGGGGACGGCCTCCACGCGTGAGGCCGCAACACCAGCCTGACACCCACGGCGGCGGCCGGTGGGAGACGCTGTGCCAGACTACTCCTGCCCTACGCCAGTGCCTGAGAGGTATTGCCGGCGGCGGGGCCCCCCCCCCCATTTTTGCTCCTTGCACATCTGGTCCGGCGGGGTCGCCCGCGGCGCTGTGTCTGACCCTTGTGCCCGGGGGGGTTTCGGCTGCTGGGCGCCCGCTGGGGGACCTGCTGTGGGGGTGATCCCCGAGGTGACGCAGTCCCGTCGGACCCTGGGGACAGCTTCCACGCGCGGAGCGGCGCCATCAACCTGACACCCACGGCGGCGGCTTGTGGGAGAAGCCGCGCCGGACTACTCCTGCCCTGCGCCGGTGCCTGGGGGGTGTTGCCGGCGGCGGGGCTCCCCCCCTCTCTTGCTCCTTGTACATCTGGCCCGGCACGGTCACCCACGCCGCTGTGTTTGGGCTAACGGGGGCGCCCTCTGACCCCTGCGCCGGGGGGGACCGGCTGCTGGCCTTGGGCCCGGGGAGGCTGTGGTGTTTCCCTACCGACTGGGTCGGTCCTGCGGACTGGGGCAGGAGGCGGCGATTCAGCGGCCCGTGTGCTGCGACTCGGCTGGTGGCCACTCGGGCGCTGCCCACAGTGAGGGGCCTGCGACGGGCGGTGGCGACTTGGCCCGGATCCAGCAGGTGAAGCCCGGGTCGGACAGATTCGGAGCCCTCCATCGACGGGGACAGGACGTGCTCCCTGGGCCCACCATGGGCAAGGAAAAAGGCCCCAGGCCACCGGCGGTGTCCCATCAGACGATGATTGACCGCTTTGCGAGCTCGGAGCCGCCGGGCGCGGGCGGGGGGGAGGCGCCGGCCCAGAATAAGGACTTGGCCACCATCCTCCAGGCCATTGATGCCTCTTGCACCTCCTTGGAAGGGATGGTTGGGGAAGTGAAGGTGGACGTTACTCTCCTGCGGCAGGACCTCCGCAATGCCACGGCCCGCATCACGGAAACAGAATCCCGGATCTCCACGGCGGAGGATGACTTTCTCCTACTACAGGACCAGGTACGGGAGCTCACGACCCACTCCAAAGAACTGCATAGACGGGCGGAGGATGCCGAAAACCGTGCCCGCCGCAACAACCTTCGCCTGGTGGGCTTTCCGGAGGGGGTCGAGTCAGGCCGAGCGGACGACTTCCTGGATGCGTGGTTTAAGTCCTGGATGCCGGCGGCCAGCTTGTCCACCTGGTTCGTGGTGGAGAGGGCGCACCGGTCGCGGGCGGCCAAACCTCCGGTGGGAGCCCCCCCCGCGCCCCTTTATTCTTCGGATCCTCAACTTTAGGGATCGAGACGCTGTCCTGCGGGAGGCGCGGGTGAGCGGTCCTTTGACTTTTAAGAATCACACCATCATGATCTTCCCGGACTACACCCGGGAGGTCCAGGAACAACGCCGCTCCTACACGGAAGTTAAGCAAAAGCTGCGCTCCCTGGGCCTCCAGTACCAGCTCCAGTTCCCGGCCCGCCTGCGCATCGTCTTCCAGGGTAAGACACTGTTCTTCGACACTCCCAGGGCAGCCTGGGCCTGGCTTACCGAGGAACAACCTCTGCGCCAGCCCGGTGTGGTGGCGGCCACTACTGGGCCCCGGGGTCACGTCGCGGCTGGGCCCCAACGACCACGGCGCAGGAAGCGCACGCGCTCCCGGCAACGACGAGGCGCAGCGGTGGCCAAAACACGGTCCGCGAGCATCCCCGGCAGACCAGTGAGAGACTCCTCTGCCTAGTCCGGTGCCTCCTCTCAAGCGGCTGGGGGGTCCCTGCACCGACTGTCGCCTGGGCCGGATGGGTCTCTTACCTCTCTCAACGCACACATTGACCTGTCAGACCTTTCCCGCAGCCCTGCTATATGACTTTCTGTTTGTTTCCCGTATTCAGGGGGGGGCGGCGACCGTGCCCGGTGGCGGGGGTGGGGGGCTCCACAGTCTCGCACTCTCCAGTAGCAGCCTAGGACAGGACATTGGAATCCGTACTCCAGGAGGGGTCCACCACGCTCTTTACACCCGAGCGCCCAAGCTTGGGGTCTTGTGACTGTTGGTTCAGTTCGGGCGACAGATGCTTCCGTTCTCGAAGTGTAGGGTGGGGGGTGGGGGGTGGGGGGTTGGGGTTTGGTGGTTGTTTGTTGTTCCTCCTTGTGAGAATGTTTTCTTTGGTTTGGGTTTGTTTTTCACTGAGCCTCTCATGCAGCACCACACCGCGCGTGTCGTCTCGCCACTTCCTGCAGCCGCGCATGCGCGCTCTACCGTCGCTCACCTTCTGCCGCCGTCCGCTACCTTCCCCTAACATGCGATCCGTGGTCCCCTGGGGCCCGCGTGCGCCTCGCCCTCTTTCACACGCACCTGTGTCATGGGGTGCCTTGCTGGCGTCCCCTGGCTGTCTTGTCCCCGGTGCGCTCCCTTCCCGCCGCCGTCATGGATGACCTAGCTCCCAAAGCCCAGGTGCGCATCCTGTCCAGGAATGTGAACGGCTTGCTAGACAGGCTTAAGCGTACCGCCGTCCTTAAATATGCCCAGCGCGCGGGAGCGGACGTGCTCCTGCTTCAGGAAACTCATCTGCTCGGCGAGAAATGTCCCTTTCTGGCGCGCTTCGGGTATGACCGGGTGTGGCATTCCGGGTTCTCGTGGGGGGTCGCCGTCCTGATGCGCCGTTCACTCCCTTTTGTGTTGGCTCGGGTGATACACGACCCCCACGGGAGGGGGATCGCCGTTAGCGGCATGCTTGAGGGCCGGCCGCTCCACCTCTTGTTGCTTTACGCGCCGCCCTCCGGGCTGTCTCCAACATTATCTCAGGTCGCGTCCTGGCTGGCGACTCTTCCGCCGGGCACTATTGTTCTTGGGGGGGATTTCAATGCCGTTTCTGCCCCACAGCTCGACTCCTCGGGTCCGGTCTCAGACTCCCGCGCCGTGCGGGCGAAGCAGCTGGCGGGTTGGGCGGAGGCACAGGGCCTGTGCGACGTATGGCGGATCTGGCACCCGCACACGCGGCAATATACTCACACGTCGGCCGCACATCACACCCACGCACGCATTGACGCAATTTTTGTCCCCCCCGCCGATTGTGTAGGCATCCAGGACATCCGCATCCTCCCTAGGGGGATATCTGATCATTCTCCGCTCCTACTAGGCCTGGGCCCCCCGCCCCGCGCGGCCTGCCAAATGTGGCGCTTTAACGCATGGTTCCTCCAGGACAGGACGCTCCGTAGGGAGGTGGGGTCCGCTTTGGCGCATTACTTTGGTGATAATGACGGGTCGGTCTCCTCAGCGGGTACCCTTTGGGAGGCTTGTAAGGCCACAGTTAGGGGAGCCGCCAAGGCACATGTGGTAAGGCATCGCCAGACGCAGTTGCAGCAGCTCACCGTCTGTGAGGCACGTGCGCTGCGCCTCGAGCAAACTATTTCCGAATCTGGTGATCTGGCCGAGACCCGGCAGCTGCGACCCCTGCGTGAGGAGATTCGCCAATGGTCGCTTGACGCGGCCAAGCTCCTCTGGCAATCCTCGGTGGCGAGGGTATACGGATGGGGCGATAAGAATGGTGCACTTCTGCATCGGTTGGCCACTTACCCCAGGGCGTTGCGCATCATCCCGGCGGTGACCGACTCCGATGGCACGCTCCAGTCTTCCTCCGTGGCTATAGCAGATGCCTTTGCTCAGTACTACTCACAGCTGTACCAAGCCCGGGCGTCGGACCTGTCCTTGGCCTCCCTGCTTGCCGCTAGTGACGTACGACTTCCCCGACTCCGGTCGGGTGACTGGGAGAGTCTGGAGGTGCCTATTTCTCCTGAGGAGATCGGGGACGCGATAGGGTGCACGTCAGCCGGGAAGACCCCGGGCCCGGACGGCTTCCCCCAGGAGTTTTATGCCACCTACAGGGACCAACTGGTCCCATGGTTGGGTGCCCTCTATGCGGAAGCGGTCAAAAGAGGCTCCTTCCCTCCGGAAGCTGACATAGCCACGATTGTGGTTCTGCCCAAGTCCACACCGCCGCCCAGTGACAGGTCGGCCTATCGACCTATCTCTCTTATCAACACCGATATCAAGCTTTACGCAGCGGTCCTGGCCCAGCGGCTCCGGCCCTTTTTGTCGTGCTTGGTGCACCCGGACCAGTGCGGCTTCATGCCGGATCGGGGCACTCGCCACTGTCTCCGTCGTCTTCATGTGGCCTTGGCACTTCGTCATCGCATATCTCCTTATCTCTCCCTCCTGCTTGCCGATTTCGAGAAAGCCTTCGACTCGGTGGGGTGGCCCTACCTGTTCGATGTCCTGACTCACATGGGTTTCGGCCCCAAGTTCGCTGCAATGGTACGGGTCCTTTATGCGCGTCCCCGCGCCAGAGTGTTGGTTAGCGGGGCACTGTCGAGACCGTTTCGGATCGGCCGGGGTACGCGGCAAGGGTGTCCCCTCTCGCCCCTCCTCTTTGCGCTTGCCATGGAGCCCCTTGCTGCCTTGATCCGAGCGGACCCACTCCTTCGGGGCTGGGAGTGGCCGGGCCTCGAGGCAGACAAAATCGCCCTCTACGCCGACGACGTCCTATTGTACCTTGGTGACCCGGCGCGCTCGGGCCCCCGTGCACTCCACATCTTGGGCCGCTTTGCTCGCGCTTCTGGCCTCCACCTGAACTCGCGCAAATCGGTCCTTGTGCCTCTGCACCCCTCCCGGGAGTGTTTTGACTGGCAGGACACCATTCCCCTCCGCCGGTTGTCCTTCAAGTACCTGGGCATCTGGGTCTCCCTTCTCCCGGAATTGAGCTGGGCACTCAACGTGACCCCCCTGGTCAAGAAAGCCAAAGCGGATCTGGCGCGCTGGCAATCACTCCCGCTCAATCCGCTGGGGAGGGTGGCGCTCTACAAGATGATGATTCTCCCCCGGTTCCTTTATGTATTGCAGAACACTCCTGTGTCCTTTCCAAGGCCGTGGTTTCGCGAGCTGGATGGGATGGCCACCAGATTTCTCTGGGGTGGTGGGAGGCCACGGTTGGCCCTGTCCATATGTCGCCTGCCCACCTTTGATGGGGGGCTAGGCATGACCAACCTTTATCTTTACTACCTGGCCACCCGCCTCCTGGTCATTCATGATTGGTTTGGGGGAGGTTGGTCTGATCCGGCCTACAGAGTGGAATTGGAAGACCTGGGTTTCTCCGGTATTCAGGACCGCTTGTACGGCGCCCCATCCCCGCCTCCTGCCCAGACATCACCAAGGCGATATTCCTGGCTTGGCGAGCGGCGCTCCGCCACCCCCGGTGGACTGGGAAGCTGACTCGCGCCACCCCCCTCTGGCATGGGACATGGTTGCGGGACGTTGCGGGACTGGAGGGTTTTAAGTCATGGGATTTGCTCGGCATCTCCCACCTGGGAGATGTCTGGCGAGGGGGACGCATGTGCTCGTACTCGGAACTGCAGGCGCGCTTCTCCCTCCACTCATCTCAATTTTATAGGTACCTCCAACTGCGACACGCTATACGCACATACACCCCACTGGACATTAGGCTGCCGGACCATAGCCCCCCGGAGGCTCAGGTTGTGCTGGGTAACCTGGGGAGGGGGCGTATATCCAGGATATATCGCTCTCTCATTAACAATACCCCCGCGCCCCGGGAGGGGCTGAAGGAGCGATGGGAGGAGTGGGTGGGTCCTCTGGACGAGAGCGATTGGCGGGTTGCCCTTATGGCCCCCAGGCTGGTGACGGCCTCCGCCAAACTGAGGCTTATTCAAATTTATTACCTTCACACGGCTTACCTCACGCCGGCCCGCCTGTGCCGCGCGGGCCTCTCCACCGACGCAGCTTGCCCCCGCTGTGGCTTCGACCCAGCCGACTTCATCCACATGGTGTGGTCTTGCCCGGAGCTGGGGGGATACTGGAGGGGCATTGAAGCCGATCTCATGGAGGTCTTGGGGTGGGAAGTGCCACATGACCCTAAACACACCCTATTGGGCATCACTGACGGCCTAGATGGCACACGTGCTGAGAAATTGTTTCTCACGACAGCGTTAATGGTGGCAAAGAGAGATATTGCAGCGGCCTGGAAGCAACCACAATCGCCTAGTTTGGCCAAGTGGAGCACCGGAGTGGACTGGTGTGCGGCACAGGAGCGGACTCTATACCAGGCGCGGGGCTGTCACAAAAAATATCGAAGGGTCTGGGGGAAATGGTTAGGCAATGTATTATAAACATGTGGTCCGGGGAGGGAGGGCGAGGGGGGTGTTCGGGAGGGGGGCGGAGGGGTGGTACGCTCTCAGGCGGTGCTATTGCATGTTGACGGTTCGACAGGCTCACTGTTTTTCTGTTGTATCAAGTAATCTAATAAAAACTTGTTTATCACAGTTCAATAAGGACTGAGGGCTAGATGTGCGACCATTTTTGCAGTTGCAAACTTCCCGATTTGCAGAATTGGGCCGTTTACCACCACCTCAAAGTTGAGCCCCCTTCCCCTAAGAGAATGTGTAAAAAACTATTTTTTAAGAGCAAGCAGTAGTCCCACGGACCACTGCCTACTCTTAAAAATATAAAAATAAAGCTTCATTTTTATTTTTACACCCATCCCATTTTTCGTTAAGAAAAAGGGTTACATTAAAAAAAAAATGCTTTATTTAAAAGCAATCACAGACATGTGATGGCAGCAAATCCTATTGGGTCACAAATTGCGACCTACCTCATTAATATTCATGAGGCAAGTCTATTTGCAAACCAAAACGAATCGCTAATGGGCCATTTATTACTTTTGTACATTTGTAATAGCGGTTACCAAATAGCGATTCGAATAAAATCGTTATTTGGTAATCGCTAACATTTAACAGCAGCTGTCACCAATTGTGGTTTTTACCCTTGAGCTGCACACATGAGTATCCCGACTTATGCTAGGAAATGTATTTATTCATTCAGACTTGCTACAGGCTACTACTTCTACTAGTCTAGATGGCAGGGCCAGTGCCATGTTGATCTTTGGAGCAAAACAGAACTCCAGTTCTTTTAGCTACACTGCTATGTTAAGAGGTTTTATAAAGCGCATGGTTAGTCCATTTGGAGTGTCCCTGCACTAAGCTTCCACAGACCACAAGGATTCCACAACATACTTCAGTGCTACTAAAGTTGTCTCAAAACACGTTTTAAGTTTTTTCTGGAATATGGTTTTTGAGTGTTCCAATCTCAACTCCAAAGGGAGAGAGTTCCACAACTTTGCAGCCAAGTAGCTGAAAGAACGGTCACCCAAAAGTTTATCTTTGGTACAACAGTCAAAGCTGTCCCTGAAGACCTGAGGCATCTATTCGTATAGTACCATTTAATCAGGTCCAAGAGGTAAAGAGGGCCTTTCTGATTCATAATTTTGTGGCTGATGCACAGTGCCTTGAAATGAGCTTATGAAGAGCAGTGCCAGTAGGAGAGTATCTGGGAATATTTAAGAACATCCGTGCGGCAGCATTCTGGACCCTTGGCAGTGTTTTCAGACTATCCTGGGTAACCCCAAGATAGAAGACATTGCAGTAATCTAGTCTGGGTACCAGAAGAGTCTGAATTACTGTTCTTCTTGCTGACTCGGCAGGAGCCCCACAATCCTTTTGGGCATTTTTAAGATACCAAAGCAAGTTCCGGCTAGGGCATTAACATGGCTATCAAAAGACAGGGTGCAGTCAAACACAAAGCCCAGATTTTTTACTTTTGGTTTAAGAGTTGGTGTTGGCCCAAAGTTGTGAAATTCTCTGATTTAGATGGGTCCAGAGAGGGCTTCTTCAGAAGTGGGACCACTGTAGCATGTTTGCATTGAGAAAGAACTTGACCAGTGCTAAAAGATAAATTGAGCAGTTCATGGAGCATCGGAAGAATCGCTTCAAGTTCCTGTTATAGCATGGTAGGTGAAGCAGGGTTGAACAGAGAACCCGATTTTATATGTGATGGAAGCTGAGATACGTTCCAGAGAAGTGAGAGACTTGACTATACGTAAAAGTTCCAGAGGTGACTTTTTGGCCAGCTTAATCCTCTGAGTAAAGAATTGTTTGCGTGTGTGTCCTATTTCTTTATGGTACTTTTTTAAAGCTCTCAGATAATTTGTTTTGTGGAATTAATTAAAATTTCTACACCATAGGCACTCCAGGGGTTTACAGTCATCATCCGAAGGTCCTCAGAGAACCACTCAGCTGACAGCCTGCAGAGGGTAGTATTATGCATTTTTAGGGGTGTTATGTTATCTAAGGCCCCCTAAATCCAAGCTTATACCTGACAATTAGCTACCTGGGGACAGTGATTTAGTGATGGAGGGCTCAGATTTTGAGCCGCTGTAAAAGCGGTGGGTGTGATCAAGGACCGTTTCCGAGTTTTGCTACTGATTTGAACTCTAGATGCAGATGGAGTTGGGGAACTCAGTGACACATGAAAAGGATCAGATGGTAATAACATGCAATGGGTAGGGGGAGGGTGCTGAGCTGACGTGAAGAGTTTGTAAAAATAGGTTCTAGGATTGGCCTAAAAGGTGAGTAGGTGATTGGACCAACTGATCGAAATGCAACAGCCCAAGATCCTCCTTCAGAGAAGATGCCATGCAACAGGATGTATCATCAAATTGAAGATTAAGATCAGCCAGAATCAGAAAATGCGCGTGCCGTAGGGCATAAGCAGGTATGATGTCCATCAAGTCGGACACAAACTGTGTAGCAGAGCCAAGCAGGTGATAGGCTAAAAGGTAAGCTAGAGTGCAACAGTTACAAAACCACAAAGAAAAACAGGCTCCTTTGCAACCGGCTATCTTCATTTCATAGAAGCTACACTGAAGGTGACATTTAAAAATGACTGCAATCCATCCACCCCTTTAATTGAGTCTATCTTGCCTCAGGATTGCATAATCTTGTGGCACGGCATCTAAAATATCTGGAGTCAATTGTTCAGTGAGCCATGTTTCCACAAAAAAGAGTATCAAATATATTTTTAGGTAGGGAATGACAGTTCATTAAAAAACACTCTGCTAGTTTTGAACTTAAATGATTGTTCATACCGGGGGACTTTTCCCCAGGCGATACTGCAAAGGCAAACTCGCACTTATCACAACTCCCGGCACTCAGAGAGACATCCATGGAGTGTACAGCCATCATGTATAGCCGGAGCAGGTCGGAGAGAAGTTCCTTGGTTGTGTATAGCAAATGGACTGGTGTCAAACAGACAGGGGGCCTGGCCCCTGGCACCATCCAGGCGAGGACGGGGCAAACGGGCTTGCCTTTGGCGCACCTTTGGTGCATCTGTGCAGCAGTCATGTGTTTGTAGCCCGCCTCCCAGTTGGGCGTGGTTACTCGCTGAGCAAGAATGAAGAAGCAACCAGAAACAACCGGAGCCCCAAAGCTCCACTCCTCTCTGGTAAGGTCCCCTACCTGGTGGAGCTACAAGGAAATTAAAAATAAAGTTAAAATAACAATATCAAAATAACTGGATGAAAGAAAAACAAACTCAATAAAACCGGAGGGGCCTGACCCTAAAATGGCCGTCGACTGGATTTGGAGCCAGGGCCCTTCCGGCACCTTACAAGGAAAAGAACAAAGCACCTTAGTTAATGTGAATATAGGCACTCCTGAGCAGTGCGGATGTCTCTACACTCATGTGGTATGAAACCCTTTCAACTAAATTAGTATAATCGTAATAAATCCTGTTTTGCTACATGACTGCTATTTTTCTCATTTCAGCTGCAGCACCACATCAAGAAATTATGGTTTATAGGACGACGCAGTCCTCAGACTCTACTTTAAAAGTATTACTTTAAACCATATTTTCAAATTGCTTCTTTTAAAGAGAACCACAATTCCTGGATGAAAACAGTCACAAGACGACCCCTGGCCCGTCTGTTTTCCACACTTTTTAGGTCTGGGTTTCGACAAAGAAGCTGGCAAACAGATCTCTTACTAACAAGACACAAAGGGTGGACTTTGGGTCTGCCCATTTCAACAACTGCCTTTTTATTACCAGTCATTGGCTTGAGACTGTCAATCAGGGCTTGGCTCAGCCTACGGAAAATACAGAATGTATGACATTACAACGCAAACATTTACAACGCATGCCTTTACAATGCAGTTTTTACATCGCAACATCCATTACAACGCATGATTTTACATCGCATGCCATCACAACGCATCTTTAGAAACTACATTTACAACGCATTCCATTACAACACATACCATTACAACGCATATTACTTTTAGGGCAACAGCAGGGTAAATGTTGGATAGTGGAGGGGTAATAATTACTATTCCCACTCCAGTGAGTGCAACAGTAGTGTAAGTGTTGGATAGAGTAATGGGGAATAGTAATTTTTACCCCTACTTATCCTATATTGCGTTGTAATGGCATGCGTTGTAGTGACGTGTTGTAATGACATGCGTTGTAGTGACATGAGATGTAATGGCTGCGTTGGAATGGCATTTTTCTTCATAGAGAACTCCCACTCAAACGTATATGAAATGTTAAAATATGCATTTTATTGTGCAGCAGATGTTATTTAGCAATAACAGTCACATTTATGAGAAGTATTTTAGCGGCAAGACAGATTCATTCTAGAAAAAATCTGTTTCATTCATGAACTTGAGGACCTTTCTGGAATACAGTGCAGAGGAGCTGATTATTTTGAACATTTTGTGAAAAACACTGGTGAGTTAATGTGTTCATAAAAGAGTTTATGTCTGTTATATTTAAAAAACAGCACTATAACATTGGCTTAACTGAAGGCCATAAAAGAAAAGCGTTTGTACCATCTCTCGTAAAGGTTTGACTTTTCCTCCCACCTTAGCAGTGTTTGCGCTATCAGCTTAATGGGGCCGAAAAGATGGCCTACAGCTTGGCATTGAAAATGCTAACCTATTTCATGTAGCAGCATCACTGTTGCAGAAAGCTGAAGATGGTGTAAATGAACATTGAATCAAAGTGAAGATCACAGCTCTTCTTGTATTATATTGTAGCAGGAGCGGAAGGTGAGCATGGCTCCGGAGCTCCTCAGTTCCGGAGCAACGGGGGCTGTATAGGGAATCCCCCCTGACTTAGTGATCTGGCCAGGGGACTTTGTTTGAGGCTGATTTTCTCACTGAGAAGCCCTCTCAGGGCAGTGCCTGACCTCAAGATGGCCAGCCCTGATTACCACCGTGGAGGGCTCCTGAGGCTTTGGGGCACTCCCAAACCTAGCAGTAGGGGCTCTCCAGCTGATACCCTCTTGTGATGGCGCTCTATTCTGGGGGCTTTTTGTGACCTGGGTATCATCTGCAAAGACAGGCAGATGGTGCCTTCGCCTTTTAACTCCGTTCTTCACGCAGCCTCTCCGGTTCTCTGGCGGCTGCCACTACCGGACGTTGAGCCCAGGTTGGACTGCGCCTTTATAACATCAAAACATTAACCCCCATCCACACCTGGGTTCTGATCCGACTGCGGCTCTCATCTCTACCACTCCCCGTATGAACTTGACCTTTTTCAGATAAACCCTGATCACTATCTTGACAGCGGAGTCCGAGCAATTTGGCTGATGCTCGGTGGAGCTGCCTCGACAGCTATAGAGGAGATCGCCCTGGTTCACCCCCTCTGCCGTCACCTACCCAGCCGGTCATTGGGCACAGTTCCTCCCCGTCTCCCTGTTTATGTCTCCCCCTCCCACCTACGAACTACCGTAACATTGCTTTTCTGTCCTATGTTTAATCTATGCTCTTGTAACAGATGTAACTTGTAACTCTGCGTTCGTCATGTAAAGCGCTCTGATACCTCCGGGTCTAGCCAGCGCTAATAATTCAATAAAATAAATTGTGGGCTGTTGCACTTTATTGGTGAGGCGTCAGCATCAGAATCAGCTTTTCTCTAATGCGAACACAAAATGTGTTCCTGTACTGTATTGTTTTGCAGCATTAATTTAGCACTTACTACCCCTAAGTGGGGTGCTGAAGTGCAGCCCGTAGCAGTGTATTAGATGATGTAGTGTAAGAGACAGACGTACCGTTTTATGGTTTTCAGTATGCCGGTGTGTAGAAAAGTAGGATCTGCTTTCTTGGTTACTCCCACTTTTTGCTGGTGTCAGTATGCTGTTTTGACTAGTCTAGCTGGGATCCTGCTAATCAGGACCCCAGCCACTGTGCTTCCTCCCTAAATTTGACGTGGTAAGTACTTTGGTACCTCCACAACCGGTTACTGGTGTACCAATGCAATTCCCTAGTATATGGTACCAAGGTACTTAGGGCAAAGGTACACCAAGGGTCTCCCATGTGCTGCAGCATATATTATGCCACCCATGAGAGACCACTCATACTGTGACTACAGGCCTGCCATTGCAGCCTTTGTAAGCTGGTGCTAGCACCACTTACGACAGATATAAGTGAGCTCACTACACTTAAAACCTATACGTAACCCCTAAGGCAGGCTTTTCAATCATGAAGGGAGGGTACTGGGTTATAAGGGTGCCCTGCATGAGCAGGACACCCCCTACAAACATCAGAGTCATTTCTCCGGCTCTGTAAGTGCGGTCAGCCATTTTGATACATATAGGGGCCATGCGTCATTATGTGATAGTTAACTATATATTGGCTGTGCCGAACCTGGGCATGCTTGGTATCAAACATGTTGGAATCCTATCCGTATGTATGATTCTGTGGATTTGGGGCTCCTCCGGGAAGCGCTCAGTGCTTCCAGTAATAGCCTTCCAGGGTCTGCCAGCAAGCTAGTGCTGCTGTCGACCCAAGACATGATTCTGCCGTCCTGCTGCTGAGCTGAGCTCGAGCAGGGGAAGGCAGAACAATAGGTTTCCTGTCACAGGGAGGTGTGACCACCTACCAGACAGGACTTAGTGTATTGGGCTGGGGTGGGGTGCTTGCCAGACTGCTTGGAAAGGCACATTTGGTGCCCTCCTTGCATACTCCAGCTGGAACCAGTTCTGAGAGCCATTGGCTCCCACTCTGGCATGAAACTGGACAAAGGACATGGGAGTATCGTCCCTTCTGTCCAGCCCCTACACTGAGAGGGACCCCAAAGTCGTCCTAACACTCTTCACCCGTCCGGACACTTGGATTTTGCCTGGAATTGAGACTGCATCAAGGAAGACTCCTGCGGCTCCTTGTCTCGCTGTTCTGCAAGTTTTCTTTGTTGTCTGTGGATCAACCGGGATCTTCAACACTCCTATGGACATCAAGGACACCCGAAGTAATCTCCCTCGGAGTGAAGGAGTGACTCCCCTGCATCTGCAGGTACCGCAACAAAGCTGACTGGTATGCTACTCCTGACTTCCCACAGACTTTGGAAGGCTCGGCAACACAGGTGGTGGTTCTGCAACTCCCTCGAGGCCCAACCTGTAGTCTGAAATTTTGAGGCAATTATCCCTCGCTGGAACCGCTGGGACCAAATCCTTGTGCACCATGTCGACTTGCTGTTGCCTAGGCTTGTTGGCTGTGCACTCAAGAGATCTTCAGGCTACAAGAAACTCTAGCCTCCAGTATCTCTTCCTGCCAAGATCTTTTTCCTCACTGCATCCTCTGCACTGTGGGCCTTCATCTTTTGTGAGCTGCTCGAGATCCTCTTGCTACTCTTGTGCCTTCAGTCTGTGGGGCCTCACTTCTCCTGCTTCAGTGGGCTCCCCTTCTTGTTCAGGGCCTGCTATAACTCTCCTGTACTTGGTAAGTCCCTTGAGTCTTGCTGGTCTCAACATTGCTCCTTCATCGTTTTCCACGTCTGTTGTTGCTGCCAAGGCTTGTTGTTGCTACCCCCGAACACCTGGTTCTAGACTTCCGACGTGGCATGGCTTGTGAATGGCTCCTGGTCTTCCACAACAGCACCTGGTCCTCACAGCTGCAGCGACATGGTCACCATCATCACTCCTGGATGTTGCGTCATCGGTGATTATTTCTATTCTATGTCTACTGGTCACCACCAAGTGGAATACACTCTGCCCTCTATGCTTACAAGTTCTTCTCTTCAAGAATCCACACTTGGATTCCACCGGACTCTTGCACAATCTTCGCCAGTGGCCTCTTTTCTGAAGTCCTTCACTGGGGTCTACGGCGGTTTCCGATGTCACTTCGCAACTATGGACCCCGCTTCCCTGATGTAGGTATGCTGGTTCCTGGGGTATCCATGGGTGGAGTGACTCTCCAACCTTCTTTCTTCCACAGGATTTCTTCAGGGACCACTGGGAAGGGTCCTTCTTCAAAACTGCAGCTGCGACTTTCCCATTGAGATCTATTGAGTATTCGGCTGTGTTCCCACTCTGCACACAGCCTCTGTTGTTTTTCCTGGGTAATTACTGTATAAAACAAATGAAGTGAGTTGCACGCACAATTCCCTTGTCTATTTTTGTCCTAAATTAATATTTCCTCCAATTATTGCGTGCTATGCAGGGACAGAGAACTGCCTGTTTCCCTGATGTGTGATCAGCAAGAAAGATTCAGGTCAAAGCTTCCCTGAAGTGACCTACATGCACTGTTGAGTGCATTTAACATACGAAATGTTTATACATCAGTCCAATGCATACACCATTTAACTAATTTGTTTAACCCAACAAAAATTTACTTCAAAAATTAATATCTCCACATGTATACAATGTGTCTTTCAAACATAAAATCACATTATAATGTCAAATTAACGTCATTTCTTTTCTTTTTCTTCTGTGATTTCCACTTCGTTTCTTACGTTGCCCTATGCATTTCGAGACCTATGGTCCCTTCTTCAAGGGCCACTAAACAAATGAAAATACAGAAATATGAAGTCCAAAACAAACGTAATTCCAAAACATCCTCTAACTACCAACGTCCCCAAGGAGGATGATAACACAACACCAGTGTCACCATCTTGGCCATCAAGGTATCAAATGTGTCAGTGACGTCTCAACCATGCTCTAAATGCCTATGTGCATCATGCATAGTGTCAACATTAGTGAACTTCAACTAGCCAACCATATTCATGTTGATGCACACAACACTTTTTTTAAATTATGCTAAAACGTGCATTTTAGTACTGGCATGTACTCACACAGAAAGTGGAATCATCAAAGTTGTATCCGAAAAAAACGACACAATATCTTAATGCTCCCAACTGACAACATGTGCAGAACAACTCTGTACGTGGCATCTTCTCCTACCGTGGTATGTGTGAAACTGACGATTTAAATGAAGCTCCTGTTGCAACGAAGAAAAAACAACTGTACCCGGCTGCACGCAAAGTACCACTCTGCAGAGATAAGATATCGTTAAATCGGCATAGTCCCATACTACACCCATTTCCAGCTATATCGATGTCGCCCTTCACTGCGTACATAATCCACTGTTCAGAGCCTCGTCTGTTCACCGCTACGCACTTCAGCCATGTCAACTGCAACTTAGAAACAGGACAGGTTCTAGATATAACCCTAGTGATGTCGGTGTTTTCCACGAGCCGAAAGCGACAACGGACTGCCCATGTAACTTTGTCTACTCAATATGTGGCAGCCATCTTAAACTGGGGAACTAAAGTTACTTCTACCGCCAACCACCACTTCTACCATATATCAGTATTGGTGGCAACACTCCACCACCTCATCACTCATAACGTATGTTTCCAAGCCTCAATATCACAACTTCCTCATCAAGACTTACTTACTGTAAACCAAAAGGAGCCCCCCCGCTATTCTGGCAGTACATGGCACCTGTCCCTGTACCCAACATCACTGATAAACATAGTGAACATTACAGCTATACATATAAATACAATGCTGATCGAGGTTGTTTTGGAATTACGTTTGCTTTAGACTTATTGTTTCCATATTTTTATTTATTTAGTGGCCCCTGAAGAAGGGACCACAGGCCCAGAAATGACAGGTTTGGAACTCTTTCTTCTAACCTTTAGGTGTGAAGATGTTTCGGGGTTTCGGGTTTTGAAAGTTCTGGTCCGTCCGAGGTAGGGGCGACCCTTTCTGGAAGCCACGGTGCGGCTGACAATTCAACATCAGGACAGACTGTGCCTTTCCAAAGGAGTCCCCGAGAGGAAAAGACCCCAAAGGGAAAAACGTCTGACGGAAGCAGTGACTCCAGGATCATGGCAACTGGAGACTTTAAAGATGATAGTCAGCAAGGCAACAACAGACTCGAGGAGAACTGTGAAAGAAGGAACCCACTGGAACGAATACCAACCTGGAGAAAGTGTCACCAACGGGAACAAAGAAACACCAACAGGAGCGAAGAGACACCAACAGGAGCGAAGAGTGTTGCAATGCAAGAAAAATGAGAATTCCAGCGCCTTAAATACCCAAGGACAGGAAGTGATGTAACAGGAAAAGGAGAACCACCATCTTGATTTGGGACGAAAAATAAAAAAGGTTAGAAAAACAGCCATCTTGAAATGTTTAAGAAAAAACAATACCGAAAGGCATTCTGGGAACCGGACAGAGGAATTATGGGAGGAAGAATCACGAAAAAAAGATGGCCCCCAAACTATGACTGCAGGCAACTCATGAAAGGACTCCCAAAGATTCAGGTAAATCTACAATACCAAGTATACCCAGGTGGTCTCCCATCCAGGCACTAGCCAGGCCTGACCCTGCTTGACTTCTGAGATCAGACAAGATAAATTGTTTTCAGGGTGGTATGACCATAGGCAGGCCACTGCCTACACTGGCGGCATGAACCAAAAGAAAAGAAAAGAAAAATGCTGTAGAGCGCATATGGGCTGCGGCATGCCGGTGTCCAGGAATAGGTGTCGTGGACCGGGTCACAGCCTGCGGCGGGAGGTGCTGCCGGCTGTGACCAGGTCCGTGGCATAACACAGAAATGCATAGGGCAATGTAATAAACCAAGTGGAAATAACAGAAGAAGAAAAAGAAAATAAATTATGTTAATTTGACGTTATAATGTGATTTTAGGTTTGTAAGACTCATTGTATACATGTGAAGATATTCTTTTTTTAACACGAATGATGTTATAAAGAGATGTGATAACCTAAGAAATACAGTATTTTGGTTACAAAAAAAAAACGTGTTAAATGGTGTAAGCATTTGGATCAATGTATAAAAATGCAGTATGTTAAATACACTCAGCAGTGCCTGTAAGTCACTTCAGGTAAACTGTGGCCTGAATCTTTCTTTTTGTTCCTGGATACTTACCTTGGGTGGTTCCTCATGTCCCCAGCTCTTAGTCTCCTGGTCCAAGTCCTGACTTCAGTTGCAGTTCGCATTCCACTTTCTTAGTATATGGTTTGGTCTCCCCCTGGAGACCACTGTGTATTGTGCTTACTTACCTGTTTAAAATTGAAGTATTGTGTGTATTTGTGTTGATATCTCCGGGTAGGAGATATAACAATGTGTTAGTGAGTAGACATATTTTTATAAATGCACTGTGTGGTTCTTTTTCATTTAATCTACACTATATGATTAGATCTGTTAAAACAAGTTGCTTCTGGACTAAACCCGAAGGCTACTCTCCACAGCTACCACTTAGGGAGCATTCTATGGTTGTCTAAGACCACTAAAATCACCATAAGGGTTGTCTGGATTAGTGCAAGGTGCTTCACTTAAATAAGTATGCACCATATACTAAGCCATCCTCCTACACGATAGCTTTGAAAAAATCTGCAGGTCCCTTTATAGTATTTCATATGATATAGTCTGCTTAGATGTTTACTGCACGGAGTTGTCCAATATGAGATGTTGTGTATAGTTGTGGTACAGAGCTGGTATGGCTGGAGGGAGAGAAGTTGAGAGATAACTATGGCATTTGAACTTCAAAAATTAAGTGCTCCAAGCACTTTTATTGTACTCCGACACCTTAAATCCTGCCCATTCTTAACACACATGCCAATTGAATAAAATGTGGTCCAGGCCTTACCGGACAGATACTTCAAGCTTATTCAGAGAAGTAACTGAAATGGTCTGCAGTGGGAAGGGGAATCTCTAGTCCACAAAACATTTCACCAATTAAAATGCAAGTGCAATTTGGAGAACACAATTGGCCAAGTTGCCCCCATATTTCATACACTGCGCCACCATTAAATGCAAATTATCATTGCTCAACCCTCAAAAGAGTAACTACCACTGACGTAAAGAAATTATCACTTCAGATAACCATTGTCTGCTCACGTGGGTAAGGGGGTGTTAGACTAGGACGATACTAACAATCCCTGCATGGCTAAGGTCATCAACTTATTCCTTGTCACTAGGACAGTTTTCACAGTTTAGGATTCCCTTTCACAAATGATTGTTTTTGTGATAGTCCAATCAGTTAACCACAAGAGCAGCAAAACTACAGCTTCCAAATGATTAAATGAAACCTTGGGGTGGAAACTAGGTGGTGCAAAGATATGAGCCGTCTGGTAATCCTAAACCGTGCTGTTTCTAATCATATGATGCAAAACAGGAACTGCCCTTGAAACAAACGAGATGACTATACAACGTGCATGCGTCTTAAGACTAAAGTCCTGATGCGTGTTGGGAAGGTGGGGGTTCGAAGGCTCACGCTTTTGTATCATCATGGCGAGCATATTCCAAAACGATGTGCCTAAAACACCAGAGGCTGGCGAGTCATTAAAGATCGAGTCCAAAACCTGGCTTAGACCCTCGAGCTAAAACCAGCTGAGCTTCCATGTGCCTTCCGCCTGCCATCCAATCTCTAATCATGAGCCCAGAATTAATAATAAAGCATTGAACATTGACGTAAAAGAGGAGAGAGACAGAAGTAGTGCGACTCAGAAATTCTGGGCAAGAACAAATGGAATTGAGGTGCTGCCAGGTACAGCATACAATCTGGCATAGTCACTGTTTACGTTTGGCAAGCGGGCCCGGATTTTCCCCCATGACTCTAATAACAGAAGTAAGGGCGTGGGTTGACTCGTGTAGAATAGCAAGGCATTTCCAGTTTTATTCTGAAGCTGCAATTAGATATTTTTTGTAACATTCTTTTTTGTGGTTTAAACAAAATATCCATCAATATCAAAACACTAGGAAGGCGCGTTGAGTTTCTAGAAATTGAACTGGATCGGTTTTTCGGAGTGACATGCATTGCTACTCTTATGATTTTGAAAGCCGATGTGCCTCTCAAAAAAGAATAAATATGTCATTTTTTTAAATCCATCAAGCTGCAGCATACAACCATGGGCGTCTACTTTTTTGTAGACATCTAAGAGTGCTACGGACTGTGAAAGACATTATGCTGCCCAGTATATAGCTGCAAGCCAGGCCATACTAACAGATTTTTGCACAATTTGGGTTTCTTAACCTTGTTAGAAAAGTATATTGCGGTTCATGCAGTGACCAAGCACATGAAAGCAGAGACTACTCAGTAATCTGAACACGGTGAACGAGTTCAGAAGCTGCCATCCCTCAGGGGGTAGATGGCGGTTTGCACGCCTAGTGATCAAACATTAAGAGCTCTGCAGACCACAAAGAGCATAAATCAACACTTCAAAAAGCAGAGAATCTCTCAGCACTTTTAAAATTCAGTTTTCAATTCTTAAAGCAGAATAGGATTTCTCGCTTACAAGCTTCTGAGGCAAGCGGAAAGGAGAGCGGAGGCAGAGACCGGGAACCTCTTTCTAATGATAAGAGTACCCGAATAATTGCTCTCCAGCCGCAGGTCAAAGCCTGGGGCTGCTCAGGCACTTGTCATAATAGACAACTGTGCAGGAGGAACTCAAGGGTTTACTTCCTATTATATTGTAGTCCACGTCACAGTAGGAGTTCAAATATTGATCCAATCACTTCACCATCAAGGATTGAGAAAAAATGAACCACGAATCACCACCTTTCCTTAAAACGTATATTTTTCAGTTTGTGAGTGATATATTTGAAAATAAGTCATCATCTTATCTGCAAAATTTATTGAAGTTTAATGTTAACCAAATGTAATGGAAAGTGACTTAGCTTGCATTGTCGAACAAGTTACTTATCTTCAGTAACACTTTTTCTAGATCATATTCTAACTGCAGATTCCTCACCTTTAGAATATTCCCCAGGATCGATCTGGATGCTTTCATAGCAGTGCTCCAGTGCACCACTAAGTGTTGCCATATGGCTCAGCATAGGTCTCTTTTAACCCCAGAAGTGGCAGAGCAGAGCCGCATGTGAATATCACCCACACAAACGGGCAGCTGTTAGACCCCATTTTTACCAATAATCCCCTGCTTTAGGTCCAGGATCCGGTACTTATTATAAGGACCAACCATTTCCTGATTCCTATGGTCCTTCTGATTCCTGGCTCGACCTTACCTCTTATGCCAAAGGCACTGGAAGACCGGCATTGGTCTCAATTAAACTGCGACAACTGGAGAAGTACTCTTAGCATGACCAGAACTTCAAGTTGCCAACTACAGGATCTCAGAGTGGATAAACCACTCCCTAGATCAAACTATCCCTAAGACCACAATTACTCAAAAATCTAAAAATAATTATGTTCCTTGGTACTCCCTCCATCTCAGAGCTCTTAACAAAAACTGCAAGATTGCAGAAAGAAAATGGAGGACGAATTATGGAGAGAGCAAAAAACATACAATATCGGGAGAGAGTTAGGGGGTACCATACAGAAATTGGACTGGCTCAGGCCTCTTACTTTGAAATGAGAATTAACAATGCTGCTAACTTCCCTAGGGAGATGTTTAAAATTACAAAAACTTTGCTGGAAACTACTACAGTTGGACCACCCTCTGAACCTTCTAATGACAAGTGTAACATGCTGGCCACCTACTATGATACAAAAATATAGGACATATACTGATCCTTTCAAAAGGTGGATGGAAGTTCCAACTCCATCTCCATGAGCAATAGTAAGGAAAGCAATTCACCCATTTCCTCTGAATTCCCCCTCTAATGCTAAATAAGTTTACTGATATTTTTAGTTAAACCAAATCCAGATTCCCCCCTTGATCCCGCCCCACCCAGAATTCTTGCCCTTGGGACAGAAATTATTTTACCCATTCTGTTCCAAATTGTCAGCCTTTCACTGGAGACTGGAACGGTATCTCAGCCTTGGAAACACGCCATAGTTAAAGCCATTTTAAAGACACCCAACTTTGATCCAACATGACCAGGGAACCTCCGTCCAATTTGCTTGCTTTCAGGCATAAGTAAAGTGGCAGAAAAATGTGTTAATAGATACCTTTCAGACTTCCTTGAGGCCAACTCCTTTCTGAACCACAAGCAAACAGGCTTCTGATCCAAGCACAGTACTGAGACCACCCTTTTGGCGGTGGTGAAGGAAGCTAAAAGGAGATGGACCATGGGGCTACTGGTACCATTGTACTCTTGGATCTCAGTATGGCCTTCGACACCATTGACCACCCTACACTACTCGAGAGGATCTGTAAGGCCGGTGTCGCAGGAAAAGCCCTAGGCTGGGTTAGCTCCTTTTTTAAAAAGCAACCCTTTCAGGTATTTGATAAAGGTTGTTTTTCTGATATTTTTCCAATATCTTGTGGAGTTCCGCAGGGGTCTTCTCTCAGTCCCACATTATTTAATGCATACCTACAACCACTGGTGGACATTATAACTCCCTTCGGGATCTCTATAGTCCCCTATGCGGATGGCTTCCAGCAGGTTTTCTCACTTACTCCTGGCTTGGATCCCTCAGCATCCTCACTGGGAACTTGAGTGGAGCAGGTAGCCCACTGGATGAATAAATCCTGTCTCCAGCTCAAGACAGTTAAAGCTGAACACATGATCCTCTGGAGCAATTCTTCCCCCCAATATGCTCTTTGTTGGCCAGCATGTCTTGGCTCCCCTCACTGCTAAAAAGGCTATAACACATTTGGGGGTGTGGCTCGATAAAACTCTGACTATGGAAACCCAAACTACCAAACTCTTGGCCAGTTGTTTTCAAATCTTGCGCATGTTGTGCAACATTCTGCACTTGCTACCTCAGACTTCAAGGAGGCTGGTAGTTCAGGCTCTGATTCTCTCTCGCCTGGACTACAATTATTCTATCTGGGAACTCCTAGGGTAGTTTCTCAGAAACTACAATTTGTGCAAAATGCTCCTGCACGCACACTACTTGGGATCCCCAGCTATGAACCAGCCAGACAGGGTTTGATAGATCTTCATTGGCTACTCATTGCCCAAAGAATTGAATTCAAATCTGTGGGCACTGCTCATAGAGCCTTACATGAGCAAGGTCCTCCCATTTTACACCAGTTTGCAACCCCTTATACCATAATATGTTACTTTGATCCTCCATCCTAAACGTGGCCACCGTCCCATCTGTTAGAAGAGCGAGAAATGGAAGAGGTCCTGCAGCAGCTCCCCCTGATGCCTCTGTCTCCCTGAGCTCTCCTGCACTCGAGGTATTGCCTCTCCCCCTCCTTCTCTGCGCTTTGTTGCTCATCTTTCCCCACAGGTCAGTTTCCAGTTTAGCCCCATCGCGCCACACTATTTCCCCGTTGTTTTTCCCCGACGCCTCCCAGAACCCCTTCCACCCCCAGGACCTACTTAATGGAGGCCACTGCGCGACCCCATTGAGCAGGCCCTGCACCAGCTTCCCTTGACGTCTCAGCCTTCCTGGGCTCTCCTGCGCTCAAGGTATTCCCCCCTCCCCTCTATGCCCTGTTGTTCTGCTTCCCCCACATACCACTTTCCAGTTTAGCCCCCACTTTGCAGTACTTTTCCCCACCATTTTTCCCCGATGCCTCCTGCCTCCCACAGCCCGTCCAACACCATGACCTACTTAATGTAGGCCGCAGTGCGGCCCCGCTGCCGGTGTGCCAAAGGCAAGCCTGTCTGCGCCCATCCGTGCTTGGACCACGCCTAGCGCCAGGATCCCTGGCCCCTCATCCCTCCACCAGTACACCGCCCACGAGCTGAGGCCTCTCAACCCCGGGAGAACCACTAACTACTGAAGCTCCTCACCGAAAACCACTGAAGAACCTTTTGCCTGCCAGCACTGTCACCTCACTTGTGACGTCAAGACCCTCGAAACTCTGACCCAGTAGACACCCATTCCAAGGTCAACGCTCCACTGCAAGCTGCTCAACATCTGGTGCCTCTGCAAGCACCAATGCACAAAAGGCCTGGCTTTAAAGAGAGTAAATAGTATTTCTTTCTCAGGAAACGCTACTGACATGGGAGTATCTACCTCCAACTAATCTCTGGCAATATGTCCAGTTTAAGTCAATCTTAGAACCCCCATGTAAATATCTTAAAAAAGGGAGAAGAACTGCAATCAGTCAATCCGCAAATCTATACCTTACCCCACAACATAAGAGTGAAGGACACGTAAAAAAATAATAAGTGAAGGAGTAAGTGGGCACCTCACGTATGCAACACCAGGGAGGGTATCGGCACGTTCTCACCAGTATGCCCACGTATATCATCATTGGTTGCCCACTCACTGAAAATACAGAGTTGTGTCCAGTGGAGACATAGAAAGAGTAGAGAGAAAGAAGTTACCTGCCCCAAAATAAAGAACCCCATGATTTATAAAGGACCATGTGTTCCACCAAGTTAAAATTGAGATAAGACTCAGTTAGATTTGCCCTCTTTATTCACAGTCGTGAGCTTACTCAAATTAAAAGCACTGCATGTTCCAAACCTTGTCAAAGTAGGCCAACATGTTTCATTGCCATTGCTATGTCGTGGCAAATTCGTCAGGGCGCGAGGTTCATTATTCGCCTCACTGGACAATACATTTTGTAATGCGGATTGGCTTATAAAAACACAAACAGAACAGCAGTTCTTTGTTAAAAACTGACCAACCAGATACAGTACCACTCAATGTCCTCGCAGACATAATGTACAGCGAACAGTTATGGGCATATTCAATCTATATGTACCAGGTGTAGGCTAAGGGTATTCATACCAGCTTCCACCTTGCCACATAGGGTTGTGTTTGTCACAATTACCCCTATTTGAAAAGCACTTCTGTTGCTTATCTTTCTACCTGGGGAGAAAGTATATCGTAGTTACATGTATGCATGCTACAATATGTGACCATCATCAATCTGAAATTAATAAATTCTGTCTCAATCTCAGGGAGCGTCTTGTGCCTCATCAACCACTCACATACTAGGTGTTATGTACCCTCTACATTCATCCATGGCATCATGCCAATATGATACACTTTATGCCTACGGGGCGCTCGGATCCTTTCACTTCAACCGCTCTAATCCCCATTTATCGTTATTATCTCCAACTGATGTTCAGAGAGCCCTCCGACTGCGTGAGGCATATTACAACTCGCCTCCAGATATTAAAATTGCATAGTTTTGCTCCACATACAAACAAGCGAGCAGGACACGCTATACAGTATCGTAATGCTTAAAATTGCTGAATTTGCCGCTTAGACAAACCCAGCGCCCAGGGAACCGCAAGTTGCCTAAACTTGCCGGTCCCAACTCGCCATGCCGACCTGCGTCCACACTCTTACAGCGTTCGTGTCTGCTAGGAGCATTGTATCATTCCCGCATCAAGGTCCAAAGACGCCGGGAGATTTTTCAATCAAAGTGGAGAACACGCGCTCACTGCGCATCACCCACGTGATTCGTCTATTTTGTTTAGACCGAGCACTTTCTCCTAGTCACTGCGGGGGCCATTTTAAAGTGTGCAGCTCATAGTATAGGTCCCTGCATATAGCGAGCTGCCTTACTAGTCACACCTAAATACTTCAGTTGGTAATGTACTTGTACAGATGTTCTTTCATTTAACTTGGTCATGTACCTAAAAATAAAACTACTTTTTAAATAGAACTATTTTTTGATTTGGCACCATGGGCATGTTTTAAGTTTATTCCACACATTAATAGTTTTTTGGAAACACATAGTGTGATGGATTTAAAAAAAAAATCCCAACTCATATCCACAAGTCTGGATCCAGCTCATTACTAAGGCTTTATAATGGAACCCTCTGTTTCTATGTGTATACATCATTACTGTCTGCTGACTTAATTCCACTCAATGTAGTAATTTAATCCCGTTTGGTCCACTTTCTCAGAGAAAATCCACCAAGCTTCTTTCACTGCCAGTACTCTGTCCAGACACTCACTGCTAGCTGTTACCCTTTCTAAAACCACCCATTTCAATGCTCAAACATCATGTTTTTGCTCTCAAAAATGTTGTACCAAACATGTGGTCAATTTGCCTATTTTAATGGTACTCAAGTGCTCTTGAATCCGAATCTTGATTTTACGGGTCGTTAAACCGATATAATGGAGCCCGCATTGACATGTGAGTCTATATATTACATTCACTGTATTACAGTTGGAGAACTTGTTTAAGTGCCACATCTTGCCACTCCTCAACTGAACAGTATTAGTTTTCTCAGTCAGCTCACATACAGAACAACAACCACAAGGGTAGTGTCCAGCCGGCATCGTTGTTATTGTCGGTTGCTGCAGAGGTTGTGTATGCGCCAATTTTTCTTTTAAATTGCTCGCACGCCTAAAGGCGAATCTGGGTTGTGGCATTTTGAAGTCGGCAGTGGACAGCAATGGCCAATGTTTCCTCACTGCCTGTCGAATCTTTGAAGCTAAGGGATCAAAAGTCATGACAACTGGCAAGCAGTCGCCCGATTCTCTAACATTCGTTTCTAAAAGGGCCTCACGGGGTGTATTGCGGACGCTTTTATGTGCTCGGTTGACTATCCTTTTTTGATAGGCCCTCTGCATCCATTTGTTTGCAAGGTCATTAGATTGCTGGGAAAAGGTCTCTACGGTGGAACAGTTTCGTCGATATCTTCAAAACTGCCCTACAGGCAAATTATCCCGCAGGGCCCTGGGATGAAAGTACTGGTAATGCAGTAACGAGTTCCTATCCGTCACTTTTTGGTGGACCAGATTACAGTTTGTTATCCTGAACTGTGATGTCCAAGTCCAGGTAGACTGCTCGTTCGTTGCTTTTTGTCCAAGTAAATTTCAGACATGTGTCTAGACTGTTCAACCATTCCAAAAATTCAAGGAGGGTACTCTCTTCTCCAGTCCATATACACAGCACATCGTCAATATACCTCTTCCAGAGACCAATATGTCTCTGGAAGGGGTTTGACGGATGGTACAAAAAGTGCTCCTCAAACTGGCCCACATAAATGCAGGCCAGGCTGGGTGCAAAAGTTGCGCCCATCGATGTACCGGATACTTGTAAGTACAAATTGTTTTTATAGCAAAAATATTTGCGTGTCAAAGCAAGTTCAATGCATTAGAGCACGAAGGACTGAGGGGTGTCAAAGAACCATTCTTGCTCACCCAGGGCTCCCACTGCTGCCACCAGCGTTGCCTCTTGGGGTATACTAGTGTACAATGACTCAATGTCTATTGTAACTAGGAATTGTTGTGTGGAATCAAATTCTAAATCATTCAGGATGTTAAGGATATCCGTGGTATCCTGCACATATGATGGTTGCTTAAGAACCGACTCCCTCAAAAAGAAGTCCGAAAATTGGGACATAGGTTCAATGATAGACAAGATCCCTGACACTATCGGGCGCCACAGAGGGGGCCGTTGTGCCTTATGCATCTTCGGCAAAATATAGAAAGCCGGGGTTCCTGGCTTGGTGTTAATCAAGAAATCGGAATCCTTACTTGTGATCCATTTCATACTCTTGGCCTTTGCCAACATCTTCGTTATCAGATCTTGAAGTTCATTCAGGGGATCTCGGGGGAGGGAGTGATAGTTCTTACATTCACCCAGCAATCTCAAAACCACAGTGTCATAGTCAGTGGTATTCATAACTACGACAGCGCCGCCTTTATCGGCAGACGTAATAGTTAGGGAGTCGTTACTTTGTAATCTCTGTACTGCCTCCCAGTCATGATGACTCATATTGTTAAACGTTCCCCATTGATCTAGTTGTTCCAATTTAGAAATCTCCTCCAATACCTTCTGTTCAAACACCAGAACCTCTGGTCCTACCGATGAACTGGGTGGACAGAACTGGGACGGACGGTGCAGATTGGTTGAAAATAAAGACGGGGGGGTCTAACTCTTTATTGGCAATTTTTTTTAAAAGTTTGATCTTTCTCATAGTTTCATGAAACTCAGTTCTACATTTGAAGGCATCATGTCGTGGGGTGGGGACGTACCACAACCCTTTATTGAGGACCCTTACTTCACACCCTCTGCAAGCACGCCATGGAAATCTGGGACATCATCACCGCCCTGACCCTGATGTGATGTTCATCACAGAAACGCAGCTCACATCTTCATCGGTGCCCGAAATCGCCACTGCAATGCCCCCCGGCTACAAGATTCTTCACCGCGACCACCCTGGCAGACGCAGTGGAGGCATCGCCATCATCCACAAGGACACCCTCCAATGCACCACTACGGACGACCACTGTAGGAGGCTGGTTAAGTAAATGGAGCATGCTTATTTAGGTGAGGCACCTGCACTAATCCTGACAACCCTTATGGTGATTTTCGTGGTCTTAGACAATCATAGAAAGCTCTCTAAGTGGTAGTTGTGGAGAGCAGCCTTCAGGCTTAGTCCAGAAGGAGTGTTAAGCAGTTTGTCTTACCAGAACTAATTATACAGTGTAGTTTAAAGGAAAAATAACCACACAGTGCAGTTATAAAAATAAGTATATTTACTATGCACACTCACTAACATATTGGTATATCTCCTACCCGGAGATATCAACACAATACACACAATATTTCAAATGTTAACAGGTAACTAAGCACAAATACACAGTGGTCTCCAGGGGTAATCAAGCCATATACTACAAAAGTAGACTGCGAACTGCGACCAAAGTCAGAACTTGGATCAGAAGAGCTGGGGACCCAAGGAACCTCCCGAGGTAAGTACCCAGGAACCCCACAGAGGATGTGTGCAGAGTGGAAACAAAGCTGCGTACTCTATGCAAGTCAATGGGAAAGTCGCTGTTGCAGTTTTCAAGAAGAAGGACCCTTCCCAGTGGACACTGAAGTAACCCCGTGGAAAACAGAAGGTTGGAGAGTCACGCCACCCGGGGATACCCCAGGAACAAGAATACCTACACCAGGGAAGCCGGTTGCTAAGGTGCGAAGTGAAGTCGAAAACTGCCATAGACCACAATGGAGGACTTCAGGAAAGATGCCGCTGGCGAAGAAGGTGAAAGAGTCCGGTGGAATCCAAGGATGGATTCTTGAAGTGACAAAACTGCAAGCAGAGAGGCCAGAGTCTATGCCACTTGGAGGTGACCAGGGGGCACGGAAGAGCAATGACCACCGATGACGGAAGATGCAGGAGTGATGACGGCGAACTTTGACGCTGCAGCTGTGAGGACCAGGCGACGCTGTGGAAGACCAGGAGCAATTCACGAGCTGTCCCACATCGAAGGTCAAGAACCATTGGGGTCGGTGTCCAGCGGGAGCACAAACAAGCCTTGGCAGCAGCAACAGACGTGGTAAACGAAGAAGGTGCAACGTTGGGACCAGCAAGGTTCAAGGGACTCACCAAATGCAGGAGAGTCGGAGCAGGCCCTGAGCAAGCAGGGGAGCCCACTGAAGCCTAAGAAGACCCTCAAGAGGACCCACAGGCCAAAGGCACAGGAGCCACAAGAGGACCTCGAGCAACGCACCAAGGATGCAGGTCAACGGTGCAGAGGATGCGATGAGGACGAAGAACTTGGTAGGAGGAGATACAGGATGCTAGAGCTTCTTGTAGCCTGAAGATATCTGGAGGACAGAGCTAACAAGCCTTGGCAACGGCAAGTCGACGCGGTGCACAGGGGTCTGCTCCAGCGATTCAGTTGAGGGAAACTGCCCTCAAACTTGCTGAGAAGACAGGTCAGGCCTCAAGGGAGTTTCAGAACCACCCTCTGTGTTGCTAGCCTTTCGGAGTGCTTGGAACGTCAGGAGCAACAGACCGGTCAGCTTCATTATGATGTCTGCAGATGCAGGGGAGTAACTCCTTCACTCCAAAGGAGATTCCTTTGGGCGTCTTTGATGCCCCTAGGCCTGGAGAGGAACCTGGATTAAAGCACAGGCACAGACGATGAAGAAGACTTGCAGAACAGCTCCTGAAGAAACCCTCTGCAACCTTCAAAGAGCTCAAGAATTACCGCCCCATCTCGCTACTCCCTTTCCCCACTAAGGTCCTGGAGAAAGCCATCAACCGCCAACTCACAGAGTACATCAAAGAAAACAACCTGCTCAATGCCTCCCAATCCAGTTTCTGATCCAACCACAGCACTGAGGCTGCCCTGATTGCAGCAACTGGCGACATCAGGACATCCCCTAGACCAAGGTAAAACAACAGCACTCATCCACTTCGACCTCTTGGCGGCCTTCAACATAGTCTCCCACCACACCCTCATCATCCTCCGTCCTCTCTGATCAAACTCAGAGGATCCATCTACCTCCATTCTCCTCCATACACAAAAATATCATCTGCGACGTACCTCAGGGCTCTTCCCTCAGCTACACCCTCATCAACACCTATTAAATGCTGCTAGCAGACATCACCCGCACCCACGGACTCAACATCATCTCATATGCCGACGATACGCAGCTCCTCCTGTCCCTCACGGAAGGCCCTGACATTACCAGAGCCAACTTCCGAAACACCATGTCTGACGTCGCTAACTGGATGAAGTCCAACTGGCTAAAGCTTCTGCGGGAATAAGCCCACTCCTTGGGACAACACCTGGTGGCTCACCGAGCTCGTCCCCACAACAACCCCCACAGAACACACACATAACCTCTGAATCATCCTGGACAGCCAAATGACCATGAAGCAGAAGGTCAATATATCCTCTTCCTGCTTTCACACCCTTCGCATGCTCCGCAGAATTTTCCTATGGATCCCACCGCCACAAGGAAAACAGTCACCCAAGCCCTCGTATCCAACCGCCTTGACTACGGCAACACACTATGTTGGAGCCACCAAACATCTCCTCAACCGCCTCCAGATTGTCCAGAACATCGCAGCAAGACTCATGCTCAACCTCCCCAGAAAAACCAGCGCCACCTCAAAACCCTACACTGGCTCCCCTGTCAGAAAAGATGCCTCTTCAAACTCCTGACACACGCCTCCACAACTCCAGACCTGCCTACATCAACCATCGCTGGACCTACCAGGGAGCTCTGCTCCACCTCCCTCGCCTTGGTGCACATCCCCCGCATCCGTTGTAGCCGCTGCAGAGGTCGTTCCTTCTCCTACCTTGCCGCCAAGTCCTGGAAAGACCTCTCCCTCCACCTGCGAACTGCCCCCTTGCTGGAAGACTTCAGGAAGAAGCTCAAGAAATGGTTTTTCGAAAAAGGCTCACAGAATCTGCATCGCCTGGAGATCCCCCGGGGCTGAGAAATTGCGCTATACGAGACTCATGGATTGATTGATTGAGGACAGTCTTTCAGCTTCAATGCGCCCAAGTTTTGGAATTCTCTTCCCTTGGCTATCAGATCCATGGACAATGAGCTGCGCTTTTGTAAAGCTCTCAAGACCTGGCTTTTTAAGAAGTTATTTCTAGATGATACCTCTGACCTCAGTGGGACAGCCTCCTTTCTTGGCTAGCGCTGGGACGCTTTTGTGTCACCATGCACTTTATAAATCCTTTAGCATTGCATATAATAGCTTAGCATAGCACCCCACTGTGCCAACATTAGTTTATTATTTGACTCTTTCGGTCTCTAGGACGTGGAGCAACTAAAAACAATTGCAGATACCAATGTTCACATATATAACTTGGGACCTTTTTAGATGACAAAAGGAAACCACTCCAAAGAGCAGAGAGGTGGCAGGGCAGTGAGGAATCTGTGGTTAGTTTGAGTATTCACCAGAAAGAGCATTACCAAATTTATGGAACTTATTCTTCTGATTGATATACCTTATCGCAGATTCCTATCCTTTAGAATAGATACCAAAGCAGTACTACCCAAAGATGGAGGGTCTGTAGAGTAGGCTCAGACCAAAAGGTCATTCAGGAATGGAAAGGCGTGATGCTCTTTCTGTCTGATCTAGCTGTCAAGACGGTAGAGCTTCGTAGACATGTGACCAGATACCCACGTTGCTGCTTGGCAGATTTCGAGAATAGGCACTCCGCGTGCGAACAAAGAGCAGCAACCTTAGCCCTTGTGGAATGAGATCACTATACTTCCAGAGAATGCTTCTTGGGCAAAGTGTGGCAGTTCTTAATGCAGATGACTATCCACCATGACAGAGCACTTTTCTCCACTGCATTGCCATTCTTTTCCCCAGAGAATCCAACAAAGAGAATCTCCACCCCATGTCTATGGTGTGATCAATATAAAAGCACAGAGCCAACGGAGACTCTCCTCCTTCTCTTTGAGGGGTGAAGTGGAGAAAAAAAAGCTGTGAGGGTAACAGGTAGTCCAACATGAAATGGCCTAGCAACCTTCAGCAAGTTGATTGCTCTAAATCTCAACACCAATTTATCTGGGAAAAAGGTAGTGTAGGGTGGCAGCACAGAAAGAGCCTATGGCTCCCTCATGTGCTGAAGCGAGCTGAATTGAACGCAATGAGAAAGACTGTTTTGAGAGTGAGAAGGTGCAGTGAGCAGCTGTGCATGGGTTTAAATGCAGTACACAAAAAAAAGTCAGGATCAAATTCCGATCCCACTGTGCCATCTCAAACGGTTTGGGAGAGAACATCTTTATAAAACTTTTAAAAGCATAGAGAGAGATCATCACACCAGATGATTTAAACAAAGATACTTTTGATTGCGAAATGGACGAAAGGACGTACAAGTAACTTTAACCACACCCACAGCAAGAATTTGCTGAGTCAAGGACAAAACCTCTTAACTTTCTAGCTTGTAAGAGGGTTATGTTGCGGACTCCACACAAGGCCATAAATACGTCCCACTGTGCAGCGTACATGGACTTTGTAGAAGGAAGTCTAGACTAGAGAATGAGATCTACAAGCTCCAGGGGCAGATCGAACATATTGAACTGCCACAGTTCAATCTCCAAGCACGGCGGTGTAGATTGCAAAGGTTCAGATGACGAGCCCTGCCCTGCTGCTGCAACAAAAGATCGTCCCACAGTGGTAGCCTGGTCAGAGGACAACTTCTCATGTCCAGAATTTCCAGTTACTACATTCTATTGGCCTAGTCTGGAATCACTAGGATGATTTGAGCCTGAACATTCTTGATCTCCTTCAGACTACGGGGAGAAAAGGCAGTAGCGAAAAGGAGTCCTGTGCTCCACTCTATTCTGAACGCATCTCCTAGAGAGAGCTTTCTTGGAAACTCCAACATGCAAAAGTTTTGACACTGCATGTTCTCAACAGCAGCAAAATAAAATCTAGCCAGGGTTCTTCCCACTGTCAGAAGATGCCCTGTGCCACCTTGGGCTGTGACCAGCATTCGTGATTCACTAGGAGGCAGTGGCTGAGCTCTTCTGCCCTGGTGTTTAAAGATCTTGCCAGGTGATTGATGATCAGGGAAATGCCCTGACGCTCCAGCCAATGTCAAAGGCACAACGCCTCTTGGCACATGTCCCAGGACCCTACCACGGCCTGCTTGTTGCAGTACCACACGGTGGTGCTGTTTTCCGTGAGAAACTGTGCCAGCCTTTAATTGATGGATGGTAGTAAGGCTTTCAATGCCAAGCAAATGACCTTGAACCCCAACAGATTTATGATGAGACCGGTTTAATTTAGAGTCCTCTGATCTCTCCCAGATGACTACCCCAGCCTAGCAGGAGGGCCATGCCCATCACCACCGTCAACTCTGTGGGGGGAAGTGAGAAGGATCTGCTGCTGGTCAGGTTGAGGTCTACCAGCCAACACTGTAGATCTTATGCAGTCTCCTCTGAAATTTGGATGACATTCAACAGGTGGACAAAGGGGACAAGCAGGATGCATGAGGTCAACTGACGCAGAAGTCTCAAAGATGCTCTCAGCAAGATACAGGACTGAGGATACAGGACCGAGGATGTAACATTAGGACCATAGTCCGAATGTGCTGGACTCATTGCTGCGGAGGAAAGGCCCTTGACAGCACCATGTCCAAGATGACACCAATAAAGGGGAGACTTTGGAAAAGAGCCATGAGTGACTTTGGCTCGCTGATCAAGAACCCCAGCAATGCTACAAGCTGGTCTATGACTGACTGTGGTAAGCCTGCCTTCAGCAGCCATTCGCTGTGTTAGAGAAGAAAACTGGTATCCCCAAACTCTGAAGGTGCTCCTAGACTACCACCATCACTTTCATGAACACCCAAGGGTTGCTGGTAAGGGCCAAAGGGAAGTATGGCAAACAGAAATGCTCCTGGACAACCCTGAACTGCAAACAGCATCTGTAGGACAGCAGGACACTCATATGAAAATGTGCATCCTGCAGGCCCAGGAAACAATCTTTTTGCTTGGATCCAGGACAGAAAGAACTTGGACCAAAGTGGGCATTTTGAAATTGTCCTTCTTGAAGAAGGGATGCAGAAGGTGAATATCTAAAATAGGATGAAGGCCCCCATTCTTCTTTGGCACAAGGAAGTAGCAAGAGTAGCAATCCCATTCCCACTTCAGAGGCTGGCACTTTCTCAATGGCCACTTTGGTCAATACAGCCTGTACCTCTTGTAGCAAGATAGAAAGATGCTTCTCCAAAATCCACTCTGACCTTGAAGGAAGTTAATGTGGGATGGAAAGGAATGGTCGGGCATAGTCCTACTGGCCAATCTACAAGACCCATATGTCAGATGGGATGGTCTGCCAACCTGAAAGAAAATGTCTGATCCTGCATTTCATTAGGGCTTAATTTGTAAAAGAATGAGTGCCAGTGTCCAAAGCTCTGCTCTCCAGGCAGCAACAGTGCTATTAAAGGTGGGTACGCCAAATACCAAGGCTGTGGAGGCTTGAATCCATCTCATGCAGGGTGACTGTGTGCCACTAAAGGAAACTTACAGTGGCTTGGAAGCTGATGCACTGGGGCGTGGATTGAGTGGAGCATTGTTGCTTGTGACCTATGCATTGTCACTGCCATGAAAGAGAGGGGGTGACTGCTGCTGCGGAGGTGGGCCTGGCAGTGCTTATACGCCAGCCCCCTGGAGTATCCTCAAAAGGGATGGGACTGCTGAGGAAACTGCCTGGGAGCAGTTGAAAGGCCTAAGAAAGGGGCTATGGCTCTGTATTTCTTAATGTGTTTGAGAGCAGAATCAGCCTTTTCACCAAAAAGGTGTACCCATCAAACAGCATATCCCTTAGGGATATCTGCACCTCCCCAAAAAAGCCAGTGGATCTCATTTACGCATGGCGGCAGAGCACCACATTTGTTCCCACCACACACCCCAATCAATCAGTATTGCTCCGGCCAGCCCGGATTACATATTTGTCTGTATCCTGGCTGTTCTGAATGGTTGATCAATGCCAAGCTGGCACAGGAGAACCTCTTTTTTCCGTACGGCTCAATTAATTTTGACTCCCTAACTGGAAGGGGTCATAGGAAATGCATTAAGGTTAATCTGGCTGAAGGAAAATCGGACCATCGACCTCTCAGGAGCTGGGAGCGGAGTAAGGAAGTCAGGTCACCTGGTGCCCACCTATGGCCTCCTGTCTGTTTACTGGTAGGCATGAGCGTGTGGCAAGAGCAGGGTGTTGTCCAGTTACCCATAACAATGTCAGTCAGTGCTTCATTAAAGGGGAGTAAGGGCTCAGATGAAGCCAGCCAGCTGGCAAAAAGTCAATCAGTACATTGATTTTGACTTACACTCAGTGTAGCAGTAGGTCCAGGACCTCACCTGCACATCTAATCATGATAGCAAAAGATAAGCTTTCTTCCATCGGGTCCAAAGGGCAACACCAACCCTGCATCCGAAGAGATATCCAGATCACTGATATCTTGCAAGTCCATGTAAATGTCATAATCATCATCAAAGTGTTGGGGTTAATCATTAGAACTGGCATCGGTTAAGAAGGAGCTGGTGAAGATCTTGGAGCTGGAATGGACGTTTGCACTGGAGTCGCTGCGGAACCCTAGGCAGGTTCAAGGGCAACATACATTGCAGAGAATTGCTCCATCAGTGGTAAATTAACAGGAGGCCCCTGGGGTTCCTTTGGGCCCAAACGTAACCCAGAGTGAGGTGGAAGAGTGTCAAAAATACACAGCATGCCCTCCTTGAAGGCCTACCACCTGCTGCGGCAATGGCTCCGGAAAATCGTGGTACAACCGAACCAGTTGAGGAATCAGCCGCTTTATCAGGGATCGGGAGTGAGGTCATTTGGCATCTTGACAGCCCTCCACAATTCTCTATGGACCGAGAATGGTGGGATGAAGACAAGTCCAGCTTGCACTTATTGCGTTTCTTCTCTAACTTACTGGACGACCTTGACAGTGAAGAAGACTGGTCATGGGAGCAGCCTAAAGAGCGAAAATGAGTCTTCACCCTTGACTTGGAGAGAGAACAGGACTTATGTGAGGTTTGAGACTTAATTCAGTTTTTGGCAATGTACAGTTTAGCTTCATGGTCATAGATCAGCTTCGGGTGCAAGAGAACACATCCTTTGCAGGTCTTGGAGTTGTGCCCTCACCATAGGCAAACCTCATGAGGATCCATCAACATCTGTTACCAATAATCAAGACTAGGTTTAAACCGTGTAGTCTTCGGTGAGGAAATTGTTGCCAACCAACAAAATGGAGCAGCGCTGCGGATCCGTGCATGAAGGCACAGAAAGAAATGATCTGATGTAGATGTGCTGGGGTGGGGCTTATATGCAGCTCAGCTCTGTCACTACCGAGGTGGAACCAGACCAACGCAGAGCCCCATGGAGCCACCTAATGACAAACGGGAGAACTGCTATGAAAACCTCTGGATCCAGTCTGGACCTGCGGAATATTCTATAAGTGAGGAATCTGCAGCTACAAGTATAAATCAGAAATTTTATTTTATTTGTTTTCAAAGTACATCATATGTCCAAATGCCATATTGTACGGACTAGGCCAATATCTGGACTTTTCGTGTCTATTTTCTATACTTGCGTTTGTTTCAATGTAGAACATTGTAAATACAAATAAACAAGTAACTTATGACTTACTTGACGTTCAAGATCCTGGATTCTTTTAGCATCACCTGTTCGCTCTTTAAGACGTTTCTGTTGCTGTTCAGAACGATTACCAGCTTCCATTTTGAGTTTATGCACCTGTGGAGATATGAGTCAATTAAACAAAGATGCATTCAGCTGATGAGCTCCTTCCACATCTGCTGACTTGTAATTCTCTGGGTCTTAGCGTATCCAGTCCAATAAGCAATTTTATATAGGCATGCCAAATGAAAACGTCTAGAAAGCAAAAGGCCAAATGTCACGCAAAAGGTCAGGCCATTAAGATAAGACTGAATGAGTCAAGTTGCATGGTTTATGAAGAACTGTAAAACACAACACAAGTTAGATATATGAAAATACAACTTTATGGTCTTTTGCATTTTCAAGACTAATGGTGATCTTCCTAAGCAGTCGGAAACTCATTGAGCTGATTGTATGCATAAGTGTGTGAGTATATATATATAGATAGATAGATAGATAGATAGATAGATAGATAGATAGATAGATAGATAGATAGATATGTATATATACACACACACTCACAAAAAACCCAAAGGTTAAAGAAGTTATAGTTAGGAAAACTTTCTTTATGTTTGGTATAGAAACCCAACTTAAACTACACAAACATTAGAAATTCTACAGTTATAGTTACATCTTTAATTTATCTTTTAAGCACCAGTTTCAAAGTAATATACTCGCCGCACTACATAAACTATAATGCGCCACTGTACCATGCAGTAAGTTCAGGCTAATCATGTAATTTGAGATGTCATAAGTGTTGTTCTTAATGCAGTTATTTCACCTGCTCTAACCTCTGTAATATGCAAGGGCACAGGTTGTGCCTGGAGAAGGGGCGACTTATAGTTAATGTAGTGTGGTGAGTGAGGTGAGAAAACTGTGTAGGGAGGTGCGCGAGTTATCTGAATTTTAAGGTGGTGCGCAAGTATAAATGTGAGGTAAAAGAATGGCTGACATTACTTTGAATGTGGTGCTTAAATGATAAATTAAAGCTATAACTATACCTGTAGAATTTCGAATGTTTGTGTAGTTTAATTTGGGTTTCTATACTAAACAAAGAAAGTTTTCCTAACTATAAATTATCTTTAACTTTTGTTTTTTGGGTGAATTTCAAATTTTTTAATATAAGTAACAAATGTATAATATTGGTATAGTTTAGTGATGTGGAGCGGAGTGCTATTAAGTGGAGTGTGATATAATATAGTGGAGGATAGTGTTGATAAGTGTACTGTGGCACAAAATATTTTGGTATGCTGAAGTGGAATAAAAAGGACTTAGGTATACTGGAATGGCATACTTTGGACTGGTTTACAGCGTAGTGGTTAGAGTAGAGTTGCATACATTGGGGTGGCATACACTGAAGTCGGGTACAATGGTGAGGCCTATATTGCAGTGATAGAGTGTAATGGTGTACAGTGCAGTGGTATGTAGTATGATAGCATACAGTGGAGTGTGGTAAAGTGGAGTTATGTCCTATAAATATTGTAAAGTGTATTTGTGTAGACTGTAGTGGCATGCAATGGAGTGCTGTAGAATGGAGTGTTGTATAGTGTAGGGGCATATATTGGAATATTGCATACCAAAATAGCAAAGCATGAACAACTGACCATTTATGGTCACATGTTATTGCAAACCTATAAACAAATACATAACAAGTAGAATATATCTTAATCTACATAAGTTTTCTTGCCGAGCTCGATGGCACACAAAATAAAACTGTGTCCAACAAGCCAAACAAAAACCATCTTCCTTATGTACTCCTGTACAACAACATGGAAAAGCGGCCTAGCAGTGAGCTACACAAATTACTTTAAGGAGGACATGATAATTGACAGTAGGAAAAAAATTATCTTAATATTTATAACAACAATAATTGCCTTTCATTCACTTTGGGTTTCATATGTAGCACAATCCTATTAAAAAGAGCAAGAAAGCCCAAAAAATAAACTAGACTGCACATGCACATTTTCAGATCTAAAACATGAACAAATAAAAGACATTTATGTTCACAAGATTATGTAAAGCAATAAACAAATGCATAACAAATACAATAGATAAAAAGAAAGACGTCACATTAATTCTGATTGCCACTGTGTAGTTCTAGTTAGTATTCCCAAATATAGGACTTGCTTGGATATTAGCTCCCTAACAACTTTCTACCCGTTTGACAAATCACCACAAAACTTTCCGGGCCTATAGCATTTTCTACATTTTTAGATGATGTACATTTTTGGGGTGAATCGTTAAGGGCTGTAAATATAAAAGTGGTACCACAATGAGTTTTTTCGCCAATGCATTTTCCATAGACTATAGTATTTGACATAGCGGGAAAACAGCTGAACGGATTTACATGAAATTTGGCAGGATTATACATTTTTGTGCAGATATGATGCTTTTTTTGGGTCCTGCAGTTAAGTAGGGTAAGCATTTTTCAAATTAGAAGGTTTTTAAAGTTAGTGATATCTGTCACCATGGTACCTTCACCGAATTTCACAAAAATTTGTGAAACTTCTGTAGTACATGGCTGTAAACTTATTTACAAAAATATTAAAAACAAACACATTTCACTACCTATTACCATTTTAATAAAATGGTAATAGATAGGGACCTACTACTTACCTATATCTAAAGCCCTAACACTGAACACAGCCAAAGTTTAGTAAAAACAACAAGGCTGACTTTTCATTCTGTAAAAACAACCATTACTCAGTTATATACTGGCTTGTCGTATAATGCAAAGTTATCATGTTATACCATGGCCCAAAATATAACTAAGCCCTAGCTGTATTATTGGATTGAAGTACCCTTGTGTCATTCATGATGTTGCATGGGCAATGCAACGTTTAAGTCAGATTTACAAAGGAACGCAACCCACTATCCGTGGCCCTGCGTTGATTGGTAAATTTGGAGAAACTCAAGGTAATGCAATTCGCTGTCTGGAGTTACTATGTACACCATAATCTACATAGTTGCTAAATTTCACATACATCTGCATGCCACTCCACTGTAGCCACTCCATTATAGACCACTCTACTCTACACCACTCCATGCTATTACAGTGTACGCTACTTCAGTCTACGTCACTCCACTGTATGCTACTTCACTCGACGCTACTCTATTATATGCTATTCCACTCTACACCATTCTACTGCACGCAACCCCCCTCTACTGTATTCTACTCTACAACACTCCACTGTACGCTATTCCACTGTATGCCACTCCACTGTATGCTACTCCACGCTACGTGACTACAGTGTATGTCACTACACTCTAAGCGACTTTATTCTGAGCTATTCGATTAGACCCCATTCCAATGCACTCCACTGTATGCTATTACACTCTACCCTAAGCCATAGTACACCACGCCACTGTACACCACTCCACCGTACGCTACTCCACTATACACTATATGCCACCCCACTCCGCACTACGGCACTCCACTCTATGCTATTACACTGCACACATCTCCACTCTACACCACTGGACTATATGCTATTAAACTGTACAAAACTTCACTCTATGTCTCTTCAGTGTACATCACTCCACTGTATGCCACTCTGCTATACGCTACTCCAGTGTATGCTATTCCACTCTACACCATTCCAATGTATGCCACTCTGCTCTATGCTAGTCCACTGTATGCCACTCCACTCTATGCTACTCTGCTTTACACCACTCCAGTGTATGCCACTTCACTCTACCCCACTCCATTCTACGCTATTCCATTGGATGCCAGTCCACTGTACGCCAATCCACTACACACTAATACACTTTACGGCACTCCTGTATATGCTACTACACTATATGCTATTACGGTCTATGCCACTCCAGTCCACTTTACTCCACTCTACTCTAATCCACTTTATGCAACTCAACTATACGCTACTCCACTCTATGTCACTACAGCGTACTCTCCACCACCTATATAACTCCACTCTATAAAACTCGACTACACTGTAAGCCACTCTACTAGACTCTACTCCACTCTATCCCTGTACACTCCACTGCCCACATTTGCACTTGACTATTTTTTTATTTATTTTAGTTTTATATAGCGCTGGCTAGAGCCAGAGGTATCAGTGCGCTTTACATGAGGAACGGTGAGTTACAAGTTACATCTGTTACAAGAGCATAGATTAAACATAGGACAGAAAAGCAATGTTACGGTAGTTCGTAGGTGGGAGGGGGAGACATAAACAGGGAGACGGGGAGGAAGTGTGCCCAATGACCGGCTGGGTAGGTGACGGCAGAGGGGGTGAACCAGGGCCGATCTCCTCTATAGCTGTCGAGGCAGCTCCACCGTGCAACAGCCAAATTGCTCGGACTCCGCTGTCAGGATAGTGATCAGGGTTAATCTGAAAAAGGTCAAGTTCATATGGGGAGTAGGAGAGATGAGAGCCGCAGTCAGATCAGAACCCAGGTGTGGATGGGGGTTAATGTTTTGATGTTATAAAGGTGCAGTCCAACCGGGACTCAACGTCCGGTAGTGACAGCCGCCAGAGAACCGGAGAGGCTGCGGGCAGAACGGAGTTAAAAGGCGAAGGCACCATCTGCCTGTCCTTGCAGATGATACCGAGGTCACAAAAAGCCCCCAGAATAGAGCGCCATCACAAGGGGGTATCGGCTGGAGAGCCCCTACTGCTAGGTTTGGGAGTGCCCCTAAGCCTCAGGAGCCCTCCGCGGTGGTAATCAGGGCTGGCCCCAGCCGCCATCTTAAGGTCAGGAACTGCCCTGAGAGGACTTCACTCTATGTCTCTTCAGTGTACATCACTCCACTGTATGCCACTCTGCTATACGCTACTCCAGTGTATGCTATTCCACTCTACACCATTCCAATGTATGCCACTCTGCTCTATGCTAGTCCACTGTATGCCACTCCACTCTATGCTACTCTGCTTTACACCACTCCAGTGTATGCCACTTCACTCTACCCCACTCCATTCTACGCTATTCCATTGGATGCCAGTCCACTGTACGCCAATCCACTACACACTAATACACTTTACGGCACTCCTGTATATGCTACTACACTATATGCTATTACGGTCTATGCCACTCCAGTCCACTTTACTCCACTCTACTCTAATCCACTTCATGCAACTCAACTATACGCTACTCCACTCTATGTCACTACAGCGTACTCTCCACCACCTATATAACTCCACTCTATAAAACTCGACTACACTGTAAGCCACTCTACTAGACTCTACTCCACTCTATCCCTGTACACTCCACTGCCCACATTTGCACTTGACTATTTTTTTATTTATTTTAGTTTTATATAGCGCTGGCTAGAGCCAGAGGTATCAGTGCGCTTTACATGAGGAACGGTGAGTTACAAGTTACATCTGTTACAAGAGCATAGATTAAACATAGGACAGAAAAGCAATGTTACGGTAGTTCGTAGGTGGGAGGGGGAGACATAAACAGGGAGACGGGGAGGAAGTGTGCCCAATGACCGGCTGGGTAGGTGACGGCAGAGGGGGTGAACCAGGGCCGATCTCCTCTATAGCTGTCGAGGCAGCTCCACCGTGCAACAGCCAAATTGCTCGGACTCCGCTGTCAGGATAGTGATCAGGGTTAATCTGAAAAAGGTCAAGTTCATATGGGGAGTAGGAGAGATGAGAGCCGCAGTCAGATCAGAACCCAGGTGTGGATGGGGGTTAATGTTTTGATGTTATAAAGGTGCAGTCCAACCGGGACTCAACGTCCGGTAGTGACAGCCGCCAGAGAACCGGAGAGGCTGCGGGCAGAACGGAGTTAAAAGGCGAAGGCACCATCTGCCTGTCCTTGCAGATGATACCGAGGTCACAAAAAGCCCCCAGAATAGAGCGCCATCACAAGGGGGTATCGGCTGGAGAGCCCCTACTGCTAGGTTTGGGAGTGCCCCTAAGCCTCAGGAGCCCTCCGCGGTGGTAATCAGGGCTGGCCCCAGCCGCCATCTTAAGGTCAGGAACTGCCCTGAGAGGACTTCACTCTATGTCTCTTCAGTGTACATCACTCCACTGTATGCCACTCTGCTATACCCTACTCCAGTGTATGCTATTCCACTCTACACCATTCCAATGTATGCCACTCTGCTCTATGCTAGTCCACTGTATGCCACTCCACTCTATGCTACTCTGCTTTACACCACTCCAGTGTATGCCACTTCACTCTACCCCACTCCATTCTACGCTATTCCATTGGATGCCAGTCCACTGTACGCCAATCCACTACACACTAATACACTTTACGGCACTCCTGTATATGCTACTACACTATATGCTATTACGGTCTATGCCACTCCAGTCCACTTTACTCCACTCTACTCTAATCCACTTTATGCAACTCAACTATACGCTACTCCACTCTATGTCACTACAGCGTACTCTCCACCACCTATATAACTCCACTCTATAAAACTCGACTACACTGTAAGCCACTCTACTAGACTCTACTCCACTCTATCCCTGTACACTCCACTGCCCACATTTGCACTTGACTATTTTTTTATTTATTTTAGTTTTATATAGCGCTGGCTAGAGCCAGAGGTATCAGTGCGCTTTACATGAGGAACGGTGAGTTACAAGTTACATCTGTTACAAGAGCATAGATTAAACATAGGACAGAAAAGCAATGTTACGGTAGTTCGTAGGTGGGAGGGGGAGACATAAACAGGGAGACGGGGAGGAAGTGTGCCCAATGACCGGCTGGGTAGGTGACGGCAGAGGGGGTGAACCAGGGCCGATCTCCTCTATAGCTGTCGAGGCAGCTCCACCGTGCAACAGCCAAATTGCTCGGACTCCGCTGTCAGGATAGTGATCAGGGTTAATCTGAAAAAGGTCAAGTTCATATGGGGAGTAGGAGAGATGAGAGCCGCAGTCAGATCAGAACCCAGGTGTGGATGGGGGTTAATGTTTTGATGTTATAAAGGCGCAGTCCAACCGGGACTCAACGTCCGGTAGTGACAGCCGCCAGAGAACCGGAGAGGTTGCGGGCAGAACGGAGTTAAAAGGCGAAGGCACCATCTGCCTGTCCTTGCAGATGATACCGAGGTCACAAAAAGCCCCCAGAATAGAGCGCCATCACAAGGGGGTATCGGCTGGAGAGCCCCTACTGCTAGGTTTGGGAGTGCCCCTAAGCCTCAGGAGCCCTCCGCGGTGGTAATCAGGGCTGGCCCCAGCCGCCATCTTAAGGTCAGGAACTGCCCTGAGAGGACTTCACAGTGAGAAAATCGGCCTCAAACAAAGTCCCCTGGCCAGATCACTAAGTCAGGGGGCATTCCCTATACAGCCCCCCTTGTTCCGGAACAGAGGAGCTCCGGAGCCATGCTCACCTCCTGCTCCTGCTGGCAGCGCCGGGGCTGTATCAATCACTGCGGCGGTAGTCCTCCCGGGGGAATCATCATGTCCGAGAATCCTACAGGGGCCCAGAGGGAGACCATAAAACACCGTGCAATCACCCTGGAAGCGACACGAGTCCAGTTTAGATGTCCGGTTTCGATGTGTCAGTATCGATTTCACTCAGGGTGTAACAGACGCAGCCAGTACCGGAGCTACGGCAAGCGCAGTCAGGTGAAGATCGCCCCTGGAGTTCAGTGGGGATTGCACTGTCCGGAAGTTTAAAGGGCCATTTCAAGTTGCAGGGCGAATCCAGAGGGGATTGAAATGCTCTCGGCCCGGCTGATGTCGAGTTAATAATCTGCCAGGGCCGAAGTTTACAGGGGCCGATATCAGGTAAAAAACGTTGAATAAACACAGCGGTTTTCAGCTCCAACACAGCTGCTGGTATTCCGGTCGCTGAAAATTTGTTTTTTGATGGGTTTAGTTTTGAATAAATAGCCTTTTAGTGTTGCGGACACACACTCTATTGCACAACCCTTTACTCCACTCTGTGACAGTTTCCAACAATGTATGACACAGCACTCCACTCTACTGTATGACACTTCACTTCAGTTTATGTTTCCTTGACTCTATGCTACGCCAATCCAATTCAACGAATGCCACCCCACTCTATGCTAATCTGTGGTGACCCCAAAAGGAAGAAAATTGAGTTGGTAGTGGCGACCACTTACTACAAAACTGAGGTACATCCGGTAGGCAGGGTGGATGGAAAAAATGAAAGCAGGTGTCTGTGAGAGCGCGCATCATCATAAAATTCCCTTGTTGGAGGAGGTCAATGACCTCCTGGAGTATAGCATTCTGGAAATTTTCTGAGGTGATGTAACGGCTGAAGGCCTGAGATAGGGGATGAGTTGGAGGGACTCATCTTTCTTTCCATCTTTGTTGAGAAGGAGGAAGTATAATGAGTACACTGTGCTCTGATGTTGTAGGGGTACGGCCTCTATGTCTGCATTTTACAGAAGGGCACTTACCTCTTGTTTAAGAAGGAGGTGGTCAGAACTGAGTTTGCGAGTGCGTGGTGGAATGTGGGAAAGGTGGAATACAGTTTGAGGCAGTAACCGTGCCATATCATGCCTACCAACCATCCTTATGGGTTGATTTGTTGCCATTGAAGGAGGAAACGGCTAAGCCCCCCTCCAGCAGGTGATTTGTGATCAGAGGCGGGTGGATGTCACGTCACTATTTTGAAGGGGCAGGGCCCTTATGGGAGCCTGCCATTGCTGTACCCTGTTGATTGCTCCTGTAGGCCCCCCTACCATTTTCCCTGCTGGCTTGATGATGATAAGCCGGCTGTTGTATTTGATACAAATGGGCTTGGTCAGGTGAAGCATGTTTTGCCCCTCCTCTGGATTGCTGCCTGAGAAAGGAGCCTCTGAAAGCTGTGCCATGGAGACCACCGATTGATTCTGCTCTCTCTGTAGCCTTTATTTTCTCCAGCATCTCATTAACTTGAGGTTCCAAGAGGTGTTTGCTGTCAAACGGGAGGTTGATGAGATGCGGTTGAACCTCAGGTTTTAACCTGGAGATACATAGACAGGCATTGTAGAATAAAGCTGCTGTTTATCACTCTAGAGGCTGTATAGGCAGAAGCCAATGCACAGTGTATGCTGGCACTGAATTTCCTACCCCCTTTCCCAATACAGCTCTGGGAGGTGTTTGAGGAGATCCTCCATATCTTCCCATTGAACCCCTATCGTAATGTAAAAAGAGAGCAACCAAATTGGTTATTTGCCAGCGGGTAACTGCCCCTCCCATCACCCTCTTACTCTCCTTATCTGGAGGAGGAGCATGGACATAGGCAATCGTGTGGGCAGTGTGAACTACTAAGGACTCTGGTGGGGCCTGGCTCCTAACGGATATGGGGGAGGGTTTACATTTCATCTGTACCTAAGGCGTAACAGCACTGGTTTTACCAGGCTATTTACACATTTCTGGGGCAGATTTTAACATCCCCTTTCATATGGGGGGGGGGGCTGGGGGGGGGAGGAATTGGACTGATCGCTCATGATAGGTAGATGTATCATCCGGAGGGGAATTCCTGGCTCAATGGAGATCTGGATCAGGGTCCCCTGGTGCTAGTGGGTCTACATCATAATTCTCCAACAGAATTTCAGTAGGTCCCTGCACCATTGCTTGGTCATAGGGATCAAAGGGCATGTAGAGGTTACTCTGTGGAGATGTTGAATAAGGTGACCCCTTTGCAGAGTCTGGTAGAGGGAGGGATGGAGGGAGGGAGGGATGGATGGAGGGGTGGGAGGTGGAGGGGTTGGGATGTTAAGAGTGGGGCTAAGTGTGGGAGAGGAACAGAGCTGGTGGCCACATCCTTGTGTCTCTTTATCGGAGGCACCTAGAGGGAAGGCTTGGGAGTGATCTCTGCCTCAAATGCAAGTGTCCGCTTGCGAGGGAAAGGGTCCAATGGTAAATGAACCCTGGCGGAGATCTTTCCACTGAGTGGATCAATTAATAAGTGCTGTTGCACAGCTCAAATATTGGTGCCTCGACATCCTCTTCAGAGGGGGACCTTTCTTGACTTCCAAAATTAGTTCTTTAAACCCCATTGAATGTACAAGATAAAGCTTCATTAATGTATAGCACACCATGCCTTCACATTTAGGTTTGCACTATACAAATACTAATAAATATTTACAATACAAACATGGATTGTGGTTTTCGGCTAGATGCTATTAGCCCTTCACAGGATCCTTCCAAGTAAGAGGAAATAGCTTAATGGGTGATAATTAAAGAGAGTGTATGGATCTTAATCTGTTTTCTCTAGTAAGAACATAAACTGTCCTACATCAACAATGAAAGGATGTTGACGGGGGGGAGAAGGAATGGCTGATCTCAGGAATAAGGATGAGTGCTTTAGAGGTCAGGATTTCCCCAGTGAGGATTTTGTTGTCCTTCTCTGTGGGGGCTTTATCTGAGTTCGCAATGCTAATAAGGTCATCAAGAGTAAGGGGATGAATGAATGCCAGGTGGGAAAGTTTGGGGAAGCTATGTGGGAGTAGCCAAAGGGGTTGTTGGTGAGGTCTGTTATGTCTAATGAAATTGGTGCACTAATTTGTGCAAGCATTCTGTACTTTTCCGGAGCGACCCCTATGAAAAACCACTAGTAAGACCTAAAAGCATTGCAACTGTAAAGGCCAGGGGCTTTAAATGTAGGGTATTTTGGAAACAAGGCTTTAAACTGTACCCATTCTTTGAGCACTGGAGATGCTAATTTCTTTTCTGCCTTTGTACATTCTGGAAGAGTGTTGAGATCTTAGCAGGGACATAGCTCTAGAGAGAAACCCTATCTTGGAATGTCAACCCAAAGATGAAGAAATTAAGCAACCTGAATTGTCTTTACTCTGTCTTTCCCTTTCAAAAAAATATTTTTAATCACCAACCTTTGAGTTACAATGTCTTCTATCCACAAATCTGGAATGCAATTAGCTGTCAACCAAAAGATGACAGCTAACTGAAATCCAGATTTGTAGATAAAAGACTTTGTAACTCAAAGCTAATTGCAATCCAGATTTGTAGATAAAAGACTGTGTAACTCAAGTGTTGGTGATTAAAAATATTAAAAATGTAAATGCAAGACAGAGTAAAGATAATTCACGTTGCTTCTTTCCAGATGACTAAAAGTAAAACTACTACAACACAGTTCTCACTAAAACATATGCTAAACTGGCCACCATTCTAATTCCCACATTAGTTATTGACTTATCAAAAGTGAACTGTGAAAGCTGTTTCATACTATCCCAAAAGAGCCTAACAGAACAGGAAGTACATGGGTTTTTCTCGCCTGGATAGTATATCATTAAATGTTCCTGAAAGCACTGTTAACAGTAAACAACTGGACATAGGAGAGAGCCTAGCACAATCTCTACCTGTTGGTTCTATTCTGATGCATTTGGGTACACTTCAATCCTACATGCATGCTCACTCATATAGAATCTGCAGCACAGTATGTAGTTATCTAACATCAGAGTAGACTGGTTGACCATTGGGCTGGTCTAGCCTCCTTTTCATTTGGGGTTGGACAGAAGTGAGTTAGCTCAGGATTTAAGTTACTAAGACAGCCAGGTAAATGGATAACCTGGATGCCATACATTTTCCAAACAATCTTTCCACCATCCAAAGTAATACATCTTCTAAATGAGGGAATACTCGAGGGTCTCAACACGAATGTTAAGTATTATAAGAACCGATACAATACAATAGTTAAAATTAAATATATACAAAAAGCTGTTCAAAATCTTACCTCTATTTGAAGCATTTCTATTTCTTTACTGGCATCCCTGAGTCGACTAGCATCTTTGTCTAACAGCTCCTGATTTTCTGCAAACCACTGCAGTCTCTTATTCAGACGACTAATTTCTTGTTTGTATGATTCTTCCATAATCTTCATCTCGTATGATTTATCACCTAAAATTAAACATTTTGACTCTAAGTAAAGAGAGGTTAAAAAACACACAACCACTGACTGGCATTATAAAATCCTGTAAACTGCAAAATGATTTTGGCAAATTATTTATTAAAACAAATGAGTCCCATTGAAAAAAAGTTGTAACATTAGGAGACCAACCTGATTGAAATGCCCTGGAGAGTATGTACTTTTTTGCACCAAGAAAATGTAAAAAAGAAAAAAAAACATTGATGAATGTCAGCCCAATGATTCATCTGGACAGGACCATGTTCAACATCAGTTTATCCTGACAAATCATGGCATTTACCTGAAGTGTGGATTATCTGAGCCTTCGCAAGATCTCTCTCTTTCCTTATTTGACCAATATCCACTTCAAGACACTGCTTGTCTAGCTTGAGTTGCTTTACCTCCTCCAACAAATCAGCTTGCACCTTCTTGAATAGAAAAAGTAAAAAGACGCTCAGAAAATACATTTTTCAGAATACAACTAAAAATTAGTAATTATAAGGATTTCATAATAATACAAAAAAATCCTCGCAGACATGAGTCCTAAATTCTTTGAGGGGTGTCCCCCAATTAGGCCTTACCACAATAATCTGCAAGTTTGTAAAAGTGGAGGCAATGCACATAGTTAAACGAACTAAACGTGGTGTTGCATTCTGGAGTGACTTTCTAGAAATCACATCATGTCTTTGAAGTCTATGTCCTGCCTACTAAGATTGATTTTCTTCACAACAATTGTATTCACATCTTGTATACCCAATAGTCCACATTCCGACTATGATCATGAGACAAAACTTCCAGGCACTGGTGAGGAAGAAAGGACACTTTAGACCTCCTGTGAAACTGCACCCTTCATTAAAACTGATATTTATTGTAATAGGAAATATAACTTTCACTTCTCACCTCCTTGGACATGTTTACAATATGTTTCTTATGGAGTGTCCACAGAAGCTTGGCATGCTTCTTTGTATGGCAAACTAACAAGTTACTTACCTTCTGTAAAGCCTTTTTCTGGTAGATACTTATTTGACCACAGATTCCTCACTTTTTGAATATCCCCAGGTGAGAGACTGGAGTTCGAAAAAACCACAGGTTTCAGGGTCGTTATAGTTAGTTAGACATTTCACTCATACAAAACCAGAGAAATTTGTCCGTTATAGTTAGTTCAGCTAACTATAACTTGCACCCCCACAATGCACTGCTGATACATCAGTGATGTCATTTGAGATGTCATCAGTGATGTCTCTGACCATGTCATGAATGATGTAATATGTGACATCATCAGCAGTGGATTGCGGGCGCGCGAGATGTAGTTAGTATAACTAACTATATCGGAGGAATTTCAATGGTTTTGTTCATGTGAAATGTCCAGCTAACTATAACACCCCTAAAACCTATTGTTTTTTCAGTGAATCTCTAAGGTTTTTTAAATGCTAATTCCTAACTATATCAGGCCTGAAACCTATGGTTTTTTCAGTGAATTTCAAAGGCTTTTTAAATGCTAATTCCTAACTATATCAGGCCTGAAACCTATGGTTTTTTCAGTGAATTTCAAAGGTTTTTTAAATGCTAATTCCTAACTATATCAGGCCTGAAACCTATGGTTTTTTCAGTGAATTTCAAAGGTTTTGAAAATGACAATTTTTAATGTATTAATTGTTATACTGATTTTTTTGATACTGATTTACTACATTTTTTAAACTGTTTATTTTTAGATATTTTATTTTTCTAATTACATTACACATTACAATACAAAATATACTTTCTCAGAATGAATTACTTTAGTTTAAATACTTTGCAAATAGGCAATAGACTTTTAAGTACAGCAGTTACAGTTGTTGCAATGGCAAACACAAAGCAACATTGAGCTCAATGTGAATTTCTAGTCAAATGCAATTAGTTACTTTATGGATTACTCGTCTAACCACAGGACTGGATCCTAGATTCAGTCCTTGGACATCTCCTGTAAACAGTTGAGTAAAAGCGTTTTGGTTACAATAGTGATTTTTAAGGATTATTATTGTATTTTAAAAGTTGACACTTAGAAAATGTTTCACATAGAATCACCAATGTTATCCTATGGCAGAAAATTCATTTAGCAGGTAAGTAGTGTTATCGTTACTTTTTCTTACTCAGTGGGGGATCCTAGATCCAGCACAGGTGAATCTCCTGTAAACAGTTGAAAGAATGTGTTTAAGCCATACAGACGATTTTTTAGGAATATTTTTAGTTTATGAAAATAGACACTTAGAAACTTTTCTGCTTAAAAGCACACAATGGATTCCTATGGAAGGCATTACAAGTTACTGGCAAGTACCCTTAGAATTACTTTTCAGGGTCAGTGCTGGTCTAAAAGATGCAGCACTGGGTTCTCTCCTGATAACAGGTGAGTAAATCGGAAGTCGTAGTTCGGATGATTTTAGAGGAATATTTGTAAGTTTCAATAATGGACACTTAGAAACTTTTCTGCTGGAAACCACACAATGGATTCCTATGGAAGGAAATACAAGTTACTTGTAAGTACGCTTAGAATTACTTTTCAGGGTCAGTGCTGGTCTAAAAGATGCAGCACTGGGTTCTCTCCTGATAACAGGTGAGTAAATCGGAAGTCGTAGTTCGGCTGATTTTAGCGGAATATTTGTACAATGGTGAAGAACAAGTTACTTACCTTCGGTAACGTTTTTTCTGGTGGATACAGTATCTGCCTGTGGATTCCTCACCTTGTGAATATCCCCTGCGCCAGCATTCCACGGAACTTTTCTTCCCCAGCATTCCACGTCGACGTGGGCGACGTCATAATACACCAGCTCCGCTCGCGACTCCGATCGACGTCACCGGAGCCATAAGAAGCCCACGTCGGCGTGATGACGTCAGTTCCACCCATTTTTTCCCCGTGCCTTCGAGGCGAACAGGTGGACTAACGACAGACCCAAAGTATACACAGTATACAATACACCAACACATATGCATAGCATACAAAGGAAAAGAATGCTAAATAAACAAGCATTTCCTACAATTGCACAACAAAGCATAAAAACATATCAACAAGACCTATTTCATGGTATACAAAGGTGGACAACGGGGAGGCGGGTGGGTCAGTGAGGAATCCACAGGCAGATACTGTATCCACCAGAAAAAACGTTACCGAAGGTAAGTAACTTGTTCTTCTGATGGATACATCTGCCAGTGGATTCCTCACCTTGTGAATAGATTCCCACAGCAGTCCCCACTCCCGGAGGAGGGTGTCCACCTTCCTATACCAGAAAGTCCTGTAACACAGAGCGCGCAAAGTGGCCCTCCCTCCTCATCTCAGAGTCCAAGCAATAATACTTTGCGAAAGTATGGAGGGAGGCCCAAGTCGCGGCTTTACAAATATCTGCCACAGGAACACCCCGGGCCAAAGCAGATGTAGAGGCTTTAGCTCTAGTTGAATGCGCTCTAATACCATCAGGAGGAGTCTTACCAGCCAGGGCGTAGCAGATCTTGATGGTCAGAATTATCCATCTTGACAGCGTGCGCTTGTGCACCGCCTTCCCCTTAGAACGACCAATGTAGCCAATAAAGAGCTGGTCATCAAGGCGAAAGTCCTTGGTTCTATCCAGATAAAAACTAACAGCCCTCTTCGGGTCCAAACGATGGAGTCTTTCCTCCTCTTTGGAAGGGTGAGGAGGAGGGTAGAAAACAGGGAGAGTAATGGACTGCCCCAAATGAAACGGAGTGACTACCTTTGGCAGGAAAGCAGCCCTGGTCTTGAGAACCATCCTTTCAGCATGCAAGGTAAGGAAAGGAGGATTGGAACTAAGAGCTTGAAGCTCACTCACCCTCCTTGCCGAGGTTATGGCCACAAGGAAAACCACCTTAAATGATAACAGCCTCAAAGGACAAGTATGAAGAGGCTCAAAAGGGGACCCCATTAGAAAGGTTAAAACAAGATTAAGGTCCCACTGAGGCATTACAAATGGAGTGGGAGGAAACATGTTTGTAAGGCCCTTGATGAACCTCAGAACAACCGGAGATTTAAATAGAGAAGGTTGATCTGGGAGGCACAGAAAAGCCGATAAGGCCGAAAGGTAGCCCTTAATCGTGGCCACAGCACAGCCCTGCTGAGCCAAGGAAAGAGCAAACTGAAGCACATTGGACAGACGGGCCCTTAAAGGATCAATGGATCTCTCTCCACACCACTTTACAAACTTAGACCACCTGTAGGAGTAAATGGACTTGGTGGAGTGTCGCCTGGCCGATAAAATAACGTGCACCACATCAGGCGGGAGAGAGAAGGAACACAGGTTGCCCCGTTCAATCTCCAGGCATGAAGGTGTAAGCTCTGGAGGTGGGGGTGTAGAACCTGCCCCTCCGATTGCGAGAGGAGGTCTGCCCTCAGAGGGAGACGGAGCGGAGGGCACGAGGAGAGGTGGAGAAGATCTGTGTACCACACCCTTCTTGGCCAATCCGGGGCGATCAATATAACTTGGGCCCGGTCTTGGCGAATCTTCCTCAGAACCAGAGGAATCAAGGGTATGGGAGGAAACGCGTAAAGGAGTCGTGAGCCCCAACTCAACTGAAACGCGTCCCCCAGCGCTCCCTGCATTGGATACTGGAGACTGCAGAATGACGGGCAGTGCGCGTTCTCGAGAGTAGCAAACAGGTCCACCCGAGGAGTTCCCCATGTCCGAAAGACGTGACAAACTACCTCCGGATGGAGCCTCCACTCGTGGTCGGCGGAGAACTGCCGACTGAGACTGTCCGCACGCACGTTCAGCACCCCCGCCAGATGATTTGCCATCAGACAAATCTGATGGTCCTGAGCCCAGGACCATAGACGCAGGGCCTCTCTGCAAAGACAAAGAGACCCCACCCCTCCCTGCTTGTTGACATACCACATCGCGGTCGTGTTGTCTGTCAAGACTTGAACCGACTGACCGCGAAGGGAAGGGAGGAAGGCCTTGAGCGCCAAACGAATCGCCCGCAATTCCAGAAGGTTGATGTGAAGCAACCTTTCCTCTGGAGACCAAAGACCCTTGATCTCCAGATCCCCCAGATGCGCACCCCACCCTAAAGTGGATGCATCCGTTATCACCGTGGCCACCGATGGAGGCAGATGAAAGGGCTTTCCTTGGGACAGATTGCCCTCCACGCTCCTCCAAGACAGATCCGCTGCAGCTTCTCTGGAGATCCTGATCGACTCCCCGAGATCCCCGTTGTGCTGATACCACTGCTTGCGGAGGCACCACTGGAGCGCCCTCATGTGCCAGCGTGCGTGGTTGACCAACAGAATGCAGGAAGCGAACAGACCGAGCAGGCAAAGGACCTTCAGAACTGGAACAACCGCTCCATTGTGGAATAAAGGGACCATCTCCTGAATGTCGAGAATCCTTTGAGGTGGAGGAAATGCTCGACACAGAGTAGTGTCCAGTACCGCCCCTATGAACAGGTTGCGTTGAGAGGGAACTAGGTGAGATTTGGGCACATTGATCGAAAAACCCAAGTCGAATAACAGCTGAGATGTTATCTGCAGATGAAGCTGCACCATCTCTGGGGACTCTGCCTTCAGAAGCCAGTCGTCCAAGTAGGGGAAAACTGGAATCCCCGACCTCCTGAGATGAGCAGCCACCACTGCCATCAACTTTGTGAAGACTCGAGGTGCGGTAGTAAGACCAAACGGGAGGACCGCAAACTGGTAATGTTGCGACCCATCCGTAAAACGGAGATACTTCCTGTGCGACTTCAGGATTGGGACATGAAAGTACGCGTCCTGCAAGTCGAGCGACACCATCCAGTCTCCTTGCTGCAACGCTTGAAGAACCTGCGCAAGGGTCAGCATCTTGAATTTCTCCTGCTTCAAGTAAAAATTCAAGTTTCTGAGGTCCAGAATCGGACGCAATCTGCCGTCCTTCTTGGGAATCAGGAAATACCGGGAGTAGCAACCCTGACCCCTTTCCTGCTCTGGAACCACCTCTATCGCACCTTTCTGAAGCAAGGCTAGAACTTCTTTCTGCAGGAGAAGCAGATGGTCTTCCGAGCAATAACCTTGGCAAGGAGGGTAAGGGGGAGGAAACTCCCGAAAGGGAAGGGCGTACCCAGTCTCCACGAGGTTCAAAACCCAAAGGTCTGTTGTAACAGATTTCCAACCCCGTAGAAAGTAGGACACCCGACCCCCGACAGGCCTTACATGATCCAGGATGGGGGATCTAGGGCTGCTTCCCTGAGGCCTCATTGGGAGCAGAGGAGGAGGAAGAAGAGGGGTTGCGTCCAGAACCTCTCCGACCCCTTTGCCTCCCTCTATAGGACTTATAGAGGGGATTCTGCTGTTGCTGCTGCTGCTGGGGCTGCCGGTAAGAGCGAAAAGACGATCGCCCAAAGCCCCTAAATTTTCGAAAGGTCGAACCCCTTGCCGGTGCTTGCAGGCCCAAGGATTTTGCAGTCAATAGGCTGTCCTTAAAACGCTGAAGGGCAGAGTCCGCTTTCTCCCCAAACAGCTTCTGACCATCAAATGGAAGATCGACCAGCGTAGCTTGAACATCCGCTGAGAAACCAGAGTTACGGAGCCAAGCCTGCCTTCTTACAGCAACAGAAGACCCCATGATCCTTGCCACGGAGTCCGCAGTATCCAACCCTGACTGGATAACTTGCCTGGCAGCCGCCTGAGTGTCCGCTACAACCTCCATGAAGGATGACTTATCCCCTTCAGGCAACTTAGGAGCCAAGGACTTAATGGAATCCATTAGAGCGTGCACGTAACGCCCCAGCAGGCATGTAGCATTAGTCGATTTTAACGCCATGCTTCCTGTCGAAAAGGTCTTTTTGGCTGCCTGATCAGCCTTTTTAGACTCCCTGTCAGCTGGAGACTGAGGAAAGGCACCGGAAGCATGCTTGGAGCATGAAGCCTGCCCAACCAACCTGTCCGGGGACGGATGAGTGGATAAAAAGTCAGGATCCCCTGGTGCAACCTTGTACCTTCTTGCCACCTGTCTACACACTGCAGGAGATGAAAGGGGCTTCTTCCATACCTCTAATACCGGCTCCAATATGGCCTCATTGAAAGGCAACAAGGGCTCGGATGTCGAAGACGGAGAATGTAACACTTCTGTGAGCAGGTTGGATTTGTACTCCACAGAAGGCAGCTGTAAATCCAGAAGCTCTGCTGCTTTCTTTATCACTACGTGATAGGGAGCCAACTCTTGAGGTGGAGAAGACCTGGCAGATGCATGTTCCCACTCTGGGGTCGTATCCAGCCCACTGGCTTCCTCAATGCCCTCGAATTCGTCCGAAGAATCAACCTCACCTTCTTCCACCTCTCGATATCTTCTTTCCTCCAACACCCTCTGGGCTTCCCTCCTCGACCGGATTCGGGGAACCGACGTCGGCGACGTCGTACGCGGCGTCGGAGGAACCCGAGGAACCGGCGTCGACGGCGCCAGACACGGCACAGACGGAGTCAGCCTCGACGTCGATGGAGTCGGTTTCGGCGTCGATGGAGCCAGTCTCGGCGTCGAAGGAGGCTCCGAAGCCTGCCGAACCTTCCGAGGTCGAATCGGATCCCCAGACGGCGTCGGAAACTGCCAAGAAGGCGCCATCGGCATAAAGGGCATAAAGGGGGCCTGAGCATACTGCTGTGGCACCCCCATTGTAAAGGCCATCGGACCCACGGGACAAGCTGGTGCTCCGGATGGGTAGGCCGCCCTATTAAAAATGCCATACATAGCATTTAAGAAATTAGCCGAATCCGTACCTGGGGCCGGGAACTGAGGCAAAGGAACCTCTTGTGGGGCCTCCGGCACCGGCTCCGCAGTATCCTCCACTGGAGCCTCAGAATCTTCAGGTACTGGAACAGACTCTTCCTGCTCCTCATGCATAGAAGCATCCGACTCCACACGAACCGGAGTCGACATCTTAGACGGAGCCGAAGACCTCGTCGGAGACTGATTCGGAGTCTGCTTCCTCGAAGGAGAACCTTCCGGTTGTGGTAAATATTTAAATTACCTGTACTATTTTTTATGCGGTAAAGTCTAGTAAGAATAACTCAGTCAAAATAAGAGGCAGAATCCGTGGTATTAGAGGTTCTGAAAAGGACTTTATTCCTTACAAAGGAATTATGGTTCGAACCAGGCAATCATATTCCATCACCACGAAGGTTCAGGAAGGGATCAGCATACATTATTGACAAGTAACAATATATATATGAAAAGCATTGCATTAAGACAGATGCAGGAGGCGTAACAGCTGATAATACAGATAAGAATACACATACGTAATGAAAATAGGCGTAATAATAGGCGTATGCTAGAAACGTCATTGAAAATGATGTCACAAGTGGGTGGATCCATAAGAGAATCCTGCAGTGTCAGCAGAAATATTTGGCAGAGATGCGCGCGCAGCCGCATGACGTGTGATTGACGTGTAACTAGAGAGTGAAGGGGACTTGACATTTAGCCCTACATGTGGAGACAGAAGTCTGGGGTGTCAGGACAACCTAGTCCTAAATCATATCTAATATCTTGTGTTTAAGGAACTATATTATCTGGAAGGAAAGGTCTTCTCGGACAGATCCTATTCTATACTGACTGTTAGTGCGTGTTACAAGCGTCTATGTGTCTACATGAGATGCGAGGGGGCAGGAATCTTCCATGGTAACAGGGCCTATGAATTACTTGCATAAAGACAGCGAGGCCGGGCCCTTTGCTCGGTAGCTAGAAGGATGTTTACCTAAACTACTAGACAGGAATGCATCGGATGAGGAGCGGAGCAGATAACTTGAAGGCTGAATACAGTTTTTTGGCAGGCAACAGGCCGCGTCAGGCACCGTTAGCCGCGCAGGGAGTAGGACAGAGTTCATGGATACAGATGCAGGTCCAGGCTGGAGCATTCAGAGGCAGAAGCAGGAAAAGGCTCGATGGCAGAATTCAGGGCCTACCTTGCCAGAGCTGTAAAACGTAAAAAGTGTACCATATAAAGTCGGTGGCCAATCATACTTAGGAACGGAATATCTGGCCCATTCATGGCAGATATGAAAGAGTACATATTAACGTTGGACACAATTGTATTTGCGTCTTCATAGCTTGAAGTGGAGGGAACATACATGTACTTGTAGCATGTACATGGAGCCGTTGGGGTCTAAGATAGGGGACACAATTGACCATAAAAATTCATATTTCCTCATTCCCTCCTTGTCCCCTACGGACCCTCATGAAATATCCATCTTCATCAATCCATCAATCTGTTCATATAGCATCATTTGTTCTTCTTTCTTCTTCCGGGATCTTGAATGAAAATTTGAAGGCGGGATACACGATGTGGCACACAGACCACAAATCGCTGGCCCACATTGTAGACACAAGCAGCAACTGAATAGAATGAGAAAGCCAATACCTAGGAAGGATAGGATCCTCCATCCCCAGGCTGACAACATGCTCCAGAGCCAACCGGACCAAGTCCAGGTGCCTGGGTTCTGATGTATCTGGCTTACGATTTTATGAAGTCGAGTTATGGCTTTATATACTGACGGCGCGTTTTCTGGTATGAAAACACAGCAACTTGATCCGATGACCCTACAAGCTCCGCCCCTATCGGCCAGAATGACGTCAAGGACAAGACGATTTTGAAGAACAACAATCCGCATCGCAGACTGCTCCTCTGTTAAGTTGCCTAAGGCGGAAGTAGTTTCATTCACTACTGCTTCAAGGGTTCTAGTTAATCTACGTATCAGCTTACTATTAGTGACTGTACCTATGTAGGGAAAGAAACCTTTATTGAAATCTGTATATTGCTCCCATGCTGTTTCAGTGTAGTCGACAATCGGGAGATCTCTCTGTTGTCTATTGGGTACTAAATGGGTATTCCTATGATAATCAGGCGGGGCTAGGAAAACAGGTGGCAGAAGGAATGCAATGTAACAGGTACCATCCCAATCTAGGGGTAGGCGTATGTATGCGGTGTGACCACAGATGAAGTAGGAGTGACGAGAAGCTCTAAATGTAGACTTGCCTTTATCACTGAATTCTATTACAGTGGTACATTTACTATGGCCCATGTGTATTGAACCATTCTTTCTTACACATAATTCGCCTCTAACTGGAAATACTGACATAGCGGGCAAGATTGGTGTAGCTTCGGATTCAACATTCAGGATCATGAGGTTAAGTGTAAAGTTACCTAATCCATATACTTCATTTTCTAGATCAGTCCCTGTTCTTTTGGGAAGTCCCTCCTTGTTAGGGTAGCAGACTTTAAGTAAAACTAGGTTCAGGTTTCCCCATACCCAGTTGTCTTGATAAACTACTGAATTTGAATCTAGGGAATTAATCAAACTAAACCATGCTCCACAGGAGCCATTGTGTGTGAATGGATACGGAAAGAGGGGCAGAACTCCTTTGTATTTCTGATAGGGAGGGAGTCGGCCACATATCCAACAATTTGTAGCATTGCTGGTCTGATGGGAATGATGTAACATACTAATGAATGTGTTGTTGCGCAGCGCAAATCTATAGGACAACTCATGCGGGGGTAATTCGCTAAAAGAATGTTCGGCAGTAGTATTGGAAGCACGCTTGGAAATAGGGTAATACATGAGTAATAATATACTGGCAATGATAATCAGAAGACTTAGAAAAAACATAATTAACAATGTCACTATGCAGTGACTACGAAGTGATTTACAGTACGCATGTTTCTTGAGCTGTTTCTGTCTATTTCTCTCTCTATTTCGGTCTAGAGGATACATGTCAGAGACAAATTCAACCGATTCACCTTGGAGAGGACTTAAACAATCAAATTGTCTGACTTGCTAGACCTTAGTTTCAGTTTATAGTTTTCCTTTTCTGGCTTGTCAACCAGGGGGAGTTTTGAGTCAGTCTGTGAGGGAATGCAGGGCTGAAAATTCAAGTCGGATGATAGTCCATGAAACTTTTTGATATGGCTCGAGTGCAACCACCCTTTACGTCCCTCAATCTTCACAGCTGTCCTTGTGGTCAATAAGACGAGTTTAGGCGACTGCCAGCGAGGCTCCAGCGGGTTCCTTCTGTCGAAGTTCCTCACAAATACAATATCTCCCGGAACCACGTCATGGGGCTTCACCTCAGTGTTATCGGGAAAAGCTGCAGCTACCTGTGAACGACAAGATTGTAGTGCAGACATCAAGGAAGCCAGGTAATCTGTCAGCATATTACAATCAACATCAGTTATTTTACGAGGTATAGGCGTCCCCCACATATTTGGTGGTCTACCGAAGATCACCTCATACGGGGATAGCCCTGTTCGAGAGTGTGCTACCATTCTCATGTAAAAGAGCGCAACCGGTAAAGCTACTATCCAGTCGACACCTTTTTCTCTACATACTTTGGACAGTCTAATTTTCAGAGTTTGATTATGTCGCTCCACGAGACCTGCTGCCTCGGGATGTCGGACACAGTGGAATTTCCATTGATAGCCTAACAGAAGTGAAACATGTTCCATTAGCTCGGATGAGAATGGCTGGCCATTATCTGAGTACACGACACGGGGCAAACCATACCGTGGGAAGAATTCTCGAACTAACTGTTTGGCAGTAGTCGGGGCAGTGTAATCTGAGACGGGATACGCCTCTGTCCACCGGGAAAGAGCGCATACAACTACGAGGACATATTTGAATCCTCGACAACGTTCCATCTGGATATAATCCATCTGGAGGACTTCAAAAGGGTGATCGGGGGGGTTGAAATCCACCCTGGTCTACAGGTACGCCTTTTCCTGGATTGAACTGACAACAAATCATACAGGTACGTACTTTCTGTTTAGCTGCTGCTCGCAAGTGTTTATTGTACCAAATGTGTTGAATACTGTCTAGCATAGCTTTCTCTCCTAGGTGCGCTGGACTATGTATTGTGTTAATGATGACCTGAACCATTGAGTCGGGGAGAAACCATATAGATTTTCCCTTCGTCATCCATCCTTGATCCGTTTGGATCCCTCCTAATTCAGTCCATCTCTTTATTTCTTCTGGTGTAGCATGTGTCTGTATGTCAATTACATCAAGGGCGGGATCCTTAACTGTCATGCAGTGTGTTGGTGTCGGAACTATTGTTTTTGTCGTGTCAGTTGTATGAGTCTGATTCTGAGCAGTTTGTTTAGCTGTTCTGTCAGCTAGGTCGTTACCCTGAGAAATAATGTCAGTCACTTTTGTATGGGCTTTACACTTCATAATCGATATTGCAGTAGGCAGATGTATTGCATCTAACAGAGCTTGAATAAGGGGACCGTGCTGGATGTGGGCACCGTGAGAAGTTAAATAACCTCTCTCTCGCCAAAGCACGCCGAAGTCATGGACGACTCCGAATGCATAACGTGAATCTGTGTATATGTTGACTTTCTTATTTTTGGCTTGAATACAGGCTTGTGTCAGAGCGATGAGCTCTGCTGCTTGAGCTGACAAGGTATCGATACAATTTGTTTCAATAATTTCAGTGTCTGTTGTGACTGCATAAGCGGCCACTAACTCTCCTGTACTTGTTCTCATGCATGAACCATCTACATACAATGTCAGATCTGGATCTGATAATGGAATATCTGTCAAGTCTTGTCTGGGTTTCGTCGTAATAGTAATGACTTCCATACAATCATGTGCCAATGGGTCTGTTCCATTTAATGGCAAAAGTGTGGCGGGATTTAATGTACTACAAAAATAAGCACATGGCTTGTGTGATCCTGCTTGTTCCTGCGCGAGTACTGACAAAGCAGTACCTTCACGTTCTGTAACAAAAAGTGTAAAACGTTTGCTGTAACATGGCGTTGCTAAAACAGGTGCTTGGCATAAAGCTTTCTTTAAGCTTTCAAAAGCTTGCATATGTTCCTGAGTCCAAGGGAGGACAGTCGATGTCGCTGCCTCCTGTGTTGTCAACTGAATGAGTGGTTTCGCTAGAAATGCATATTGAGGGATCCACTGCCTACAGTACGAAGTGAGGCCTATGAATGCCCGTACCTCCTTTTGTGTCTTGGGTGGCGGCATGTTAACAATTAACTGGATACGGTCGGGTGTAAGCTGTCTTCCCCCCTTGGACAGCAAGTGCCCAAGGTACACAACTTGCTGGACACAGAATTGCAGCTTTGAAGGGGACACTTTGTGCCCCTTGTCGGCTAAGAAAAATAAAACCGTCAGTGATGCTTTTTCACATTCAGGTTCGCTTCGGGCGGTGATCAGCAGATCATCGACGTATTGAAGTAGGGCAGTGTTAGCTGGCATGTGGATACTGTCAAGTTCTCTTTTCAGTGCTTGGCTATAGATGCTGGGGCTTTCTGTGAATCCTTGAGGTGCGCGTGCGAATTTAAAACTTCGTCCATTTAAACTGAATCCGAACAAATATTGGCTTTCCAGATCGATTGGGACGCTAAAGAAAGCGTTTTTAAGATCAATTACAGTAAAGAACGTTGCTTCTGAATCTATAGCTGTTAGCAATGAAGAGATATCTGGGACCACGGGGTATTGTGGTACGATGCATTTATTTAATTCTCGCAGATCAATAACTAATCGATATACTGGTGGTGCTTGTGGATCAGTTCGTTTAAGAATCGGAATTATCGGGGAATTACATACATTGGAGTCGGTTTCTACAACCACTCCTTGTGCAATGAGCTCGTCAATGATTTGCAGTAAAGCCACTACAGCATCTGCCGGTAACTTGTATTGTCGCATTCGTGGTAGTACCACTCCTGTTTTGAGTGTGACTCGATATGGTGTGATGTGCATACAACCTACATCAGTGGGGCCTTGCGCCCATAAATGTGCAGGTAGATTCTGTAACCGGTGATCCATGTCTCTAGACACGTAGTGACCTTTAAAGTCACGCAAAAATAGTCGTACTCCTTCCGGAGAACAACATATTACAGCTCCTAGAGCCTTCAATGTTTTTATACCTAACAAGTTTTCTGGACATGATTTCGTAAGCAATAGATCTGTAGTCCGTGTTAACGGACCGACTGTGAATGCAAGCGGTTGCGATACTTCGTTAATAGTGGGCTTTCCTGAGAAACCAAGGGAAATATTTTGTGAGCCTGAGAGGGGTGCCCCTGGGACTTCGCTGTGACTGATAGTGGTTCTGCTTGCCCCTGTATCGAGTAGAAACTTTCTGTCTTTCCCTAATACTTGACTCTGTACGTAAGGACCTTCTTGATCTACGGGAACCTCAATAAGGGGTAGGCCAACTTCCCTCTCTAGGCTATTTCATGTGTAGCGCTGATACTCTGGATAGTCATTTTGTGCATACTGGTACATCTGTTGTGTCGTGTTTTGTGTTGCAGCAATAGGCTGTGGCTGTTGTTGTGGTTGCTGTTGTTGTTGTGGTGCGGTCTGTTGTGGATCTGGCATAGGTTGCGCATGCTGAGGGACTTGTTGTTGGATCTGATCCTGTCTAGGTGGACGTGGTCTCTCTTTCGTTATACCCGTAGAGATATTATGTTTTAGAACTGCGCAATCGTGTATATAATGACCTGGCTGTTTACAATAGTTGCATGTCCCTCTAACAGGACCTACTGAATCATTGGACTGTGTCGTACCCTTTTTATGACCGTCAGCTGGAACTGACTGAGCAACAAGCATTTTCATTTTCGTGTCTTTCATACGTCTTTGTTCATGTTCTTGTTCTTCTCTAATTCTATTGTGATGATATTGTAACATTTGTAACATCTGTGACGGTGTGTTACCTTGCCAAGTACTCTCGAATTTTAATACTCTACTCTTAACTTGGGGCAGGGAATTTTCAACTAATTTTGTCACAAACAGATGTGGATACGACTCACTACTTGCTTTTATGCCACTATTAATACCAAAACATTTTTCAAATCGGGAATAGAAATCACTAGTGTCTTCATCTTGTTTTTGTTTACAGGCTGAAATTGCACCCCAGTCTTCCTTTTTCGTAGTTAATAAACGTGGTAGTACCTGCACTAATAATCCTGGTAATGCTGTAGTCCTTTCCCCAAGCCCTGAACCTGCAGCTCGGGCCTTTTCTTCTTTTTCTAATGCTGTCCAATCTATCTTTTGGTCTCCCACCTCCCATTCCTTTTCTTTGAGTTTCTCGTAAATACAGGCGGGTAATAGGACTTTTAATATTTTCATAATGTCCGGGTAAGTATACTCTCCCATGAGTAACATGTCTTTTATCTCACGGTGGAAACCTGCTGGGTCTTTGTCATGGCTAGGTACTACTTTCTTCATTTCTAATAATTCAATTTTAGTTATGGGCGCGTACACAAACACGCGTTTAAAATTATTGTCTTCACCTCTTATTGGGTGAACTTCGCGTAAGGGATTCTGTCTGTCTATGTGGTACGTTTTTCTGTCCAACTTGGGGGGAACTGAAACATGTTCTGGGCATACGAAGACAATGTACTGGTGTCGATATTCTAGAATTTCTTTAATTAAATCAGTACCTGAACCTCTCCATTTATTCGTGAGTAATTCTATCAGTATATCAGGTAGGGGACCAGGATCGGAGTGTTGGCTTCTATACAATATAACGAGGTGTTGTATCATGTATATACCAGCTAAACGCTGTTCGTCTGGGGTAAGGTTAAAAAACGTGTGTGCTAACGCATCATCACTGTATTTTTCAGAACTGTCAGCCCATTGTACTGCTGACCTGGCTAATTCTTGTTCATCCATAGAATCGAGCATATGATACCCCCTTCGGTCTCGGAGTAATTTATCAGCAGCCTGGAATAAGTGTTCAGGGGACTTCGTATTTAGCATAGGGGCTTGAAAAGGTCTGTTACATTCTGGACGTATCAGACGTATCGGATCATTAAGGTATCTGGTATTACTACAAGGTCTTCCCCTACCTACATAAGCTATCGTTTCTAATTGTCCTGTGGGCATTTCTGATTCTTCCTCCTCCTCTCCCTCTGATTCAGTTTTGTCTGCCTCCAATCTGGCTTTATGTATTCGTTCTACTTCTTTGCGTATTTTTCGGCACATAGCTACTATACATGTCTGTTTATCATGTTTTCCCTCTGATATATTCTGACCCCATCTGGTAAGTACTTGCATTTCATCCTGATCTACCTCGGACCTATCTCTGTCTCTGATCAGGCAGTTTATAAAGAAACGTAACAGTAGTCTCTGTATATCCACTTTCTGGTATTCCATGGCTTCGTCGATACTTTCAGGGCCTTGCCCTGTTTGGACACAGCGGTATATATTGTCTAAAAGTTTAATCATTCCTGGTAGTGTCGTTAAATACATTGAAGCTCGTCGTATACGTAGTGATGATAGCAGCATTCTGTCATTTTTACCGGGCACTGGATCATATCTACAATCTACAAGATGTTCTTTAAACATGTCGGACGTTGCTATTTGGGGTGTACGTTGGTTTGCTAAATCTCTAAGAGACGATTTACTTCGTGATGGTGGCGTGGCAAAAATTGCTGTCGCACCTCCTGTCGCACCTTCTGAGGTGCTAGGCACGAAAGGATTTGTGGGATGTAAGGTAGAAACTGTGGATGCAGGAAAAGCGGTGGAAACAGATGAACCTGTTGGATTATGCGGAGGAGTTTGTTGTTGCGGAGGTGGGGGCAGATGATCTCGGTGTTGAGCACCATCGACAGGTGGCGTGTGTGGTGGATCATTAACATATTCGGGAGCTACATCGTCTAAATAGGAGGAAAGGAAAATATCTTTTGCGGTCTTGGGATGTACTTTAGTCGGGAGTAATGGGGGTGGCAAATCTTTCGGTATTTCCGGGGTGGCCTTGGGTAAACCCTCGGCCAGAAGAGGATACATATCATTCATAAAAGTGTTTCGTTGTCTGTCTACTTGTTCTGATTTTACTCGAATACCTTCCTCAACTAATACGTTTTCTCGGGCTTTATTTGAGTTCTCCCTACTTTTCTCTTCCTGTCTGAGCGCTTTCTCTGTGCGCCTATGCGACTCTTTGCGCCATAGTTCAATGGCATCTTTCTGTGACTGTCTGGCTTTCTTTTTCCATAATTCTTCTTCTACTCTCATGATGCAATCTGCATCCCATGTCCCAGCTGCGGGCCACCTCTGACTTTCTGCTAGATCCTTGGTGTAGTCCACCCATAAGTCAAGATATAATACGGCATCTAGGCCATGTTTATGATACATGAAATACCCTGGAGTGTCCCTAGGTGGAATGGGAACAGCTTCTTCGAGTACTCCTTTTCTAGTTTTGATCTGTCTTAATTTTGAAAAGAACGGCATCTTTAAACCTTGCTACTTGATTCTTACTCGAACTGGACTTGAACACAATTAATACGATAAACACAATAATGAACACTCATTCATACCACAATTTTTAAACACAGTAAAACATTTAACATTTAACATTTAATATTTGACGAACAATGATAATTAGAAGAAAACTAGTTACTGACATAATACTAATACTAGATAATACTGAATTATATACATGAACATACTAGATATACTGCTAAACAGTACAGATACACTGCTAAAACAGTGCAGACCGGATTTGTGTACCCAAACCCGTCAGGACCGGCACAAATTAATGTGCACGTCTAAATGCCTCCCCGGCAACGGTACTCACCGGGTAGCGCGGAACGGAAGGCCTCGGAACTGGACCGGACTGGACTCGACTGGACTCGGAGCTTCGGAACCTGGTGGGCCTCTGTATACCTCGGATCTTGCTCTCTCAGCTAGGCTCTGGTCGGGATACTTCGCACTTCTCACCGCCTCGTCTGGGTGTTGATCGCAGCCTCAGTCACCCCCGCTTGGCCGGAGGGAGATACAGGAAATCCTGCGGGTACGCGTTTTTGTCCGTTCAGCTGTGGCAGGGGACCGGGCCTGCAACGCACCTCCGGCGCGTGAGATGAGAAAGTGTCCCTGTTCGGGCGCCAATTTATGTGGTAAATATTTAAATTACCTGTACTATTTTTTATGCGGTAAAGTCTAGTAAGAATAACTCAGTCAAAATAAGAGGCAGAATCCGTGGTATTAGAGGTTCTGAAAAGGACTTTATTCCTTACAAAGGAATTATGGTTCGAACCAGGCAATCATATTCCATCACCACGAAGGTTCAGGAAGGGATCAGCATACATTATTGACAAGTAACAATATATATATGAAAAGCATTGCATTAAGACAGATGCAGGAGGCGTAACAGCTGATAATACAGATAAGAATACACATACGTAATGAAAATAGGCGTAATAATAGGCGTATGCTAGAAACGTCATTGAAAATGATGTCACAAGTGGGTGGATCCATAAGAGAATCCTGCAGTGTCAGCAGAAATATTTGGCAGAGATGCGCGCGCAGCCGCATGACGTGTGATTGACGTGTAACTAGAGAGTGAAGGGGACTTGACATTTAGCCCTACATGTGGAGACAGAAGTCTGGGGTGTCAGGACAACCTAGTCCTAAATCATATCTAATATCTTGTGTTTAAGGAACTATATTATCTGGAAGGAAAGGTCTTCTCGGACAGATCCTATTCTATACTGACTGTTAGTGCGTGTTACAAGCGTCTATGTGTCTACATGAGATGCGAGGGGGCAGGAATCTTCCATGGTAACAGGGCCTATGAATTACTTGCATAAAGACAGCGAGGCCGGGCCCTTTGCTCGGTAGCTAGAAGGATGTTTACCTAAACTACTAGACAGGAATGCATCGGATGAGGAGCGGAGCAGATAACTTGAAGGCTGAATACAGTTTTTTGGCAGGCAACAGGCCGCGTCAGGCACCGTTAGCCGCGCAGGGAGTAGGACAGAGTTCATGGATACAGATGCAGGTCCAGGCTGGTGCATTCAGAGGCAGAAGCAGGAAAAGGCTCGATGGCAGAATTCAGGGCCTACCTTGCCAGAGCTGTAAAACGTAAAAAGTGTACCATATAAAGTCGGTGGCCAATCATACTTAGGAACGGAATATCTGGCCCATTCATGGCAGATATGAAAGAGTACATATTAACGTTGGACACAATTGTATTTGCGTCTTCATAGCTTGAAGTGGAGGGAACATACATGTACTTGTAGCATGTACATGGAGCCGTTGGGGTCTAAGATAGGGGACACAATTGACCATAAAAATTCATATTTCCTCACGGTGACCTCGTAGGTGAAGGAGAAGGAGACAAACCTTTGCTCCGACGTCGATGAGACGAAGCCGACCTCGACCTCGACTTCTTGGACTTCGAGGATCGACGTCTAGAATGTTTACTTTTTTTATGGTGTTTCTTCGACATCGACGACCTCGAAGTCGATGACTCTCTCTTCGATCTCTCCTTTTTTCTCCCTCTTTTTTCCTCACCAATCTTCTTCATGAAGAGCTTGGTCTTCCTTTCCTTGAGTGCCTTCGGGTTCATGCTTTTACAGCATCCGCACTCCTCCATATCATGTTCCGAGGAGAGGCACCATAAACAATTCTGGTGAGGATCCGTTATCGACATCAGGCCTCCACACTCCCTACAGGGCTTAAAGCCCGACTTCCTAGTCGAAGACATAGCCGAATAAACAGAGATACACTACCAAACTACAAAGTAGCTCTGGAGAAAAACCGTTGCGCGTCGAAGGCGCGGAAAAAAGGGAACTGACGTCATCACGCCGACGTGGGCTTCTTATGGCTCCGGTGACGTCGATCGGAGTCGCGAGCGGAGCCGGTGTATTATGACGTCGCCCACGTCGACGTGGAATGCTGGGGAAGAAAAGTTCAGTGGAATGCTGGCGCAGGGGATATTCACAAGGTGAGGAATCCACTGGCAGATGTATCCATCAGAAGGAAGGGGGCGGGGCCTGAGGTGACGTGTGCAAACACGCCCTGTGGCGCGTTTTAAGTTGGGGAATTAATTCCTCTTCAATCCAGAGGTTCCCTGGGGGCCAACTAGCCCACCAGGTACCTCCAGTATGCGCCAGGGAGCTGCGTTGCAGAGAGGTGTTCAGAGGCCACGTCCCTTTTTACAACACTCTGCAACGCATCTCCGTGGCGCTTACTGGAGGTGCCTGGTGGGCTAGTTGGCCCCTAGGGGACCTCTGGATTGAAGAGGAATTAATTCCTCAACTTAAAACGCGCTACAGGGCGTGTTTGCACACATATTACCTCAGGCCCGCCCCCTACCTTCACCACTGTGCAAACGCGCCCCGTGGCGTGTTTTAAGTTGGGGGATTAAGTCCCCTTGAATCCTGAGGTCCCCTGGCAGCCAACTAGCCCACCAGTTACCTCCAGTATGCGCCAGGGAGCTGCGTTGCAGAGAGGTGTTTAGAGGCCACGCCCCTTTTTACAACACTCTGCAACGCACCTCCGTGGCGCTTAGTGGAGGTACCTGGTGGGATAGTTGGCCCCTAGGGGACCTATGGATTGAAGAGGGATGAATTCCCCAACTTAAAACTCGCCACAGGGCGTGTTTGCACAGTATCACCTCAGGCCCTGCCCCCTACCTTCACCACTGTGCAAACGCGCCCTGTGGCGCGTTTTAAGTTGGGGGATTAAGTCCCCTTGAATCCTGAGGTCCCCTGGCGGCCAACTAGTCCACCAGGTACCTCCAGTAAGCGCCACGGAGCTGCGTTGCAGTGAGGTGTAAAAAGGGGCTTGGCCTCATAACACCTCTCTGCAACGCAGTCCCCTGGCACATACTGGAGGTTCCTGGTGGGCTAGATGGCCCCCAGGGACTCCCAGTATTCAAGGGGAATTAGTTCCCCCTCTGCAAATGCGCCAGGGGGCGTGTTTGCAGAGTGGTGTAAGGAGGGGGCGTGGCCCGATCCTGTCTTTTTTCCCCCTACTTTTTGTTTTAGAAGGGGGGCTGTGTAGCCCCCCTTCTTTTCCTATTTTTTTGGCCCTGGGGACCCCATTCCCCAGGGCCTGCCCCCAATTTTTATTCATAAAAAAAATAAAAAAAATCGTGAAGCGGGCCACGTGGCCCCCCTCCCGAGGCCATAATTTGCCCCGGTGACCCCATTCCCCGGGGCATGGCCCTTTTTTTTTTAATTTTGACGTTTTTTATGGAGGGGGGCTGTAGCCCCCCTCCTCTGGCCACTTTAAAGCCCGGGGGACCCCATCCCCCGGGGCCGGCCATTGTTTAAAAAAAAAAAATAATTTTAATGGTGGAAGGGGGCCGCATGGCCCCCCTCCCAGGCCACTTATGGCCCCGGGGCCCCATCCCCCGGGGCCTGGCCTCCGTTGGGAGCCATGGGGCGTCCCCAATCCCCCCACGGTCCCAGCCGGCTCCCCGCATCCTGCAGGAACAGGCATTGCTTTTCCACATGGGGAGCAGCTAACATGCTGCTCCCCATGTGGGAAAGCAATCAGCTTTGCTTCATTGAAGCGAGAGCAGGTTTCCCTGCTCTCGCTTCAATGAAGCAAAGCAGTTTAAAATGGCAGGGCAGGAGCCGCGAGGCTCCCGCCCTGTCATTGCAAAATACAGTGTCCCGGGGGTGGGCACCCCGGGACACTGCAGGAGCCGGCCCTGGGGGGGTGGCGGTCCCCAAGGCCTATACAAGGCTCCACGAGGGGGGCCACGTGGCCCCCCTCCCACATTGGCAAGTTGCCCTGGGGGTGGCAGTCCCCGGGGCAGGAGGGGCCTGAGAGCCCCCCACCCCAAATTATTTCAAGCCCCGGGAGGTGGCAGTCCCTGGGGCTGGGGGGGGGGATTGCGAGCCCCCCACCCATTTTCAATAAGCCCCGGGGGGTGGCAGTCCGTGAGCCCCCCGCATATACTATCTTCGAGCCCTGGGGGTGACGGTCCACGAGGCAGTGTGGGGGGGATTGGGACCCCCCCACACTTTTTTTATTAAGCCCCCTGGGATTTGGCAAATTACCATATTCAGCGTGGGAGACCGCGCTGAATTTTTTTTGTATTGGGAGGATATGCGCATCCAGCGTGCATCCTCCCGTTTAAAAAAAAAAAAGTTTTTGTGGCCTTCGGGGTCCTTGTGGGACCCCCTGAGCAGGCCTAGGGGGTCAGGGTGTTTCTACCCTGCCCCCTTGTCGCGTTTTGCGCCTTTTTTGGGGGGTTTTCTTGTGCCTCGGTTCTACCGAGGCACAAGATGGCTGCCAACACTTCCTGATTCAGAGTGTTGGCAGCCAATTAGCATACAGCTCGTGCTCGGGAGGGTGCGCGGATCCTCCGAGGCCATAGATATATATGTACTTTTAACTTTAATTTTCTCAGGAACTACTGAACGGATTTAAACAATTTAAGCAAAAGCACAAGTCTGAACTGAGGACCACCTGTTTGACAAATTTGGTGTAATTCCGTTCAGCAGTTCGGGCTGTAGCTGCGGCTAAAGGTCCTATGGGAAAATGCATGGGGAAAACGGGTTTTGGGACCCCCCTTTTTTCTCGGCCCTGGACCGCCAGTAGGTAATAAATAAATAAATATATATATATATATATATATATATATATATATATATATATATATATATACATACGAAGGTGTATTGAAGAATGAGTGGGTGTATAAGTGTCTGAATGGATGATTTAGTAGGTGCGTGACTGTCTGTATAAGTGAGTGATTAAAAGTGTTTTACTAATTGCATGGGTTAGTGACTAAACTGTGAAAATGTTTGTATCAGTCTGTCAGTTGGTGTTTAAGCGGTTGCATGGATTGGTGAGTAGCCAAATGAGTGTCTATATGGGTTATTGATTGGTTGTCTGAGTATCTGTATGGGTGCCTGAGTGTCTGTGAGCGAGGGTGGGGGGGTGTGACTCTCTGCATAGATGTGTGAGTGGGTGATTTACTGGGTGTATGGCTTCAAGAGTGCATCTGTGATGGAATGTATGGGTGGGTGAGTGTGTGTATGGGTGCATTGGTGAATGAATGGATGTCTCAGTGGTACATGTGTGAATAACTACATATGTAAAAGACAATATATGTGAGTGTTGGAGTATATAAATGACTATATGTAAGAGTGAGTGCTTGTGAGAGTGGCTGTATGGATGAGTGTGTGCTTGTATTAGTAATTGTATAAGAGTGTAAGTATGTGTTAGTATATGTATGAATAAGTGAGGTGGTGTGTGTGTAACTGTATAGGTGAGTAAATGGGAGTGTGATTGATTCTATGCATGACTGACTAGGTGTGTGAGTAACTCTATGGATGAGTGACAGTGTGTGAGTTTCTGTATAGGTGTGTGAGGGCATATGATAGTGCCGTATTGATGAGTGACTGCATGTATGAGTGACTGTATGGGTGAATGAGTGGATGTGTGTATAGACCTAGGAATCAGTGAGTGGGCATGTAGTAACTGGTATTGATGTCTATGGTTTCGAAAATGGTAGTCTGCATTTTAGGGCGTGTGTATCAAAGGTTATATTAAGGTATGAGGAGGTGCATCAGATTATCACGTGGGTGATGTCATCAGTGATGTCATTTGAGATGTCATCAGTGATGTCACTGACCATGTCATGAATGATATAATATGTGACGTAATCAGCAGTGCATTGCGGGGGCGCGAGTTATAGTTAGCTGAACTAACTATAATGGCTGAATTTCTCTGGTTTTGTACGAGTCCCTGAAACCTGTGTTTTTTTCAGTGAATTTAGAAGGTTTTTTAAGTGCTAATTTCTAACTATTCCTGCAGAGGTAAGACATGTGCAGAAAGAGGAAGAAAAGTGCAGAAAGAAGCAAGAGAAATGCAGAAAGAGGCAACAGAAGTCCAGAAAGACAAAGAACGTTTGAGAAAGAGGCAAGAGATATGCACAAAGAACCAACAGAGGTGCAGAAAGAGGCCTTGTTGCAAAGTCATCCTGTGCATCCAACTTTTTGCCCACTGGTACTAGTGGTAACTGACTCTGACTAACCAGGCCTGAGCCAGTGCTATGCTGAAAGACACTTAGAATACAGTGAAAAGACCTACATACACTAGGGTACACTATGGGATGGGGTACCCCTGTGATTTGCATGAACTCCCCTTAATGCCCTAGTACATAATAGGGCATGGGGATTAAAACAAACTAAGTCAGAGGTGCAGAAAGTGCAAAGAGAAGTGCAGAAAGAACCAACAGAGGTGCTGAAAGAGGCAAGAGAGGTAAGAATAAACCACCAGAGGTGCGAAAATAGGCAAGAGGGGTGCAGAAAAAAGGTAGGAGGGGTGCACAAAGAGACAAAAGAGGTACAGAAAGAGGCAGCAGGAGTGCAGAAAGAAGTAACAGATGCTGAAAGAAGCAAGAGAGGTACAGAAAGAAGCAAGAGCAGTGCAGAATAAATCAACAGAGGTGCGAAAAGAGGCAAGAGGGGTGCAGAAAAAAGGTAGGAGGGGTGCACAAAGAGACAAGAGAGGTACAGAAAGAGGCAGCAGGAGTGCAGAAAGAAGTAACAGATGCTGAAAGAGGCACGAAGGGTGCAGAAAGAGGCAAGAGAAGTACTGAAAAAAGCAACAGAGGTGCCGAAAAAGGCAAGACAGGTGCAGAAAGAAGCAAGTGAAGTGCAAAAAGAGGCAACAGAGGTGCAGAAAGAAGCAAGAGAGGTGCAGAAACAAGCAAGCGAAGTGTAGAAAGAGGCAAGAGAATTGCTGAAAGAAGCAACAGAGGTGTAGAAAAAAAGTATGGGAAGTGCAGAAAGAACCAACAGAGGTGCAAAAAGATGCAAGAGTGGTACAGAAAGAGGAGAGAGAAGTGCAGAAAGAAGCAAAAGAGGTGTACAAAGAGGAAAGAGGGGTGCAGAAAGAGACAAGAAACGTGGTTAAAGAACCAAGAGATGCGCAGAATGATGCCAGAGAGGTGCCGAAAGAGGCAAGAGATGTGCAAAAAAAGGAAGAAGGGTGCAGAAAGAAGCAACAGAGGTGTCTAGAGAGGCATGAGGGGTATGGAAAGAGGCAAGAGAATTGCAGAAAGAAGCAACAAAGGTGCCGAAAGAGGCAAGAGAGGTGCAAAAACAGGCAAGAAAGGTACAGCAAGAGGGAACAGGGGTGTAGAAAGAGGTAAGTGGGATACAGAAATTAGCACGAGAGGTGAACAAAGAAGCAAGAGCAGTGAAGAAAGAAGCAAGAAAAGTGCAGAAAGAAGGAAGAGAGGTGGAGAAATAGGGAAGAAGGGGGCAGAAAGAGGCATGAGGGATATAGAAATTTGCAAAAAAGGTGCAAAAAGAAGCAAGAGAGGTTCAGAAATAGGTAGGAAATGTGCAAAAAGAGGCAAGAGGGGTACAGAAAGAGGCAGGATGGGTGCAGAAAGACGGAAGAGAAGTGCAGAAAGAAGCAACAGAGGTACAGGAAGAGGCAAGAGAGGTGCAGAAAGAGGAAGGAGAGGTGTAGAAGGAGGCTAGAGAGTTGCACAAAGATGGACGATGGGTGTAGAAAGAAGCAAGAAAAGTGCAGAAAGAGGCATGGGAGATGCAGAAACAGGCAAGAGAGGTAGAGAAAGAGGGAAGTCGAGTGCAGAAAGAAACGACAGGGGTACAGAAAGAAGCAAGACAGATGCAGAAAAAAACATGGAAAGTACAGAATGAAGCAACAGGAGTGCAGAAAGAGGCAAGAGAAGTGCAGAAACATGCAAGAGAAGTGGAGAATGAGGCAAAAGAAATGCAGAAACAGGTAAGAGATGCGCACAAAAAGGCAGGAGAAGTACAGAAAGAGGCACAAGAAATGCAGAAAGGGGCAAGAGAAGTGCAGGAAGAGGCAAGTGAGGTACAGCAAGAGAGGTGCAGAAAGAAGGAAGAGAAGTGCAGAAAGAGGATATAGAAGTAAAGAAAGAGCCAAGAGAAGTGCAGAAAGAGGCACATGAAGTGCAGAAAGAGGCACATGAAGTGCAGAAAGAGGCACATGAAGTGCAGAAAGAGGCACATGAAGTGCAGAAAGAAGCAAGAGAAGTACAGAAAGAGGAAATAGAAGTAAAGAAAGAGCCAAGAGAAGTGCAGAAAGAAGCAGGAGAACTGCAGACAAATGCAAGAAAGGTGCCGAAAGAGTCAAGAGGGGTGCACAGAGGCAAGAGAGGTGTAGAAAGAGGCAAGAGAGGTGTAGAAAGAGGCAAGAGAAGTGTAGAAAGAGGCAAGAGAAGCGTAGAAAGAAGCAAGAGAAGTGCAGAAAGAAGCAACAGAGGTGTCTAAAGAGGCAAGAGGGGTACAGAAAGAGGCAAGAGGCGTACAGAAAGAGGCAAGAGGGGTACAGAAAGAGGCAAGAGCAGTGCAGAAAGAGGGAAGAGAAGTACAAAAAGAGGGAAGAGAAGTGCAGAAAGAAGCAAGAGAAGTGCAGAAAGAAGAAAGAGAAGTGCAGAAAGAGGCAAGAGAAGTGCAGAAAGGGGCAAGAGTGGTACAGAAAGAAGCAAGAGAAGTTCGAAAAGAGGCAAGAGATGTGCAGAAAGAAGGAAGAGAAGTGCAGAAAGAGGCAAGAGAAGTGCAGAAAGAAGAGAGTGAGGTGCAGAAAAGAAAAAGAGAAGTGCAGAAAAAGGCAAGAGAGGGGCAGAAAGAAGAAAGTGAAGTGTGATAGAGGCAAGAGAACTGCAGAAAGTGGCAAGTGAGGTGCAGAAAGAGGCAAAAGAGTTACATGAAGAGGAAAGAGAAGTGCAGAAAGAGGCAAGAGAAGCGCAGAAAGAGGCAAAAGAAGTGCAGAGAGAGGCAAGTAAGGTGCAGAAAGAGGCAAGAGAGGTAGAGAAAGACACGTAAGGTGCAGAAAGAAGCAAGAGGTGCAGAAAGAGGCAAGAGAGGTGCAGGCAGAGGCAAGAGAAGTGCAAAAAGAGGCAAAAGAAGCACAGAAAGAAGAGAGTGAGGTGCAGAAAAGAGACAGAGAAATGCAGAAAGAAGCAAGAGAGGTGCAGAAAGAAGCCAGAGAGGAGCAGAAAGAAGAGAGTGAGGTGCAGATAGAGGCAAGAGAGGTGCAAAAAGAGGCAAGAGGGGTGCAAAAAGAGGCAAGAGGGGTGCAGAAATAGGTAGGAAAGGTGCAGAAACAGGCAAGAGGGGTACAGAAAGAGGCAGGAGGGGTGCAGAAAGAAGAGAGTGAGGTGCTGATAGAGGCAAGAGAACTGCAGAAAGAGGCAAGTGAGGTGCAGAAAGAGGCAAGAGAAGTGGAGAAAGAGGCAAAAGAAGTTCAGAAACAGGCAAGAGATGCGCACAAAAAGGCAAGAGAAGCGCCGAAAGAAGGAACAGAAGTGCAGAAAGAGTCAAGAGAAGTGCAGAAAGAAGCAAGTGAAGTGTAGACAGACGCAAGAGAAGTGCAGAAAGAGGCAAGAGAAGTGCAGAGAGAAGTAAGAGAAGTACAGAAAGAGGCAAGTGAGGTACAAAAGAGGCAAGTGAGATGAAGAAAGAGGCAAGAGAGGTGCACATAGAGGCAAGAGAAGTGCAGAAAGCGGCATGTTAGGTGCAGAAAGAGGCATGAGAGGTACAGAAAGAGGGAAGTAAGGTGCAGACAGAGGCAAGAGAAGAGCAGAAAGAGGCAAGCAAGGCGCAGAAAGAAGCAAGGGTGATTTGCACACCATTAGTACCAATTTAACACCCACATTTAGCAATAAGTTCAGTTGACCATTCCAGCTTTACAAAGGACCTTCCACCATGCTGTAACACTTGTCGCTGCATTTTGGTAACGTTTGAGCTCTTTGAGCTAGAAACACGATTTTTTTATTCATGTCTGCAGATTATATTGCAGATGATGGATTATGCGGCAAATGTGAAAAATTGATAATTATGCGAAAATCAGTGCAGCCAAACAGTCACATAATTCCAGCGGCCTTGCTCATACCTCTGACTAGGTTCGGAAGTGCTCCTCAGTGGTTCCTTCTTTTTTTGTCTCATTGAGTTTATAGTTTAACTTCTATAGAGACGAGGAAGACTAAACCTGAGGTTACTACTCCACAACACAGACTACCATACCTTATAATTACTCACTTTAACACATAATCCCACTCTACATAATTCCTATACACTAAATATCACATACTTTCTATCCACATAATTTCACTGCACAACATACCACATAATTCCACTACACACAATGTACATTCACTCCACTCCCAAAAACATTAGTAAAAATTATTTACATTTACAATGCCAATAACTCTAACTCTTGCAAATGCGAAACCTATTGCATTGCAAATGCTTCTTTAACTACTAATTGCGTTTAAAGAGTGAGGGAGAAAGGGGGCTTGGCTTCCAACCAGCACTCAGGAATTCAGCTGCGAAGGGCTTACAAGAGGTACGAGGAGGGCTGCTTGGCCCCTAAAGTCCCTCAGGAGTAAAGTGGACTTCATACCCCAACCTATAGTGTGCCAGGAGGCGCATTTGCAGAGTGCTGGGAAAAGGGAGTGTGGCCTGAGAAGACCTCTTAGCAATACCACTGTGTGGGACTTACTGGAGGTAATAGGATGGGTAGTTGGCCCCCAAGGACAACCTTAGGGGCCAACTACCCCTCCTATTACCTCCATTAAGTCCTATAGAGCAGCAATGTTAAGTTCTCAAAGCATGCCACACCCCCTTTGCCCACCAGTCTGCAAACGCGCTCCCTGGCGCGCTCTTAGATGGGAATTGATGTCCTCTTTGCTGCTGGGGGATAGTTAGGGGCTCACTAGCCTACCTGACACCTCCAGTAACAGGGACCTCAGGGAGGTCGGAGTAGCTCAGATTCTATGAGTTCAAATAGTGAAGGGAGTGGCAATGATTATAGACCGAAAAAATGGGGTAGGGCGAGAGGAAGAGGTCAATATCAAGGCTCGAATTTCAATTACAACCCTATGTACCAGAATTATCCAGGACAGGGGTTTGGGTGGCCACAAATGCAGCAACCTTACCCCCAAATGCAAGGCCCTAATAACATCCAGCACTTCCCACAATCATCTGCTCCTCCTTTTTTAGGCAGAGGAAGGGGCCGGGGAAGGGGCAAACAGAGGGGTACTCTGGGGGTGCAGTGGGAGGACCTCAATCAAAGAGTGACTCGGAGTATGGCACGGGATCCCGTCCCGGGGACGAGCAAGGAGGGGACCTAGTGATGAATCTTACTAACTACCCACTTACGGAAGCCTAGTCAAAAGGGACTGGGTTTTGTTCCGACTAATACAATGGACGGTTTTAAGGTACGACAAGAGCTCTCAGACTTCTTTAGATAAGTAAGACTTAAGGTTTTCTTCAATGATCAGGAGGACAGAGACAGGAGTAAGGGAGATACTGATTTCCGCCCAAAATCGACTTTTACCCCCATGAATTCGGTCATACCACAAGAAGTCATAACTTTTGAGAAAGCAGTGGTACACGACATTGAGGCACTGGGAAAAAATCAGAAGAAACCCTTTAAAAATATGACAAGAGAAGAAAGGGAAGCCCTAGAAGAATTGAAGCATAATCAAGATCTGGTCATAAAGCCCGCTGATAAGGGAGGTGCGATTGTTGTCCTCACTAGAGACGTGTATGATCAAGAATGTCAAAGATTTTTGAATGATGAAAGGAATTATAAAATCCTTCCTATTGATCCAAAGCCAGAATTTAGTAGGGTTATTGGAATGGTGGTAGAGGAAGGTCTTGTTAATGATTGGATCACGGAACATGAAGCTAATTTTTTACTTAAGAAAGACCCTATCACACCGGCATTTTATATTTTACCTAAAGTGCATAAAGCTGCTAGACCCCTGCCAGGAAGACCAATAGTGGCTGCTATTGGCTCTATATTTGAGCCAGTGGCTCAATTTTGTGATTTCTTTCTGAAACCATTGGTTCAGAGTAGAGGACGTATTTAAAAGATACTACTGAGGTCCTCAATCTCCTTACGAATATGGATTTTGATCCGGAGGAGGAATATTTGGAGGGGTTAGACATAAAATCCCTGTACACCAATATTCCCCAATTGGAAACTTTGAGGGTGATTGAGGAACTTTTATTTGAACAAGATTGGCATTATCAGACCCCCAGACCATTTATTTTACATCTAGCCGAATTGGCACTCACAAAAAACGTTTTTGAATACAAAGGAACTTTTTATTTACAGACCCATGGAACATCTATGGGGAGTGCATTCGCGCCGAGTCTGGCGGGGTTGTATGTTTGCTTCTTTGAGGAGAGATATATTTTCAATACAGATAATCCTTGGACACAGAACATCCATGTCTGGAAACGGTTTATAGATGATGTCCTCCTAATTTGGAGGGGCGATGAAGCATCTATAAAGGGGTATCTGGAATGGTTGAACACACAGAATCCGTTTCTCCATTTCACTATGACTACTACTAGGGAAGATCTTCCATTTTTGGACTTAGTCATTTATCCTTTTGAAGGAAAATTGTCTACCAGAGTTCATCACAAAGCTACGGACAAAAATGGGTTACTCCACTTAGGGATAACCTTCCGGTTGGACAGTTTCTGCGACTTCGCAGGAATTGTTCTGAAATTGGTAAATTCAGGGAGGAGGCCTGTGGTCTGACTGAAAAACTTAGAGAGAGAGGGTACCCTAGCAAAGTGGTGGGTAGGGCGCAAAAAAGAGCTTTCAATTGCCCGAGAGAGGTACTCTTGGAAAAATCAGAAAGATCAGTCAAAAAGAACACGATATATGTCACCACATTCAATACATCGTCTACGGCGATTAAACGCATTATTTTAAAACATTGGCGTATATTGAATTCGAGTGGCTTAAGACTTGAGAAACCCTTATTTTCCTTCAGACGAGGGCAGAACATAAAAGATCAATTGGTTCATTCCCGGACTTACAACAACGCTCGAGGGGCTCCTCAAGCGAGTGATACTCTTGCACCAGAGAATGGCCACACACTTTGTGGAGCATGTGATGTGTGTAAACCAACGAAAAACACGAAAGAAGTGGAGGTTGGTTTACATCACCCTTGGCAACAGAGAGTACACACGAATTGTAATTCCTCCAAGGTTATTTACATCATTAAATGCCCGTGCAATTTAATCTACGTGGGGATGACGTGTAGAAAAGTGAAAGTAAGGATTATGGAACACAGGAGCAACATCCGCTGTGCTAGAACAAATACACGTCTCACGACACACTATGTGGAAAGTAGACACACAGTGGAAGAGATATATTGGACGGTGTTGGATAAATCAGTTTTTCCACCCTCTATGAGGGAGGTAGCACACGCACTCTTTATACGTGAACAGAAATGGGTATACCGCATTGGAAGTCATATTACAGGGCTGAATGATGATATACACTGGTTAGCTCTGGGCAAAAAGTAATAATTCAGGATTTGTATCTAATCCCCCCGTATGAGCTGGAATACACGAGGTGAATGGATGAGCACACGGCTGTCAGAGTGAAGATGGGCCCCTTTGTGCTACTGGGTTGTTTGGCTTCACATCATGAGGGACAGGTCCTTGGGTGCGTCTATTATACTCCGAATTTAGCACCTATCATTTTTAGTGTCGGGATGCTGGAGACACTGTGAGACCGGCCTCGTGGCGTGGGCCCTCCCGACCAGCAAGCCACCCTGCAACTGCACCGATCCTCGATATCACAGACTTCCGGCCACCATGGCCCAACAACACACATGCCCGGCCGAGGGAGAGAGAAACCCCCCAAGCCAGACCGAGAGGCGCCGACCCTATCACACCTCTGGTCTCTTCCCCGAGGAAGGTTTCGATCGGCCACCAGGCCCCCGGTGAGCGGCCGCCTCGCCTGCTGGGTGTCTGGAGTCCCTCCCGGACCCACCTGAACAGATCAAAGGGCCGAGCGACAGGAAGCCCCGACACACCGCCCCCAGGCACCAAGACCCCTCTCGGCGAGGACTCCGGACTTCAAAGAGGAGGGGAAGTATAACAAGGGGTGCGGAAGGGACGGGAGGCAGAGAAGACCTGCACTGACGAGAGCCTGCTGACCTGGTCGCGGCTCGATCGCCCCCCGAACCGAAGAACGCTACCCGAACTCTGAACCATCTGAGCCCTGCTGACGCTGTCGCGGCTCCCCGAACTCTGAACCATCTGAGCCCTGCTGACGCTGTCGCGGCTCCCCGAACTCTGAACCATCTGAGCCCTGCTGACGCTGTCGCGGCTCCCCGAACTCTGAACCATCTGAGCCCTGCTGACGCTGTCGTGGCTCCCCGAACTCTGAACCATCTGAGCCCTGCTGACGCTGTCGCGGCTCCCCGAACTCTGAACCATCTGAGCCCTGCTGACGCTGTTGCGGCTCCCCGAACTCTGAACCATCTGAGCCCTGCTGACACTGTCGTGGCTCCCCGAACTCTGAACCATCTGAGCCCTGCTGACGCTGTCGCGGCTCCCCGAACTCCGAACCACCTGTGCCTGCTGAGTGACTCGCGGCACTCTCCTCCAACGGAATCGGCAGAGATTGCCGAGAGAAGCAACATCCCCCAGCTCGAGCATTGAGAGCTGTGCGCAGGATACTCCGCAGAGACACTGACTCAAAGACTGTCCCGCTACCCCCATACCCCCATCACGAGATCGCCGCCGCTTGTGGCACTAATTCCATACCTGCATTCCGGATCATAAAGATCCCTTACAACGAACGATAAAGTATACTGTCTTACGAAGAACTACTGTGTGGTGTCCCTCTGTCAGAGAGTGCAAGCGCAGCGTGTGCGATCCTAGGTACGAGACCCTTCCAGGAAGGGCCTCCCCGCTCTTGCTCGGCCTAACTCTGGGAGAGGTGGGTCCCCGGGTGGTCAGGAACGCATTCCGAAGCCTCCCCGGTGAACGCCTTCCAACAGACACTAACATTAGGATTTTTTGTTGAGGTAGCAAAGTTATAATGGACATTAGAAAGTATTTTTAAATATTCTTTAAGCACTTCATATGACTTTGCCATGATATGGAATCGCTGTGTATTTGCAAATGATACACATTAGATGGACTAGCTTGATATGGGCTTGTGTAGGCTCCTTGACAGGGGTTAGAACGATTGCGCTGCTTACGTGGGTTAGCGCGCTAGTGTTTCTCAGGACCACATCACGCAGCGCGCTCATGTAGGCAGCACGTGATCGGAAGTAGAAGATGTAAGGAGCGGAGTAGAGACGCTCTTTGCTTCTACGCGGCACTAAGAGAGACTGATTCCATGGGCAGCGAACCACTCTTGACGAAGTAAGGTGCAGGGGGGTACCAGTATGGGGTGTGGGCAACCAATACGCTGACGCTAGACAACCCACGGAGTTTGTATGTAGGAGGGTTGAATACCTATTGGGGCTGATTCACCGTTCATGGGGTGTGATGGTTTATATACCGATGTTTGAGGTCCTTACACAATGTGGTAGATGTTGGGAATACGACTGTGTGATTTTGAGTCCTTGAATCAAAATGATTGACAATCGGGCATAACACTGCGATCTTTGAACATATAGTACATAGTACCTTGCATAACACTGCGATCTTTGAACATATAGTATATAGTACCTTGTTATATATAAATTCATTCGAGAGGACACGGATATAACAACAAAGATAGATATTGTATCGACTGGCCGGTGTGTCGTTGCTCCAATTGAGCTGGAAATATATGTTTGATGGGATGATCAGCATGAGTATTATTTTTCAACATTTGTCCCAACCGTGTGTGACTACAGGGGTCGCCCTCTTCTCCACTGCCTGTTTTAGCGTCTGATTTAATAAACTCGGTAAGAGGATATTTGGAACGGACTGAAGTAGATGAGATAAACAGCACATGGGATGATAGAAATCATATATTTGAATGGGTGATAGGATTTTTCTGGAATATCTATGGCCTGGTTGACAGTGGAGGTTTGCACGTTTTCCTTGCACGCTTTTATCCGTTTTGCACAACATGCAATTGCCATCTGGTGTGGGGTTCACATGAATTATGTGAGACACATCAGGATGAGAGCCATTGGTGCTCTGTTCCGCTGTGGGTGTAGCGACACCCTTGAGTTTTTGGAACATTGAAGTCGCACCTACTGGGTTGTTTGTGGACGTATGTCTTCTGGGGAGAGCACACTGTTTACATTTGTGGATCTATGTGATGTTGGTAAAGTTTGACAGTGGGTTGTATTTTATTTCTTCTTTCTTTCTCTTCTTAGGATAAGAGCATAGGGATCCTTGTAGTCCTGATGAAGGCCGGATCAAGATGCTATAACCGGCTGAAACATGTCGACCTCTATGCAGACGGGGGGGGGGGGGGGGGGTGGTGAGTACATTATTAACTCACACCACCATCATCCGTATATCTTTTTTAGTTCTGACTAGGGAATCTATGAATAAAACTATTATACAGATATCTCTTAGTTAGTTTTAATATTATAAGTTTCTGCACTTTCTTAGGATCCTTTCTTTTTCCTGTGTGTCTTTATCATTGTTGTATTGTTTACCCCTCCCTATTGCTCCGTCTCTAACGTTGGTTTGCGCAGAGACGTTAGTAGCAGCCCTATGATGAAGCATGCCACAAATTGTTGTGGGTGAGGGCAGTTTTTACAAGTGTAGTGTGCTCCCCCGGTTTATAATGTTCAACAAACAGAGACGACAGTTAACTTACCCTACCTCTTTGATGTGTTGTGATATGATACGTGAGGAGGACGAGGTAGGGTGTATCCTTCTCCCCCTCTTTTGTTAGATTGTGTGGTGCACCTCCAGTAAGCCCCAGATAGTGGGATTGCTGAGAGTGGACCCAGGCCACGCCCCCTTTCTCCACCACTCAGCAAACGCGCCTCCTGGTACGCTCTTGGTTGGGGGATGAAGTCCCCTTGCTTCCTGAGGGTCCCTGGGGGCCAACTATGGACCCCTAACTAGGAATCAAAGGATGGCTGCCAACACTTCCTGGTTTGGAGTGCTGACAGCCAATCACATCTCACGATGAGATGTGTGGTTAGGCTCCGCCCAGATATCGATATTTTTATTTTTGAATTTCTTAGAAACTACTGAACGGATTTACACCATTTTAAACAAGCACGCTTTCCAGACCAAGACCTACCGTTTTGCCAAATTTGGTGTCATTCCGTTCAGCAGTTCGGGCTGTAACCCATTTCAAAATTCCTATGGAAATTAACATGGGGAAACACGTTTTGGGACCCCCCTTTTCTCTTGGCCCCCGCTTGACGAATCACCCCGAAACTTTCAAGACAGGAGCTGACAGGTCCGCCCCATTCGTTTTGAAAATTTCGCGATATATATATATATATATATCATGCTCCAAGGTTACCCACCGGGTGAAAAGCACTCTAACAGCTTGAAGTCAAAGACCTTTATTCGGTTCGAACAACACCCGACATGCCGGATCCATTCAATGTTCGTCCATCATGAATACACCTGACGCGTTTCGAAGTCAGAAACTTCTTTCTCAAAGGGTATGATGGTTACAGCAGTGCATGGTCTGACACCGCCAAGGCTGTTACATAGTCCGTAGTTGTCACGCCCTTAGATAGTTTGCTCCGTGCGGGAACAAGCGTGAGGCATTCTGGGTCTTGTAGTGGCAGCAGGGTCAGGTGTATTCATGATGGACGAGCATTGAATGGATTCGGCATGTCGGGTGTTGTTCGAACCGAATAAAGGTCTTTGACTTCAAGCTGTTGTTAAGAGTGCTTTTCACCCGGTGGGTAACCTTGGAACATGATATATATATATATATATATATATATATATATATATATATATCAGGCTGACATTTCCCTTGTACAAAACCAGTGAAATTCAGCCATTATAGTTAGCTGAACTAACTATATCTCGCGCCCCGGCAATGCACTGCTAATTACGTCACATATTACATCATTTATGACATGGTCAGTGACATCACTGATGACATCTCAAATGAAATCACTGATGACATCAGTGCTGTCGCTTGTTCAAAGCGAGCACACTGTTTGCTATGGGATGGTGGGAACAGTGCTCCTGCCATGCCATAGCAAACTGCAATGTCCCGGGGGTGGGCACCCCGGGACGTTGCTGGAGCCGGGCCTGGGGGATGGCGGTCCCCAGTGCCATTTACGGTTTCAGGAGGGGGGCCGCAATCCCCTCTCCCATTTTTAAGTAGCCCCGGGGAGGTGGTAGTACCCGTGGTTGCGCTGGGAGCAGAATCCCCCCCACGCATTAATTTTCTTAAATATAGCCCTGGGGAGGTGGCGGTCCCCGGGGGGTGCCTCGTAGCCCCCCCGCATTGGAAAAACATAGGAGGTGGCGGTCCTAGGGGTTGTGTGGGGGGATTAATTTATTTTCCTAAATATAGCACGAGGGAAGTGGCGGTCCCCGGGGCTGTGGGGGACCTCGTAACCCCCTACGCATTGGATGTGCGGGTCCCTTGGGTTGCAGGGGCCGCGTGGCCAACCACATTTGACAAATATAGCTCAGGGAGGTGGCAGTCTCCAGGGCTGCGGACAGCCTCTTAGCCCCCTCCACATTAGCCCCGGGGAGGTGGCAGTCCCCGGAGCTGCGTGGGGTGGGCAGATGCCCCACATACAATCATTTTCTTAAATATAGCCCCAGGGACCGCCACCCGTGGCAGTGGGGGGCCTCATAGCCCCACGCATTGGATGTATAAGCCCCGGAGAAGTGGCGGTCTCCGGAGCTGTAGGGGCACCCGCAAGCCCCTGCATCATTGTTTTTGCTTGCTCCCGGGACCTGGCCCACCGAGAGGCTTAAAAAACAAAGCGCGGGAGCAATTACTTCATTTAAAAAAAAAATGTCAATGCTTTTTTGGGGGTCAGGGTGTTTCTACCCTGACCCCTTTTCTTGATTTTTTAACCTTTTTTCTTGTGACTGTTCAACCGAGTCACAAGACGGCTGCCAACACTTCCTGATTTGAAGGGTTGGCAGCCAATCAGATTGCAGGCACGAGATCAGGAGGGTATGCAGATCCTCCGCGTCCCCACTTGGATAGATGACAAATATTTACATTGCTAAGTAACTACTGAACGGATTAACAGCATTTAACAAAAAGAGTGCTTTCTGAACCAAGAGCTACATTTTTGCCAAATTTGGTGTAATTCTGTTCAGCAGTTCGGGCTGTAGCCGTGTCTAAAGTTTCCTATGGAAAATAACTGAGAAAATGTGTTTTGGGACCGTCCCCTTTTTCTCGCCCCCCGCCTAAGGAATCACCCAGAAACTTACAACACAGCAGCTGACATGACCGCCCGTTAGCTTTGAAAATTTCGCGAAGATTCGTCAAACGACACCAAAGATATTGACAAATCAAAGAACGCTTTTGCTATGGAAACTAGGTCCTAACTATAACTACCTACTACTGGCAACCGCCAGTAGGAGATATATATATATATATATATATATTACCTACTGGCGGTCGCCAGTAGGTAGTTATAGTTAGGACCACGTTTCCATAGGAAAACCTCAACATTCTATTTTGAATACCTTTGGCGCCGGTCGACGAATCCTCGCGAATTTCTCAAAATAGGTGGGGCGCTACGCTCCGCTCCTACCCTGAAAGTCTCGGGGGGATCCGTCAAGCGGGGGCTGAGATAAAAGGGGGGTCCCAAAACGCGTTTTTCCCATGCATTTTTCCATAGGACCTTTAGAACGAGATACAGCCCGAACGGCTGAACAGAATTACTCAAAATTTGGCAGAGAGGTAGTCCCTAGGTCAAGGAAGTGCCTTTTGTAGGTTTGGTGTAAATCTGTTCAGTAGATTCTGAGAAAATAGCCTTTAAATCAATATATATATCTGAGCCCGCTTACGGTACGCTTACCGTACGCTTACGGTAAGCGTACGGTGGCGTGCGCGAGCGCGATTCTGATTGGCTCTTAGATCTTAGTAAACATTCGAATCGGTCGAAACCAGGAAGCGGCGGCCGCCATTTTGTGTATTTCACTCTGAAAAAAAAGAGTGAAAACAAGGAAAGGGGGCAATGAGGAGAGTTACAGACCCCCTAACATTTGTAAGGGGGTCAAAGAAGGACAGAAAAGTACAAAAAAACCATTTATTGATTTTAAAAAAAATCACGGGGTACGCGTACGGTAAGCTTACGGTAAGCGTACGGTAAAAAAAATAAAAATAAATAAATGAAAAGCAGATTTAAGAGTTTAGATATTAGGGGGCTCTAAAAAGAGCCGTTGTGTTTATGAAGTGATTTTTAAGTGGTACCTACAAGTAAGTACCGATGCAGAGTCTAAGGTTCAAGAGGAAGACTCTGTTCCCTTCATCATTGAAGTGCACACCATCTCCTCTATAAATGTCTTGCATGTCATAACGCAAGTTGTTGTGGTAAATGGCACCCATACCATAGTCACGGAGGAAAGCAGAAACAGATTTGTTGACGTGCTTTCTTGCTTTGTCAATCTGTGGACAGAAATGATTGGACCAGTTCCATTTTTGCCTTTGGCATATGTTGGAAAACACAAAGGCAGTTTTAGGGAAAAGTGAAAACAGTTGTGCAAAGGTGTCCTTCATAAGCATTTCCAGACCTACCCCAGTCAAAGTGCCTAGGTCATTGCCACCACAGTGCACTATTATGAGGTCAGGGTGTTGGATGTGCATGAAGGATTTCACCAATGGCATCAATTGGTGCCACTTTAACCCTCTCTGACCAATCCATTTAATGTCTACATTTGGCAAAGCAAGGTCTCTCACCATACCTGTTTTCTCTGCAAACTTTTCACTCCAGAAGACATAGCTGTGCCCTACAATCCACACTGTGAACATCTTCAAAGGAGAACTGGATGCACTCAGGAGGTGTCTTTCAGTAGAATGGCAATATGAAAAGAAAGACAGTTTGGAAATGGAGGCATACATATTTTTTTCAAAACAAAAAGAACTGATTGGCTGTTTCATACCATTCTAGAATAAAAACTAGGCTGTATGTGTAAATTAATAGAAGCATGTTTTGTATTGGTAAAAAAAAATGTGTAACCAAAGAACAGTACTATGGATTTGCTGTTAGGTTTGAAAAGTCAAGCACTCTTGCTCTGTGGAATTGAAACATTGTTTGGCGAACTTCTGACCTAACTCCACACAGCAGTGTTCCATGAGCTGTTGCTATGGTAGCAGGCAGAAGTCAAGTTGGGGGAAGGGTACTAGGCAGAAGTCAAGTTGGGGGAAGGGTACTTTTGGAAAAGGGTTGGTTTTCAACCAATAGAAATGTGTGATTACATTTGAAAAAAAGGGGGAAGCACTGAGATTTGAAACTTACAAGTATATGTGTGGAAAAATAGAGGGAAAGTTTGCCATTATCTGGTTCTGCTGAGAGGAGAGAGGTGAACACAACAGAGATCCTGGCTCTGATAATCTGCTGTTTGAGTGTCACATTTCTTTCACAACTAACTAATTTTAAAGGTGAGTTTACAGTTTGAGAGGGGATGTATGTGGTAACTTAAGAAATGAATAATAGAAATGGAAATTGTTTTTGTTGTAGTTACACATGGAGGTTTCATAATGTGTCAGTCTGTAAAAGTGATTTTCACTTGCCCAAAAAAAAGAGCAGTAAGTGTGCTTTCAAATTGGCAAAGAAATTTAGTTTTGGGACTAATGTGAAAACATGACTCTGCAGAGAGGAATTATAGGCAGAGATTTATTGCGTATTGCTCTGGTGATTTCACAGTTGCATTAGATGGAAAGGGGGAGCGAATTTTTGGAGGAAGAAGCAGAGTCTTAGCACACACCCAGCTGCTTTTCATGTAGAATCATGCACAGTATTTACAAGCGAGTGGGGTTTTCAGGTTTCAGTCTGTAATGCAAATACATTCAGCATCACTAAGGCTGGTTGCCCTTGCTGTAGTGTAGCAGTCTGGACATGGGCTTTTTAAAAAATCTGAAAAGTGGTTTCATAATGTGACAGTTTGTAAAAGTGATTTTCACTTGCCCAAAAAAAAGAGCAGTTTGTGTGCATTCAAATTGGCAAAGAAATTTCGTTTTGTGACTAATGTGAATTTTGGGGGAAGAAGCAGACTCTTAGCACACACCCATGTGCTTGCCATGTATAATCATGCACAGTATTTACAAGCGAGTGGGGTTTTCAGGTTTCAGTCTGTAATGCAAATACATTCAGCATCACTAAGGCTGGTTGCCCTTGCTGTAGTGTAGCAGTCTGGACATGGGCTTTTTAAAAAATCTGAAAAGTGGTTTCATAATGTGACAGTTTGTAAAAGTGATTTTCACTTGCCCAAAAAAAAGAGCAGTTTGTGTGCATTCAAATTGGCAAAGAAATTTCGTTTTGTGACTAATGTGAAAACATGACTCTGTGTGCAGAGAGGAATTATAGGCAGAGATTTATTGCGTATTGCTCTGGTGATTTCACAGTTGCATTAGATGGAAAGGGGGAGCGTATTTTTGGGGGAAGAAGCAGAGTCTTAGCACACACCCATGTGCTTGCCATGTATAGTCATGCACAGTATTTACAAGCGAGTGGGGTTTTCAGGTTTCAGTCTGTAATGCAAATACATTCAGCATCACTAAGGCTGGTTGCCCTTGCTGGAGTGTAGGCAGTCACCGAGAATACACATGGTGGTGGTCTGAAAAAACAGTTTGGACATGTGCATTTAAATAAATCAAAAAAAGTGGTTTCATAATGTGTCAGTCTGTAAAAGTGATTTTCACTTGCCCCGAAAAAAAAAGAGCAGTAAGTGTGCTTTCAAATTGGCAAAGAAATTTTGTTTTGGGACTAATGTGAAAACATGACTCTGTGTGCAGAGAGGAATTATAGGCAGAGATTTATTGCGTATTGCTCTGGTGATTTCACAGTTGCATTAGATGGAAAGGGGGAGCGAATTTTTGGGGGAAGAAGCAGACTCTTAGCACACACCCATGTGCTTGCCATGTATAATCATGCACAGTATTTACAAGCGAGTGGGGTTTTCAGGTTTCAGTCTATAATGCAAATACATTCAGCATCACTAAGGCTGGTTGCCCTTGCTGTAGTGTAGCAGTCTGGACATGGGCTTTTTAAAAAATCTGAAAAGTGGTTTCATAATGTGACAGTTTGTAAAAGTGATTTTCACTTGCCCAAAAAAAAGAGCAGTTTGTGTGCATTCAAATTGGCAAAGAAATTTCGTTTTGGGACTAATGTGAAAACATGACTCTGTGTGCAGAGAGGAATTATAGGCAGAGATTTATTGCGTATTGCTCTGGTGATTTCACAGTTACATTAGATGGAAAGGGGGAGCGTATTTTTGGGGGAAGAAGCAGAGTCTTAGCACACACCCATGTGCTTGCCATGTATAGTCATGCACAGTATTTACAAGCGAGTGGGGTTTTCAGGTTTCAGTCTGTAATGCAAATACATTCAGCATCACTAAGGCTGGTTGCCCTTGCTGGAGTGTAGGCAGTCACCGAGAATACACATGGTGGTGGTCTGAAAAAACAGTTTGGACATGTGCATTTAAATAAATCAAAAAAAGTGGTTTCATAATGTGTCAGTCTGTAAAAGTGATTTTCACTTGCCCCGAAAAAAAAAGAGCAGTAAGTGTGCTTTCAAATTGGCAAAGAAATTTCGTTTTGGGACTAATGTGAAAACATGACTCTGTGTGCAGAGAGGAATTATAGGCAGAGATTTATTGCGTATTGCTCTGGTGATTTCACAGTTGCATTAGATGGAAAGGGGGAGCGAATTTTTGGGGGAAGAAGCAGACTCTTAGCACACACCCATGTGCTTGCCATGTATAATCATGCACAGTATTTACAAGCGAGTGGGGTTTTCAGGTTTCAGTCTATAATGCAAATACATTCAGCATCACTAAGGCTGGTTGCCCTTGCTGTAGTGTAGCAGTCTGGACATGGGCTTTTTAAAAAATCTGAAAAGTGGTTTCATAATGTGACAGTTTGTAAAAGTGATTTTCACTTGCCCAAAAAAAAGAGCAGTTTGTGTGCATTCAAATTGGCAAAGAAATTTCGTTTTGGGACTAATGTGAAAACATGACTCTGTGTGCAGAGAGGAATTATAGGCAGAGATTTATTGCGTATTGCTCTGGTGATTTCACAGTTACATTAGATGGAAAGGGGGAGCGTATTTTTGGGGGAAGAAGCAGAGTCTTAGCACACACCCATGTGCTTGCCATGTATAGTCATGCACAGTATTTACAAGCGAGTGGGGTTTTCAGGTTTCAGTCTGTAATGCAAATACATTCAGCATCACTAAGGCTGGTTGCCCTTGCTGGAGTGTAGGCAGTCACCGAGAATACACATGGTGGTGGTCTGAAAAAACAGTTTGGACATGTGCATTTAAATAAATCAAAAAAAGTGGTTTCATAATGTGTCAGTCTGTAAAAGTGATTTTCACTTGCCCCGAAAAAAAAGAGCAGTAAGTGTGCTTTCAAATTGGCAAAGAAATTTCGTTTTGGGACTAATGTGAAAACATGACTCTGTGTGCAGAGAGGAATTATAGGCAGAGATTTATTGCGTATTGCTCTGGTGATTTCACAGTTGCATTAGATGGAAAGGGGGAGCGAATTTTTGGAGGAAGAAGCAGAGTCTTAGCACACACCCATGTGCTTGCCATGTATAATCATGCACAGTATTTACAAGCGAGTGGGGTTTTCAGGTTTCAGTCTGTAATGCAAATACATTCAGCATCACTAAGGCTGGTTGCCCTTGCTGTAGTGTAGCAGTCTGGACATGGGCTTTTTAAAAAATCTGAAAAGTGGTTTCATAATGTGACAGTTTGTAAAAGTGATTTTCACTTGCCCAAAAAAAAGAGCAGTTAGTGTGCATTCAAATTGGCATAGAAATTTCGTTTTGTGACTATTGTGAAAAGAAATGTAGTAATATATTTAAATACAATAAAGGAATTTTTTTTTAGTTTTTTTCAGGTATTGCTGAAGAGCAGTGAACAAAATTTAAGATGCCTACAAAATCCAGAGTTCAAAAAACGCTAAAAAAAAAACTATATTTGAAGACAACTGGAGGACCAAAGTTAGTAGAAGATGCTCATGTTGGGAAAAAGAAAAAATCTTCTGGTAAGCAGAAAAAACAATTTCTTAAAAATATATTCAAAACAAGGAAAAATGTACAAAATGTCTGTACTGGAAAGAATGTTACGAAACGAACAGAACAGGAAAAAATTGAGAATTTAGTTAATGCAAATATACCTTCTGCAACTGAAAAGATTTACATAAACAGAAAAACAGCGTTTAAAGAGATACGTAGAAAAATGTTTCAGAGAAGAGTTATGTCCAATTTGATAAAGGATGTGAAGAAATATAAGCAAAAGGCAAAATATTACAAGAGAAAAAAAGAAATTGAAGCCATTGCAGCAAAGGCATTAGAATTAAAAAGGAAACTATTCATATTAATTTTGAATAGGATGCGTACATTAGACAAAATGGTTAATGTACTGAAATCACATAGCAAAAGGAAAAGAGTAGTGAACAGAACAAACTTTTGTAAAGTGTTTTTAGGAAAGTGGATGCATAGTTCAAGTAGTGAACCTTTTTTTAATGAAGAGAGCTATTTTCAAAGTAATAGTTTGCTGCATGCAGTTGACACCAGAGGTCGTTCATACGAAGTAACAAATGGTTGCATAATGGAGAAGGAGATAATGGTTCCAAGAGATGAGGTACAAGTGATGGCAGATGAGGCAATGGGGAGACGTCCTAAAGCCCCAGTGTACACTTGGAATTGTAGTAGTATTTGCACTGTGCGTCAGGAATCTATTGACAAATTTCGTGAGTTTCTAAGAGAATATAGTAAAAAAAGTGTAAAACAGAAGATTAAGGTGCTTCAAAGTCTGGATCCATGCAGAGTGAGAGAGAATACTGGTTTGCAGGGTCATTCTCTGGCTTGTCTATCTAGAAAAGTGTGCAATAGTGTTTTCCATCATTTTAGGATGCTGGCTGTTCATCATACTGAAATGAGAAAGTTTGTGAGACGGTTGTATTTTGCCAAAAGTCCAGCAATAAAGTTAAATGAATTGAATAGGGCTCTGTTCCGAGGAACAGTATCAGATGTAGAGAAGGTTGTTGATGAAATTCAGTTTTGTTACTTTGGTCCTGAACAAAACAGTGCAGAGAAGGACACAGTAAATGAGGAAGAAGTGGAAGAGAATGTAGAACCCTCTGTAAGTAACACATTTAATGATCACATAACAAAATTTGCAATAGTCTCTAATGAAAGACCAAATTTTACTTGTATTTGTTGCCGCAGAACTCATTATAGAAAACAAACTAGGAATGTTGATCTCTACAGAAAGAGTGAAAATGAAGATAATTATAAGTGGAAGGATTTTGCCACATATATATTTCTAGAAAATTGTTTTGAATTGGGTGAAGATCAGCGTATTTGTAAATACTGTTACAACAAGTTAGAGGAAAATAGAATGCCGACCAGAGCTGTACATAATAATTTAGAATTGGATGCTATTCCTGCTGAACTTTCTGAATTAAATACATATGAGTCTATACTCATTCAATGTGTTCATCCGTTCCAGACCATAGTACGTATGGAGCCCAAAACTGGTAAATTACCTCCTTCAGATTTACTGAGAGGTTTAAAAGGTAGAGTGGTGTATTTGCCCTTGGATTTGAAAAAAAATATGGAAACTATTGATGCGGATACTTTGGAAACTGAACCATTAATTATTCTGGTTAATGGTGTACCTACAAAGAATAAGAAGATTTGGCAGGAGCTGGTAGATGTGCGGAAAGTACAAAGAGCAAATTTGTATTTGAAAAAAAATAACAAATGGTATGAATCAATTTATATAGAAGAAGAAGAAGAAGAAGAAGATTTACAAGAAGACACAGAAATACCAACTGGACAAATTGAAAAAGTGGACAAGTCAAAGGAAGAAGAAATTTATGAACATTTTAGCATACATCCTCTTCATTCGAAAGAAGTTATGGGAGACAATATTGATCTCTTTCAGATGAAGAAAGCAAAAGGAAGTCCCGTGAGTGTATGGGAGGAGAGCTTGGAAGCTCGATGTTTTCCCCAGCTGTTTCCTAAAGGAAAAGGAGGACGATACGATGAACGCCCAGAACAGATTCCAGCTTCTGAGTATCGGACTACAAGACTATATGCTGAAGATCCCAGATTTCGACAAAGTATTCCTTATTTGTTCCATCTTTTATTTGAAAGCGACTTGTCTGCACTGTCTTATGCAGTAAATCACATTTTAAAAAGTGGAGTACATTTACAAAATGTGTCTGCTAAGGATTTTATGGAGAAAGTGCAGCACCGAGATGATCATTTGGAAACACAACTGATCAATCTGATGGCTTGTCAGCGTGGGACAAATGAATATTGGTACCGACGCCATGGTGAACTAAAATGCATGTTACGGAATTTAGGAACACCAACATGGTTCCTTACCCTAAGCTGTGCCGAGTACGCTTGGGATGATTTACTGGATTTTCTACGAGAGGCCAATTCAAACATTAAAAACATCGAATACAAGACAGCAGGAGAACTGTGCTCATTGGATCCGGTTAATGTTTGCAGATATTTCAATCATAGATTTGAGGCTATGATGTCCTTCATCTGCAATAAAACAAATCCACCCCTTGGAGAAGTAGTGGATTTCTTTTGGAGAAAAGAGTACCAGGCAAGAGGTGCTCCTCATATTCATATGCTGTTGTGGATCAAGGATGCCCCAAAGTTTGGAACAGATGCTGATGAAGCAGTGTTATCTTACATTGAAGAATATGCAACATGTGCTATACCAAAAAGCACAGAAGAGAACAAGTTAAAGGAGCAAGTTTTACGTTTCCAAAGTCATCGGTGTGGAAAATACTGTCGACGGAAATACAAGAGCAAAGAAAAATACTACACTAAATGTCGATTTGGATTTCCTAGACCTGTTCTTTCAAATGGAAGAGTCAACAGTTTTATGTCAGCTGTGAGACATACTGTCACAAGAAAATCACCTAAGAATACCTACAACCTAAAAAGAAAAGAAGAATCAAAAAATATAAATGACTACAACCCAGTCATTTTATCCATGTGGAACGCTAACATGGATATACAGTATGTAGCTGACAATTCCATTGCTGTTGCTCGATATGTAACGTCTTACATTACGAAATCAGAAAAAACAGAATTGAAGGAAATGTGGGAAGAGATTTCTCACGAGAAGACTGTCAGTAAGAAGCTGTACAGTTTCAGTTTGAAGATGTTATCGCATCGAGAAATTGGATCCTACGAATGTTCAGATAGGTTATCTTCTGCAAGTCTCTACTCGAAGTCAAGAAGAATAATTTGGGCAAGTTTAGGCCTTGCAGCAATGAGAAATCGGGTACTGAAATCTGTAGGAGAAATTGAATATTTGGCCGAGAATGACCCAGAAAGTACAGATATTTTGAAAACAAACATGTTGGACACATATTATCCCAAGAGAAGTCAACATCTGGAGAACATGTGTCTCTATGAAGTGCTGCAGAACTACATTTATTCACGGAAAGCCACAGAAGACATCAATAATGGAAAATATAAAGTCGTTGGTGAAGAAGGATGTTTGGTGAAGCAAACAAAAGGAAGTTTGATAAATCACCGGAAGCTGAGTTGCGACACTACTGACAAGAAGGAATTTTACTACTTGGCTCTTTTACAGTTGTTTAAACCATGGCGTACAGAGGATGAACTACTGGGAGAATTCCAGAGCTATGAAGATTCTTTTAATGCTTGCAAAGACAGCATACAATGCAGTACATTCTCAACTTATCTGCAAATGTTAAATGAAGAAATTGATCAGGAAACTACAATTGCAGCAGAAATCGCTAGAGATAGTTCTCAGGACAGCCAAAGTTCAGGAACACTCAGTCAAGATCCCCTAGGACAACCAATCATTGAAAATGAAGCATCAATAGCCATGAATGAAGTGGAAACGGCTATGAATCAAGCTCAAGAAGAATGTATAGACTTAGAAAATTTGGAAAGACAACTGAATCAAGAGCAGCAACAAATTTATGAAGAGATCAAAAACAAAATTGATCACGGATTTCTACATGAAAAAAAAGAGTGCTCATGCACATCATTTCATCCAATCAGGATGTATGTAAGCGGACAAGCTGGAACTGGAAAAAGTTTCCTAATAAAAGTCATCAGAAGCTACCTAAAGCAAAAAACAGATTCTACTTTGTCTTGTGTGGTTACTGCTCCAACTGGGTTAGCAGCATATAACATAAAAGGAATCACTTTACATCGTTTGCTAATGTTACCAGTGGAGCATGAGAACAAAATACAATTCAACAAGCTAACTGGAGAAGCATCCTTGGAAGTTTCAAGAGTATTGAAGAAGATGCAAGTTCTCATTATTGATGAGGTGAGCATGGTATCAAACTTAATGCTTGCCTTTGTGCATTTAAGAATGCAGCAAATTTTGAAGACAGACTATGACATGTTATTTGGTGGAAAACACGTCATAGTTTTTGGAGATCTTCTGCAGCTTACTCCAGTTAAAGGACAACCAGTGTTTAATACTGTCACACATGAAGACACGAAGAAGTCATTGGGAAGCATCGGAAATACAAATATTTGGTCCTTCTTTGAGTACAAGGAACTTACTACTAATATGAGGCAAGCAAGCGATGAAGAATATGGAAGTATTCTGAAAGATATCAGGATTGGACTACTCACAGAAGTTGGCAAAAAAACATTACAGAGTCGGCTGCTACATAATTTATTTCCAAAGGAAGAAATAGTTGCAGAGAAGATATACAAGAACATTGCAGAAAACAAAAGTGTCATCTGCTTAATGCCAACTCTACGTGAATGCTCAATATTCAATGAGGAGCTTTTGAAATTGGAAAAGGAAGAGATCAGGAAATTGGAAGCAGTGGACAAAATTGAGGATGGAAGAATTAGTGTCACAGTAACAGGCAAACTGAAAAATAAATTGGACTCACTAGAGAAGAACATCTCCAAAACAGCTGGATTAGAAAAAAATCTATATGTTTGCATGAACTGTAGAGTATTTTTAAGGAGAAATTTGGATGTTGAAAAAGGTTTAGTTAATGGAGCGATGGGAAGAGTTGTGGGTTTTATTAATTACCAGAAAAAAGAAGGAGTTGAATGTTTAAAAATAAAATTTGATCAGATAGAAGAAGTTAAAGATATTTGTCATTGTACAGTACGTTTTATGCTTGTGAAAGACTTATATGTACGTAGGAAGCAGTTTCCGTTTTCTCTAGCATATGCTGTAACTATTCACAAGTCTCAAGGATTGACTGTAGATTGTGCATTTGTGAACATTGGTTCAACTGTGTTCAAAGAAGGTATGGCATATGTAGCTTTGTCACGAGTGAAAACATTATCAGGTTTATTCATGATAGACTTTGATGACTCAAAAGTTAGTGCTGATACAAACTGTGTAAAGGAGTATAATAGATTAAGAAGAAGCTATGCTCCTCATTTAGGTCAGTATCCTGTGTTGGAGAAACGTGTAGTTTCTCGTAAAAGAAAACATGAGAATATCTGTAATGAAGATGTAGAGAAGAGGAAAAAAAAGAGGAGTGAAGTAATTGCAAGCAAAAAGAAAAAGGAAAATGAAGAACAGGTTGTAGGATGTCATTTTGAAAATAGCTCTGGTGTCAACTGCTACGCAAATGTAGTGCTGAATGTTGCATTTTATCTGAAAAGTTTGCAAGAGCAGATAATAGTAAATCAGGGAAAAAGATTCTGTTCAGAGCTGAGTCTCCTTTTTCAAAAGCTGAGTAAAGATAAAACTCAAATAGAAAGTGCTACTGAAATTAGAAAACTTTTAGATGTATGTTCAGGACGAACACAGTTTTCTCAAAATGAACAGCAAGATGCACATGAATTTTTGATGTATTTTCTTCAGGTAGTAGAAGAAGAAGAAAGAGTTCCCATTGACATTTTTTTTGGTCTCTCTTATAAATGGGAACATAGTTGTGATAATTGTTATAATATATGTGGCTCTATTGTTGATAATGAAAGATTTATTTATTTGACATTGCCAGAGAGTAAAACAGTCACTTTTGCAAAATTAGTTAAAGATGCTAATCATAGCATGAAATGTAGTGAGTGTAATTCTGACATGTTTTCAACATTAATTTTAAAGGAATACGGACAGTATGTAATTTTAATGATGCAACGATGTAGAGCTGATGGTTCAAAATTGGATACTTTAATAAAGAAGTTTACAGGACAGCAATTATCAATTTCTGGAAAAACTTTTGTAACTGTTGCAATAATTTTTCATGATGGACCTACTGTTACTTCTGGACATTACACAGTTTATCTTAAATGTGAAAAAGGCTAGACACTGTGTAATGATTCCCAATTGATTTTCAAACAACGTTTGCCTTTTGATTTAGCAAATTCCTATCTAATCTTCCTGAAACCTAAATTTTAGACAGATTTGGCAAGATCTCGACAAAATAATTTTACCATTTTACTGGATTACCATTGCAATTTTGTAGAAAAAAGATTTTTTAAATTATCATTTGGCCTAATGGAAAGATAACCAATTGTAATGTGGACTTTTTAAATTTTAAATGAAACTTTGAAAAACCAATAATTTAGAGATTATCGGTAACTTCTGCACATTTTAAATTTTGGAATGTTATTGGACTGCCATTGGAAATTTTTTCAAAAATGATTTAAAAAATTACTATTTGGCCATGCGGAAAAGTAACCAATTCTATTGTGGACTTAATAAATTATTCAAAAATTTTTCGTGAACCAAAATGTTACAGAGAATCGGTGAGATCTGGACAAATTAAACTTTAGAATTTTATTGGATTACCGTTGGAAATTTATTCCCAAAAAAAATTTAAAATTACTATTTGGTCTAAAGGAAATGAAATAAGATGTATTTTGGAGTTATTTGAGATATAATATTGTGATTATACTTCTGAAACAAACATATCAGACGGTATTTTAAAGAAATAAGTATTGGTATTAGATGATATTTTTTTAGAATATTATGCATTTCTATAATGTTAAGTTTAAGTAAAAAAAGAATCAGGGCTTTTTTAATACAATCTTTGTGATTATAGTGAAATGCAATATATTCTGAAAACAGCAAAAATATTTTTTGGAAAAAAATGTAAATATGTGTACTGTATTATAAAATGTTTTAAAAATATTAATACTTTTTTCTTTTTTTCCAGATAGATATAGAAAATTTTCGAAAACTACAAACATTTTTAAAACTATTTTTTTAAAAAACAAATGAATAAATATTTTTTCAGTGAGTATGGTAAGTCAATAATAATAATTGTAGTCTCTCAAGGACCTTGTAATGTGTTTATTGATTTTTATTGTTTTTAAAAAAAAAAAAAAAAAAAGTACGCGCACCGTACGCGTACGGTAAAAAAAAATAAAAAAAAGTTTTTAAAAACATATGTAAAAAAAAGATGAAAGATAAGGTTGGCTCTTAAAAGAACCGTTGTGTTCATGCAGGGACAGAGGAAAGGAAGCATGGGAAAATTATTCAAAGCGACAAATGTGCTGATCTATTTTGTTGTTCACTAGGGAAACACTGGTCTCCCTATGGCAAATTAGATCTTTACAAAATGTGCAATGAATATCAACCTTCCGAAATCGAGGGTTCAATTCCAGAGGGCCAGCAAAAGGAGATTCTCCCCCCACAGATGAAGGGCTCACCTGACCTGCAGAAGAAGGAGTCAGCCCTGCAGATGATGGTCCAGGCTGAGCTACTGTGGATGTACTGGCTCGTCTTTCTGAAGAGTTACCTCCAAAAAGATGACCATGTGTCCTTCTGTGTACATCCTGGAGGTGTCTCTTCATGGTGTGATTCCCAAAGGAATACTTCCTGTTAGGATTACCTCTAGAAAGTACACGCTTACACAGCTTACAAGTCACTAAGGGTGCATTTACCTTTTGCTGGCCTTCAGGAAAAGTAAAATAATCCCATACATAAGAGGGCTTTTGTTTCCTCGATCTCTGCCTCAAGACAGTGCTGCTAGTGCTAGCCTCACTCTCAGAAGAGCTCTGCTGTTCTGCCATCGTATCCCAAAGACAAACCAGCTCCTTCTCCCAAGGGATCACAAGCAGAAATGAGGGGAATGGGTGTGGTGTAGGAGAGTTCTAGAACTGAAAGTAGTTTCAACCAATCAAAAGTTGTGTTTCATGATCACATGGAGAAGTGTGGCTCAATGGTTGGAGCGGCAGACCCTGATGCAGAGATCTAGCCCGGGACCAGGGTTCAATTCCCTCCCTCGGCGGGTCTTGGGCTCAAAAATTCCACGGACCTGATAATTCTTGCCTCGGTGCCATTCCAATCATTGAGTCCCACTCTGCAACTCTGGGCAATAGCTTGCTTAATCTCCACAACGGCCCCCACAACGCTAGGATGCCTGGCCTCCACCTTGGGGGTGCCCAGGAGTGGACGCCTCACAGGGAAAGCCAGGATCGGTTCCACAGCGGTATTCGTACAAGCGCCTTGAGACCCTTGCGGGTGAGTAGTGCGCTATACAAGTATCAAATTTACCTACCGTACGCTTACGGTACGCTTACGGTGCGCTTACGGCAAAAGTGCGCATGCGCGTAAAAAAGACACGCGCTTGCGCGCATGCGCATAACAGTCACTACCCGACACTTCCGCGTAACGTGCGCGTGTAGCGTAAGCGCGCACGCGTCCCACGCGCAGCACGCGCGGCTACGCAAAGTGCGTAACTATACGCAAGCAGCGTAGATAGATTACGGACGTTGCGTAAACCGTACGCTTACCGTAAGCTTACGGTACGCGTACTAAAAAAATATTTTTTTTTTAAAAAAAGTACAGCAAATAAATTTTACATGTTTATTTTAAAAAATATATTTAAAAAAACATATTAAAGAATTTTAAAAATTTAATCATAGTCTTTATAAAAGGTAAGATAATTAAATTAAAAATATGTTAGAAAAAAAAATTAAAAAAAATAAAATTAGCATTTAAAAAACCTTGCAAATTCACTGAAAAAACCATGGGTTTCACACACGTTATAGTTAGGAATTAGCATTTAAAAAACCTTGCAAATTCACTGAAAAAACCATAGGTTTCACACACGTTATAGTTAGGAATTAGCATTTAAAAAACCTTAGAAATTCAGTGAAAAAACCATAGGTTTCACACGTTATAGATAGCTGGACATTTTACTCGTAAAAAACCAATGAAATTGCCCCGTTATAGTTAGTTCAGCTAACTATAACTCGCGCGCCCGCAATGCACTGCTGATGACGTCACATATTACATCACTCATGACATGGTCAGTGACATCACTCATGACATCACTGATGACATCTCAAATGACATCACTGATGACATCACTGATGACATCATCCTTGTGATAGAGTGGCAGACCTCCTCTCACCCTAATATAACCTTTGACACACACATTCAAAAATAGAGACTAAAATTTTCAAAACAATGGACATACCAATACCAGTTACAACAACCTCTTCAGTAATTCTAAGATCCACATACACATCCACTCATTCACCAACAGTCCAATACAGTCACTCATACATGTACTCACTCATCATATGTACTCATACACCTATACATCCTGTTACACAATGCCACTCATCCATAGAGTTACTCACACACATAGTCACTCGTACTAATAAAGAATCAAACATACATTTACTTGCATATACAGTTATACACACACCACCATACTTACTTCTACGGAAACTTACACATACTTAGTCTTTTAAACAATCACTTATAGAAACACATACTTATTCATACAGGAACTCTTCCAATCTCTCACCCTTGCATATACTCACATATATACACCAATAGTCACATATACTAGTTTTAAACATATGTAGTTACTCATAAAGACACTATTGAGACAGTCATTCACTCACTAACACACCCATACACACACTCATCCACCCATGCAGTCCTGCACACATGGTCTGTTCAACACATACAAACAGTGAGTCACTCATTCATGCACCTGTGCACTACGTAATACCCCCCACCGAACCATGCAGACACTCAGACTGATACTCAAAAAACCAACTAATAACCTATATAGACACCCATGTAGCTACTCACCAACCCATGCAGCCACTTATACACAAAGTGAGAGACTGATACAGATATATACATATTTAAACATTACTCACTAAAACATGTATTCACTATGATACACTTAATCAGTCAGTTAAACAATCAATTTTTCAAAAACAAATCATCCATTTAGACACTTATATACCCATTTATTCTTCCATCGACCTTGAGATATACATATATAAAACATATTTAATTTTCAGAAAAACCCACATTCACTGGATGATGTCATCAGTGATGTCATCAGTGATGTCATTTGAGATGTCATCAGTGATGTCATGAGTGATGTCACTGACCATGTCATGAGTGATGTAATATGTGACGTCATCAGCAGTGCATTGCGGGCGCGCGAGTTATAGTTAGCTGAACTAACTATAACGGGGCAATTTCATTGGTTTTTTACGAGTAAAATGTCCAGCTAACTATAACATGTGTGAAACCTATGGTTTTTTCACTGAATTTCTAAGGTTTTTTAAATGCTAATTCCTAACTATAACGTGTGTGAAACCTATGGTTTTTTCAGTGAATATATATATACATACATATATATTTTCACTGAAAAAACCATAGGTTTCAGACACATTATTGTTAGGAATTAGCATTTAAAAAACCTCGAAATTCACAAAAAACCATAGGTTTTAGGGTAAGTTATAGTTAGTTGGACATTTCACTCGTACAAAACCATAGAAATTCCCCCGTTATAGTTAGTTCAGCTAACTTAACTCGCACCCCCGCAATGCACTGCTGATGACGTCACATATTACATCACTCATGACATGGTCAGTGACATCACTCATGACATCACTGATGCCATCTCAAATGACATCATCCAGTGATTGTGTGTTTCTGTAAAGTTTAACTATGTTTAATATATATAGGGAAAGGCGTATTGAAGAATGAGTAGGTGTATAAGTGTCTGAATGTGTGATTTATTTAGTGGGTGCTTAACTGAGTCTATAAGTGAGTGATTAAACGTATCTTACTGAATGCATGGGTTGGTGAGTAAACTGTGTAAATGCCTGTATCCATCTGTCTGTCGGTGTGTAAGCGGCTGCATGTGTTTGTGAATAGCTACATGAGTGTGTATACGAGTTATTGATTGGTTGTCTGAGTATCTGTATGGGTGGCTGAGTGTTTGTGTGGGTGGGGTGTGTGTGACTGTGCATAGATGTGTGAGTGGGTGATTCCCTGGGTGCATGGTTTCAAGAGTGCATCTGTGATGGACTGCATGGGTGGGTGCATGTGTGTATGGGTGTGTTAGTGAGTGAATGTATATCTCAGTGGCACATGTGCGAGTAACTACATATTTAAAAGGCAGTATATATGTGTGTTAGAGTATTTAAATGGCTATAAGTGAGAGTGTGTGATTGTGAGAGTGGCTGTAAGGATGAGTGTGTGGTTGTATCAGTGATTGTATAAGAGCGTAAGAATATTCTAGTATTTGTATGAGTAAGTGAACTGGTGTGTATAACTGTATAGGTGAGTAAATGGATGTGTGATCATTTATTTGCATAACTGACTAGATGTGTGAGTACCTCTCTGGATGAGTGGAGGTGTGTGAGTGTTTATATAGGTGTAGGAGTGCATATGATAGTCCTGTACTGAGTGACCATAAGTATGAGTGACTGTATGGGTGAGTGAGTGGATATGTGTGTAGACCTAAGCGAGTGGGTATGTAGGTGTTAGAGTGTCAATGGTTTTGAGAATGGCTGTCTGTAATTTAGAGTGGGTGTATCAAAGGTTATATTAGGGTGTGAGAAGATGCATCAATTTATCACATGGATGATGTCATTTGAGATGTCATCAGTGATGTCACTGACCATGTTATGAATGATGTAATATGTGACGTCATCAGCAGTGCATTGCGGGGTGCGAGTTGTAGTTAGCTGAACTAACTATAACTGGGGAATTTCTATGGTTTTGTACGAGTGAAATGTCCAACTAACTATAACTTACCCTAAAACATATGATATTTTCAGTAAATTTCTAAGGTTTTTTAAATGCTAATTCCTAACTATAACGTGTCTGAAACCTATGGTCTTTTTCTGTGAATTCCAAAGGTTTTTTAAATGCTAATTTCTAACTATGCCTACAGAGGTAGGACATGTGAATACAGAAGAAAAAAACCACAGAAAGAAGCAAAAGAAATGCCGAAAGAAGCAACAGAAGTCCACAAAGACGAAGAAAAGTGCAGGAAGAAGGAAGACGTGCAGAAAGAACCGACAGAGGAGCAGAAAGAGGCCTAGTTGCAAAATCATCCTGTGCCCACAACTTTTTCAGACGGGGACTGGTGGTAACTGACTCTGACTAACCAGGCCTAGAGCCAGTGCTACGCTAAACGACACTTAGAATACAGTGAAAACACCTACATACACTAGGGAACACTATGCGTTGGGGTACCCCTGTGATTAGCATGACTTCCTCTGTAAGTCCCTAGTACATAATAGGGAAGGGGGATTAAAACTATCTCTTAAAACGCGCCAAGGGCACGTTTGCACAGTGGTAAAGGGAGGGGGGGCCTGAGGTGACATGTGTGCAAACACGCCCTGTGGCCGTTTTAAGTTGGGAGATTAAGTGAATCCTTAGGGGCCCTGGGGTCCAACTAGCCCACCAGGTAACTCCAGTAAGTGCCACAGAGCTGCGTTGCACAGAGGTGTAAAAAGGGGCATGGCCTGGACCACCTCTCCGCAACGAAGCCCTGTGGTGCTTACTGGAGGTACCTGGTGGCCTAGTTGGCCCCCAGGGGCCCTCAGGATTGAAGAAGACTTAATTCCCCAACTTAAAACGCGCCACAGGGCGTGTTTGCACACGTCACCTCTGGCCCGCCCCCTCCCTTTACCACTGTGCAAAGGCGCCCTGTGGCACGTTTTAAGTTGGAGAATTAAGTCCCCTTGAATCCTGAGAGTCGCTGGATCCAACTAGCGCACAACGTACCTCCAGTAAGCACCACAGAGCTGCATTGCAGAGAGGTGGTCCAAGGCCATGCCCCATTTTACACCTCTCTGCAATGCAACGCTGTGGCACTTATTGGACGTACCTGGTGGGTTAGCTGGCCCCCAGGGACCCTCAGGATTCAAGGGGACTTAATTCTCCAACTTAAAACGCGTCACAGGGTGCGTTTGCGCACTTGTGACATCAGGCCACACCCCCTCGCTGCACCACTGCGCAAACGCACCCCCTGGTGCGTTGTAAATTGGGGGATTAAGTCCCCTTGAGTCCTGAGGGTCCCTGGGGGCCAACTAGCCCACCACTTACATCCAGTAAGCGCCACAGAGCTACATTGCAGAGTGGTGTAAAAAGGGGCAAGGCCTGGGCCACCTCTCTGCAACACAGCGACGTGGCGCTTACTGGAGGTAAGTGATGGGCTAGTTGGCCCCCAGGGACCCTCAGTATTGAAGAGGAATTAATTCCCCAACTTAAAACGCACCACAGGGCGTGTTTGCACACGTCACCCAAGGCCCCGCCCCTTCCCTTCACCACTGAGCAAAAACGCACCCCGTGGAACGTTTTGAGTTGGGGGATAAAGTCCCCTTGAATCCTGATGGTCCCTGGGATCTAACTAGCTCACCAGGTACCTCCAGTATGCGCCTGGAAGCTGCGTTGCAGAGAGGTGTTCAGAGGCCACACCCCTTTTTACACCTCTCTGCAACGCAGCTCCCTGGCGCATACTGGAGGTACCTGGTAGGCTAGTTGGCCCACAGGCACCCTCAGTATTCAAGGGGAACTAATTCCCCAGCTTACAACTTGCCAGGGGGTGCATTTGCACAGTGATGAAGGAAGGGGGTGGGGCCTAAGGTCACATGTGTGCAAATACGCCCTGTGGCGCGTTTTAATTTGGGGATTAATTCCTCTTCAATACTGAGGGTCCCTGGGGGCCAACTAGCCCATCACTTACCTCCAGTAAGCGCCACGTCGCTGTGTTGCAGAGAGGTGGCCCAGGCCATGTCCCTTTTTACACCTCTCTGCAATGTAGCTCTGTGGCACTTACTGGAGGTACCTGGTGGGCTAGTTGGCCCCCAGGGACCCTCAGGATTGAAGAGGAATTAATTCCCCAACTTCAAACGAGCCACAGGGCGTGTTTGCACACATATCACCTCAGGCCCCGCCGCCCCCTCCCTTCATCACTGTGCAAACGCAGCTCCCTGGTGCATAATGGAGCTTCCTGTTGGGCTAGTTGGCCCCCAGGGACCCCCAGTATTCAAGGGGAATTACTTCCCCATCTTACAACGCGCCTGGGGCGCGTTTGCAGAGTGCTGCAGTTAGGAGGCGGGCCGGTCTTTTTTTTTTTTTAAAGAAGGGGGGCTGTGTGGCCCCCCTTCCTTTTCTATTTTATGGGCCCTGGGGACCCCAACCCCCAGGGTCTGACCCTCCATTAAAAAAAATATATATAAAATGTTACGGAAGGGGGCCGCATGGGCCCCCCTCCCATGGCCAATTCCGGCCCCGGGGATCCCATTCCCTGTGGCATGGCCACATTTTTCTTTTATTATTATCGAGGGGGGGATGCTGCGTGGCTCCCCTCCTAAGGGCTCTATTGGCCCCAGGGACCCCATCCCACGGGGCCGACCTTTATTTATTTATTTTATTTTTTTCTTTGGGAGAGGGGTCGCGTGGCCCCCCTCCTCAGGCCTATTATGGCCCCGGGGACCCCATCCCCGTGGCCAGCCTGCCATTTAAAAAAAAAAAAAATTTAGGGGAGGGGCTGCGTGGCCCCCCTCCCGGGCCACTTCTGGCCCCGGGGACCCCATCCCCGGGCCGGACCTATCCGTTGGGGACCGTGGGGGGTTCGCCAATCCCCCCACGGTCCCGCCGGCTCCCCGCGTCCTGCGGGAGCCGGCATTGCTTTTCCACAAGGGGAGGTGCTGACATGCAGCTCCCCTTATGGAAAAGCAATTCTGCTTTGCTTCACTGAAGCAAAGCAGAGTTTGCAATGACAGGGCGGTAGCCATGAGGCTCCCGCCCTGTCATTGCAAACAGCAGTGTGCCGGGGGTGGGCACCCCGGGACACTGCAGGAGCCGGCCCTGGGGTGTGGCGGTCCCCAGGGCCATCATTGGCTCCAGGAGGGGGGTTGCGCAGCCCCCTCTGACTTAATGCAAACCCCCGGGGGTGGTGGTCCCCGGGGGTCCGTAACAGACCCCCTATTTTGAATAATTAGTGCCCCGGGGATTTGGCGGTCCCCGGGGCTGCGGGGGGGGGGCCCCGCTTACAATTAATGAAAGCCCCGGGGAGTGGCAGTCCCCAGGGCTTGGGGGGCCTTAGAGGCCCTCCACACATTGAAAAATTTGCCCCGGGGAGGGGGCGGTCCCTGGGGCAAGTGTGGGGGCAAGTGTGGGGGGATTGGGCCCCTCACAGTTTTTTTTCAACTGCCCCCGGGACCTGGCGCACCCAGGGGCTTTATTAACACGAAGTGTGGGTGCCAGCGCTTCGGGTTTTTTTTTTTCCGGCCGAAATGTAAAAAAAAAAAAAAAAGCTTTTTAGGACCCCCTGAGCATGCCTAGGGGGTCAGGGTGTTTCTACCCTGCCCCCTTTTCCTGTTTTGCGCATTTGTTTTTCTGTTTTCTTGTGCCTCTGTTGTACCGAGGCACAAAATGGCTGCCAACATTTCCTGGTTTTGAGTGTTGACAGTCAATTAGCATGAAGTTCGTGATCGGGAGGGTTCGTGGATCCACCGCGGCCATAGATATCACTATCTTTATTTCTTAATTTCTCAAAAACTACTGAACGTGTTTACATCATTTTTTAAAAGGTTGCTTTCTGAGCCAAACAGTACCTTTTTGATAAATTTCGTTTAATTCCGTTCAGCGGTTTTTGCTATAACCGTGTCTAAAGTTTCCTATGGGAAATCGATTTTTTTAACTCTATTTTTTGATTTTCTCAGGAACTACTGAACGGATTTACACCATTTAAAAAAAAGGTTTCTTTCTGAGCCAAGGGCTACTTTTTTGCAAAATTTGGTGTAATTCCGTTCAGCAGTTTGGGCTGTAGCCTGTTCCAAAATTTCCAATGGGAAATAACATGGAGAAAACACGTTTTGGGACCCCCCTTTTTTCTCGGCCCCCGCTTGACGAATCACCCCGAAACTTTTCGGATCGGAGCTGCCCGGAGCGCCCCACCAGTTTTGAAAATTTCACGAAGATTCGTCATCCGGCACCAAAGTTATTGGGAAAAGAATGTTACGATTTTCCTATGGTAACTAGGTCCTAACTATAACTACCTACTGGCGACCGCCAGTAGGTAATATATATCACCTATTCTGCTGGTGTCAGTTTCTTTCTGAGCTCTGTCCGTGCCAACAGACATTGAGCCTATAGAAACTAATATGAAATAGTGTGCATGACTTTTGTTGTGATGGTATCTCATTAAAATTGGACTGTATGAGATCATTCCACAGAACGGAGAGGAGAGAAGGTAGGTGAATAATCTGTTGTTCGATAGGGTCTCTTCCAGAAAAGGCAATACCGAAGGTAAGTAACTTGTTCTTCTGATAGAGACATCTAACAATAGATTCCTCACCTTTTCAAAACATACCAAATGAGAGTCTGCAAATGACTCAGACCAGGAAACCCTGCAGAACAGATCAATTTAAGTGTTGGTATCGCCGGACCTGGCTATCCAGGCAGTAATGCTTGGTGAATGTGTGGAGAGACGCCCACGTCACAGCCTGTCAAATGTCCAGAACTGGCACAAAGAGTGCTACAGCAGTGGTACCAGCCTTCTCACATGTGGAATGAGCATGCAGGCCATCTGGGAGCTGCTTTCTTGACAAACCATAGCAGATCTTAATACATAAGATAATATATCTAGATGGCTCTTTCTGTATAGTATAGACGAGTGGTCCTGCGGGAGATGTGGTGTGGGTGGAATGTCTGGAGGACATGAAAGGGTAGGGACTAATCATGTTTCATGATCTTGAGCTCCCATTGATCTGAGGTGATGATCCTCCATATGGGAAGGTAAAAGGTGATCCAACCTCCAACCGGTGGAACATGTGTTGCCAAGACTAAATTAAAGAAGTTTTCCAGTAGCTGTAGAGGGGAGAGGGTAACCTTGGGCAGAAAGCTGACTCTGGAACATGAGCGCTGCTGACCAGTTCTCTGACCTTGTCCTCTAAAGGACTGAGAGGTCGGCTATTGCTGAAACAAATACTGTCTCAGCAGATAACCACTACCAAAACCTCCAAAAAGGTCTCTGTTTTAGGGGAATCTGCCTAGTTGGTGAAGCTAAGCCCAGAGAGCCGGCAGTGACCTTGTTCTCCTTTAATCTTTCAAGGGCGGCTGAATCTGCTTTTTCTCCAAACAGCCACCAGTATCAAAAGGCATATCCATAAGTGACTGTTGGACTTCAATGGAGAACCCTGTGGATCAAAACCAGACATGGCACTTGTTCTAACTGCTCTAATAAGAAAATCAGTGGTGCCTAACCGCGAGACTTTAGTGAAAATTTCCAACATCCTGTCCATCTATGATCAAAGACTAATATTTGGTGAACTTCGCCTGAGACCACAGGAAGAACATCTGCCACTTTATTCCATAAGGCATGTGAATATCTCCCCAGGAGACATGATGTTTCTTACCGACCTGAGAGCTAAGCTGGTTGAAGAAAAACAATCTTAGTGCAAAAGCCTCCATTATCTATGATTCCCTATCTCAAGGAGTGGTATAAAAAGCATTTGGGTTTGTATGACTTGTAGATGCCTGTTCCACAAGACTCTCTGGAGTAGGGTGCTGTAGTAAAAAAATGCAGTTCTTAAGGAGCTGGTCTGTCTTCTTGTCACTTGTCTATTAACAGGAGGGCAAGATTCTGATTGTATCCAGGTGCCCAATAGTACATCAGTAAGAGGCTCATTAAATAGTAATAAAGGTTCTTGTGAAGATTGTCAAGGTGTCAGGTACAGATAGGTTAAACACTAACCTTAGATGCCGGATACAGCAGGAGCGATGCAGGTGGCTTACTCACCCTATCCCCACAATGGAAGCACCTGAGAGCTACCAGATATCGCTCAGCAGGTAACACCACTACAGGGGAAAGGGAAAAACAGGGAATGAAATGAATCCATAACAAAGTGGCTGCGGAACCCCCTCAGAACGGCTGGCCTAGAGTTGGGAACCTCACTCTAGCTGTGTCACCCGTGTACCCTGTAACAGAAGAACACACCACTTAGTAGTCTTGTACAACAATGCACATGCACCTAAGTAGGGCGGTGCTAGACACAGAGTGAACACTCACGTTGTTGTTAACAGGGTCTCAGTGTATGGCAGTCCAAAGGGTTGTTACCTTGTTCCCCCCTAGAGTACTTAGCTCAGTGTTTGTCCTTTCAGTGATTCACCACGTTGGGCTCAGGGGAGGATCAGTCACCATATGTACGATGACTGACAGTGTCACTCTCCGAGCCTTTCAATTGGCTCCAAGCGCGCTGAGCACAGACTATGTCCGCTCTCCGAGCCTTTCAGTCGGTTCCAAGCATTCCGTGGAATCGAGGGTTCTGACTCAGAGGGAGCCTTTCCAGGTAGCGCTTAAACACAAATTCAACAATACTAAACAAAGGAGAAAGCCAAGAGGAGTCGCAACATGCTTCCCATCGGCCATGCAGCTTACTTCAGCGTGCTTCAGGCGGGTTCATCACAGGGATTTCACAGGCGTAGCACCGCGCTACGGCACGGCAACAAGGAGAGGGCAGGACGCCGTGATTCTACCGTCGTGGCGGTGAAGGAGTTCAGAGCTCCTGAACGCACCTTCCAGCACGCTCCATGAGGGATCCCAGCGGGTAGCTCGGTACAGCTGGGCAGTGTTTCTGACGCGGCACACAGTGTGCGCGAACGTCGGGATTCTTCCGGTCCTGTAGGAACAAAAGCTAATCAGGATTGACAAGCACCTGATTACTGGAAGGCGTGGCCTTTATAGCCTTCGTCCAGAGAGGCTTCCGAGTCCTTTCCCTGGGAGTTATGGGAAATTAAGTCCTGTCTGGTGTAACTACCGTCATGTAGTTACGTGGCATGCCCTGCAGGTGCACGGCTTCAGCGTCGATCCGTGACAGAAGGTTTAAAATCTCCATCAGTAGCGTTGCTTTAACTCTCCTCCTAAAAACCGAAGAAAATGAAGTCAATTCATTAGCAACTGACTGTTTCGGCATAGAAAGGCCAATGTCTGGTGAGATATCCAGACAACTGCTATTTTGTAGATCTTTAAAAATGTCTTCTTGCTGAGAAGGATGTGCTCTTTATAAAAAAAAAAAAATCTTCCAATATAATCTGGTTCGAATTGAGTGTAGAGTCTAGAGGACTAGGCTGAGGAATGTGTCTCAAAATCTCAAAGCAGTCGAAGGCAATGGTGTAGGTCGTGCCAGCAACCATGATGACATCTATGGTGCTGTCAATGTAGCCATAGGTATCGTCGGATCCGAAGATGGAATCAGTCTCTAAACGAGGTCCAAGGGCACAGTTGAGGTACAGGACGAAGCCACCGATGGTGAACCAGCTGGAGGCTCTCTCAAGTCCTGAAGGCGCTCCAGTGGGATCCAGTGTGGAAATAAAAATCTTGTCCATAGCAAACTTAAGCTGTTGGATTTGTTCTGGTGTTGCTACACGTTCAAAAGGAATTTATTACAGGATCAGCACTGAAGCCTTCGTAGAGGGAGAACAGCTCCTTGGCATTATATGACTCACAATGGCTTGAGTGACAAAATGCAGGTGATCCATGTTTGGATTTTTTGATTTTACGGCTCCTCTTTGACTTTCCTCACTTCTTTGAAGACCAATCACAAATGCGACCTTGAAAACCAGAGTGTGTCTGCTCCTTCGACTTCAATCAGGATTGCCGCGCCCTGGACTATGATTGGGAATGGGTCTTCAACTTCCTCAATTCTGAGACAGCAAGCTTCACTTTGTGGTCATGGCCTGCCTTTTTGTTCATCTTAGCACACAAAGAACCATGACTGGAGCCAAAAACAGGCGTCATGAGGATCTGTAACCAACATCTATCAGGTCCAGTCCTTACAAGGTTTAAAACTTGTAGGTTTTGGTGACATATCTGCACACTGATGAGGATTTTTAATGAGAAACGCAAAACATGTCCATTGACAGTTGGAGCTCCAGATCTGCGTTGGTTGGCTCAGAAAGAAAGGAACTGACACCAGCGAAAGTGTCTACAGATACTGGTTCCAACGTCACATCCAATGGAGCGGCATGAGGTAGCATGGTGGCGCAGTATGCCACCCTTGGCATGCAAGAGAATTATCACACAAATGTTCTGGACCCAGTCTGATTCCTGGGGATCTTCAAAGGCTGAGAAATCTGAAGTTAGAAGTCTCTATCAGAAACACTAGCTCTTGTTTAGCTGCGAGATTGATTTATGGCACATTGCTTAAATTAAAATGGAATGCTTATGTGGTTTTTTAGCATGGTGGAATCTTTTCTAACTGGAGGTGCTTCTTTTCTAAATATAATATAAGACTTGAGAATATTAACTTATTATACTCTTTCTTCTAAGACCGCCTGGAAAGCTAATAAAGAAGGTTCTGTTCAGATGCATGATTGATTAATGGCACATTGCTCAAACTAAAATGAATCTTTCGAACATGGTTAAATCATCTTCATCAACAGAAGTTGGATCTGTTTCTAATGTAAAGTAATAAAATGTGTGAACATTAAATCAATTTACTCTTTCTTCCAAGGAGGAGATCTTAACACTCCTTTGTTATCCTGTAAATTTGTTCACATAATTCACTCATACCAAAAGGGAGTCACCGTTCCTAAGTAGAGAGAGAAAAATAGAAGGGAAGTAAGAGGTACTCTCATTGTGTGCTACTCTAATTGTGGGGGGCAGGGTGTCCTCATCTTGATGCCCTCACACACCCCGAAGGATGTAATGCTTCATCATTGGGCTTTTGCACCTCGTCGGGCCAGCGCCTCAATGCCCTATGGGTCCCCCAAAGGGTCTCTTTTTCGGAGATCTTTTGATTAAGCCGTATGGGTCCGTGGGTGTAAGTGGCAGTGAAGTCCTAGAAGGTGTATTAAAAAATGGCTGGAGGGAAAGTGATTAATGTTTATTAAGGTGATCCCTCTGTCATTATTAAAACAAAGTGTATGGTGCTGCTTTAAGGGGTATTATGTCCCTTGGTAGCTGGGTAACTATTTGTCCCTAGTGGGCATATGTTCGGGTCAACATGTTTCGTGCTTTAATGGCCTCAGGGGGAGATCCAGGGCGCTTCGTCAGGACCGAGTAAGAAAGTTACATCTACAGTGGCACGAAAATTTCGGTGCCCCCGGATAAATGAAGGGAGTAGAGCTTCTGAAACAACAAGAGTCAAGAAACAAAGGTACAGTTTACCATTAGGGTAGCTATACCAATGGAAGTTTTGCTAAGGTCTGGGTTCTCCATTGGAGGGCCAGGTGCTTGTAGTTTATAGCGTGATCATTACTGCTAACGGTCGAGTTATATATACGTGAGCTAAAGGTGCTGTGATCATTCTAGAAATTATTAAAAGGGAAGTTATAGCTAAGTGACAGACAGACACATAAGATCAATGATTAGTGCTGAGAGAATGGTGTCAGGGTTGTTCTCTGTATCAGTATTTTTATTTGTAAACATGCCCTGGTTTTATCAGGTAGACGTGAATCGTATAAATAAAATCAAAATTCAAAAGTGAAGAGGTTCTATTATCCAGTAGGCTTGTGAACCTTTTAAATCTAGGTAATAAATACCATCGGGCCCCACCATTGATGGCAAACCTCAAGACGCTGTGTTTATATGCATAAATAGATAATAGATAATATATCTCACCCCTTAGTAGGTAGGGTAAGATCCCATGAGATCTGTGAGGGTCACTGGAGAGCTGTAATAAAAAAGGAAACAGAAAACCACATGTGACATTCTGGAGGGCTTCCTAAGGCTCTAAGGTATAACCCACAGCTGGTTTTTCAAATGAAGGGAGGGGATGCAGCCATGTGCAGGATCTGTCCTGGACCGATCTTAAATCTTAGTTACTCACGGTTCTCTCGGTGCATCTGGGCTGTGTCACCTGTGTGCCTCTCTCGGTCTCCACCGGTGGAGAAGTGAAAGCCCTGTCTCCTTTTATAGAAGTAGCTTGCTTCCGGGTGGGGCGTTAATTGTTTAATCACTGGATTGATTGGCAAGTTTTTGTTGTTACTATGGGTGCCATCTTAGAGTGGTATACTCTATATTAAGTTCGTATGAGGAATATTCTCGGTGTGTTGGATATTTGTGTGCTGATAGCTTTTATGTGTCGCTGGCATGGTGATATTTCTCAAAGGAAGGCAATGCACGTATTGTGCATAAAGTCATGTGTATATTTTATTGTAGTGCGGAAATCTCTCGGTCGCCATCTTGGACGGTTCTTTCGATAGATGTTGGTAAGTAAAGTATCCCTGGTGGACTAATGAATAACAATTAACGGTTACCGCATTTATTGGTATTATTTGTGGCACATCAGTGTCCTCTTTGTTAGTTTTTACAGTTGGTGCCTCATTTAGCGGTGGGTTGTGCACCTTGGATATTTTCATATTGTTTTTAAGAATTGAGAGGTGTGCTAATATAGTCATCACTATAGTGTTGCACTGGTGGGGTCGATGTCAAGAGTTTGGTTTCTATAGTACCTCAATCCAAGGTATTTCATCTTTAAGACCCTGGGCGTTCATTTGGAGGCAATGGACACATCTTTGCTCTTTTTGGAAAAGGGTCTTTGTTGTCCAAAGGGGATTGGACTCAATGACGGTCCAATTGACTTGGTCTGGTGTATGTTTCTTTTCAATGCAGTGCCTGCTCAATTTGGTGGTGTCCCTACCGTATGTTGCTCCTGTGCTCATTCACCCTTGTTCTTACAGCTCTAGAGGTCATCCCTATGTATAGTAGGTTACAAGGACATTTCACCATGTAGACACACAATTTTTTGTATTACAATTGGTGTGTCTCTTTTGTGTCCACTCTTGGTTCTTCAATTGGAGTGCTTTGGTATGTGCTATGAGCGGGCAGACATTACAAGTTCCGCATGGATAGTGTACCTTGACTGTCGGCAGTTCCCATAATGTCCTCTGACTGTCCCCCTGTTTTTTCTTTGTTCTTGTGTGGACAACGATATCTTTTATGTTCTGTGTAAGCCTGAATGCGAATCTTGGGCTTTGCAGTTGCATATCGCCTGTGTTCAGGATGTTCCAATGTTTTAATAGGACCTTTTAAACCTGATTAGATTGAGGCATGTAGGTTGTAACACATGTAATTATTTAATCTTTGCGTTTTTCTTGTGTTTCTAAAAGCGTTCCTCGATGGTTGTTCCGTGTGTGTATCTTGGCAGGCTTTATCATTTTTTGTGGGTAGTTTCTTTTTTCCAGGTTTTTGCTGCCTGTATTTTGTAGTCCTGGGTAGTGTTGCAGTTTCTCCTCAGCCTGAGAAATTGTCCGAAGGGGAGATTCTGTCTCAAGGCTTTGGTGTGATGGTTGTTGTAAGGCAGTAAGCTGTTGCAATCTGTAGGCTTCTTGTATGTCGTGGTCGACAGTTTTCCATCTTTGAAGAGAATTAGTAAGTCCAGGACTGGTATTTCTTCACTAGAGGTTAATAGTGTGAATTTGAGGAAGGGCTCCTGTTGGTTGGTCCAGGAGTGGAATTCTTTACATCGATACTCTGTCCCCGTCCACAACATAAGTAAATGGTCTATGTACCGTTTCCACTCTTATTTCCGATTTGAAGGGGTTAGTTTCAGGTAGAATATGTTGGGCCTCTAAATGGGCCATGTATAGACATGCTAGGCTTGGCGCAAATGTACTGCCCATACAAGTTCCATGGATTTGTTGATAGTATTGGTCATGGAACTTGAAGAAGTTGTTCTTCATGGCAAGTTCTGCGCATTCCAGGATGAAGTTAATGGGTTGTTGTGTGGGAGGATCACTGTTTCACAGGGTTTCTTCAATCACTCTTAGTGTGGCTTCTTGTGAAATGTTGCCTCCATGTCGAATGTTACCAGTAAAGTAATTTCTTCAGGTCCTCTGATGTTTTCAATGAGGTTGATGGTCTCCTTGGTGTCCTTGAGGTATGACGGCGTTGCTTGAACTACTGGCCGTAGAAAATGGTCACAATATTGACTCAGTGGCTCGAGGATGGAGTTGATCAATGACACTATTGGTCTGCCGGGTGGATCTTTGGTAAGACGTAGAAATATGGTGTAGTTGGTTTTGTGTTCTCTAGGTACTCCGCTTCGTTCTTGGTGATCCAACCATTCGATAGTGCTTCCGTCACTGCGATGCTGATTCTTCTTGTGAGAGAATCTGTGGGGTCTGTGTCTATTTTGTGGTAGTATTTTGTGTCAGCTAGTTGTCTAAGGCATTCATTGTTGTAGTCCTCGGTGTTGAGGAGGACGATAGCTCTGCCTTTATCTGCAGATTTTATGGTGATTGCCGGATCATCGTTGAGGTCTTGAAGGGCTTTCCTTTCTTTTGTAGGTAAATTTTCATATGTTCTCTTGGGTTGTAGTTTATTAATGTCTTGTAAGACTGCTTTTTCATAGGTCAGTATCTCACTGGCAGTCATTGCTGTGGTGGGCGTGAACCTGGAGGGATTGCGTAGGCCTGTGTCTGTAGTATCCGTATCCCTTCTGCTGGTATCCTGTGTTTGAAAAAATGATTTCAGACGTAGCTTTCGAAAGAATGTGTGTAGTTCGCCAGTGAGCCTGAACTAGTCTTCTTTCGGTGTTGGGACAAAACCCAATCCTCTCTGTAGGACGGATTCTTCTGTTGTCGTCAGGGTCCTTGTAGATAGGTTCACCACTAGTTTTTCTTAGTTTGACTCCGTGTCCTGCATTGGTCCTCGTCCTCTGTCCACTGCACCTGTCTTTGGTCGGCATATTTATTAATAGGGCTTCTGATAGGCGTTTGGATGTGCTAATAATAAATACAAGCCAGTTGCGTGTGCATCGCCAAGGTATTTGGCTCCAATCCTTCCTGAATATTATGTCCTCTAGGAAGATCCGTGGTGCTACTGTCACGATGAGGCCATTTGGAGCTATATCGGCCCGCAGATATTCCGTCATGATTGCTCCATGCATTGCTATTTTTACCTGTTGTTTTCTGAGGGCGGCTATGTTGTTCCAGTCACGTTGCTCGGAACTTGTTGAGGCTGAGCCTTCCAGTCCTAATAGGCTAGGTGTCCTCAAGATTTCAGACACTATGTCATCATCAAAGCTTAGACCTATCTGTTCTGTCATTGTAGAGTTAGATAGTGTGAAAAACAGTAAAGAGTAGGTCCCTCGGCTGATCCACCTTGCTAAATAATCCAATTTATTAAAGAGGGGGACACTAGGAGCTATTCAAAAGGTCCGGTGACCCGTGCTCCCGAAGTTAAACTTATACCAAAAGGGAGTCACTGTTCCTAAGTAGGGAGAGAAAAAAAGAAGGGAAGTAAGAAGTACTCTCTTCGTGTGCTACTCTAATTGTGGGGAGCAGGGTGTTCTCATCTTGATGCCTTCACACAACCCGAAGGATGTCATGCTTCATCATTGGGCTTTTGCTCCTCGTCGAGCCGGCGCTGCAATGCCCCACGGGTCCCCCGAAGGGTCTCTTTTTCTGAGTCTTTTGATGAAGCCTTATGGGTGCGTGTGTGTAAGTGGCAGTGATGTCCTAGACGGTGTATTAAAAAATGACTGGAGGGAGAGTGATTAATTTTTATTAAGATGATTCCTCTGTCATTATTAAAACAAAGTGTTTGGTGCTGCTTTAAGGGTTATTATGTCCCTTGGTAGCTGGGTAACTATATGTCCCTAGTAGGCATATGTTCTGGTCAACATGTTTCACGCTTTAATGGTTTCATGGGGAGATCCAGGGCGCTTCGTCAGGACCGAGTGAGAAAGTTGTATCTAGAGTGGCCTGAAAATTTCGGGGGCCCCCGGATAAATAAAGGGAGTAGAACTTCTGAAACTACAAGAGTCAAGAAACAAAGATACAGTTTACCATTAGGGTATCTATACCAATGGAAGTTTGCTAAGGTCTGGGTTCTCCATTGGAGGGCCAAGCGCTTGTAGTTTGTAGCGTGATCATTACTGCTAACGGTCGCGTTGTATATATGTGAGCTAAAGGTGCTGTGATCATTCTAGAAATTATTAAATGGGACGTTATAGCTAAGTGACAGACAGACAGACACATACGATCAATGATTAGTGCTGAGAGAATGGTATCATGGTTGTTTTCTGTATCAGTATTTTTATTTGTAAACATGCCCTGGTTTTATCAAGTGGACATGAATCGTATAAATAAAATCAAAATTCAAAAGTGAAAAGGTTCTATTATCCAAAATTCACTCACCTTGGTAGAGCCCTGCAGAAGAGCTCCATATTATAAAGACCACTTACTAGGGTTTGAGATGATGATAAATGTATTATCTCCCTTAATCTGGTTGTTAAACTGTTAGAATTCTGAGTTTAATATCATTATTCTAGCCACGTCTCAACCCCTATATTGAACTTATTAATATTCTCTTTTGTGTGCTATGTTAACTTTATTATGAGGTTACATTGTTAGATCTGTTGGATTCACAGCTAGCTTTCTAGCTTAATGCGGTAAGGTCTCAGTTCACGCATGCAAATATCAGAGTTTGAGCTTTCGTCATCGATGTAAAAAATTCTTCTAAAATTCTTTCAAAAGAAAACTGAATACTTAATAAAAACTTTACCTACTTCAGGGTCTATTGTTTCCGTGCTAATGGTCATGTGGTACTTACGTCCCTCTGTGAGTGACTGGATCGTCAAGAGGGATTGTGCTTGCAGTTATACTATCTGGAGAACTTGCTATAGTGACACTGAATAGAAGTATAATACAATTACAGATTCATGATTCATTAAAATGGGTTTGAAGTCTAAATAGGTAATCGTGATGCCATATATCACTTGGATATTTTTAGGTCTCGCCTGGCTATCGCGTAAGCGATCGCCCAGCGAGACTTATGTAGGGGCTTCCGAAAATGCTCCCAAAGGCTTCCCAGGCGGATTGGGTGGCGGTTACACGCACAACCACGCGCATTCCATTTGCCACCAGCTACTTCCTGTGCGTGCGCCACCTCACGCATTCAGAGAGATTTAGTAAGGTGCACAAGACCTTAGGAATGCGGTTTATGGCCAGTGCATGTGAGGCATTCAAGCGCGAAGCTGGCATCTGGCCTCGGACTTGAAAGCAGCAGACTGCTTTCGCCAGAACTTTCGTTATAACTCACACCCCATATGCTCGTTCGCTCCCACCCTTCCTTTGATGTCCGCTTTTCTTGTTGTTTACAAACCATGCCACACACTGCTGCACGCCACACACTGCTGCACGCCGCACACTGCTGCACGCCGCACACTGCTGCACGCCGCACACTGCTGCACGCCGCACACTGCTGCACGCCGCACACTACACACTGCTGCGCACTCTGCTGCATTACACACTGCTGCACGCTTCACACTGCTGCACGCCGCACACTGCTGCATGCCTCACACTGCTACACGAAACACTGCTGCACGTCTCACAATGCTGCATGCCTCACACTGCTGCATGCCTCACACTGCTGCATGCCACACACTGCTGCATGCCACACACTGCTGCACGCCACACACTGCTGCATGCCACACACTGCTGCACGCCACACACTGCTGCAGGCCTCACACTGCTGCACGCCACACACTGCTGCACGCCACACACTGCTGCACGCCACACACTGCTGCACGCCACACACTGCTGCATGCCGCTGCAAGCCACACACTGCTGCACGCCACACACTGCTGCCCGCTGCACATTGCTGCACGCCGCACACTGCTGCACGCCGCACACTGCTACACAAAACACTGCTGCACGCCACACACTGCTGCACGCCGCGCAATGCTACACAAAACACTGCTGCATGCCACACACTGCTGCACGCCACACACTGCTGCATTACTCACTGCTGCATGCTGCATGACACTGCTGCACGCCGCACACTGCCACACACTGCTGCACGCCGCTGCACGCCACACAGTGCTGCATGCCTCACACTGCTACACGAAACACTGCTGCACGCCACACACTGCTGCACGCCGCACACTGCTGCACGCCGCTGCACACCTCACACTGCTGCACGCCACACACTACTGCGCACACTGCTGCATTACACACTGCTGCACGCCTCACACTGCTGCACGCCTCACACTGCTGCACACCTCACACTGCTGCACGCCACACACTGCTGCACGCCACACACTGCTGCACGCCACACACTGCTGCACGCCACACACTGCTGCACGCCTCGCACTGCTGCACGCCTCGCACTGCTGCACGCGACACAATGCTACACGAAACACTGCTGCACGCCGCATACTGCTGCATGCCACACACTGCTGCATTACTCACTGCTGCATGCTGCACGACACTGCTGCATGCAGCACAATGCTGCACGCCACACACTGCTGCACGCCACACACTGCTGCACGCCGCTGCATGCCACAGTGCTGCACGCCACACACTGCTGCACGCCACACACTGCTGCACGCCACACACTGCCGCACGCCACACACTGCTGCGCACACTGCTGCATTACACACTGCTGCACGCCGCACACTGCTGCACGCCTCACACTGCTGCACGCCACACACTGCTGCACGCCGCACACTGCTGCACGCCGCACACTGCTGCACGCCGCACACTACCGCACGCCGCACACTGCTGCGCACTCTGCTGCATTACACACTGCTGCACGCTTCACACTGCTGCACGCCGCACACTGCTGCATGCCTCACACTGCTACACGAAACACTGCTGCACGTCTCACAATGCTGCATGCCTCACACTGCTGCATGCCTCACACTGCTGCATGCCACACACTGCTGCACGCCACACACTGCTGCACGCCACACACTTCTGCATGCCACACACTGCTGCATGCCACACACTGCTGCACACCACACACTGCTGCAGGCCTCACACTGCTGCAGGCCTCACACTGCTGCACGCCACACACTGCTGCACGCCACACACTGCTGCATGCCGCTGCAAGCCACACACTGCTGCACGCCACACACTGCTGCCCGCTGCACATTGCTGCACGCCGCACACTGCTGCACGCCGCACACTGCTACACAAAACACTGCTGCATGCCACACACTGCTGCACGCCGCGCAATGCTACACAAAACACTGCTGCACGCCACACACTGCTGCATGCCACACACTGCTGCACGCCACACACTGCTGCATTACTCACTGCTGCATGCTGCACGACACTGCTGCACGCCGCACACTGCCACACACTGCTGCACGCCGCTGCACGCCACACAGTGCTGCATGCCTCACACTGCTACACGAAACACTGCTGCACGCCACACACTGCTGCACGCCGCACACTGCTGCACGCCGCTGCACACCTCACACTGCTGCACGCCACACACTGCTGCGCACACTGCTGCATTACACACTGCTGCACGCCTCACACTGCTGCACGCCTCACACTGCTGCACGCCTCACACTGCTGCACACCTCACACTGCTGCACGCCACACACTGCTGCACGCCTTGCACTGCTGCATGCCTCGCACTGCTGCACGCCTCGCACTGCTGCACGCGACAATGCTACACGAAACACTGCTGCACGCCGCATACTGCTGCATGCCACACACTGCTGCATTACTCACTGCTGCATGCTGCACGACACTGCTGCATGCAGCACACTGCTGCACGCCACACACTGCTGCACGCCGCTGCATGCCACAGTGCTGCACGCCACACACTGCTGCACACCACACACTGCTGCACGCCACACACTGCCGCACGCCACACACTGCTGCGCACACTGCTGCATTACACACTGCTGCACGCCACACACTGCTGCACGCCTCACACTGCTGCACGCCTCACACTGCTACACGAAACACTACTGCACGCCTCACACTGCTGCACGCCACACACTGCTGCACGCCTCACACTGCTGCACACCTCACACTGCTGCACGCCTCACACTGCTGCACGCCTCACACTGCTGCACACTGCTGCACACTGCCGCACACTGCTGCTCCATTAGACACTGCTGCATTACACACTGCTGCACGCCTCACACTGCTGCATGCCTCACACCGCTACACGAAACACTACTGCACGCCTCACACTGCTGCACGCCTCACACTGCTGCACGCCTCACACTGCTGCACGCCTCACACTGCTGCACGCCGCACACTGCTACATGCCTCACACTGCTACACGAAACACTGCTGCACGCCACACATTGCTGCAGGCCACACACTGCTGCACGCCACACACTGCTGCACGCCACACACTGCTGCATGCCGCTGCACGCCACACACTGCTGCACACCGCTGCACGCCTCACACTGCTGCATGCCGCACACTGCTGCACGCCGCACACTGCTACACGAAACACTGCTGCACGCCACACATTGCTGCAGGCCACACACTGCTGCAGGCCTCACACTGCTGCACGCCACACACTGCTGCACGCCGCACACTGCTGCACGCCACACACTGCTGCACGCCACACACTGCTGCATGCCGCTGCACGCCACACACTGCTGCACGCAGCACACTGCTGCACGCCGCACACTGCTGCACGCCGCACACTGCTGCACGCCACACACTGCTACACGAAACAGTGCTGCACGCCACACACTGCTGCACGCCGCGCAATGCTACACGAAACAGTGCTGCACGCCACACACTGCTGCACGCCGCACACTGCTACACGAAACAGTGCTGCACGCCACACACTGCTGCACGCCGCACACTGCTGCACACTGCTGCATTACTCACTGCTGCATGCTGCACGACACTGCTGCATGCAGCACACTGCTGCACGCAGCACACTGCTGCACGCCACACACTGCTGCACGCCGCTGCACACCACACAGTGCTGCATGCCTCACACTGCTACACGAAACACTGCTGCACGCCACACACTGCTGCACTCCGCACACTGCTGCACGCCGCACACTGCTGCACGGCGCACACTGCCGCACACTGCTGCGCACACTGCTGCATTACACACTGCTGCATTACACACTGCTGCACGCCGCACACTGCTGCACGCCGCACACTGCTGCACGCCGCTGCACACCACACACTGCTGCATGACGCACACTGCTGCACGCCGCACACTGCTGCACGTCGCACACTGCTACACGCCGCACAATGCTACACGAAACACTGCTGCACGCCACACACTGCTGCATTACTCACTGCTGCACGCAGCACACTGCTGCACGCCGCATACTGCTGCACGCCGCACAGTGCTGCATGCCTCTCTGCTACACGAAACACTGCTGCATACCACACACTGCTGCACGCCGCACACTGCTGCACGCCGCACACTGCTGCACGCCTCACACTGCTTCACGCCTCACACTGCTTCACGCCTCACACTGCTGCACGCCTCACACTGCTGCACGCCTCACACTGCTGCACGCCTCACACTGCTGCACGCCGCACACACTGCTGCACGCCGCACACACTGCTGCACGCCGCACACACTGCTGCACGCCACACACCACACAGCTGCATTACACACTGCTGCACGCCGCACACTGCTGCACGCCTCACACTGCTGCACGACTCACACTGCTGCACGCCTCACACTGCTGCACGCCTCACACTGCTGCACGCCACACACTGCTGCACGCCACACACTGCTGCACGCCACACACTGCTGCACGCCACACACTGCTGCACGCCACACACTGCTGCACGGCACACACTGCTGCACGCCGCACACTGCTACACGCCACACACTGCTGCATTACTCACTGCTGCATGGTGCACGACACTGCTGCACGCAGCACACTGCTGCACGCCGCACACTGCTGCACATCACACACTGCTGCATGCCTCACACTGCTGCACGCCTCACACTGCTGCACGCCGCACACTGCTGCACGCCGCACACTGCTGCACGCCGCACACTGCCGCACGCTGCACACTGCCGCGCACACTGCTGCATTACACACTGCTGCATTACACACTGCTGCACGCCTCACACTGCTGCACGCCTCACACTGCCGCACGCCTCACACTGCTACACGAAACCCTACTGCATGCCTCACACTGCTGCATGCCACACACTGCTGCATGCCACACACTGCTGCACGCCACACACTGCTGCACGCCGCACACTGCTGCGCACACTGCTGCACGCCACACACAGCTGCACGCCGCACACTGCTGCACACACTGCTGCATTACACACTGCTGCATTACACACTGCTGCACGCCTCACACTGCTGCACGCCTCACACTGCTGCATGCCTCACACTGCTACACGAAACACTACTGCATGCCTTACACTGCTGCACGCCTCACACTACCGTACGCCACACACTACCGCACGCCACACACTGCTGCGCACACTGCTGCATTACACACTGCTGCACGCCGCACACTGCTGCACACCACACACTGCTGCACGCCACACACTGGTGCATTACTCACTGATGCATGCTGCACGACACTGCTGCATGCCGCACACTGCTGCATGCCGCACACTGCTGCATGCAGCACACTGCTGCACGTCGCACACTGCTGCACGCCGCACACTGCTGCACGCCACACACTGCTGAACGCTGCACACTGCTGAACGCCGCACACTGCTGCGCACACTGCTGCATTACACACTGCTGCATTGCACACAGCTGCACGCCGCACACTGCTGCACGCCTCACACTGCTGCACGCCTCACACTGCTGCACGTCTCACACTGCTACACGAAACACTACTGCACGCCACACACTGCTGCACGCCACACACTGCTGCACGCCGCACACTGCTGCACGCCACACACTACTGCGCACACTGCTGCATTACAGACTGCTACATTACACACTGCTGTACGCCTCACACTGCTGCACGCCTCACACTGCTGCACGCCTCACACTGCTACACGAAACACTACTGCACGCCTCACACTGCTGCACACCACACACTGCTGCAAGCCACACACTGTTGCACGCCGCACACTGCTGCACGCCGCACACTGCTGCACGCCACACACTGCTGCACGCCACACACTGCTGCACGCCACACAATGCTGCACGCCACACACTGCTGCACGCCACACACTGCTGCATGCCGCTGCACGCCACACACTGCTGCACGCCGCACATTGCTGCACGCCACTCACTGCTGCACGCCACTCACTGCTGCACGCCACACACTCCTGCATGCCACACACTCCTGCATGCCACACACTGCTGCACGCCGCACAATGCTACACGAAACACTGCTGCACGCCACACACTTCTGCACGCCACACACTGCTGCACGCCGCACACTGCTGCACGCCGCACACTGCTGCACGCCGCACACTGCTGCACGCCGCACACTGCTGCACGCCGCACACTGCTGCACGCCGCACACTGCTGCACGCCGCACACTGCTGCACGCCACACACTGCTGCACGCCACACACTGCTGCACGCCACACACTCCTGCATGCCACACAGTCCTGCATGCCACACACTGCTGCACGCCGCACAATGCTACACGAAACACTGCTGCACGCCACACACTTCTGCACGCCACACACTGCTGCACGCCGCACACTGCTGCACGCCACACACTGCTGCACGCCACACACTGCTGCACGCCACACACTGCTGCACACCACACACTGCTGCACGCCACACACTGCTGCACGCCACACACTGCTGCATTACTGTTAGACCCGGCCTCGTAGCATAGCCATCCCTGTCCTCGCACCACATAACCTGACCCATGCACCTCACGCAGCCCCCGAGCCCACGGCCTAGCCGATCCTTCCCACCAGAACACACACACCCGACCCGGACTTCCCCATCCGTGGCCTTCCTCCTTTCGGCGACACCGGGCCCGCGTGCCCACTTCATGCACCATGATGGCCGCCCGGCCCCAGCGTGAACCTGGCCTAGAGGCGCCACTCCGGCTGGAGGACATCTTGCTCCCATTGGGATGAGAGAGGGAGGAGCAGTTTCCATCGCACCTCTGAGCTCCCCTGGGAAGGTGGGTTTCGATCGGCCCTCCGGCCTCCCCGAGGGCTGGCTCCATGCCTGCTGGGTGTCTGGGACTCCTCCCGACCCGGCCCTGAAAGGATCAAAAGACAATGGCAGGAAACCCCGACAAGCGACCCCCAGGTGACAAGACCCCTGCCTGCACAGACTCCGGACATCAAAGAGGAGTCGACCTATAACAAGGGGTGCTCGGGGACTATCGGGCAGATTCGCCTTTGGAAACACCTGAGCCCTGCTGAGTGACTCGCGGCTCCCTGAAGATCGTAAGACCTCCAAACTTGTGCTTGAGCCCTGCTGAGTGACTCGCGGCTCCCCGAAAAGATCGTAAGACCTCTGACTTGTGCTTGAGCCCTGCTGAGTGACTCGCGGCTCCCACAGACTCCCTTGGTCCCACCGGACCCCGACGACGACAAGCCTATCCCCCAGCTCGAGGATTGTGAGCTGTGCGCCGGGTACGCCCCTGCATTTGATCCATATCCCCACAGACTGTCCCGATACCTCCTACCCCCTCCAAGACTCTGTGAGCTCGCGCTCCACTTGTATATATTTGCCTTGATGATCATCAAGATCCTACAACTCCGATCTGATAAAGATTTGTTCTTAAGAACTCCCAGTGTGGTGTCTCTTTGTCGTGTGGTGCCGAGTGTACGATCCTAGATACGAGATTCCTCCCCTGAGGAGTCTCCCGCCAGTGCCCGGCTACGATACCTCGAGGGTTGGTCTCAGGATAGTCAGGGCCCTCTCCGGGCTCCTCTGAGGTCGCCTTCTAACATTGGTGGCAAGCGACGGGATTCGGGCTCATAATATAGAGATCGTACCGTGAACGGCTGACGCACTACCGACAAAGATGGCAGAAGGAAACGCCGTGGTTCTCACAGAAAACGACACCAGTACTGTGTTCCAGGCGGAACAACTGGAGGAGTACACACACAGAGAACTGAAGCAATTCTGCAAAGAACTCAAAATCGCTACCACTGGTCTTAACACCAAAGAAGATATGCAAAAGGCACTGAAAGCTTGGGTGGATTCTGAAGCCCCCCGCCCAGAAGAAGCGGTGGAGCCCCACGACGGAGCTGGACCCTCCCAAGGAGAACGCAGCAGCAACCAGGTGCGAAGCTTCGTACTAGATGGGGGCCTATCCCCGGAGGAACTCGCAGACAGAGAAAGAAGCCGCCATCACGAACTCGAATTAGCCAAACTCAAAATCGAGGGCGAATTGAAATTAGCTGAAAAAAAGCTAGCAGTGGAACAGATGCGGGTGCAAGGAGAACTAGAAGAGAAGAAACTCCAACGGGAACACGAAGGAAGGAGACTTCAACTGGATCACGAACGCAGCTTGAAGGAAATGGAGCTAAAAGCAAAAAGCGAAGAAGCGCGGCCCCCGGGGACCCGAGAGGCGGCCTCCCCGGCGGAGCAGAAGGTCCACATCCCCAAGGATGTGGTCAAAGAATATTACAAAAACGATGACATTCAACAGTGGTTCAGGGCCTACGAGGTCGCCATGACCTCCCATCGGGTCCCGCAGAAGGATTGGGGGGCCGGGTTGTGGGGATGATTCCTGAGCGAGGGGAGAGACACCCTGCTCGACCTACCAACCTCCATGCAGACCTCCTACGACCACATGAAAGAGGCCCTCCTCACAAGGTACGGCCTCACCCCGGAGATGTACCGCCAGAGGTTCCGGGACTGCAGGAAGATCCCGGGCACCACCTGGGTGGAGTATGTAAACTTCTTCAGCCGCGCTTTCGATGGGTGGATCAAGGGCAGCAAAGTCACCACCCTAGAAGAACTAACCGACCTTATGTTGTGGGAACACCTGGCTGCGAACTGCTTTGTGGAACTTCGCCAGCATCTGCTCGACAGCAAGCTCACGGATCCGAGAAAGCTGGCTGTCGAGGCGGATCGCTGGACCAACACCCGGGTCTCCCAGGGCCCTGTAGGAGAGTACCCCCGAGCCAGTCAGGGACCACCCCGCCAGAGAGGGGGGGGGGGAACCAGGGAGGGCAGCGAGAGTCCCAGTCCAGTCCCCCGAAAACCCAACCTCCGCCTTTCTCGGCACCCCCACCAGCTGTATCCGGCCCCCCCCTGAGACGGGGGCACCGGGTGACCATCACTTGTTTCCGTTGTCAGAAGCCCGGGTATTACGCCAATGACCCTGAATGCCCCATGGCCCCACACATCACCCAGGCAGCACCCCCCGCAAGACAGATAGCCAATGTAGCACTGGGGGAGGAGGTTGAGGAGACCGTAGAGTGGGAACCCGCAGCCATGGCCCTAGTATCCTTAGGAGATAGAGAAATGGTCCCGGGAAGCCTCCTGCCCTCCAACACGAAGAAATATGGGCAGCTCTTAACGATCAATGGCCACCAAGTAGAAGCCCTTCGTGACACCGGGGCCAGCATCACCGGTGTCCTCAGTCATTTGGTCAACGAAGACCAGGTCCTCCCCAACGTCTTTTGCCCGGTCATTTCCGCTGACAACACGGAGAGTCTGTGTAAGGTAGCCCTGGTGCCTTTTGAATGGGGAGGGGTGGTCGGTAAACTGAAAGTCGCAGTGAGAACCTCCCAGCCAGTCGACTGTCTCCTGGGGAACGACCTGGAAAGTTCCCCCTGGAAACAAGTCGAGCGCAAGACCCACCTAGGGATGATGGGTCTCCCTGAGTGGGTGTGCGCCACCACCTGATCCATGGCAGCCCGACTGACCCCCCTTGGGGGAGTCGACGACGCCCCGACCACTGAAGACAGGATGGTCCCCGCCGGGGGTCCCCACATCCCCCCACAAGGAGGGTCGGTCGCCAGTGACTAACCCCCACCTTCCGACTCCGCACAGGTCACCGAGTTAGGCGATCTGCCCGAATTGGCCCAGTGGCGCCACGAGGGGTGCCCCTCCCGAGAGGAGTTCTGCCGGGAGCAGGCTACCTGCCCTTCCCTGGTCAGGCCCCGGCAACAAGCAGAGGCCCAGGCCGCGGGCGACCAAACTGGAACGCACCGGGTGTATTGGGAGAATGACCTTTTGTACAGCGAGCAGAAGTCGGTGGAGCTAGGATCCGCCCGGGTGCTGGTGGTACCCCTACGCTTCCGAGACCTCCTCCTGGGCTTGGCCCACGACGTTCCCCTCGCAGGCCACTTGAGCCAGGGCAAAACCTACAGTCGCCTCGTGACTCACTTCTACTGGCCCAGAATGAAAGCAGATGTAGAAGCCCACTGCAAGTCCTGTCCCACGTGCCAGGCCAGTGGGAAGAGCGGAGGAAAGCGCAAGGCTCTCCTCCAACCCTTCCCTGTCGTCAGTACCCCTTTTGAACGGGTCGGGATCGACATCGTGGGACCTCTGGACCCCCCAACCTCCCAAGGGCACCGCTTTATCCTCGTCCTGGTGGATCATGCCACCCGATACCCTGAAGCCATACCCCTGCGCACCGTCACATCCCCCGTGGTGGGCCGGGCGTTGATGGGAATCTTTTCCCGTATGGGTTTTCCCCGCGAGGTCGTGAGCGATCACGGTACAAACTTCATCTCCAGATACATGACGTCCTTGTGGCAACAATGCGGAGTGTCCTATAAATTCACCACCCCGTACCACCCCCAAGGAAACGGCCTGGTAGAGCGGTTTAACCGAACTCTGAAAGGGATGATCGCGGGCCTGGAAGAGCCCCTCTGGCGTAAGTGGGACGTCCTGCTCCCCTGCCTCCTGTTCGCCTACCGAGAAGTTCCCCAGAAATCCTTGGGGTTCAGCCCCTTTGAGTTACTCTACGGGCACCCCGTCCGGGGGCCCCTCAGCCTGGTCAAGGAAGGGTGGGAGGCGGCGCATCGAGGCCACCCCCGAGATGTGTTCCGATACGTCCTGACCCTCCGAAACCAGACTAGGAAGTTCCGAGAGATGGCCGAGGCCAACCTGAAGGCGAGCCAGGAAGAGATGAAGCGCTGGTACGACCAGAATGCCACTCTGGTCGAGTTCCAGCCAGGCCAGCAGGTATGGGTCATGGCCCCGTGAAACCCTGCGCCCTCCAGGATAAATGGACCGGGCCCTTCAAAGTGATTGAGCGGAAGAGCCAGGTCACGTACTTGGTGGACGTTCAGTCACCACGGGACCCCCTCCGGGTCCTCCACGTGAACCGCCTCAAGCCCCACTTTGTGAGGACGGAGCTGAGCCTCCTGCTGGCCACTGATGACGGGGCCGAGGAGGAGTCGGATCCCCTCCCTGATCTCCTGTGCACCACAGAGAAGGACGGCCCTGTAGAGGGAGTGAACCTCTCCCCATCCCTCACTTCCCATCAACGTGAGGATTACCGCCAGCTCCTAGGGCGGTTTTCCGACCTCTTCTCCCTGGTCTCCCAAGTCACCGACTGGTGTGTCCATGACGTGGATACTGGAGACAGCCCGCCGGTGAAACACCGAGCCTACCGAGTCCCTGATCGGGTCCGGTCCTGCATTCAAGCCGAAGTCTCGAAGATGTTGACCTTAGGGGTGATCGAACCCTCAGACAGTCCCTGGGCCAGCCCCGTGGTTCTGGTCCCGAAAGCAGCTGCCCCTGGTGTCGCCCCAGAACTCCGCTTCTGCGTGGACTACCGGGGACTCAATGAAGTCACCCGAGCCGATGCCCACCCCATTCCCCGAGCCGACGAGCTCATTGACCGACTCGGGGCTGCTCGGTTCCTAAGCACCTTCGATCTCACCTGCGGCTACTGGCACATTGCGCTCACAGAAGGAGCCAAGGAGTGGTCCGCCTTCTCCGACCCGGATGGGCACTATCGCTTTCGCGTGATGCCCTTCGGGATGAAAAATGCCCCGGCCACCTTCCAGCGACTGGTAAATAGAGTCCTGGCCGGGCTGGAAAAATTCAGCGCTGCCTATCTAGACGATATCGCAGTTTTCAGTTCCGAATGGAGTGAGCACCTCCAGCACCTCTGGAGGGTGCTAACCGCCCTGCGCCAGGCAGGCCTCACCGTGAAAGCCAGCAAGTGCCAGATTGGGCAAGGTTCGGTAACCTACCTGGGGCACCAGGTCGGAAGCGGCCAGGTCGCCCCTCTACAGCCCAAAATCGACACCATCCTAGCCTGGGAAACCCCCACTACCCAAACGGAGGTCCGAGCCTTTCTGGGCCTCACGGGCTACTACCGGAGATTCATCCGGGGGTACGGCAGCCTAGTCGGTCCCCTCACGGGACTCACGTCCAAGAAACAGCCCAAGAGAGTGCAGTGGACCCCTGCCTGCCAAGTGGCGTTCTATGCCCTAAAAACGGCCATGTGCACAGCCCCCGTCCTTCAGGCTCCCGACTACTCCAAGGAGTTTGTGGTACAAACGGACGCCTCCGAGCATGGAATTGGGGCCGTCCTGTCCCAGGTGAATGACCAAGGCCTAGACCAGCCCGTAGCCTTCCTCAGCCGAAGGCTGTTGCCCAGAGAACAGAGATGGAGCACCATCGAGCGCGAGGCGTTCGCCATAGTCTGGGCCCTCAAGAAGTTACGCCCTTATCTGTTCGGCACCCATTTCAAGGTCCAAACCGACCATCGCCCCTTGCGTTGGCTCATGCAGATGCGAGGAGAAAACCCCAAGCTACTGCGGTGGTCAATCTCCCTCCAGGGGATGGATTTCACCGTGGAACATCGCCCTGGTACTGACCACGCCAACGCCGACGGCCTCTCCCGGTTCTTCCGCCTCAGCGGAGAGAACCCCCAAGAGGATGGGTAGTTCTCTCCAGCTTTCAGCTGGGGGGGACGCGTGTTAGACCCGGCCTCATAGCATAGCCATCCCTGTCCCCGCACCACATAACCTGACCCATGCACCTCACGCAGCCCCCGAGCCCACGGCCTAGCCGATCCTTCCCACCAGAACACACACACACCCGACCCGGACTTCCCCGTCCGTGGCCTTCCTCCTTTCGGCCACACCGGGCCCGCGTGCCCACTTCATGCACCATGATCGCCGCCTGGCCCCAGCGCGACCCTGGCCTAGAGGCGCCACTCCGGCTGGAGGACATCGCGCTCCCATTGGGATGAGAGAGGGAGGAGCAGTTTCCATCGCACCTCTGAGCTCCCCTGGGAAGGTGGGTTTCGATCGGCCCTCCGGCCTTCCCGAGGGCTGGCTCCACGCCTGCTGGGTGTCTGGGACTCCTCCCGACCCGGCCCTGAAAGGATCAAAAGACAATGGCAGGAAACCCCGACAAGCGACCCACAGGTGACAAGACCCCTGCCTGCACAGACTCCGGACATCAAAGAGGAGTCGACCTATAACAAGGGGTGCTCGGGGACTATCGGGCAGATTCGTCTTTGGAAACACCTGAGCCCTGCTGAGTGACTCGCGGCTCCCTGAAGATCGTAAGACCTCCGAACTTGTGCTTGAGCCCTGCTGAGTGACTCGCGGCTCCCTGAAGATCGTAAGACCTCCGAACCTGTGCTTGAGCCCTGCTGAGTGACTCGCGGCTCCCCGAAAAGATCGTAAGACCTCCGACTTGTGCTTGAGCCCTGCTGAGTGACTCGCGGCTCCCACAGACTCCCTTGGTCCCACCGGACCCCGACGACGACAAGCCTATCCCCCAGCTTGAGGATTGTGAGCTGTGCGCCGGGTACGCCCCTGCATTTGATCCATATCCCCACAGACTGTCCCGCTACCTCCTACCCCCTCCAAGACTCTGTGAGCCCGCGCTCCACTTGTATATATTTGCCTTGCTGATCATCAAGATCCTACAACTCCGATCTGATAAAGATTTGTTCTTAAGAACTCCCAGTGTGGAGTCTCTTTGTCGTGTGGTGCCGAGTGTACGATCCTAGATACAAGATTCCTCCCCTGAGGAGTCTCCCGCCAGTGCCCGGCTACGATACCTCGAGGGTTGGTCTCAGGATAGTCAGGGCCCTCTCAGGGCTCCTCTGAGGTCGCCTTCTAACATTTACTCACTGCTGCATGCTGCACGCCGCACACTGCTGCACGCCGCACACTGCTGCATGCCACACAGTGCTGCATACCTCACACTGCTACACGAAACACTGCTGCACGCCACACACTGCTGCATGCCGCACACTGCTGCACGCCCCACACTGCTACACGCCGCACACTGCTACACGCCGCACACTGCTACACGCCGCACACTGCTGCACGCCGCACACTGCTGCACGCCACCCACTGCTGCACGCCGCCCACTGCTGCACGCCGCACACTGCTGCACGCCGCACACTGCTGCACGCCGCACACTGCTTTTATGCAAGTTTATGCTACTGACATTGTAAATGACAATGCCTTTTATTTGTTTTAAAACCAAAACATAAATAAAAGGTGTTAGACGGACCGGGAGGGTCGGCCGAGGACAAGGGGAGAGGTCTCCGGGGAGAGCCGTCTCCAGCGATCGTACAGATGAGTAACTTCCCCCCCACAGATACACACCACACAAGGATAGGATTTAACGTTCTTTATAGGCGATTTCTTGAGGTACGATGAAATGGTACAAGGAGGTCTGGACTCAGGGGTCCCCTCGATTCTAGTCTCTTGGTTTGGGAAAAGGGGGTAGCGGGACAGTCTGGTTATCAATCTGGTAGCTGAGATGGTATGGTGGGTAGCTCACAATCCTCGAGCTCGGTGTTCTAGCTTGGACGGGCCGCGGCAGCGCCAGCAGGTCCCGGTGAAGGTGGTCGTTACACGGTCCGCGGCAGCGCCAGCAGGTCCCGATGAAGGTGGTCGTTACAACGGTCTGCGGCAGCGCCAGCAGGTCCCGATGAAGGTGGTCGTTACACGGTCCGCGGCAGCGCCAGCAGGTCCCGATGAAGGTGGTCGTTACAACGGTCCGCGGCAGCAGGTCCCGACGAGGATGGATGATGCAGAAGGCCGCGGCAGCGCCAGCAGGCAGGACGATAATTCACAAGGCAGGGCTACGGCAGCGCCAGTAGTCCGTCAAGGCTGAGTTCTTCTCGGTGTCTCTCGACTCCAGGATACAACTGCCTTCCTGCTCTGGAGCTGCCCTAGTTATAGGTCTGGCGCCCTTTGATGGCCGGACCCTCGCACTTGGAGGTCGGGGGGTCCGGGATGAGGGAGTCCAGACACCCAGCAGGGGGTGGAGCCAGCGCCCGGGGGAGCTGGAGGGCGATCGGCACCTGGCGGGGGAGAGCCATCGACACTTCGTTCTCCCATTGACCTGCCAAGTGGTCCGTTCACCTCCTGGGTGGATGGTGGTGCCGGGCTGTCGGGGCCGGGCCAGGCCCCGGGTTAGGGTCGAGCTGAGGCCACGCGGCCTCGTGGCGCAGTGTCCAAGATGGCGGCTGATCCGGCCGGGGAGCCGGTAGGGGTTCGGCCCCATGATACATGGATGTCCGGGGGCAGGAGTTCCGTCGGGAGACGGGGTGCGGGTTGCTCTTGTGGGTAACACCTAGGAGTCCGGGGCTTGGGCCGTGTCATGCGGGGAGGGAGCGAGCCCTTCATGTGGCCTGTCCAACATGCGTCCCCCCCAGCTGAAGGCGGGGAGAGTCACCCATTCTCTTGGGGACTCTCCTCGTCGAGGCGGAAAAAGCGTGACAGGCCATCTGCGTTGGCGTGGTCTTGGCCCGGTCGATGTTCCACAGTGAAGTCCATCCCCTGCAGGGAGATGGACCAGCGCAATAGTTTTGGGTTTTCCCCCCGCATCTGCATTAGCCACTGCAGGGGTCGATGATCGGTTTGCACCCGGAAGTGGGTACCGAAGAGATAGGGCCGGAGCTTTTTGAGGGCCCACACCACTGCGAAGGCCTCCCTCTCGATTGTGCTCCAGCGCTGTTCTCGGGCCAGGAGGCGTCTGCTGATGAAGGCCACCGGCTGGTCAAGACCCTCGGGGTTCAGCTGGGAGAGAACCGCCCCGATGCCGTGGTCGGAGGCGTCCGTTTGCACAATGAATTCCCGACTGTAATCGGGGGCCTGGAGCACAGGGGCGGTGCACAGGGCGGCTTTCAGCTTCTCGAAGGCCGCTTGACAGTCGGGGGTCCAGTTAATCTTCTTCGGTTGGTTTTTGGACGTGAGACCCGTGAGGGGCCCCACAATGCTGCCATAGTCCCTCACGAACCGCCGGTAGTAGCCGGTGAGTCCCAAGAAGGCTCGGACCTCGGTCTGCGTGACTGGGGGTTGCCAGGACTGGATGGCAGCGATTTTGAGTTGCAGAGGGGCCACCAGACCGCTTCCCACCTGGTGTCCGAGGTAGGTCACGGACCCCTGACCAATTTGGCACTTGCCGGCCTTGATTGTGAGGCCGGCCCGCTGGAGGGCTTGCAGGACCTCTCGGAGATGGTGGAGGTGGTCGGACCAGTGGTGGCTGTACACAGCGATATCGTCCAGGTAGGCGGCGCTGAACTCTTCGAGCCCCGCCAAGACCTGGTTCACTAGTCGCTGAAAAGTAGCTGGGGCATTCTTCATGCCGAAGGGCATGACCTTGAAGTGGTAGTGGCCATCGGGGGTAGAAAAGGCGGACCGTTCTTGGGCTCGGGGTGTGAGACCGATCTGCCAGTAGCCCGCTGTCAGGTCGAAGATGCTGAGGTAGCGGGCAGCCCCCATGCGGTCGATCAATTCATCCGCTCGGGGGATGGGATGAGCGTCGGTCCTGGTGACAGCATTCAAGCCCCGATAGTCGACGCAGAATCGGAGTTCAGGAGTGGTGCCGGGGGCAGCGGCTTTGGGGACCAGCACGACCGGGCTGTCCGAGGGCTCGATGACCCCGAGCGTGAGCATCTTGAACACTTCCTCTTGGATGCAGGCCCGCACCCGATCTGGTACGCGGTATGCCCGGTGTCTGATAGGGGGACTGTCCCCCGTGTCCACGTCGTGCAAGCACCAGGGGGTGACCCCTGGGGTGAGGGAAAACAGAGTAGCAAACTGCAGCAGGAGGTTCCGGCAGCCTTGGCGTTGCTCTGGGGTGAGGGCATCGGAGAGCCGGACCCCGTCCACGGAACCGTCTTTCTCCTGAGTCTTCAGGAGATCAGGGAGAGGCTCGGAGTCTTCTTCCGCCCCACTGTCTGTAGCCATCAGGAGGCTGAGTTCCGAGCGCACAGAGTGGGGTTTGAGTCTGTTGGTGTGGAGGACCCGGAGGGGGTTCCGGGGAGACTCCATATCGATGAGATAGGTGACGGGGCTCTTGCGTTCGACCACTTTGAAGGGCCCCGTCCACTTGTCCTGCAAGGCACATGGTTCGGTGGGGGACATCACCCACACTTGTTGACCAGGTTCGAATTCGACGGAGGAGGCATTTTGATCGTACCATTTTTTCATGTCCTCCTGACTGGCCGCAAGATTCGCTTTTGCCATTTCCCTGAATCGCCGGGTCTGATTGCGTAGTGCTAGGAGGTACTTGAAGACGTCTGGAGGGGTCTTTAGGGGGGCCATCTCCCAACCTTCTTTGACTAGGCTGAGGGGCCCTCGCACAGGGTGCCCGTACAACAGTTCGAAGGGGCTAAAACCGAGGGACTTCTGGGGAACTTCTCGATAGGCGAAGAGGAGGCACGGAAGTAGTACATCCCACTGGCGACGGAGGGGCTCTTCCAATCCCCCAATCATTCCCTTGAGCGTGCGGTTGAATCGCTCAACTAGTCCGTTTCCTTGAGGATGATAGGGGGTCGTGAATCGGTAGGTGACCCCGCACTGTTGCCAGAGGGACTTCATATATTTCGAGATAAAGTTTGTGCCTCGGTCGCTGACGACTTCTCGGGGGAAGCCCACCCGGGAGAAGATCCCTATTAAGGCCCGGCCGACCACCGGAGCTGTTACAGTTCGCAGGGGCACAGCCTCGGGGTAGCGGGTGGCGTGGTCCACCAGTACCAGGATGAACCGATGTCCTTGTGCTGTGCGGGGGTCCAGGGGCCCCACAATGTCTATTCCCACCCTCTCGAACAGGGTGGTGACAACTGGGAAGGGTTGCAGAGGTGCTTTGAGCTTGCGGCCGCTCTTCCCGCTGGCCTGGCACGTGGGGCAGGACCGGCAGTGGTTGAGGACGTCGTTTCGCATCCTCGGCCAGAAAAAGTGGGTCACCAGGCGACTGTAGGTTTTGTCCTGGCCCAGGTGTCCCGTCAGAGGGACATCGTGGGCCAAATTTAGCAGGAAGTCTCTGAAACGGAGGGGCACCACCAGCACTCGACTGGCCCCTAACTCCGCGATTCTCTGTTCACTGTATAACAGGTCGTTATCCCAATAGACCCAATGGGCTCCGGTGGAGTCCCCTGCGCTCTGGGCGATGGCTTGCTGGCGGAGTCCCTCGAGGGAGGGACAGGTCTTCTGCTCCTGGCGGAACTGTTCCTGGGTGGGCCCCCCTTCTTGACGCCACTGAGCCAGGCCGGGAAGGTCCTGGGGCTGGGCCACCCCTTCGGGGGTTGGCTCTGGGGGGTCGGTATAGTCGGTGTCCTCTACTGGAGCGATCGGGGGAGGAGGTGCAGGCCATTCTGGTTCTTCTGGTCGGGGGATGGCACGGGCGGCCATGGACCGGGTGGTTACGCACGCCCAGTCCGGGAGGCCCAGCATCCCCAGGTGCTCTCTTCTTTCGACGGCGGCCCACGGGGAACTCTCAAGATCATTCCCCAGGAGACAGTCCACGGGGGCATCATCCCGGACCGTCACCTTCAACATGCCGGAGACCCCTCCCCATTCGAAGGGGACGCAGGCCATCCGACATAGACTCTCGGAATTGTCGGCTGAGCGGACGGGGCAGAGAATGTTCGGCAGGATCTGCTCTGGTTTTACCAGGTGACAGCGGACGGCCGTCACACTGGCCCGTGTGTCGCGTAGGGCTTCGGCCCGGCGCCCATTAATGTTCACCCACTGGCTATATTTTCTGGTGTTGGCGGGTAGGGGAGCCCGCGGGACCATGTCTTTTCCCCCTAGGCACGCTAGAACCATGGCGGCCGGTTCCCACTCTTGTTGTGCCTGCTCATATTCTTCTTGTTCCTCGGAGATTTGTTCTCCCCCCAGGGCGGCGGCAGCTACCTGGCGGGGTTTTGGCGTTTGGTTCTGCGGGCAGTTCGGGTCATTGGCGTAGTGGCCGACTCGCTGGCATCGGTGACACGTGACGTTGGCTCGGAACCCCGGGCGCATCGGGGGGTTGCCCCGGCCGGCCGGGGGCGGGGTGCTGGCAGCGGGAGTGGCCGGGACGGTGTCTCTCCCTCGCCCCTGGCCTCCTCCTCCTCCTCGGGGACGGTGCTGACCTTGTTTGTTCCGGTTTTGCTCGTGTGGCCCTCTCCGGCCCACTCGAGTGCTTTCCCACCGGTCAGCTTCGGCGGCGAGTTGCCGTGGGTCAGTCAATTTACTGTCGAGGAGGTGCTGCCTGAGCTCGACGAAGCAGTTGTTAGACAGGTGCTCCCACACCATGAGGTTAAAAAGTTGCTCGTAGGTCATTACGTGGCTTCCCTTGATCCAACCCTCGAAGGCTCGGCTGAAATAGTTGACATATTCCACCTACGTTGTACCCGGGATCCGGGTGCAGTCCCGAAACCTCTGGCGGTACATTTCGGGTGTGAGCCCATATCGGGTGAGGAGGGCAGCCTTCATGTGGTCATAGGATGACATCTGATGGTCTGGGAGCTTCAGTAGGGCATCGCGGCCTTCGTTGACGAACCTCCCCCATAGGCCGGCTCCCCAGTCACTCCGATCGATCCGGTGGGAGGTCATGGCGATCTCGTAGGCCTTGAACCACTGTTGTATGTCGTCCTCTCGGACATACTCTCGGACAACATCCTTGGGGATGTGGACTTTCTTTTCTGTCGCTCCCGGGGTGCGCGGTCGCTCGGGCACCTCCGGTTCTTTGTTCTGCTTCCGTAGTTCTATTTCTGCCAGTTTGCGCTCGTGTTCGAATGTTAGTCTTTTTTCTTCGAGCTCTCTCTGCCTCTGTTTTTCTTCCCGTTCTTCCCGGAGCCGCAGATGTTCTAGGTTCAGTTTTTGCTCGGCTAATTTTAGTTCACCGTCCATTTTGAGTCGTGCCATTTCCAACTCATGTAGTCTGTTTTTTTCTCTTTCTTGGATCTCTTCCTGCGAGAGGCCCGTTCCTCGCTCCTCGGGAGCCGTGGCGTTCCTCTCCGATGCTGCACCGTTTTGGTCTGGGGATCCGGCGACCCCGGTTTCTGCCCACGACTCAATGGCGTGCTTAAAATCGTCTTTGGTACTCAGGCCGGTGGTAGCAATGCCTAGTTCCATGCAGAATTGTTTCAGTTCACGATGGCTATACTCTTCCAATTTATCCATCTGGAATTTCTCGGTGGATCCGCTCTCTTTGGTTGACATCGTGGTTTTGTCGTGGGGTGAGCTACTCTCTGTACGATTACGCGTTGATCGGATCGCGCCGCTGGCCACCAATGTTAGACGGACCGGGAGGGTCGGCCGAGGACAAGGGGAGAGGTCTCCGGGGAGAGCCGTCTCCAGCGATCGTACAGATGAGTAACTTCCCCATCACACAAATACACACCACACAAGGATAGGATTTAACGTTCTTTATAGGCGATTTCTTGAGGTACGATGAAATGGTACAAGGAGGTCTGGACTCAGGGGTCCCCTCGATTCTAGTCTCTTGGTTTGGGAAAAGGGGGTAGCGGGACAGTCTGGTTACCAATCTGGTAGCTGATATGGTATGGTGGGTAGCTCACAATCCTCGAGCTCGGTGTTCTAGCTTGGACGGGCCGCGGCAGCGCCAGCAGGTCCCGGTGAAGGTGGTCGTTACACGGTCCGCGGCAGCGCCAGCAGGTCCCGATGAAGGTGGTCGTTACAACGGTCCGCGGCAGCGCCAGCAGGTCCCGACGAGGATGGATGATGCAGAAGGCCGCGGCAGCGCCAGCAGGCAGGACGATAATTCACAAGGCAGGGCTATGGCAGCGCCAGTAGTCCGTCAAGGCTGAGTTCTTCTCGGTGTCTCTCGACTCCAGGATACAACTGCCTTCCTGCTCTGGAGCTGCCCTAGTTATAGGTCTGGCGCCCTTTGATGTCCGGACCCTCGCACTTGGAGGTCGGGGGGTCCGGGATGAGGGAGTCCAGACACCCAGCAGGGGGTGGAGCCAGCGCCCGGGGGAGCTGGAGGGCGATCGGCACCTGGCGGGGGAGAGCCATCGACACTTCGTTCTCCCATTGACCTGCCAAGTGGTCCGTTAACCTCCTGGGTGGATGGTGGTGCCGGGCTGTCGGGGCCGGGCCAGTTAGGGTCGAGCTGAGGCCACGCGGCCTCGTGGCGCAGTGTCCAAGATGGCGGCTGATCCGGCCGGGGGAGCCGGTAGGGGTTCGGCCCCATGATACATGGATGTCCGGGTCAGGAGTTCCGTCGGGAGACGGGGTGCGGGTTGCTCTTGTGGGTAACACCTAGGAGTCCGGGGCTTGGGCCGTGTCATGCGGGGAGGGAGCGAGCCCTTCATGTGGCCTGTCCAACAAAAGGCATTGTAATTTTACAATGCCAATAGCTCAAACTCTTATAAATGCGAGACCTGTTGCATTGCAAATGCTTGTTTCCTTTGTCTTCAGTAAAATTCATATATTCTGAACCATATCTCATATTATTAAAGATGTTCAACGTAAGATCAACTGAGCTAATTCAGTTTTTATAACATTATTTAAATTAGTTAAAACTCTAAACGATATGTCACTATAATAATGAGGATAAATATTCGACTGATCATATGTAGTTGAGTTGAGGGAACTAAAATGGGAATTTATCTGCGAAATATGTTGCCTGCGGTTCTGTTAAATGATAGAATACAATGGACTACAAGACAATCAAATCGGAGTCTAAGAGGGTCCTCTATCACTTCCATCTCATATGATACAATCTGAATGTATAAATGGACAATGTAATTTGAAAAATATTTTTTTAACTGTGTTAAACATAAGTATTGTTAATATCATAAACGGATTTCCAGTACATATTTTAAAAAATGTTGTGTCATATAATGTTATAATCATTGTACAATTACTCAGACTTCAGTATAGCTGCTTCCGAGATTGTGGAGAATATATAAATGTTTATGTTAAAGCCACAGCGCTTCAGCTTTGTGAAGGACATTTTAAGCAAATGTATCTAACATGAAATGAACATCTAGCACTTCAGGTACTGTAGCTTTGTAAAGACTTCAAGCAGTTGGATCAAACATGATGGGGAGATCTAGTAAAGTCTTGAGGTACGGTACTGCAGCCTGGTTAAAGACTTCCAGCTGTAGTTTATGACTCAAGAGAGGCATATAGTCTAACTTGAGGTACTACTGCTATGTGGAAGACAATACTTATTAGCATTGCCAATGCTTGTTGTTGTCTTCCCAGAGACACAAGTAGCAAAAAAGGTGTGTTGGAAAATTGATTTGATCAGTTTTTATGGCCCAGCACATTGTTTTCGACATATAGACCCAAAGGATTAAATAATTTTAACAAATGCAGTTTCTTATAAGAAACTGATATTCAGGTCATGAGATTTTATTAACTGGTGAGTTATTGCAATAGGTACATATCTCAAAGAAACCAATACTGTACTATCTACTCAATCAGTCACAGACATCAATTCAAGGACAAAGCTTGAAGCAATTCATGAAAACAATCTCCTAGGATTTACGATAATAAAACTGTCAAATGTCCCTTGCCTTCTATCTGCAGGCTTCACTGGTTTCTTTGCCAAGCTGATAGTCTCTGCATCAAAGCACTATCTTGAAATATGAAAATGCAGCAATGTGACACTGCAAGGTCAGGCAGTAATGTTAAGCTCAGATCCACAGCACCACATGACTGCTATTAAACGGCCATATGATGCTATTTTTCATTAATGGAACCTATCATCCACAACTATTTTTACATTGATTTGAAACTCGAAGTTATTTCACATGAAAACTGCACTGTGGTTGAAAAACAGAAAAACATAAGCACTCCTCTCGACCTCCAAGCTCACCATATAATACCGTACCTGTGCTGCTCGCAGTTCTGATATCAGTTCTGTGAAACTCTGATTTTGTATCTGTTCAGTGCCATGTTCCATTTGCTGGTGTAAATTCCTGTTAGCTTTCTGCTCTCTGTGGTAGAAGAAATCAACAAAGGTTTGAAGTCAAGGACCTGATGGAGATGACATTGTGTTAAAGCACAAGGCCAAATAGTAATAATCCACACATCCTCGGAAAACAACTGACACATCTCGAGAACTGAAGTGTATTCAAAAGGTTTGAGGGACCTGCTCAGGTATCGCGGGTCATACTGGAAAGTTACCATATGTTCACCTGATAAAGTTATGGACGACTGCCCCCTAATTAGTTCATTTTAGGAATTCCTTTGTAATCAGAAACCTGAAATGGAAGCTGTAAATAACATAGAGGCCATTTAAAACAGATATGAGTGAAGAAGTTACAAGAGTTGCTTTAGCTAAAAATAAATGAGCAACTAAGGCCGAAAAAGAGAGAAACCAACAGAAAGTAGAGCTAAATCTACGAATGAGAGAAATAGAAGGCTTACACGTGTTTTAATCTAGTACGAAAGGTTATGCTACTGGGACTAAAGATGAATTGCTCCTCAGAAAGTTCTTAGCAAGCCTGAATACAGATCAGCCACTGAAAACTCTTTACAAGAGCTGTGAAATGCCATTTTCACATTCTTCAACAAAGAACTTCACCCGATCTACAATGACATTCAATTGAAACAGAGGCTGTTTCTGCTAAGGCATCCTTTCGAGCACCTCACTGTATGAATCAGTGAAAATTGAAATCCTGAATAATTTACATTAGAAGAGGGCTGAGGAAGATCCAAGGGGCTGATTTTTACACGATTTAGCACTCTTTGACAGAGTGGATTATCTTACTTAGACCTCGACAATTCCAAAAGAACGATTTAAAGAACTGCTCTTAAGTAAATAGCTTTACTTTGTCAGCAACTTAGTTGATCTCTCTTTTTACCCGTTTCTACGCCACATCCCATAGTTTTATTGCAACACTCCCTAGTACTTCACATTTTCACACTCTTCTTCAGTGCATTTAAGTGTATTTATAACCTCTTTCATAATCATTTTATAAATGCATTTGGCTGAAGGAAAAATAGTGACCATATTCCTGTGTGGTGGGGGAAAAATAATGCTCCATGCCTCATTTAAATATACAATAAATTATGAGGCCTAACAAACTTAAAGGCATCATAGAACTGATTTGGGAATGTTAATGTCATGCCCCGAGCATTAACACTCGAGTTTGCGATTTGGAAAAGTGTTAAAACTAACAAGTTACTTACCTTTGGTAACATGCCCTTCGGTGGAACTCTATCTAACCGCGGTTTCCTAACAGGACAGGAAGTGGCAGGAAGAAATACAGAAATGCCTTGTTTCGTCCTAATACCCTGAGAAAAAGGTGTGGCGGCCTCCCTCAAGACCTATGGTTGGGATTCTGCTTAATAATGTGCTCAAAAGAAATTAGAAAAGTTATTGAAAAGGTGTATACAATACTAGTGATCTTGTGGCAGTCCACGTAATGTGGGATCCACTAGTGGTCACCCGCTGATGTCGGGCATCATGCCCCAACTTAACCCTTACGTGGTGCTCAAGGTACTCTATATCCTTGTGATTGGCAGAGTACAGCTACTCGCCACGTCGGAAACACGCTTCATGCCACCTACCTAGGATAAAGATGCTACTTGTTATCTGCCGGATGATTTCTGCTCAGTACGTTTGCCGACATTCAGGGCCCTGACCAGTTGCCAGGTGACCAGAAAGATACAACAAAAGATGCTACTTGTGATCTGCCAGATGATTTCTGCTCAGTTTGTTTGCTGACATTCAGGGCCCTCACCAGTTGCCAGCTGACCAGAAAGATACCCTGGAGCTCCAGCCACCTGCAGAGATGCAAAGCTTCCTGGTATAGGACCGAACACCCCACTATGCTCTGTTTGTTGCAGCATCACATGGTAGTGGTGTTGTCCGTGAGAACCTACACCAAGCTCAACTTGATGGACATCAGAAAACCCTTCATGGCGAGGCGAAAGGTCCACAGCTCTAGTAGATTGGTGTGGAGCTGGCCTGCCAATGGAGACCAGAGCCTCACTGCCAACCCAGCAGTAATGTATCTGCCACCACTGTCAGTACTGGGTAAGAAAGGGGAAGTGGCCTGCCACAGGAAAAACTGCGGTCGTTTACCACCACTGCAGACCTTGAGCTGTCTCATCAGAGGCCTAGATGATGTCAGAAAAGGGGGTTGGATGCTGGGCCAACTGGGACTTCAGGGTCCACTGCAGGTCCCGTATGTGCCACCAGGCGTGGTTGACAAAGAGCATGCACAAGGCAAAGAAACCAAGAAGCATTAGAGCCTGACTCCAGGATAGAACCTGAAACACTGGGATCTAGCCTGAATGTCTGGGATTCTTAGTTGCAGAGGGAAATCTCTCAACTCGACCATTTCAAGGATCACCCAGATGAAGAGAAGCCCCTGAGAAGGAATCAGGTGGGAATTCGGCTTGTTTATGGTGAAACCAAACTATTTCAAAAGGTTTGTCATCATCGGAGGTGACCCACGACTGACCGTGGCGATACAGCCTCCAATGGCCATACTTCATGGTATGGGAAAACAGCAACTCCTGACCTCCGAAGGTGGGCAGTGACCACAGTCATCACTTTTGTGAACACCCGAGGGGTGCTGGTAAGGCCAGAGTGGATCACGGCGAACTAGAAATGCTCCCAGCCCACGATGAACAGCAGTTAAATCCTGTTGGACTGTAGGATGGGTATGTGAAAATAAGCATTCTGCATGTCAATGGACACTATTGAGTCACCTGGGTCTAGAGCAAAGAGGATGTGGGTGAATGTGAGCATTCTGGATGCGTTCTTCTGCATGAAGATGTTCAGAGGATGGAGGCCCAAAACAGGCCTGAGAACCCCATCCTTTTTTGGGACACGGAATTTGCAAGAGTAAGTAACCCCACCTTTCTTCCAATCAGGTACCCTCTCTACGGCACATATGGAGAACACCAGGCATACTTTCTGTAGCAGAAGGGATAGGTGCTTGTCAGAAACTTGCAAGACCTACCTGTCGGACATGATGGATCTCCAACCTGGGAGTAAGGAAAACCCAGTGGACTTTTTCCATGAATGTCTACAAAGGACAGCACTGCTATGGACCACAAAGCCAAGGCGATCTGTGGTATTAAGATCTGCTTGGAAAATATACTTAGCTGCATCCTGACCATTATGTATTGCCTGGGCTAAAGAGATCCTAAGATCCTCTGGTACTGCCGCCAAGATCTCGCTGACTATATCCCAAAATACATAAGGTGTTTCATCCCAATAGTCAGACTGTGTTTACAGATCGCAGTGCCAGACTGGCAGAAGAAAATATATGTCTACCACAGATTTCAATCAGTTTGGATTCTCTATCTGGAGAAATTATTGGAAATGAGTTAGGATTCACCTTAGGGGTCAGGTCTGTACAAAAAGGCTCTCTGAAGTGGGGTGCCTGGTTCGGTACCAAGGGGACAGTTGGCCCTGGGGAGAGAGCCACCAGTGGTAATCCGAATGCAGGTTCCTACTGTTCCGTTGAGCTCAAAGGTGCACCAAATGGAGAACACTAAAAATTTGCAGCATGGTATCTTTGAAGGCCTCGCTCTGCTGCAGTGTTGACAATGGTTCGGGAAACTCTGGGCATGTCAGGACCAATTAAGGAATCTGTTCTGTGGCCGGTGACCTCAATGGAGTACAACTTACATCTTGATACCCTCATGCTTCTTCTTTGGAGTTGGAGTGACAGGGTTGAGTACACTTCACTTTCCTATGCTTGTGTTTGAACTTGTACTTCAACTCACTGGATGACTTAGAGCGGGAAGTGGAATGGTCAAGGGAGTGGCCCAGGAACGCGCGTGGGCTCACGACTTTAAGCTAGAGTGAGATCCATGAGAAGGCTGCAGCGTTTTCTTGTGTTTGGCAACTTACAATTTCCCCTCCCGGTTTCAAACTAACTTCGGGAGCATGAGGATACAATTATCACCTAATTTAGAGTCATGTCCTGAGCCCAAGCATCAAAGACACACCTTGTGGAAGTCTGTGACCAACATCTGCTTCCTGCAGTTATGATATAGTTTGGCACCTGTCATTTTTGATGGGGACATTATTCCCTAACACACTATGACAAAGTTTGGAATTCCTCAAAAAACAGATACATTTGTAACAGAGCTCTGGATCCTCATCTGAAGGTGCAGAAAGAAACAAACTGACATCAGTCTACAGGAGTGGCGCTTATATGCTCTGCTCCGTCTCATCTGGGGTGCTTTGGAGTGGCAGATTAACAGGGTCAGTCAGCACTTGAAAATAACCCATTGATGGTAGTCTGACTGGGGTCCCCTGAAGCTTCTTGTGGACTAAGGTGCTCCAGAAGGAGTCTCCGTTATCCTGAAAAGATGCTTTATGACCTCCATGAGGACCGCTGTTTGCTGCGGGATCAACAATGCCCTGGCAAACTCAGAGTGTGCTGGCATCAGACTTGGAACAGAGTTGGATGATGGTGGCCAAGTCGGTCCTTTGAAGTGCTGAATGTATGATTTCTCCCTGGAGCAGGAGAGGTGGGACAGGGTCAAGTCCTGCTTCGGCGTCTTGCATTTCTGGTGCAACTTGTCTGGCGACATAGTCTTTGAATTAAAAGAAGACAGCACCTTGAAGAGGGAACAGGAACTGGAGTGTGAGCAGACCCACAATTTAGATTGTGTACAGGTCCAAGCACCAAAGACACACCTTGTGCATGTCTGTGACCAACATCTGCTTCCTGCAGTTAGGGTACAGCTTACCACCTGTCATTTTTGGTGGGGACATTATTCCCTAGCACATCATGAAAAAGTTTGGAAGTCTTTAGAAAACAGACAAATTTGTAACAGAGCTCCAGATCCTCATCTGAAAGTGTAGAAAGAAACAAACTGACGTCAGTCTACAGGAGTGGCACGTATATGCTCTGCTACGTCTCTTCTAGGGTGCTATGGAATCCCATGGCACCTAGCAATGCATGGGAGCACCGCTACAAAAATCACTGGAGTCCGTCTGGCACCCAGGCAATATTCCAAGAAGAGGAATCTGAGGTTAGATGCATCAGTCTGAATATTCGGTACTGGTGGTGGACATGATGGCCAGTGAAAGGAACCCTACGGAGTGGGCCATAATATGGCTGTCTTTAAAGAACTCCAGAGTCAAATCCACCTTTCTTCCGGAAAAGGCTGAAACCGTCAAATGGCATATCCTTAAGAAACATCTGCACATCACCAGAGAATTCTGTTGCACACATCCAGTCTCGACATTTGATCACAACACTAGTGTTCATGGCCCGACCCAGTCTTCTTGTTGGGTCAGGCTACCCCAAAACATGGACTTTGTTGTCCATCTTGAATTGTCTGGGCAAGGGTTCCCTCAATTCATTAGGAATGGCTGGCAAAATCTCACAGGCCATGTCCCAAAGGGTAGGAGTGTAATCATGAACATTCACCAGCAGGGAGCTGGATGGCAGATTAACAGGGTCAGTCAGCACCAGAGAAAAAACCATTGATGAAAGTAAAACTGGGACTGGAGGGCCCTGAAGCTTCTTGGGGACCAAGGTGCTCCAGAAGGAATCTCAATTGTCCTGAAAAGATGCTTCATGACCTCCATAAGGACCATCCTTTGCTGTAAGATCAAGAATGCCCTGGCAAACTCAGTGTGTTGGGATCAGACTTGGAACATGCTCAGAGATGGATGATGGTGGCCGAGTCGAGCCTTTGGACTGCCAAATGCACTACTTCTCCCTAGAGCGGGAGAGGTGGGACAAGGTCAAGTCCTGCTTTGACTTCTTGCACTTCTGGTGCAACTTGTCTGGTGACTTAGTCTTTGAATTAACAGAGGGCAGCACCTTGAAGAGGGATGATGAACTGGAGCGGGATCTGACCCACAATTTGTATTATGCACAGGTCTTCTGTTTGGAGTGCGTCGTACCTCGTTTTTAGCTTTAGGTGACATATAGCTTCACCTCCCTCTCCCAGATTGCCTTTGAGGGCATCAGGCAGTATCTGTCGCAAGACTTTGAGTCATCCCCTGACCCTAGGAGGACATTGTGTAGATCTGTGACCGACACCCATTTCAAACAGTTGCAGAATGGTTTAAAGACTGGGGTTTTTAGAGGTGTCATGTCCCTATCACATAATATTTCAAAATCAAAATTTTAGTGTGTGCAAAAACTGACTACGTTAAAAAGTGTGGAAAATAGGGAATTGAGGTCACTGTGCAAGGGTGGCGTGTATACATGGTTCCAGCCATCTACAATTAGAAGTATTCATCAAAAGAACAAGTTCCTTAACTCTGGTAATGTTTGTTCTGGTGGATATTATATCTAAGAGCAGATTCCTCAATGTCCTCTTTTCTCCCCATTCTGTGGAATGGACTTCTGAGATTCTATAAACATTCCACATTAGATTCAGCACTCTTGACACTTCCAAATATTCTCATTTGATCATTGTGTTAAGGCAAGGAAAAAGCTCAAGAGAAACTGATGTAATTTTGCAGGGCTGACACCTATATGTGTCTCTGCTCATATCTTCCTGAGGTGATAAGAGGTAACGATGGAGTCAGATTGTGCTACCTGCCAATCTATATCAAGTCTGGTGCATGGGAATATTACATTTGTGAGGAATCAGAGATAAGCAGTGTCCATCAAAATGAGGAAGTATCCAATACTTGAAAATATCACTATTGTGTGGTAAATGTCATCAGTGATTATTAGGACGAATGGGTTTGGCTTTATCTCTTCCCAGCATTCCTACTATATAGAATTCCACAGAAAGACTTCTACCTCAATTGCAGATTTCCAAAAGCACAGAGCAATCAAGTTATTTGTTTTTCAATATTTTATTTATATACTTCAAACATCTGACAAAAAATATTTGTGTGAGTTAGAAGCAAGAACAGTGCTTCATAAATTAAAATTAGAGTTACAGTGCATGGCTATAAAGGAATTAGTACCTTTTTCTATAAAAAAAACACAAAAGAAAACACTAAATACAAACAGCATAAGCAATGCCTATAGGTCTGGTTTGTTTCAGATTTTTGCTCTTTGTTGCACTGCATTGGATGGAGATTGTTGTTTCGGTATGTTTGGGAGTAGAAACGGAACACACATGCAGACAGCTACATACTCTGACAATAAAAGCAGCACTGAAGCACTAAAATACAGGTACACATACAATCAGATACACATTGGTATGCAGGAAGGTGAATCACAGGCAAGCATGGTTGATGGGTGAATGGTTGATACATAGACAAATACATCGATTGATGGCTCTAGATGGATACAGCAGTCAGTGGGTTGGGTGATGGAGGAGTATGGAAACATAGCTAAATGGATGTAGGTTGGGTGGATGGATGCTTGGGAAGCGGTAACTGCAAAAGAGATGGTAGAGCATTGATGAATGCATGATTGGGATGGAGGAATGGGTGGATAGAGGCATAAGTACAAAGTCAAACAGATGAGAACGGAGAAGGCTAAATGTGAGTAGATCGTAGGGTATATATTTCTGTCGTCCAAAGTGCTTTATAAGCTCTCCACCTTTTATTCACTATATCAATAAAGACACCCTCACATAAACATAATTCTTGGTTTGTGAACGTCTAAAATCCCTTAATGGTGTATCCAAATTGGACAAATGAAAAAATGTCTATTAAAATAACAGCGAATATTTACAGGGCTTAAAAAAGCAGAGGTAGCACCTGAAGAGCTATATATCATATAAACTGGCCTCTCAGCGCATGGACAATGGGCAGCATTGACAGACTGCAGCTGATGCATTAAAAATGAACAAGTTACTTACCTTTGGTAATGCTGTTTCTGGTGGATACTCTAAGAGAAGATGTTTCACCTTTTGAACGCTCACTGGGGCCAGACTTGATCTGGACGTTTCACTTGAAGACTAGAGCAGATGGAGAACAGTTGTATCTTTCAGTGCCTCGTGTCTAATTTTGCTGTTGTAAGCACTGTACTGCTATTTATAGAGCTTACAATGGTAGAAGTGTAGCATGAGATGCTATGTACAATATATGTTTGAGGAAGGGGCAGGCAAGGGTTTACACCAGGGATTCAAGGCTGGTGAGGTAGAAGCCCATTATGACACGTAGCAGAATGGAAGTTGGCAGTAGGGGCGATGGAGATAAACCAGAGGTTGTGCCAATAGATGGTCTATGATGGACACAGGATCCACATTGTTACAGGAAGAAGACTTTTGTTGCCTAGAGCAGTGGAAGGTATATGGTGGATTAAGGCATTTCCAATTTTATATTTTCATGGAATACCAGGAGTTAATCAGTGTAGATGCCATCACTCAACCATCACAGTTTGGCCCTTAATTGTATGCAGGTATTTCACAAGCTAGAATCATCCCTGACATCAAGCTGAGAGTCGCAGGGTAGTGGTAATGAACAGCTGCAATGTTAAACAAAGCCTGTAAGCTTTAACATAGTCACATCATTAGCTTATATAATTTTAGAATTTACAAAAGTCCCAGAGGAAGGTCATAGATCATCACTGCCCCCAAACGATACCATACCTCAGATTTCTCAGCACAAGCGTTAGAGGTATTTGCAAGGTATGCCCAAATTTAAGGAGGAAGGTGGCTCGCATGTTGTTAATCAATGTAATATACCGATTGTGGAGAACTACATGTACAGGTTTTTCTAAAAGATCTTTATTATATCATGCATATCATAAACAGGATAAATGCTAGTATCCGGCAGTGAATAAAGGAACGGATTAGCAACAAAACTACAGTTACAGGTTAAGTAATTTTTCCTCCAGAACTGGATCTTTCATAGAGTCACATGCTTGAATCAGAGTGGCATGGTGGATTATCAATTGGAAAAAAAGGCAATCCTCATCAGAAAAATAAATGCTAAATCAGGGTCCCAATGAGTAACAACAAATGGGTCTGGAGGATACAGATTTGCTAACCCCTTCAGAAAACGCATCACAATAGGGGATTTTAAGAGGGATGGTTGGCATGGCATACAGAGAAACACAGACAATGCCGCTAATTATTCATTGACCGTGCCATTCGCACAACCCCAACTGGGTACGGGAGAGTGCAAATTGTAGGATCTGTGTTAACTTAGCCTGCAAATGGTCTCCTTTTTTGTCCGTGAACCATGCAACAAAGCAATTCCATCTGCTAGAGTAAACCAATTTTCTAGAGGGACAACATGCTGAAAGGATGATAGCAACCACCTCCTGTAATAGCGGAAAGTAACTCTGTTGTCCATACCACACCCTCAGTGGTCAATCTGGCCAAAGAGAATGACTTGAGCGCAGTCTTGGCATATCTTCATCAGAACCCCAGGAATAATGGGTATGGGAGAAACCAATAGTGCACCTGAAAATTCCATTTCAACAGAATCACATCCCCCAAAGCTCCCCTCTACGGATAATGTAGGGCACAGAACCACTGGCATTGAGCATTGTATGATGAGGTGAACAGGTCCACCTGAAGAGTTCACCAGTTGGTGAAGATGTCCTGGATTACCTCTGGCAGAAGAGTCACTTGTGATCGGCAAGATAATGCCGGTTCAGGCTGTCAGCTCTGACATTCAGAGATCCTGTTAGGTGATTGGCAGTTAACCAGATATCTTGGATATGTTCTCAAGACAATGATCTCAGCACCAGAACTTACTCCCTCTTGCTTGTTGAAGTACCACATTGCTGTTGTGGTGTCCATTAAGATCTGGATGGGCCGACCTTGGATGTAGGGGAGAAAGGCTTTGAGAGCCAGCTGAATTGTCCACAGTTCCAAAAGGGTAATGTGAGGAACATGTACTTCTGGAGAATAGAGGCTTCTGATCTCCAGGTGGGCTCCCCACTCTAAAGTGGAAGCATCCGTCACTAGTGCAGTCACAGTTGGAGAGGGAGCAAAGGCTATCCCACAGCTAAGATTCCCTTCATTTCCCCATCAAGCTACTTCTTCTGCAGCGACAGGGGAAATCACAATGGAGTTCAACAGGACTACCATGTATTATAGCCACTACCCTCGGAGGCCCCACTCTATGGCCCTCATGGGCCAACATGCGTGTGAGACTAGGAGGATGCTGGAAGCTAGCAGACCTAGGAATCTTAGGATCCTCAGGACTGGAACTCTCAAGCTTTGTTGAAAGGAGTACCATCTCCTGGATGTCGGCGATACTCTGAAGTGGAGGAAAGGCGTGGAGAAGGGTGGTGTCCAGTACTGGCCCTACGAACTGGAGTTGTTGGGAAAGGCCTCAGGTGAGATTTGAGGTCATTGATTGAAAAGCCAATGTCAAACAGCAGGAATACTGTTGAATGCAGTTGGCACAACATTAACTCTGGTGACCCGGCTTTGATCAGTCAATTGTTCAGGTATGGAAAAATGGGGTTGCCCAACAGTTTCAATTGGGCTGCCATCACCTTCGCGAACTCTCAAGGAGTTAAGCCAACGGGGAAACACTGCAAACTGGTAAACGAAGTGCAAATAAGCATTTTGCAGGGCGAGAGACACCATCCAGTCTCTAGCTTCCAACACCAGATACACTTGGGCTTGGGTCAAAATCTTGAACTTTTCTTTTTTAATAAAGAAGTTAAACTCCCTGAGGTCCATATTGGACATAGACCACTGTTCTTCTTAGACACAAGGAAAAAATGGAAGTAGCATCCTTGACACTTTTCCTGCTCTGGCACAAACTCCACTGCTCTTCTCTGTAAAAGTGCTCCCAACTCTTGCTGGAGGATGTACAGGTGATCCGGGGTGGGGCAGGAAAATGGAGGTGGGATGAGGGTAAACATCGTTTACCGCGAATGCGCAACAACACATGCCATTACAACGCAGTCGTTACAATGACCGCGTTGTTACAACGCATGCCATTACAACGCAAGTCAGAACAACGACTTGCTCTGGGTGTCAGAAGGTGTTGGATTTAAAATCAAACACCTTCCCTACTGTTGCACAAACTGGAGTTGGAACAGTAAATTATACTATTCCGACATCCAGCGCCCCTCCTAGAGCAAGTCGTTGTTCTGACTTGCGTTGTAATGGCATGCGTTGTTACAAAGCGGTCATTGTAATGACCGCATTGTAATGGCATGCATTAAAAAAGCATGCGATGTGACGTGTCATATTCTGGGATGAGGGGTGGAGCCTGAAGGAAAGGAAGGATTTAATATCTCTCCATCATTTGGAGACCCACTGGGCTGATGTATTGGCCTTCCAGGCAGTCAGAAAGAATGGCAATCTCTCTTTCACAGGCTCCAGGTGAGGCTAGAGAACAGAACTGCTTTCTGGGAGTTTGGGGAGAGGCAGGGGTCAGGGGAGGATGGAGAGGAGTAGGAGGAGGGTTGCTGGAGAGATCCCCTGCCCTTTCCTCTACCTCTACCCTCGTATTGGTGGACCAACGGGTTCTGTGGTTCGTAAGATTGTCACTGGCGAAAGAAGAAACCCCTTGAAAATGCTCAAAAAGGGCATAACAGCCTGTAGCTCCTCTGGGTTGAGGCATTTAAGGCCCAGTGAGTGAGCCTTCGCCCTGCTAGCTTTAAAACTCTCTAGGGTACAGTCCACTTTATTTCCAAACAAACGGGTCCCATCGAAAGGTCGGTCTATTGGCCTGTATTCTGAAGAGCTCCATCGCTCTTGCCACAGAGTCAGCAGTATCCAGGTCTGACTATGTTATATGCCAGGAGGCATTTTGCCCATGCTTGAGAAACTCCTGAAACTGTGCCGGCATGTCGTCTAGTACATGAGGGGCAATGCGCTGGGCCATATCCCAAAGAAAGTGTGTGTAACGGGCAAGCAGACAGTTGGCATTTAACGATTTGCTTGCCATACTTCATGCCGCGATTTTCTTCCCCCATTGCCTCCAACTGTTTGGATTCTCTTTCTGAAGGGAGTGTTGGGAATGATCCTTTCATCTGGCTTGAGAAGCATAAAGCTTGCATATCCCAGCTCTCTGGGGAAGGGTGAGCTCATAGAAAAGTCCAGTCTCCTGGTGCTGGATGGCAACTTCTGGCTAGTAGTCTTTTGACTGGTGAAGAGAGCTCCATTAAGGCCTTAATGAAGGGCAGTAAAGGTTCAGATGTCAGAGTCTTAGGGAGCAGCACTTCCATGAGGACACTGGTCTGAACAATGACCAATGGTAATTGTAAGTCAAGTACTTCTGCAGCCTTCCTGAGCACTGAGTGAAGAAACATGACCATGTTCATTTCTGGATAAGTGTAGAATCCACTAGCAGTGGATAATCCTAGCATGTCATAGGAGTTTTATACACGACCATCATCATTACTATATGGGTTAAGAGGGTCAGGAGTCGGAGCAGAAGAGGTCATGGATCTCTGTCTGTTCTGTTCCTCGTCAGTAAGGTTTTGTGCCTCCCTACTGGATCTTTTGTGAGGAGAAGGCTCCATGAGTGGAGGAAGAGAGGCTGCTGGCTCAAAGTAGGTCTCCAAAGGCAGTGTGGGTGGCTATATTGGAGGCTTCATTGGCAGCACTGGGCATGCTGCCAGTGGTGGGAATGTGTCATTTTGTGCAGATGTGAAGGATGGAGCTGGTGGTGACCCCGCAAGACCCGCACCGTATGGTGCCATATGTGTGAACACTGGGAGAGAGAAAGTGCTCCTGAAGGGTTTTAGTCCTTGGTGAAAATCCCTTGCATTGCATTGAGAAACACAGCTGGGTCCATCCCTGGCACTGGAAACGACAAGAAAGATAGATGGGCCATCGCTGAAGGATCTGGGATAGAAGGTGCTGGTGCAGATGGTTTTTGGAAAGAAGGCGTCGGCCCCAGTGAAGTCCGCTCCGAGGTCATGTCTGGCTGAGGTGCAGGCATGGAGCCACCTGCAGTAGGATCAGTCGGCTCCACCACGACCAACTCTGGCTCCGAGGATGAAGATCCTGTGAAAGACCTGGTTCATCTGGGAAACTTACCTTTTCCAAGTTTCTTGTGATTCCTGTGCTTCTTTTTCTTGGTGCCTGAAGATTATGAGGACGAGGATCTGGATCAGAGCCTTTACCTCCGACGGCTTCGCCTTTCATCACAGGCACGGGTCATGTACAACTTGGCCTCACATTCCTTGATGGCCCTAGGATGCATGCTGAGGCATGTGTCGCAGGAACGAGAATTGTGGTCTGATGCCCCAAACCACAAACAAATTGAATGTGGGTCAGTGATGTACATCTGTCCCTCGCTTTCCCTACATGCTTTATAGCCCAAACGTTTCAGAGGTGACATGGCACTACACTGAACAATTTTCTGTGAAGAAAAATCTAATAACTCACCAGAGAGAGCAAGCTCCGGATCTGCATTGAAGATGTGGAAAAAAAGTGAACTGACAGCATTGGACTGGGGAGGGGGCTATACGGTTGTGGTGACAATACAAAGCTGATGCCCCCACTGGCAACATGAGAGCTTTGAAGTTTCCAGATCCAGTCTGACACCTAGGATTATTCTACAGGTGAGGGATCTGCAAGTGGAAGTATCCATCTGAAAACAGTAATAGCAGAAGTTACAGAAGGATCTGTTGTGGAAAATAAAAAATTAGATGCAAATTCTGCTGATTACAACCAATATAGAAGAGTTTTTATTAGGTTCCGTCAGATATATTTCTTAATACACCTCTGGCTTTAGCCAATTTCCCTATAGTCATTAGGAATATGTAAGCGCTAAAACTCACTGTATTTAGGAACCCTGCTGATAAGCTTAGTGACGTAGGTTCTGGGACCAGTATTTGTCCCTTGCTGCAAGAAAGCAGGTTTGCAGAGTTATGTATGGATATTAAGGACTGTTAATCACCGTTGTGGCAACCAATGCAAGAAAATGCCATGACAATTTATTGGGCATTAAATATAAAATGTTCACATTCCACCATCAGTAGACCTTCAGTCACCATATTCATGAAGTTTTACCTCTTATTCCAATTTTCTTTAACCAGAGGAGAGCTCTAGAACAATGCCCTAAGGACATCAATTTCAAAATGCAAAAGCTCACCAAATAAACTGAATAAGGTACATCTGAAAGCAGAAGAAAGTCAATTAGTATTAACAAACAAGTTACTTACCTTCGATAACGCCTTACCTAGTAAAGTCTATCTAGCTGCAGACTCCTTACCTTAGAATTATCCCCAGGCGTCAGACTGGATTCAAAACTTTTGCGTGAGCAGTACCCCTTAATGCCAGTAGGTAGCGTCATTCGACTCTGTGTGGCGTCATTGCCAACGTCTGCACCGGAAATGATGTTAGCGGTGCCTATCTATGCACCACCTCGGCTCACTGGCGTCAGTTACTTTTCGCAACTTTCCAAGCCAGAAGTGTGGTGCCACGTAGTACACAGACCACTGGTGTGGAAAACTAAATCCCTGAAAGGGGAAAGCCCTGTGCCTTGAAATCCGTTTGCAGAGCGGGAAGGATGGGTGGGTCAGTAAGGAATCTGCAGGTAGATAGAGTCTCTAACAGATAAGGCGTTAACAAAGGTAAGCAACTTGTTCATCTGATAGAGACTTCAAACCACACATTCCTTACCTTATAATAGATACCCAAGCAATACCTCCGTGGAGTTGCGTTTGCGGACCAATTTCACACAAGGAAGTCCTGCCGGACCGAACGGGCAAAATGCCCATCCCTACGGACCTGATTGTCCAGGCAGTGGCGTTTGGTAAACTTGTGCAAGGAAGCCCATGGTGTCGCCTAGCAGATGCCCAGGACTGGAACTCCGTGTGTCAGTGGTGGCAGCTGTAGCTCTGGTGGAATGATCAAGTAAGCCCTCTGGGAGTTGCTTCTTAGCCAATGCGTAGCAGGTATTTATACAAAGCACGATCCATCGAGAGATGGTACCCCTCTGCACAGCCCATCCTTTCTTCGCTCCAACATACCCAAGGAAAAGTTGGTCACTTACCCGGAACTTGTGTGCAGTCAAGCTCGAATGACAACGCTCTTTCAGGGTCCAGACAGTGAAGTTGCTCCTCTTGGAGTGAGGAGGCAGAGCATAAAAAGTAGGCAGTGATGGTTTGGCCTATGTGAAATGGAGTGACCACTTTTGGAAGAAAGGAAGCCCTCGTATGAAGCACCTGTTTGTGTTGTGATGTTCAGGAAAGAAGGCTTCGATGACTAGACCCGAAGGGCACTGACCTTGGGGAAGATGTTATAGCCACCAGGAAGGCCGTCCTGATGCTAAGGAGCCTGAGAGGACAGTTATGTAAGGGCTCAAACGGAGTGCACATGAGGAACATCATGGCCAGATTAAGGTCCCACTGAGGCATAATGAAGGGAGAAAGAGGAAACGTATGTTGCAAACCTTTCAAAAAACTATGTACAATAGGGGATTTGAGAAAGGAAGGTTGGTCAGGCAACTGCAGAAAAACAGATATAGCAGAAAGATATCCTCTGACAGTGGTCAAAGGAAAGAAGAGATAGGAAAACATGAGCAAGGGGAGTAGAAAGAGGGTCAGCTGTTTTTCTGCACACCATGCCATAAATTTTCCCCAATGGCAGGCGTATACCATCTTGGTGGAGAGACGCCTGACTGCCAGAATAACATTGCAGACTTCGGGCAGAAGGTAAGAAACTGTCAACTGACATCGCTTAATGTCCATGCAAGAGGGCGGAGCGTTGATAGGTTGAGGTGGAGAACACTTCCCTGCTGCTGTGACAAAAGATACTCCCGAAGGGGCAGCCTGATAGGAAGACTGATGGCCATGCTCAACAGCTTGGGATACCAAACTCTCTATGCCCAGTCTGGAACCATAAGAATGACTGGGACCCAGTTGTTTCTGATCTTTTTGAGAAATCTGGGCAGGAGTCTTATGGGCTAAAAAGTGTATAGGAGGCCTGAGCTCCACTCGAGATGAAAAGCGTCTCCGAGCGAGAGCCGCCTTGAAAACTCCAGCGCGTAGACCTGCTGACATTGTACATTCTTGTTGGTAGTGAACACATCTAACCAAGGCTCTCGAGACCCACTGCTGAAAGAGACCTTGCACCACCTCTGGATAGAGACACCATTTGTCATCTGCTAAGCATCTTCAGCTAAGTTTGCCCACTCTGGTGTTCAGAGAACCAGCGGGATGTTGAACCACCAGGGAAATGACCTGCTGTTCCAGGAATGTTTAGAGATGTAGGACCCCTTGACAAAGGGTCAATGACCCAACACCGTCCTGTTTGTTGCAGCAACACATGGCGGTCATGTTGTCTGTGAACACCTGCACCAGACTTCGCTGGATGGAGGGCAGAAAAGCTTTCAAAGTCAAATGGATCACTCAAAGCTCTCACCTCTCCTAGGTGGCCGCTCCAGCCCAAGAGTGATGCATCTGTCCTTACCATGAGATCTGGTTGGGTAAAGGAAAGGGGTCTGCCGCTGACCCAGTCACAGTTTCTTAACCACTACTGCAGATCTTTCAGAGTTACTCCAGATATCTGGACCATGTCTGAAAGATTCCCCTGAATGCTATGCCCACTGGAACTTCAGGTCCCAGTGTAGAGCCTGTATTTGCCAATGGGCATGTGTCACCAGCAGGATGCAGGAGGCCATGAGGCGCAGCAGCATCCGTGTCAGCCTCACTGAAATCTAGGATAGATGCTGAAACATTGGTATCATAGCCTGAATATCTTGGACACATCGTTTGCAAGGGTAAGCCCAAAACGGCACAATGTCTAGAACAGTGCCGTCGAAAGAGAGTGTTTGAGAGGGAGTCAGGTGTGACTTCAGCATGTTGATAGTGAACCCCAGCGAATGCAGGAGGTCCACCGTAGTCTGAAGGTGGGAGACAACAGCTTGGATCGAGCCCGCCTTCAACAGCCAGTCGTCGAGATAGGGGAAGACTAGCCCCATGATTTCAGCAGATGAGCTGCAACTACCGCCATCACCTTGGTCAACAATTGAGAGGAGCTGGTGAGACCAAAGGGGAGCACAGCGAACTGAAACGGCTCATGGCTCACCATGAATTGCAGGTAACGCCTGTGGGCAGGCAGGACGGTAATATGGAAATACGCGTCCTGCATGTCCAATGCTATCGCCCAGTCTCCTTTTGCAGGGCAGATAGGACCTGAGCTAGAGTGAGAATCTTAAACTGCTCCTTTTTGGGGAAGAAGTTGAGAGAGCGCAGGTCTAGGATAGGACAAAGTCCACTGTCCTTCTTGGGCACCAGAAAGTAGCAGGAATAACAACCACAACCCACTTCTGGCATCTGCACTCTCTCTATGGCTCTTTTGCCCAAAAGAGTCATCGCTTCCAGGTGGCGAAGAGATAGATGGTCCTCCGTCAGCCTGTCGTAAGTAGGTGACATAGAGGGAGGGGTAGTTTCGAAGGATAATCTGCAAAACCCACATGTCCGATGTTACGGACTGCCAGTGACGTAGGTGATGGTGAATCCTGACACCTACTGGGTGCCCATGATGGTAAGAGAAATATTGGTTCTGTTTACTCCCAACAGAACCAATATTTGTGCTTTATATACATACCCAGGTTCTGAGGGTCACTGGGTTACCCCATTACTTTTAATGGTCATGATGGTAAGAGGGCAGACTAGGAGGGTTTGGAGGTGGGGTGGACGACTGAGCCAACCGCTGGCCACCCGATCTACGGGGCCAGTAGGTGCTGCGTTCGTAGCCAAGCGGAGGCTGGAAAGCTTCAGCACCGCGGTTGCTGGACAGAAAGGACACAGCTGTACACCCCTTCTGTGGCCACGAAAGGTGGATTGAGGGGGACGAGGGGCCATGGAATGGCCCAATGACCTGGCCATAGCCCTGGTATCAATAAAGAGCTCCAGAGCAGAATACGCCTCGTCTCCGAAGAGACGGGATCCATCAAAGGGCATGTCCATAAGACAGGATTAGACATACACAGAAAAGCCAGTCATTCTCAACCAGGCGGGGCGTCATATGGCCACCGTCGCCTGGGTGGTGTCTATATAGGCACCATGAAGGAGTAGTTTCTTTTCTGTAACTCCAGTTCTGTAGTAGGGGTATCTCTGTTATAGTCATAATCTAGTGAATAGTCCCGCCCATGTGCGTGGACCCCGGAGCAATAAAAAATAATCTCTAAAAGGTGACAAATCATGCAGACCTGCATACACCTTTAAGAGAGAATTTAATTTAAAGACAGATAATGCAGCCTATACCCACAGGCTACACTGTCCAATACTTCAACTAGAATTCCACCAACATCCACGAACAGCACTGCCTGTCTAGTTTTTCTCCCCATAGGAAAAAACCCTGCCTCTACCAACAAAAGCCTCTGGAATGATAGAGAGGAAGGAGTGGACAGACAAGCCCCATAGGCTGCCATTATGTGGCTTAAAACAGGATACTGTGCCTTTAAGAAAACTTTCCAGGTTTCCAGAACTTTCCCCAGTATCCCAGAATGCCCAGCAGGTCCCATCTACTTTCAGTTCTTTTTGAAGGCGTAGCACGCCAGACCTGTAGCATTCTACATATGAATAAGTATCTCTCCACCGGGGAGGAGGGCGGGCGCTTATGACTATAACAGAGATACCCCTACTACAGGACTGGAGTTACAGAAAAGAAACTACTCCTTCTGTAGTAGGGGATCTCTGTGTATAGTCATAATCTAGTGAATAGAATGGCAAGCCCATCCCCACACAACAAAAGCGGTGGAGAACACACAAGACACAACCACTACTGTGCGAACAAATTTCGCAGCGAAGCCTGCCCAACCTGAGCATCTGTCCTGGCATCCGTGTCCAGACAGTAATGCGCAGCAAAGGTATGGACCGACTTCCAAGTGGCCGTGTGAGAAGTTGGCCTGATTTATGATGTCACTAGTTCTAGTGTACACCTTATATCAGTCCAAATACCCTTATGGTGATTGGTTGTAAAGTCAACCTTATAGACCAGCTATCCTAGTGGTAGCATGGACAAGAGCAGTCTTAGGCTAAACTCTGAATGGGATGTGAAGCCAGCTGTGATACCATATATAATCCCTTGAATACCAAATGAAAGGACACCACAACAGATATATATATAAAATAAAGTGTATTTATTCTAGTCAAACCCTCAGCACTCTTTATGAGATTAGAGGTAAGTACAACACAGTCTTATTTAAGCATACATTAAGTCACACAGGTAAGTAATACAGTTAGGCCCTAGGGGCCACGCAAACCATATACTAAGTAAGTGGTATAAGGACCACTGTCACGGAAATAGAATAGGCCTAGGCCTAGGGAATCGCTGGGGCTACACTACACTAGCTTTAGTTAGGAAGTGGGAGGCCCACGGGATTCGTGTGCAGAGTGGAAACACTCACGCGTAATGCGTAAAAGTCACTAGCAATAGTACAGTTTAGAAAACGATAGATTTAGGACACTTCCGGAGTAGCTAGGAAGTCGCGACTGGAAAACTAGACACTAGGATAGTCACTATCCTGATGAGCACCGGAGTACCCAAGTTACCTAGCCCACAGGCTGCGGGTGCATAGGGGTGAAGTTGCGTCGGTTTTCGTCGTCGACTCCTATGGATGCCTGAAGAAAGATGCTGACAGGCAGTCAGTGAAGAGTGTCCGGTGGATCCCAAGGCTGGGATCAAGAAGAGAGGAGACCTGCAAGCAGAAGGGACAGAGTCAAGGTCACTAGCCAGTGACCACGTGGAACCAGGAAGGAACCAGGCGATGTCGTGAAGATTGCAGGTGAAGGTGAAGCTTGTCGCTGCAGCCAGGAGGACCAGGAAGCGTCGAGGACGACCAGGACCAGGAGGCGAGCTGTCCCACGAAGGCTCTTGCTTTCGGCGGCGTCGAAGTTGGACTAGGACTCACCAAGCCTTGGCAAGCGGAACCCACGAAGAACGGAGGACTTGCTTCTGGTGCAGACCAGGACGGTCTGGGGTGCTTCTTCTTTGCAGAGAAGCGGGAGCCAGTCTGGAGGAGCCAAACCAGCGCAGAAGATTTCAGGGTGCGTCGTCACAAAGGCCACTAGCCAGCGGGCAAGCAACCGGACAGACGCGGCAAGCAGGAAAATGCAGAAGGGCCCCACGCAGGACTCGTGGAGTGTAGGGGGCTGATCTTCGGTGCAGATGATGCTTGGGGTTGGGGCTTCTCAATCCCCGGTGCACAACTTCGAGGGTGCCTCAGAAGCTGCGCTTGAAGTTACTAGCCACTTTTCCCAGGTAGCCGGTCCCACGTCGCTCGTCGCCTCCACGGATCTCAGCTCTGCTGTGGATGTGGATCAGGGTCGGAGAAGTCTGGAAGTCAAGGCTCTGGTCGGGCTCTGCAGTCGGTTCCTCGTAGAACATGGGCAAAGCAAAGGGTAGTCTCTTGATGGTGCCTGTTTGCACAGGGTAGCCACTCCTTGGCCACAAGGGAGATTCTTCAGTCTTCTTCTTTCGTCGAATGTCGAAGGTCCAGAGTTTCTGTTCAAGTTTGCAGGTTCAGGATAATCTAAAGTCTTGAGGCCCAACTCCCACTCTTATACTAATCTGGGGGGCTGGGATACCTGCTATGTCACGCCTTATGGGTGGGACCTGGGAGGGGGTGGTTACACCCACTTCCCTTTGTCCAGTTTCGCGCCAGAGCTGGGGCTGGAGTGCCCCAGCGCCGGTTTGAACTGGACTATGCAAGGAACACCTTGTGTGCCCCAGGCATGTCTCATTCCTTTCAGCCCACCCTGCCCCAATACACTAAAGGCTGTCTGGGGAGGTGCTAGCACCTCCCCAAGCAGGAAACCTATTGTCCAGGCCTCCCTGGCTGGGATCACTCCCAGCTGCAGGAGGTCAGACTTGTGTCGTGGCAGCAGCATCCATTTTGTGATGCTGAGGCTTTGGTCAGAGGCTAACAGTGAAGTATGATTTTAACATGTCTTTCCCTCTAGAAGGGGGGAATAATATCCTCATGTCCAGAAATGGTATGGGGGTAGTATTCCAAAGTGTTAGACACCTTACACGACATGTTTTGATAAAGCCAAACCATAGTTACCATAACCGTTTAAGATTATAAGGCACTTTAAGAGTATATGGTAGGCTATATCATAGAACAGCTATAAGGACATGGTTCCGAAAGCTGCAGACAGGCTCAGCTCATGCTAGAGCACCATCTCACATGTTACCAAGCACTCTGCCTCCAGGATTGTTAAGGCCTGCCATAGGAGTGACTGATAGGTACACATGTGTCTATATATAAGGGTAGATATAGGCATACTATATCTAAGCAAGGGGTGATTACACGACCTTGCCCCAGCTGAGTGATCAGCCAGTTGTGTCTGATTGGAAGGCCAGACCAGGGGTGGCATAATACATGCTGCAGCCCCTGGGAGGCCTAGGGTACACCTATGCCCTGGGTACCTAGGGTACACTGTACAGGGTCCAATAAGGTGATCCTTACCAATTGGTTATGTACCTAGGGTACATGGAGTCCATTTTAAAGAGAGAGCAGACAGCCTGAGACCCTGAATGGCAGGATCTCAGGCCAACTAAGTCGAAAAACCAGCTAGACACTAGGCAAAAAGTTGGGGGTAACCATAGTCAGATATCCACCTTCCTACACAACCCCCCCCCCAAACGAAAGGAGATAAGGCTGGCCTTGACAAGGTAAGCCTCTATTGCCTAAGTGGCCATATAAGGAAGAACCAGCACTGGCATGGTTACCCCCTGTCTCATGGTCCACTAAGCAATCCCTCATCCTAAAGGTATCATAGGGTCTCCACCATAGGGAATCTCTACCTTTGGGGTGTCTTTGCAAAGTAAAAGGCTGGTGTTGAGATGGAGTACTGAAGTGAGTGTCCTCAAAGTGAGGCCTCAGCTTCCTCCAATCATCCTCCACCATGGATGCCTTTCTTTCTTTCACTGAGTTGCACTGTGCTCTCAGGGTCAGCCTCTGGCTACCTAAAGCTGGAGGCTGGGTCCCTTTTGTGGGCTTACTGGAGGGGCAGGTCAGGTTTGGGGCCCTAAGGTCCCAGGTTTGCCTGTGCCCAACAGAATCCCTCTGGGGGAGGTCCCTAACTACCTGTAAAGGGGATCCCTCAGGAATGTTTTTACCCATCACCTGGCTAGGGCTACTAGCCAGGCAATCCTCATTCTTTTGATGGGGGGGTTCTTGTGGACAGGGGTCCTCTTGGGGTCCACTGGCCTCCCTGACCTCTGCAGCCCTGGGCTGACTGAGGCAGGGTAGAGAGAGGCAGGCTCCCTGCACCAGACTGGGTCCCACCTTGGAAGGGGCCACTGACATCAGAGGCTCTGCCAGGCCAGGCCTGGCTACCTCTGGGGCAGTTCCTTCACAAGGGGTGAGGTCAGATCCCTGAGGAGGCTGACCTTTTCCTAATGTCTGGGGAGAGGGAGACTTTTCTTCCTCCCCACTACTCTCTGTTTGTGTGGAGTGATCCATAGTTTCAGGCTTCACTACACCTATGTCAGTCTGAGTATGGGCTGAGACCATTACAGCCTTGCCAACCTTTTCAGGGAGGCACTCAGTTTGGGTTTGAGCTGTGACTGTCACAGCTCTGCCAGTCTCTACAGGGAAGTCTGTCTTTGCCTGGGCTGTGGCTACCACTGCCCTTCCAACCTTTTCAGGGAGGAAATCTACTTGGACAGGGGTTGTGGCTGGCACAACCCCACTACCCTTTTGTGAAAGGCCTACCATTTTAGAATGGGTGTCTTGTTCAACTCCAGCCCACGCTGAGAGTTCTAAGTCTTTCCCCAGTAAGCAGTCCACAGGCAAGGTTGGAGACACTGCCACCCTTTTAGGGCCAGTGACACCTCCCCAGCTGAGACATACCTCTGCCATGGGATGACTGTTCTGTTTGCCATCAATGTTAGTTACCTGGTATGAGAAACCAGGCAAAAGCTGCTCAGAGGGAACTAGCCTATGGGCCACCATAGTGATGCTAGCTCCAGTGTCTCTGTAGGCCTCAGCTTTTCTACCATTGGTGTAGGGCTCCTGTCTGTACCTACCCAAAGTGTTGGGACAGGCAGTGAAGTTGGCAAACCCCATGCCACCATCACAGACAAGAGTAGCTGCTGTAGGGGAATTGGCAAAGCCAGGATCCCCCTGTGTTCCCCAAGAAAACCCAACCAAATTTTGGGGGGCACTCCCACCATCTGGGGGATTACTGCTGACAGTAATAGGTGGTGTGACAGGAGAAGTTGGAGGAACAGTTTTGTTTTTAGCCCTTGGGCAACTGCTGTCAGTTTTCCAATGCCCAGGAGTTTTACACTCATGGCAGTAAGGCTTTTTAACTGTGGTAGAGGAGGGAGCTTGGGACCCACCACCCTGTGTGGAGTTTTGGGGCCCTGAGGAAGATTTCTCTTTTGCTTTATCCCCACCCTTCTCTTGAGGCTTGGTGGTATCTTTCTTTTGGTCACCACCCTGATTTTTAGGCCTAATCCTGGTCCTGACCCATTTATCTGCCCTCTTTCCCAATTCTTGGGGAGAGGTCAAATCTGAGTCTACCAGGTGTTGATGGAGAAGCTGGTTCTGACAATTACTAAGGATCTGCTCCCTCATAATCAAGTTGTACAATCCTGTATAGTCCTGCACCTTGCTGCCAGTTAACCAACCTTCCAAAGCCTTAGTGGCACAATCCACAAAATCAGACCAGTCCTGTGTCTGTGTCTTCTGGGTGTCTCTGAACAACAACCTATATTGCTCAGTGGTTAAGCCAAACCCATCTATCAGAGCACTCTTCAAGACTTTGTAATTGTTAGCATCCTCATCACTGACTGTGAGGAGCTTGTCTCTACCTTTGTCAGAAAAGGAGAGCCACAAGATAGCTGCCCACTGACTCTGGGGTACCTGCTGTACTTTGCAGGCCCTCTCCAAAGCAGTCATCCACTTGTGGATGTCATCCCCATTCTGATATGGGGGCACTATCTTGCTTAGGTTTCTATGGTCATAAGACCTATCCCTATCTCTAGGAATGTTGCTGCCACCAGTGGGTTCTGACCCACACAATTTTTGCTCTCTAGCCAGAGCAAGCTTCTCTTTGGCAAGGGCAAGTTCTTCCCTCTGAATCCTCAGATTAGCTTCCCTCATTCTGGCTTCATGCTCCTTTCTCTCAGGGGAAGTCATTCCCCTGTGAGAGGAAGCATTAGAGATGCTAGAGACATGGGAGTGGATGGATTCCCTTGAAGGGGATCTGTCCCTCCTGCTTCTCTGTGTAAGTCTACTTGGGGGTGTGTATGGGGGGACCCCATGCAAACTCCCATGTAAGCTTAGGTTAGCCTGGCTAAGTCTTCCTACTTGGCCCTGGCTGTCTACCTCTTCATCTGAAGTCCCATCTGACTCCTCTGTGGTGGGTAGACCCTCCTCTGTACCTAGGGTACCTGCCTGAGAGGCCCTAAACGCATCATACTCCTCTAGGAGTTGTCTTAACTGAAGGAGGGTAGGGTTTGCACCCTGTTTTATTCCTCTGGAGGTACACAATTGTCTCATCTCCTGGAATGTTAAGGTATCATATCTAGAGGGGGTCTTCTGCAGACCTGACCATCCTGAGAGAGCATCTACTTGATCTCCTCTCAGAGACATGATCTAGTGAGGGTGTGGTGTGTGCACCTACCTACACTAGTTGTTTCTACTAAACCTCTCTAGTAGTTGTAGTCAGGGTGTGTTACTCCCTTCAACCTACAACTACTAAGTCGAGTAGGACTTAAGTATTATAATCTATGTTATATGTACCTAGACAATATCTGTGTGATCTTTCAATTTAGTATCTCAAGATTACAATGGTATTACAACAGCAAGCTCAGATCCCAACCGCTGCTCACCAATGTGAGAAGTTGGCCTGATGTATGATGTCACTAGTTCTAGTGTACACCTTATATCAGTCCAAATACCCTTATGGTGATTGGTTGTAAAGTCAACCTTATAGACCAGCTATCCTAGTGGTAGCATGGACAAGAGCAGTCTTAGGCTAAACTCTGAATGGCATGTGAAGCCAGCTGTGATACCATATATAATCCCTTGAATACCAAATGAAAGGACACCACAACAGATATATATATAAAATAAAGTGTATTTATTCTAGTCAAACCCTCAGCACTCTTTATGAGATTAGAGGTAAGTACAACACAGTCTTATTTAAGCATACATTAAGTCACACAGGTAAGTAATACAGTTAGGCCCTAGGGGCCACGCAAACCATATACTAAGTAAGTGGTATAAGGACCACTGTCACGGAAATAGAATAGGCCTAGGCCTAGGGAATCGCTGGGGCTACACTACACTAGCTTTAGTTAGGAAGTGGGAGGCCCACGGGATTCGTGTGCAGAGTGGAAACACTCACGCGTAATGCGTAAAAGTCACTAGCAATAGTACAGTTTAGAAAACGATAGATTTAGGACACTTCCGGAGTAGCTAGGAAGTCGAGACTGGAAAACTAGACACTAGGATAGTCACTATCCTGATGAGCACCATGTAGGAGAGTAGGGTCTGCAATCCTATGATCACCCAGATTTTTTGCTTTTTGCTTCATTGGTTTACGACTTTCACCTGGCTGTGGGCCTGCCAATCAGACCCACAGCCTAGCTGTTCTCTCTCGAAATTAACACACATGTACATTAGGTGCATCCACTAATTGGAACTGGGCCGCCTTATCAGTCCCTGTATCAGCATACCACAGGTATCCAGGGCATCGGTGTACCCAGGGCCTACCAGGGGCTGCAGCATGTATTATGCCACCCCTGGATGGCCGCCCAAATCTGACACAACTGGCTGCACGACAGCTGGGGCAAGGTGGTGTAATCACCCGTTGCTGTAGGTGTAGTATTCCTATACCTAACCCTAAAATGGACACATGGATTCCTATCAGTCACTCCTATGGCAGGCCTTATCAATCCTGAAGGCAGAGTGCGGGGAATCATGTGGGATGGTGCTCTGGCGCGAGCTGAGCCCGTCGACGGCTTGCGGAACCAAGTCCTAATAGCCGTTCCATGGTGACGCGTGCCAACTACCTTAAAATGCATTCTAATCCTCGCGGTTACTTGCTAACTCTGGCATCGCATCACCCACACATGTCGAGTAAGGTGTCATACGAATTGGAATACGAACCCCTCGCCAATTCTGGCGACGGGGTTAGCATTCCCCCCTTTTAGAGGGGCATGACATGGAAGTAACCTTGAACCCCGGTTAAAGTTGACTCAAGCCTCAGCATCACAAAATGGATGCTGCCACCAGACACAAGTCTGACCTCCTGCTGCTGGGAGACCTTCCAGCGAGGGGAGCTTGGACAAAGGGTTTCCTGTCAAGGGCGGTGTTAGCACCATCCCAGACAGGGTTTGTGTATCCCAGGTAGGCAGGGCTGAAAGGAAGGTGATTGCAAGTGGCACCCCGGTGCTCACTGTGCATAGCCCGGCTCAAACCAGTTTCGGGGGCAACCCTGCCCCTGAGCTGGGGCGAAGCCGGACAAAAGGATAGGGGTGTAACCACCCCCCTCCTGGCCCCACCCATAGGTAGGACCTAGTCACGGGCCAGCCCCTTTTCCTAGAATAAAGGTAGGAGCGAGTCCCCTTCCCAAATTGGATAATTCTGAATCTTGAACTACTTTCCACGAAAGGAACTCTTGACTATTTCTGAAGACTCTCCCTTGTGGCTAAGGAGTAGCCACCCTGCACTAGCAGGCACCACCTAAGCGCTTGCGGTTTGCTGTACGTCTCTCCCACGGATCAAGACTGCCCAGCTCGACGAGACCCGGGTTCCCTGCCATCTCTGACCTCTACCTACATCGTCAGCCCAGCTGAGATTCGTAGGTGTGACGAGACCTGCGGGACCGGCCATCTTCAGAACCTGCACGACGCTTATCTAGCACGCCCACCGAGGGACCCTCGAGTGAGTGCACCTAGGGTTTGAGAAGCCCTAACCCTGAGCGGCTCCAGCACCGAAGTCTGCCTCCCCAGCATCCACGAGATCTGCGTGGGGGCCCTTCTGCTCCTTGCTGCTCACCGCGTTGTCCGACCACTCGCCGACCGGCTTGTGGCCCTCTTCACGACGCACCACGACAGACTTTCATCACTGGTCTGGTTGCTCCAGACTGGCTCTTGCTCCCCTTCAACAGAGGAGTACCTCGGACCCTCCTGGTCCACTCGCGACGCCATCTTGACTCCACCGCGTGGGTTTGCCACTGCCAAGACCTGCTGCCCCACTCCTGGGCACAGCATCATCGACAGCAGACACCTTCGTGGGACAGCTCGCCCTCCATCCTGGTCGCCGCCGCGCCTCCTGGTCCGAGGAACAGCCGAGTCCGACGTCATCCACTCACCTGGTCGAGGTGACTTCATCCGGTACCTTCCTGGTACCCACACGATCGCTGGCTAGCGGTTGAGAACTGAGTCCCCTCTGCTTTCAGGTTTCCTTCATCACCGATCCAGGCTTGGATCTCGCTGAACATCGACACTGGTCGCCTGCCAGCAACTTCTTCTTTCAGGCTCCTGAGACTACAACGAGGACTCCCGACATCTTGCTGAACCCCACGCAGCCGCAGCCTCTGGGCTAGGTAACTCGAGCATCTCGGTGCTCCATCGTAGGTTCACTCTACAAGTGTCCAGTTCCTTTTTCGTTTAGTCCCACTGATCGGATTCCTCCGGAATCAGTAACTTTAAACTTTCTAACCTCTCCCATTCCACTTGCAGTGTAAATGGTTTCGTGCCCTTCGGGCATTTGTGTAAATTGTGCAACCAGAATATTTTCCTAAGAGTTTTGTAGTGTGCTTAGCTCCCTGACTCATAAAGAGCCAGGGTAGTCTTGTTATAAATAAATATCCTTTATTTTCATAACAACTTGTGTGGTGTCCTTTCACTTGGCATTCAAGGGGTATATGTGATGGTAAACAGCTGGCTTAACACGCCCTCTAGAGTTTAGCCTGAAGACTGCTCTTGTCCACGCTACTAGGATAGCTGGTCTATAAGGTTGACTTACAACCAATCATCAATAAGGGTCGTTTGTAATGATACACAGTGATCACTAGAATAGTGAGCACTACATATCAGGCCAACTTCTCACATTGGTGAGCAGCGGTTGGGATTTGAGCTTGCTGTTGTTTTACCACACACGTATCCTAAGAACCTCAAGTTGAAAGATCACATAAGTACCCAGGTACATATAACTTAACTTAGAATACTCTGAGTTCTACTGAACCAGCTGTTGTAGTGTAACAGGGCTTAGCACACCCGGACTACAACTCTTAGCAAGGGATCAGTAGGTAAACACATAGTGTAGGTAGGTGCATCACTTACACCTCACTAGAAAGCATGTCGGTCCACGGAGAGTCTGCAGAGACTCCCTTAGTGGTCATTGACCCTCCACAGGTCGTGTCACGATATGCAGCTCTTAGCTTCACGGAGATGAGACAGCTGTGTGCCTCCAGGAAGCTAAACCAGGGTTCTAACCCTACCATCACATTTCTGATAGGTCTCTTAGAGACTTACGATGCTAGGAGGTCCTCTAACACAGGCCCCCCTAATGGTGATGGGAACATGCCTCCCTTAGAGGGAACCCTTGGTGACCCTGACCTCGACCTCCATGGTGAGGAGGAAGAGGAAGAAGAGTTAGCAGGAGACGAGGCAGTAGTAGTCAGTAGGCTCACAAGGACCAACTTAAGCAGGCATGAGAATGGAACTGGGGGAGCCCCGGGCCCACGCTCAAGCAGGCTTAACCTTGGGAACGGACGAGCTAGGTCTCTCTCGAGAGGCTCTAACAGATCTGTTCGAACACATGTTTCTCAGGCATCCTCTCAGAGAGGAATGACGTCCCCTCAGAGAAGGGAGCACGAAGCGAAGATGAGGGAAGTCAATCTGAGGATCGAGCAGGAAGAACTTGCCCTCGCCAAAGAAAGACTTACCTTGGCCCGAGAGCAGAAATTGAGTGGGTTAGATCCCACTGGTGGCAGCATTCTCATTAGAGAGAAAGACAGGGGTATAGATACTAGACACCTGAGTAAAATAGTGCCCCCCTTTAAGCAAGGGGACGACATCCACAAGTGGATAACTGCCTTGGAGAGGGCTTGCACTGTCCAGTGCGTCCCCCCAAGTCAGTGGGCAGCTATACTGTGGCTCTCCTTTGAAGGTAAAGGACGAGACAAGCTCCTCACTACGAGAGCTGAGGATGCTAACAACTACCAAGTCCTGAAGAATACACTGATTGATGGGTTCGGCTTAACCACGGAACAGTACAGGTTGCTGTTCAGGGACACCCAGAAAATTCAGTCTCAGGATTGGACTGACTTTGTCGATTGTGCCACTAAGGCTTTAGAAGGTTGGTTGCTGGGTAGCAAGGTTACTGATTACACAGGATTGTACAATCTTATCATGAGAGAACAGATTTTAAACAACTGTCAGAACCAATTGTTGCATCAGCACCTTGTCGACTCGGAGCTGACCTCTCCCCAAGAATTGGGAAAGAAGGCAGACAGATGGGTCAGAACAAGGGTCAAGCAGAACCAGACTCAGAACCAGGGTGGTCAGAAGAAAGCAGACCAAAAGGGTAGTAACAAGAACGAACAAAATGACCAGAAGTCTTCGACAGGCCCCCAACAAACCAAAGAGGGTGGGGGTCAGGCTTCACAGCAGAAAAAGAAGACTCCAGAAGGCCAGTCAAAAAGGTGGTGCCAATACTGTAAAAGTAAGACTCACTGGTTTAGTGAGTGCACCAAGAAAGGAGGGCAAACTCCTGCCACTGCAGCCCCTAAGGCACCCGCACCCCCTAGTACAGTCAGCAGTGGTAGTGCGCCTCCCAAGGCATTAGTTGGGTTAACCTTGGGAACTGAGGGGAGTGACGACTTAGTTGGCACGCTCACTCAGGCCATCCTTGTCTGTACAGGGGATATGGATATGTCCCCTGATGCCAGTCCCAATACTTTGGGCAAATACAGGCAGACGCCTTTGATCAATGGAAAAGTGGCTCAGGCCTACAGGGACACTTGTGCCAGTGTCACCATGGTGACGCCTAACTTTGTAGACCCTGGACAGATCATGCTAGGTACCGATTACCTAGTGACCAATGCCAGCAATGTCACTACCAATCACAGTATGGCAGTTGTTGATTTCTCCTGGGGAGGGGTAAGTGGCCCGAAGAAAGTTGTGGTTAGTTCAGCCCTCCCCGTAGAATGTCTGTTGGGCAATGATTTGGAAACGTCACCATGGTCAGAAGTGGAGCAGAGGACTCACATGGAAATGTTAGGCTTGCCAGCACATGTCCTTGCTGTGACCAGGTCACAGGCCAAAAGATGCCCCACTGAACAGGTGCTGGATCCTGGAAGAACGGACCAGACACCATCCAAGAAAAGGAGCAGTAAGGGTAAGGCCTCGCCTTCCCCCTTGCCCCAGGTCGTGGATCAAGTCTCTGAGGAGGCTGACCTTAAAGAACTAAGGGAAACTGAGCCAAAAGAGCTTGAACCTGGTCAGGTTGAGTTTCTGGGCTCAGGGGGACCCTCTAGGGAAGACCTGGGAAAGGCACAGTTAGACTGCCCCTCACTTGAACCCCTCAGACAGCAGGCTGCTGCTGAGGCTGCAGGGAACGCCACAGGTACCCACAAAGTGTACTGGGACGATGGACTCCTGTACTCCGAGGCAAGAGACCCCAAGCCTGGCGCGACCAGGAGGCTGGTCGTCCCCTTGTCTCTGAGAGGTTTCCTTCTTACCTTGGCCCACGAGATTCCCCTTGCAGGTCACTTAGGCCAGAATAAGACTTGGGACAGAATTGTTCCACACTTTCACTGGCCCCACATGTCCGAAGATACGAAGGAGTTTTGTCGCTCCTGTGTCACTTGCCAAGCCAGTGGTAAGTCAGGTGGCACGACAAAGGCCCCCCTCATACCACTGCCGGTGGTGGGGGTACCCTTTGAACGGGTGGGGATCGACATTGTCGGACCAATGGAACCCCAGACAGCATCAGGGCACAAGTTTATACTGGTGGTGGTGGACCACGCCACCAGGTATCCTGAAGCTATTCCCCTTAGGACCACTACAGCACCTGTTGTGGCACGAGCCCTAGTTGGAGTGTTCTCCAGAGTGGGCTTCCCTAAGGAGGTTGTCTCTGACAGAGATGCAAACTTCATGTCGGGATATCTGACTGCTATGTGGAAGGAGTGTGGTGTCAACTACAAATTCACCACACCCTATCACCCACAATGCAATGGGCTTGTTGAGAGATTCAACAGGACCCTAAAAGGGATGATTCATGGACTACCTGAAAAGCTTCGGCGGAGATGGGATGTCCTGATACCCTGCCTCTTGTTCGCCTACAGAGAGGTCCCGCAGAAGGGGGTTGGCTACAGCCCTTTTGAACTTCTGTTCGGACATCCTGTAAGGGGACCCCTTTGTTTGGTAAAGGAAGGATGGGAGAGACCTCTCAAAAAGCCGGCATCAAACATTGTGGACTATGTGCTCGGTCTCCGCTCGCGGATGGCTGAGTACATGGAAAAGGCATCTAAAAACCTTGAGGCGAGCCAAGAATTACAAAAAGCTTGGCACGACCAAAAGGCTGTCCTGACTGTGTATCAGCCTGGACAGAAGGTGTGGGTGCTGGAGCCAGTGGCCCCAGCAGCACTCAAAGACAAATGGTCTGGGCCCCACACGATCATTGAGCAAAAGGGAGAGGTCACCTACTTGGTAGACCTGGGAACTCCCCGGAGCGCCCACAGGGTGCTCCATGTAAACAGGCTCAAGGCATATGTCGACAGGGAGGGCATGGGCTTGCTCATGGCCACAGATGAGGGACAGGAGGAGGAGAGTGACCCTCTCCCGGACCTGCTCTCTCAGAACCCTGACGATGGGTCAGTAGATGGTGTTGTCTTTTGTGGCAGCCTCTCTGGACATCAACAACAGGATTGTAAACAGGTTCTTCAATCCTTTCGACATATGTTCTCTCTGACACCCAGTCAGACCAATTAGTGTACCCATGAGGTCGACACTGGGGACAGTCTGCCCGTAAAGAGTAAAATCTATCGACAGCCTGATCATGTCAGAGACTGCATCAAGACAGAGGTGCAGAAAATGTTGGAGCTGGGAGTCATTGAGCCCTCGGACAGCCCCTGGGCTAGTCCAGTGGTTCTCGTGCCAAAACCTCACACCCAGGGCGGTAAGAAAGAGATGAGGTTTTGCGTGGACTACAGAGGCCTCAATGCAGTCACTAAGACTGACGCCCACCCGATACCAAGAGCAGATGAACTTATAGACCGGTTGGCTTCGGCCAACTACTTAAGTACATTTGACCTGACAGCTGGGTATTGGCAAATCAGGTTAGCTGAGGAGGCCAAGCCCAAAACAGCATTTTCTACCCCGGGTGGGCATTATCAGTTCGTGGTAATGCCCTTTGGTTTGAAAAATGCACCTGCCACCTTCCAAAGGCTGGTGAATCAAGTTCTCACTGGGTTGGACGACTTCTGTGCGGCGTATCTGGACGATATCGCTGTCTTTAGCTCCACCTGGGAGGATCACCTGGTCCACCTGAGGAAAGTGTTAGAGGCTCTGCAAAAGGCAGGCCTCACTATCAAGGCCACTAAGTGCCAGATAGGGCAGACACAGGTTGTATACCTGGGCCACCTGGTAGGTGGAGGCCAGGTTCAGCCATTGGAGAGCAAAATACAGGCCATCCAGGACTGGGCTCCTCCAACCACCCAGACTCAGGTTCGAGCTTTCTTGGGCCTGACTGGTTATTACCGGAAGTTTGTCAGAAATTATGGATCCATTGTGACCCCGCTAAACGATCTGACAAGTAAAAAGATGCCAAAAAAAGTTCAGTGGACAGCAAGCTGTCAAAAGGCATTCGATGACCTAAAGCAGGCCATGTGCACAGCGCCTATCCTAAAGAGTCCAGACTACTCCAAAACATTCATTGTCCAAACAGACGCTTCGGAGTTGGGTGTGGGAGCTGTTCTATCTCAGCTGAATTTTGATGGTCATGACCAGCCCATAGCTTTTATTAGCAGGAGGCTGACCCCCAGAGAGAAGAATTGGTCAGCTATTGAGAGGGAGGCCTTTGCTGTGGTTTGGGCCCTGAAGAAGTTGAGGCCATACTTGTTTGGCACTCACTTCAAGATTCAGACCGACCATAAGCCCCTCTTGTGGCTAAATCAAATGAAGGGTGAAAACCCCAAACTACTTAGGTGGTCCATTTCCCTACAGGGGATGGACTTCACAGTGGAGCATAGACCTGGCACTGATCATGGCAATGCAGATGGGCTCTCCAGGTATTTCCACTTAGAGCAAGAAGACTCACCTGGTCAAGGTTAGCTTATTGTCCCAAAGTTTGGGGGGGGGTCATGTAGGAGAGTAGGGTCTGCAATCCTATGATCACCCAGGTTTTTTGCTTTTTGCTTCATTGGTTTACGACTTTCCCTGGCTGTGGGCCTGCCAATCAGACCCACAGCCTAGCTGTTCTCTCTCGAAATTAACACACATGTACATTAGGTGCATCCACTAATTGGAACTGGGCCGCCTTATCAGTCCCTGTATCAGCATACCACAGGTATCCAGGGCATCGGTGTACCCAGGGCCTACCAGGGGCTGCAGCATGTATTATGCCACCCCTGGATGGCCGCCCAAATCTGACACAACTGGCTGCACGACAGCTGGGGCAAGGTGGTGTAATCACCCGTTGCTGTAGGTGTAGTATTCCTATACCTAACCCTAAAATGGACACATGGATTCCTATCAGTCACTCCTATGGCAGGCCTTATCAATCCTGAAGGCAGAGTGCGGGGAATCATGTGGGATGGTGCTCTGGCGCGAGCTGAGCCCGTCGACGGCTTGCGGAACCAAGTCCTAATAGCCATTCCATGGTGACGCGTGCCAACTACCTTAAAATGCATTATAATCCTCGCGGTTACTTGCTAACTCTGGCATCGCATCACCCACACATGTCGAGTAAGGTGTCATACGAATTGGAATACGAACCCCTCGCCAATTCTGGCGACGGGGTTAGCATTCCCCCCTTTTAGAGGGGCACGACATGGAAGTAACCTTGAACCCCGGTTAAAGTTGACTCAAGCCTCAGCATCACAAAATGGATGCTGCCACCAGACACAAGTCTGACCTCCTGCTGCTGGGAGACCTTCCAGCGAGGGGAGCTTGGACAAAGGGTTTCCTGTCAAGGGCGGTGTTAGCACCATCCCAGACAGGGTTTGTGTATCCCAGGTAGGCAGGGCTGAAAGGAAGGTGATTGCAAGTGGCACCCCGGTGCTCACTGTGCATAGCCCGGCTCAAACCAGTTTCGGGGGCAACCCTGCCCCTGAGCTGGGGCGAAGCCGGACAAAAGGATAGGGGTGTAACCACCCCCCTCCTGGCCCCACCCATAGGTAGGACCTAGTCACGGGCCAGCCCCTTTTCCTAGAATAAAGGTAGGAGCGAGTCCCCTTCCCAAATTGGATAATTCTGAATCTTGAACTACTTTCCACGAAAGGAACTCTTGACTATTTCTGAAGACTCTCCCTTGTGGCTAAGGAGTAGCCACCCTGCACTAGCAGGCACCACCTAAGCGCTTGCGGTTTGCTGTACGTCTCTCCCACGGATCAAGACTGCCCAGCTCGACGAGACCCGGGTTCCCTGCCATCTCTGACCTCTACCTACATCGTCAGCCCAGCTGAGATTCGTAGGTGTGACGAGACCTGCGGGACCGGCCATCTTCAGAACCTGCACGACGCTTATCTAGCACGCCCACCGAGGGACCCTCGAGTGAGTGCACCTAGGGTTTGAGAAGCCCTAACCCTGAGTGGCTCCAGCACCGAAGTCTGCCTCCCCAGCATCCACGAGATCTGCGTGGGGGCCCTTCTGCTCCTTGCTGCTCACCGCGTTGTCCGACCACTCGCCGACCGGCTTGTGGCCCTCTTCACGACGCACCACGACAGACTTTCATCACTGGTCTGGTTGCTCCAGACTGGCTCTTGCTCCCCTTCAACAGAGGAGTACCTCGGACCCTCCTGGTCCACTCGCGACGCCATCTTGACTCCACCGCGTGGGTTTGCCACTGCCAAGACCTGCTGCCCCCCTCCTGGTCCCAGCATCATCGACAGCAGACACCTTCGTGGGACAGCTCGCCCTCCATCCTGGTCGCCGCCGCGCCTCCTGGTCCGAGGAACAGCCGAGTCCGACGTCATCCACTCACCTGGTCGAGGTGACTTCATCCGGTACCTTCCTGGTACCCACACGATCGCTGGCTAGCGGTTGAGAACTGAGTCCCCTCTGCTTTCAGGTTTCCTTCATCACCGATCCAGGCTTGGATCTCGCTGAACATCGACACTGGTCGCCTGCCAGCAACTTCTTCTTTCAGGCTCCTGAGACTACAACGAGGACTCCCGACATCTTGCTGAACCCCACGCAGCCGCAGCCTCTGGGCTAGGTAACTCGAGCATCTCGGTGCTCCATCGTAGGTTCACTCTACAAGTGTCCAGTTCCTTTTTCGTTTAGTCCCACTGATCGGATTCCTCCGGAATCAGTAACTTTAAACTTTCTAACCTCTCCCATTCCACTTGCAGTGTAAATGGTTTCGTGCCCTTCGGGCATTTGTGTAAATTGTGCAACCAGAAGTATTTTCCTAAGAGTTTTGTAGTGTGCTTAGCTCCCTGACTCATAAAGAGCCAGGGTAGTCTTGTTATAAATAAATATCCTTTATTTTCATAACAACTTGTGTGGTGTCCTTTCACTTGGCGTTCAAGGGGTATATGTGATGGTAAACAGCTGGCTTAACACGCCCTCTAGAGTTTAGCCTGAAGACTGCTCTTGTCCACGCTACTAGGATAGCTGGTCTATAAGGTTGACTTACAACCAATCATCAATAAGGGTCGTTTGGAATGATACACAGTGATCACTAGAATAGTGAGCACTACATATCAGGCCAACTTCTCACACACCGGAGTACCCAAGTTACCTAGCCCACAGGCTGCGGGTGCATAGGGGTGAAGTTGCGTCGGTTTTCGTCGTCGACTCCTATGGATGCCTGAAGAAAGATGCTGACAGGCAGTCAGTGAAGAGTGTCCGGTGGATCCCAAGGCTGGGATCAAGAAGAGAGGAGACCTGCAAGCAGAAGGGACAGAGTCAAGGTCACTAGCCAGTGACCACGTGGAACCAGGAAGGAACCAGGCGATGTCGTGAAGATTGCAGGTGAAGGTGAAGCTTGTCGCTGCAGCCAGGAGGACCAGGAAGCGTCGAGGACGACCAGGACCAGGAGGCGAGCTGTCCCACGAAGGCTCTTGCTGTCGGCGGCGTCGAAGTTGGACTAGGACTCACCAAGCCTTGGCAAGCGGAACCCACGAAGAACGGAGGACTTGCTTCTGGTGCAGACCAGGACGGTCTGGGGTGCTTCTTCTTTGCAGAGAAGCGGGAGCCAGTCTGGAGGAGCCAAACCAGCGCAGAAGATTTCAGGGTGCGTCGTCACAAAGGCCACTAGCCAGCGGGCAAGCAACTGGACAGACGCGGCAAGCAGGAAAATGCAGAAGGGCCCCACGCAGGACTCGTGGAGTGTAGGGGGCTGATCTTCGGTGCAGATGATGCTTGGGGTTGGGGCTTCTCAATCCCCGGTGCACAACTTCGAGGGTGCCTCAGAAGCTGCGCTTGAAGTTACTAGCCACTTTTCCCAGGTAGCCGGTCCCACGTCGCTCGTCGCCTCCACGGATCTCAGCTCTGCTGTGGATGTGGATCAGGGTCGGAGAAGTCTGGAAGTCAAGGCTCTGGTCGGGCTCTGCAGTCGGTTCCTCGTAGAACGTGGGCAAAGCAAAGGGTAGTCTCTTGATGGTGCCTGTTTGCACAGGGTAGCCACTCCTTGGCCACAAGGGAGATTCTTCAGTCTTCTTCTTTCGTCGAATGTCGAAAGTCCAGAGTTTCTGTTCAAGTTTGCAGGTTCAGGATAATCTAAAGTCTTGAGGCCCAACTCCCACTCTTATACTAATCTGGGGGGCTGGGATACCTGCTAGGTCACGCCTTATGGGTGGGACCTGGGAGGGGGTGGTTACACCCACTTCCCTTTGTCCAGTTTCGCGCCAGAGCTGGGGCTGGAGTGCCCCAGCGCCGGTTTGAACTGGACTATGCAAGGAACACCTTGTGTGCCCCAGGCATGTCTCATTCCTTTCAGCCCACCCTGCCCCAATACACTAAAGGCTGTCTGGGGAGGTGCTAGCACCTCCCCAAGCAGGAAACCTATTGTCCAGGCCTCCCTGGCTGGGATCACTCCCAGCTGCAGGAGGTCAGACTTGTGTCGTGGCAGCAGCATCCATTTTGTGATGCTGAGGCTTTGGTCAGAGGCTAACAGTGAAGTATGATTTTAACATGTCTTTCCCTCTAGAAGGGGGGAATAATATCCTCATGTGCAGAAATGGTATGGGGGTATTATTCCAAAGTGTTAGACACCTTACACGACATGTTTTGATAAAGCCAAACCATAGTTACCATAACCGTTTAAGATTATAAGGCACTTTAAGAGTATATGGTAGGCTATATCATAGAACAGCTATAAGGACATGGTTCCGAAAGCTGCAGACAGGCTCAGCTCATGCTAGAGCACCATCTCACATGTTACCAAGCACTCTGCCTCCAGGATTGTTAAGGCCTGCCATAGGAGTGACTGATAGGTACACATGTGTCTATATATAAGGGTAGATATAGGCATACTATATCTAAGCAAGGGGTGATTACACGACCTTGCCCCAGCTGAGTGATCAGCCAGTTGTGTCTGATTGGAAGGCCAGACCAGGGGTGGCATAATACATGCTGCAGCCCCTGGGAGGCCTAGGGTACACCTATGCCCTGGGTACCTAGGGTACACTGTACAGGGTCCAATAAGGTGATCCTTACCAATTGGTTATGTACCTAGGGTACATGGAGTCCATTTTAAAGAGAGAGCAGACAGCCTGAGACCCTGAATGGCAGGATCTCAGGCCAACTAAGTCGAAAAACCAGCTAGACACTAGGCAAAAAGTTGGGGGTAACCATAGTCAGATATCCACCTTCCTACAGGCCGCCTTGCAGATTTCCGCAATCGGAACATTAAGCAGCAAAGCCGTCGTGGCAGCTTTGCCCCTGGTGGAATGAGCCTTAGGTTTACCCCCTAAGGTCTTATTAGCCTTTTGATAACACAATTGTATGCAGGACACAATCCACCGAGAAATGGACTGCTTAGAGGTCGCAAGACCAGTCCTGACTGAGCCATAATTAACAAACAATTGGTCAGACCTACGAATATCCTTGGTCTTATCCAGATAAAATTTCAACACCCTCCGAACATCCAGGGAATGGAGAGACCTTTCCGCTGGCGAAGAGGGATTCTGAAAGAACGTAGGTAAAGTTATGGTCTGGTTGACATGAAAATCAGAGATTACCTTAGGAAGAAATTTAGGGTGAGTACGCATCACAACCTTAGCAGCATGAAATACAGTATAAGGTTCTTGACAACATAATGCCTGAAGTTCACTCACCCCGCGGGCCGATGTAATGGCCACTAGGAACGCCGCCTTCCAGGATAGGTGCTGCAATGAAGCCTTGTGAATGGGTTCAAAAGGCTCCTTCATCAGTCTGGACAGCACCACATTCAAGTCCCAGGAAGGCGAGGGAAGTCTGACGGGAGGAAACACTTTCTTCAAGCCTTCCAAAAAATCCTTGACCACAGGGATCTGAAAGAAGGAAGTCTGTGAAGGGCATTTCCTGTAAGCAGTCAAAGCAGCCAGATGAACCTTAATGGAATGGAAATTAAGGCCAGACTGCGCCAGATGTAAAAGGTATGGAAGGATGACATCTTTCTTACATGTTGTCGGATCAAAGTTCTTGGACTTACACCAGATACAGAACCTCTTCCACTTGTAAGCATAGGATGTCCTAGTGGAAGGTCGCTTAGACTCCTTCAGAATGTCCATACAATCGTCTGGTAGATTCAGATGGCCATATTGCACTATTTCAGGAGCCATGCCGCCAAACTCAAAGACGAGAGATTGGGGTGCACCATCCGCCCCCCGAACTTCGTGAGAAGGTCCGGCCTGCATGGCAACCGCATGTGAGGAAGGAGAGACCGGTGAAGAAGGTCCGTGAACCACCACTGCCTGGGCCACTCCGGGGCGATCAGGATCATCCGCGCCCTGGACTGGGACAGCTTGATGAGCACCGCCGGAATCAGGGGAATGGGTGGAAAAGCGTACAGAAAGCTGTTCGACCAATCGATCCATAGCGCATTCCCCAGCGTCCCCCGCTGGTAGTACCTGGATGCGAAGTCTCGGCATTTGCTGTTTTCGGCGGTGGCGAACAGATCTACGTCTGGAGTCCCCCACCTTGAGAAAACCTCTCCTAGTACTTCGTCGTTTATGACCCATTCGTGGTTTTCCTGAATCAGCCTGCTCAAGGCGTCCGCCTGAGCATTCTGCACCCCTGGCAGATGCGTGGCCGTAATCGTCAGTCCTCGGGCCAGCAGCCAGCGCCAGATCGCCTGCGCCTCCTGCGACAGAGTGCGCGATCTCGACCCCCCCTGCTTGTTGAGGTAATACATCGTGGTTGTATTGTCCGTCTGTATCAGCAGCGAGGTGGTCTGGAAGGACGGAAGAAAGGCCTTCAGTGCCAGGAAGACAGATCTGAGTTCCAGGAAATTGATGTGGTACGTCGATTCCAAAGGAGACCACTTTCCTTGAATCTGCAAGTCCCCGGAATGCGCTCCCCAGCCCTGGAGAGAAGCATCCGTCACTACACTCATCGTGGGAATGTCCTTGTGGAAGGGAACCCCCTTGAGGAGGTTTTCCGCCGAACACCACCACTTCAGAGACTGAAGAGCATGCAGCGACAGTCGTATCTTGTTGTCCCAAGAGCCTGTCCTCTGATCCCACTGATCCTCCAAGCACTCCTGCAGTGGTCTCATGTGAAGCCGTGCGTGAGGCGTGAGGAAGATACAGGAGGCCATCGATCCCAGTAGAGAAGACACCTTCCTCACTGTCGTCGATGGAGCAGTCCTGAGGTCCTGAGCCTTCCGAAGGAGTGATAACGTCTCTCCTCCGAAGGAGACACGCTTGCTGACCGCGTATCGATGGAGGCCCCCAGGTACTGTATGCACTGGACCGGAGTCGTGACCGATTTGGACATGTTGACGTGTAACCCCAGCTTGTGTAAGAGAGCGCACGTCCATTGGAAGTGATCTTGTGCTTCCGAGAAGGATGAAGCCTTGATCAGCCAATCGTCCAGATACGGGTAGACAAACACCTTGTTCCTCCGCAGGTGTGCCGCCACCACCGCCATGCACTTCGAGAAGGTCCTGGGAGCAGACTTTAGCCCGAATGGCAGTACTGTGTATTGATAGTGATTGGCGCCGACTTGGAATCGCAGGAACTTCCTGTGCTTCCTTGCTATGGGCACATGGAAGTACGCATCCTGTAGATCTATGGCACAGAGCCAGTCTCCCCATTGCAGCTGAGGGTAAATCTGGTGCAACGATAGCATGCGAAACTTCTCTCTGCGAATCCATTTGTTTGCCTGTCGCAAATCCAGAATGGGCCTGAAATCGTTCTTGTCCTTCTTGCGAACGAGGAAGAACCGAGAGTACAGACCTCTTCCCCTTTGAGACAGAGGTACTTCTTCTACCGCCTTTTTTCTCAGCAAGATGTCTGCCTCCGCCTGGAGCTCTCTCAGCTGGAATCGAGAGCTGACCGGCGGAATCGCTGGAGGCGGGCTGATAAACCGAAGACTGTATCCATTGCAAACAATATTCAGCACCCACTTGTCCTGAGTAATTTTTCTCCACTCTGCCGGAAAAAATTGAATGCTTCCCCCCACTGGAGTGGGTAACGGTTGAGGGGGAAGTAGCCGCTCAGGGCCGAGACCCGGCCGGGCCCTTGGTAGTGGTAGTAGCCTGCTGGCCTCCTCTACCCCTCTGGCGCTTCTGGAAGGGCTTGCGGAACTGCTGCTGTTGTTGCTGCTGCTGTCCCGAACCCTGCCCACGCCCTCTGCCCGAAGACCCGAACCGCCTCTGGAACGGGCGCTTCTTTTTCTCGGCCTTCTCCAACCCAACGGCCGTCAGGGTTTCCGCCTCCGCCTTCATGCGGGCCATCTCATCGTCCGCATGTTTCCCGAACAGGGTTTCCCCCGAGAAGGGCAGGTTGGCCACTCTTTGCTGCGCCTCTGGCTTGAGGGACGTCAGGCGCAGCCACGAATGCCGCCCTTTGCTGCCCCTCTCAACAGCACCTCTTGGAAAGAGACCAAATCGTCCACCGGAGACACCCTAGTCCCCGGTGAGTCCGACAGCGTCGGGGAAAAGTCTCTGGTCGAGGAGCGCGTGTGCGACCTGGACCTGTGCCTCCTACGGCGTCGTCCTGAGTCCGACGATGACCGTCCACGGCTCCGTGACCTTCTCCTCCTGTGAGAGCGGGAGCGCGACCTCTTCGGCTTCGGCCTGTCTGCCGGTCTAGCCGGTCCCGGCGACCGCGGGCGGCGTGGCTTCGGGGTCCCCTGCGGCGGAGTCGGGTACCTCGGAAGGGAAACCGGCGGCGGTCCCACTGGAGTGCGTGGCAGTGACCGAGGTGTGGGCGGCGGAGGCAGTGTCCGCGGCTGTGGAGGCGGTGGTGGCGGTGGAGGTGGCGGTGGTGGAGGCGGCGTTGGTGGTGGTGGAGGAGGATTCGGAGGAGGTGGGAGAGGAGGCGGTGACGGAGGCATCCGAGGAGGCGTATACACCACAGAGTACACCGATTCCGGTGACTCTCTCTTCCTCGACGTCGACCTTCTCCTCGACGACGATCTTCTCCTCGACGGCGACCTTCGCCTCGACGGCGACCTCCGCCTCGACGGCGACCTTCGCCTCGACGGCGACCTGTGCCTCGACGGCGACCTGTGCCTCGATGGCGACCTGTGCCTCGACGGCGATCTCCTCGACCTCGAGCGTCTCGACGTCGATCTCCTCTTCGGCGTCGACGTCGACCGTCTCCTCTTCATCGACGGCGAACGGCGATCTCCCCTCGACGGTGAGCGCCGACGCCGGGTCCGATCTCGATGCCGACTGCTGGACGGCGCCGAAGACGGCGTCGTCGCCGACGATGCCGATGTAGTCGACGGCGAACAGACGGTGGTCATCCTCCTCGACGTCGCCGTCGACGCCCTCGACGTCGACGGGGAGTGGGAGCGCTTACTGGTCTTCCTGCCCCTGGGGAGCCCCCCAGAGGCCTCAGTATGGGCCAAATCAGCCCCTCCAGACCCACCTGGTGCCTTCAGACTTCTCTCCTCCAGAACTTGAAGCCTGATTTTCATTCTGTCCCTCAGGGTCCTGGCTGAGAACGAGTGGCAGATGGTACAGTCTTCAGGCACGTGGGACTGGGGAAGGCAACCTATACACACCTCATGTGGATCAGTTTTAGCCTTCTTTCTACCACATTCCGGGCACTTGTCGAACAAGCCAGGCATGTTGACAGTACCAGCTACTAAGCACTTGAAAAAGTGACAAAAATTGACAAAATCTCCAAAAAACCCTTGAAAAGGGGAGAGCTCAATGCTCCAGGGTCCTGCTAGCAGGAGCCGGAAAAAAGAACTGAAAGTAGATGGGACCTGCTGGGCATTCTGGGATACTGGGGAAAGTTCTGGAAACCTGGAAAGTTTTCTTAAAGGCACAGTATCCTGTTTTAAGCCACATAATGGCAGCCTATGGGGCTTGTCTGTCCACTCCTTCCTCTCTATCATTCCAGAGGCTTTTGTTGGTAGAGGCAGGGTTTTTTCCTATGGGGAGAAAAACTAGACAGGCAGTGCTGTTTGTGGATGTTGGTGGAATTCTAGTTGAAGTACTGGACAGTGTAGCCTGTGGGTATAGGCTGCATTATCTGTCTTTAAATTAAATTCTCTCTTAAAGGTGTATGCAGGTCTGCATGATTTGTCACCTTTTAGAGATTATTTTTTATTGCTCCGGGGTCCACGCACATGGGCGGGACTATTCACTAGATTATGACTATACACAGAGATCCCCTACTACAGAACTTCATTTTCAGCGCAGACAACGCCACATGGAGCCGAATGACGCCACCTACGCATGGGTACGGCTCACAAACAATTTCCAGATTCTGATAATGAAATAATGAAAAGGAGCATGTAGTAAAATATAATACATTTATCAATTATAAACAGTCCCATCATATCCACGCAGTTCACACCAAAATATAGTGCAAGGAGTCTTGAAATCTCTTTTCTTCAATTCATCTTTATTTTCTTTTTCAATCAAATGCATCGGCCCTGCCAATTTCCAGATCCAGTCTGATGCCTGGGGATAATTCTAAGGTAAGGAATCTGAAGGTAGAAATCTCTATCAGATAAGCATCTTCACCTACTTTATTCTGTGATGCCACCTGTTCAATTGAATAAAGGAGCCCAGCCATCTTTAATGACCGCTTGCAAGGGATAGTCATTTAGAACTTCTTTTTTAGGCCTGCAAGAGCATGTACTGCTAGCGCAAATGTCTCGCTTGCGAGACACCGCTGCTAACAAAAAGTGCTCGTTGCTTACCATTAGTTTGCTTGCATGGCACTCCTCTTTACAGCCACATATTTCGTCAAGGCAGACCTAACATTATTTCCGTTCCTCTCTGTGGAGCAGGGACCAAGCTCTGATTGATTCATCTTAATCAGTGCCCTTCTGCTGCTCCAGACATGACCGAGGTACTATTTTGATCTGTGGAACTTTTAGTACCCTGCAAACAGAATGCATGTGACTGGCATAAAACATGCCCAGCAGGACAAACGAAATTGCAAATATTTAATTTCTACAGTTAACTTTTTTTTTATTTTGCCAATTCTTCTTTTCTGACTTTACACTCCTATTTCTTTTTGTTTTTGCTTGTGGGTGCTGTTCTCAAAGGATGGGGAATTTCTTATTGCAAAGTGAATTTGTTCTTATGTATAATTTCTGAAATGATGCTTTATCATATAACGTGCAGTACAACCCACTCATCCCTATCCACATCACCAATCAAATTCACCCCACTCCAATCCAAACCACACACCCCAATCGAATCCACCACACTTCACTCCACTCCACCCAACCACCCCACTGTAATTTGTCCCCCTTCAATCCAAAACAATCTGCCCCACTACAATCCAAAACAATCTGCCCCACTCCAATCCAAAACAATCTGCTCCACTCCAATCCAAAACAATCTGCCCCACTCCAATCCAAAACAATCTGCTCCACTCCAATCTAAAACAGTCTGCCCCACTCCAATCCAAAACAGTCTGCCCCACTCCAATCTAAAACAGTCTGCCCCACACTAATCCATCCAACTCCAATCTGCCCCACTCCAATCGAAAAACAATCTCCCCACTATAGTCTGCCCCACTCCAATCTAAAACAGTCTGCCCCACTCTAATCCACCCCACTCCAACTAAAAACAATCTGCCCCACTCCAATCCAAAACAGTCTGCCCCATTCCAATCCACTCCAATCTAGAACAATCTGTCCACTCCAATCCAAACAATCTGCCCACTCCAATCTGCCCTACTCCAACCCAAAACAATCTACCCACTCCAATCCAATCGACCCCACTCAAATCCATCCAACTCCAAAACACCCCATTCCAATCTGCCACACTCCAATCCGCCCCACTCCAAACCAATCCACCCCACACCAATCCAATCCACTGCACACCAACCCAGCCCAATCAACCCAATCTACCCCACTCCAATCCACATCACCCCAATCCAATCCAAGCCACTCTCTCCTCAATCCACCCCACTCCAATCCATAACGATACGCCCCACTCCAATCTGCCCCACACCAATCCAAAACAACTTGCCCCGCTCCAACCCAAAACAATCTGTCCCACTCCAACCCAAAACAATCTGCCCCACTCCAATCCAAAACAATCTGCCCCACTCCAATCCAAAACAATCTGCTCCACTCCAATCCAAAAAATCTGCTCCACTCCAATCCAAAACAATCTGCTCCACTCCAAACCACCCTACTCTAATATAATCCACCTGATCCCAAGGCAATCAAATTCACCCTAATCCAATCCACTTCACCCCACTTTATCCACCCCACTCCAATCCAATCCACCCCATCCAGTCCACCTATACCAATCCACCCCACTCAATCCAACCCACTCTACCCCAATCCAATCCACTCCAGTCCAATTCACCCTACTACCTCAATCCTCTCCAACCCCCTCCACTCTATTCCATTCCACTCCACTCTATGCCACTCCACAACACAGCACTCTATGACACTGCACTCTGACACGCTCTGCCACTAAATTACTGAACTCTAGTTCCTCTACTCAACTTTACAACACTCTACTCCCCCTATTTCCACTCTACGACAACAAATCCAGTCTACGACACTCTACTCCTCAGCACTCCACTCCTCACCACTCCACTCCACTCCACACCACTAACTTTTAGCCATGCTGAACAGCAGCCACACTGGTGTACAACATGGCAAAAACACATTGCCAAAGCCAATATCTCTTGTGTAGGCGAGACCTGTTGTTTTTGCCAATGCCTGTTTGTTTTTATTTGTTCAGTAATAATAATAATCCATATTTGCAAAGAGCGAACATATCACCCTTTAAGGTTTCAAGGCGCTGGGGGCAGGTAGGGAGATTAAGTGACCTATTGCCCAGTCACGTGATGCTGAGCTGAACTGCCGCCGGCACTGGGGATCGAGCCATGACACCCGCGCTCCGGAGTCAGCCGCTCTGGCCGCTGCGCCAGTGGGAGAACATCTTGTGATGCCATAGCCTGTAAAATGTAATTTACAAATATCTAATTCGAAGAAAAAGCTCAAGCGACCAACAAACCAAGAGCTACCTTGTTCCAGAGGAACAAAGCGCAGACCAGATGTGGGCCATAAATGTTCACAAAACCTATGTTATAGTTTGCAAACTGCTTACGCCCTTCCTCTCTGGTGAGAAAGAACCTGGGGTGTCAGCATGATCTAGGGTTTGGCTGAAGGAAGAATAGAATTTGGGAATTTCATTCTTGGGTACTCCCATTCAGAGGCACGTTTATGATGCGGGGTACCCACTGAGAAAAACATATGGGAATGTTCAATACCTCCCTGCTTTCTCGTCACTTATACAAATCACATTAAATCCTCTTCAAAGTAGTTTACTGAAGGTCCGGACAGCATGAAGGTGGAGGTAGCGCATCAGTAAAATATTGTTTTAAAGTCACAGTGTGATATATGGCAAGAATAACGTGTATATGAAGTTTCAAACGTTTTATTGAAAGACAAAACATGAATTTACAGCACAAACAACGCATGCATCACTATGAACCGTTATCTTAGTTGTTCCCCTAGCCAGCCTCTTATGGCTTAACTCGGTCCTTGAACGTTTTTAGTGTCCAAATTACACCGGCTCAGACTGAACACGTGGGTCTCACCATACAGCCATGTCCCAGGGGAGGTGTGGGTCAGGTAAGGAAAACGGTACCCTCTGGGGTTAGGATTCGGGAATACAACACATCCTGCATAACTCTTCACATTGACACTGCTCATCAATGTTACTTTCCAAGACACTTGCCACTCACAAATCAAAGGAGCAACTGAGGACCAAGGAACATATACACAACCTCAATTATTTTTGGTCTCTGTAAAAAACAAGGGACAATGGTTTTTTCAATGCCTTCTGGGACTTGCAGTTGTATTTTAATTATTTTTAAAGAAAAGAATCAACAGGACTACACATTTCAGAGTGCAAATAAAAAAACATGGACTGGGTGTGCTACTCACGCATAACGTGAAACTTGAAGGCTTTGTTTCATGCTGGATGCTGGAGGCTTGTCCGATTCCCATGACGAACACAGGTACGTTCTAATATAAATAGGAACAGTTTTCCTTAGTTGCTTGCTTGAAATCACTAATTATCAGGATTTTGTGTCACCTGAACCGAGGTCGATATGTTTTGGCTGGTACATTAATCGCCCTACCTTTGGTAGCAACAGAGTCGCCAAGACTGTACCTCAAACTTTCTCTGCTCCCTCGGGATCTCTTCTGGGAGGATGGGGTGCTTTAGATGTTTCCGATGCAGGCAACAACTCCATTATTTATTGCTAAACTGGTGCTACCGTTCTCTGTCTTTTGCATTGTCAAAGGGAGTAAATATTAACATTTACAGTTGGCCAGCTCTCATTTTGTTCTCATGTCCTCAGCTTTAAACATGGTTCCATTAGAAATCTGAAGCCTCAGAGCACAGCTTGACTTAACCTCGTGTACAACACCTGTAGAGAGAATCTACTCTCTACAGTTGTCACTAACAGTTCTGCTGTGCTCTCGAGGGCCTTCTTTGAACTCCATTCACCCCCTCCCTAGGCAGATGAAACGACCTTGAGCGACGGGTTCTCCGGCATGAAGGGGGAAGGCCCCAGGCCCTTGCCAGGTGAGGCCACCATCTTGCCACACGTGTTTGCTGATGCAGTCGGTCAGGTCTAGTGCGGGGGCACCCATATTACAACAGGGACATACTTCTTTCATCAAAAGGTGCCTCAAACTTTGCTGCCCACATATAGGTTTTACTCAGATCACCACCCGCAATCAGAGGCCTGTTGAGCGAGATGGGAGGGCAACGGGGGACCATGTGGCAAACTCCAAGACCTGCCTGCTCCAACCCTCTGCACCCCCCCCGCAATAATGTGGTTTAGATTAGAAAATCTTATTATCTTATTACACTTTGCCATGCCATGCCGTAATAAAGAGTTGTAGACATAATTTCAACCAGAAAACAATAAAGCCAGATTTATAGGTAGAGTGTGAAATGTGTGCCAAAATTTGAGGGGCACGGAAGCATAATCTTCTGGATATGCTAAGGAATTTGGGGGGGTGTGTTAGGAAAATTATACATTTTTCAACAAGGCCAACGTGTACAGGATAGTTTTATGTAAATACGGCAGCTGTAATAACTCACTTCATGTTTGCCAATTCAGCCAAGAGATTTTGATTTTCGTGAAACATCCTTTCTTCATTCTTCTTGTTCTGATTCTGTAGGTCTTTCACTTGGTGATACAACTTTTCATTTTCCTTGAAGACAAAATGTTTTTAAATGGACTTAGTAACGTTGTTTGGAGAGTAATACCGTCAGTTGACGTTTTAAGTATTAAAAACATTGATTAATTACTTCTACAAATAAATTAGAAAAAGTACTCCAAGACAGAAGTACGCTGATCCCTTTGGGAACGCTTTATAACACTCTTTTTAGTAGTTGTACTCTTAGCTTAGTTGTGACTTTTCCCTAAACTTCCAGGAAAATGGCGTGTTTGCTCAAGCAAAAAGATTTGTGAGTTGGGCACGTTGTAAGTATGCTACAACTCTCTTGCGAATAACATCAACTCTTACATTTTTTCAACATTTTCACAACGACCAATCATGTGTAGAAAATGTTGAGAATAATTATATCAAACCAGGATTTATTGAAATAGTCCAAACCACCCAAGTAAGCTCAGGGCTCCCATTGAAAGGATCTCAATATAATATCAGGCTCCGAGTGGAGACACCTGAAATGGACACCAACTGCTTACCCTCTGTCTACGTTGCATAAGCCCAAACATTGACGGACATACTTAGTAGTCCTAGAAGGCTGGATTATGTTTGCATGTGTTAACCTATGCTGGAAACATTCCATTGCTACTCTCTTCCCACCCGGCTGATAAGAGACAGGTCATCTCAGATTTGGTCCATGGCCCTTCCAGAGGGGAAGAAGTGGGCGTGCACTCAGAAAAGAGAAGGTCCCTGCCACCACAAGCGCCAGGTAAGTAGGCAGTCCAGGCAAGATTGTTTTACCATGGAATGCACAACTTCTATCAGTGAGTAAATAGAGATACTAACATTTGTCAATACATCTGTATGATTGCGCTGCAGAAGCAGATTAGTTTTGGCATAATGTTTGAGAAAAAACACTGTCACAGAACGTTTGAAATGCATGAATCCTTGTTGCATTAAGAAGGCCAGAGCAAATGTAACCCACAACTGAAAAATAGCAGACTTCCGGAAACGTAAGCAGGGTTTCCTTTGGGAAAAGGAACTGAGCAGAGATAAGTCACCGGCAGCTACTTTTATTCATCTTGGAATCATTTTGTAGGGAAAAAAATAAATCACTCTGGAGGGAACTGTCAGTCTTAGAGGACAGCAGGCTGAACCTTGGTCTTGGAGACTTCCAAGCGATTAAAAAACTCCATCATAAACCCTGAAAAGGTCACACAATAACTCATTTATAAAGCACTGGCATTGGGTTCTCTCTCTTACAGCAGGGGTCTCCACACTTTTCAGTAGGAAAGTCACATGGTATATTTTACAAATTTTTGAAGGCCGAAAAAAATCAGTTTTATAAATTAATGAATACAATTTTAATGAATGAATAAGGTCTACTTGAATCCGAGGCTTTGAAAAACAAGCATTGGCATGGCCAATAGGTCTCGCCTTTGGGACCTTATAAGTGTTTAGCCATGCAACAGTTGATGTGTTTGCACCAAGGATATTGTGCTGGATAACTAAACACTTAGAAGGTCCCAAAGGTGAGACCTATTGGCTATGCCAATGCTTGTTATATTGATAGCGGGGTGTCTACGAGGCACAGGGGCCTCATTATGTAATGGAGATACGTTAGAGTAGGAGTTACATTACCTTATAAAGGAGCTCAGCCTTCAGCCTCGTTCCTCTTTATGGTAATGGAACTCCTCTGTGACTTGCAATATCCTTAGAATGTACAGCAGGGGAACTGTCTGAGTAGCAGATCAGGCCGCTCAGACCAATCCTGGCACTCCTCTCATAGCATGAAAGCAGCGTCCGGATTGGGTGGGGAACCTGTGCTTTCATAGAGCCTGTTGGGAGAGAAGCACTGAGGCGGCTGTCGGCGTTGGTGGCAGGAACAGGTACATTTTTTAAAGTATTATTTTCCCCATCATTGACCCGTTTCCACCCACCCCTCAGTTTGCGTTTTGTGTACCTGCTCAACAGTTGTATTGCTGTCTTCTATAGGACCAACGTGGGCATGGAGAGAAATTGCAACCGGAGAAGAATGCTCAATGATTTTCAGGCAGTGAAAGGGATCGCTCAGGATAAGACATTATAGATTTAGATGGTATGGAAAATGGGATTCCCCTTTTCTCGTATTTAGTATTATTTTTAAATCTAAGGAATACATTTTGAATGTTTATCTGTTGCTATCTTTGGAACTCATTCAATGGAGTGATTAGCACGGTGAAATGTTATAATGTATTTACTGCACACTGCACTCTATTCAGGATGACAATTGTTTATTAAAATAAAAACGAAATTAATCAAGAGAAACAACCAAGAAAGACTTCAAGCATGATATCCGATCACGTCACATTGAGAAAATCCATAAAGGAAAGCTTTCCACCTCAAACGTTTTCGAGTTTGGCTTCCACCCTTACAAGTGACCCACACATTGTGTCAAACCGCGAGGAGCCCTCCATGGATCACAGATCGTAGGAACAGACTACTGTTGAAGTCTTTGCTCTGGAAAAGAGACTAGACTCAAAGTAGCACCTATTGTTTTTTTTTGTTTGTTTACAAATTAAGCACTGCTGTTTTTCATTGACACTGTCCATGATTAAAACCCTCTTCATTGAATGCGAGTCTCGCCTCATGTACCGTGCTATCTCCTTCTTATCTTGGCCTCCTGTGGTCAGTGGTTTTCTGTTGCCTGGGTACAAAGCGACAGAGTGTGCAGCGCTGGCTCCTGTAACAAGGTGCTTTGAAATGGCGGCAGGACAGAACCGCTCTTTACTTTACAAATAACTTTAAAACAACATAACGAAACAATATTTATCCGTATGCATTCGCAATAATTTTTGGCGACTGTATCCCGTGAAGAGAGAATGTTGCCTCACAGTGCAAGGTTTTGAGTCGATGCTGACCGAAAACCGTGTTCTTTGTTCCTGGAGGCTGCTGCACTGCTTGCGTTTCTGTGAAAACAACAAATGTGAAGCAACAGCTCGGCTCTGCACTTAATTCCTTCTTGTAAAGGCCAACGGATCGGGAGGTCTGGGATTAGAGCTGAATGCGCAGCGGGGCCTTGAGAAATTAGAGAGTGCTGGGAAAGGGCGCCAAACCGAGATGGAAGGAACGCGCACTCTCCATCTGTAAAGGGTATAATCTTAACAAGCATTGAAAGTGTGCATCATCGCGATCGCTCTGAAAGCGAAAGTGATCGTGATGATGCACGAGTTTTCAAAGTGCTGCTGGCGGCCGGCTGCGTGCGTGCACTGTCGCGTGAACGCAAGCGCTAGGCCAGCCAGCAGCACTTTGATAACTCACATACAAAATGTCTCTCCGAGCCAGCGCATGCGCTGGGCTCAGCGAGACCTAACAGAGAAATTACAATTAAGCCAATTAATGCTAAAGTTGCTGTGAGCCAGATAAAATCTTGTAGAGGGACGGATATGGACCACGGGCAGTAGTTTGGTGACCTGTGTCACAGGGAGATGTGCAACCCATTGCGTCATTTTTATTTTGACTTCATAATTTTAGTGTATTATTTGGTCCATATCCCTTTCCCTTGGAGTCATTCTTCCATCGTAGCATGAAATAGTTCTGGTGAGGGCTGTATGGCCACGAGGAACAGAGGTGCCCATGCTGCCTCTCCAGAAGAGAGAAGAACTCGTCTTAAAGAAGTAACTTCGTGACATTCTGTACTCATACCTGGCCTACCTTAGGTCCACCAAGGATGAAATGTGGTTGAGACCTCCTTGTGTCCTTTAGGTTGAGATGCCACAGCTTGATGTCAAGCGAGATCAGCCAAAGGTTAGAATTATAGCCAGATTCAATAATGCCTAAGTTAGAGCTTTTATTGAGTTTTAGCTTAGTTAATATAAAAAAAACTCCCACTCCCTCTCCCTCTCTCCCTCTCTCCCTCTCTCCCTCTCTCCCTCTCTCCCTCCCCCTCTCCCTCTCCCTCTCCCTCTCCCTCTCCTCCCCCGGCACGCTGTGAAGACTCCAGGCAGTAGTGCTGCGTAAACGTGTGAGTCCACGTTGCAGCTCTGCAGATCTTTTCAAGTGGCGCTCCGGCAAATAGAGCAACTGATGCTGTTGCTGAACCTGCTCTAGTGGAGTGCGCTCTCACATTCCTTGATAATGGCTTGCCAGACTTGTCGTGGCAAAATTGTATTGCGCTCGCTATCAATCTAGCTATGGTAGCCTTAGACATTGCAATGCCCTGGCAGTTTTGACCATAAGCAACGAATAACTGATTTGATGTGTGTATCGCCTTAGTCCCTTGTAAGTAAAATTTAAGACATCTCTTTATGTCTAGAGTGTGAAGCGTCCTTTCATCAGGCGTGGAAGGGTTAGGGAAGAAAGTTCTCAGGATAACAGGCTCATTGAAATGGAATTGAAAAGGCACTTTCGGGATGAATTTAGGGGTTTTCCTAAGAATGAACATTTCATCAGTGAAACGCGAGAAAATATGAGATATGGTGAAAGCCTGTATTTTACTAACCCTTCTTGTTGATGTGAGCGCTAAAAGAAGAGCGACTTTCCAAGTTAAGAATTTCAAGTCTGCCTTGTGAATGGGCTCAAATGGCTGTTTTAGCATTTGAGATAATACCACATTAAGTTGCCACTCTGGAGTTGGAGCTCTGATGGGCGGGAAAGTTCTAAACAGTCCTTTCATAAATTGCTTTACGATTCTTGAGGACCATAAACACGGATATTTATGCGATCGCCTATATCTTGATATAGCAGCCAGGTGAACTCTAACTGACGAGTGTGCCAGGCCAGATTTTGCTAAGGAGAGCAAATAAGGCAAAACTTCTACTGAAGCAGGGAGAAAAGGATGTACATCATTGCACCTGCACCATAGACAAAAACGCTTCCACTTCAGTCTGTATGTCTTATTGGTGCTGTCAGCTCTAGACATAGCACTTATGTTTTTGCATTCTTGAACAATGTTCAGATCTTTAAATTCGAAGAATTCAGGAGTCACACATGAAGTTGTAGAGTAGCTGGCTCTGGGTGACATACTTGGCCTTTGTTCTTGGTCAACAGCATTGGTGTTGGCAATAGGCAGATGGGTTGAGATTCCGACAATAGGAGAAGTTCCGTGTATCAGTGCTGTCTGGGCCACCTGGGGGCTATCAACAGAATGCGACAGTGTTCCCATTTCATCTTTGTGAGGACCCTGGCTATCAGAGGGATGGGGGAAAAGTGTATGCATAGATCCCAGACCAGCGCATTAAAAGATCATTCCCCCTTGAGTTTTGGAGAGGGAATCTGCTTGCAAAGAATCGGCATTTGGAGTTGATCTGGGTCGCAAACAGGTCCAGCGCTGGTTTTCCCCAGATCGCAAATATTCTGTCCAGTTGTTTCTGTTCCAGCTCCCACTCGTGACAGCTGTCGTTCGTTCTGCTCAAAGCATCCGTTAGGGTATTCCGGAGGCCTGGAATATGCTCAGCAGTCAAGGAAATTTGGAGGAGCGTCAGCCAGTTCCATAACTGCTGGACATCCTGTGACAGAGATAGGGACTTTGTGCCTCTCTGTATGTTGATATAGAACATGCTCGTGGTGTTGTCTGTGCGGATCAACAACGATGATCCCTGTATTTGAGGGAGGAAAGCCTGAAGGGAGAGAAAACTGGCTCTCAATTCCAACCTGTTTATGTGCATTTGGTCTTGATCTAAGGACCACTTCCCTTGAATCTGCAGGTCCTGTAAGTGTCCTCCCCAGCCTTCCATAGAGGCAATTTTGTTACTATGTTTGGCTGGAACTCTGCGCACTTCAGGCGCGTTAGAAACTGCTCGCTTGCCATTCTTTTTAAAACTAATTGAATTGTGCTTTGATTTGTGCTGTTTTTAAAAAATTGAACCCGATCTATTCACTTACCCGCACGCTCTCTCCCAGTCCGCAGCTGCTGGCTGTCACACCCTCTCCTCAGCCTATCAGCGCGAAGGAGGGCGGAGCCAAGGCTGCCACCGGCTACTTCATACCGGTCGCAGGGCGGGAGCGCAGCGGACGCGCGCAGCGGGTGCGCCGGCGGCGCGCCGAGGGCGCACCAAAGGTAAGCCCGTCTGCGCCCGTCCGGGACCTGGGGCCTGTCACCATGTCCAGAGAATTGGCTATACCCATGCCGAGCTGCTGGCACTTCAAACAGCCTCTGCTAACCTCGCACTCCGTTCCCTCACACATTCCAGCATCCTTGAACAGGGAATCCTGGCACCTAGGACTACCTTCCCTGAAACTTGTGGGGTTAACATAGTTGGTCCATCCACTACGCCACAAAACCAGGACCATAACGTCTGCAAAATCTCAGCCATATACCTCAATACTCGCTCTCTGGTTAAACACCAGTCTGACATCTTCCTACTGCTCAAATGTGAGCAGCCTGATCTTCTCCTGCTCTCTGAAACCTGGCTGTCCCAAGAGTCATCCCCTGATATCCTTGCGGCATTACCCTCGGACTACTGCATCACCCAGGCCAACCGTCCCCAGGGGAAAGTGGGTGGAGGAGTAGCTATCATTACTCGCCATGACTTTAACTACAAGACTCTTACCCCACTTGACTTACCACTGGTAGACAGCCTGGTGATGAAATTTGAGTTTGAATCTGGCGCTTCGCCACTTGTATGTGTCCTGCTTTATAGACCCCCTCAAGGCATTCCCTATTTTCCCCACTCCCTGGGCGAACAGATAGCCCACCTGGTCACAAACTATGGGAGGGTTTTATTTATCAACGATTTCAACTATTGGGCCAACGACATTCTAGGCGGCCCCAAATCGGCTGAGCTCACCGAGCTACTCACCGAAATTAACCTCACCCAACATATATCCACGGCCACTCATTTTAAAGGACACACTCTCGACCAGATCTGGACCACGAACATCTCTTTGTCTACTGTCTCTGTATCACCCTGCACCTGGTCTGACCACTATCTTATTCATTTTTTTATTCTAAATAACGCCATGAACAAAATCCCCTGTCCAGCTAGTCACACTCGAAGAAACTGGAACAAACTTGATAAACCATCCTTTCTTGATTCCCTCACTAACTCAGCTCCTCTGGATAACCCCCTCCTTGACTTAGACCGACGCTCAGCTCACTAACTGGTTATTGAACGCCAGTGATAAGTTTGCTCCCCTCAAGAAGTCCCACGCACCCCGCCCACATGACGCTCAAAAATGGTTTTCAAATTAATTAAAACTCTGAAAACTAGCTCTTAGGCAATTAGAAAGAAAATGGCGCAGCCATTACAAACCTGAAGACAAACAGTCTTACCTTTAAATTTTTGAATTCCTACAAAAAATCAATTTCGGCGGCCAAAGCGGCCTACTTCTCTACAAAACTTTTGTCTGCAACCAACTGCTCTAAGGAGATCTCTCGCATTGTTGACGAGCTCTCCAACCCCGAAAGAACTCTGTGTAGGCCCCCACCTTCTCAAACCTTTTGTAATGCCTTAAATATCTTCTTTATTGATAAAATCAAGAAAATTAAGTCCAGCATCCCGGCTAATCAAAATCTGTCTCTTACTCCCCCGAACACCACCAACACCAGCTCCTTTACGCACTTTCCCTTACTAGCTGATCACACCTTCTCTAAACTCCTTTCAATAATCAAATCTGGCTCACCCACCGATTGTTGCCCCCTAGCATTTTGAAGGAAATCTTTACTGTACTTCCAGGCCCTGCTCTAAATCTTTTAAACAAATCCTTACTTCAAGGCACCGTCCCCACCACCTTTAAAAAGGCCATTGTCGTACCTCTTTTAAAGAAGATGGGCTCCGATCCATCAGTCCTGACCAACTATCCGCCCATCTCCCTTCTCCCTTTTCTGGCCAAGATACTGGAAGCCCATGTCACCAGCTGTCTCACTGACTTCTTGGAGAAATCTGAATTCCTTGACCCTCACCAAGCTGGCTTCCGCCCAGCACACTCTACCGAGGCGGTTATTCTTACTGTTCTGGACACCCTCCGCAGTGAGGTTGATAAGGGCTCTCCGGAGGCCCTTGTCCTGCTTGACCTCTCCGCTGCTTTCGACATGGTCGACCACTGTCTCTTGGTCGACCGCGTCAGGGAAGCCGGAATCTTAGGCCCTGCCCTAAGCTGGATCAACTCCTTTTTGGAAAATCGATCTCAGGCAGTCCGCACAGCTCAGTTTACCGCCCCCAGTGTTCAAATCTCTTGTGGAGTCCCCCAGGGCTCCTCTCTCTCCCCTTTGTTATTTAACCTCTACCTTCATCCTCTTGTCCGAGCCCTGAAGGAGCACAAAGTTTGCACTTTTAATTACGCCGATGATTTCCAACTCATCTTTCCCATTAGCAATACCCCTGAGTCGATCCATGCTTTTCAATCCACCATGTTGTTCATCAGCCAGTGGATGAACATGAACCACCTGAAACTTAATCCGGATAAAACGGAACTCATCCTAACTGGTGGTATTGCCAAAAACCCATGGGGACCTCACTTCTGGCCCGGAGAACTAGGTCAGCCTCCCGTTCCCTCCAGCTCGGCTATAAGCCTGGGGGTGATTATTAGTCAAGACCTCACTCTGAAGCCCCAGATTAGCTACGTAGTATCCACCTGCTTCTTCCATTGAAATAATAACTGTTTTTAGGAATTTTACTCTGCTGCTATAACTGTATTGCTGTCCATACTCAGTGTTGGTATTGACGTTGTTTTCCTGCTCCGCCTACTCCCCATTCCACCACGGGCTTTCCCGTTTGTTTTGTGGAGGGAGATTGCGGTAAAAATCTGGTTGGTTGGAGGTTGGGGAGGCGGGGAATAGCGGGCGCCTTGTCACGTGATCACTGTAGGCTTTAACTTCCATGCCTTTCGCCCCGTGCAGCGGATGCGCCGGTGGCGCGCCGTAGGCGCGCTAAAGGCAAGCCCGTCTGCGCCCGTCCGCGGCCGCCCGGGGCCTGGGGCCACGACCCCTGCCCCTTTTTCTTCCCCAAGGTTAGTTTATACCACTCCGCAACTTCTTGCATTACGGCCGATTAGCCGTGCGGACTGCATTCTTTTAGCTGTTGATAACGCTATTTCCCATACCTGTTCGGGGGTTCATTGCTCCTTCTCCTTGGTCCAGCCTTTGGAGTATGATTGTAGGCCAACTACGATGTCAGAGAACACTCCTATGTTTCGCTTTTTAAGCTTAAATTGTCGCTCACTTCCCCAGCACAAAACATTTATTTTTGACTTTCTCCTGGAGGAATCACCAGATGCCTTTTTTCTCACTGAGACCTGGCTTCATGACAGTTCTGGGCCCGATATTGCTACTGCCCTTCCCTCTAATTATGCCATAGCCCGAATGGATAGAGCCATTGGGATAGGTGGGGGGATTGCTATCATTTATAAACAACTCTTTCAGTGCAAATTGGATTCTGTTGACCTTCCTAACTGCGAAGCTGCTTTGTTCACACTTACACTTACCCCTACATTTTCCTTTTCGGAGCTTTTGGTTTATCGCCCTCCTGGTCCCTCCTCTTCGTGGTCTGCTACTCTGCCTGGCTTGGTATCTTCCTTGCTTATGAAATTCACTAACTTCTCTCTAATTGGCGATTTGAACCTTCATTAGGAAGATGGCCACAAATTCCATATGCTCTAATTTCATTGCTGATCTTTTAGCTATGAATATTATTCTCTGCAATTCCGGCCCCACACATAAGGCTGGCCATTTTTTAGATCCTATTTTTTCTAATGTTTCTTCTATTGAATGTGAACCAGCAATACCTATCCTTTGGTCGGATCACTTCTTATTGAAGTTCAAAATTCCGGCTCCTGTTAGTTTGCCCTCTGCTTTCCCCCAGTCTATGTTTTTAATAGGGACTGGAAAAAATTGATATCACCACTTTGAACAATCTGCTCAGTGGAAATACTCCTACTATCTCTGCGAAAAATATTCATAACTGCTTGTCCCATGCTGTTGATGAATGCCTTCCTCCTATAAAGAAAAAATTGACCTATCATCGCCCTCCAGCTCCTTGGTATACTGATATTCTTAAAGTTGAAAAATCTAAATGCAAAGCATTAGAAAGGAAATGGCGTAGAAACTATGCCCCGGATTTGAAAATAGTATATAAAAATGCTCTGAAAACATATCCTGATTTATGTAAACTTACGCGAGCTGCGTACACTTGTAATACTATCAATACTGCCACAAATCGTCCCAAGACACTTTTTAGTCTAGTAAAAAACCTCGCTGGCGCACAGACTATAGCTAAGCCCCTGCCACTTGACAAGAATTTATGTGAGGATCTTGCTCTTTTTTTTTCAGATAAAATAGAGAATATTCATTCTGATATAGCTAATTCCTCCCTGACCTGCTTGATGTCACCTTCAATTCCGGTTAGCACTTTTCGGGAACACCCTAATGTCTCTCTTTAATTGGCCTCTTGGCCTCCTTTGGAACTGGTCTCTTTTGTTCCTACTCTTGATACAATAAAATCTGGCTCCCCTAATGACCCGTTACCCATTTCCATTATTAAACAACTTGATCCCATTCATCTCCAAGTTATTATGGAAGCCCTTAATTCTTCTTTGCAATCATCTACTGTTCCGCCTGTCTGGAAGCACTCTATGGTTGTCCCTCTGTTAAAAAAGCCCGCTGCTGACCCCAAAGTCCTTGCAAATTTCCGACCTATCTCCCTTTTGTCTATCTTCTCTAAGTTATTGGAAAGACATATTCATATCCACCTTTCCAAGTTTGTTGAAACTAATAAAATACTTCACTCTTCACAGTCTGGTTTTCGTGCTGGCTTCTCGACTGAGACCACGCTCTTAGGGGTCACAGAAAGACTACGACTTCTATTGGATGCTGGAGATACAGTCGCGCTCATACTATTAGATCTGAGCGCGGCTTTTGACACTATCTCCCATCCAATACTGATTAACACTCTGAAATCTTTTGGCATCTGCGGTTCGGCTTTGGGTTGGTTATCTTCCTTCCTAACTGACCGCACTTTTCACGTCTTTTCTGCGTCGGACAGTTCTTATGTCTTTCCATCGCCTTTTGGAGTTCCTCATGGCTCCATTTTGAGCCCCTTGCTCTTTAATCTGTATGTCAGGCCTCTTGCTGACATCGCTGACAATGCTGGACTGTCTCTCTTTACATATGCTGATGATTCTCAAATCATCTTCTCGTTTTCCAAATCAGATTCTTCCTCCATTTCTGCCCTCCAGTCGGGCTTGCGCCAAATTGCTGTTTGGATGAGTAAAAACTACTTGAAACTCAATGCCAACAAAACTGAGGTACTTATTTTAGGCAAGCAGAAAGATCTTTGGGGCTCCTATCATTGGCCAAATGAGTTAGGTACTCTTCCTCGGCCTGTTGATCATGTTCGCAACTTGGGCTTTTATATTGATGACTCTTTGAAAATGCTAGTACGTGAAGGGTAAGCCCAATAAACCCTTGAGGGCTTAGGCAGATAAATTGAAATAGTGAGATTGCCAACAAGGGATTTTACTTGAAGTTACTTAGTTCTATTTCTTCGTTATTAAGATTGAAAGTGTATTTTAGATCAATTGTACACATACAATAAATGTTTAGGTTTTGAATCAGACTCGAAAAAGCTCCGCCACGGTCGGGAACGCCTAGGCGTTCCCGACTGTGGCGGAGCTTTTTCGAGTCTGATTCAAAACCTAAAAATAAAAAGACATCAAAACAAACAAGGATCTTTCATATACGGATCTCCATGTAGGAGTTATTTTGTCAACAATTAGATTCATCCAATACGGTTTGACAAAAATATATAAAAACGAAGATTGAGCTGTTTACTCTTCCCGAATTCACGAAGGGTTATTTGTGCAAATATTAACTGTCCTGAAGATGGTCTAACGGACTTCTGCCACCAAGACCGAAACGTCGACACCATCATCTAATTCCGTATTATTTGATAATTACAGCTGATTTCTTTTCATTTATGAAATTAATCTCTGTTAAAACTACCTGGAAATAGATGTTTCTCGATGAAATGTGGATTTAAGTTAACCTATCTTTCATGTTACACTGCCTGAAATATACTGTTCCCTTGTGTATCCCCCTTATCTTGATTTTGATTGATATATAAAAAGATTTGTGCTTTATTCACAATCATTCCCGTGTGTGTACTTTTTCATTTTTCATAACATTTATTGTATGTGTACAATTGATCTAAAATACACTTTCAATCTTAATAACGAAGAAATAGAACTAAGTAACTTCAAGTAAAATCCCTGGTTGGCAATCTCACTATTTCAATCTTTGAAAATGCAGCATCAAGCTGTTAAAGTTGCGGGTACTTGCTTTACCATCTTGAAATGGTTACATAAAATTCTTTGGATGCTGCCGAAAGATACCCAAAAAACCGTAGTCCATGCTCTTATTACATCAAGGCTGGACTAGGGAAACGTTTTGTTCCTGGGTGCAAATAAGGCTGTGTCCCGTAGGCTGCAACTTGTACAAAACTCTGCTGCCAGACTCCTGTGTGGGGTTCCCAGATGTTCTTCTATCTCTGAACATCTCCGTGATCTACATTGGCTTCGAATTGAAAAGCGGATCAAGTTCAAAGCTCAGACCTTCATGTTTAAAATCAAATGGGGTCTAGCACCGGACTATTTACAGACTCTTGTCTATCCCTATGTTCCGACCCGTCATCTTCGCTCTGCCTCACTTGAAAAATTTCACGTTCCTAGGTTTAGACTTTCCAGAATGGGAGGTAGATCTTTTTCCGTTCTGGGTCCTTCTCTTTGGAACTCAATTCCTCTTGCCATACGCAGGGAAACTTCGTATCCCCAGTTTCGTCGTTCACTGAAGACTTGGCTTTTTAATCAATAATTATCTCAACTCAGCTTTCGTGTCCAGGCGCCGGGAAACCCTTGTTGGGTAGCTGTTGCGCCATATAAATCAAATAAATAAATAAATAAATTTGTAAATACCTCACTCATGACGCTCGTATCCAAGTAGTCATTGCTATGGTCATGTCACATGTCGACTACACCAATTCCCTGTACTTTGGCATCCCTCTTCATCTCTCTAAACGGTTACAGTTAATACAAAATCAGGCAGCGCGTTTGATCACTCATTTACCCAGGCATCACCATATTACCCCCATTTTGAAGCAACTTCATTGGCTGCCAGTTGCTCAGCGGTGTGCCTTCAAAATCGGATGTCTCATTTTTAAATCACTCAATGGTTCTAGCCCGGAATTTGTCAATAACATGCTAAACAAATATGCCCCCACCCATCATCTTCGCTCAGCTCGCAAAAATCTTCTCTTGACTCCCTCTTTCAGACTCCAACGCACCGGCGGAGTCAGGTTTTCAACCTTGGCCCCCCCGTTCTGGAACTCTCTCTCATCTGAAATCCGTCTCTCCACTACTCTCCTCGCCTTCAGAAGTCTTTTAAAGACCTGCCTTTTCCGACAGGCCTTCTAACTTTTCCTCTGACCCGGACTCCTGCCAAACTAGTGCCATGAAACCCCCCGGTGTACGTGCGCTCTACAAATTCCCATTGACATGATGTGACATATGTAGTCTGGAATAACCGGGAGAAAAGATAGTTCCTGGGACAGATGTGATTTCTGAGCCCTCCACTGGAAAGCTTCTTTCATCCGCAGAGGGATATTTACCATGTCGTCGAAAGAACCTTTGGTTTGGATCCATTGACATTGTAGTTCCTCTTGAAGAGGCCTCATATGTAAGCAAGCCAGAGGCACAAGATCAATTGCCGAAGAGAGCATTCCCAGTAGAGACTTGCACACTCTTACAGAAACACACTTTTTTCTGGAAAGTTTGAGTGCTAATGCTTGCAACCGTTGTTGTCTTTCCTGGTAAAGGAAGGCTTTGTTCTGAATGGTGTTCAATCTGTCATTATCTGTTTTGGAAGGAACGAAGATTTTTGGTAATTTATTGAGAGACCCAACTTGCAAAAAAATGTTAGACAATCGACTGTTGCAGCTTCCACTAGACGAGCCGATGGTGCTTTCAGCAGCCAGTCGTCTAGGTATGGGAATACTTGATGACCTTTGCTCCGCAAGGCTGCTGCCACCGGAGCCAGAAACTTTGTGAAAGTCCATGGAGCCGATTTGAGGCCAAATGGAAGGACTCTGAATTGATAGTGGGTACCAGCCACTGTGAACCGTAGGAACTTTCTGTGCTTTGAATGAATAGGGACATGAAAGAAAGCATCTTCGAGATCCAATGAAGTCATGAAGTCGCCACTGTTGAGGCGTTGTAGGATGTCTGAAAGCGTGACCATCCTAAATGTTTGACTTTTTAAGAATTTATTTAATTTCCTGAGGTCTAAGATAGGCCTCCACTCCCCTGATTTTTTGCAAATGAGAAAGAAGCGGGAGTAGAAACCTTTCCTTCTCTGAGGAAAAGTGACTTTTTCTATTGCTCCTTTCTGAAGCATGATCCTTGCTTCCTTTTTAAGAAAATGAAGATGAGGCGGGTGCGATCCCCTGGGAGGGGTATTGGGAGGTATTTGCGTAAATTCCAAAGTGTGACCGTAAGAGATGAGATCTAGGATCCACGTGTCTGACGTGATGTTGCACCAATGGTGGATATGCTTGGAGATTTTCACACCATTTGGGGGGGAAAAAAAGCAACTGGTACCCTGTCGCAATCACTGCTTGCGACCGGAGTCGCGGCCTTGAGATCCTGGCTTTCGCCTGGAGCCTTGTCTAGAGAAACCAGCCGTTGTCGGTAGGATTGTTGCTGGTATCCTTGGCGATATTGCGGCTGGTAGGACTGGTAAGTCTGGGAACGCTGATAATTTCCCCTGTATCCCGCGAAACCCCGGCGTCCCCAAAAGGGTACCTAGGGCTTTGGCAGTATCTGTATCCTTTTTCACGGCGGTCAGCGCTTCATCAAAATGACTGCCAAATAGGCTATCGCCATCGTAGGCCATATCCCAAATTTTGGTCTGCACTTCTGAGCGGAAACTTGTCGCTCTTAGCCACCCCTGTCGCCTAAGAACGGCAGCACCCACTAACTGCCGGAAGCTGGTAGTGGCAATGTCCATTGCAATGTCTGTTATTTCTGACGCTGAACTCATCCTTGTTCTCATACGGGATAAGGTCTTTCACCATCCCCATATCGGACCACATTTGCCTATCGTATCTGCCCAATATGGCCAAAGCATTAGAGATTGCTGCCATTGAGGAAAACCTCTTCCCAATGGAATCAAGACATTGACCATCTTTGTCGGATGCAGATGTGATGGGAGTAGACAGATTCTTTGATCGTCTCTGGGCTGCTTGTGAGATCACTGAGTCAGGTTTGAGATGACCCGTGAAACACGCAGGAGAGTTCTCTGGAGCTCTATAATTTTTGTCAAGTCTCGGTAGCATGGGAACCACTGAGGCTGGGGTCTTCATTACTTTAACCCTGTCTTGCCAAATGTGATCAATTATAGGTATTGACCGGACTGCCTTTCTCGATTGTTCTTTAAAATCGTACAGAAAACAGTCCGACTGTTGTACGATTGTTGGCAAGTGGAATCTTATTAGTGGCTCTGTCCATGATATTGTGGAAACCTCCAATATCCTCCGGAGGCGAGTCTGAAGGACGATGAGGTGGTGGGGATGGTGTTGGTGCTATGTAATCACCCCACTCGTTGGTGGGTAGAGGAGTATCATGGATTCCTCCTTCTTCAGGCTCTTCCTCAGAGGTGGTAGGATGCGCTCTGGGAGGTAGAGGAATTATGGGACGTGGTGTGAACCCAGGTGTAGCAGGAGGTGGTGGTAGCAGTGTTTGAGGCGCTACCGGCAGAGGCGGAGGCACTATAACATTTTCCTCTTGAGAAGTAAACCTCTTTTTGTATTACGCTAACATATTTTGAAGGTCCAGTATTAATGCTGGAGGAAATTGAGCAGGTTGATGTCTAGGCTGCTCGAAGTATTTGTACTGTTGATACTGAGTATGAGGGGTCGGATAATGCTGAAAATACTGCTCCTCATCATCATAGTCATCGTCCCCTTCCTGATACTTGACGTTCAGCTCAGAAGGGCTATGTGCCATTCCAAATTGGCCTTCATCTTCATCAGTATCCTCCACATCCAAAAGATGAATGGGAGGTAGCGGTGAAATCTTTGGTGTCCTAAATTCCATCTGTGCTATTTGCAGGATTGGAGTTGAAAGACCTGCATACAAAATTGGGATTTTTGTTGTCGGGGCCGTCGTGGACGGTGACATTTTTGTCGTGGATGGTAATACAGTTGTAGACGGTGGAAGTGTCATAGTCGGCAGGATTGCCGCCGTCGAAATAGCTGTCATCAATGATGGTGTCGTCGTCGATGATGATGGGGTCATCATTGACGATGTCTTTGGCGACGGCATCGTCGACGATGAGCTCTTCGACTTTGGTGGTTTCGTCGACGGTGGAGTCATCGACGATAGAGCCAACGCTGACGGTATGGAACCCTTGATACTCGCCGCCAATGTATTTAACACCGTCGACAGTCTCGTTAACGGCAGAGTCACTGTAGTCGTCTTTGAAGAAGTAATAGGCGTCGACGGTGAACTTGACGCCGACGAAGATTTTTGACTGACTTTACCTCTGGAATGGGTTGAGGACTCTGATTTTTTTTTTATGTTCCTGAAGACGGAGGGGATCCAATCTCTGAGGAGACCTTAGGCTGTTTCTCCTGCTTAAGAGATTCCTTGGTCAGATGAAAGACTTTAGAGCGTTTCTTTCTCTCTTCAGGCTGACCCTCAGGCGACCTGGGCCTCTTGTGTGACTTGGAGGACGTGTCGCTATCCACATCAGATGAAGCACCCTGCTTCTTTGTAAGCCACAATAAAAATCTTCCTTCTCTGTCTCTCAAAGTTTTGGTTGAGAAAGTGCAGCATATTTTAAATTGTTTTGTCTCATGATTGGGATAATAAATGCAGTCTCTGTGGGCATCATTCACATGTACTCTCTTCTTTCCACAGGATTTACAAGCTCTAAATATTCCTTTTTTATCAGACATTATTCTGAAAGGTTAAGATATAAACTTATCGGAAAAAAGCTGAAGAACTGAGCAAAGCGCAGGAAGACTCCCTTACACAACGAAGTGCGGTGAAAATCTGAGGGATTCAGCCTCTCTTGGGAAGGTTCTAGAGGGTGCTGGTAGCTGATTGGTTGTGTTTTCAGTTTGGTCCTTTTTGTAAAAGGAGACTAATAGGCTATAGAGTACATGGTTACCACCGTAATAGCCTATGGAATATGCTATTTACTACTTTGTTATTTATGTACCGTGGGACTCCCACTACGACGACGGGGAATGATTCAAGCATGTGAATCTATGAAAGATACCCCAATACTGGATAAACAAAGTGCGCACGACAGTTTGGCCGGCATGAGACGGCTGGCCAGATCGTCATGCGCACTTAAGTGCACATACCACTCCACCTCCTGGCTGACGGATCATTTGTCTTAAATAAAAGTGGGCGAGTACCGTAAAAATAAAATGATAATCCATGTTATGTTATTATCATTTTATTTTTCATGTGGGGCAACGAGGAACCGCGGCCACTGGCTTGCCCTTAATAGTGTTTTGGGCACATAGCTTGTTCCAAAGCAATTCTGTGTCCAAGCTGGGGAAATTGGCTGAATAGTCTATAAAACAGACAAACAGCCTCTCTCCGAAGACTTGTACATAATGATATGCCAGTATTAAGATCACCGAGATGGTGCTTGTAGTAAATTATAGTCTCAAACATATCTGACAGATTGGTAGCAAGTTCTTTTCGGTAACTTATAACTCAAGAGCTTCCAGTATAATCCTTGCATACATTTTAGCATCAATGTCCAAAAGGACAATCAGTTTATAGTTTTTCAGATCTATTATATCTCATAAATAGTGGGTGTAGGACTGTAGAATCCCAAGAATCTGGTATTATGGTTGCTTAAAAAGCTGCAGTAAATAAAAGGATGAGTCGCCCAAATAATCTTCACATGTTTAGCAACATTGTTACCCTTTTCTTATCACACGCAATGCTTTTCTGCTTTCTTTCAGTGGGCAGATCTATCGCTATATCGGACTGTAAAACTTCCTTACTAAATGTTATCTTACTTCTATCCGAGCTTATAATGTTATCAACGTTGAGATGAATGTGGGTAATCCAATTTGTCAGACTAATATTATGTAGAAGATTATCAGTGAAAATGTTGTCTCATTTGTTAAAGAGGTTCCAGAAGTGCCTTTGGCCCTTCTTACATAATGTCCTTACTTTGGGTTTTGTAGCTAAAAATACACATTTTCCTCACAATTCTGTGGGGGAAAGTTCCAGAAAATGTATTTATCCATAAGATTCCCACCACCCTGCGTTACCAAAAGTTTCCTGATAAAAACAGTACCCCACATATGCAAAATGGCTAGGAAATACCCAAAAATAAAATGGACAGATCAATTTTTTTACGCTCTAATCCTACCCTTTCTTTACAAAGTGGGTAGCTATGGATTTTAGATATGGGCTCAGCGGCCATCCAGGGAAACTTACAAAACTCAAACATTTTTTAACACTAGATACCTTGGGGAGTCCAGAGTGATGTGCTTTATGTGTATCAGACATCGTTTTGTTATCCACAATGCCCTGCAAACCAAAAACATTGACAAAGATCATTCATTTTCTTCACATTTCTGGGAGGGAAAGTTCCAGAATCTGCCCAGATCCACAAAATTCCTACCACCTGAGGGAGGGCAGAAATACTATTGCACCATTTTTGGGTGAGGGCATGTTCCATCAATTTGCCCTGAGGGGGTCATAAAGTCTGTTGTGTCTGTTCTGGATGGGGGCACAGACCCCTACCTGGTCATGCAGCACCCTTCCCTTCTTTTTTGGCATTTTTGACCCTAGAGTCTAGTGGGATTGTGCCCCGGGGGGCAGACTGGGGGTAAACACTCCCAACTATGGTGGGAACAGAAAGTCTATTGTGCCTGTTCTGGGGTAGGGGCACAGATCAATGCGTTAATTGGGCCAAACCCACCTCCCCTTTTTTTGGGCGAAGTCTCCTTTTTTCCTAGCGTCTAGTGAACTTTTTGCTCCTCCTCACCTGAAGGAAGATTGGGAGTAAACCTACCCCCCCAACCGGACTACACGGGGGCAGAACAACTGTTGCACACATTCTGGGGTGGGGGCACAGCCCGAAGCCTGGATAGGCTGGCACCACTCCTTTTTTCATGTCTATTTTTACCCTGTGGTCTTCCTGCCCCTCTGCCGCAGGCAAACTGGATGTAAACACCCTATTTGCCCCCTATGAGGGGTGGGCAGAATGACTTTATTGACCTTTTTGGGGTGGGGGCATGGCTCCATGCCAGGGTGGGAAGTCCACCCCTTTTTTGCCCAAATGTGACATTCTGGTGTTTAGTGGGCATTCCACCTCCTGGGAGCAGATTAGAGACCCCCAATTGGGACAAATCGCCTATCTGACCCCCAGGGGAGGAGACAACTCTATTGCCCCTGCTGGGTCAGAGCTAGCAAGGCCACCACACTCTTTTTTTAGAGCAACTGTAAAATCCCTGGTGTCTAGTTGGCTTTCTACCTCCCCAGGAAGGTTATAGACAACCCCCCAATTGAGGGTAACATCCTATCTGCCCCCACCCGTGTAAGGGAGAGGCTATGGTCTGATGCCATGTGGGCTTCCCTCATAACCTTTTTTGGGGGCAGTGTAATATCCCTGGTTTTAGTAGGCTTATCTACCCCCACTCACCCTCCACCCCAGGGGGGACAGACCCCAAATCTGCCTCCTGGGGCTGGCAGAAAGACTGCATTTCCCTCTGAAGTGGGAGCATGGCCTAAAGTAAAGTGAGCCAAACAACCCCTCCCCGCCACTTTCTTTTTTCAAAACATTCCTGGAGTCTAGTGGGCTTTCTACCTGTCAGGGGGCAGACTGGGGACAGACCCTCCAATCTGTCTCCTTGGAGGGGCAGAACAACTGTATTTACCCCTTTTGGGGTAAGGGCATGGCCCTATGTCAGAGGGGGCTTTCCCTGCCTTTTTTTGTTTCAATTTAAATTCCCTGGTAGCTAGTTGTTTTTCTGCCCCACTGGAAGAGGCTGTCTGGGGTAAACACCCACATCCGCCACCAGGTGGTGCAGAAAGACTGATTGTGCCTATGGGGGGTTCCTCTACCCCCAATAACCCCTGGCGTCTAGTGTGTGGATCTCTGTTTTGAGATTGCCCTCTGAGTGCAAACCACAAACAGGGATCTACCAGGGAGAGATAACTTTAGAAAGGTGAGATTCTCCCCTTTTCAACAATATCTCTCCCATCGTAATTGGTGCTTGTGTGTCTGATCTATGCCCCAGAGCACTGACGCAAGTGTAAGTGAAATGAGCCAAGGGGCTCATATCAGTTTCACTTCCTTTATAATTACATCAGCTTGTCATGCGCAATGATTGTCATTACAAAGAAAAAAAAAATTAGCTTGAGTTGCTGGGCAAGCTTTTCTCGAGCACCTCGACCTGAAAATAAAAATGGAATCCTTTGACGCCAGCACCAACGGTAAGACCTTCCTATAGAGGCTTAACATCACCTCCGCGTCAATAGAGCAAGGATGTGAGTGCTTTCAATGGGGAGGTCATGTCCATGGCCGGCCTTTAGCATGGGTGAGATGGGCCCACACCCAGGGCGCTGACCTGCAAAGGCGCTTGTGCTTCCTGCAGCAGTCTCTCTAAGACTCTTCACCCCCCCCCTCCCCCCCAAGGCTGCTGGTCCCCTGGTCTGCTTTTTGTTTATCTTTTCACTGCATTCTTAACCCCTCACTTACCTTCTACTCCTTCAAAATGTAGGCTGAGAGGATGAGTGGGAGAGGGGCGCCAAATGAGTTTTGGCCCAGGGCGGTCTCTGAGCAAAGGCCTGTTTTGGTCACGTAAATAGCACCCAAGGGGTTAATCCTATGAGTTATAAAAGCATTTTGCTGGTAATGGTCTACTTTACTGTTTATAATTAATTTCTTAGACAGAGAGATGAAAACTCAGCTTCTGTCCTGGCTCGGGAGTGTAATTTACTCGCCAAGATGTAGCAGCCGCTCAATGATGGTCACTTGTTCACCGTGATTGAAGTAGACCACGACTTACCAACAAAGGGGCATTCATTTCCAGTGCATGCACTAAAGATGATATAGAACAATAAACATATCTGGCGTGGCTGACAAATATTTTTTTTTTAAATCAGTAATGTCAAAGGACTTAGCAAACTTAGGAGCATTTAGATTTATTTTAGAAATAGGAAGATTTGGAGACAAAAAATATCAATATAGTGTTTCTACTGAAACAAAGTAGGGTTTGCTGTTATAAACATCTATAGGGGTGAATTAGTTCAAGGAAAACTACAGTCTAGGATCTCATAACGAGTTGTTTGGACTATGGAAATGTACTCTTGGTAGCTGTAAATGAGGCCAATGTGTCAAGACTACAGATGGTGCAGAACTCATCAGTCTGTAATCTTCCCCCCTCTGTACCAACATTAAGAGCCTTACATTGGCTTCCTATCTGAAAACCGAAAGCACAGCTTGTTTAAATGCCTTTGCTATACTCACAGAGTTTTAGATGGAAATGACCCGGCCTACCTGCGGTTGAGGCTCTCTTTCTACCACCTGAGCGGGAATTTGAGGTCTTCAACCAAGTCACTGGTAACTCCAGGCGCATTTAAACTACTCAGAGTGGGGGACGCTCTTTCTCATATCTGGCCCCATAGTATTGGAACAGGTTATTATTTCCAATCCACTCGTCAGAATGTTGTGATTTTTAAGAAAATTCTGAAAACCTGGTAATTTTCAAGCTCTTTTAATCCCTATCCTCTGGGACAGTAGCATTAGCGCCGGGATACTCCTGTGGGAGCGAGTTATTTTATGAAGCACTTACAGAGCGCGTACCTACCCGTAGGCATCTCAGCGCTGACAGTGCGACACAAAAGCAACAGGGGATTTATCTTTGTTCCTCTATTGATGGGGAATATTCTGGAATAGCCAGTATTTGAGCAATTCCCGGAATAAATTGATGCACTATACAAGCACCGATAATATAACATTAACAAAAGTAACAGAAAATGGACAAGGAGACGTCACTGGGGTACAGTGAACCTAGGAAACTATGGGAGAAGGAGAAAGAGGACAAATACAACACACTGGAAAATAATATAATGTATGGTTTAAAGTGCATGCGTTGCATCAATTATTTCTGTAAGAACATTGAGAAACAGAAATCAACTGGACAAACGGGCTTGAAGGAGCAGACTGGAACATAGAATAGTAATCCACCAAAAAAGGAAAAATATTGTTAAAATAGCCCCAAAAAAATGCAAACATGAAACGAATTAGTCCAAATTATGTAGAAACCATAAAAAACCCAAAAGTGTTTGCAGAAATAAATGCCCCAGGAAAACCGAAGAAAAATAAAATAATATAAAAAAGAAATGGATATGATAAATCAAATTTTTTTTTCTTAAAAACAAATACAAACGTAAACTCCCAATTCCCATAGGACACATTCGCAGACAAAAACCTGCAAAGTAAATTAAAAAACCACCTGAAAAACACATTACACTTTGAAAAATACAGATTCATAACAGCTAATCATCAAAATATAACAAACGCAACTTAATTTAACATAACATAGCAACACAGTACTAACTGTAAAGTGAACAAAATGCAAAACTACAACCTAGTGAAAAACACTAAAACTAATACATCTAAATATACAAAAAACCCACAATCAACACTGTAACTACCGTCTAGACCCCTTTCCCAACTCCACGCCCTCAAAATCCTAAAAAATTAGTTACCTGTGAAATGAATGGAAAAAATTGTAGAAATGTTGAATACATTTATTAAATAATGGCGGCCGCTGCGGTGGCTGAGTGAGCGGGTCCAGCCTGTTATTCAAGGTGGACTCATTAATGCTAGGTCCTTGGGCAAACACAAGTTTGAAATCGCTCACATGATAGAGTGCTTGGCCCTAGACATATTATTTGTAACAGAGACCTGGTCTGACGCTGCATCTGATCCCGACTTTACCACGGCCATACCTACGGGTTACAAAGCTATTAGAGAAGATAGGTCTGTTAAGCGTGGGGGTGGAGTTGCCATTATCTTCAGGGATCAGTTCCCGGCAGTTCATCATCCCATCTCTTCCCCTTTCTATGAAGGCCTCCACTTCTCGCTCACTCTTCATCCCAAATTAACATTTAAGGGAATTCTTCTCTACCGCCCACCTGGCCCTCGCACTACGTTTTTAACTAACTTGGACAGTCTGTTTGAATCAGTTATTTTAAACTCTGATTTTACTATCCTCGGGGATTTTAATTTTCATTTAGAGGATGCAGGTAACAAAGGCACTGCAGAGCTATCGGATATCCTTAGCTCCTTTGGACTCACTCAATTGGTGCAATCCCCCACACATACATCTGGACACACACTAGATGGCGTGTTTTCCTCAGTTCAGGGCCTTATGATCAAGGAAACGCTTCCTTTAATCTGGTCAGACCATTCCTTAATTAAATTCACGCTTCCTATTCATAGTGAAGGCAAGGAGGTCACCGGTAAATGTTCTGCCTCCGTCGGGTTAGCATGGAACAAAGTAGACCTATTGTCCTTTAATGCTTTGCTAGAAACCTCCTGCCCCTTCCCACAGGATCAGGTAGACCTGGCTGTGACTAGTTACACTAACTGGATATTGGATGCAGTTAATGCTTCAGTCCCACCAAGAACTCTCTCAGCTAACAGGTCTACACCATCCGCCCCCTGGTTCTCAGATTGTCTCCGTCTAGAAAAACAGCATTGTCGCCTTCTAGAACGACGGTGGCGGGTAAACTATGATGAGCCAGAGAAATTAGCGTACAAAATAGCACTATTACAATATAAAAAACTTCTTATTTCTGAAAAAAAAGATATTTTACCTCCCAGATCGAGTCAGCTGCTAATTCCTCCAAAGAACTGTTTGCAGTGATTAATAAGCTCTTGATACCCAACAACTCAGGCAGGATGGTCAACCAGGAATTCTGCAACAAGGTGGCCGATGTTTTTAAATCCAAGGTCCTAGACATTTTTAATGCTTTCAGTGAGGTTTCTGATTCTAGCCCTCCATTATGCCCAAACAGTCCAAGCATCAACAAGCACCTACCATTTGTGTTCTCTCCAATTTCGACAGACACAGTGAGAAACTATGTCCTTCAAGCTAAATCGGGCTCACCTTCAGACCCCTGCCCCCCGAGGTTCTATCAAGAACTAGTAAACTCGGTGAGTCCTCAACTCACCGATATTTTTAATCTGATGTTCTCCTCCGGTGTTTTCCCGACTAGCTGGAAGGAGACATCCATTTCACCTCTTTTAAAAAAACCAACTCTCGATGCGACCAACCCTACCAACTATCGGCCCATTGCCAGACTGCCTTTGCCAGCAAAGATAGTAGACAAAATAATGAACAACCAATTGTCTCTATTTATTAACGCTAATGGTTTATTGGATCACACTCAATTTGGCTTTCGCAAGGATCATAGCATGGAGTTGGCATTGATCAAAGCCTCTGAGGAGATCAGGGCAGTTATGGACTGTGGAGGTGCAGCAGCTCTGGTGCTCCTCGACCTTTCTGCGGCGTTTGATACGGTGGATCATCGCCTTCTGCAGAGATGACTGGAGGGGCTAGATTTAGGAGATACAGCACGAGCACTTATAGCCTCCTTTCTCACTGATCGTAGATCCACCGTATCCATGGATGGCTTTAATTCAAATCCTTACACTCTTCCATGTGGTGTTCCGCAGGGCAGCTCTTTAAGCCCCACACTATTCAATATATACGTCTCTGAACTAGCGCCCCTTATTCGGGAATTTGGTTTTAGCCTGACCACCTATGCCGATGACACCCAGATTGTGGTGGCAGCTTCTAAATCCCAACAATCTCCGGCCTCGCAGTTCAGAAGTTGCATGAGTGCAATCAATAAATGGATGACAGCACACTGCCTGAGGCTTAACTCCAGCAAAACGGAAGTCCTGATCTTCGGCAGTGTGCAGCCCCCCTGGAACGATCTGTGGTGGCCTGTCGAGTTGGGCTCCCCGCCCAATCCGGTGGTCAAGGCAAAGAACCTGGGTGTGCTTATGGATGATAAACTTACTTTCCATCATCACACAAATGCGGTAGTGTCGGCATCGCATTTCCTCATTAAAAAAATTAGGACATTTTTTCCTTACATCCCCGATCACACCAAGAGAACAGTAGTCTCTTGCCTTATTTCATCCAGGCTGGACTACTGCAATGGTTTATTCCTTAATGCCCAGAAGCAGCACCTGCGCAAACTACAGATGATTCAGAACTCAGCAGCTCGTCTCATACTGGACATCCCTAAACACCACTCAGTCTCCAACGAAATCCGCAATCTTCACTGGCTCCCTGTATCCCAGCGCATTGATTTCAAAGCCTTGTGCATTGTTTTTAAAGCCTTGCATGGCATTGGTCCGGCTTTTCTGCAGGATCATTTTTCTTGGTATTGTCCCACCAGACAGCTGCGTTCCACTGGAGCTCGATTACTTGCTGTTCCAAGGATCTTTAAGGCCCACTGGGGTGGACGCAGTTTCTATTACGGAGCGTCTAAACTGTGGAACGCCCTTCCCTTTTCTCTCAGGAATGCCAGCTCCTTGACGATTTTCAGGAAACAACTAAAAACTTGGCTCTTTCAGCATTAGGGGCTAGGTTGCAGCGGGTCACTGTTATGTCTAGCGCCAGGACACCCCCGGGTATACGTGCGCTTTATACATTTTTGTAACATAACATAACATAACATAACATAACCACCTCCCTGCTAAACCTCTCTCCTCGTTTCTGGACCCCCGCAAAAGTCAAATAAACAGGCTTATCGCATTTCCTCGCTGTATGTCCCTCCACGGATGATTTGGCGTCCTTGGTCCTGGCTGTAGGGGGTACCGCTGCCCTGTAGACTGGTAGCGTGGAGAACCCCCAGCGCTTTCTCTCCACTTTTGCGCTATCACCCGGCTGCCAAAATGCCTCTGAAGACCGGCGTTTAAAGCACCAAGGGTCGCAGGCCACCGGGTAACTCCGGCGGCTCAACAAACCACCCCGGATCTAGCAGCGGTGAACTGCGAGCAGAAAGGACGATGCTCAACCTCCGCAACAGCGGCTGGGCCTCCCGATTCCGGGGGCCAACTAAAAAAAAGTGGTGCAGTGCGGGCCAAACAGACGGTCCCTGCCTTGTTTCAAGTGCAAAGCGACAAAAACAAACCAACGCGGGAGCCGGCAGGCAGTCTTAAACTGACTGGGAAATTCGACGCTCCATTGATTGTATCGGCGGCGGCTTTGATTTCACAAGACACCGCTATTCAAGGTACAGAGCTGCAGTGCAACGACACACTCGCTCATGAATCGATGGGGGGACCGCAGATGTGCACAGGTGGGGAGTCAATCATGGACCAACTGACTATCCTTGGTAGCAGTGGGGAGCCTGGACCCGTAACAAGTTCGCCCCCCATAGATGGACCCCGGTGGTCAAAGACGGAATGGAAGCAGAACAACAAAAAGGATGCATTATGGGATCTGAAGTCCTTTCTGGGGAAGGTCAGGCTAAAATCGCAACTGACTCACCTTATTCAGTCAACTATGGAGGGAACAAACCAGCAACTTCTAAGGAGGAGGATGCTGCAGACAAGTTTTATTCACTATCAGATTATTCTAACTCTTCTGGTGATGAACATCCCGGCAACGACTGGGCTGCTGAAGGAAGTGATAATAGCAGTCTACAATGGGAAGAGGAAAGTGATAAAACATTGCTAAGACAAGGTATGGAGCGCAGACCACAAGATCCAGCTATTCTTTCTGAACAGTCTAAGGGTGCGGCAGGTTCTTTGACTTGGGATTATTTATTTTCACCCAATCTAGGAGGGAAGGAGGCTTCGGAGGAAATCCTATTGGCAGGTACTGTTAATGACAATGATAAAAACTCAGAAGAAATCATGCTCTCCACAATATACCAAACCATTATGGCCCTCAGAGAGGAAACTAGAGCAGAGAGCTCCAAGACGCAAGGAGCCTACCGCAAACTTCAGAACTCTATCCGACAGGTTGCCAAGTCATGTTCTGATTTCGCGACGAGAATGGGGGAAGCAGAGACTCGAATCTCTCAGCTAGAAGATGAACTAACTGCTCAAAAAAATCTTACTGAATCTATGAAGAACAAAACAGTGTGGAAATTGACTGACATCGAAAATCGCCCGAGAAGAAATAATCTCCGTATTGTGGGCGTCCCCGAGGGAAAAGAGGGTGGAGATGCTCGACAATTCGTGATCGAACTGTTTGATGAGGCATTTCCCAAACTTCAACACTGGGATTGGAAAACACAACTCCAGAGGGCACAATGATTCCCTTTCAATGTACGTAAGAAGACTGGAGGACAGGCGGACAGTAGACCACGCGCCATCCTTATATCCCTTAATAATTTTTTAGCCAGGGAAGCTCTCTACGATCTGGCTAGACCAGATAGGAAACGGATGTCTAAGGAGTGTGATTTCTTTGTAAGGCCTGACTTCTGTCAGGTAACCGTTGAAAAAAGATGGCTTTTGCGGCAACTAATGCCGGCATTTCAGGCAAAGGGAGTACAGGTCTTTCTACTTAATCCCGCCAAATTGAAAGTCACTTTTCATGGGCAAACACATTTTTTCCAATCTGAGATTCAAGCGCAGGAATTTTTGTCTTCATTATAGGTTTGCAAGGGGTATTTAAAATAGAAAATGGAAAAGTCTCTCACTTTTTCTGTTAATGAGGAATAAGCAGGGCATTATAAATTTGAAAGTCTTTTTTCTCTTGATTCCTTACCTGCTTATTAATACGTCTTGACCCTTTTCCATAATGGACTTACGCACTGTTGAGGGGGGAGGTTTAACTTAGCGGAGGTGGTGGAGCCCCGCTCAACATCACCAGGGACAGTTGGTCCCTTAGCCTTGAGAATTGAGGGGGGTAGGGGAGGACACTTTGGGGGTAGAGTGAGGGGACTTTTGGGGGGAGGGGAGCACTGGTTGGGGGGAGGGGTGGGGAGTACAAGTGATGATCAACTTATATAATCAGTGTGTACACCTTCATTTGAATAGAGAAATACTTGCAATACCGAATTTCGCAGTTTTTAAAAGCCACTTGATTCATGCGTACTACACTATCAGATCAGTGAACACACAGGTACTCTACATGGAAAATGGATAGGGACAAACTACGTATTTGCTCTTTAAATATTAGTGGGCTCAATGACCGTAAAAAAAGGAATTTATTTGCCAAAATAATCGGGCACATGCAAATAGAAGTTCTATGTGTACAGGAAACACATATCTTGGTGCAAACAAAATTGTCTTAGAGATACTGGCCTTGACCTATTAGCCTGTACACGTCAGGGCACCACCACACGAGGGGTAGCAATTCTCGCTAAACATGGAGTTATAGCCTGCAGATGCAAGAAGGAGGACCAATTGGGGCGTTGGGTGATTTTAGAAGCAGACATCAAAGGTTCTCTCTTCTCAATTTGCTCCCTGTATGGTTCAAACTTAGACGACCCGGAAATTTTTAACTATATCAATACCGGACTAGCCACCTGGCCAACCCCGCTGGTCCTTTGCGGCTATTTTAATCTACAGAATAGTTTTGATTTAGCCGGTAATACTCCATACTCTGGCAGAAAGAGCAAGACCTTTAAAGCCCTGCAGGGGCTAGTTAGGGAACAAGGACTAGTGGCTATATGGCATAGACACAGACCCGGGGAGCCAGGATTTACCTTTTTCTCTGCACCACACACTAAATGCGTTCGACTGGATTACTTCTTTTGCTCACACCAAATAGCCAGAAATGTTGATATTGAACTATATCCAAGAATTATCTCTGACCGTAACCCGCTAATAATGGAAATACCATTAAGAGGCCTTCCTAGGAATATACAGACATGGACATTTGATAAAAATCTTTTATTAAACAAAGCTTACTGTAAACATATGGTCAAATGGATCGTGGATTTTTTCAATATCAACAAGGGCACTGTCCCTGAAACTATAGTATGGGACGCATTTAAAGCTGCTTTACAAGGGGAGACACTCAGTTTTTCATTGTATCATCAAAAGACGGTCAAGGCTAAGATCAAAGGCTGGATTAATGATCTAAAGCTCGCAGAGACCGAGCTCATAAGGAAAATTAGCACTGCTCAAAATACTGATAAATGTCAACATTTAATTTCCGTCATCAAATCTAAAATATATTTATATTATGCAGAAGAACTCGCCACAAAGTATCTACAGCACAGATCTGATATTTATGAGCTTGGGGAAAACACTGGGAAATTACTGGCCAAACGTATCCAAGAAAGGGCGACGGCAAATGGAATAGGCAGAATCCAAGATCCACAGGGTCAGATACAAGACACTCCGTCAGGAATCCTTAGTGTATTTCAAAACTTTTATCATCAATTATATACTGCAGAAGGGGAAGCCACCACTGGAAGTATTAGGGAATTTTTAAATGGGTTAAACACGGTGAATGTTACACCCGAACAAAACAAGGCTCTCAATGCCCCAATTACCGGGGATGAAATTGAGATAGCAATCGGATCCTTAGCCTCGGGTAAAGCAGTTGGGCCAGATGGGATTCCCCTAGAGTTTTTTAGGACCTTTCAGCAAACGCTATGTCCTATGTTAATATCTTTATTCCAGCTTGCTCAATGGGGACAGACCCCCAAATCCTGGCAAAAGACTACTATTGTAGTGTTTAAGAAAAAGGGAAAATCTGAACTCATCCCTGCATCTTACAGACCGATTACACTTATTAAGGTGGATAGTAAGATTTATTCGTAAATAATTGCTTCCAGGTTGAGCACAGTTATAACTCCTCTGGTATCTCTTAGGTTTTCATAAATCATTATTTATAAAAATGTTTTTAGTCCCACCAGAAAAATAGAGAAAAAGAGAAAGTCAAAAGTGATCACATAAAGAGAGCAATCTAGACGATTACTCAGACAAAACTGTCCATCACCAGAGAAATAGACTGGATGTCACACGTGCCATTCAAGTCTAACAAAGCAACTTTACCCCATAATAGTTATTCCAGAGAGCTGCAACTCTATATTGATTAAAGACCACTGAGGCTTCATTTATTTCACAAGATTCGGGTCTAAATTCAAAAAGATATACCCAAATATATTGGTTAAGACTATTGAGAGAAAAAAATATACGTAAATCTATACAGACTCACCTTCTTGAGGAAAACCCTTCTTGAGGGAAAGAACATATAGGTTCTCATAGATTTTTATGAACACGGTGATGTTGTACGAGGGACTTGAGATAACGAAGGCCATACCACAACCTAATAAGAGGCAAAAATTATATAATACTTAATGGTTTGCCTCCCAAAAAATTGAAAAATAGCCGTATTCAAACTGGAATTATAATCCTAAATGTATTCAAAGAGATCCGAAGTGAAAATCTTCCACCGATAAAGTTTTTAACTAATCTAATGAAAAAGAGAAATATTTCACCGGATCTCTTTGAATACATTTAGGATTAGAATTCCAGTTTGAATACGGCTATTTTTTGGGAGGCAAATCATTAAGTATTATATAATTTTTGCCTCTTATTAGGTTGTGGCACGGTTTTCGTTATCTCAAGTCCGTCTTACAACATCACCGTGTTTAATAAAAATCTATGAGAACCTATATGTTCTTTCCCTCAAGAAGGGTTTTCCTCGAGAAGGTGAGTCTATATAGATATACATATATTTTTTTCTCTCAATAGTCTTAACCAATATATTTGGGTATATCTTTTTGAACTTAGACCCGAATCTTGTGAAATATATGAAGCCTCAGTGGTCTTTAATCAATATAGAGTTGCAGCTCTCTGGAATAACTATTATGGGGTAAAGTTGCTTTATTAGACTTGAATGGCACGTGTGACATCCAGTCTATTTCTCTGGTGATGGACTGTTTTTTCTCAGTAATCGGCTAGATTGCTCTTTTTATGTGATCACTTTTGACTTTCTCCTTTTCTCTATTTTTCTGGTGTTGAATGGGACTAAAAACTTTTTTATAAATAATGATTTATGGGAACTTTTTGATATGAGAAATGTATGTGTTGTTGGTTTTTTACTAGGACAGATTAATAGGAACTTTATTGTAAGATCTATATGTTTATAGAGAGTATGGTTAGTCTCCTGATGTCACAATTTAGGATTATATATGTTCTGTTTATTGTAATATATGTGTTTTTGTATGTATGATGCATTATTGATTTTTAATTTTTAATTTTGTCATTTATGTGAATTAAATATGTTTTGTTGCGATTCTTCCCTACACGTTGTTATATTTACATGTATGTTTTGTCTATTTTTTCAGCCCTGATGAAGTTCTTTATGAGAACGAAACGCGTTGGCTGAAATTCCCTGTTGTTTGTGAACTGTTGAATTTTGAACAATAAAGAAACATTGGATACTTTCAGAGCAAATCCCTGGACATTTCTTATCCCTACGCACACCGTTTAAAATAATATAGAATCCTCTGTCTATAAAGGGCGGGGCCGAAAGAAACGAACATGGGGCTACAAATCTGGTCCACAATTACTAACTGGTTAGAAAAGATTGTGTAGCCTTAAGAAAGTATTCATTGTTATTTATTGATTTTGATTCTTCCTTCTGATAATCTTTTCTTCAATGTTAAATAATGTACTACCAACATTTATCTATATTGTGTTAATACGCATTGCCTATCTGCAAATGAGGATGTACTCACTGTGATAATTTGCTGTTTGGGAAAAAAATAAATGTAAACATGATGATGAAAATATGCATATATAACAAATTACAAATTTAAAAAAGCTGTTGAACAATGGAAGATAAAAGATGAAAATGTACAACACAAGTTCCTATGTAAATATAATTTACGTTTTTTATTCATAAAAAGAATTGTTTCATTTACCTTTATAAAAGAATAGTTTTTCAGATAAAACATTTAACATTAAAAATGTATACAACAAATACATTTACTATTCGTATCTAATTCAATTTGAGGAAGGTGTTTGACACTAAAGGGGTGATATTTACTATTCCCACTCCATTCTAAATCAATTTGGAGATGGTATTGGGCACTAAAGGGATGACGTTTACTATTCATACCCCAATCAAACCATATTGGACGAAGGTGTTTAACACTAAAGGGGTGACATTTACTATCACTATTCCAATCTAAAATATAAAGGGGAAGGTGTTGGACACTAAAGGGGTGAAATTTACTACTCCCACTCCAATCTAAACCAATTCGAGGAAGGCGTTGGGCACTAAAGAATAACATTTACTATTTCTACTCCAATCTATACTGATATGAGGAAGGTGTTGGATTCTAAAGGGGTGAAATTTACTATTCCCACTTCAACCTAAACCAGTTTGGGGAGGTGTTGGACACTAAAGGGGGTACATTTACGCTTCCCACTCCAATCTAAACCAATTTTAGGAAGGTGCTGGGCACTAAAGAGAGACATTTAATATTTCCACTCCAATCTATACCAATTTCTGGAAGGTGTTGGACACTGAAGAATAGGTTGCTTACCTCCGGTAAAGCCTTATCTGGTAGAGACAGGATCTAGCTGTAGATTCCATATCTCGGAATTCTCGGAAGGCGCAAGACTGGTTCTCGATATTTTTGTACAGCAGTTACCTCCACGTGAGAGGGAGTCGAGAGATTGTCAACAGAGTCCATACACTCCCTCCCCTGACGCACTGACAGTTTCTTCTGTGACTATTTTTTGCACCAACAATGTAGAGCCACTCATAGAAACTGCTTATGGAAATAGTGTGCCAAAAAAGACACACCTTTGTGTCAAACAATTATGAAGTCTTAAAGAATGGCATCAGAATGCCAAGAAAAGGGTCTTGAAGGTAACAGGACTAACAGTTCGCAGAACGGGGAGGTTGGGTAGATTGTTAAGGAATCTGTGGCTAGATCCTGTCTCTACCATATAAGGCCTTATAAAAGGTAAGTAACTCTGCAGCTAGATGGCTCAATCTTAGAATTAGATACCAAAGCAACAGCATCCTTGGGAGGCCGGTCGGCAAACTGAAATGCCAAAAGAAGATTCCTGAATAGGACTAGCCAGTCACAGTAAGCCGGCTGTCAAAAAAATCACAGGTGGAGCAAATAAAATGCTCCACCAAAAAGACTGTGGAAAACCCTCATGAGAAATCATGCAGACAACCCTACCTACATCAGAGGGATAAGGAAGTGTTGGAGAAAACACCATATAGAAACAATAACATTATGTAGCCCTGCCAAGGGCAATCAACTCATGACTGGATAAGTAAGTAATATGTTTATTGTACAGTTAATTAAAACCTTTACAAAAGTTGGCCGTCTTTTATAAAACTGTAAAACATCAATTTAAAAGGCTGATAGCCACAGTTAAAAACACAGTTAAAATGGCAAAAAAGATCCAGTCCCCCGGCTTTGGTGACCCATAGTCCAGTTTCTTCATTTTTTGTATGCGTCAATTTAGCAGCAGTTCGTAAGGTAGAGTCACCCCCCGGTCAGAGTCTTGGCAACAGACTGAAGGGGGGCGTTTGGGTAGAAGTTTAAAGTGCATAGTGCAGCAACAACTTTTGTTGCTCGGGGCAAAAATGGCCGAGATTAGCCTGTTGATATTTTTTTTTCGAGGCTTGGATGTTCAAGAGTGCTTAATGCTTGATGTAAAGAGCGCTGTTAAAGGCTTTTACGTGATGGGTTAGTGGGCCGGTTCCAATGCCACTTCTCAGATAATCTGGTGGTATCTTTTTTAGTCTGAGATCGGCAGCGGTTAAAAATGTTGCCAGGCAGCAGCTTAGTTGAATATCTTCACCAGAGAAACTTGCGAGCACCGCTTGCCTACAGGACCGTATTTGTTTCTTTTTAAAGATTGTTCTAAATAGTGACCAGCGCACCAGCATCAATTCCCGGAATATGTATTTTGATGTGCACTAAGTCCACCTCTCCTTCCCCACAGAGACGGCAGATTGCTGGCTTCGGAGGGCGTAACCATGGAGGCAGGTGATATGCAGATGGTAATAAGCCTGACCGAAATCTCAGAAACTTCTCTTTGGTGGTTTTGGAGAAGTTAGATTGGAGGTATGCTTGGGGAGTCGCTTTGCTATAGGACTGTACAGTGAGCCAGCCGTGTGCGCGTTCTTTCAAGACGGCTTTGTCTTGTATGATAGATTCGTTTTTGACTGTGTTGTTTACAAATTCATTTAAGCTTGCCATGGACCCTGACGATTCCCAGAGTTGCCGTAACCCCAGCTGGTCCAGTGCAGTGTCCAAAAAGTGTCTAGCTGGGCAGGTCTCTGAGGCTTCTAGTTCCCTCCACAAGTAGGAGTTTAGCATTTCTGGCTGCCCTTTTTTTGATCTTGTACCAGGTTTTAACTAAAGCTTCTTTACGGGCCAGCACTTGTCTTTGCATCCCGAATTCAAGCCTCATTTGTGCCGGAGATGTATATCCAGGCAACCCGTATATTATTCTCAAGGCTCTTGCAAAGGTGCCGTTCAATGTTTCCGCATCTCTCCCTCTCATGGCTTCACTTCCATAGGTAATTGATGGAATTAGTTTAGCCTGTATCACCCTGGTCAGAGGGAGAAAGCTTGCTCCAGCGGTCTTGTTTTTCAGATTTCTTAATGCCACTGCTGACATTAGTCCCCTCTTTTTTTATTGCCTCACATTGTGCTTTGTAGTTGCCTTTGTTATCGATCATAAGCCCCTTGTACGACTACCAGCTTAACTTTTGCCAGGTGCCAGTTGTGTTTTGTTTTTGTCTTCATGACTGGATAAGGATAAAGAGGCTGAGGACATCAACCCACACCACTAAATTAGAGCACCAGCTCTTTATTGTGGAAACTACAATGTGATCTAGCCTCTCCCTGTAACTCTGTGGAAGAGGAATCTCAGAGCACATCCATGATAGAGAGACCCCTACAATGCTGAACAAAAGTATTGCAAGAAGAATAACAATAATGTTTGGTAGAGACCCCTCTCAGATAAAACCTAGAGAGAAAAACACCCTCCTGGACTATGTAACGTAGAAGCCCAGTGGAAAAAGGAACGGGAAATGCATAAGCAACGACCAATTTAAGGTCGAACTACAGTCTCAAGAAATAAAAATCTAAGTCCTTAGTGTGCATATATTCAAAATTTAAAAGATTCTTATTTTAATATATATAATTAACAAATCTCCATACCATTATTCCCCAAAATAACAATATACTACAAATAAGAAATATTTACCAATTATTTATATTAATACAATTAAATTAACAAATCTCAAAAATGTCATAACTAAAAATTTCGCTCACTAAAAACACTAATCTAAAAAAAATATACAGATAAAAAAACACAATACAATGAATTACATACTAATTAAAACAAACGATATTACATGCAATTATATTTTTTAACTTTATATTTTCGTTGTCCCGATATTTGACACAATATTTTTGTATCACAATATTTTCCTTTCCGAAATTCTGTTCAAACACCCCTTTGTGTACCGAGGAATAGTAAGAGTATATTTTGTCTTTGCCCCCTCTTCTCTTTCCATACATCTCTCAGTCCGAATAGTCTAACAGGTGCCTCAAAACCTGTGCAGATCCTAGATGGTCAGATCTCTGTGGATTACTGCTGTCTAAAAGGGTTGTAATTAGACTGGAATTGTAGAGTACTGCCATCCCTTCAATGAAATCCGGGGCACCCATGGTTGGGACAAATGTGTTTATCAGGGTGATATTAACATCTTGTAGCGCCCCCGCCACAGACGGTCTATGCTGAGCGTCATCCTACATGTAGGACAATTTAAAGCACAAGTACTTCCTAATCAGTACAACTACGACACTAGGGTATGTGCTGAATGTGCCAAAGCATCTATTCTGCCTTCAGCCAGCACTGAAGGGGCAGCAAGTGCCCCCTCTCTGAGGATTTCCTTGTGATTTTCACTTTAACCTCATGTATCTCCAATTATGCCAGTATCAATAGTACATTTTTAGGGTTGCCTAGACCTCTAACATTTCATGTCATCATTTTAAGTGTCCACATTGCTTAAACTTCCCAATTCTGCTGTAAACTCTAACGTCCTTGCTCCAGCAACTCCGGTAGCCCTCTTGCTGTAGCAATGACTCATAAAAATTCACCCTGCCTCTTCTATCTGCAGTCCCCAACTTGCATTGTCTACCCACACGGATACCCCCCTAATTTAGGGGTTATAATCCCATAGTTTACATAACACCCCATACATCAAAACTATGCATTCACGCCTAATGGTGGCCCATCCTTGTTCAACCCTGCTCTCCTTTATATGAGTATTGTTATAATTTTAAACTCCGGCTTCCCTCCAAGAGTAAAAACACTGAAACATTTGGTTCATGGGAGTCATGGAACTACAGAAATGAAGGTCAGTATAGACAGCATTGCAAGTGTAGCAAAAATGTGAGGTTATGCACACATTTGGTCAGTGAGCTTCATGGTCTTTTAAGGCAGGTCCTCTTTCTTTGCAGTGGTTCTAGCCAGGTCCCTTTCCATTTGAACAACAGTATTATTCAGTCCAGGGCTGCTGTCCTACAGGTCTGAGTTTCTGTTTTCTGCTTTATTAATACAGTCACTATGCTCCTCCAGGTTATTTTTAACAAGTCCATTCATATAGTGAGGTGGGACATTTTAGAGTGTATGGTATGAAGACTGGACTTCATGTCAATGAGGATAGTTTTAATGCACACGCCTGTTAATTCTTCTTGTTCCTCAGAGCTCAACACTTTGGGTGAAGAGAGAGGTCCAGAATGCAGCTCTGCAGCATTTTTTGCTCGAATGAGAGTTTATCCTGTTTGGTGTTGGTTTTCTCGATCTTGCACATATGAGTGAGCTTATGGACACAAGTTTGTTTTCTCCTTTCCTCCATGCATTCTGGCAATGAGACGAGCTCAGTTCTGGCCTTTACCGGGTACCACAACAGCGGATAGGTTAATATGGCTGCATTTGTCTTTTTTTTGCCTTTCGCTCCCCTTGTAATTCCCTACCCTCTCAGTCTTCTGCACCTACGGCCGCAATTGTGCTCACTGGTGGAGTTAGTGGCCCAGGGATGTCTACATGTCAGCAGCTGTTAAGAGTCTTTACGTGTGGTAACTCTGTATGCCTTCACAGTAATACAGAAAAGGCATGTTGCCAGTTGTGGTGTCCAGGTCTCTGCTTATATCGAGTACCCTGGCCATGCCAGTGCACCACATAGTCAGTCAAAAGGGCTGCCATTTCCCTACGAGCCATGCAGGGAAGCTGGAGTCAGATGGGAGGGGAGACTATGGAGCCACCCAATCCAAAAGGCCCCACTGAAGTACAAGCTGCTCCTACGGAGTCTTCGTGACCCTCCGGTGCACCTTCTGCATGTCTCAAACCATGGAACTTATTCTGTCTTGCTTGGCTACCAGAGGTCCATGGAAGATGTACAAATGTACCTCAAACTACAATGTCTCTATAAACTCACCAACTGCTTTGTACATATCCAAGTCTGGATGCAGGTGAACTGCTTCTACCTCAAACCATTACAGATGAGACCATGATCTTGGACCCACTGAATTCTTCATCCTTTACACTCAGCTGGTAGCCCTTTGTGGGTGGATCTCTTTCGGGCACAACAATAGCCCACAAGCTAAATGTCATCTGTGATACAAATCTAGTATTAATACCAAAAGTCCTTGCACTGGTGACTAATCTATTCCGCTTTTGGCTTGGAATTTGCTCACTGCCCCTTTCAAAACCAAGGTCATCTTTAGAAAATAAAAATTGTTGCAAACACTGCAATATATACAATGCTGGTTCGTGTAAATTTAATTATTTTACTCGTTGTTTGGTGCAACCTTTTACCGCACTGAGGCAAAGTTTATATAATCTGACACCTTGAATTAGTGATCTGGCTAAAAGTTCCTTGACTGGATCTTCACCCAAATCTGGATTTTTCTTCATGTTGTGCAAAGGTTCCTTATTCTACTTTGATACAGGAAGGGCATCCTATCAATCTAGAGAGTTGCACAACAGGTAGGAAGGGCCAACCAGTAACATTTTTCACTTTTGGATAGTATCATGTTATGTGTATTGTAAACCGAACTAGGACCCATGAGGATACCCTGGCACTGAGTACGTGTGTGTGCCAAGCCCTACCTATGGTAGGTGGCTTAACTGAAAAGCCAGGTCTTCAGCTTCTTGTGGAATTCAAGAAGAGAGGAGGGGGTTCTGATGTGGAAACTGAGTTGTTCCAAGCTTTAAGAGTGATTTAAGAGAATGCTCACCCTCCTGATTGGTTCTGTGTATGCATGGGATGTTGGCGAGAAGAGATTCTGTGGAGAGGTGGTGTCTGGATGGTTGGTGGAAGGAGATACAACTGTTCAAGTAGGTGCGGCCTGAGTTGTGGAGTACCTTCAATGTGTGTGCGAGGAGTTTGAATTTAGTGCATTTGTGTATTGGAAGCCAGTGTAGTTCCTGGAAGTGTGGTGAAATGCAAGTTCTGTGCGGGAGGTTGAGGATAAGTCAGACTGCCAAGTTCTGAATCGTCTGTAGTCTTAGAGTGACTTGCTTGGTGAGCCCGGTGTAGAGGGAGTTCCCATACTCCAACTTGCTGGTGATTTGGGCGCGAGTGATAGTTTTACTTGTGTTCGGGAGATATTTGAAGACCTTCCTCAGCATCTTCAGGGTGTGGAAGCACGATGCAGTGACGGCATTGACTTGTGCAGTCATGTCTAGTTTGCTGTTCATGATTATTCTGAGATTTTTGGCATGAGTTCTGGGTGTGGGACCTAGTTTGGTTGGCCACCAATTGGAGTCCCATGGTGAAGAGTTCCTGCCGAAGATACTTTTATCTTGTATGTGTTGAGCTTTAGACAGTTGACTTTCACCCAGCCAGCAACTTCAGTCATACAGGCAGTGAACTTGTTTCTTGTGCTGAAGGTCTTGTTTGAGAGGAAGAGAATGATTTGCGTGTCGTCTGCATAGGACAGCCACCTTCCCCAACGACTGGAAACAGGCCGAGATCAACCCCCTGCTGAAGAAGCCATCCGCCGCCTCGACAGACCTCAAGAACTTCAAACCCATCTCCCCTTCCCGGCCAAGGTGGTCGAGAAGGCCATCAAGGCCAAACTCTCCAGGTTCATCGAAGCGAACTACGTCCTGGACATCTCTCAATCCGTCTTCAGAAGCAACCACAGCACCTAGACTGCACTCCTCACAGCCACTGATGATATCTACTCCCTCCTCAACCGGGGCGAAACAACAGCCCTCATCCTTCTGGACCTCTTGGCCGCCTTCAACACTATCTCCCACCGCACACTAATCACAAGACGCCAGCATCCGCGACAAGGCCCTGGAATGGATCCACTCCTTTCTCACCAGTCGAACAGAGCGAGTCAGACTACCTCTGTTCCTCTCAGAACCCACAGAGATCAGCTGGGGAGTGCCACAGTGCTCCTCTCTGAGCCCCATCCTTTTCAACATCTACATGTCCCCACTTGCAGCCATCGTAAGGAACCATGGACTCAACATCGTCTTCTATGCCAACGAAACCCATCTGATCTCCCTCACCAACTAACGCACAGCTGCCAAAACAACTTCCACAGATGAATGAAGACCATCGCCATCTAAATGAAAGGCAGTTACATCCAACTCAACTCGGACAAGACTGAAGTCATTCTGGGACCCACCCCCTCAGCTTTGGACGACTCCTGGTGGCCAGCCGCACTGAAAACTCCCCACCCTCACGGACCACGTACGAAACCTGGATATCATATTGGACTCCAAGCTCACAATGAACCGCCAGATCAACAATGTATCCTCATCATGCTTCCACACGCTTTGCATGCTTTGAAAGACATCCATATGGATTCCCTCGAATCCAGAAAAATGGCCACCCATGCAATCATCATCAGCAGACTAGACTACGGCAATGCTCTCCATGCTGTCATCACCCAGAAACTCCTCAGAAAACAAAAGAACATTCGAAATGCCGCAGCCAGACTGGTCCTCAATATCCCTCACCGCAGCCACATCACTGAAAGCCATCAAGAACTCTACTGGCTCAGGGTCAACAAAAGAATCCCTTTCAGGCTTCTCACACACACCTACAAAGTCCTCCATGACACAGGACCAGCATTTTTGAACCACTGCCTCTCATTTCACATACGCACCAGACACCTCCGCTCCACCTAACTAGCCCTGGCCACTGTCCCATGGATCCACAAGACAAGAACCGGAGGTAGATCCTTCTCCTACCTCGCTGCCAAGACCTGGAACACCCTACCTCTACACCTCATGCAAGCCCCGTCACAGACCCAATTCAGGAAGGATCTCAAGACCTGGCTCTTAGACTGAACCCCAGCGCCCAGAAGGATCCGCAGCCCTCCTTCCCCCCTCAGTGCCTTTAAACCCTCACAGGTGAGTAGCCGCACTTTACAAACCCCTGATTGATTGATTTGAGAGGATGCTGATGTTGGATGCACAGATGACGTTGGCCAGAGGAATCATGTATGCATTGAAGAGGGTGGGGCTTAGAAATGAATCTTGAGGGGCTCCTCAGATCAATTTGTGTCCTTCCAAGGAGTAAGGCGGCAGGCTGACAGCTTGTGTTCTATCCATTAAGAAGGAGCAGATCGAGTGGACAGCGGCTCCTTGGATGCCAATCTCGTGCAAGTGCCTAATGAGGATGGGGTGTGAGACGGTGTCAAATGCTGCAGACATGACCACAAGGACGAGGGATGACGTGTCCCCTCTGCAAAGGATCATGCAGATGTCATCTGTGGCAGCAATGAGTTTTGTTTCTGTGTTGTGGTTGTGCCTGAATCCAGACTATATGGCATCGAGGGGTTGGTGGTTGCTGAAACACTGGATGATTAGTTTCACTAAGACCTTTGCTGGGTATGGTACGAGGGAGATCGTTATGTAGTTGGAAACCGGGACAGCAGATGGTTTCTTGATCAGGGGTATGACTGTAGCATATTTCCAAGTGTTCAGGAATGTGGCTAAGTCAATAGAGGCATTGAGGATGGGTGTTAGTGCTTCACTGATTGGTTGGAGTCCTTTGTTGAAAGCATGGGGGGGCAAGGAACATGATGGAGCCCCCAGTGGATGGTCTTCATGGTAGCATCGATTTCGACAGTGGCTAGGCAGGCCACATCAGCCATGATTGAAAGTTGAGTTTCAACGATAACGGGTCTGGCTGAGGGTCGAAGTTGCTATATATGGAGATGATTTTGGAAAGCAGAATTCTGAGAGCTTGTTGCAAAGATCTTGTGGGGAGAAGATGTTGCTACAGGGGTCAGAAACCAGGTTGTATTCTTTGATGATGGCAACAATTTCCTTGCTGCTATTAGTGCTAGCGTAGATTATCCCTGTTCTCATAGGCATCATACAATATTTTTTATACTATATAAAAATTGCATTGATCAGTAATTGTTCTGTATTTAAAAATTGCACTGATCAATGCATGACCGATAAAAACAATGTGTATATTTTAATCTAAAAGAACTCATCTTTGAAAACAGAGAGCTCTGATTGGTTTAATAAGTAATTAAATCATGTTTCTTGGTACATGCAGCTGTTTGAATGTCCTAAATGATGTTTGCAGCTGTCATATTGATTTACCAATGATGATAGTTTTCAAGTATGATACATTTACAGATTTAATGATAAATGTTCCCCTGATATTCCCATTTACAAGTGAATACATGGTTTGGGTACGGAATGGACCACACTTCAAACTCCCAGAACAATTCAAGCATTTAATTTTTTTCTAAGTAACATCTGTCACTTTTTCCCAACTTTAACTGCTGAAAGTAAACAAGGGATAGCCGCTATATTCCTCCCTCTTAATTTTCGGGCACATTTCCAGTGAAACAGAGGCACGTGCTAATTTGTTATTTTATGTACATGCGTTGGCAACAGCGCTGCACTTAAAGCTACAAAGGGACATGTGTCCCTCTACACTTGCAATGAGTTGGCTAGAATGATTCTGACTGCCAAGCGTTAACTTTCACCAGATGGAAAAAAGTGGCCGATATACAGTTGAATAAAACAAATAGGCTTGCACATAAAAAAAAGGAATGGCTGGACGTTCAGGTATTTTTGTATTTCAGGGCATTTAATGCCCAAAACCAGTACATTAGATGCAACCTTCATCAGCAAGAGAAGCCTAAAGTGATTGTGAAAAGCTTTATCCTTTGTCTTATCCGCAAGTTTTCCTTTTAAAGCTGAAAGCCATTTTATCAGCGTGTAGGTGCAGCAAAAACACAAATCCTCAATAATCTGTTCAAAAAACGGTTACAGCAGAATAAATAATAATTTACTAAATGTAAACAGTACCTGCTGATAACCTTGCAGGAGTTCCTCTTGTTCTTTTATTTGTTTTTGTATTTCCTTAAACCTTTCTTCAGTGATAGGGTCTTTTAATTCTTCCAGAACACGCTTGCTTATTTCACTCATGTCCTTCCCACTGTGTAACTTAAAGCAAACAATTCTAAATTAGGGCAAGCAGAAAGGATCATTTTGAGATAAACAGAAAATACATACAATTATGCACAACACGATATTGTTACCAGCAGGATATGGAGTTAGATATTAGAGGAGCAATATATTGTCATACAGAACAGATGTCCCTCTTAATAAAGATACTGGAGACACTAAGCTCATAAAAAGCAACCGGATCAATTCAGAATTTTCATGCAAAATGAGCGGGATGCTGGAACACTTTTTTGTAAGGCGCATGCAGAGGCCAGAATAGTGAAACATTGATTTTACTAAATAAAATTACTTTTTCTCTGGGAGAACATAATGAGGAAAAATGATTTCAGTTATGGGGGAGCAGTTGTGATCTGAAACTTGCAAACTAGTCAAGAAGAAAAGGAATATTTGATGTTGTAGCCTCGCCTTCAGATGTCACCGCAGCCAGAAGCAGACCTAGCTATAACACAAGAAGGCCTTTGACAGCAACTCCACTAACGACAAGAGGGAGCAGAGCATCGTCCTGCATGGAGTGAGGGATTTCAATGCGATCTGGTATTCGGTTAATACTCGCTGCTCATCAACCTGGACTTACTTCGACAGCATATGAAAGAAAACAGGATGGCTGTGTTGGAAGGTGGAATCCAGAGCAGAGAAGACACTGTGACTAAACAGAAACTAGAATTGCAATCTGATTTAATATAATCAGAAGATAAGGAAAGAGTGATCAAGGCTTTAAAAAAACTTTTTTTTTTTAGGATTGCAGCGGGCTACAAAAGAGTAAAGATGAAACTGTTAAAGGAAAGCTACGTAAAAAAACATAAACAACTATGGAAGTGGAAATGCAAATGTCTTTGTGGCCCATGACTATTCTAGTGGACCAGCGCACCCAAAAAGCCCAAGAATTTCCACCTTTCCTATGGGCAGTTGGAATCCGTTTTTTATTTTTCAGCGCAAACTCGAACGTACTGGTGCGCTTTACAAGAGCACTATATTTGTGTTGTTGTTGTTGTGTTTTTTTAAGCATGGGGAGATAAAGTGAATTGATCAGAATCACAGGATGTTGAGCGTTCGCCGAGACTCGACCCTGGTTCCAAATTCGGCATATCTTGCTGCTAAAAAAAACAAAAAAATCACTACATAAGGATTCTGAAAAATAACTATGAATATGTAGCACTGTACCTAAACAAGTGGACAAGGGGCCAAGGCACAAGCTCACACGCACCTGAGACAGGTACGGGCCGGAACGGACCGGTCAGGGGCAGTGGCCAACGGTGGCCCTGTTTTTAATTTGAGGTCTCCAATGGGTAACAGTGATTGGTTGCCATGGGTTCAGCGGGGTCACCTGGGTGAGCATCATGGGCGGTTGCACAAGTTAAATAGTGGGCAAAGCTACCCGATTGTCCTTTCCCTGCTAGCTGCCCCTGATGACCGCTGATGCAGCCCCCTGCACCTTCGGCACCAGATTTCACATGGATGGGGTTAATTTGTCAATCAGTGGCAAAAATGGTCAGTGTACAACTTGGTGGCATTTTATTCATGCCATCACTCACAAGACAAAGCATTTGTGGGGAGGCCTGGTCGGTCGGGAAACCACCCAGGCCTGTGGCGAGGGAGGAGTCATGTTTGGCCACAAAACAGGTATACAACCTTGGCATCAAGAATATAAGTGCAGGCAAATTCATGATGGAATTGTTTTAAGCCTTTAGCGCAAGCCAGGGCAGAGGTACTACGGTCATTATTGGAAGGCTGAGGACGTCCGCTACTGCGATTGTCCATAGCCGGCCAGGAGATACTGGGCGATGGTGGCTGCGCCAGGGGTCCATGGTATGGCCTGGTTGACAAGGCCCATTTCCCAATGGGTGCCGGGGGGATCCCGGTATCGGGTTGGCTCTGGCATGGTTGTTTGGGGGACCAGCTGTCATGCTGGCCCAGTTCCCTCTGTCTTGAGGAGGCAGGTGAGTTTGCATTGTAAAGGACAACTTATTGAGGAACCAGCAGGGTTTCCTCCTGGGCCCAAGTTAATTGAATCAGTTGATGCTACAAGGGGCCTGAGGGGTGGACAACCATGACTCCTTTGGAGTACGTGGTAGGAAATGTCATGAATTTGTTATGGAATATTTGCTAGGAATTTCATGTATTAGATATGTCCATGTGATGCTATTCTGTACACATTGTAACTTAATATGAAAATGAAAAATGTGTCGTGTTTATGAGATATAATAAATACAGCCAGAGAATGTTTTATTCTGTAACGCAATAATGGCGTCTGGTATTGGGTCCTTTTACAGAACCAGCTGTACGTTTATGGATGTATAATGTCTGTTTGAGGTCTGACCGGTCTCGCTGCGGTCCCCCACCTGTCTACTTTCAGAGCCAAATTAAAGCATAATCAAGAAGATTAAATGCATTTTTTTCCCAAAAATTCTTTGGAGGCAAGAAATGTAGCTAACAAACAATCGGATTTATAACATTTCATTCAAGAAATGAGCTATGACCAGGGCACGAGTCGGGGGTACACGTGGGTACACAGCGTCCACCCACTATTTTCACAGGGTGGACGCTGTCCACCCTGCCGAGATGTTGGGCCCCACAGAAATATATTGAACTTGTCCCAGTGTCATTTTCAGACACCGTGGTACGTCCAGCAGCTCCTGCAGGTTGTCTGCTTTCCATTTCCATCGGCAACAAGCAGGCGGTGGAGAGGGGGGGGGCGCTGGTTTCACCTCCAGCTATGCTAAAGATAAAGGCAGAAGTTAAGGGGCCATCAGTCCTTCTTTTGATTGAGTGGAGTAATGGGCTGGAAGCGGCCTAGAACTTCACACTTGCATGCAAACGCAATGGAGAGGAAACAAAGGCACACAGCTTGTTATCTCTTCACATTTACTTAGGAGATGCATGCTGTTTACTTTGTTCAGTCCCTGTATAGAAGTACATGCACTGTAAGTATGTCAGATGGGTTGGGGTGTCCCAGTATTTACACAAATATCAATTTAAACAGCACTATTTTATTTATTTTATAGTGCTACTCATCCCAATGCAGAGTGTTGAGCGCTTTACATAACATACACATTATCCATTCAAAAAAAATCACGTAAGTGTGCAAATCAATGTACAAGATGTGTTACATGAGACAGTCAGGGTCAGCGTTGTTTATTTTAAAATTTAATAAACTATTTTGAACAGAGGATTCTCCTGGGTTGCAGCTGTCTCCTTTTTTCTAGATCCTGTTCTTCAGCTCCGAGAAGCCTATCTAGGCATACCTTGTGCTATTAATTAAATAATCAAATACGGATTACAATGAAATCAGACCACTGAAATAAGACTTACTTCGCTCATCGAACATGCAGCGAAACATACTTAGATCTCCCAAACACTCATCCATGCTCAGTACTCGAATATCTTGAAGATTGCCTCTCTTAATTTGATAATATCAAACAACAATAGTACATTCGCATACACGATACACACTGATTTAGCATTGCTTCGTTCTTCAAACACTCCGACATACAAGTCATGGAGAGCCTGCTACCTGTTACTAACTACCTCCAGCGATTGCGCTGAATTGATTTTAGCACCACTACTTGTTTTTGGTTTGGTCCCCCACCACCAAAGCAACCTACACTTAGCTTCTTTTTGGCGTCTCTTAGATAGTGTTTGCTATTATTGTATCGCTTGAGGGATGTCTTTGTCTGTAACCTTGTGTAACTTAGATGTACTCTCTTTGTACCGATCAGTATCTTTTTCTAGCCAGAACCTGTGACTTCCAGCACCATGTCATGACTCCCCAGCCTTTGGAATCTCATGTTGCATTAACCGCTGTATCTAGATGACTTACTTCAACTTCCCATCCACAGTACTGTTGTCTACGTGATTACTGTTGACCGAGGTAAAAATCTGTGCTTAGCGTAGTGTGGGGCCAAACTGGTATTTTGCTGCTTCTGTCTTTGCATCCCGGTTTATAATACAAATAGCATTACACTTAAAACAAACCATGACTACTGGCTTGGTCAATGGTTGTTAGCTGCATAAGATAAATAAGCAACAGCTATGGGTTCACTGTATAGAGTATTGAATATGGCTCAGTTCTTGAGGGAGAGTTTGTGGGTAAGGGCTAGTGCTGCTGACTTTGTAGCTCGGGAAGCAGGTTCGAGCCAGGTGTGGCTCAACATCCTGTGATTCAAAAAATGAATATGTCATTGTGTAATGTAACTGGTGCTCATGTAAAGTGTTCCAATACCTTCGGGTCTAGTTCACACTATATAATCCTGCACAAAAAAAGTTTTAAAATGATGAGACAATGAAAGAACTATAACAAAGTCTCTGAGGTTACACCAAAAGCAGTGAAAGGTGGTACTGCTGTAGAGTTAAGACTTTTTTTTCAACCTTAGGGTGAGGGCAACAATGGAGAGCAAGATAGGGACCTGTCTCAGCACCTACTTTTTGGAGCTGCCGGTGCTGTGCAACGGCAGGACCTGGCCCACTTAAAGCCCTGCGCTCACCCTAGTAGAAGCAGAGCGAGCCTAGAAGCTGGTACTACACACAGAATTTATTTGGGTGTACACTGTAAGGTCTTTTTGAAAGTAGTGCCTAAAGAGCTGACTCTAGGAAAAAGTAATGGTGGTTGCTCATTCTGGAAGGCCAAGGGAGGTGTCACAGAGCTTATCGTTTTTGGTGGTGATAATAATTTCGAACTTGTTTTAATTCAACTTTAAATATCTAATAGTGCATGCACTTTGGGTTAAAAATAATAGGAGTAGAAACAAAGTATAAAGAACAGCTAGGATTGTAATGATTGTCCCAGTAACAGAATGGCGACATGCATACAGGTAAACAGTATAGACAGTCAAAATACAATAGGGTATATTGGAGGGGATGTGTAGGAAGCTGGCTCTGTATATACTATACCAAAGTAAGGTGTAGTGTGCACAGAGTCCAGGGAGTCTCAGAGGTATAGCAGAGGCTTAATTAGAGAAGTACTAACAGCTCTCTTTTTGGGTAGTATGGGTGAGCAGTTAGGCCTATCAGGAGGGTGTGTTAAGCATTTATTGTATTCACTCAATAAAAGACTGATTTCACACACTCAGAGACAGAATCCAAACTAATTGGGTAGGTGTAAAAAAGGTATACTTATGTTTTATCTCTAGAACCAGCAGGACTTGGTACAGGGAGGTAAAGTGTACTTGCAATAGTAGAACTTTACAAGGTAAACAATTGGGAATGGGTTTGCAATTGTTACAGGTTTGTATCTGCTCTATAAACAGTTTAAATTACATACAAATTACTTTTGATTACTCTTACGTGACTTTTGGATTAAATCAAATACTCGGAGTGGTATGCCTAGATACCACACTGTGGATCATACAATACAAGGTAAGTAAGACCTTTTCAGGTTTGCAATATGGTCACTTTTCTGTCATACAAAAGTTCAGCTCAACACAGAACATTTCTTGGAACAAAACATCACAACTAGAAGGTTATCGTTTTGCAGGTAAGTGAAAGACCTGCAAGAATAGTTTTTAGGGGTTAGAACCAAGGTTCAGGTTTGGCACTCAAATTGCACCACCAGCCACACTGGGGTGGCCGGGTTCAGAGTGCAGTGGCTCAATGTTAGCCGATAGGGCTAAGGAGGGCTTTGGTCAGGGACTGCTTACAAGCAGGCCACTTGGCTGGGCGAGCAAAGCTCCTGGGGTTAAGATCAGCACTGCATGGACCAACAATCAGCACAGGAGCTGCTCCTCCAGGGGCACAGGGGTGGCCGGATGCAGAGTGCCAAGGCAACGTCGGGGACCCTGTGGATTCCAATGGAGATCCTCAGTTAAGCAAAGATGCTGCTGGCTCGGGCAGGGAGGCTTCCTGAAGGCGTCCAAAGGCTGGAGAGATAAGTTGGGATCTTGGGGGATGCCTGGACATCATCGCTGGTGCCACCCAAGGGTGCAGGGGTGTCTTTTGACATCTGGTTCTTCTTACCAACTCCGGTCATGGTCGGAGGGACCCTTCAGGTTGAGGCTGCAGGAGTCAGCTTGAAGCTTGAGGGAGGTCGGGGATCACCAGATCCCTGGTCAGGATCGCTGGGGAGACCTCCTCGTGGTGTTGGGACATTCGGGCTGTGGGCGTCGGGTGCAGAGTGGTGCAAAATTGCTGAGCTGCCGGGATCCGGATTCTGTGGGTGAGTCTTTGTTGAGCAAATCCGGTGCTCACAGTAGACAGAGTCTGTCAGATGGGTGCAGGGGAGGTCCTCCGGGCTTTGGGGGGCTGCTGAACAAGCCGGGGTTTCTGCTGAAGGCAGGTTGGAGTCTGGACAGGCCGGTAGGGCTGGGGCCAAAGCAGTTGGTGTCCTCTTCTACCTGGGTCAGCAAGGCTCTTCGGTCCTTCTTCTTTCTTCCTCGAATCTGAGGAGGCAAGGTTTGGGGTTGTTTCTAAATACTAAATATGGGGGGCGTTTACAGGGGTGTGCAGGTTGGGACCAATGGGCCCCTTCCTTGAGGTGGATGCACCCCCTATTATGCCACCCTCCAGTGGGAGGGGGGAATGAGCCTATTCCTAATTGGCTGGCTCCCCTCATCTTCAAGATGGAGGGGACTGAGATGTGAGCTTCACCTCGCCTCTCCCACCTGAAGGGTGGGGCTGGCAAAGGTGGGCCCGCCTCTCCTACTAACTCGGTTTTCCTGCTGATTCTCCCACCCAAAGTGGGGGTCAGAACCAGTGGGAGTAGTTGCTGGGGGCAGCAAAAGGCAGGGACATCTTACAAAGGCGGCAGGCCTTTAAAGCTTCCCCTTCGTGACCTCAACCCATCCTGGGGAAGGAAGCATTACACGTCTGCAGAGGATGGGCTTTGTTTCTGCACCCAGAGAGCCAAGGCTCTCTACCCAGGGGTCCAGAAACCTGTCTGGTGGTGGAAAATGGTGGGCAGCAATTCAGAAACCACACCAGGGCTGGTCGTTTTTCAGGGGACATCTCTACGATGCCCTCTGTGTGCATTTTACATTAAATCCCACACTTGCATCAATGTGGGTTTAGTGTGCTGAGAAGTTTGCTACCAAGCTTCCCAATGTTCAGTAAAGCCATTATGGAGCTGTGGAGTTCGTAGTAACCAACTCCCAGACCATATACTCTTAATGGCTTTACTGCACTTACAATGTCTAAGAATGGACTTAGACACTGTAGGGGTGCTATGCTCATGCAACTGTACCCCCACCTATGGTCTACTGCACCCTTCTAAAGGGGTTGCTTACCTAGGCTACAGGCAGTGGATTGCAGGCATGGCACACCGGGATGTGTGCCATGTCGACTCTTCACTTTTCTCTGCACCAAAACACACGGCCTGCAATGGCAGTGTGTGGGTATTAAGGTGCAGGGTTCCTATAGGTGGCACAATAGGTGCTGCAGCCCTTAGATGCCTTTCCTGGTCACAGTGCCCTTGGAACCCATGGTACCTTTTACAAGGGGCTTACCAGTGGCCAGAGATGTGCCAATTGTGGGTACAAAAGTACAGCTTTGGGAAAGAAAAAAGGCCCTGTGAACCTGAATTGCAGAGACCCAGGGCACACCAAGTGAAAGTGCATCATGTGTCAGGCCAAAAGTGGGGGTAACCATGCAAAAAGGGGCACTTTCCTACAGGATGTGTCAGGACTGCATACTTCAACCAAGCTGAAAATACTGGTTTACACTGTGGATAAAAGACTAGGATTTTAATTAATCTGGAATGCTTTAAGATAGACACACCATGCCAACGTTGCATTACCAGGGGTTGGTCACAATATAATTAATCCTAGGACCCAGGGTTTAGGGAAATGTTAATATTACCATACAAATCACTAAGCCTTAGACCCTGGTAGATAAAGGACAAAATACAAAGCACTGAGCAACTTCGATATAGCACTGTCCAAAAGCTATGCCCCTAATAGAACAATATGATACTCCAGTTATGTCTTGATTCATTGGACAACCTTTGTGTACGGAGGTAACTGGAATAACCCTTTTGAATTGTGAAGTGAATCAATCAAAAACAAGTGACACATTTGTTGGAAATTTGCACTTTCTGCAGTCACCCCAATGTTTTTTGGGCTTTTTGCTGAACCCTGCTTTTGATGGCTATAGAACTCTGTGCTCCTTGCCCCTGCTAACCAGTGATAAAGTGCTTATGCTCCTCCTCTCAACATGGCAAAATTGGTATAAACCTGATTGGGGTATATAATTTGCCTAAACATCCCAAATAAATGGTACAAAGCGTACCCTAGGCTGTAAATTAAATGCTACATGTGGACTGCAGCACTCACTGTGTCATCCAGTCTAGTGTCACTGTAACTCAGGTCTCCAGGCCTACCATTGTAGCCCGGCTATGCAGTTTCAAAAATACAATTTCGACCCGTCAAAATTAGGCCTTATTGCCTATAATGCAAGGTAAATGGCATTTAAAAGTAAGACATATAAAACATTAATGTTACACATGTCCTTATAGTAAAAAGGCCCTAAAGGTTATTTTCACTGTATCAGGGTTGTCGTTCCATAGGAAAGCACTTGGATACAATATTAGGTTTAATAAACGTTATTCCCGGAGTTACAAATTTCATTTTTGGTCTTTTTAAAAATATTTATTATAAGCCCAATTCACTGGTGAAGTTGGACTTGTAAGAAATATTTTGGAAATGGGACTTCTAGAAAGTTACCTTTGCCCTGCCTGATGTCCCTGTAAGCTAAATGTGCATTTTGCTCTCCCACTTCTGCCAGCCAGTACTAGCTGTTGAATAGGTTTGAATGAGGTGTGAACTTGCTCCCAGAGCAAACAATAGGCTGACATGCATGGCAAGAGATGACCTATCTTAACCTAACAGAATGTTCAGGGAGGAGCTGTAAGAATCTTTTTTGACATTAAAGTGTCAAATTCAGCTTGAATTTCACATCCTGTTCGACAAATTTGCTGGGGCTTTTCATATGAGACTTGGGACGTATTTCAAAGAGGCATCCTCTGCCACAGGCATATGTTAGCTGACAGTTGAGCAGTGCCCTTTGTTTGCCCCTCCCTCAGTCAGACAGGTACCAATCACAGTGCGTCTTTTTTTGACAGGCCATAATCACAGTGGGCCTCTTTTTGACATAACAGTGTCAAAGAGATTTGAAGGGTCTGCGGGGGTAACATACAACATTTGGGCACACTTCTAAGGAGGGTAGCATGATGCCAAAACAACCTATGTGGAGCCACTGGCTGCTAAAAACTCAGATGTTGTTCTATCAGACATCTGTCTCAGGTTGTTGTGGGTACAGGACCAGCCTCAAACTGGATTTTAGTGTTAGATGTTGGAGAACACTAGTATTACCATAGTACACTCCTGACACCCCTCCCCCCCAGCCCTCAGAGCCCAAGTTTAGAGTGGCCGAAGACTATAGCCATCTTGAAAATGTCTAATGTGGGTAGGGAAAGCCCCAGAAATAGTTACCCCATTGGTTAGGGTGTCTCCAAAGGTCATTCCCACCCACTAGCTCATGCCAGGCATACATGTGGCATCTTCAGACACAACACTTCAGAACACTCCTGGACTTGAGGAAGGTCAGAAGAGGACTGAACCTGATGTGGTGGATGTGAACTTAAAGTACTAAAGTCAGAAGGCAAAATCTTTGACAAGCAAAAACCTCGTTGGTGTATTTGACCTGCCCTCTCCCGCGGCCAGTGTCAAATTGCACCTAGGTCTTATTCAACCACGACCACAGACGCTATTTCCACCTAAAACTTAAAAAAATCACATCTCCAGTTCCCCTTTTTAGATTTTTGGTATTTTGTTTTATTGTTTTGCATTTCAACCCCATTATGATTTTGTTACTGAATACATACTTTACCCATTGCTGTCAGTTAAGTTTGTCTGCTCAGTGCCATAGCTACAAGAGTATTGAGCTCAGGTTCATTTAGTAACTTTGAGGGTTCATCCTGTTAATGATTATGTTTATTACTTGAGGTGGGTACTTACCCCTCAACTAATATTTCCACTTAATGAACAAGATACTTACCTTCGGTAACGATGTATCTGTAAGAAACATTAGTTAGTTAGATTCCTCACCTTAGAATATCCCCAGGCGTCAGACTGGATCCGGAAGATTTTTCGTCAGCAATACCCCTTGCGCGTCGCTAGGCGTCGTCTGCGGCTCCGCGTCCGTCGTCGGCGTCGTGCGCCGGAATGACGTCGGAGTACTTAGACGCCGCCCTTGCGCGCTGACGTCAGTTCTTGTACATAGCTTTCCGCGCCAGGAACGCAGAGCCATGCAAAGACCGACACTGGTGCCAAAAATTAAAATCTAGGGGCCTGAAAAGGATAACCTTAACCCTAGATGTCAGTTCGCAGAACGGGGAGGATGGGTGGGTCGGTGAGGAATCTAACTAACTAATGTTTCTTACAGATACATCGGTACCGAAGGTAAGTAACTTGTTCATCTGAAAGAAACACGTTAGTTAGATTCCTCACCTTAGAATAGATACCCAAGCAATACCATCCCCGGTGGTGGGTCTGCGAACCAAGATCACACCAGAAAGTCCTGGAGGACAGAACGGCCAAAGAAGCCATCCCTCCGGACTTGGCTGTCAAGGCAATAATGCCTGGCAAACGTGTGTAGCGAAGCCCACGTTGCCGCCTGACAGATGTCCTGCAAAGGGACACCTCGTCCCAAAGCAGTAGTAGCCGCCGTGGCCCGAGTAGAATGGGCGCGCAGCCCAACAGGAGGGTCCTTTTTTGCCAAGGAGTAACAAATTTTGATGCACAAAACGACCCACCGAGAGATGGTCCGTTTGTGCACAGCTTTCCCCTTCTTAGCACCCACGTATCCAACGAAAAGTTGGTCGTCCACCCGGAACTGCTTTGTGCGGTCCAAATAAAAGGAGAGCGCACGTTTTGGGTCCAGACGGTGGAGCCTCTCTTCCTCTTTGGAAGGATGCGGAGGCGGAAAGAAGGTGGGCAAGGTGACAGACTGCCCAAGATGAAATGGAGTTACCACTTTCGGAAGAAAGGAGGGACGAGGCCGAAGGACAACCTTGTCCGGATGAACAGACAGAAAAGGAGGCTTTGAAGATAAAGCCGAGGTGATGGCTACCAGAAAAGCAGTCTTAAGAGTCAGAAGACGAAGAGGACAATTGTGAAGAGGCTCGAAGGGAGCGCACATCAGGAATGTCAAGACAAGATTCAAGTCCCACTGAGGCATTACAAAAGGAACAGGAGGGAACGTGTGAGTAATGCCTTTTAGAAAGCGTGTAACTACAGGGGACTTGAAAAGAGAAGGCTGATCAGGAAGCCGCAAGAAGGCAGAGATGGCAGCAAGATAACCTTTCAGGGTGCCCAGGGCAGAGCCCTGCCAGGCCAAAGAAAGAAGAAACAGTAAAACCTCAGAAAGAGGGGCGGAAAGGGGATCCACAGCCTTTGCTGTGCACCATGCCACAAATTTGTTCCACCGGCAGGCGTATACCGTCTTTGTGGAGGGAAGCCTGGCTGCCAGAATGATATCACAGACTTCAGGAGGCAAGTCAATGGCATCAACTGCCGCCGCTCAATCTCCACGCATGGAGGTGGAGGCTGGACAGGTTCGGGTGGAGGACCGTCCCCTGCTGCTGCGACAGAAGATCCTCCCGAAGGGGCAGACGTATCGGAGGATCGGTCAACATACTGAGTAGCTCGGGATACCAGTACCTTCGTGCCCAATCCGGAGCCACCAAGATGACTTGGGCCCGGTCGCGCCTGATCTTCTTCAGCACTCTGGGCAGAAGTGGTATAGGCGGAAAGGCGTACAACAGACCGCAACTCCACTCGTGACGAAAAGCGTCGCCGAGCGAGTGCCGCCTTGGAAATTCCAACGCGCAGAACTGCTGACATTGCGCATTCTCTTCGGTGGCGAATAGATCTAACCAAGGCTCTCCCCACTGCTGAAAGAGACCTTGCGCCACCTCGGAGTTCAGACGCCATTCGTGATCCATCATGCACCGGCGGCTGAGTTCGTCTGCTCTGGCGTTCAGAGAGCCCGCCAGATGTTGAACCACTAGGGTGACGCCCTGGTGTTCCAGCCACGTCCAGAGGCGCAGAGCCTCCTGACAAAGGGTCCACGACCCCACCCCTCCCTGTTTGTTGCAATACCACGTGGCGGTGGTGTTGTCCGTGAACACCTGCACGACACTTCCCCTGACAGAGGGAAGGAAGGCTTTCAGTGCAAGCCGGATCGCTCTCAACTCCAACAGGTTGATGTGGAGACGAGACTCCGCCGGAGACCAGAGGCCTCTGATCTCCGCCTCTCCCATATGGCCACCCCATCCCAGGAGGGACGCATCCGTCACTACGACATACTCCGGTTGGGGAAGGGAGAGGCTCTTGCCCTTGACCCAATCGCGGTCCGTGAGCCACCACTGCAACTGCTGTGCAGTGCCCTCCGAGATCAAGACATGGTCGGACAGGTTGCCGTGATACTGGGCCCACTGAAACTTCAGGTCCCACTGCAGAGCCCGCATGCGCCGCCTGGCGTGATGCACTAGTAGGATGCAGGAAGCCATCAGCCCCAGAAGCCGCAACACTAGCCTGACCGAAACCCAGGATAGAGGCCGAAAGATGGGAATCAGGGCCTGAATATCCCGGACCCGCTGTTCCGGTGGATGGACCCGGAACTGCGCCGAATCGAGAACCGCTCCGATAAAGAGGAGCTTCTGAGAGGGACTCAGGTGTGACTTCGGCACGTTGATGGAAAATCCCAGCAAATGCAGGAGATCCGCCGTAGTCTGGAGGTGGGAGACGACTGCCTGGGCGAGCCCGCCTTCAACAACCAGTCGTCGAGATAGGGGAAGACTGGAACCCCTGATCTGCGCAGATGAGCTGCGACCACCGCCATCACTTTCGTGAACACCCGAGGGGCACTGGTGAGGCCGAAGGGGAGCACGGTAAACTGAAAGTGCTCGTGGCCCACCGTGAACCGCAGGTAACGCCGGTGGGCCGGCAGGACGGGGATGTGGAAGTATGCGTCCTGCAAGTCCAAAGCTACCATCCAGTCTCCGGGGTCTAGGGCAGCTAGAACCTGAGCCAAAGTCAACATCTTGAACCTTTCCTTCTGGAGGAAGGCATTGACGTTCCGGAGGTCCAAGATAGGGCGTAGGCCCCCTTTGCCCTTCTTGGGAACCAGGAAGTAGTGGGAATAACAACCACGACCTACTTCTGGGCTCAGAACGCACTCGACGGCCCCCTTGGCCAAGAGGGCCGAAACTTCCTCGTGGAGAAGATTCAAATGATCCCCCGAGATACGGTGGTGCTGCGGTGGCATGGCTGGAGGGGTCGTCTCGAAGGGGAGGGAGTAGCCCCTTCGGACGATTTGCAGCACCCACCTGTCCGATGTGATGGACCGCCAGTGGAGCAGGTGATGGCGAACTCTGCCGCCCACTGGCGTGGAATGGGCCTGAAAGCTCGGACTAGGAAGGCTTTGAGGCGGATGCTGCCGGGGTGGATGTGGGCTGACCTCGTCGTCCTCCAGAACCGCCTCGGCGGAAACCACGTCCGCGACCACGCGCAGGTTGGTTCTGCGGCTGGTGGCTAGGCGCACGTGAGGAGGCACCCCTTCCTTGGCCACGAAAGGGGCGAAAGGCGGAAGTTGGCGACCGCGGGGCCGAGAGGCCCAAGGACTTGGCCGTAGCCCGGGAGTCCTTAAAGCGGTTCAGCGCACTGTCCGCTTTCTCGCCAAAAAGGCGAGTGCCATCAAAGGGCATGTCCATGAGAGTGCTCTGGACATCGCCCGAAAATGACGTGGACCGCAGCCAGGCGTGACGTCTAAGCGCCACTGTGGTAGAAATTGCCCTACCCAGCGAGTCCGTAGTGTCAAGCCCACATCGGATAGCATGCCGTGCTGCATCCCTCCCATCGGCCAGAGCCTGGGTCAGTCGTGTCTGGACCTCCTCCGGACACAGGGGCAGCACGTCCTCCACCGTATCCCACAGAGAGTGGGAATAACGGTCCAAGAGACAGGCGGTGTTTAAAGACCGCAGGCCCAAACTAAGGGAAGAGAACAGCTTCTTGCCAAACTGTTCCAGTCCCTTGGAATCCCGGTCCGGCGGAGCGGTCGGGAAGGAGGATTGGGAGGTAGAGGCCTGGATAACCAGGCTCTCGGGGGTAGGTTGTTGGGACAGAAAACTGGGGTCGCCCGGAGCAGGGCTGTGGCGCCTGGCGACGTTCCTGTCCACAGGAGGAACTGTGGAGGGCTTGGACCAGGTGCCCTGCAGAACGTCAATGAGGGCCTCATTGAATTGTAGCAGAGGCTCAGTGGAGCTTGCTGCAGACTGAAGCACCTCAGTGAGGACGTTAGTCCTCACAGCCACGGCAGGCAGCTCGAGCCCAAGGGCTGCGGCCGCCTTGCGCAGCACCACAGAGAAAGCTGCGCCCTCCTCCGAAGCCACAGTCGGAGGAGAGACGAATCCAGTGTCCGGAGAGGTATCCAGGCCACTGGCCTCCCCCAGTTCAACTGGCCTCCCCCAGTTCATCTGCCCAGTCCTGTGACATTTGAGCCTGTGCGGCCATAGGATCCTCGGATCCCTCCCAGTTGTCTCCATCATCCGATTCCTGGTATACAGGAGAAAGGTACGGAGCCGGGCGGTAGACATAATGTGTCTCTAGCGGCGCCGAACGCGGCGTCCATCGACGCCGGAGCGGCGCCGGGCCCGGAGCGGGACTGAACTGGGGCTCGACGTCGAGCGGAGTCGGCGTCGGGGGTGGTACCGTTGTCGACGCCGGCGGAGGAGGCGTGACGAGGTTGACCGGCGTCGGCGGGGACTCGGGAACGGGTCCCTCGGGCGCTTGCGGCGTCGAGGCCGGAGCTGTCGACGGCGCCGGGGCCGGAGCCACCGGCAGGCAAGGCAGCCCTGTCGGGTCCGCGGGGCCCGAAGGCGCGCCAGCGGGCGTCGACGGCGGGGCCAGGCTCCTCATGGCCGAGAGGAAGGCACTGACCTCCGCCGGCGTCGCGTCAGTCCCAGGGACCGGCGGGTATGGGGACTTGCGCGGCGCCTGCGGCTCCGCCGGAGCCGCAGAGGTGGAACCACCCTGACCCTCGGCCGAGTCGCGCGACCGGCGAGGGGAGTCCGAAGAGCGGTGTCGCCACTTGGACTTCTTGGAATGCTTCGACTTACCCGAAGACTTGGATCCCGACGACCGATAGTGACGTCGGCTGCGGCTCCGCGACCGATCCTTGGACCTCCTCCTGGACCGGGATCGAGAGGCGCGCGGAGCCGAGTGGCGAATCTCGAGAAGCTTACGGGACCGCTCCCGTCTAGCCTTCGAGGTCAGGGCCTTGCAGTCCGAACACGACTCCGCGTCGTGGTCGAGGCCCAAGCAGTACAGGCACCGGCGGTGATGGTCCGTAACCGACATCAGGCGGTTACAGTCAGCACAGGCTTTAAAACCAGGCATCCTACCGGCACCGGCGTCGTTAGACAAGATCAAAAAGGATCGAAAAAGTTAGTCAAAAAGTGACTAAAGGGGTAGCTCTCCCGGATCGGCGCTTACTGGCGTGGAAAAAAGAAGGACTGACGTCAGCGTGCGAGGGCGGCGTCTAAGTACTCCGACGACGTCATTCCGGCGCACGACGCCGACGACGGACGCGGAGCCGCAGACGACGCCTAGCGACGCGCAAGGGGTGTGCTGACGAAAAATCTTCCGGATCCAGTCTGACGCCTGGGGATATTCTAAGGTGAGGAATCTAACTAACGTGTTTCTTTCAGATTACAAAAAACCAAATTAAATTAGCACTGGTTTTAGAAGATTGCATGATGTTATCATGTGAAGGAAACTTGGAGATAACTACAACCCTACAAGTTAAAATATTCTTACTATTCTTAGTAAAGGATGCTATATCAAGAAATCAATATTTTCTAGCGTCTCCATGAATAAATGGGCAAAGCTGGATGCCCCATGTTAACTAGTGGAGTTTGGTGGCTCGCCGGACTAATGCATCCACACCTGGAATATGTGCAAAAACTCATGGTCTAAGGTTCAAATCCTGGTGGATCCGCTCAGCCTTTCTGAGGTTAATAACTTCAGTACAATTGAGTTAGGTAACAACAAACATTTGTTATTTCAGCACCAAGAGACCAAAGTGTGAACATGCCCTTTACACATAGCTGCAGTCCTCCAGTATTCATATCTTTTGTGGAGTATCATATTTGTTCTCCAGCACTGGATTTTCATGTGCTCGCCATCTGCAAATGCAAGATTATTTCCTGTAGAGTGACCATCCTGAACGACTGCTACTGCAGCTTTACAAAGACGGGGGTTTTTTTTTTTTCGTTTTACTTTGAAAATATAAGCTTGTCATTCTTCATGGTTCCTTATTACTTGATATATAGTAATCAAGTACTATTCCTTGATATATATATATATATATATATATATCACTCCAAAAGCCGGCTCCGTGTTATGGACCCCTGGCGCTTCTCTCATCCGGTGCAGTGCCACAGCAGAGCCACGCTGTAACAAATCCAAAACTTCGTATTCCACTACGGAATAATTGGCACGCACTCACAGGCTCTGTAATTTAAATCTCCAAAGTTCTTTTATTCAGCTTAAATTCTGCTTTCAGTATTGAGGGACAAAACCAACGCGTTTCGCTATCAGCCGTGATCAAGCTATCGGCTGATAGCGAAACGCGTTGGTTTTGTCCCTCAATACTGAAAGCAGAATTTAAGCTGAATAAAAGAACTTTGGAGATTTAAATTACAGAGCCTGTGAGTGCGTGCCAATTATTCCGTAGTGGAATACGAAGTTTTGGATATATATATATATATATATATATATATAAAACTTGCTGGTGGTTGCCTGTAGGTATAGTTAGGACCATGTTTCCATACGAAAATCATTTTTGGACTTGAGCCAGTGATTCTAGTTGTGCATAGAATTTTTTGGGGCAGTCTGTCAAGCGGGGGCTGAGAATAAGGGGGGGGTCAAAATGTGTGTTTCGCACGTTAATTCCCATAGAAATTTTTAACACGACTAGAGCCCGAACCGTTATACGGAATTACACCACATTTGGCAGAAAGCCAGCTCTTGGTCCAGAAAGAGTGCTTTTTGTTATTTGGTGTAAATCTGTTCAGTTGTTTTTGAGTTATTTAAAGAAATCCAAATATGAATATGTAGGGCCGCAAAGGCACCGCGAACCCTCCTGATCCCGAGCTGAGATCTGATTGGCTGGCAACACTTCCTGCCTGACCCATCTTGGGACTTCGCATCAGCTGAGTCCAAGAAAAAACATCAAAAAAGGAGAAGTTCAGCTGTTCTAGTTAGCTGAGCCACCTATAACTCGCGCCCCTGCAATGCACTGCTCATGACCTCACATATTACATCACTCATGACATGGTCAGTGACATCACTGATGACACCTCAAATGACATCACTCATGACATCTGTGATTACATCATCCAGTGACTGTTTTAAAACAAAAATTATGAGTGTTAAATATATATACCAAGGTGTATTGTTGAATCAGTGGATGTATGAGTGACTGTATGGATGACTCAGTGGGTGCGTGACTGACTATATGTGAGTGATTAGGTGTTTCAGTTAAAAGTATGGGGGAGTGACTGGTTGTGTGAATGTGTGTATCTGTCAGCTGATGTCTAAGTGGGTGTATGCGCGTGTTAGCCGGTATGTGAATGGCTATATAGGTGATTGATTGGTTGTGTGACTACGTCTATGTTTGTCTGGGTGTCTGTGTTTATTGGTGAAAAGGTGTGTGACTGCCTGTATGGATAAGTGAGTGGGTGAGTCAGTGACTGTATGGGGTACTGTTGCATATGTGAGAAGTTGTATGAGTGAGTGAGTGTCTGTATAACTGTGTCAGTGATTGAGTGCATGTGTCAGTATGGGTGAGTAACTGAGTATGTGAAAAGCAGTATACGTGAGTGACGGGGTATATGAGTCACTGTATGCACAAGTGAGTGAATGTGAGAGTGGCTTTATGGATGAGTGCATGTTTCTGTCTGTGACTGTATAGCTGAGTATGTGTTACTATTGGTATGAGTAAGTATGTGGGTGGGTTTGTAACTGGGTGCGTAGCTGTATGATTGACTGTATGGGTAATGTCTAGGTGTGTGAATAGTTCTATGGGTGACACTCAGTCTGTGAGCACCTGAATGAGTGGATATGTCAATGGCTGTATAGGTATTACAATGTTTTGTGATCACTTTAGCGACATGCGTAGAAAGTATTTAGTACCTATTTTAGAGGGAAAAGGCTTTACTCAGGTGAGGCCGGCACTATTATACCTGCAGATGATGAATGACCCCTGGGAGACTTCTAATATTGCAAGTTTTTTAGTTGCCGCTGCTAGGAAAAGGAAAAGAAGGCGCATTATGTCTAGTATTCTTGTAGTTTTGTTATGAACAGATGAACTTTGTTTTAATGTTTGCCTTTCTACCTGAGGAGTCTTGTTGTATAACGTGTAAAGGAAAAATCTGCTTGAAATGTAGATTGTTCGTCCCCTCCAGAGAATTAATAGAGACATTTTTATCTAGATCACCCCTCTTAATGCTAATAGTTGAAGCCTGTTTAATTAACTTTTTTATGAATGGGGTGATGACATTTTTATGGTGCCTAAGATTATTTATGATATTTTTATTGTTGTGGTATATATTATACTCAGTGTACTTTTATCGTTTTTACTAAGTGGTTTTGACTGACTGTATTAGTGAGTAAATGGGTCTATGAGTGGCAGTATGGGTGAGCGAGTGGCTGTGTGTGTAGATCAATTAATCAGTTAGTGGGTGTGTAAGTACTAGTAGGGTTCTGTGAATGGTTGTGTGGAAGTGGATGTATAAAAGATTCTATCGGGGTGTGAGTGGGTGTGTCAGAGATGCTGTGGATGATGTCATCAGTGATGTCACTGACCAGGTCATGAGTGATGTAATATGTGAGGCCATAAGCAGTGCATTGCGGGGGCTCGAGTTATAGTTAGCTCAGCTAACTAGAACGACTGAATTTCTCTGGTCAAGAGGCTTGTTTGCAGAATGGTGTAAAAAGGGGCGTGGCCTCAGAAAAGCTCTCAGCAATCCCACTGTGTGGGGCTTACGAGAGGTAACAGGTGGGCTAGTTGGCCCCTAAGGACCCTCAGCATCGAAAGGGACTTCATCCCCCAACAAAGAGCCTGCCAGTCCGATGCTGTGTGGGGGGCTCGAGCCCCCATGCATCTTTTCAATGTAGCCCCGGGGATGTGGCAGTCCTTGGGGCTATGCGGGGGGGGGGGCAGGAGTCCCACCCCCACGCATTTTGCATCCATTTAGATCACTGCCCCTGGGACCTGGCCCACCCAGGGGTCAAAAGGGAATGAAGTTAAGCGGGATAGCGGACTAAACGCAACTCCTGCCAAAAATTAGGAAAACAAAATGCTTTTTTTTGGCCCTGGGGGTCCCTGTGGGACCCCATCAGCAGGCCTAGGGGTCAGGGTGTTTCTACCCTGCTCCCTTTTCTTAATTTGTAATGTTTTTCAACCTTTTTCCTTTGACTCAGTAAGATGGCTGTCAACACTTCCTGGTTGGAACTGTTGGCAGCCAATCAGATCACCGGCTGGAAATCGGGAGGGTTAGTGTATCATCTGCAGCCAGATTTGCAAATCTGAGAAATGTTTAAATTTCTCAGGACCTACTGAATGGATTTACACCATTTAACAAAATGCTTTCTGAACCAAGAGCTAACTTCTTGCCAAATTTGGTGCAAATACGTTCAGCAGTTCAGGCTGTAGCCGTGTCTAAAGTTTCCTATGGTAATTAACATGAAGAAAACCTGTTTTGCAACCTCCCCTTTACAAATCACCCCGAAACTTTTAACACAGCAGCTGAAGTGAGTGGGCTATTAGTTTTTACAATTTCACGAAGATTCGTCAAACGGCCCCAAAGATATTGTCAATAGAAAAAACGATTTCTGAATAGAAACAAGGTCCTAACTATAACTACCTACTGGCGACTGCCAGTAGGAGAGATCTGTATAATGTTAATGTGATAGATTTCTAAAGCGTACTGTTACCGTTAGGTGTCCTGGCACTACATTTTTGCAGAGGTAGCTGAACGAATAGATAACGGAAGCTTGTTCCAAATCGCTACAGTTCCTAGGTAAAAACATCTTCTAGCCCATTGGGCCTGTGTCTGCCCACATCGTTAAAAATACTTTCAACTTTATGCACCAACTGCAAAGCAATTTTGTCACACAAAGACTGAGTTGGCACAACCTCAAGGGTATGTGGCGTTGTAAGGAACAAAACAGTATTAAAAAGTTCCTTGGAGGAGTTCTTGACGCTTTCTATTTTTTGGGTGAAATACTTGTTTTTTCCCTAATTATCATTTCTTTCTAGTTGCTAAGACTTTGTTTATATTTTTGCCTCTCTACGGGATCGTAGGCCAACCTCCAAAGATGTTTCTTTTTTTTTACATCCTAATTTGCACTCCTTCAACCTATCCGAGTACCAGGGGGCTGTAGGACGGCTGCGCCAAGAACGTGATGTGGCCATCGGACCTAAAAGAGAGACATTTGTCTCCGACCAGTAGTTACAATTACTGGTGTTTCTGTCTACATCATTCACATAAAGAAATAAATATATATATATATCGTCTGGCCCATCCAGTCATCAATCCTCAACAGTCTTTCTGCTCCTTTGAGTATTGAAGCATACCCATCTTTATGGCAAGCGAGAGGCTGCACTTTGTGGCCCAGGATTTTCCAACACTGAAAGAAAACTACCAAACCCAGACATTTTGGAAAACTAGACACTCAGTGGAGTCCAGGGTGGTGTGACCTGCATGGTTCCCATGACAAGGCGTTACCCACAATGCCCTGCAAACCTCAAAATTGGTCTAAAACCACTAATTCTCCTCACATTCCTGTGATGGAAATTACTTCCATCACAGAAATGTAAAGAAAATGCATGATTTTAGGCAAAAGTCTTAGATCTGCCCAAATACCTGAGTTACTCCGATTCCGAAATCAGGTCATTTTCTTGACATGAAAATTTGATGTCTCCACACTGCGTTTTGGTGTACAGTGTGTCAGGGTGCTAGGTTCACCCACTCAAGCTGGGGTAGCATTTTTATTGAGACAAGTGTGGGATCACTAGATGGTAGGAATTTTGTGGAACTCCACAGATTCTGGAGCTTTCTCTATCAGAAAGGATAGAAAAATATGTGAGTTTTAGCCAAAGTTTGAGGTTTGCAAGAACTTCTGGGTAAGAAAATGTGGTAAGATCCACGTAAGTGACACCACTCTGGACTTTCCTCAGTTTTCAGACATGCCTGGGTTTTTTAGCTTCCGTGGTGGTCGGCAAAGCCCAAGTCCGAAATACATGGATACCCACATTGCAAAAAGTGGGGCAGTTTTAGGTGGAAAAATATTACTTGTGTCTTGGGTCCTTCTCTGTCGCGGGTGCCAAGCCAACCAATGCAAGTGGGATATCGTTTTTATTGGGAGATGTGTGGGAACACTGGGTGGTGAGAAATTTGTGAATTCCTACATATATATGAGGAAAATGTGTGTCTCTAGACAAAGTTTGAGGTTTGCAAGAGCTCCTGAACAAAAAAGCCTTTTGAAACCACTCAGGACTCCTCTGAGTGCCTAGTTTTCAGAAATGTCTGGGTTTGGTAGGTTTCCCTGGGTGGCGGCTGGACTACAGTCCAAAGTATGCGGCAACTCACATTGTAAAGAAAAAAGCTTCGATTTTGCTGGGTGAAAATGTGATGTCTGCAGGTTGAGTTTTGGGGTGTTTTGTGTCACTGTCATTAGACCCAGCTGCACTAGTGGGATGCTGTTTTCATCTGGAGACAAGTGGGAACACAGAATAGTAGAATATTTGCCATTTCAACTTGGATTTCTCTGCATTTATGGCTTCCGAATGTAAGCCAGTGTGCAAGAAACAAGGCATTTTGCAAAATGCTATCAGAATCACATAATTGGATGCGCAACCACAAATTCATAGGTGTACAAATAACCACTGTTCCTAAACTCAGATTCTTGTCTACATTTGAGAAATACATAGGTTTCTTTCATACCCATTTTTCATTCATTATATTTTACCATATGAATTATAGTATTGCGGGTACACAATGAAAAGTCTTAACGTTCTGCTGAGTTGTTGGCTCTGGGTACGAGTATTTGTGTAGAACCTGCAAACCTTATATAGCCCATTGATCAGAAAGGTTCATCAAACGTAACAGAGTATTGTTTTTCAAATCGGCCATCGAGACACAACATTTTATACTTTCCTACTCATTTTCATAATATTTTTTATTTCAACTATTAGTTTCTTTGGGAAAACCTTGAGGGACCCAAGCTGAATGTAGAATTGTGTATACCTTTTAGAAATGTATAGCTGTATAGGATCACCCATAGGTTACACCACTGTTTCCACCACAAACTGCAACTAGGTTGAAGCCACAAAAACTTAGGATAAATTAACTACCTCTTAGAAAAATTGAAAAATGCTGGTAAAACATTTTTTTTTTTTAAAAACAACTGTAAAGATGGTGATCTTAGCACAGAAAGCATTGTGTTGAAACAATTTTTAGGAAACAAATATGCTTTCATGCACAGTACTATCTTCCGATTTTTGCAAAAAATCCAGAATGTAGCTATATTTGGTTTATTTAGTCGGTTCCTGCCATGGGAATTTAAAATCCCTAGGTACCTTTTGAATTTCAAGGATGATGGAAAAAGGATGAAAACTTTGCATAGATACCTTTTGCAGAATAAAAGTTATGAAGGTTTGAGTACAAACTACGTTAAACATTTTTAAAAAGGCTTAGCATTGGAAGGGGGTGGAAGCAGGGGTTTAGCAGCCAGGAGGCTAGTGTAGAATATTTTGCTGAGGTTGTATCATCAACGGTAGTCACACTGCAGGAAACTTGGCATAGCAATCAGCCATCATAGATTGAAAATCTCTTAGCAAATTCACCACTATTTGTGTCATCCGTTGTTTGTTCTATCTACCCTGATGGTTCTTCTCTATATATTATGTGTCACATTTACTATCATACTGTGGATAGCAGCAACCATGCCTGCGACCTTCATCTTTCTTGGTAAGAGGACGTAAGGGCCTGTGGTCTGGATCCAGGCTACACCTGCCTTTTGACAAGTACATCATCCAGAGTGCAGGGTGGTCCAAAATGTCATTCATTAGCCGACTCCTCAATGGCATCCTTCAATGTCAGTCTCACAGATCTTTGTGGAGGGCTTGAGTGCCACCTTTGTATGTGGCGTGTGGGCAGAAATAGTATAGATGGTACCGCTGATCTGACTGCTGATGTCACCAATGATGAAGTTGGAACTGTCAATGCTGTTGTCATCTGAAGGGAGCCTTCTATGGCTTGGTTGTCAACGAAGAACTCTTTGTTGTGGATAGCAGTACCTTTTCAGTTGACAGAGAAACACATTGTTTTTTGGTTGGGGATGGCTTTTGATGACTACTTCCTCATCTGTCGATTGTTGAGGGTAATGAAGAAGGACCTGAATATGAGGGCTGACTCAAACCTTGCCTGGTTTGGAGTAAGGTTATTTCAGACAGCTTTGAGGCTAGTTACCCTGAGAAAGAACTATCCACTACTGAGGCTGTGAGACAACCTTTCCCCTTGTCTGTACATGACTGATCCCATGTTTGTGCCTTTTTGAGGCAGATAGCACAGAAGCCACAGACAATTCCTCATCACATGACTGATCCCATGTTTGTGCCTTTTTGAGGCAGATAGCGCAGAAGCCAAAGAAAATTCCTCATCACGTGAAGGCACTTCTTTCTTCAGCCTGTAAAGAACTCTCGGTCTTGTATACTCTTTTTTGGAAAATCTTGCCAAATTTAGCAGTGCTGAGGTTTATGGTCCAGATGTCAGCAATATATACAATTTTAATGATGATCTTCAAGGTAAATGGATTTTTTGCCACCAGCCCCACAATGTCTGAAAGTTTTTTTTTCTTTAGATATCCTTGTTATAGCAAAATAAATTAAGCTTCCTGGGTCAAAACAAAGTCTCCCCAGAACAACAGTCCCGCATGAAAACCTGCCTAAGGCGTTGGGGTAATGCATGAAGTCAAAATAATAGAAGCTTATTAGGCAGATTGTAGAACAAGTCCGAATGGATGAGCAAAGTATCCCTGAACTCATGACGTGCGGTAGAAATCTGTTCTATGGTGGCCTTTGAGTGAAAGTGGAGTACAGAGTGACACCACTGCACTGGAAGTTTGGATTATTTCCAATGAGGCAGAGTGGCTACTAAACTAACTTGTTTGGTTTGGTTTTAGGACTTATTGATGTACGTACTTCTCTTGCATGTGACCAGAGGCTCTCATCATGATGACAGTTAATCATTCAGGCATGTGAATCCATGAAAGATCCAATTCCAGAGAACTAAATCTTCTAGTCCCTCACATCAAGTTAGCCAGGTATTCCCTTAATCTAGGGCTATTTTGCTTTGTGGAAATAAGTGTATGTTACAATTTGTGTTCTTCAATTAAATTGTAAATCTTTTGTGTTCTACATTGAGAGGTGTTCAATTGGAGCTATAATTTGGTATGAAAGGGCACCTCATGTCTTTCCGTTTTTCATTGATTTGCTGGTCTAAATGGCACTTATCTCCTTTCTTTACATAGAATATGCCTCTAACTATTTACTTTGCAATTTTCCATCTTATTCAGTTTCCAAACCAATAGGCCAGTTATACCTGTCTCTTCATTGTAATGATGGGCTACCCTATGCCCACAAAGCTGGGTAACCTTATGATTGTAAATGTCTGCCTATCAACCATAACTCTGTGTCTCTATATGGGCATACTGAGAATTAGCGAGCTGTGTGACTCGGAATGCTAGGAAAATCGCTGCTTGCATAAAAGAAGACTGAGCCTACGCTGCTGACCCAATGTGCCTTTTCAGAACCTTGTATTTCTCATCATGATCGTAAACTGTAGGCATGCCTAAAACCATACAAATGGATCAAAGTTATGTGCATGCTTCCAGGAAACAAAATGAAATAATATTGCCCACTAGAGTTACCTAGTAGTAAAAGAAAAATCAATCTGAAAGGGATATGCCATCTTGATAAACTGAACTGTTGCTTCCCTGCCAGTGCTGCACACAGTCAGGCACAGTGTTATTAACATTAACCTTTAGAACTTCGGATACACAGCTTTAAACAAAACATTGTTTGGGTGAAGGAAGCCATATAGAACATAACCAAATGAAGCAAAAAAAAAACAAACGTGATTGAAAATCACGGGGTGGGGGGGATTGCTGATCAAGTGGGAAATACCTTGGTTTGAAGAATATAGTTATCCTGCTTAAGTAGCATCAACTCCCTTTCCTGTTGTTCTTTCATCTCTTTCATCTTCTGCTCCAGACCATACTCTTTTTCCGAAAATTCCCTTTTCATATGTTCGAGCAAAAGATGTTCTTGTCTCCATTTAGACTCTAGATCTTCAATTACCTTTCGTAGGTCAAGTTCTTTTTGTGTAGGTCTGATCAAGTTGAGTGAGGAATAATCACCGTGAATGTTCTCAGTAATATCCACTGGCATGTTAATCTGTAAGAATTAATATACTACAGTAAATCCTTAAACTTTGTGAGGAAACATGAGAAAAGCTTTTTGGGTGGGTATAATGGATACTATGGAAGGTCTCTCAGTAGTCAAGCCATGTATTTGGAGACTTTACAAATGAAAAATACATTTTCCAATTGATTTCATTTTATTGAAATAGTAATTCAAGAGTGTTCAGGGTACTATGGGTTTAATACTGTTGAGAATTTTCTTCAATAACTTAGCAGCCCCTGTTCATCCTCAATGGTACAGTACAAAACTCTCTATCTTGGCCGTTAACAGATAAATTGTGAGTTCCTATAGGTTTTTTATGTCCTGATTAAATATGATCACTTGGCGTACATTAGTATGGGAAAGGGAATGACAGGATGTTCAGTGTAAAGAAGGCAAACAAAGGGGACTTACAGTACCTGAATTACCACCAATCATCTAGCCATACCCAGATGTCCTGCTTTCCCTCCTTCCCTATTTATTGGTATATATTCAAAAGAAGAGAAGTACTGAAAGTAGGGGACAGCATAGGCATTACCACCTAGGGAACAATGCCTACATATAAAGACTACTTTGCTGCCTTACACTTTTCCTAAAAAGCGCATGCATTTGGAAAGCTACAGAAGTTGCCTTTGATCTTAAACACAAAATCTGTTCTGGAACACATCAAACAAGCACTTCATATGAATTAGAAACACACAAGATTATCCCCCTAGAAATAGGGACATCAGAAACTATCATACCCTGGCTAAAAACAGTGCACGACACGACCACTCAGACTTTTGAACCATTAAGTTATGTTGATGAATAAATTAAGGGCCCTAGTCACAGCAATTTATTCAAAAATCTCTTTCGATAGCAGCATGGAGCCTTGGCCACAACTAAATAAAGGAGTCAAAGTCAATGAAGAGAGATCAATGATAAGAAGAGGGGGAGAGCACAAAGCAAAACTCAGATCATCACACAGACAAAAGGTCTTCCTGGTGTCCAGGATCATGACATTTTGCACTCTTAGTATCCAAGAGGAAGATGATGCTATCATTCCTAACACAGTGTAGTTGACCCAGTCAGTTGTTTACATCCCAGTCATGGATCCAGTGACTGCCCACGATTCTTATTACATTCTGTCTGCACGCTGGTCAGAAGTAGCTCTGCTTTCAGCACCAAAATGACAATTTTTGCGGAACAAACAATTTGATAGGTCAAAAACAATGTGTTTGGTATTTTAGTGGTTTACTAATATAGCCTTGCCCTGAGAGCAGTTTGAGCAAGACAGACAGAGGGACTTCCCAGTCTACTTTTTGATTGAGCTCCAACAGCAGGTGATGCTTCACATTCCCCACAGAAGGCATGGAAATGAAACATCATGCTTAAAATATAAAGGGGAGCTAAGCCATTCATATGCCATTGGACAAGCTCCAACTCTCGTGTGGGCTATGTACCTTAGTTTTCACTTTAAATCCTAAGCACCATCTCAATTATCTCATGAATTTCCAAACAGCAGGACCCACGATGGCACTGTGTCTGTCCAAACATGACCATATCCCAAGTTAGCAGCATATCTGCCGGATGAGCACAACTCAAGGTTCTTTTCCTGGTTCATCGTGCAATGCATGGAGAGGGACTGGTTATCGGATGGAGTGCAATTGCACGTCTATCCAAGAGACGCAGTTCAAGCAGGAGGGAAAAATATTAAACACTATTCTATAGCTCTTATTGGGTAAACGATTTGAACAGCAGCAACTTAATCAGGTTCCTGTGGAAACGGAAATTTCGTGACTGAAACTCTGCCTTTCCTTGAAAATTATTTCCAAAAATTTTAAAGATGCCATAAAGATAGATCTGTGATTTCCGCTTGTGCATATGTATTTAAGTAAAGATTGGAATATCAATAAATGTTATTAAAAAGGAACAACACCTTCGGTTTCGCTCACTTTTTGAAGCCTTTCTATTGTTATAACGTTATCGTGATCTTGGAAACCCCTTTAGAGGGCCTAAGGGTCGTCGAAAACCAACTATAATGTTGGTTGCATCTATACGTTTTCTTCTGCTAAATGTTTCAGTCAACATGCCTACCAAGAAATTATAGCAGCGCCAAGAGTCGTATTTGTAGTGTGCGCCAAGACACCGCATTTAATAAACCAGTGGTTTACTAAGAACATAGAAAAATACAGCATACCTTTCCGAGGTCCCACCACCCTCCTAGGTCTGTCAAAAGAAACTGAAAATGACTTCTGCAAAAACAGAAGGACGGTTAACATATATATGAATCAGATGAATTGTAGCAGGTTAAAATAAATGTTACAAAAAAACTACTCGCATCACTAGGGAAAATTGATAAACTCTGAGTAAACAAGAAAACATTTTAAACGTTTTTTAAATTTACAGAGCAATAATGGATGAATCTACAGTTTAAAAAATTTGGTAGATAAACAATTTAATGCCCTTTTTAAACGTCTGGACAGGTTGGAAAACCTGGTTAAAAACACGGATATTCATAAAAAAGCTGTCACTATTGTTGATAAACTCAGGGGGGGAACAGCACCCAAAATCAATGGAGCCAATTGATAAGGGTATATCAAAGGAGAGTGGTGATTGTATGCTTCCTATTGTTAATACTGCATGTGATAAGTGTGGCAACTCTAAGAGCAGTTTTCTTTCTAAACCTATCCCAAGTTTGATGCCCTTGTCAAACGCAGCACCTGGCAACAGGTCCACTAGCAATAGTTTGTCTCGAAATTTAGTATCAGCCACCCCTGTGCCGTTGGCCCACGTTTTCACAAGTATGGCAACTGCTCCGAACGTTACTCCTATTCTTGAAAATCAGGTTAAGAATCCATCTGAAGATGTTCTCCATTTACCACCTGAAGCCTGCCCTTATGTTGTAATTTTAGCTGGTGCTCCCCCCCCTGAAGAAAGACCAATCAGAGTCCTGGGAACAACTCAAGAATAAGAGAATCGATTGGTTATCGAAGTATAAGGGCCTAGGGACGCCAATGATATTTTAATGGTGCGACGTGTAGGATGGGTAGGACCCTCAGATAAGAACATTACAGGTGACTGTATAGTCATGAATTTTAGACGTCCCTCCCTGGTGAAATGGCTACTAAGAGCACAAACGCTCCACAATACTGCCCCAATGAGCATACACTCACTACCTCTGGGCTTTTTTTACAAACCCCCTCTGGGCATACGTAATCTTACTATCCCGACATACATCACACAGAATCAGTTTACCGTTCTGTCTAGTCTGGAGAGCCAGGACTGACTATCAAGTCAACTATCGACTACTGCACCAGAGTTAGTGGAACCCTTAATAGTCTGCCCGGTTGTCACTGAACTCAGACCCTCAGATTCTAACTTAAATGTGCTAAGCTGGAACATTGCAGGATTAAGATCCAAATTGAATTCTATGGAGTGGGTCGATCTGGTTAGTAATTATGACATTCTGATGTTCCAGGAGACATGGTGCACAAATGAATTGTTTCTTGAGGGATTTGCATGTTATAATAGCATTGTACCCTACCCCAAAACAGGTCGCCCATGTGGGGGGTTATCAACATGGATAAAGATCTCAGTTGGGGGTAGTATAAAACCTCTGGTGACAAATAACGAGAACTTTCAAGCCACGGTTTATTCACAGGGGGCCTCGATATGTTTAATTAATTTTTATAATAATGATTTTACATCACTACCAAATAGGAATTTTATTAATTTGTTTGAATTTATTGATAAATTAGAAGACGAGCAGAGGTATGGCAAATTGGACGGAATCTGCCTAGGCGGAGACTTTAATGTACGATTGCATAGTGGTATTGACAACATAACCATTGCCCCGGTTAGGGTCAACCTATGTAAAAGAGGGGAGGAACTCCGTAATTATTCTTCTTCCCGTAATTTAATTAATGTAATGGAAAAGGCAGGCGTTGTCTCAAATAAGGGTCCACTGCCTACCTACAGAGGACGTGGCTGTTCATCTATTATAGATTATGTTTTTATATCATCTTCATTGGTAAACTTTTTAGTAAAGGCTGAGGTTTTATGTACTAGCCAAGGTGACCATAACCCAATTTTAACAACCATGAGATTTTTTTCTAAATTTATTACCCAAAGGGAAATAGGGGCTAAACATTTGGAGGCATCAACTGACAAACTTAGAGTGATTTGGATAGGCATAGATAATAAAGCCCTATTCGCACGCATGATAAAATCGTATCCCCTACTGGTAGAGACGTGCCTATCGAGCAGCATTTTGAGTGCAGAGATCATTGAGGCCTTTAGTGGTTTATGTGTTGGTATTAAACACATAATCTCAAGACCTGTTACCAACTCAAGCAAGAATCCTAGATGGTTCGATGGCATATGCTTGTGGGCTAATAGAGAATTGCGTGAAGCACTAGCGGCCATACCCAGGGATATAACCCGAGTTAGATCATTAAGAGCCTGCTATAAGAAAGCAACTAAATTACGCTCAGATGAGATAGTGAGAGAACGTTGGGATAACCTTGCTAGTGCTGCCGCGCTTAAAGATGTAACTGGATTTTGGAAAGATTTAAAGCCATGAGATCTATGGGCTCAAATATTACCCTCATAAGCTGTAATATAACTAGCGAATTATGGGAGGAGCACTTTGCCAGAATCTACACAGCTTCTACAAAGATCTCTAATAGTCATATCTGCGCCCCAGTTTTAAAGGTTGCTATAACTGTAATTGAAGTCGAGGATGCCATAAAACAAAGTATAGGGAATAAAGCCCCAGGCTCAGATGGGCTACCAATCGACCTTATAAAATATGAACCAGATTTTTGGGCTCCCCTTTTATGCAATGTTTTTAATAACCTGACCAATACGGCTATTCCGAGCACTTGGTCGACCAGTATCATTGTGCCCATTTTTAAAAAACGTGACAGATCCAATCCCAGCTGTTACCGCCCAATTTCCTTGATAGACAATACTTTGAAGATCTTGGGCAGGGTTGTCTTTAATAAGATCAGGAAATGGGCTGAAGACAACGACATTTTAAATTGTTGTCAGCTGGGCTTTAGAAGCAATGTCGGAACTGTCGAACAGTGTTTGAACTTAAATCTTATTCTGGGCAAATATACGATCGCTCAAAAAGTTCCACTTTATTTGGGTTTTATGGATTTAACCTCAGCCTTTGATTTTGTTAATAGATCACGTTTATGGGAGATTCTTTTACATTATTGGTTGGATGAGGCTTTGGCCCATTTTTTGGCGTATTTGCACAGGGATTTAAAGGCATGGGTGAGGATAAGCAATGAGGCGGAGGTTTCTGGGGATATTGTCATTGGTAGAGGGGTCAGACAAGGCTGTGTTCTAGCCCCTCTACTTTTTATTCTTTATATAAATGAATTACATAATTCCCTGTCTAAATTGACCAATGATGTACCGAAAATTAATGGCAAATTATTCCCCGTGCTTTTACATGCAGACGATGCGGTCCTCATGGGCCGCAGCCCCAACGCACTTTGCACTTTAGTTACGGGGTTCGTGTCTTTTATGGCCGAACTGGACCTTTGCACTAATTTTAAAAAATCTTATATAATTATGTGTGGGCCGAAAAAACACTGTATTAATTCTATAATATCGGGCAGCGAATCCCTAACACGCACAAGCACTTTTCCTTATCTGGGCTTAGTTTTTTCAGAATCAGGCTCTTGGCAAGTCCATGTAGCCCACAGCAGAAGCAAACTTTCCAAAGCGGTTAATTCTATAATTAGTCTTCGGCAGCCAAAACAAGCAGAAGTGGTGTTACCTTTAATCTAGATATATAAATCGCAATGTGTATCGACGGCCACCTATGGTGCTGAAGTCTGGGGGTATGTAAATTGTAGCGGGATCCAAATTGAAGAGAATAGATTTTGTAGAAAAATTCTCGGGGCTCAAATTTCATCTCCAACTTACATATGCCACAAGGAATTGAACCTATATTATGTGGAGGATTTTATTAGGTCTCGTCCAGCTATATTCTGGCAAAAAATATGGCAGAACCCCGCTGCGATTTTAACACGAGAGATAATTATAGATTGCCTTAAATGCGATAAGGGTGGTAGTATACCTTGGCTTGTTGCAGTTAAAAACAGTTTATCCAGTGTGAAGTTGGAGCATATTTTCTTATGTCCATCAGCATTGGAAGGCATAAGTACAAAATCACTTAGGAGGGCGCTGTATGATCTGTATCATAAAGAAAGACAGAACATCGAGCATCATAAATCATCGATTGTTATGTATATGCCCTTTCTGGAGGCACCGAGCACTCAACATCATATGCCACAGAAATACCTCAGGAAGAATATAGGGAGATGGAAAAGGAGCTTACTTTTCCGCCTTAGGGATGGTAGTATAAAATATTCACTTTGCTTCCCGATAAGATTTAATAACAACCTTGAGCAGTTGTGTTGCCCATGCAGTATTGGTAGTAAACAAACATTGTTACATTTTTTTGTAAATTTTATGCCAGATATACAAAACAGTATTTAACTCCCTATTTTAAGGCATGGGCTATCTTTGATTTCAAATTAGCATATTTTGAAATTTTACGGCTAGAAAGTGATGATTTGATTTTCTGAGTAAAGCGGTACAAAAGGGGGTGGTGATGGATGGAGCATCAGAGTAAGCACGTTTTTACAAGCTGCGGTACACTCACGTGCTTCCATGAACGAACCCTAATGTGCCACAAATTTTGTAACACTGCCTAGTGAAATTCACCTTTTATCTTTGCTCTTATAATAGTCATTAATATTGCCCGTAACTAAATAATCTGATAAAGCTGCTAGTATTGGTAGAATTGAAAATGGGGTTTTAGTTAAATTATATCTGTACCTTGATGCCCATCATTGTTTGATTTATTGCACGCTATCTACTTTATCTGTAACATACTGCTTACTTTGCACATTGGTCTAAACCTCATACTTTGTTATTAATGCTGCTAGATTCTGCAGGTTCATCCAACCTTTTTACTGTGATTTTACTACTGTAACCTTGTATTTGTATTGGATGATATTGTATATTTATATGTTTTAAAACTTGTATTGTATTTGCCATTGGTAGTGATAAATTGTGCTTTTATGGATATTTTTATCCGAATAAAGATTATTTGACTTGACTTGACTTAAAATCTACCTGTAAATATGTAATACCACAGTTTTTTAAGAAGCACCATTACACTTTAATTAACTTGATTTTAACAGTTTTGAGCATTGAATCACAAAGGACAAATATGTCAGTGTACATTAGCCTAAAACAAACAAGATTAGTGAGTAATGACGTTGCCTGTCTCCGGGAATCTGCTGTAAAATATTTTTTACAAAGTGTCTGCTGTCCCATTCATAAAGATGTTGGTAAACCGGCCCGCGCATCTCTTCGCTACGCGACGCACGAGAATCTTGACTTACGTGCTCGAGGTGCAAATTTGTCGGCCCAGTAACGTGATGCTCATAATTTCTGATGTATGGTGATGCTGCCGTAGAGTCTTCAAACTTAAAGCCGGGCACTTTTTTCGCACCTTCCACAGTCTTGTGCGGAGATAAGGGTCCTTCGTTTTTCATGAAAGAAAAGTAAAGTAGAAGGCATCAACAGGTGCAACTCTGATTATTTTATTGAAAAATTACAACTGCATAATAAACATTGACTTTATATGAACATTTTACTCGACAATTACTAACTAGATCGATTGTTACTTATTGGAGAAGAAACAGTTCTCGAATTGTAACCTTCAATAGAAGAATTCCAATGAGCCAGCGGGGCTTGGGAGGAGAATAATGCCCACTGCTGTACAATATACGTATTACATAGTGGAGTGCTGCATTTACAAACCCAAAACGATAAATGTTTTTACTGAAAAAAAATAAAACGGGCATTATTGAGTAAAACGAGTAATTTCTGTACACTTCACAAATATCTGCATTATACTCTATCTGATCATTAGTCTCTAAATTACGCTGGTCCTTACATACTTGGGGCCTTATTATTACGACTTGGGCAGTCAGATCGCATTGGCACATCCGCAAGGCTGCAATATGCTTGGCGGGGCTGCTGCAGCCCGCCAAGCATATTTTGAGTTTCCTCTCTGCCACCGTTTTGATGGAGGTGAGCCTACCATGAAAAGTGTGGCGGAGAGGAAACAAAAAAGGGCTACAGGACAGTCCATGCCCTGCAGGAACCTGCAATGGCGTTCCCATTGCGGTTTCTGTTACGGCTCTCCTATGAGCCTTTAAAGAGGCACTGCCATGGGCCAGCAACCGCAAGACCTGAATTCCAGTGAGAATCCGGCACATGGTCTAATTATGTCTTTGGTGGGGTTGGCCACTCCCGCACCACCAAAGTCATAATAAGGTCCTTAGCCAGAGGCTCGGCATTGGCAATAATCCCATAACTAGAAAGGGCAGGAAACGAGCACTGCAGACAGTGCATGCTATGCAATGAACACAGACCGAGTCAACAGAGGTCGTCAACAGAAACGGGTGAGAAATTCCCATTATCTTAAACACACTGGGCCTCACTAATGTAAGCACGGGATATGGTTCAAAATATTCTGGGATAAAAGGGCAATAATGTTCTTCTCAAGACGTTAAATTGCTATTAATCTTTCTTTCTCCACTAGCTCGCGTTATGCTACTTTGGTTATTTATATGGTGCTTCAGGATACAGAGGGGGAAAGATAGACTGAATGAGAAAGGGTCCCTGTGCATTGAGCATATTCCCTAAAATATTAGTTTGCCACAGGAAGGAACCATGATGCATCTTCCAAGCTACTCTAGAAACCTCACCAGTCAATCCAGTGACAGATCATTAACTCCACCATCAACAGAGGCAAATAGAAACTATCCTTCCGAAAAGATAATACTAAAAAAACGGGAACATGCCCAGGATGACCTAACAAATTACATCCTTAAAGTGAGTATGGACTCGAAGCTCTCAAGCAAATCACATTTCAACAAAGTGATAAGCAGCACTTTCTATGCTATGAGAATACTTTGAAGTATCTTCCCGTACCTTAAATTCATGCAGGGTTCAAGAGTCCTTTGGCCTAGTAATAGTCCACTGGGACTATGAACATGGAATCTACATTGGACTTTCCAGAAATGTAATCCATAAACTACAAAACATCCAGGACCCTGATGCAAGACAAGTTCTTAACGTAAGCTCTAAACTGGTTTCCAGTCGCAACAAGAATCTTCTTCAAAGCCCTTTATAGTGCACACAGGTGATCCATAGGGCAGAACCAACTTTCTTAGCTCAAGCATGGCTCCACGCCTGAAAATCACCACTTAATCAGAAACTCATATTAGTGGGAACTCCATCTCAGTACAGATCTGTAAACTGTGGAAATACACTCCCAAAAAGGATGAGAGCCAACAACAGTCTTGGACAATTTAGAAGAGAAAAAAAAGACCAGATTCTTCCCAAATGCTGGTCTGAACGTAATCGCATGCCACACCTTTTGGCCGGTTTGTATATGATGCTTGGAACATTATCATCACACTCTTTTGTTCTCAGGAACAAGCATATGACGTCTACATGCCGAGGCACCAAGTATGGTACTCATCCTATAAACATGACACAAAACTAAACACTAGCAACAACTTTTAAACCCTCAAAACCCCAACATAAGGTCCTCATGCTTGTACCCCAGGATCCAGGGCTAATGAAGAGAATAAAGTTGTGCACATGTTAAAGACTAGCAGAGTCCGTTTTAATGGTTTGCTTTGTTTCTTTAATTTTAAGCAATCTAGGACCGCTTTCGCCCTAGTTCGGGCTCTTCAGCTAGGTATACCTTGGTTCCAGTGGCACAGTGAGCCAGGAACCCATGTCAGGGACAGCAAGTGCATTTAAGGCGTCAAATGCCAAAACAACAAGGTGATGGGTGGAATGCTTGAATTAATCTCAGTCACTGGCCACCATGCCACCACATTTTGGACCCAGCCACATGCAAATCAGAATTACTTCAAGCATTCCAAACATCTCTTTTTTGCATACTTTTGTGAGTCGCCCTAAGTGGGACGGACATACCCAGATGTGGGTCCTGTGCACACTTTGTCACTGCAACCAAGCTGTACCCAGCTGGGGAGCCCATACATATCTAGGGTGAACCGTTCTTAAGTTGCTTGTGTTCTGGTTCAGGGAAGACCTGACTTGGCAGTTCAGGATGGACTGTTCAGATTGGAGCAGGATCAAGATTGATTTGCATATAGCTGGGTCCAAACTGAGGTGACATGGTGTGCAAAACAACAATGGATTAGGATGCGGCCTGAGTATTTACCAGTGGCTGATATTAATTCAAGCATCCCATCCATCAGCTTTTTTGTATACTAGAGGAAAGTATAGCATTGCTTGTGTGTCTAACCCAACTTTATTCCGCTGGACTAGGAACTGCTCCCTCATCCAGATGCACCAGAGAATTCAGCAAAATTACTTCCCACCACTGTGATTGAGGCACATTTTAATCAACCATCCCACAACTGGTTGCAAAATTAAACTTCAAACCAAGTACCCACCCAAAAAAAGGGCCAATGCTTCACTGAGGCAAGAGGCCCTTCATTGAGTTCCAAAGCAAAACACAGAACACCCATGGCAATTCTGCGCTCAGCCCCCACAGTAATCCAATCACCCCCATCTTCCCTGCATGGGACTCAAGGGATGCCTGAAAGCAGTACCACACACCCAGATGCCTGTAGAGACACTTCATCTGCATACCCTCAATCACCATCAGAAACAGACTGCATTAGGGCACTGAGAGGCAGCTTCAGCACCAGTCAGAAAGATTTCAGCCTATGAGCACGAGGATGGAGATGGAAATGCTAGATAGCCAGTGAAGGCGACCCAGTAGGGACAACCCTCCAGTTCTAAACATCTGCACACAGCAATTCACCACTTCAAACAGAGAAACGATAAATGTTGAAGCATAGTAATAATTTACTCCTGTAGGTAAAGAGGCACACTGAGCTAACATTTCTGCTGCACTGTTGACATGTAACCCACCATCTAAAAACCTCAGTGGTGTACACTCAGACAGTAAATGAGTCAACAGATTGGTCGCTAGCAGTATGGAACATTTGGTTGCACCATCCGGCAGTCTCTTGTTCTGAAGTTCGTATCTGTATATATTCTAATCTCTAAGGGCTCTTTGGAACCTTTCTATAGTTAAGAGGGGCCTAAGCATAGGAGAAGAGGCCAACAGTAACCTACCTCTCAGAAAGACCATTGGTGGGAACAGTGAAAGGATCCAGCTGACTCAGCTGAATGGTGCTGATGTATGGTTTGCTGAATGATGCAGCATCTAGGATTTTAGTGCACATCTTGAGATTGTGTGGGCTATTGATTCTAGTGGGTGGTGTTACCTGGTTGTCCAGACATATAGAGCAGGACTTTCATGTTTATAACTGTTTGGAAAGAAGACTAGCTGTTTCCAGACAATTCATAGGTCACCATTGTGTAAAGCTGGTATCGACTTCTATAGTTTACTTTGTATCTTAGATGTTAGCAGATAGTTATACAAGCTTTAACCAAGCTGATGCTAACCTGCCTTAAAAAGAAGGAGCTATAGTTTGAAATTCAGATGCCCACACCCTGCACGCCTTATGAAACTCCCTGTCCCCCTCCTGATAGAACAGCAGGCAGCTCTTTATCTCTAACCTGTAAAACATACTTCTCAGCAGAAGCTGCTGGTATAGAAAAGAAGGTAGTAAACATAATTTTCCAGTTTAAGTGAAAGTCGATAGGCACCTTGGGGAAAAACAAGGATTTGTCCTCAGTTTGATATTTGATCTAATCTCCTGCAACTCAAGGTATGGTTCTCTGAACAAAAAGGTATAAAGTTCATTAATCGGTCTCATCAAAAGTAAGGCCAATTGTATAACCATCATCAACGTTGTGGATGAATGGAAACAATAGAAAATTGTCGCACATTAACAAAAAAGATAATCAAGAGCTGCTTGTACCATCCTTGTGTCCCCATCTGCTACTGAATCCAGACAATGTTGGATAAATGTGTAGCAACTTTTCCATGTCGTCGCTCGACTATCATCTGACAGATGCACTCCCGCATAAAGAGCTACTAATGCTATTACACGTTTTGTAGAATTTGCCCCGACTAATCTTGTTAGTGATGGCAGCTACTACTCATCTTGAAACTTTTTGCTTGGACAAAACTAGAAGAGTTTCAATATGATAGTTGCAGCTGACTTGATCTCCCAAAGTCTTTTGTTACGTGTAAGTAAACTTCAAGCACCTCCTCACATCAAAAAATATCAGAGTCTTTTTTTGTTGCATCTGAAGGGATTTGAACGACAGTTGCGAGTAAGAGTAGCTCATTACAAGGAAATCCGTCAGCACCTTCGGTATAAAATGTGGATTCTTGCCTAATATCAAGTCTCTAGTGAAATATTGTAAGGGCTCTTTAACAGTAAGCAATTCACATGTCTGCCTGATAATAATGGAGAGCCTTTGTACGGGACACTGAACCTGAATGCTGGTACCTGGGTGTCCATTGTTCATCACCGCCGTCGTTGTCAGGACCTTGCTGCAGTACCCCTGTTCCTCCCCGCCGCCGCAGGCAAAACATCAAGCGGCCGCTGAGCGGGAGGAACGCGATCAGGACTGCATTGACAACAATTCCCTGCTGGGTCCCGCCCACACACACAGCCACTCCCGCGCCCGGAGGCGCTAAAACCAACTGGGCTTCCTCCGCAATGCGGGACGCGCGCGGGAGCGCCAGGGGCTAAGCCCGGGCAAAGGGCGGGCCGTCTAAGGCCGTCAAAGGACGACGAGGGACGGGACGGGCCACTCCCCTGACATCTACTACACGGTAAGACTGTCCTCCAGATTCGTTGCGACCATTGTTTGGATCTTCCTAAGAGTCTACAGGAACTGCCTCTCTCTATACTTCTTCGTGCCTGGAACCCTCACTACAATCCCTGTTGACTAGCATCTTATCCTGTCCACACAAAGGGGAAAACCCCCCACCATAACTGTCAATACATCACATGGAACTGCTACCGGGACAATTGATCAATTTTTTAAGAGGGTAACAAATGTACTTGAAAAAGAAATAGTTGATACAGAGAAGCGTCTTTCATTAGATTTACTAACTGGGAAACGCTCTTCTCTGGGGTCATTAGCCCAAGCAGTTTCCCCAGGAAGGACACACTTGGACTTAGCACAGGGTTCCTCTCCCCTAGTAGCGGTAAGGGTGGAGAACAATGATGATATACCATCCACCGCTAACGCTAATGCTGTGCATCTTTCAAATTCCTCCTCACCTTGTTCAACCTCATCTGGATTATCAAATTCCCCAAAATTATTCTCAGCTTCCCCATTGATTATAGACCAGCATCATAGCGAAACAAAAAAAAGGAAAAGAAGGGGATCTCCATCTGTGATAACCCAAACGAAAATACAAAAAATTTGTCCCTCTGTTTCCCACTCTATAAGATCCTCTAAATCGGTAGAACCCTCTCTCTCCCTGGAGATAAACAATCCCCCCGCTATCTCTAAACTCTCAGGTCCGTTAAATACCTTACATCTAGAAACAGATTTCATCAACAAATTAGAGGTTTTGATGAAGTCCCTCTTACTCCCTTTCTTAGAGAGAACACGAATGATAAGTGCACACTTAGAAAGCTTGGGTAGTCAAATAGAAGGGAATACTGCCGCTTTGACAGAATTGCAAAGCGCTCATGCCAAAAACATTGGTAGTAACCATATAATCCCTCCTATTTTGTCAATACCACAACCTTTGATAAGCACCGTGCCTGTAACAGCAGTTAGCACACAGGGGAAAAAAGCTCTGTTTAAAACAAACAAACCAACAACTAGCAAAGAGAAATTTTCCTCTCTAGCCAACAGTCAGGGAAACAGGGAGACCGTTCAGTCCAGTAATAAAAGGGAAGGGGATAAGAACGGACCCACTAAAAATCTCCCAGCAGAAAAAATCACCCAACCAGTAAATGAAGCAGTTGGGAACGAAAAGGGAAAGTTACCACCCACACAGCCACCTAGAGAAATAAAAAGAATAGTAGACTTACCACCACTATCGGCCCCTTATACGATCATTATGGCTGGGGTACCCGAGCTCGTAAAAGGGATCAGAGAGGATTATCATGCCTTAAAAAATAAAACTATCCATTGGCTTGAGCAGAATAGACCATTACCTGCCCATGTCAGTGGAGAAATTTTGACCATGAGACGAGCAATTTGGGTGGGATCGAGACCCAAAGATAGAACCGGGGATGTGATAATTATTAACTTTAAAGATCATAGAGCAGTAAGGTGCATTGGAGACTGGTACGAAACAAGAGGGGGGGGACACTATCTCCACCCATTACGTTAGTTATTTTTATCCAAGAGACCCAACCTCATATTCAAAATCTATTTCACTAAAAAACCCTTATTTGGATTGGAAGGAAGCGGGTCCCCGACTCCTGCGCCAAAATGTGGATAATTACCGCCCTTATCCTCAGCCACATAGGGGGTTCCACAGTAACAACAATAATTTTCCCCCACATTATGGGTGTAATGTGCCCACCTATAATCGTTATTCAATGCTCTTTGGACTAGATGAAGTTGATTGACTTAGACGGCAGTGGAGAGTCGCGCTAAGGCCGTCTCCTTCAGAGACTTGCATAGCGCAGGACTCTGTAATTCCGGAAGGGGATACCATTGATAAATCATTAGAAGACAGAGAGCAAGATGCATCGGATGATATACCATTTGCAAACGAGGAAGATATTCCCCATTTGCAGGAACACATAGACGATTCAGTACATAGGTCACCCAATGATGATGACCTCCCCATATTGGAAAATACATTAAATGGCATACCTAGTCTATTAAGACAGAAAGGTCAACTGACCTTAAAGAGTTCCTCTCAAGAGGAAGTAGACCCGATTGAAAGAACTGAGGGAACCCAGAAAAGTTTAAAAATACAATTTTTATTCTGGAACATTGCGGGGCTTAAGAGAAAAATCACAAATGGGAGTATTTTAAACTATGTACAGGAATACCATGTGATTTGTTTACAGGAGACATGGGCAACAACTGAGCTCCATTTAACAGGGTATAAAACTTTTTTTTTCTTCAGCAAAAACTGTCTCGCATGGTAGACCCAAAGGTGGGTTGGTGATCTACATAGCGAACACTCTATCGGGCCTAGAGATTACACCCCTTGCACTAGAACCAAATTATCAGATACTAAAACTAACATTTGAGAAAAAAAAGATCATTCTTGTCGTAAATTTATACGATAATTTGATAGAAACTGATAGATTGCATATATTAGGGGCTCTCCGTAAGAAACTTGTAACCTGGTCTAAACAGAAAAAAACTCAGGATCCCCCAAGCATCATATGGGGGGGGTGATTTCAACCATCACCCCTGTATCAGAAGTAACACTAACCTCTGCGGGGTGGTGGATGAAACTGACGGTCAAATAACTCATTTCAGCCACTCAGAGGTGGGAAACTTCCTAAACGAAACCATGTCTGAATTAGGCCTCGTAATATTAAACACGCCAAAATCTTTTAATGGGCAATTGGAACCAACTTATCTGGGAAGGGGCTGTGAGTCGACAATTGATTACGTATTGGCCACAGCCACATTAGGGAACAAGGTTGGAAACTTTAGCACTCTTATAAATACCCTAAGTGACCATGCTGCCCTGGCCATCGTTTTATCTCTGGATCAAGGTCAGCTCCCGCCCTCACATATAAATTCTATTCTTGCCCAACATGAAATATATCTTAAAAAAATAAACGGTTATACCCTAGGGTGGGGTAAGATAGACCCCATAAATTTAACAAAAAGGGTGGTCCGTATGACATATGAGGCAATAGTAAAATGCTTAGATACCAACACGGGGGAGCAGGAGGTTCTGGATAATTTCGGAAAAATTTTAGACAAGGTAAAGGAGCTGCTAACCAAAAAGTGCAAAGGAAATAGGGGGGGAAAAAGAGGGTGGTTTGACCACAATTGTTCCATGGCAAATAAAAAATTAAAGCGAGCCCTGTCGAAAGTCCCTAGAGACCAGGACGAGATTAGGAAGCTAAGAAGAACCTATACTTCGGTATGTAAGGGCAGGAAACAAGAATTGAAACAAGCATTATGGGATCAACTCCATGAGAGTTCCCTGACTAGAAACAGCGATGCCTTCTGGAAACTGGTCAAGGCTCCATTCCTGCAAGATAATAGCTATTGCCCATCGGTAGATGTGGCAATTGATGCACCAACGTGGGTAAACCACTTCTCAAAAATCTTTGCCAAACCTCCAGAAATTGAACCTATAGAAGATAATGTCAGAAGTACCCAGCTCAATTCCTTCCCTATTTTAATAGATGTCACACTAACTGAAATTATCAATGCAGTTAAATCAAGCAAAAGTGGGAAAGCCCCTGGCCCGGATGGTGTGCCAGTGGACTTTTTTAAATTTAATCTAGAACTATGGGCTCCCATCTTAAAAAGGGTATTCGACGCAGTAATGAAGTGCGGTCTAATTAAATCTTGGACACAATCAATCATGGTCCCTATTTTCAAGAAGGGAGATAGGGAGGATGTTTCTTGCTATCGTCCAATCTCTCTCCTGGATTCTCTGGGGAAGGTACTGGGCAGAGTGGTTCTCCAGCGACTCCAGGAGTGGGTGGACGATGACAAGGTCCTCTCTGATATCCAGTTTGGCTTCAGGGAGGGCTTTGGGACAATTGAGCAGGCCCTAAATTTGTCCCTAATTATGGGGAAATATGTTTCTGCAAAGTGGGGCAGATTATATATGGTCTATGTTGACCTGTCCGCGGCTTTTGACTGCGTCTCTCATTCAAAATTATGGATAATACTTACCAAAATGGGTGTAGACCCGGTCCTAGTAACCTTCCTTCGCGAATTATATATGAATGCCTCTGCCAGGGTGCGTTTTGGAGTCTAGGGGGAACTCTCGAATTCATTTGCAGTAGAACGCGGTGTCAGGCAGGGTTGTGTCCTGGCCCCCTTTCTCTTCTCGTTATATACAAATGGTCTTGAGATGGAGATGTTACAGGGGGCTCAGGACCTCCCTCGAGTTGGAGAACGCTTGATACCAGCGCTCTTATATGAGGATGACGCCGTGATACTTGCACGTACCCCAAGAGAATTACAAAAGGCAACGGAACGGTATGCAAGTTTCATGGGCAAATTAGACCTTCATATAAATATAAAGAAAACGTTTGTTATGGTGGTGGGGCAGGGCAGAAAAAGGGGGAAGAGCATCTATTTAGATAAGGAAAGGCTAGAACCAACGGACCAATACCCATATCTCGGCGTAATGATGGACGCGAAACTAAATTGGAAGCCAGCCATAGAGGCCCGCAAACACCAACTTTTGAGGGCAAATGCTGCCCTAATAAAATTTTCACAAAAACTGGGCAAGAGGCCACCAGTAGAGCTTCTCCGTATTTACAAAGCGAAATGCCTTTCGACAGCACTTTACGGAGCAGGCCTTTGGGGACATAAAAATACTAATTCCCTACAGGTGGCAGAAAACAAATTCTTGAGATTTCTCTTGGCGGTTCCAAAAAGAGTCTCCACTTTTTCATGTCATACTGAATTGGGGACTCCCCATATTGAGGACCTTGCAAAAATTGAACCACTCCTACTGTGGCACCGCGTTTGGACTTTGAGTAAAAATACCTTCACAAAGAAGTTACTGGCAGACCGTATGTCATTGGACCACGTGGGGAAGATCGAGTGGCTGATGTACATAAAACACTTTTTATCTGACCTAGGATTGGGTAAATATTATCTGACACCAGAACTTATTTCTGAAATACCCAAGAAGGAACTAAAAATAAGGGCACTGTCGCATGTCGAAGAGTCACGTATGTGCACAGAGGTCCGGAAACCATCGGTTCGCCACTCCATGGTAGTGATGACAACTCTGGATATCGAACCATATTTGACGTATGTTCAGTCGCAGTTTGAGCGGTTCTTATTGACCAGATTTAGGCTGAACATCTTCCACAGGAGAGTAGCCTTCCCTTCTAAAAACACTTGGGAGGAACATTTGCCGGTGTGCCCATGTGAAGAAATAGCAGAGCAATCTACAATGCACACTATTTTGTTCTGCAAATATTATAGCTCACACCGCAAACTCTGGTTAGTTCCTGTGTTGAGACGGCTAGGCTTCAGAAGGTATCAGCCAGCCATGTTGCGGTTGCAATTCCTGGGCTCTGAATTTGTCTGTAAAAGTGTTAGCACTTTTCTTAAATGTATTTTTTATCATAGGAAAAACCTTGAGGATGTATAGCCGGTGTATTGAGATCAAATGGTATAACAGATTTTTAAATTGTATTAATAACAGTTCTCATCTTGAAAATTTTAATCAAATCTATTTTATGGATTATTTTTACTAATTGTATGCTATTGCTGAAAATTCTTTTATGGTTTTCTTTTTCTTTTCTAAAACCGAATAAAGAAGATTTATTTATTTATTATTATTAATAATGCAAGAAACACTGTGGTTTTCCACGAAATATATTTGAGATTTCTCAAATGGGTTGGCTAGAATGGGCTCCTCATTAACTGTGAAGAAACTTCCAGCCTTCTCAGAGAAGAAACAGTCAGTGGGAAGGCCTCAAACAGGCCCTTGACAAATTATTTAATGACCCTGTTAACCAGTTGGAATGGTCGGTTAGGTGACTACTGGAAGCTTGATACAGCCGCAAGAAGTACTTTCATTGATGCATACTTAAGTCCAGACCATGCTCACGAAAGCAAGACAGGTAATACTTGATGAAGTCGAACAGAAAATGGTTGAATACTCCTAGATGAGCAAAAGATGCAAAATCGTTTCCAGTTGCATTATATGTGGCTTCAACGATCACAGGCTATGGTTAAAGACTTGGCCCTGGCATTTAGACAGCACATCTATCTGTGATCCCAGCTGAAGGGGAGCTGTCCCTGAAAGATTAAATAGGTCTGTGAATCAGTATTGCCTGTGCCATGCTTGTTGCATTAGAAAACTGTTAAACTGAAACAGAGTTACCAGCCTGAATGGCTATTCAGGATACCCTATAAAACATTTGGTGCAATTCTGGCTCTAATTACAGTAACAAACAAGTTACTTACTTTGGGTAACGCTTTTTCTGGTGGATACAGTATCTGCCTGTGGATTCCTCACCTTATGAATATCCTATGCATCAGCATTCCATGGAATTTTTTCCCTAGCTCTCCACGCCGACGAAGTCATCACAATACCGTGGCTAAGCACGCGGCTCCGCATGACGTCACCGGAGCCATAAGAGGACCACGTTGGCGTGATGACGTCAGTTCCACCCATTTATTCCGTGCCACCGAGGCAAGCGGGCAGACCGACCACAGAGACAATGCATATATAGTACACAGCATTCACACAAATACACACAGTGTAAAGTGAAAAAGGAAAAGCAAACATTTCCTATAAACCTACTCAAAGACAAATAGAGGCAACACAAAATGACAATATGAAATAACCATATTAACCAATACCTCTTTTAAGGTATAAAAGGGTGGGCAATGGGGAGGCGGGTGGGTCAGTGAGGAATCCACAGGCAGATACTGTATCCACCAGAAAAAGTGTTACCGAAGGTAAGTAATTTGTTCATCAGCCTGTGGATTCCTCACCTTATGAATAGAATCCCACAGCAGTCCCACTCCTGGAGGAGGGTGTCCACCCTTCTATACCAAAATGTTTTGCAAAACAGAGCGCGCAAAATGGCAATCCGCCTCACTTCGGAATCAAAGCAGTAATGCTTCGCGAAAGTGTGGAGGGAGGCCCAAGTTGCGGCCTTACAGATGTCAAACACAGGAACTCCTCTGGACAAGGCAGAAGTAGACGATTTAGCCCTGGTGGAGTGAGCTATAATGCCTTCAGGAGGCAACTTACCAGCCAGAACGTAGCAGATCCTGATGCACAAGACGATCCGCCTGGATAAAGTGCGCTTGTGCACCGCCATGCCCTTCATACGTCTAACATAGCCCACAAAGAGGTGATCATCCTGACAGAAGTCCTTTGTTCTATCAAGATAGAAACTAATCGCCCTCTTAGGGTCCAAATGGTGCAGCCTCTCCTCCTCCTTGGAAGGGTGAGGGGGAGGATAGAAAGTAGGAAGGGTAATGGACTGCCCTAGATGGAAGGGAGTTACAACCTTTTAGGCAGAAAAGCAGCCCTGGTCCTGAGTACCATCCTTTCAGCATGTATGGTCAAAAACAGAGACTTTGAACTCAAAGCCTGAAGCTCACTCACCCTCCTAGACGAAGTGATAGCCACAAGAAAGACCGTTTTGAATATCAGCAGTCTCAAAGGACAACTATGCATAGGTTCAAACGTGGAAGCCATTAAACAAGTTAACACTAAATTCAAATCGCACTGGGGCATAATAAAAGGAGTAGGCAAGAACATGTTAGTAAGCCCCTTAATGAACCTTAAAACAATTGGAGACTTAAAAAGAGACGGCTTATCAGGCAAACAAAGAAATGACGATAAAGCCGACAAATAAACATTAACAGTGGCCACAGCACAACCCTGCAGGGCCAAATGAAGCGAAAAACAAAGAACATCATAAAGATGAGCTTTTAAGGCATCAATAGACTTCTCTCCACATCATTTAACAAATTCTGACCACCTGTAGGAGTAGATAGATTTGGTGGAGTATCGCCTGGCCGATAATATAACATCCACCACATCAGGCGGGAGAGAAAAAGAATTCAGGTTGCCCCATTCAATCTCCAGGCATAAAGGTGCAGGTTCTGGATGTGGGGGTGCAGAACCTGCCCCTCCGACGACGAGAGGAGGTCTACCCTGAGAGGGAGACAGAGCGGAGGGTGCAATGAGAGCTGAAGAAGGTCTGTATACCATAACCTTCTTGGCCAATCCGGGGCAATCAATATAACTTGGGCCCGGTCTTGGCAAATCTTCCTCAGAACCCGAGGAATCAAGGGTATGGGAGGAAACGCGTAAAGGAGTTGTGAGCTCCAACTCAACAGAAACACGTCCCCCAACGCTCCCTGCCTCGGAAACTGGAGACTGCAGAATGAGGGGCAGTGCACGTTCGAGAGTGGCAAACGGGTCCAACCGAGGAGTTTCCCATGTCTGGAAGGCGTATTGAACCACCTCTGGATGAAGACTCCACTCGTGGTCGGCGGAGAACTGCCGACTGAGACTGTCCGCACGTACGTTCAGCACTCCGGCCAGATGATTTACCATCAAACAAATCCAATGGTCCTGAGCCCAAGACCAGGGCCGCAACGCTTCTCTGCAGAGATGGTACGACCCTACTCCTCCCTACTTGTTGACGTACCACATCACGGCAGTGTTGTCCGTCAGGACTTGAACTGACTGACCATGATGGAAGGGAGAAAGGCGTTGAGAGCCAAAAGTATCGCCAGCAATTCCAGAAGATTGATATGAGACAATCTTTCCTCTGGAGACCAAAGACCCTTGATCTCCAGATCCCCCAGATGAGCACCCCACCCTAGGGTAGAGGCATCCGTTATCACTGTGGCCACTGATGAAGGAAGGTGGAAGGGCTTTCCTTGAGACAGATTACCTCCCACGCTCCACCAAGACAGACCCACTGCAGCTTCTTTGGAGATCCTGACGGACTCCCTGAGATCTCCATTGTGCTGATACCACTGCCTGCGGAGGCACCACTGAAGCGCCCTCATGTGCCAGCGTGCATGGTTGACCAACAGAATGCAGGAAGCAAACAGACCGAGCAGGCGAAGGACCTTCAGAACCAGAACAACCGCTCAATTGTAAATCAAGGGAATCATTTCCTGAATGTCGAGAATCCTTTGTGGAGGAGGAAAATCTCGACACACAGTGGTATCCAGTACTGCCCCTATGAACAGGTTGTGCTGAGAGGGCACTAGGTGGGACTTGGGTACATTTATCGGGAAACCCTATCTGTACAACAGCTGAGCTGTTACCTGCAGATGATGAAGCACCATCTCTGGCGACTCTGCCTTCAGAAGCCAGTCATCCAGGTAGGGGAAAACCGGAATCCCCGACCTCCTGAGATGGGCAGTCACCACTGCCATCACCTTGGTGAAGACTCGAGGTGCAGTAATAAGACCAAACGGAAGGACCGCAAACTGGTAGTGTTGCGACCCAACCGTAATTCGGAGATAATTCCTGTGCGACTTCAGGATTGGGATGTGAAAATACGCATCCTGTAAGTCGATGGACACCATGTTTATGTTTATGAGATTTATAGAGCGCTCAAATACCCTTGGGTGTCTCGGCGCTAAGGACGGCAGCATGAAACTTCTACCAAGGAGACTTATTGTGTGAATAGCCATGTTTTCGTCATTCTCCTGAACGGTAGTAATGATTGGGATGATCTGATCTGTAATGGGAGCGAGTTCCAAAGTTTAGCAGCTGCAACAATGAAACGTTTGTCGCCCAAGAAAACAGTTTTAGTGCGAGGCACTGTGAACAGGGCTGCCGTAGATGAGCGAAGAGCCCGTGATGGAGTATAGACTGCTAAATCTTTGATCAGAAATTGGGGCCCTGTGTTGCGTGATGTCTTATATGCAATGCACAAGGCCTTAAACATTATACAGCTCTTCACCGGGAGCCAGTGAAATTTCCGAATAACATGAGATACAAGCTTATATTTAGGGGTTCCTGAAAGCATCCTGGCAGCTGCATTCTGAATAGTTTGCAGCTTATGAATAACCTTGTTTTGGGCATTCAAGAGAAGCCCATTACAGTAATCAATTGTTGACATGATTAGGGTACTGACAAGAATTTTTCCTGATGTCAAGGGAAAAAATGGTAGTATTTTTTTTATCATACGCAATTTGTAAAATGCCGCTGAGACTACTGAGTTGGCATGAGGGAAAAAAGTTAGTTTGTCGTCAAATATGACTCCTAGATTCCTAACCTTGGTGACTGGGGGTGGTGGAGAACCAAGTGACAGCGGCCACCAGGTTGAAGACCAGGCTGGGGATTGTTTGCCGAAGATCATGACTTCTGTTTTATCAGAGTTTAATTTGAGGCACTTGGTGGTCATTCAGTCACTGATGGCCAGCATGCCTCCTTCTAATTTTTTGGCTACTTCCTCTCCATCATTATGTATTGTCAACACCAACTGAGTGTCGTCAGCGTATGAAGTGAGGCCCAACCCATGTCTCCTGATAACCCAGGCCAAGTCCGCCACGTAGATATTAAAAAGGGTCAGGCTTAGGGATGAGCCTTGCGGGACACCACACGGGAGGCTCAATTGGGTGGACTGAAAGGCACCAAAGTTTACAGACTGAGTACGATTGGCGAGGAAAGAAGCCAGCAGGCCTCGGGCTTTATCCTGGATGCCTAATTCTGCGACCCGGTCGATCAAGATGGTATGATCGACCGTGTCAAAGGCCGCTGAGAGATCCAACAGCACAAGAACTGCCGTGCCTCCCTGGTCCAAGATAACTCGGATGTCTTCGGTCGCCTTAATAAGTGCGGTCTCTGTTCCGTGGCCTTTACGGAAACCAAATTGAGTGGCATCTAACAGCTGGTGTTCTTCAATATATTTGGAAAGTTGGATATTCATTACCTTTTCAAAGATTTTTGCCGGAAAAGGCAGGCTGGCTATTGGTCTGTAGTTTTTGGTTTCAACGGGATCAAGGTTTGCTTTTTTTTAAGAGTGGTTTTATGATAGTTTTCTTCCAAATCGTAGGGTAGATACCTGAGGCGAACATGGCGTTACAGATAGTGGACAGGACTGTTGCCACTTGATCTAATACTGGTATAAGTATGGCCGGGGGACAAGGATCATTAGCGGAACCTGATTTGATGGATAATATTATACTGGCAATCTGATCAGAGGTGGTATTTTCAAATTCCACTAAAGAGGATTCGGGGAAGTCCCTTATTATTGGTTGAGCCTGAGAATTGGTTACCAACGCGAATTTCGAGTAAATATTGTTCACTTTATCGACAAATAAATTCGCTAAAGAGTCACATAGTGACTGAGTGGGGGCCACGTTGCAAGCGGATGTTTGACCAGATAGTCTGACAACTACTTGAAATAAGAATCAGCCTTTTCCCCAAAAGTCTGGACCCACCAAAAGGCAGATCAAGAAGAGCAGCCTGCACATCGGGAGAGAACCCAGAAGACCTCAACCACGCAAGTCTTCTTGTTGCAATGGATGAACCCATAACCCTGGCAACAGAATCCTCCGTGTCCAGGCCAGACTGGATGACTTGGCGAGCTACAGCCTGGGAGTCAGCCAACACCTCATTCAGATTTCCCCCGTCTTCCTCAGACAACTTAGGAAGAAGCTGTTTGGTAGAGTCCATTAGGGCGTGAATGTATCTACCCAAGAGACAAGTGGCGTTGGTAGATTTCAGTGCCATGCTAGCTGAAGAAAAGACCTTCTTTGCAAACTGTTCCAGCTTCTTGGAATCCCTGGCGGCCGGAGGTTGTGGAAAAGCCCCTGCAGACTGCTTTGAACAAGAAGCCTGCACAACCAAGCTCTCAGGAGAGGGGTGAGATGAAAGGAACACTGGATCCCCCGGAGCAGGTCTATATCTTCTGGACACGGACCTTGAAACTGCAGGAGCAGAAAGAGGGTTGCGCCACACATCAAGTATTGGCTCAGTCAGTGCATCATTAAAGGGCAAGAACGGTTCAACCACCGAGGACGGAGAATGAAGCACCTCCGTAAGAAGATTAGGCTTATACTCAGCCATAGGGAGCTGCAAATCCAAAAGTTCAAGAGCCTTCCTAATCACAGAATGGTACGGAGCAACCTCCTTCAAGTGGGAAGCCTTCTGAGAAACAAAGTCCCACTCTGGAGAAGTGTCATGTCCACTTTCCTCACACAAGTCCTCAAACACATCTTCTGTGTCATACACTTCTCCTTCCTCTCTCTCATCCGCCTGGTACTGCTCCTCCTCCAACAACCTCTGCGCCTCTCTCCTCGAGCGCATCTTCTGTTGCGGCGTTGGCAGCTCCACACGCGGCGTCGATGGCTCCGGGAGCGGCGTCGAAGGAGGATCCGCTGTAGTAACAAGCGCCGATCGAATCCGTGAAGCTTCACGGGATGGAGCCGGGGACTGCTCATACGGCGTCGACATTCTCGGAACCGGAAAATGCCAGGACGGCGTCGCCGGCATGAAAGGCACAAAGGGGGCCTGTGGATACTGGTGAGGCACACCCAAATTAAATGCCAAAGGACCCATGGGACCCAAAGGGGCACCAGAGGGGTATGAGGCCCTGGCGAACACGCCATACATTGCATTCAGAAAATGCGATGGATCCGAACTCGGTGCCGGAGACTGTGGATATTGAGCCTGTTTGAGATCCAAACGAGGCACATCTGGAGTCAGAACTGCTGGAGCCACAGGTGGAGCCGCAGGAGCCGAAGGAACCTCAGCATCAGCCGGGTTCGAAACACCCTCTGGAGACGGTGAGAATCTCGGCGTCGACGACTGCTCCGGAGCCCCTTTGTATGATGGAGAATGGACCGGAGTCGCCTGAGTGGACACTGAAGGGGAAGGAGAGACAAGGTCCTTTACTCAACGTTGAGGAGTTGGAGAAGGCGACCTCGACACCACAGCCTTCGACGACCGGCGCCGAGAAGCATGTATCTTCTTCTTCTCATGCTTCCTCTTGGAGTCATGCAACGTCGATGGCCTTGACTTTGACCTTTTTCGACCCCTTTTTTCTTTTCTTGCCTTGGCCATATACAGCTTGGCCTCCCGTTCCTTCAGAGCCTTTGGGTTCATCTTCCTGCCGGAAGAACAGCCCTCGACGTCGTGGTCAGACGACAAACACCAAAGACAGTCTTCATGTGGGTCAGTAATCGACATATGACCCCCGCATTCCTTACAGGGCTTAAAGCCACACTTCTTCGGGGCAGACATGCCAAAAGAGAGAAAGATACTGTTGAAATATCAAAGTATCCAGTCGAAAGTATGGAGAGTCCCAGAAAAAAACGTTAGCGTCGACAGCGTGGAAAAAAGGGAACTGACGTCATCACGCCGACGTGGTCCTCTTATGGCTCCGGTGACATCATGCGGAGCCGCGTGCGGAGCCATGGTATTGTGATGACCTCGTCGGCGTGGAGAGCTAGGAAAAAAATTCTGTGGAATGCTGGCGCAGGGGATATTCATAAGGTGAGGAATCCACAGGCAGATGTATCCATCAGAAATTAATTTTCTTACCAGCTCTATGGTATGCAGCTAGCACTAAACAAAGCAAAGGGCAAACTACTTGTGGCTTTTGAAGATGAATTTCACTGTTGAACCTAGATGACAAACTTAATACGAACTTTCTAGCCACATGCCTGGGTCCATTGTTACCAGGGCTAGTGGAGCCAGACCAGGCTGGTTCTATACAGAGGAAAAAACTGGAAAACACCAACAAATATTTTATATGTAGTGCGAGCATGCATCAAACGCAAGAGAATACTTTGTTAGCTGGATTTTGGCAAGGTATCGTAGGCCGAAGGCAAACATCAAGGTTAATGAAATTGCCTCCCAAGCCTTTGCAAAACAAAGGGGGCTGAGGCAGGGCTCTTACCTATCGCCCCTTCTTTTTGATCTCATCCTATAAGCTTTTTTGACTGCACTCAACATAATGAGAAGAAGGGGAATAAGACAAGGAGCGATCATGTTAAACTATCCATGTTCCTCGATGACATGACAGGTTCCATGTCTGGACCTCTGTACTCCAACCTCCTGATGAAGGTTCTTAAAAGCTTTCACAATGTATAGCTTAAAGATCAATTTAGAAAAATCTTAGACTCTCGTAATAAGTGTTTGCGCTGAAAAGGCACCAGTCTGCACACACCTTTGTTATTAAAGTGGACAACTGAAGCTATTAAACATCTATGAAATCAAACTGAATCGCTCAGGTATTGGTGTTGAATAATTGTTTTCCACTCCCGAGAGAGATACAGAGAGATTTACTGTCATGGTACATAGGCTCATTTTCCTGGCTCAGTCAGATAACAAAAGTTAAGATGGAACTTTTTCCAGATTATTATTTTCTCAGATTTTATCAGTGGTGCCAACCTTACTTAACCAATTCCAGACAGTCATAACCAATTTTATCTCGGAAGACAGAAAGCCCAAAATAGTATATACGTTCCTTTATCTTTCCATAGTGATATTTTGAACCAAATTTAAGTCCCACTGCAGGGCAACAAATGTTATTGAGCCTGGCATGAAGAGACAAAGATTTCTTAGGGTCCAACACAAAATGTTTTGGAAAGCTAGAATGACAGTCATTATCTCTGGCAGTCAGCTGAAAGCTTCTGGTAAAAACCAATCAATCTCCATTCATATAGACAAAGCTTCCAAGGTTTGGGTTGGAGGACACAATCATCCTGCCGTAATAGCAGATCGGCTCTGCCCAAAGGAGACAAGGAGACTGAATACAGAGTTACAACATATCAACATTCCAAATCCTCTTCATACACGCCAAGGCACTATTACCAGATGTACGCCATCCTCTTGAATCTTCTGTATAACCAGGAGATTAGTGGAATTGACGGGAATGCCTAAAATAGACCCTCTAACCAGCTTAATCAGAAGGCCTTCCCTGTGGCAAGAAGGGCATGGAGCAGAATGCAGGGAATTTCCAGTTTAGAACCATGGTAAAGAGGTCAATGCATTTAAATTCCAGCTGGGAGAAAATGACACTTGTCACATGAGGGTAGAGTTCTCATTTGTAATCTTTTAGATAAAAGTCACTTAATGAAATCACTTACACTCAAAGCACCTGTGAGGTCTCTCTGGAAAGCCCTCCGCTATAGAGCCCATGCACAAGGTTTATCACCAAAGGGCCAAGGAATCCAATCCTCCCTCTCTGTTGAGATAGTGGATGGTCGTAATGTTGTCTGAGAAAACCTGCACAACATTACACCAGATGGAAGAGAGAAACGTCTTTGGGGCTAGGCGGGTGGTTGACCGGTCCAACACATTGATGCCTAGTTGTTACTCTGCTGCGGACCGAAGATCTTGCACCATCAAATTACCCAACTAAGCACCCCAATCCAATGAATAGACATCCGTAACGGTAGCCTGCAACTACGGAGGACAAAATGGAAGACTGACTCAGAGACTGAAGGAGTGTTTCCACCAATCAAAATGCAGATGGGCTGAGCTGAAGATTTTTTTTGAGTTTAGCAAAAACAGGAGAACTCCAGACCCGGACTAGTAAGGCTTAGAAAAGCGAACTGGTGCTAACACGGCAGAATGCACCATATGTAGGGTCACTGTTGTCGGGCCCAGTTCTAACCTCAGAGCAGCGATAAAAGCAGTGTATGTTTCACAGCTGGGCTTAGAACAAAGGCTCAGGACATCCAGTGTTACTATTCCCCACACAGCGCAATGCCTTTTTCAGGCCTGGCATCGTATCCTGGCTAGCGTCACATTTCAGCACAGAATTAAGGAGTGCGATTTCCTCAAATGATTAATTTGTGGTGAAATATTTATGTGTAAGTCTAAGAGTATGTGGGACCTATGTAGGCCTTATGCACAGTCGCTTGCATTAAAACAGCTTTCACCAATTATGGTATGTGGAAAAAGCTATTTTAATGAAAGTGGTAGTCCACAGCACGCAGCCACCGCCGCTACAGCATTCCTCTTGTTTGCACTGAAGTGAGGGTGGGGAAGTGTCCAAGAAGGCCGAGAAGGTAATCATATGTTCGGTGGCTTAAAACTGGTTACATTCTAAGGTTTTTCTACATTGTGCCTACAAGCATGTGCTAAACTTAAGGGGAAGGAAAAATAACATCAAAATATACCATTAAAAAACGATGTGCAGTGCAGACACATATCTGTATCACACCGTCCTCTTTGGTGCATAAACTGTGACATATCAGGAGCAGCTGCTTAGAATGACGTTTTTGATGATTGGGAGAAGTGAAATGCTAAACAAGTTGCTTCCACAGGCAACCATGCCCATGCACACCACAATGCTACTGCTCATTCTTAAATGGAACCTTACAAAACACAAGTATGTATGTATATGGTTGGAGTTAACTGGAATACATTTACTTACTTACCTTTGCAATAACCTTGTACTAGTCTCTGATATCTAACAATGCAAAAGCTGGGTTCTCTAATCAAGGTACATTACAGCTGTGCTACTTTAAACAAGTACAATGCAAATTATATTAAAATCTGGAATTAGCATAACTGTACAGCTGAAGGGGTCACCATTAAAATTACATCAAAGAGATCAGTGATATTAAATTCACCCGCATGATGATAGGATACAGACACTCCCCAGAGTACTAGAATCCACTGGCAACACTTCCCTTCCTTACTTGAAGGGTAACATCAACACTGGGACTGTAGAGGTCAAAGGTAACATCAAACACAGGAACAGTTGGGGGGGGGATCAAAGGTGATATCAAACCGAGACAGTGGGGGTCAAAGTTAACATTAAAGACAGGGACAGTTCAGGTCAAAGAAATTCATCTTCCAATTAGCGTGAAATAAAATATTATGTTTGACATGCACGACTGAGTAATCAAGACCATCCAATGTACCTTTCTTTCGTGCTTGATCTGGCGAGAAGTTCGATTTTACGTTGGGTCTTCTGGCCGCCTCTTTTGCAATTAGTTTTTCTCCAGAGGACGCCGCCTGTTTAACAGAAGAGCTGGTTTTACCATATCCAGAACTTCGAACAGAAGCATACAGCCCGCCCTGCGGTTTCTTGGGCAATGCTGACGAGCTCTTGGTCTTAAATTTCACTTGTTTATTGTTCACAGCATAGGTTTCCCAGAGATTGAGAGGATGGTGTGACACCTATATGAAAGAAATGCGGTTTGAAGCTTAAAGCAATACAAACGAGTTCACATTACACAGAAAACACCTTTGATGCAATGATTCCATCACACTCTCCCACTTCTTACAGCACTTACAGCAAATTTGTAAAGCTGTGCATCATGGGAAGAACACATTACGGACCAAGTACATTATGGTATATTGCATAGTTATGTACAATTACTGCCGGATAGTCTTCAGGAGTTCTGGTACCTTCACGTTCTCCAAGAGCGCATCACTGACCAAAACATCTTTTCTGCTTGTTTGAGTTCCATCATTAGTAGTGGGGGGTGTGTAGTATGCTGTTTTTGTGTATATGTTTGGCGGTATATGTGTTGGAATGGTTACTTTTGGGTGTGTGTGTGTGTAGCTGTTCATCTTCACCAAATCCTACAAATGTCATTTGGGAAGATTGGTATATGCTTTGCCCATCTTGCAGCACAAATTCGGTCCAGTATTAACACATATTCGAGTGACTGTATGTTCTGTCATGCCTTCGTCAATATCACTGTCACTTTTACTATCAATTAAAACCAGAGCGACTGGAATTATGCGATTTTGCAGCAGCTGTATTTTACGCATAGTTATGAAATTGCCACATAATCCGTCATCTGCTGCATACTCTGTAGATTTTAGCAAAAACATTGTCTCTACCTCAAAAGTTTAGCACGTTACAAAAAATGTGGTGAAACATGTTGCCGTGCAGTGGAAGACTCTTTACAAAGGTTGACTGGTCACTTTTCTGTTGCTTATTTTGGTGTCAAACTGGTACTAATGAAGGGAAACCTCTGCCCATTATTAACAAGAAAAAAACATGACAAAATGATGATGTAATACTATCATAAGATGTGCTGCATTATTCCACATAACTTGACTTTTCTTTCTTCATAATTTAGTCAACCCTGCCATATAATCTGGTCTTCTGAGGCCGTATAATTAAACAGGCCCATGGTTCTCTGCATGTCTTATGAAAAACACATAGTGATCTTGAAAAACTTCTAGTGAGAGAACCAAAGCCAAGATAAACGATTTTATGTGTACAAACTTAGTGAAAGGTGTTGTGAGAGTGTGCTTCCCCCTGCATGACTACTTATCGTGCCTAAACCATTAGCAGGTCTGTGCTGAGTGGGTGTTCCTTGAAGGGTGCAACACTGGATTGCAGTATTGCTAAAATGGAAACCGCCTGCATTATATTTTAGGCTGCACAGAGAAACTGTGACCCGGGCACCCTGGAAAACATTGAGGCCAGTTACTGCTGTATATACTAGCCCAGCGGTCCTTAACCTGTGGTCCAGGTACCCCTAGGGTTCGGCGACGTCCTACGCAGAGGGGTCTGTGACTACACAGAAAACAAAATCATATTAACAGACTACTGAAGTGTATATAAATGTAGTAGCAAAATGTAAAAATGTAAATTTAAAAACGTTCTGCAAGTGTGAAGGAATTTTAAATTAGAGGCTAAAAATTAAGTTGGTGTCCTCCGATTAATTCGTGGAATCAGCTGAAATACATCAAACAGAATGGGTGGCCTCAGTTGAGTTTAGAAAATCCACAACCTTCCTATAAAATTGTTTTTTTTTATATTTGTTTGTGAATTAAAACACTATTTCACAAAATGTGTATTTGTTTGACAAATGCTTGTTTCTGTATTTGTGTACATTGTTTTGAGGTTCAAATCATGCATATTCTTAAGCTGGGCTCCCTGGCATCCAGTAATAACTCAGTTGGGGGTCCACAGATTTGAGTAATGATTAAGTGGAGGGCCACAGAAGTCAAAATATTAAGAACCACTGTACTAGCCTATTTATGTGTATGTCCGATGCTACAGAATGAACAAAAGAGGCTCCCAAAACCTCCCTACCAGGCATGGGCTAGGAGGCTGTAGGAACAGGCGACGGTCCTCAATTAATCTGCTGCTTTGTGAAATGTATGAATTAGGCACGAGCATTTTGTAACCAACTGTAGAGCCTCATGCGGTATTCTAAATCTGATTAATTGAATATTTTGTAGATTTTGTGGCATCCCTTGCAGTGAATTGTATTATTATTTATTAGTTATTAAACATGGTAGTTAAAATAATTACATTATATTGAGATATTGAAAATGTTCTTTTTAATCTCTATTATGCATTTATCTTTTGTAAAATTTGATTTGTGTACGTATGTATCCATTTGCTATATTTTTTAATTAACTAATGCGATCAATTCTCGAACTGCACTACTAACCTATTCAGCCGAAAAGATATAGCTACAACATACCTTTACGCCTTTCCATCGACCTACTGAACTTAGTGCAAACACTTTGCCTCGTCTAAGAAGGGCACAGGCTTGAGGATTGGAGTTTGTAGGTTTCTGAAGTCAAGACTGGGGCTATTTCTTTATTGGTTGGAGCTCTTGGAGGTGTAGGGTGAGCTATTTATAAACAGGGTCTATTCTCAATACTGAGAATGGTACAGACTTCTCAGAAACTATCAGCAGTTTAGAGTAAAAAACTGAACAAACACCTGGGCGTTCATATCAAAGCTCCGTTTATAGAAGAACGAAATAGTGGTGTTGAGAAGGCAACAGTGACCGAGATGAGTTGTATCCGTCAACACCAGATGGAACATTAGCCACCGATAGGATAACCAAAAACACTACCAATAACAGGAATTTTCTCTTCATTAACTATCAAAATGCAATTAAAGACAAATGTTTGCCTTGGGAAGAAGTGACACCCAATCAACATCAAAATGAGCTTCATTTTTCATTTGCAGGACAAGTATCAAGCAGAGGTAAGGAGGTGGATGGGCAGAGGTAGGGCAATGCACACAGGGTATGTGAGGAGGTAGGACTCTGACACTGCAAACTTGCTACTGGTCTCCCTGTTAAGGATCACAGCTGATAATAATGCAAGGGGGGGGAAGGGGGTGGGGAGGCGCAGCTTTGTTCTTGATAGATGGATACAGAGCCCTTTGGATCCTGATCTGCCGAGGACAATGAATATTCAACAGACCCCTCTGTCACTTAAGTGTGCCTGCATAGATATTAAACTCGGCCATGCATAGAAACTATGCATATGTCACGGCCGGTCAGAATATTTAAGGTTAGTACTTTGCAGGCTATTCATTCAATTATCATAGGACCGAGCAAGGCAATTTACCCATGAATAATGGAGTATTTTAAATTGTCAAGCAATGCAGGACGATAGGACGAAAACAACACTTCTCTGTAACTAGAATTCTCCAGTGTCGGGATCTTTGATAGATTAGATTTACATTTTTGAATAATTGTCTGTTCTGAGACTTGAATCCAAGATAATATTTCAAAACAGCAGAATAAACACGAGTATGTTAATATTGTAGTGACTGCTTCAATAGCAGGGGAGGATCCTCCGTAATGGCGAGAAGAGTCGTCCCACTTGTCAAAGTCAGTCAGTGAAAAATAAAATGATAATAAAACAATACTATAATTTAATTTTCTGCTGACTTACTGACCCAAGGCCCGTGTAGAGTGGGGCCGGACCATGACATGGGGACGAGTGATGGGCACTGTAAAGTGAGCAAGCCGGTTTGGCCGGCCAAACAGACAGACACACTAAGGTTTCTCCAACCCAACTGTGTTGCACAGCCGGGTTGGAGAAATAGCACTCCCAGGAACGGTCTGAGTGGCAAACCAGGCCGCTCGAACCAATCCTGGCACTGCTCTCATTCTAGGTATAGCATGAGAGCAGCGCCGGGATTGGGGCGGAAGCCTGTGCCCCAGTGACTGCTGGGAGGAGAGCCGGAGGAGAGCACCAAGGTGGCCAGAATTGACAGGTACGTTTTTAAAATAATGTATATAATTTATTATTATTCTAATCCACCCCCTTTAGCTATGAAGCAGCCGCCACTGTTCAATAACCCACTCATCTCGATCTAAATCGCAAAGATGCAGACAATGAGATGTACACTGAACGTCACCTGAAAACACTAATGAACAAGGAAGAAGTGTGAAACTTCAAATGATAAGAGAGAGGGCTGTATGTAGGTCTATGAAAAATAGCAATACTGGAAATCCGTAGCTACAGGTAAATGCCCTTTTTATGACCAGCATTGGCTCATTCAAGTAAATAGCATGCCAACAAGACATAGTCCATTGGTTGAGTCCAAGTAAGCATCTTGTTGGCTATTTGTACTGGATGACTTTTTTGAGCAGTTTGTCTCACTATACAGGATTCTCTGGTAGGAACGTCTGGCAGTAGTGCTTTGTGAATGTTTCATAAACTCAACATAGCTGCCCTGCAAATATTCTAGAGCCCTTCAGGACCTTATTGAGGACTACCAATGACACCAGTTCCTGTTGCACCAAGGAGATCCAGAAAATCAGCATCTTAGCGACATGCCATCGCACTCGCCATCCCAGGCTTTTGAGATATTTTCCCTCCTGTAGGCGATCATCAATACATATACATTTGTCTAGGTCATATTCACCCTCTTCACAGTCTTCTACATTTAGGACTGGAAGGTATTCTCTGACTTAGTCTCCTCCTGGCTAAATTTCACTGGTTAATGAAATCAACACCTATCAAGAATACTGACCAGGGGTGCAAATACACTAAATATGTCTTTACTAGCTACAGATTCCACCTCTGTGATTTCTGAGACTCTTCAGCAGAGAGCCTCTTTAAGGCCTCTTTTTTAATTGGTTCAAGTATTTTTGACTCAGCAACTGACGTCAAGACTGCAGAAAAGGTATATGCTACCAGAGTATGATCCATTATGAATCTTCCTCCCAACTGCTCACAGATGCACTGGCAAGGAAAAATCATGTCACTGCTCCTTCGTCCAATGTCTCTCCAGACATGGAGGGTAAAAGATTGGACTCAGTGGGCAGAAAAGTATGTGGAACTTCTGCAACAACCACCAAGGCAGACACTGTCACAGCTCTCTTAGGCAGGTCTGAGAGATCTCGCTGAGATCCACTTCATCATCTTGCCAATGACCTGCCTAGAGAACATCTTGAGAATTTTATGGAGAACCTTAATAAAGCAACAATGGTGTTGAAACAGACAATCAGCATAGCTGCAGACACATCAGATCATGAGTATTATTATGGCCCGAGACGATCTTCCTGGTTGAGGCTCACTGGTCTCAAACTAGGGGTGCAGCAAAGGATTCTCAACCTTAGTTCTGTTATCATCTTATTCAGCATACATGTCCATGATGAAATTACCCGAATAAATGCCGCAATGGAACCCCTAAAGGTGGGACCCTTAGAAAGGAGAAAATAACAGAGGTTACATGCTTACAGGCTTATGAGAGTCTCTATTGCCATCAGAGGATTCAAACCCCACAGTGGCCTCAAGGACAACAGCAGCAACGTCAGAGGCAGCCTTATTATCAGCAAAGGTGACCATCCAGAGGATAAGGAGGCCAACAATTGGGAGCAGCCACAGGCTAAGCATACACAGGAGCAAAACAGTGGCTTATCATTTTCCTCTCTTCTGTTACCAACTACAACTGTACAACATTTTTTCTGTCTCAGCGATTCATGTCCACTCCACTTGCAATACATTTTAAAAAGTAATTTCAACTTCAACAGGAGGTTGATATCCACTTCCAAAAAACAAAAACATGAAAATAGTTTCTCCTCCACAAAAAGGACTGGGGATTTATTCCCGATACTTTCTGGCGAAGAAGAAAGGCCACGAAAATTAGTTCAGATCCACAATGGATATAAAACTAGCAAGCAAATTGACATGTCGGGAAAAAGTCAGGATTCTAGTGCTCCATCAAATTCACCCACAGCTTAATGAGGGGGTTGGCTATGCACCACAAATCTTTAGGATGCTTACTTCTATATTGTGGTAAATAATTTAATTACCGGTACTTAATTTGATGCGGAAAATTAATAAGAATAGCTCAGTAAAATAAGAGGCAGAATCCGTGGTATTAGAGGTTCGGAACGGGCTTTATTCCAATAACAAAGGAACACAATTCGAATTGTGGGCTTCATATTCCATCACCACGGAGGTTCAGGAAGTGAAGGACCCACATTATTGACAGGTAATCATTTTTATAGAATAGGCATTACAGTGAAACAGATGCAGGAGGCGTAACAGTTGATAACAGAGATAAAGACATACATGCGTAACTAAAATGGGTGTAACTAGGCGTAACTAAAGAACGTCATTAGGTATGATGTCACAAATGGGTGGTTCCATGAAAGAATTTCGCAATGTCAGCAAAAATACTTGGCAGAGATGCGCGCGCGGCAGCATGACGCGTGATTGACGTGCAACTAGAGGGTGAAGGGGACTTGACATTTAGCTCTACATGTGGAGACAAAAGTCTGGGGTTATGTCAACCTAATCCCAAATCATATCTAACATCCTATGTTTAAAGAACTGTGTTATCCAAAAAGAGAGGTCTCTTAGGATAGAATCTTATTCTATACTGACTATACTGACTGTTAGTGCGTGTACAAGCGTCTAAGTGTCTACACTAGATGCAAGGGGGTAGGAATATTCCATGGTAACAGGGCTATGAATTACTTGCATGAGGACAGCGAGGCCTGGCCCCTTTGCACGGTAGCTGGAGGAATGTTTACCTAAACTGTTAGACAGGAATGCATCGGATGAGGAGCGGAGCAGAGCAGATAATCTTGAAGGTGAAATACAGTTTTTGGCAGGCAGACAGGCCGAGTCAGGCACCGTTAGCCGCGCAGGGAGTAGGACAAAGTTCATGGATACAGATGCGAGCTCAGACTGGAGCTTTCAGAGGCAGAAGGCAGGAAAAGGCTTAATGGCAGAATCAGGGCCTATTCGCCTGGACTGTAAAATGTGGAAAGTGAACCATATAAAGCCGGTGGCCTTTCATACTTAGGAATAGAATATCCGGCCCATTCATGGCGGATCTGAAAGAGGACATGTTGACGGTGGACGCACATGTGTTTGCGTCTTCAAAACTGGAACTGGAGGGAACATACATGTACTTGTGATTTATACATGAAACCGTTGGGGTCCAAGATAGGGGACATAACTGATCACAAAAATCCATATTTCCACATTCCCTCCTTGTCCCCTACTGGCCCTTAAGAGATATCGATCTTCATCAATCCATCGATCTGTTCATATAACATCATTTGTTCTTCTTTCTTCTTCCGGGATCTCGAACGAAAACTTGGATGTGGGATACACGAGGTGGCACACAGACCACAAATCGCTGGCCCACATTGTAGACATAAGCAGCAACTGAATAGTATGAGAAAGCCAATACCTAGGAAGGAGAGCATTCTCCATCCCCAGGCTGACAACACGCCCCAGAACCAACCGGACCAAGTCCAGGTGCCTGGACTCTGGTGTATCTGGCTTACAATCTTATGAAGGCGGGTTATGGCTTTATATACTGACGGCGAATTTTCTGGTATGAAAATGCAACAACTTGATCCGATGACCCTACAAGCTCCGCCCCTATCGGCCAGGATGACGTCAAGGACAAGACGATTTTGAAGCACAACAATCCGCATAGCAGACTGTTCTTCTGTTAAATTGCCTAAGGCGGAGATAGTTTCGTTCACTACTGCTTCAAGGGTTCTGGTTAATCTACGTATCAACTTACTATTAGTGACTGTACCTATATAGGGGAAGAAACCTTTATTGAAATCTGTGTATTTTTCCCATGCTGTTTCAGTGTAATCGACGATTGGGAGATCTCTCTGAGGTCTATTGTGTACTAAATGAGTATTTCTATGATAATCAGGAGGAGCTAGGAAAACAGGTGGTAGGAGGAATGCTATGTAACAGGTACCATCCCAATCTAGAGGTAGGCGTATATATGCGGTCTGACCACATATGAAGTAGGAATGATGAGAAGCTCTAAATGTAGATTTGCCTTGATCACTGAATTCTATTACAGTGGTGCATCTACTATGGCCCATGTGTATGGAGCCATTCTTTCTTATACATAGTTCACCTTTAACTGGAAATACTGATATAGCGGGCAAAATTGGTGCAGCTTCGGATTCAACATTCAGGATCATGAGATTAAGCGTGAAATTACCTAATCCGTACACTTCATTTTCTAGATCAGTTCCTGTTCTTTTGGGAAGTCCCTCCTTGTTAGGGTAGCAGACTTTAAGCAAAACTAAGTTCAGGTTTCCCCATACCCAGTTGTCTTGATAAACTGCGGAATTCGAATCTAGGGAATTAATTAAACTAAACCATGCTCCACAGGAGCCATTGTGTGTGAACGGATATGGAAAGAGAGGCAGAATTCCCTTATAGTTCTGATAGGGAGGGAGTCGGCCACATATCCAACAATTTGTGGCATTGCTGGTTTGATGGGAATGATGTAACATACTAATAAAAGTGTTATTGCGCAGCGCAAATCTATAGGACAACTCATGCGGGGGTAATTCACTAAAAGAATGTTCAGCAGTAACATTGTAAACATGTTTAGAAATAGGATAATATATGTGCAACAATATACTTGCAGCTATTATTAAAAGACTTAAGAAAAACAAAATTAATAACGTCACTGTGCAATGACTACGCAGTGATTTACAGTACGCATGTTTTTTCAACTGCATCTTTCGGTTTCTTTCTCTATTCAGGTTTAGGGGATACATGTCAGAGACAAATTCGACCGATTCACCTTGGAGAGGACTTAAACAATCAAATTGTCTGACTTATTAGACCGTAATTTTAGTTTGTATAGTTCCTTGTCGTTTTGTTCAACCAAAGGAAGCTTTGAGTCAATCGGTGAAGACACGCGAGGTGTAACGTTTACATCAGACGGTAGTCCATGAAATTTCTTGATATGACTTGAATGTAGCCATCCTTTGCGACCTTCGATCTTCACGGCTGTCCTCGTGGTGAGTAGTACAAGTTGAGGCGATTTCCACCTAGGATCCAGCTGAGTCTTCCGGTCAAAATTCCGCACTAACACCAGGTCCCCGGGAACTACGTCATGGGGTTTCACCTCGGTGTTGTCGGGAAAGGCTGCAGCTACCTGTGAACGACAAGATTGTAGTGCAGACATCAAGGAAGCCAGGTAATCTGTCAGCATATTACAGTCAACATCAGTTATTTTGCATGGTATAGGCGTCCCCCACATATTTGGTGGTCTGCCAAAGATCACCTCATAAGGGGATAGCCCTGTTCGAGAGTGCGCTACCATTCTCATGTAAAAGAGTGCAACTGGTAAGGCTACTACCCAATCGACACCTTTCTCCCTACATATTTTGGACAATCTAATTTTCAGAGTTTGATTATGTCGTTCCACGAGACCTGCTGCCTCGGGGTGTCGGACACAGTGAAATTTCCATTGATAGCCTAACAAAAGTGAAACGTGTCTCATGAGTTCGGATGAGAACGGCTGGCCGTTATCTGAGTAGACAACACGTGGTAAACCGTACCGTGGGAAGAATTCTCGAACCAACTGTTTGGCAGTAGTCGGGGCAGTGTAATCTGAAACCGGGTATGCTTCTGTCCAACGGGAAAGAGCACAGACAACTACAAGAACATATTTGAATCCTCGACATCGTTCCATCTGGATATAATCCATCTGGAGGACTTCAAAAGGGTGATCAGGAGGCTGAAATCCACCCTGCTCTACGGGGATGCTTTTACCTGGGTTAAACTGACAACAGATCATACAGGTACGAACTTTTTGTTTAGCTGCTGTTCGTAAATGTTTGTTGAACCAAATGTGTTGAATGCTGTCTAGCATAGCTTTTTCTCCTAGGTGTGCTGGACTATGTATTGTATTAATGATAACTTGAACCATAGAGTCAGGAAGGAACCATACAGATTTTTCCTTCGTCATCCATCCTTGATCCGTTTGGATCCCTCCTGATTCAGTCCATTTCTTTATTTCATCTGGTGTAGCATGTGTCTGTATGTCAATTACGTCAAGAGCGGGATCCTTAACCGTCATACAATGTGTTGGTGTCAGAACTATTGTCTTTGTCATGTCAGATGTGTGAGTTTGATTCTGAGCAGTCTGTTTAGCTGTTCTGTCAGCTAGATCATTGCCTTGGGAAATGATATCAGTAACTTTCGTATGAGCTTTACATTTCATAATTGATATTGCAGTGGGTAGATGTATTGCATCTAATAAGGCATGAATGAGGGGTCCGTGCTGAATGTGGGCACCGTGAGAAGTTAAATAACCTCTCTCTCGCCACAGCACGCCGAAGTCATGTACAACTCCGAATGCATAACGTGAATCAGTGTATATGTTGACTTTCTTATTTGTGGCTTGAATACAGGCTTGTGTCAGAGCGATGAGCTCTGCTGCTTGAGCTGACAAGGTATTTATGCAATTTGTTTCAATGACTTCAGTGTCTGTTGTGACTGCATACGCGGCCACTAACTCTCCTGTACTTGTTCTCATACATGACCCATCTACATACAACGTCAGGTCTGGATCTGATAAAGGGATATCTGTCAAGTCTTGTCTGGGTTTCGTCGTGATAGTAATAACTTCAATACAATCATGTGCTAGTGGGTCTGTTCCGTTTACTGGTAACAGTGTGGCAGGATTTAACGTATTACAACGTCTGATTTCTATGTGTGGCTGAAACAATGTTAATTCGTAACCGGTGAGTCTTGCTATAGTTAAGTGTTGTGTTTGTGTGCGGTTCAAGAGAACCTCTACTGCGTGTGGTACTTGTACTGTCAATGGATGTCCTAACACTATGGCATCGCTTTGTCTGATTGCTAAAGCTGTCGCTGCCACTGATTTCAGGCACGCAGGCAGAGCCTGAGCTACGGGATCTAATGTACTAGAAAAATAAGCACATGGTTTATGTGATCCTGCTTGTTCCTGTGTGAGTACTGACAAGGCAGTACCTTCGCGTTCTGTAACAAAGAGCGTAAACTGTTTATTGTAACATGGTGTTGCTAAAACAGGTGCTTGACATAAAGCTTCCTTTAGGCTTTCAAAAGCTTGTGTATGTTCCGGAGTCCAAGGGAGGACAGTCGATGTGGCTGCCTCCTGTGTTGTCAACTGTATGAGTGGTTTTGCTAGAAATGCATACTGAGGGATCCACTGCCTACAATATGAAGTGAGGCCTATAAAAGCCCGTACCTCCTTTTGTGTCTTGGGTATTGGCATGTTAGCAATTAACTGGATGCGATCTGACGTAAGCTGCCTTCCCTCCTTGGACAGCGAGTGCCCAAGGTAAACAACTCGCTGGACACAGAATTGCAGCTTAGAAGGGGACACCTTGTGCCCCTTTTCGGCCAAGAATTGTAAAACCGTCAGTGAGGCTATTTCACATTCAGGTTCGCTTCTAGCGGTGATCAGCAGATCATCGACATATTGAAGCAGGGCAGTGTTGACTGGCATGTGGATACTGTCAAGTTCTCGTTTCAGTGCTTGGCTATAGATGCTAGGGCTTTCTGTGAATCCCTGAGGTGCGCGTGTGAATTTAAAGCTTCGTCCATTTAAACTAAATCCGAACAAGTATTGGCTTTCCGGATCTATTGGGACGCTGAAAAAGGCATTCTTGAGATCAATTACAGTAAAGAATGTTGCTTCGGAATCAATGGCTGTCAGTAATGAAGAAATGTCTGGGACTACGGGGTATTGTGGTACAATGCATTTATTTAATTCGCGCAGATCAATAACCAATCGATATACTGGCGGGGCTTTTGGATCAGTTCGTTTAAGAATCGGAATTATCGGGGAATTACATACATTGGAGTCGGTTTCCACAACCACTCCTTGGGTAATAAGCTCGTCAATGATTTGCAGTAAAGCCACTACAGCATCTGGGGGTAACTTGTATTGTCGCATTCGTGGTAGTACCACTCCTGTCTTTAGTGTGACTCGATATGGTGTAATGTTCATGCAACCAACATCTGTAGGGCCTTGTGCCCATAAATGTGTGGGTAAAGTCTGCAGTCGGTGATCCATGTCTCGGGACACATAGTGCCCTTTGAAATCACGTAAAAACAATCTTACTCCTTCCGGAGAACAACATATTATAGCTCCTAGAGCTTTCAATGTTTTTATACCTAACAGGTTTTCTGGACATGATTTAGTAAGCAATAAATCTGTAGTTCGTGTCAAGGGACCAATCGTAAGTGGAAGAGGCTGTGATACTTCGTTAATGATAGGTTTTCCTGAAAAACCAAGGGAAATATTCTGTGAGCCTGAGAGGGGTGCCCCTGGAACTTCACTACGTTTTATGGTTGTTCGGCTTGCCCCTGTATCAAGTAAAAATTTTCTATCTTGGCCTAATAGTTCACTGTGTACATAAGGTCCTTCTTGATCTACAGGGACCTCGATAAGGGGTAAGCCAACTTCCCTCTCTAGGCTGTTTCATGAGTATCGTTGATAATCAGGATAGTCATACTGTGCGGTCTGGTACATCTGTTGTGTCGTTGTTTGTGTGGCAGCAAGAGGCTGCGGTGGTGGAGCTGGCATAGACTGTTGCGGAGCTGGCATGGACTGTGCATGCTGCGGGGCTCCTTGTTGGTTATGATCCTGTCTAAGTGGCCGTGGTCTTTCTTTTGTATTACCTATGGCGATATTATGTTTTAAAACTGGACAATCGTGTACATAATGACCTGGCTGTTTACAATAGTTGCATGTCCCTTTTACAGAACCTGCTGAAACACTGGACTGTGTCATACCCTTTTTATGACCGTCAGCTGGAACTGTCTGGGAAACTAGCATTTTCATTTTCGTGTCTTTCATGCGTCTTTGTTCATGTTCTTGTTCCTCTCTAATTCTATTGTGATGGTACTGTAGCATTTGTAACATTTGTGACGGAGTGTTACCTTGCCAGGTACTCTCGAATTTCAATACTCTATTCTTAACTTGGGGCAAGGCATTTTCAACTAATTTTGTCACAAACAGATGTGGATACGATTCGCTACTTGCTTTTATTCCACTATTTATACCAAAACACTTTTCGAATCGGACATAGAAATCACTAGTGTCTTCATCTTGCTTTTGTTTACAGGCTGAGATTGCACCCCAGTCTTCCTTTTTCGTAGTTAATAAACGTGGCAGTACCTGTACTAATAAACCTGGTAGTATTTTGGTCTTTTCCCCGAGCCCTAAACCTGGACCTCGAGCTGTTTCTTCGTTTTCTAAGGCTGTCCAATCTATCTTTTGGTCTCCCACCTCCCAATCCTTTTCTTTGAGTTTTTCGTAAATGCCCGCAGGCATTAATACCTTTAATATTTTCATAATGTCGGGATAGGTATACTCTCCCATGAGCAACATGTCTTTAATTTCACGGTGGAAACCCGCTGGGTCTTTGTCATGACTGGGTACCACTTTCTTCATTTCTAATAGTTCCATTTTAGATATGGGTGTGTATACAAACACACGTTTAAACTGATTGTCATCACCTTTTATCGGGTGCACTTCGCGTAAGGGATTCTGTCTATCCATATAATACGTCGTTCTTTCCTTGATGGGCAGTGAGACATGTTCGGGGCATACAAAAAGAATGTACTGCTTTCTGGATTCTAGTATTTCTCTAATTAACTCAGTACCTGAACCTCTCCATTTATTCGTGAGTAATTCAGTCAATATATCAGGTAAGGGACCAGGATCGGAGTGTTGGCTTTTATATAATATAAGGAGTTGTTGAATCATGTAGATACCAGCTAAACGCTGTTCATCTGGGGTGAGGTTCAAAAACGTGTGCGCTAGTGTATCATCACTATATTTTCCGGGACTGTCAACCCAGTGAACGGCTGACCTGGCTTATTCTTGTTCGTCCATAGAATCGAGTAAATGATAACCCCTTCGTTCTCGGAGTAATTTGTCAGCGGCTTGGAACGAATGTTCGGGGGACCTTATATTTACTATAGGGGTTTGGAAATTTCTGTTATTATCTGGACGTATCGGACGTATCGGATCAGTAAAGCATTTAGTATTATTACAAGATCTTCCTCTACCTACATAGGCCATGGTTTCTAACTGTCCTGTGGGCAGTTCTAATTCTTCCTCCTCCTCGTTTTGTTCAGGCTGGTCTACCGCTAATCTTTCTTCGTGTATTCGTTCTACTTCTTTGCGGATCTTTCGGCACATAGCTACTATACTTAGTAGTTTATCATGTCTCCCCTCTGATATATTCCGACTCCATGTGGTAAGAATTCGCATTTCTTCCGGATTTACCCCTGGTCGGTCTTGATTTCTGATCACACAATTTATGAGGAAACGTAACAGTTCCCCCTGTATCTCCACTTTCTGGTACTCCATGGCTCTATTAATACTCTCAGAATCTCGCCCTGACTGGACAAAGTGATATATATTTTCTAAATGTGTAGTCATTCCTGGTAGCCTCCCTAAATATATTGCAGCTCGTCGGATACGTAATGATGCCAGCAGCATTTCGTCCTCTTTGCTGGGCACAGGGTCATATCTACAATCTACTAGAAGTTCCTTAAGCATGTCGGGAGTTACTAGTTTGGGCGTACGTTGGTGGGCTAATTCTTGAAAGGAAAGTTTATTTACTCTGGGTGGCGTGGAAAAAATGGTTGTTGTACCTCCTGTAGCACCGCCTGGGGTGCTGGATGTGAAAGGATTCGTTGAACGTGATATAGCAACCATAGGTGTGGGTACAGCTGTAGAAACAGATGTGCTTGCCGGAACTTGTGTCGGAGTTTGTTGTTGCGGAGGTACAGACGGAGGGTCTTGGCGTTGAACCCCCTCGGCAGGCGGTCTATGTGGTGCAGTATTAGCATACTCGGGAGCTGCGTCGTCTAAATAAGAGGAAAGGAAAACATCTTCTGCGGTTCTGGGATGCCCTTTGGGATGTGCTTTTATCGGAAACAATGGAGGTGGCAAGTCTTTTGGTATCTCCGGAGTAGCCTTAGGTAACCCTTCGGCCAGAAGAGGGTACATACCATTCATAAGGGCATTTCTTTGTCTGTCTACTTGTTCTGATTTTACTCGGGTACCTTCTTCAATTAATAGATTTTCTCGGACTTTATTTGAATTCTCCTTACTTTTCTCTTCCTGTCTGAGTGCTTTTTCTGTACGTCTATATGATTCTTTACGCCATAATTCAATGGCATCTTTCTGTGATTGTCTAGCTTTCTTTTTCCATAATTCTTCCTCTACTTTCATGATGCAATCTGCATCCCAGGTCCCAGCTGCGGGCCACCTCTGACTTTCTGGTAATTCCTTAGTGTAGTCTACCCATAAATCAAGAAATAATATGGCGTCTAGGCCATGTTTATGATACATGAAGTACCCTGGAGTGTCCCTAGGAGGAATGGGAACAGCTTCTTCGAGTACCCCTTTTCTAGTTTTGATCTGTCTTAATCTCGAAAAGAGCGGCATATTGAGAACTGATCTGATACCTAATTTTGAACACGTTTAATACAACAAAACACAATAATGAACAGTCATTCACACCACAATATGCAGAACGTATTTAAAATATTTAACATTTAACATTTAATGAACAACAATGATGGCCATTTAGGGAACTAGTCACTAAGCATAATACTCGGCACTAACTAGGTAATTCTGAATTATATACTAGACATACTAGATATACTGCTAAACAGTACAGATACACTGCTGAAACAGTGCAGACTGGATTTGTGTACCCAAACCCGTCTTGACCGGCACAACCTATGTGCACGTCAGAACGCCTCCCCGGCAATGGTACTCACCGGGTAGCTCGGAACGGAAGGCCTCGGAACTGAACTGAACTGGACTTGGACCGGACTGGACTCGACTCGAAACTTCGGAACTTCGGAACCTGGTGGGCCTCTGTATACCTCGGATCTTGCTCTCTCAGCTAGGCTCTGGTCGGGATACTTCGCACTTCTCACCGCCTCGTCTGGGTGTTGATCGCAGCCTCAGTTACCCCCGCTCGGCAGGAGGGAGATACAGGAAATCCTGTGGGTACGCGTTGTTGTCCGTCCAGCTGTGGCAGGAGACCGGGCCTACAACGCACCTCCGGCGCGTGAGATGAGAAAGTGTCCCTATTCGGGCGCCATATATGTGGTAAATAATTTAATTACCGGTACTTAATTTGATGCGGAAAATTAATAAGAATAGCTCAGTAAAATAAGAGGCAGAATCCGTGGTATTAGAGGTTCGGAACGGGCTTTATTCCAATAACAAAGGAACACAATTCGAATTGTGGGCTTCATATTCCATCACCACGGAGGTTCAGGAAGTGAAGGACCCACATTATTGACAGGTAATCATTTTTATAGAATAGGCATTACAGTGAAACAGATGCAGGAGGCGTAACAGTTGATAACAGAGATAAAGACATACATGCGTAACTAAAATGGGTGTAACTAGGCGTAACTAAAGAACGTCATTAGGTATGATGTCACAAATGGGTGGTTCCATGAAAGAATTTCGCAATGTCAGCAAAAATACTTGGCAGAGATGCGCGCGCGGCAGCATGACGTGTGATTGACGTGCAACTAGAGGGTGAAGGGGACTTGACATTTAGCTCTACATGTGGAGACAAAAGTCTGGGGTTATGTCAACCTAATCCCAAATCATATCTAACATCCTATGTTTAAAGAACTGTGTTATCCAAAAAGAGAGGTCTCTTAGGATAGAATCTTATTCTATACTGACTATACTGTCCGTTAGTGCGTGTACAAGCGTCTAAGTGTCTACACTAGATGCGAGGGGGTAGGAATATTCCATGGTAACAGGGCTATGAATTACTTGCATGAGGACAGCGAGGCCTGGCCCCTTTGCACGGTAGCTGGAGGAATGTTTACCTAAACTGTTAGACAGGAATGCATCGGATGAGGAGCGGAGCAGAGCAGATAATCTTGAAGGTGAAATACAGTTTTTGGCAGGCAGACAGGCCGAGTCAGGCACCGTTAGCCGCGCAGGGAGTAGGACAAAGTTCATGGATACAGATGCGAGCTCAGACTGGAGCTTTCAGAGGCAGAAGGCAGGAAAAGGCTTAATGGCAGAATCAGGGCCTATTCGCCTGGACTGTAAAATGTGGAAAGTGAACCATATAAAGCCGGTGGCCTTTCATACTTAGGAATAGAATATCCGGCCCATTCATGGCGGATCTGAAAGAGGACATGTTGACGGTGGACGCACATGTGTTTGCGTCTTCAAAACTGGAACTGGAGGGAACATACATGTACTTGTGATTTATACATGAAACCGTTGGGGTCCAAGATAGGGGACATAACTGATCACAAAAATCCATATTTCCACAATATATCCCATTGTAAGTGCATGGCTATAGTTGCAGCTCATCTGAGGAAGCCGAGAATCTTACTCTCTCCATATCTAGATAACTGGCTGATTAAAGCTTGAACATTCCAAGAACCTCAAGAACATATTCAACACAAAGTTGCTACCCTCAATTGGCTGGGTTTGCAGGTCAATCAGGAAAAATCAACATGCAGCCCAGTGCAGTCGTTGCATTATCTGGGAGCAGTTTTGGAAACCCAAGAAGTAAAAGTGCATTCTTTGGAGCAGAGACTAGTATCTATCCATATGAAGTGACGCAAGCTTTGAAAAATAAACTGTCTGCAGCAAGGCAAATCTTATAATTTGTTAGTCTAATGGCATTCTGCATTTTCCTGGTTCCAAATGCCTGTCTCCACATGAGTCTCATTACATCAATGTCTGGAAGACCATAGGTGCCAATTCACAGACAAATGGGAAGGCTAACTCACCCTATCTCCCTTTGCAGCTCAGTCCCTCCTAGGGGGGTGCCATCCACCAATTTTTGTTCTTCATGGAAGGAGTTTCCATTAGGACGTCCCGTTTCAGATAATTGTGGCACACATCTCTTTGACTGGTTGGGGTGCTCATATGGATCACCGGTAGATACAGGGGATTTTGTCTTTGAAAGAATGGTTTATCATATTAATCTGCTGTAACTAAGAACAGTACACCAAACCTGAAAGCTTTACTTCTCGCTCTCAATTCGGACTCACTACTTGTTTCAACAGTCCCCACCACAACAGTGCATTATGTGCACAAGCAATGGGGAGCGACATCCAGAGAGTTAACTCAAGAAGCTGAAACCATCTTGTAGGAAAGTAAGATATGCTATCATGGTTACGCCCACTTTTTGCTGGTGTTATGCTGTTTTCTGACTAGTCTGACTGGGATCCTGCTAATCAGGACCCCAATCACTGTGCGCTCTCCCTAAATTTGACTATGGTAAGTACTTTGGCACCTTCACCATTGGCTATTGGTGTACCCTTCTACATCCCTAGTAGATGGTACTAAGGTACCCAGGGCATAGGTACACCAGGGGTCTCCCATGGGCTGCAGCATGTATTATGCCACACATGAGACCATTCAAACTGTGACTACAGGCCTGCCATTACAGCCAGTGTGCGGTGGTGCTAGCACCACTTACAGCAGATATATGTTTCCTAATATCTGAAGTCACAGCACTTAAATCCTATAAGTCACCCCTAAGGCAGGCCTTTCAATCCTGAAGGCAGGGTGCTAGTGTGAGGATGGCCTGCATGAGCAGGACACCCACTACAAACCCAGGAGTCGCTTTTCCAGGCTTTGTAAGTGCGGTCAGCCATTTAATACATATAGTGGACATGAAGTCTGTTACGAGATGTCTAACTGTACCTTGGGTGCACCGAAACCGGTCATGCTTGGTATCAAACATGTTCAAATTCTACCCCAACACTGATTCCAGTGTTGGATGTAGGATCCCATGTACTGGGAGGCTCCCCTAGGGAGCCCCCCGGTATTCCCGGTACCAGCCTTTCAGGGTCTAACAGCAAGCTAGTGCTGCTGCCAACCACAGACACAATTCTGCCCTCCTGCTGCTGAGCTGAGCTCGAGCAGGGGAAGGTACAGCAATAGGTTTCCGGCCATAGGGAGGTGTAACCACCTCCCAGACAGGACTTAGTGGGTTGGGGGCGCTTGCCATCACCACCAGACTGCTTTGAAGGACAAATCTGGTGCCCTCCCTGCATACTCCAGTTGGAACTAGTTCAGGGAGCCGTTGGCTCCCGCTCTGGCATGAAACTGGACAAAGTACATGGGAGTATCCTCCCCTCTGTCCAGCCACTCCTCTGGGAGTGATCCCTGAATTGCCCCAACCTTTTCTCTTGGGTACTTAAGGGCTTACCTGTGGGTGGCTCTTCAGATTCGTTGTGGGACAAGATTCAGATCCAAAACCACTTCTACTTCTACCGTCTAGGCACTTTGGACTTTATTGGACTTCACCTAGGAACCAAGACTGCACCAAGGGAGACTTCTGCTGCTCCTGGTCTCGTCGTCCTGCCAGTCTTCTGAGTGTGCCTGTGCGTCTTCCAAGTTCTTTTCCAGGCCTGTGGGCATCAAAGGCACCCAAAGGAATCTCTGTTGGAGTGAAGTAGTCACTCCCTCCATCTGCAGGCACCACAATTAGGCTCAGCAACACAGGTGTTGGTTCTGCAACTCCCGTGAGGCCTGCACTGTCTTCTCAGCAAGTTTGAGGCCAGTATCCCTTTTTGGAACCACTGGAACAGAACCCCTGTGCACCGCTTCGACTTGCCGTTGCCAAGACTTGTTGACACTGTCCTCCAGAGATCTACGGGCTACAAGAAGCTCCAGCCTCCAGCATCTCTTCCTACCAAGGTCTTCGTCCTCACCACATGCTCTGCACCGTGGGCCTGTATCTTTGGTGAGCTGCTCGATGTCCTCCTGCGACTCCGGTGCCTTCAGCCTGTGGGTCCCCTTGATGCTCTTCTTTGGCTTCAGTGGGTTCCCCTGCTTGCTCGGGCCTGCTCTGACTCTCCAGCACTTGGTGAGTCCCTTGGACCTTGCAGGTCCCAACGTTACACCTTTTTCATTTACCACGTCTGTTGCTGCGGCCAAGGCTTGCTGGTGCTCCAGCCAGACACTGACCCCCTGGTTCTCGACTTCCGACGAGGGACAGCTCGTGAACAGCTCTTGGTCTTCCACAGCGTTGCCCAGTGGTGGCCGGCACGGCTTGCGGGTGGCGGGATGGGCGAGAGGCACATTTTAAAATAAAAAACACACTTACCTTGCCGCCACCGAGTCCTGCGTCTCCACTCCCCTTCGTCTTGGGCTTCAGGAAACAGCCAGGCTCCCATGACCAATCACAATGCTGCAACGCTGTGATTGGTCTGAGTGCTGTGGTTCGGCGCTCAGCCAGGGACTGGGGGCCTGTACATTTTCTCCATGCAGGCAGTAATGCAGCCTGCATAGAGAACAGGGAAAGTGTGCATGATTGTTTTGGGAGGCCTGAGATAGCCGACCAAACAGTCATTGCGCACTCAGGAGGGTTCTACCACTCCTCTCTTGCTCTGCAGCCCCGCCCCTTCACGCAAAGCTGCCGCAGCAGGAGGTCGAAATAGAATGATAATAACATTACGTTATTGTCATTTTATTGTTTCCTTTTTTAACTGCTGAGAAGCATTGGGGTTGCTCCTCAGCCTTAGCTTTAGTTATACGCGAGCCAGAGTTTCCATAGTTGGAGCTTTTTTTGTTTTGCTAATAACTTTAGTGCCGTTTGACAAATCTTCACAAAACTTTCCAAACAACGTCCATCCACCTCAGCTTCTTCCAGGAAAGTTGTGGGATGATCTGTTTAGCAGCAGCACAGAAAAAGGGCTGGGCACCCAAAACTATTTTTTCCCATGCAATTTCTATAAGGAAATTTAGACAACGATACAGAAAAAATGGCAGAACAGAAATACAACAAATTTGGCAGAAAGCTAGATATGTATCCAGAAAGCTTTCTTTTTGTATTTTGATGTAATTCTGTTCAGCCGTTAAGAGCAATTAACGTTCAAAATGATTAGATTATTGGTAGATCCCTCAGCACACCTACAGGACCGTGTGATGTGAATGGTGGCCACAACATGAAAACAAATTTCCAGCTGTCTATCTAGAACTCGGTCCCATAGTACTAACACCTATGTAGGGAGTCCCCTAAAGGGCCCACTATAACTATAGGTTGAAGGCTGCTTTTGCTTTGCACGCGTTACAAACAGCATGTTTGTTTTTGTGCCACGGTATTACTTTGGAAATATACTGCACGTTTTTGTTCTTCAGTACTTCTTCCTGGGACTCGGTCTTGACATTTGGTACAAGGTCGAACAACATCTGGGGTCGGTCACAAACACATTTTAACTTATAGATATATAAGAGACCCAGCTGCAGTTTTCTAACATGGCATCTCTTATCATATGAGCCAAGACATGCAGTTTTGAAAACAGAGAGGAGGATTTCTGGCAGAGGAAAGGTCCCGGGACGAAATCACCAGCTCTGCAAAATCTGAGATGCAGACCAACTAACTGCAAATGCCAGGTATGGGGCCCAGTTCTAATCCCAGAGATATCTGATATATCATTGTGCTCACTTAGTGAGGTTAGGCTTAGGCAAATATATCATTCACCATGATAGGGCTTTTCATTGTATAAAGCTTATTGGCAATGCTAATTACTCTGCTCATTGCATATGTTTTCTAATTGCAGCACAGTTAATACATGATACAGCACAAATTCAATAAATATTGTAAACTTTCCTCGTGTCTTTCTTTTGTTTATTATGGACATGCAAGAGTGAAAGAACAAAAGGTGATGACCTGTTAACGTGGTTCCACTGGGGGAGTAGAGTGTAGTGTTCTGGGGTGCCAACATACCTGTTACTTTGGAAGGTTAGGAGGGCAGGTACGGCACTATGAGCTAGTCAGGATTTGGGCCCATAGGTACTGACGTGGTACGGTGACTCCACATACTGACGTTCTGTGATCCCGGGCATAGTTCTGTTTCCAATCAAAATATCGGCAACAAGGCGCCACCAAGGTTTGATCTGGTACTTATTCAAGGGTCTCCTGAGTAGTACTTGTGTGTGTCCATAATACCCCTTACTCCTACCACCAGAGAAGTCCGTTGTGTTGGGGATTAAGCCTCCACAGTGTCTTAGGAAGTACCCAACTCTTTTGGCTTTTCAAGCTTGAAAGTTGAAGAGGACAAGACCCTTTTGGTGTTGCACTTTGTTTCCAGTGCTGTTTTGATCATGGTGCAGCCACAACCTATTGCAGTAGCTAACTGCAAACCTGCTGTCCATGCACATGTTACCGCACATGGCCGTACTAATGCAGGTGGTGACTTTATTTTCGTGGTTGAAGCCCATGAGGGCTATCTCTTTCAAGTATTTTATTCTTGGGGCAATTTCCAGATGTGGATGCTGATACAAACACATTTCATGAATACACTTACTCCACCACCAGGGGTTTATAGAGAGTATGTGCTTTTGGCAATACCATTGTCTTTTCGGGAAAACACTACTTGGTTCTGCGGTGCCGTTCCCCATGTACTTACACCAGTACATATAGGGCTTTTCGGGAGTCAAATCAGAGATGAGAGGCTGAGTGGATATTTCATACAGCTTTTGTTATCAACCAGTGGGGAATATTTATACCCCGTCCAGAATTGGATGATGTTCACACGGCACTGTCTAGTACTTGGCAACTGAACTGAGAGATCGCTCAACATACTCGCTTCTTGGAGAAATAATTCCATTTACAAATTGAAAGCCCTGATGAAGTTCAAACAGTTTGAACAAAACACATTGGCTGGATGTTTTTTTTGATTGTTTAATGAAACACATGGAAAGTGAATTACAGAGAGATCTGTTATAAAGATGCAGAATTGTGGACTAATATATTTCTGGGGGCACCATTCCATATTCACATTTCAATTTGTGTCTGTTTGGCAGCAGTATCACACAAGGGCTGGTACTGGAATTGAAGTGCACCAGGCTCTAATAGAGGGGAACTGTGTGGGAGGTACGGTTGTCTGTGTCTGCTGTTGTTGTCTTGTTCCCTCTATGAACACAGAGTTATTCCACCACCAGGAGTTTATAGAGCTTTGCTTTTAGAAATACCACTTTCTCATTGGGAACACACTACTTGGTTCTGCAGCTCCCTTCCTCATGTACTTGCACTAGTACGTATAAATCTCCTAAGTAATGAAGGGGCGACCTGGCCAGCTTTAGCCGGATACACACCATACCCTGATTATGCAAATATTACTGCTCAACAGCTACAACCATTGTATGCTAATTCAGTTAGACTTTATAAATGCTTAACTCAATATGTTTTGTGCACCTTGTTGGCTGTTCCAGCAAGGGATGGCCTGCCAGGGCAAGCCCAGTTGCCTGTAGTGCCTACAATAAGTCCTGTAATTGTTCATTCAGTTATGGGCAAAATCCCCACTAACTATGAAGAAATTCCATTTTAGATCACCTAAAAGAACGACCAAATTGAAGCTGTGTTTCCGCTTATGGAATCTCAAGACAAGCAAAGAATTTTGACTATGTGCTTACCCCACGGGATAGTTCTCGCTGTAGGTGACAGTAACACTTTTCCCCAATATATATATATATTGAAAAAAAAAACAAAGGTCAAGGTGGAATTATACGCGAGGTATTCACTGAAAAAGTACTATTGTTTAAAAAGCAAAAAACCTCGGAAATTGGCCTATTATATGTAACTAACATAAGTAGTCCAGGCTCACTGAAAAAAACATAGGTTTCAGGGACTTTATAGTTAGAAATTAGCATTTAAAAAACCTTAGCAATTCACTGAAAAAACGACAGATTTCAGGGACCTTATAATTAGTTGGACATTTCACTTATACAAACCAGAGAAATTCGGCCCTGATAGTTAGTTGAGCTAACTATAACTTGCGCCCCCGCAATGCAATGCTGATGATGTCACATATTACATCACTCATGACATCATTCACTTAATATCTGATGCACCTACTCACACCCTAATATAACCTTTCATACACCTACTCAAAAATACAGACTAACATTCTCGAAAACATAGACACACCAATACCAGTTAGTACTTACCCACTCACTGATTCATAGGTCTACACATACATCCACTCACCCATACAGTCACTCATACATGCAGTCACTGATCAATAAATCCACTGATATATGCACTCATACACCTATACAGATACTCACACACTGCCACTCACCCATAGAGTTACTCACACACCTAGTCAGTCACCCAAAGAATCAATCACACTGCCATTTACTCGTTATACAGTTATACACACACCACCCCACTTATTCATACAGATACTAACACATACTTACTCTCTTATACAATTACTGACACAAGCACACCATCATCCATACAGCCACTCTCACAATCACTCACTCTCACATATAGTCACTTATATACTCCAACACTCACATATACTGCCTTTCACATATTTAGTTACTCATACATGTACCATTGAGACATCCATTCATTCACGAACAGTCATACACACAATCACCCACCCATACAGCCCCTCACATATGCACTAATGAACCCATACACCCAGTGGATCACCCACTCACACATCCATGCAGGGAGTCACACACCCCCACAGACACTCAGACACCCATACATGTACTCAGACAACCAATCATTAACTCATGTAGACACTCATGTAGCTACTCACCAATCAATGCAGCCACTTACACACCAACTGACAGACTGATACGGACATTCACACTGATTAGTCGCTCACCCATGCATTCACTAAGACAGGTTTAATCACTCACTTATACAGTCAGTCACGTACCCACAAAATCATCCATACAGACAGTCATACACCCGCTCATTCTTCAATAAACCTTTTCGTATCTATAAATTCCATTCTTAAACTTTTAAAAATCACCAAGTCTCTGGATGTTGTCATCAGTGGTGTCATTTGAGATGTCATCAGTGATGTAACTGACCATGTCATGAGTGATGCAATATGTGATGTCATCAGCAGTGCATTGCGGGGGAGCAAGTTATAGTTAGCTCAACTAACTAGAACGGCCAAATTTCTCTGGTTTTGTATGAGTGAAATGTCTAACTATAACGTCCCTGAAACCTGTGGTTTTTTCAGTGAATTGCAAAGGTTTTTTCAATGCTAATTTATAACTATAGCGTAGTAGTCGCGTTTGCAGAATGGTGCTGAAAGGTGGCTGGGCCTCTGACCTGCGCTCAGGAATTCTGCTGCGTAGGACTTACAGGAGGTACCAGGAGGGCTTCTTGGCCCCCAAAGTCCCTCAGGAGTAAAGTGGACTTCATCCCCCACCCCGTAGTGTGCCAGGAGGCACGTTTGCAGAGTGGTGGAGAAAGCGGGGCATGACCTCCGAAGACTTTCTAGCAATACCACTGTGTGGGCCTTATTGGAGGTAACAGGAGAAGTAGTTGGCCCCAAGGACGTGCTTGGGGGCCAAATACCCCTTCAATTACCTCCAGTAAGTCCCACCCAACAGCATTGGTAAGTTCTCAGAGCAGTACACGCCCCCTTTGTCTGCCACTCTGCAAACACATTCCCTGTTGCGCTCTTGGATGGGGATTGAAGTCCCCTTCGATGCTGGAGGTCCTTAGGGGTCAACTAGCCTACCTGACACCTCCAGTAGGCCCCAGATAGTGGGATTGCTGAGAGGTAGACACAGGCCACACCCCCTTTCTTCACAAATCTGAAAACAAGCCTCCTGGCGTGCTCTTGGTTGGGGGATGAAGTCCCTTGCCCGCTTAGGGTCCCTTTGGTGTTATATTTACGTGGAGCCACTTACACATTAGGCGACCCATCCTTAAAGTGTTCGGAAGTAGATGTGGCACTGTGGTGTTATGGATTTCAAGATATTGAAAACCTCGGGACCGCCGCAGCCGAAAGGAACAAGTACCCGCTGTCAGCAACAGACCATGGCTTCATGGAGAGACACAGTTCACTGTAACGATGCCTCCGGGTGTGTTTCAGGTCGGCAATCTGCGGCAGGATGTAGGGGGCTAAGAGGCTGATTTCATTTTGGAATTGTTGGCAAGGGTCAATATGGAAATATTTTAATAACAACTGGACTATGCTCGTAAAGAAAAGCCCGCACTCACTAAGAGGATAGAATCATTATGGGCTGGGAGAAAGATTTTTATTCAGACAAAACAAGTGCATGCTGGGAATTGCAGTCCTGGAGTTGGGGATGCAGTACTTTCTTCCATGAAACAGTGGTCAGCTGTGCTCCCACCAATTGGAGTGAGGCAGCACATTTAAAAGCACAAATCAACAAGCCACAAAGTCAAAGACATTTGAAAAAGGCACTTCTGCTGAAACGCGTTATGCCATTGTTCAATAAAGAAAATTCTTGGTTACCCCGCTGTGTCCCCTGATCTGCTTCGTGAAAGGAGAGATGTTTTGTGTGATATATACACATATACATACATATATACACATATACATATATACATACATATATACACATATATATATATATATATATATACACACACCAAACAAACTTTTCCACTTTGCTTGGAGCCCCCATCCCTGATCTGAAAGTCGTGATCTAAATTGAGATTTAAGGCCTACTACATTGTGCAGTATGACTTGGCTCACCTGTGATCAAGGCTGATTAGAACAGCTGAAACGTATAAGGTAAGAGAGAAAGTGCTGCCTTTCTAAATGAAATAAACGCTAGAACACTGGTGTTTCATGGACTTGGGCTTCGATATCTCTTCTTGTGTGTGATATATATATATTTACCTCCGTGTGGCTTGATTCCAAAGTGGGTTCCTGTTTAATGTGGATTTATAACGGCCCTAACCCGGTCGTGGACGGAGCCCACCGCGTCAATAGCGGGTCCGTGACGACACCATGTGGTGCTGCAACTTACGGGACGGAGGCAAGCTGACGCCTTAACAGGAAGATGTCAGTTTAAGGCTCACTTGGCAGTTGGAAAGCGGAGCAGGTACCTTCAAGAATTTATGCATCCTTAAAAGGATTTATTTGGACTTGAGAGAACGCACCCACTGGGGTAGCAATGGTGTGGACTTCATCGCCCAGAATGCCGCGAGGCCACGCCCATCGGGGCAGGTGCGATAAATTGGATTAGTTTGCAACCAAAAACGCTTTTCCTCTTGTCTTCCATTATGCCACTGAAGAAAGGATTAAGTTCCTGAAACGCGTCTGTCACGAGAATTGATGTTGCTTTCATGAAGTGTTCCTGCTGGCAAGCTGTCATTAAAGATATTCGAGCACAATTTACCTCCGTGTGGCTTGATTCCAAAGTGGGTTCCTGTTTAATGTGGATTTATAACGGCCCTAACCCGGTCGTAGACGGAGCCCACCGCGTCAATAGCGGGTCCGTGACGACACCATGTGGTGCTGCAACTTACGGGACGGAGGCAAGCGGACGCCTTAACAGGAAGAAGTCAGTTTAAGGCTCACTTGGCAGTTGGAAAGCAGAGCAGGTACCTTCAAGAATTTATGCATCCTTAAAAGGATTTATTTGGACTTGAGAGAACGCACCCACTGGGGTAGCAATGGTGTGGACTTCATCGCCCAGAATGACGTGAGGCCACGCACATCGGGGCAGGTGCGGTAAATTGGATTAGTTTGCAACCAAAAACGCTTTTCCTCTTGTCTTCCATTATGCCACTGAAGAAAGGATTAGGTTCCTGAAACGCGTCTGGCACGAGAATTGATGTTGCTTTCATGAAGTGTTCCTGCTGGCAAGCTGTCATTAAAGATATTCGAGCACAATTTACCTCCGTGTGGCTTGATTCCAAAGTGGGTTCCTGTTTAATGTGGTGGATATATATATTACCTACTGGCCGTCGCCAGTAGGTAGTTATAGTTAGGACCCTGTTTCCATAGGAAATCCGCAACATTCTATTTTGAATAACTTTGGCGCCGGTTGACGAATCCTCGCGAAATTTTCAAAATAGGTGGGGCGCTACGCTCCGCTCCTACCCTGAAAGTCTCGGGGGGATTCGTCAAGCGGGGGCTGAGATAAAAGGGGGTCCCAAAACACGTTTTTCCCATGCATTTTTCCATAGGACCTTTAGACACAGCTACAGCCCGAACGGCTGAACAGAATTACTTGAAATTTGGCAGAGAGGTAGTCCTCAGGTCAAGGAAGTGCCTTTTGTAGGTTTGGTGTAAATCTGTTCAGTAGATTCTGAGAAAATAACCTTTAAATCAATATATATATCTGAGCCAGCTTACGGTGCGCTTACGGTGCGCTTACCGTACGCGTACGGTGGCGTGCGCGAGCGCGATTCTGATTGGTTGTTAGATCTTAGTAAACATTTGAATCGGTCGAAACCAGGAAGCGGCGGCCGCCATTTCGTGTGTTTCACTCAGAAAAAAAAAGAGTGATATCTTGAAAAGGGGGCAAGGGAGAGAGTTACAGACCCCCTAACATTTGTAAGGGGGTCAAAGAAGGACAGAAAAGTACAAAGAAAACATTTATTGATTTTTAAAAAAATCGCGGGGTACGCGTACGGTAAGCTTAACGTACGCGTACGGTAGAAAAAAATAAAATAAAAGAAATTAAATGCAGATTTAAGAGTTTAGATATTAGGGGGCTCTAAAAAGAGCCGTTGTGTTTATGAAGTGATTTTTTAGTGGTACCTACAAGTAAGTACCGATGCAGAGTCTAAGGTTCAAGAGGAAGACTCTGTTCCCTTCATCAGTGAAGTGCACACCATCTCCTCTATAAATGTCTTGCATGTCGTAACGCAAGTTGTTGTGGTAAATGGAACCCATACCATAGTCACGGAGGAAAGCAGAAACAGATTTGTTGACGTGCTTTCTTGCTTTGTCAATCTGTGGACAGAAATGATTGGACCAGTTCCATTTTTGCCTTTGGCATATGTTAGAAAACACAAAGGCAGTTTTAGGGAAAAGTGAAAACAGTTGTGCAAAGGTGTCCTTCATAAGCATTTCCAGACCTACCCCAGTCAAAGTGCCTAGGTCATTGCCACCACAGTGCACTATTATGAGGTCAGGGTGTTGGATGTGCATGAAGGATTTCACCAATGGCATCAATTGGTGCCACTTTAACCCTCTCTGACCAATCCATTTAATGTCTACATTTGGCAAAGCAAGGTCTCTCACCATATCTGTTTTCTCTGCATACTTTTCACTCCAGAAGACATAGCTGTGCCCTACAATCCACACTGTGAACATCTTCAAAGGAGAACTGGATGCACTCAGGAGGTGTAATTCAGTAGAATGGTCAAAAGAAATGAAAGACAGTTTGGAAATGGGGGCATACATATTTTTTTTATAAAAAAAAGAACTGATTGGCTGTTTCATACCATTTTACAATAAAAACTAGGCTGTATGTGTAAATTAATAGAAGCATGTTTTGTATTGGTACAGAAAAATGTGTTACCAAAGAACAGTACTATGGATTTGCTGTTAGGTTTGAAAAGTCAAGCACTCTTGCTCTTTAGAAATGAAACATTGTTTGGTGAACTTCTGACCTAACTCCACACAGCAGTGTTCCATGAGTAGCAGGCAGAAGTCAAGTTGGGGGAAGGGTACTAGGCAGAAGTCAAGTTGGGGGAAGGGTACTTTTGGAAAAGGGTTGGTTTTCAACCAATAGAAATGTGTGATTACATTTGAAAAAAAGGGGGAAGCACTGAGATTTGAAATTAACATGTATATGTGTGGAAAAAGAGAGGGAAAGTTTGCCATTATCTGGTTCTGCTGAGAGGAGAGAGGTGTAAAGAACAGAGATCCTGGCTCTGATAATCTGCTGTTTGAGTGCCACATTTCTTTCACAACTAACTAATTTTAAAGGTGAGTTTAGAGTTTGAGAGGGGATGTATATGGTAAATTAAGAAATGAATAATAGAAATGGAATTCCTTTTGTTGAAGTTGTGTTTATCATTTTCTGTTTTGGGAGAAATTTAAATGTGAGGAACATGTAAAATAATATGGACTATGTTTTCACGATAAATTAAGGTGTACTGGTATAAATAAGGAATACTTTTAGGGTTTGAGGTTGCACTCAGTAATGCAAATACATTCAGCATTACTAAGGCTGGTTGCCCTTGCTGGAGTGTAGTCAGTCACCCAGGTTACACATGTTGTTGGTCTCAGAAAGCTGTTTGGTATTGCTCTGGTGATTTTACATTTGCATTAGATGGAAAGGGGGAGCCATTTTTTGGTGCAGAAGCAGACTCTTAGCACACACCCAGCTGCTTACCCTGTGGAATCATGCACAGTATTCACAAGCGAGTGGGGTTTGAGGTTTCAGTCAGTAATGCAAATACATTCAGCATCACTAAGGCTGGTTGCCCTTGCTGGAGTGTAGTCAGTCACCCAGGTTACACATGGTGCTGGTCTGAAAAAGCAGTTTGCACATGTGCTTTTTTAAGAATCTAAAAAGTTGGTTTAAAGTGTGTCAGTCTGTAAAAGTGTTTATCACTTGCCAAAAAAAAGAGTAGTAAGTGTGCTTTCAAATTGGCAAAGAAATTTCGTTTTGTGACTAATATGAAAACATGACTGTGTGCAAAAAGGAATTACAGGCAGAGATTTATTGCGTATTGCTCTGGTGATTTCACAGTTGCATTAGATGGAAAGGGGGAGCCATTTTTTGGTGCAGAAGCAGACTCTTAGCACACACCTAGCTGCTTACCCTGTGGAATCATGCACAGTATTGACAAGCGAGTGGGGTTTGAGGTTTCAGTCAGTAATGCAAATACATTCAGCATCACTAAGGCTGGTTGCCCTTGCTGGAGTGTAGTCTGTCACCCAGGTTACACATGGTGCTGGTCTGAAAAAGCAGTTTGGACATGTGCTTTTTTAAGAATCTGAAAAGTGGATTCAAAATGTCAGTCTGTAAAAGTGTTTATCACTTGCCAAAAAAAAGAGTAGTAAGTGTGCTTTCAAATTGGCAAAGAAATTTCGTTTTGTGACTAATATGAAAACATGACTGTGTGCAAAAAGGAATTACAGGCAGAGATTTATTGCGTATTGCTCTGGTGATTTCACAGTTGCATTAGATGGAAAGGGGGAGCCATTTTTTGGTGCAGAAGCAGACTCTTAGCACACACCTAGCTGCTTACCCTGTGGAATCATGCACAGTATTGACAAGCGAGTGGGGTTTGAGGTTTCAGTCAGTAATGCAAATACATTCAGCATCACTAAGGCTGGTTGCCCTTGCTGGAGTGTAGTCAGTCACCCAGGTTACACATGGTGCTGGTCTGAAAAAGCAGTTTGGACATGTGCTTTTTTAAGAATCTGAAAAGTGGATTCAAAATGTGTCAGTCTGTAAAAGTGTTTATCACTTGCCCAAAAAAAAGAGTAGTAAGTGTGCTTTCAAATTGGCAAAGAAATTTCGTTTTGTGACTAATATGAAAACATGACTCTGTGTGCAAAAAGGAATTACAGGCAGAGATTTATTGCGTATTGCTCTGGTGATTGCACATGTGCTTTTTTAAGAATCTGAAAAGTGGATTCATAATGTGTCAGTCTGTAAAAGTGTTTATCACTTGCCAAAAAAAAGAGTAGTAAGTGTGCTTTCAAATTGGCAAAGAAATTTCGTTTTGTGACTAATATGAAAACATGACTCTGTGTGCAAAAAGGAATTACAGGCAGAGATTTATTGCGTATTGCTCTGGTGATTTCGCAGTTGCATTAGATGGAAAGGGGGAGCCATTTTTTGGTGCAGAAGCAGACTCTTAGCACACACCCAGCTGCTTACCCTGTGGAATCATGCACAGTATTCACAAGCGAGTGGGGTTTGAGGTTTCAGTCAGTAATGCAAATACATTCAGCATCACTAAGGCTGGTTGCCCTTGCTGGAGTGTAGTCAGTCACCCAGGTTACACATGGTGCTGGTCTGAAAAAGCAGTTTGGACATGTGCTTTTTTAAGAATCTGAAAAGTGGATTCAAAATGTGTCAGTCTGTAAAAGTGTTTATCACTTGCCCAAAAAAAAGAGTAGTAAGTGTGCTTTCAAATTGGCAAAGAAATTTCGTTTTGTGACTAATATGAAAACATGACTCTGTGTGCAAAAAGGAATTACAGGCAGAGATTTATTGCGTATTGCTCTGGTGATTTCGCAGTTGCATTAGATGGAAAGGGGGAGCCATTTTTTGGTGCAGAAGCAGACTCTTAGCACACACCCAGCTGCTTACCCTGTGGAATCATGCACAGTATTCACAAGCGAGTGGGGTTTGAGGTTTCAGTCAGTAATGCAAATACATTCAGCATCACTAAGGCTGGTTGCCCTTGCTGGAGTGTAGTCAGTCACCCAGGTTACACATGGTGCTGGTCTGAAAAAGCAGTTTGGACATGTGCTTTTTTAAGAATCTAAAAAGTGGATTCAAAATGTGTCAGTCTGTAAAAGTGTTTATCACTTGCCAAAAAAAAGAGTAGTAAGTGTGCTTTCAAATTGGCAAAGAAATTTCGTTTTCTGTCTAATTTCAAAGCATGACTTTGTGTGCACACAGGGATTATTTTTAGAAATTTAATTTGTGAAGGTGTTATTGTGATTTTCATTTATAGGAAAGGGGTTTATAGTATTTTAAGATTTCTAAAGAACATAAAAAATGTAGTAATATATTTAAATAAAATAAAGGAATTTTTTTTTAGTTTTTTTCAGGTATTGCTGAAGAGCAGTGAACAAAATTTAAGATGCCTACAAAATCCAGAGTAAAGAAAGACCACAAAAAAAACCTATATTTGAAGACAACTGGAGGACCTAAGTTAGTTGGAGATGCTCATGTTGGGAAAAAGAAAAAATCTTCTGGTAAGCAAACAAAAGATTTTTTAAAGAACATATTCAAAAAAAGGAAAAATGTACAAAATGTCTGTACTGGAAAGAATGTTTTCAATAGAAAAGGAGAGGACAAAATTGAGAATTTAGTTAATGCAAATATACCTTCTGCAACTAAAAAGATTAACTTAAACAGAAAAACAGCGTTTAAAGAGATACGTAGAAAAATGTTTCAGAGAAGAGTTATGTCCAATTTGATAAAGGATGTGAAGAAATATAAGCAAAAGGCTAAATTTTACAAGAGAAAAAAAGAAATTGAAGCCATTGCAGCAAAGGCATTAGAATTAAAAAGGAAACTATTCATTTTAATTTTGAATAGGATGCGTACATTAGATAAAATGGTTAATGTACTGAAATCACAAAGCAAAAGGAAAAGAGTAGTGAACAGAACAAACTTTTGTAAAGTGTTTTTAGGAAAATGGATGCATAGTTCAAGTTGTGAACCTTTTTTTAATGAAGAGAGCTATTTTCAAAGTAATAGTTTGCTGCATGCAGTTGACACCAGAGGTCGTGCTTACGAAGTGAAAAATGGTTGCATAATGGAGAAGGAGATAATGGTTCCAAGAGATGAGGTACAAGTGATGGCGGATGAGGCTATGGGGAGACGTCCTAAAGCCCCAGTGTACACTTGGAATTGTAGTAGTATTTGCACTGTGCGTCAGGAATCTATTGATAAATTTTGTGAGTTTCTAAGAGAATATAGTAAAAAAAAGTGTAAAACAGAAGATTAAGGTGCTTCAAAGTCTAGATCCATGCAGAGTGAGAGAGAATACTGGTTTGCAGGGTCATTCTCTGGCTTGTCTATCTAGAAAAGTGTGTAATAGTGTTTTCCATCATTTTAGAATGCTGGCTGTTCATCATACTGAAATGAGAAAGTTTGTGAGACGGTTGTATTTTGCTAAAAGTCCAGCAATAAAGTTAGATGAATTGAATAGGGCTCTGTTCCGTGGGTCAGTATCAGATGTAGAGAAGGTTGTTGATGAAATTCAGTTTTGTTACTTTGGTCCTGAACAAAACAGTGCAGAAAAGGACACAGTAAATGAGGAAGAAGTGGAAGAGAATGTAGAACCATTTGTAAGTAAGACATTTAATGATCATATAACAAAATTTGAAAAAATCTCTAATGAAAGACCAAATATTACTTGTATTTGTTGCCGCAGAACTCATTATAGAAAACAAACCAGGTATGTTGATCTCTATAGAAAAAGTGAAAATGAAGATAATTATAAGTGGAAGGATTTTGCCACATATATATTTCTTGAAAATTGTTTTGAATTGGGTGAAGTTCAGCGTATTTGTAAATACTGTTACAACAAATTAGAAGAAAATAGAATGCCGACCAGAGCTGTACATAATAATTTAGAATTGGATGTTATTCCTGCCGAACTTTCTGAATTAAATACTTATGAGTCTATACTTATTCAATGTGTTCATCCGTTCCAGACCATAGTACGTATGGAGCCCAAAACTGGTAAATTACCTCCTTCAGATTTACTGAGAGGTTTAAAAGGTAGAGTGGTATATTTGCCCTTGGATTTGAAAAAAAATATGGAAACTATTGATGCAGATACTTTGGAAACTGAACCATTAGTTATTCTGGTTAATGGTGTACCTACAAAGAATAAGAAGATTTGGCAGGAGCTGGTAGATGTACGGAAAGTACAAAGAGCAAATTTGTATTTGAAAAGGAATAACAAATGGTATGAATCAATTTATATAGAAGAAGAAGAAGAAGAAGATTTACAAGAAGACACAGAAACACCAACTGGACAAATTGAAAAAGTGGACACGTCAAAGGAAGAAGAAATTTATGAACATTTTAGCATACATCCTCTTCATTCAAAAGAAGTTATGGGAGACAATATTGATCTGTTTCAGATGAAGAAAGCAAAAGGAACTCCCGTGAGTGTATGGGAGGAGAGCTTGGAAGCTCGATGTTTTCCCCAGCTGTTTCCTAAAGGAAAAGGAGGACGATACGATGAACGTCCAGAACAGATTCCAGCTTCTGAGTATCGGACTACAAGACTATATGCAGAAGATCCAAGATTTCGACAAAGTATTCCTTATTTGTTCCATCTTTTATTTGAAAGCGACTTGTCTGCATTATCATATGCAGTAAATCACATTTTAAAAAGTGGAGTACATTTACAAAATGTGTCTGCTAAGGATTTTATGGAGAAAGTTCAGCACCGAGATGATCATTTGGAAACACAACTGATCAATCTGATGGCTTGTCAGCGTGGGACTAATGAATATTGGTACCGACGCCATGGTGAATTAAAATGCATGTTACGGAATTTAGGAACACCAACATGGTTCGTTACCCTAGGCTGTGCTGAGTACGCTTGGGATGATTTACTGGATTTTCTACGAGAGGCAAATTCAAACATTAAAAACATCGAATACAAGACAGCAGGAGAACTGTGCTCATTGGATCCGGTTAATGTTTGCAGATATTTCAATCATAGATTTGAGGCTATGATGTACTTCATCTGCAATAAAAAAAATCCACCTCTAGGAGAAGTAGTGGATTTCTTTTGGAGAAAAGAGTACCAGGCAAGAGGTGCTCCTCATATTCATATGCTGTTGTGGATCAAGGATGCCCCAAAGTTTGGAACAGATGCTGATGAAGCAGTGTTATCTTACATTGAAGAATATGCAACATGTGCTATACCAAAAAGCACAGAAGAGAAAAAGTTAAAGGAGCAAGTTTTACGTTTCCAAAGTCATCGGTGTGGAAATACAAGAGCAAAGATAAATACTACACTAAATGTCGATTTGGATTTCCTAGACCTGTTCTTTCAAATGGAAGAGTAAACAGTTTTATGTCATCTGTGAGACATACTATCACAAGAAAATCACCTAAGAATACCTACAACCTTAAAAGAAAAGAAGAATCAAAAAATATAAATGACTACAACCCAGTCATTTTATCCATGTGGAATGCTAACATGGATATACAGTATGTAGCTGACAATTCCATTGCTGTCGCTCGATATGTAACGTCTTACATTACGAAATCAGAAAAAACAGAATTGAAGGAAATGTGGGAAGAGATTTCTCACGAGAAGACTATCAGTAAGAAGCTGTACAGTTTCAGTTTAAAGATGTTATCGCATCGAGAAATTGGATCCTACGAATGTTCAGATAGGTTATCTTCTGCAAGTCTCTACTCGAAATCAAGAAGAATAATTTGGGCAAGTTTAGGCCTTGCAGCAATGAGAAATCGGGTATTGAAATCTGTTGGAGAAATTGAATATTTGGCCGAAAATGACCCAGAAAGTACAGATATTTTGAAATCAAACATGTTGGACACATATTACCCAAAGAGAAGTCATCATCTGGAGAACATGTGTCTTTATGAAGTGCTGCAGAACTACATTTATTCACGGAAAGCCGCAGAAGACATCAACAATGGAAAATATAAAGTCATTGGTGAGGAAGGATGTTTGGTGAAGCAAACAAAAGGAAGTTTGATAAATCACAGGAAGCTGAGTTGCGACAGTACTGACAAAAAGGAATTTTACTACTTGGCTCTTTTACAGCTGTTTAAACCATGGCGTACAGAGGATGAACTACTGGGAGAATTTCAAAGCTATGAAGATTCTTTTAATGCTTGCAAAGACAGCATACAATGCAGTACATTCTCAACTTATCTGCAAATGTTAAATGAAGAAATTGAACAGGAAACTACAATTGCAGCAGAAGTAGCTAGAGAAAGTTCTCAGGACAGCCAAACTTCAGGAACACTCAGTCAAGATCCCCTAGGACAACCAATCGTTGAAAATGAAGCATCAATAGCCATGAATGAAGTAGAAACGGCTATGAATCAAGCTCAAGAAGAATTTATAGACTTACAAAATTTGGAAAGACAACTGAACGAAGAGCAGCAACAAATTTATGAAGAGATCAGAAACAAAATTGATCACGGATTTCTACATGAAAAAAAAGAGTGCTCATGCACATCATTTCATCCAATCAGGATGTATGTAAGTGGACAAGCTGGAACTGGAAAAAGTTTCTTAATAAAAGTCATCAGAAGCTACCTACAGCAAAAAACGGATTCTACTTTGTCTTGTGTGGTTACTGCTCCAACTGGGTTAGCAGCATATAACATAAAAGGAATCACCTTACATCGTTTGCTAATGTTACCAGTGGAGCATGAGAACAAAATACAATACAACAAGCTAACTGGAGAAGCATGCTTGGAAGTTTCAAGAGTATTGAAGAAGATGCAAGTTCTCATTATTGATGAGGTGAGCATGGTATCAAACTTAATGCTTGCCTTTGTGCATTTAAGAATGCAGCAAATTCTAAGGACAGACTATGACGTGTTATTTGGTGGAAAACATGTCATAGTTTTTGGGGATCTTCTACAGCTTACTCCAGTTAAAGGACAACCAGTGTTTAATACTGTGACACATGAAGACACAAAGAAGTCATTGGGAAGCATCGGTAATGCAAATATTTGGTCCTTCTTTGAGTACAAGGAACTCACTACCAATATGAGACAAGCAAACGATGAAGAATATGGAAGTATTCTGAAAGATATCAGAATTGGACTACTCACTGAAGCTGGCACAAAAGCATTACAGAGTCGGTTGCTACATAATTTATTTCCAAAGGAAGAAATAGTTGCAGAGAAGATATACAAGAACATTGCAGAAAAGAAAAGTGTCATCTGCTTAATGCCAACTCTACGTGAATGCTCAATATTCAATGAGGAGCTTTTGAAATTGGAAAAGGAAGATATCAGGAAATTGGAAGCAGTGGACAAAATTGAGGATGGAAGAATTACTATCACATTAACAGGCAAACTGAAAAATAAATTGGATTCACTAGAGAAGAACATTTCCAAAACTGCTGGATTAGAAAAAATCTATATGTTTGCATGAACTGTAGAGTATTTTTAAGGAGAAATTTGGATGTTGAAAAAGGTTTAGTTAATGGAGCTATGGGAAGAGTTGTGGGTTTTATTAATTATCAGAAAAAAGATGGAATTGAATGTTTAAAAATAAAATTTGATCAGATAGAAGAAGTTAAAGACATTTGTCGTTGTTCAGTTCGTTTCATGCTTGTGAAAGACTTATATGTACGTAGGAAGCAGTTTCCGTTTTCTCTAGCATATGCTGTAACTATTCACAAGTCTCAAGGATTGACTGTAGATTGTGCATTTGTGAACATTGGTTCAACTGTGTTCAAAGAAGGTATGGCATATGTTGCTTTGTCACGAGTGAAAACATTATCAGGTTTATTCATGATAGACTTTGATGACTCAAAAGTTAGTGCTGATACAAATTGTGTAAAGGAGTATAATAGATTAAGAAGAAGCTATGCTCCTCATTTAGGTCAGTATCCTGTGTTGGAGAAACGTGTAGTTTCTCGTAAAAGGAGAAATGAGAATATCTGTAATGAAGATGTAGAGAGGAGGAAAAAAAAGAGGAGTGATGTAATTGCAAGCAAAAAGAAAAAGGAAAATGAAGAACAGGTTGTAGGATATCATTTTGAAAATTGCTCTGGTGTCAACTGCTACGCTAATGTAGTGCTGAATGTTGCATTTTATCTGGAAAGTGTGCAAGAGCAGATAATAGTAAATCAGGGAAAAAGATTCTGTTCTGAGTTGAGTCTCCTTTTTCAAAAGCTGAGTAATGATAAAACTCAAATAGAAAGTGCTACTGAAATTAGAAAACTTTTAGATGTATGTTCAGGACGAACACAGTTTTCTCAAAATGTACAGCAAGACGCACAGGAATTCTTGATGTTTTTTCTTCAGGTACTGGAAGAAGAAGGGGTTCCCATTGAACATTTATTTGGTCTCTCTTATAAATGGGAACATAGTTGTGAAAACTGTTATAATATATGTGGTTCTAATGTTGATTCTGAAAGGTTTATTTATTTAACATTGCCAGAAAGTAAAACAGTCACTTTTGCTAAATTAGTTAAAGATGCTAATCATAGCATGGAATGCGGTGAGTGTCAATCTGACATGTTTTCAACGTGAATTTTAAAAGAATACGGACAGTATGTAATTTTAATGATGCAACGCTGTAAAGCTGATGGTTCAAAATTAGATACTTTAATAAAGAAGTTTACAAGACAGCAATTATCAATTTCAGGAAAAACTTTTGTAACAGTTGCAATAATTTTCCATGATGGACCTACTGTAACTTCTGGTCATTACACAGTTTATCTTAAATGTGAAAAAGGCTGGACACTGTGTAATGATTCCCAATTGATTTTTAAGCAACGTTTGCCTTTTGATTTAGCAAATTCCTATCTAATCTTCCTGAAACCAAAATTTTAGAGAGACTTGGCAAGAACTGTACAAAACAAATTTACCATTTTATTGGATTACCATTGGAATTTTCAAAAAAAATGATTTTACAAATTATCATTTGGCCTAATGGAAAGGTAACCAATTGTAATGTGGACTTTTTCAATTTTTAATGAAACTTTGGAAAACCAAACATTTAGAAAAAAATCGGTAACATCTGCACAATTTAAATTTTGGAATGTTAATGGATTGCCATTGGAAATTTATTACAAAAAGATTTTTAAAATTACTATTTGGCCATGCGGAAAGGTAAACAATTCTATTGTGGACTTATTTAATTATTAATTAATCTTTCGGAAACCAAAATGTTACAGACAATCGGTGAGATCTGTACAATTTAAACTTTAGATTTTTATTGAATTACCATTGGAAATTTAATCAAAAAAGAATTTTAAAATTACTATTTGGCCTAAAGGAAATGGAATCAGATGTATTGTGGAGTTATTGAAGATATATTTTTGTGATTATACTTCTGAAACAAAAATGTCAGACGGTATTTTAAAGAAATAAGTATTGATATTAGATGATATTTTTTAAGAATATTAATCATTTCTATAAAGTTATGTTTATGCAAAAAGAGATTGTGGGCTTTTTTAAAACAATCTTTGAGATTGTTTTTTTTTTTTTTTTTTGAAACCATTTATTACAAATCTTCAAGAATATACAATTATGGGCCCACAACCTTCCGGCCGGCCGCTAGGAATGGCAGAAACATATGGCATACGTTCATAGAACCCTTGGCATTACAAAGGAGCATAAGAAGGAGTCATCAACATCATGGGCCACAGCCATAATACGTCACAGTGCGGTTTCATTTTATACAAACAACAAAAAACAACAACACCCACAAGGCTACCCTACAGTCGAACGTAACAGCACGTGCTCCCCAAAGGGGAACCCCACCTATTAGAGGAGTCCAAAGAGGGGAAGGGAAACAGAGCGAGGACTGGGGGGACCTGTGCCCGGGGCTAGGGGAAGGGGTTAGCTAAGGGGACGGGGCTGGTGAGGCAGCAGGCAGCAATGGTGGCGCGCAAATACTCCCACGGTAGGCGTTCCAGGGGCCCCACACTTTCACCCATGTCGCAGGCTTACCCCTCGCCACATACACCACCTTTTCTCGAAACATGCACCAATCCATGTGCTCTTTCCAGGCCGACACCTTCGGGGGGTTCTGGGATCCCCACAGTTGCGCAATGTCACGCTTAGCAATCATATATCCCAGAGTCACCCACCACGTTTGCGGAGCCGAGTAGTCAGTTGGTTCCCACACATTCAACAGGCATCTCCTCGCTTCCGGCAGCAGCGCAACACGCGTAACCACTCGCAGGACCTCGTGCACACCGCGCCAGAATCGCTCCACCTTCGGGCATTCCCATAAAATGTGCAGGAAGGTCGCCACGGCACCACAACCACGCTTACACAAACCATCCACAGTGTAGCCCATGCGCTGAAGCCTTGGCCCCGTCATGTAGACCCGGTGGAGTATTTTGAGCTGGACGAAGCGAAGGCGAGCCGGTATAGCCACCTCCTTCGGAGAGGCCACCGCGGAGATCCAGTCCTCATCGTCCAATTCCAGACCGTCGGCAACCCAAGCCTCGCGAAGGCCAATCAGCAAGCCCGATCGATCATTAATCAGTTTTTTATAAATAAGGGAGATCGTACTATCTGGAACGTGGCCATCTAGCACTCTATCCTCCAGGGGGGGAAGACTCCGGGATGGAGGCGACGTCTGGGAAGACGGAGCCCAGTGCATGACGGATCTGCAGGTATCGAAAGTATTCACTACCCTGCAACTGAAACTCCGTCTGCAGCATCTCGAATGTTTTAAATCCTCCCCTCGACCAGAGATCCCCCACTTTACTGATGCCTATCATGTCCCATTTCGCGAAGCCCTTCGAGGTCCAGAGAGAGCCCAGCTTCTCAGACGCATACAGCGGTGACGCCCGGGTCAAACGGTCCTTCCACCCCATAGCTGCATTAGCCGCATGCCATACTCTGACCATGACACGCGTAGGTCCCGTCAAGCGAGCATCGGGCGCGCCAGAGTAGAGCGCTCGATTGTAGTCGCCACCGGGCAGTAGCATCTTGTCCATCTCAAACGCCGGGTTCAAGGCGGGCCCATAGAGGCCATGGTTAATTGCAGCTAGCTGGGAGGCCCAGTAATACCGTTTAATGTCCGGGAGGGCGATCCCCCCGTCATACCATGGGAGCGTCAACTTCGCCAGGGCAATGCGCGGCCTCCCGTCCCAGAACAGGCGGCGCTGTAAACTCTCCACCTCACGGAAGTAGCGCGCCGGGACCGGGTCCATAGTGTTCTGGAGAGCGTATAAGAAACGTGGCAACGACATCATCTTAAACAACGCCGCCCGGCCGAGCGGCGAAAGCGGCAGGCGCCGCCAGCGCACGACGTCCTCCTTCAAGCGCTGGAGAGGGGGAAGCAAGTTCCGCTCGTAGCGAGCCTCTGGGTCCAGAGTAATGTAGACACCCAGGTATCGAAACCCCTGAGAGGCAATCTGAATCGGACAACCCCGCGGAAGGACAGGAGCCTCCCCAGAGAGCACATACACGCATGATTTAGCCCAGTTGATGACAAGGCCTGAGTTCCGGCCAAATGAACGTAAAACATCAACCAGGACTATGAGTGACTTACGTGGGGAGGCTAGGTACAAAAGGATGTCGTCAGCGTATAGGGACACACGGTCCTCATATTCGGGGGTCCAACGGAGTCCACGGATGGAGGGGTGCCACCGCAGCCACTCCGCCAGGGGCTCCAAGGCCAGCGCAAACAGGAGCGGCGACAAGGGACAGCCCTGTCGCGTGCCCCGGCCCAGCTCGAATGGGGCCGAAACTCTTCCATTCACCACCACCTGCGCCAATGGGCCCGAATACAACAATTTGACCCAACTGATGAAGCCCGGGCCGAATCCAAATTTCGCCAGCATCGCCCAAATGTATGGCCACTCAAGCGTGTCAAACGCCATAGTTGCGTCTAAGGACGCCAAAATGGCCGGCTCCCGCACGAATGGGACACGTGCGAGCACCCCGTGCAAGCGCCGCAGATTAAGGGCTGTATTGTGATGGGGGATAAAGCCGGACTGGTCTTGGTGAACCAGGCCGCCCACCACGCCGACCAGCCGATTGGCCAGCACCTTGGCGAGAATTTTGGGCTCCGCATTCAAAAGCGAGATAGGCCGGTAGGATGTGACCCGGTCCCGAGGCCTCCCCTCCTTATGGATCACCACGATAGTAGCCAGACGCTGGTCCGGTGGGAGGGAGCCCAGCGAGTGGGCCGTCAGGAACATCGCGCGGAGGTGGGGCGCCAATACATCTGGTCGCAGCTTATATAACTCGATAGGGATGCCATTTGGGCCCATGGCCTTGCCAGAGGCAACCGAACGTATGGCGAGGGCAATTTTGTCGGATGTAGGAGCGGCATCCAGCGACACCCTGTCCTCCTCCGAGAGGGAGGGCAGCGCGATATCCCTAAGCAGGGAATGGGAGTCCTCCTCCGAGCAAGGAGAGACCGGAGAATACACCTCGCGGAAATAATCCGCGAAACAGGAGACAATTTCTTCCGGCTCGGTGACACTCACACCATCCGTCCTCTCAATCAGCGGGACCACACGATTCACTCTCTCCTTTTTATCCAACCACGCTATCAGTTTGCCCGCCTTATCACCCACATCATACAGTCGCCCCTGCCGCTCCCTACTGAGGCCCCTGGCCGCCTCCGTAACGAGGGCCCTGTAAGCCGCCTGCTTAAGTTGCAGGACATGCAGTGCAGCATCCGTCACTCCGCTCTCTAAATCACCCTCCAATTCAGCAATTTCGGCCTCCACCCGGGTAACCTCCTCCCGCTCGCGCCTCCGGGCATGGGAAATGAGGGACAGGGCCTCTCCTCTGAGAACTGTCTTGAAGGCTTCCCACAAGGAGATAGCCGAAGGGATGGACCCCACATTCTCATCAAAATATCGCTGCAGGGATTTAATCACAGCAGCGCGAATAGTGGGGTCGCGCAGGTACCAGGCATTGATGGGAACTACCCTGCCCTCACCCCTCGGAAGGACATCAAAATGGAACAGGAGCGGGGAGTGATCTGAAATACCCCGCGCCAGATGGCGCACCTCCCCCACACTCCCAGCATAGGCCGCCGGGACAAGGACATGATCAAGCCGTGAGAGGCTACCATGTGCCCCCGAGTGGAAAGTGTACTGCTGCTGCGTGGGATGTTTTAAGCGCCAGCAGTCCACCAATCCCAGTGTATCCAAGAGGCCAGGTAGCCACGCCTGGGCCCGGGGGAGGTCCCTAGGGGGGTGACGATCCAGAGTCCCAGAAACCACCGCATTGAAGTCCCCCCCAACCACTAGGAGTCCCCCCGGAAGGCCCAGGAGGAGGCGCCCCAGGTCTGCAAAAGTGGTCGCCTGCAACCCCGGTGGGACGTATACCGATACAAAAACCACCACTTTGCCTTCCATTCTCCCCACTAAAACAGCATAGCGCCCCCTATCATCATGGCGCACCTCATCAATTTCCAACGGGAGCGAGTTCTTTACCATAATGCCCACACCCCGTGAGCCCGACGTGAAGCCCGAGTGGGCCACCAAACGATAGCCACGCCGATTCATGGCACAGAAAGAGTTTCCAATAAGGTGTGTCTCCTGCAGGAAGACTACATCGGGTGAGATTCGTTTCAAATACTGCAGGACCACACCTCGCTTGATCCTATCCCCCAGTCCATTAACGTTCCAAGACAACAAAGTCAACTCCCTACCCCCCATAACACACAGGAGCCATCAATCGTCCCCCGGAGAGCACCTTGAAAACGATACAGAAAAGGGTTTGCCTTGTGGTAAAAACGAACAACAACACCCCACCCCAACTCCCCCCCCCCCCAACAGAACTCCCCCCTCCCTGCACCCCTGCATGAGCCCAAACAGCCCCCCCAAAGTGCAGTGTGCCTGTCGCCCCATAGATGGTGAAACTAACTAAACCCCCAGAGGAGGAGGGAGAACCCCCAAGGGACCCTACACGACCTCCACAGGAGGAGACTTACTCAAACAGGTGAACAGTCTGAAAGTGACATCAATTTTGTCCAGAGCGAGGCATAATATTAGGCCCTCAGTCCTGATCCGGCGGGCCCTCTCCCCCCACCGCTCCCCCCCCACCCCCCCGATCCCCAGGCAAAGTATCCAACCAGTCCCCGGCTGCTTCGGGACGATCAAAGAAGTGCGTACGGCCATCCAACTCCACCCGCAGCTTAGCCGGGAAAAGCATAGCGTACTTGAGATTTAGGTCCCGTAGACGACGTTTGAGTCCGAGAAAGCTTAGTCTCTGCTTTTGGACCGCTGGGGTGAAGTCAGGATAAAAATTTATATCCATATTGTCGAGTCTGACCGGCCCCTGTAGTCTGGAGGATTGCAGGATAGCGTCTCTGTCTCGGAAGTTGAAAATCCGGGCGATGAGAGGCCTCGGGGGGGCTCCGGGCTTAGGCCTTCCCCCGGGAACCCTGTGGGCCCGCTCCACCGCGAAGAATTTACTCAGTCCCCGGGGCTGGAGGTGGGTGAGAATCAAGTCCTCCACGAATAGATCCGCCGCCGCCTCCTCCCGTCCCTCAGGCACCCCGAGAATACGGACATTGTTCCTCCGGGCCCGACCCTCAGAATCCTCCAGGCGACGATCCATCAGCGCGCTCGCCTGGCCAAGCCGGCGCACCTCCTTTTGGAGGGCTGCCACATCCGTCGTGAGGCCCGATGTGGTGTGGGCCAACGAATCAACCCGGTCATTAGTCTTGGATAAATCGGCCCTTACCAGGCCAACATCCACAAGGACCGAGTCGATTTTCTGCGCCAGTGTATCAAAGCGCTGGTCCACCGAGGCCTTCATCTCAGCGATGGCGCCCATCACGTCTCGCAGGGTCATGTCCGCGGGCAGAGCAGGAGCATCAGTCGGGCCCTCAGGGGACTTACGCGGCACCTCGGGAGATCCCTTCTGGAGGGTGTAGCGGTCCATGCTGTTGGACTGGGGGACTGCGCCACGTCGGGTCGATTTCACCTTTGCCCGATCTCTATCTTGCTTTGTGGACATGGTTCCAGTCCCACGGCCGTGCCAGGCACGTCGTAAAGGGCGGGCAAGCCGGTTCACGGGATCCGGGGGGGGGTCACCACAGGGCCACGGGGCAAGTCACAGCCGGCGGGCCGGCAGGGCACCCCAACGGGGCCACACTACCTCACAGTGCCCCGCAACCCAACCTCGCCGAAACAGCAAGGAGGGTGCAAAAGCGAAAGTGAAAGTGCGGGGTACGCGAGCCGCCGCGCCCAGCCCGCCGCTGTTGTTGACTTTGCCTCCGGATCACCCCACAACTCCAATCCGGGGTCCGGCGTGGAGAAGGCCGGAAATCTCAAACGGCGCTACCGCCGGAGTCCGAGGTCCAATTTGGAAGCGGAAAGCGGGTGCCACCTCAGCTCGGGCTCACCAACACAGTCACCTCATCTAGGACAGGATATTGTCAGGATATATGTAGGAGGTCGCGGAGGTCCTCGGGAGCCTCGCACCTACGCGGCCATCTTGGTTGCGCGCTAGGCTCCTCCCTCATCTTTGAGATTGTTAATTTTTTTTTTGCCCGCTGTTAAATGATGAATGCAATTGCTTTCACAATTTATAGTGAAATGCAATATATTCTGAAAACAGCAAAAAAAAGGCAAATTTTTTTTTTGAAAAATATGTAAATATGTGTACTGTATTATGAAATGTTTTATTAAATATTAATACTTTTTTCTTTTTTTTCAGATTGAGATAGAAAATTTTCGACAACTAGAACCATTTTTAAAGCAATTAAAATTAAATGTAAATTAATAAATAATTTTTTGAGTGGGTATGGTAAGTCAAAAATTTCAAGGTCCCTTTTTTCCACTTCTCCACAATCACATTTTCAGTTTTTCATTGTAGTCTCTCAAGGACCTTGTAATGTGATAATTGATTTTTAGTGTTTTTTAAAAAAAAAAAAAAAAATTACGCGTACCGTAAGCGTACGGTAAAAAAAAAAATCAAAAAAAAGTTTCAAAAACATATATAAAAAATAGATGAAAGGTAAGGTTGGCTCTTAAAAGAGCCGTTGTGTTCATGCAGGGACAGAGGAAAGAAAGAGTGGGAATATTAGTCTCTACGACAAATGTGCTGATCTATTTTATTGTTCACTAGGGAAACACTGGTCTCCCTATGACAAATTAGATCATGACAAGTGGCGCACCGTATTTCAACCCTCAAAAAACGATGGTTGGTTTCCAGAGGAGAAGAAATAGGAGATGCTCCCACCACAGATGAAGGGCTCACCTGACCTGCAGAAGAAGGACTCGGCCCTGCAGCTGATGGACCAGGCTGAGCTGCTGTGGATGTGCTTGGTTGACTTACTGAAGGGTTACCTTCAGTATGTCGAGCATGTGTCCTTCTGTGTACATCTTTAAGGTGTCTCAACATGGTGTGATTCCCGAAGGAATACTTCTTGTTGGGATTCCCTCTTGAAAGTACACGGCCACAAGCTTACAAGTCACTAAGGGTGCATTTACCTTTTTCTTGTCCTCTGGAAAAGTAAAATACTCCCATATGAAAGAGGTCTTTTCTTTCCTCCTTCTCTGCCTCAAGGTAGTGCTGCTAGCCTCATTCTCAGAAGAGCTCTGCTGTTCTGCCATCGTATCACAAAGACAACCCAGCTCCTTCTCCTAAGGGATCACAAGCAGAAATGAGGGGAATGGGTGTGGTGTAGGAGAGTTCTAGAACTGAAAGTAGTTTCAACCAATCAAAAGTTGTGTTTCATGATCACATGACCAACCGTATGCTTACGGTGCGCTTACGGTACGCTTACGGCAAAAGTACGCATGCGCGTAAAAAAGACACGCGCTCGCGCGCATGCGCATAACAGTCACTCCCCAACACTTCCGCGTAACGTGAGCGTGTAGCGTACACGCGTACGCGCCCCATGCGCAGTACGCGCGGCTACGCAAATTGCGTAACTATACGCAAACAGCGTAGATAAATTACGGACATTGCGTAAACCGTACGCTTACCGTAAGCTTAGCGTACGCGCGCTAAAAAATAAAAAATAAAAAAATATTTTCAAAGTTATACTAATATATCTTACCTGTTTGGTAAAATAAAAAAAGAGAAAACTTAAAATATAGCAGATTTTAAAGAAAAAAAACAGTGTTTTAAGAGAATAAAAAGTTTTTAAAAAACTTGTTTTTGTTTTTAAAAAAACACATTTAATATAAGAATTTATAAAAAAAAAATCATAAAAAATCAATAAAAAAAAATATGGGAATCACATATGTTATAGCTAAGAATTAGCATTTAAAAAACCATACAAATTCACTGAAAAAACCAGGGGTTTCACACACGTTATAGTTAGAAATTAGCATTTAAAAAACCTTGCAAATTCACTGAAAAAACCATAGGTTTCACACACGTTATAGTTAGCTGGACATTTCACTCGTAAAAAACCAATGAAATTTCCCCGTTATAGTTAGTTAAGCTAACTATAACTCGCGCGCCCGCAATCCACTGCTGATGACATCACATATTACATCACTCATGACATGGTCAGTGACATCACTCATGACATCACTGATGACATCTCAAATGACATCACTGATGACATCATCCATGTGATAGAGTGGCAGACCTCCTCTCACCCTAATATAACCTTTGATACACACATTCAAAAATAGAGACTGAAATTTTCAAAAAAATGGACATACCAATACCAATTACAACAACCTCTTCAATAATTCTAAGATCCACATAAACATCCACTTATTCACCAACAGTCCTGTACAGTCACTCATTCGTGTACTCACACATCATATGTACTCATACACCTAAACATCCTGTAACACAATGCCACTCATCCATAGAGTTACTCACACACATAGTTACTCATGCTAATAAAGAATCAAACATCAATTTACTTGCATATACAGTTATACACACACCACCACACTTACTTCTACGGAAACTTACACATACTTAGTCTTTTAAACAATCACTTATAGAAACACATACTTATTCATACAGGAACTCTTTCAATCTCTCACTCTCACATACACTCACTTATATACACCAATAGTCACATATACTAGTTTAAAACATATGTAGTTACTCATAGAGACACTATTGAGACAGCCATTCACTCACTAACACACCCATACACACACTCTTCCACCCATACAGTCCTGCACATATGCTGTCTTCAACACATACAAACAGTGAGTTACTCATTCATGCACTTATGCACTACGTAATACCCCCCACTGAACCATACAGACACTCAGACACTCATACTGATACTCAAAAAACCAACTAATAACCTATATAGACACTCATGTTGCTGCTCACCAACCCATGCAGCCACTTATACACAAAGTGAGAGACTGATACAGGTATTTACACATTTAAACATTACTCACTTAGCCATGTATTCAATAAGATACACTTAACCAGTCAGTAATACAAACAATTTTTCAAAAACAAATCATCCATTTAGACACTTATTTACTCATTTATTCCTCCATCGACCTTGAGATATATAAAACATATTTAATTTTCAGAAAAACACACATTCACTGGATGATGTCATCAGTGATGTCATTTGAGATGTCATCAGTGATGTCATGAGTGATGTCACTGACCATGTCATGAGTGATGTAATATGTGATGTCATCAGCAGTGGATTGCGGGTATAGTTAGCTTAACTAACTATAACGGGGAAATTTCATTGTTTTTTTACGAGTGAAATGTCCAGCTAACTATAACGTGTGTGAAACCTATGGTTTTTTCACTGAATATATATATATATATATTATCTACTGGCGGTCGCCAGTAGATAGTTATAGTTAGGACCGTGTTTCCAGAGGAAATCCGCAACATTCTATTTGGAATAACTTTGGCGCCGATTGACGAATCCTCGCGAAATTTTCAAAATAGGTGGGTCGCTCCGCTCCGCTCCTTCCCTGAAAGTCTCGGGGGGATTCGTCAAGCAGGGGCTGAGAAAAAGGGGGGGTCCCAAAACGCGTTTTCCCCATGCATTTTTCCATAGGACCTTTAGTCCAAGCTACAGCCCGAACAGCTGAACAGAATTACTTGAAATTTGGCAGAGAGGTAGTCCTCAGGTCAGGGATGTGCCTTTTGCAGGTCTGGTGTAAATCTGTTCAGTATTTCCTGAGAAAATAGCATTTAAATCAATATATATATCTGTAAGCGCGCACCGTGCGCGTACGGTAAAACTTACCGTACGCGCACGCTGCCGTGCGCGAGCGCGATTCTGATTGGTTGTTAGATCTTAGTAATCATTTGAATCGCCATTTTGTCTCTCGCAGTCTGAGGGGGTGAAAAACAAAGGTGGAGAACGTGAAAAGGGGGCAGGGTGGACAGTTTCCAACCCCTAGCCTTTGTCAGGGGGTCCCAGAAGGACCCCCAAGGGCCAAAATTTCCTTTAATTTTTTGGCGAAAAATCGCGGAGTACGCGTAGCGTGCACGTACGGTAGAAACGGAAAAATTCCGCGAAGAAGCGCACCGTGCGCGTACGGTACGCACACGGTGAAAAACCTGAAAAAAAAAAAATAAATACATAACTTAGCATTTAAAAAACCGTACAAATTCACTGAAGAAACCATAGGTTTCACACACGGTATAGTTAGGAATTAGCATTTAAAAAACCTTGCAAATTCACTTAAAAAACCATAGGTTTCACACATGTTATAGTTAGCTGGACATTTCACTCGTGAAAAACCATTGAAATTCCCCCGTTATAGTTAGTACAGGCAACTATAACTCACGCCACCGCAATCCTCTGCTGATGACGTCAGATATTACATCACTGATGACATATGCGTCTTTCTGAAAAAAAAATATTTGTAATATATGTATAGCTAAAAATTAATAGAAGAAGACATGGGTAAATAAGTGTCTAAATACAGTGATGTAATATCTGACGTCATCAGCAGGGGATTGCGGTCGCGTGAGTTATAGTTGCCTGCACTAACTATAACGGGGGAATTTCAATGGTTTTTCACGAGTGAAATGTCCAGCTAACTATAACATGTGTGAAACCTATGGTTTTTTAAGTGAATATACCATCGAAGGAATCAAGGCGAGACGACACGATCCGGCTGCAATGTGAGGCGAGAGAAGGTGCTCCTTCGTACAACTGTGTGGCTGCACGGTGGAACGGGAACCAAGCGGAGGTGCATCGTAGGAAGCTCGCCTCCAAACGCCGGTAAGAGGAACTGTGTGTCACGGACATTGAAGTTTCTGAGTTGGAGGTATACCCGCATTAGGGGGAAGCAGACGCGGGAGAATAGGCTTTTTTCTCTCGCCTGCATGATAAAGCCCCCACTGCGTAATCAACAGTGTGCATTAGACCCGTAATTTAAAGATGTCGACAGACGCGCGCAGAGCCCGAGAGCTTGCTGCCGACGAAATATTTTCAGATGCTCTAGAAGGGGAGGCTATACAACGAGCAGAGGTACAAAAGGGGAATAGCAATGGCCCGACTGAGCTGAGAGAACAATTTAAATTGTTGGAGCAATTGAAGAGGCGAGAAACAGCGAAATGGTGGGAGGCCCGCTCCCTTAAGAGATACCTGGACGTTGGCAGGATTCCAAGGGGGCTGCGCATCATGTTAGCCCCAAGTTATGAGACGCCCAATCCCCAGATGATGATTGAATGGGGTGAATGTAACCTGGAATCCTCGAGGCGCTTAGTACAGATCCTCGTAAAATATGCGGAAATAGATGGGGCGGAATTGATAACAAAAATAGACGCCCAAGAAGCATATATCAAACAACAAGGCAATGACCCCCAACAAGAAAGTAAATGGAGGGAGGAAATGAACAACAGGCTTGATAAAGAAGAGGAAAAAATAAAAGCGCGAAAAATCTGGAAATTCAAACGAGATCGCGATGATTATGCCAACGGCCAGATCTTCATCTTTTCACGACGTTATGACTCACTGAGAGTTGCGATTGCCAACAAAAGACAGGATGGGGGAAAAGGGAAGCAAAAAGAACAAATGGAGCCTTCCTCACCGTATAGCTCGGCGTTGGAGAGTGAATCCGACAATGAAGGTGTGAGGAACACCATGGGCATTAAGCTGACGGTGGGGGAAGAGCTGGACATTTTAAAACAGGGAAGAAGGGAGACATTGAGGCCAAGACCTCAAAATACAATGGCACCACAAAATGCCAAAGGAGACGGGCCAGGCGCAGGGCGAACAAACAGCGGCGAGCCAAAGAAACGAGGCCGCGGGCGTGCCCGGAGATATTAGAGAATGAGACCAAGGATTGCGAAGCCCAGGAGGTCAGAACTATTATCAATTTAGGGCAAACTGAACTGACCAAAGCGGAAAATCAACTATTAAGTCTGGGCTTAAGTTTCTGCCCGGAATCCAACTTCAAATACACTCAAACAAGAGCAGATGTGTATTTATTTATCAGAAAACTGAAACTTAAAAAGTTCCATATGATTAAACCATCAAAGGATATGGACAATGGAATGCAGAGTGCAACCAATTCCACCGGTCTCCAAGTCTCTGACTTGGCCCTGTTCTCGGACATACACCATCTTGCAACAGCGGGGGATAGTATGGAAGCAGGTGAACTGTCCCCGCTTGTGAATCAAATTAAACCATATACACCCTTCAAGCCAAAGTCCAAATTCATCCCTATTTCCACCAATGATGGCTTAGATACCTTCAGTGAACATGTGGCAGTACAACTAAAGAAATTGACATATGTCAGCAACAAAGTAAGAAAAAGAAAGTATTATCATCAACAAGGAAAATTTATGCAGTTGATCTCCAAACTTCAGAAGGCGGACCTAGTCATCCGTAATTCAGATAAAGGAGGGAACATAGTCCTTTGGCCGACAGTTGAATATCTTAAAGAGGCCTACAGGCAGTTGGACGATGTGGCATGCTATAGTAAGAGCTCGCCACTTAAATACAAAAATGCACAAGAGACATTGTTTAAGGACCTATTGGCATGGAAAAGCCGGGGTCTTTTAAGTTGGGAAGAATTCAAGTTCATTAAAAAAGAACATCCATTAATACCATACATTTACTTCATCCCAAAAGTGCATAAAAGTTTGACGGAGCCTCCGGGACGACCGATTATTGCTGCCTGTGATGGCCCTCTTGAGAACTTATCACGATATATTGATTACTTTTTACAAGATCATATGAAAAAGTTAAAATCATATATTCAGGACACAGGAGACTTTCTCAAAAAAATAAATAACTTGAAATGGAAAGAAAGTTACCTGCTAGTCACATTAGACGTAAGTTCCCTCTACACTTGTATCAAACATAAGGATGGACTAAGAGCAGTGGAATTTTACTTGAGCACAAGACAAATGGAATATGCGGACCACTCCAGAATGTTATTGAATATGCTATCTTTTTGCCTAGAAAATAATTTCTTTTTGTTTAATGGGCAATTTTATCAACAAATACGAGGAGTAGCAATGGGGGCCAGCTTCTCCCCCAGCTATGCCTGTTTGTTTATGGGCTGGTGGGAGGAGCTGGTGGTCAAACAGCAATACAGTAATGTCTTTGCTCAAAATGTGATTTTATGGTTCCGCTTCATAGATGATCTTTTTATTATTTGGCAAGGTACTAAGGATAGTGTAATTAACTTTGTCAAAGATATCAACTGCAATGATCTTAATCTTTCCTTTACCTCCAACATCAGTGATGACTCAGTGACATTTTTAGATGTACAGGTTTTAATATCCAACAATATTTTAACTACTACCCTTTTTAGAAAACCTACGGCTGGCAATACACTTCTTCATGCCTCCAGCTCACACCCACCCCATTTAATAAATAGTATACCGTATGGGGAGATGCTCCGCATCCGTCGTATTTGCAGTAACCCTGAGGACGCGGAACACAAATTAAGGGAAAGTATGACTAGGTTTTTAGCAAGAGGGTACAGTTATGAGGTATTGGAAGCAGCCAAGAAAAAGGCCCAATTAAAACCCAGGGAAGAGCTTTTAGAATACAGAAAAAAAGAGGTTTCTGATCCTGATAAAGAACCTGTGCGTCTTATTTTAACATATTCTAGACAAGAAAAAGAATTGAGGAATATCATGAGAAAGAGCTGGCATCTAGTTCGTGAAGATCCGGTGATTGGCTGCCTTATGCCCCCAAATCCTCCAATCAGCTTCCGTAAGTCCAGAAGCATGGGGAATATGTTAACGGACAATAGCCAAGAAAGTTTTAAAAAACAGACATGGCTACCTGTAAGAAAAGGTTTTTTTAAATGCTCATCCTGCAAGGCCTGCCAGTTTGGTACAAATACAAAATCATATTGCACTGCTTTCTCAGAAATTCCAAGGGAAATCAAGCAACACCTGACGTGCAAACTAGACTTCTGTGTCTATGTGTTACAATGTGACTGTCCCTTAAAATACATAGGCAGTACCAAACTGGCGGTCCATAAACGAATCTTGCAGCATATCAGAGCTATTGTCAATAAGGACCAAAATTACCCAGTAGCCAGACACTTTGAAAAAATGCATGAAAGTAACCCCAAAAGTCTCAGGTACTTTGCAATTGAATCTGTTCCCCAGAAACGAAGGGGAGGGAATAGAGAAGCCACCCTACGTCGCCTGGAAACACAATATATATTAGAATTCGATTCCAAATGGCCGGGGGGGCTTAATGCAACAGAAGACCTCTATACCTTTTTATAAGGTTGAACAGTGCATCTGGCAATAAAAACACTGGGTGGTTGTCTCTCCCTGGGATTGCTATGTATTTTACTTTGAAGGTTCTTGGGCTTGTTCTGTATGAGAAAAAACATTATATATATTTTTAATTATTGATTTTAAAGGCAGGGTAGGTTTTATTAACCTTGTGTCTTTTTTATTGGTCATTTTAAATATGTCACATAGCCATCTTTCAGTGTATTATCTTACGATTGCATTTCTTTAAATAGTTAATGACAAATTATTTACTGCACTTTATTTGTCTATGTCCCCTACCTCAACTCGCATAATTTGCACCAATAAGCATTAGTCACTTTAGGTCTATCTAATATGGTTGCACTTTATTTGTTTATGTCTCCTACCTCAACTTGCAAAATTTGCACTAACAAGCATCAGTCACTTTATGTCCATTTGATATAGTTGCATTTTATGCACTTTATTTGATTAACTTTATGTTAATTGCAGTGATGGACTATTGTGGAAATGTATATAGATCAAATATTTTGTGATTGTTTTTTTTTAACTGCTAACACGGTTAAGTAAGCACTAATTTGTAGTAATCATGTGTCAGGAGAAAAATTCTTTATTGTCATTTAATTACCAAATATAGGGGAAATGTTTTGAAAAAAACTGAACTCTAGAAATAGTGGCATTTAGGCCTCCGAATTCTCAAGTATATCCTCTTTGTATTTGTTTACGCATTAGCAACATATGACTATGTTAAAAATGACGAGATTTACAGTAACTTTTCCATGTTTACTACTAAATTAGCACTAGCACTTTAAATTGTGGGCTTGGCAATGCGTATGGTCAGGTGACCAAGGCTGCTTGGACGGCCGAAACGCGTCCTGAACATCGACATCAAAATTGGGAAATAAATAAAGCATACTGTTTGTTATAACAGTGGTCTGTGCCCGTAATTTTCCTCCAGGAAAAGACAAATTGCGAGTTGCTTCATATATATATATATATATATATATATATATATATATAGAAAAAACCATAGGTTTCACACATGTTATAGTTAGCGGAAATTTTACTGATAAAAAACCAATGAAATTGCCCCGTTATAGTTAGTGCTGGCAGCTATAACTCACGCGACCGCAATCCTCTGCTGATGCTAATACTGTATTTAGACACTTATTTGCCCATGTCTTCTTCCATACATTTTTAGCTATACATATATTACAAATATTTTTTTTTATAAAGACACATATGTCATCAGCAGAAGATTGCGGTCGCGTGAGTTATAGTTGCCAGCACTAACTATAACGGGGCAATTTCATTGGTGTTTTATCAGTAAAATGTCCGCTAACTATAACATGTGTGAAACCTATGGTTTTTTCAGTGAATTTGCAAGGTTTTTTAAATGCTAATTCCTAACTATAACGTGTGTGAAACCTATGGTTTTTTCAGTGAATTTGTACGGTTTTTTAAATGCTAAGTTACTTTACGCCATTCGAGGCGTGCGCGCCCACTTAACGCAGTGCGTTCCGTGCACGGTTTTTATCAACTTTAATAAGCCCTGTACATTTGGTGGCCTTCGGCCACCAAAAGCACAGGGGGTGGGGTCAATGTGGATAGTGTTTTTTTATTTCGATTTTATAATTTCATGTTGCCAAAATATAGTTTTTTTACTGATGTAATAAGCCCTGTACATTTGGTGGCCAACGGCCACCAAAAGCACAGGGGGTGGGGTAAGTGTGGATAGTGTTTTTTTTATTTCTATTTTTTACCGTACGCTTACGGTAAGCGTACGGTAAGCGTACTCGGCGAAATTGCCGAAAAAAAAATAAAACCGTTTTTGCTCTTGGGGGATGTTTGGGGACTCCCTCAACATGACTATGTGGGAGGGAGTTGTCAAAACAGCCCCATAACATGTTTTTGGGCATCATGTTTGATAAATAACACTCAGTGCGAGAGACAAAATGGCGGACGCCGCTTCCTGGTTTCGGCCGATTCGAATGTTTACTAAGATCTAAGAGCCAATCAGAATCGCGCTCGCGCACGCCACCGTACGCGTACGGTAAGCGTACCGTAAGCGTACCGTAAGCGGGCTCAGATATATATTGATTTAAAGGCTATTTTCTCAGAATCTACTGAACAGATTTACACCAAACCTACAAAAGGCACTTCCTTGACATAGGGACTACCTCTCTGCCAAATTTCTAGTAATTCTGTTCAGCCCTTCGGGCTGTAGCTCGTTCTAAAGGTCCTATGGAAAAATGCATGGGAAAAACGTGTTTTGGGACCCCCCTTTTATCTCAGCCCCCGCTTGACGAATCCCCCCGAGACTTTCAGGGTAGGAGCGGAGCGTAGCGCCCCACCTATTTTGAGAAATTCGCGAGGATTCATCGACCGGCGCCAAAGTTATTCAAAATAGAATGTTGCGGATTTCCTTTGGAAAAGGGGTCCTAACTATAACTACCTACTGGCGACCGCCAGTAGGTAATATATATATATATATATATATATATATATAGCTGGGGTATAGGTAATAGATATGTAAACAGAAACATATCCATACAAAATTACATGAAAAGATGTTAATGGAAGGTTGACTTTTATAAAAAGAGGTTTTGGTAAAAATAATATGCTACGTATTTTATTGTAAAATATGTCTTGTAAAGTGCTTTTTGGAAAAGATAATTTGGAAAACAATTTGATCATACTGAACCAACAAAGCACCACCATAGAGGATGGGTCAAAGAAGTTAATACACCCCGGTGGAATAGTCAAAAATGTCTATACAGCAATGCTTTGCAAATGTTTCTACAAATCTCCAGGTTGCTACCTTACAAATACCCTGAATATGCACATTCAACACAAGAGCAATGGTAACTGCTTTCCCATGATTATAATGAGCTCTTGGCTTAACTCTAAGATAATTATTTGCCTTTTAATAGCAAATAATAATTTAAGACACAATTAATCTAGCTATGGTTTGCTTTGATGAAGCAGATGGCAGAAAAATGTATGAATAACTGTGTTTGGCCTTTTGAAAGAATTTGGTATTGTTTCGGTGAGATTTCAAACTCTGTTAAAATTTAGAGTATGACGCGCCCTTTCAGTTGGAGTTGAATGGTCTGGAAAGAACGTAGGAAGGGAGATCGTCTTATTGATATGAAAGTCTGAAATTGCTTGGTCAGAAGAGCAGAGTTAGTTCGTAAGGAAACTTTGTTTTGTTGAAAGACCAGATATGGTTCTTCTAAACAGAGAACCTGAAGTATCACTGAAGGTCACTCACCAATCTGACCAATGTTATGGCCACAAGAAAAGCAGCTTTCTATGAGGTATGTTGTAGGTCTGAAGGAAAAACATTCCTTAGCCCCTCCAGAAAATCAAATCCTTATTACTGGCTTTACGAAAAAGGATGTCTAAGAAAGGTTCTTCCTATAGGCAGCAATAACATAAAAATATACTTTAATAGAAGAAAATTCAAGGTCAATTTTTGCTAAATAAGATAAGCAAAACTGTCTCTTCTGGACAAGCTGTTGGATACACATGCTTCTTAAGGCACCATGTGTAGAGTCTTTTCCATTTTGAGGCATAAGAACAGCTAGTTATTTTGCCTTCTTCAGTACAGTCATGCAATCATCTGAAACATTCAAGGGTCTGTAACGTAGGAACTCAGGAGTCAGGCAGTCAAGTTCATTGAGTATAGGCTGGGTTGGAGAATCATGCCTAACTGCCTGGAAAGCAGGTCTGGTTTTAGCAGATGTCTCCTATGATGTTTAAGCACAGATGAAGACGGTCTTAATACCACCATTGCTTCAGAAGAATCATCTTCATTTTATATTGCATCATTTTGATGATGACTTTAGGAAGGAGAGATATGTTAGTGGAAAAGCATCTTAAACCAGTTTATCAAAAGGACACCGTCCCTGATCTGGGCTCTAGCAAAGTTGTGGCATTTCACATATTCTCCGGTGGCAAAAAGATCTATTTCCAAAGTGTCCTATCATAGACAACGTTTTGAAGCCTGATGTGGTCCAACACCTATTTGTGCAGTTCTAGCAGATATCTGCTGAATTGACAGCTTTTCTGTTTTGTAAACCTAGAATATGCATCTCAATCAGAAAGATAGTCATCACTTATGCCCAGTGCCAGCTCCATTGTGCTTCCCCTTACACGATTCTGCATCTGGATCCATTCTGCTTGTTGTTAAAGTGCTTTTTCATTGTGCTGTCTGTTAGAATTAGCACCTTTTTAGCAGAAATGGATAGAATGAAAGATTTCAGACCAAGCTCGACAGCTCTCAATTTGAACATATTGAAGTGGTAGAGTTACTCCTGGGGCTGATAGATCTTCCATGTGGGCCTTCTAGCCCTCCAGTGATGCATCCGTTGCAACTAAATGGATGTTGGAGGTTTTTGGACTGTTACTTTCTTCTGCATGTTCACTCTGTTGTGCCACAACTTGAGCGATTGGATGGCCAAGATGTTCAAAGCTATTGATTTTTACCAATTTATCATCTTCTCACACCGGCGGTCTTACAGGGATTCTTGCAGTAGCCACATATGCAGCGAGCCATTATGAACATGGAAGTTGCATGAAACTATGCTGACTTTCAGTCAAATTGTAAAATTTCTTAATTTTGCAAATTGGATTTTAATTTAAGGTAGAAAATGTTGCCACTTACATGCAAGTTCTCACTTTTCTAAAATATAGTGTTCCAAGAATTCCTCACATGCACCAAGTAATTATACTGGTTATGAATATCAGGTAGAATGCCATGACAGAGATCCATGGTTATAACAGGAAGACTTGCTGCACCTTCACCCCCTAATTTAACTTATCTTAACAGAGGTAATTACAACATATTGGGTTAAAAATAATTTTCGGAAGTAGTAGAAATCTTATTAAGCAGAGTTACTAATTACCAAACCCAGGAAGATTAACTAAGATTGGTCAGTCAAAAAATGATTATCTACTAATTTCGGAAAATTGGGTACTAACTTAGGAGGGCTAATCGGTTAACTAATTACCAGAATAGATAAGGTAATTTTAAGGCACCCAACAGAATATATATAGTTTGTAGTCTGTTCAGTTCGGTTACTTCTGTCAACCAAAAGAAGCAAATAAATTGTATGGAAAACATTTCATTTCTATAACATTAACTACAACTGCTGAAAATGAAGCCAAGTTACCATTCTTTGTCCTATAGTCCAATGCAACCACCTTCCTTATACCTGCAGGACTTGGGGAGTGGCAGGGGGACAATACAGGAAAATGATGGCACAGGACCACGCATCCAGATCAATGCTACTTAATTGTTAAAAGAAAGGTCACTTAAAGACCAACAGTACGTTCAAAGCCTCCACATTGCCTCTAAGACAGTATCAGATCAAGACATTATTCCAAAAAGTGGGGGAGTAAAGCTTACCCCGTAAAACGTAACATTTAGGACGGGTGGACGAGCGGAGATCCAGAGTCTCGGAGTCCTGAAAACCGCAGAGTGCTGTGTGATCCATCAACCGACTAGATAAGGGGCAGGGCGACGGAGCAACGGAGCGGAGCAGGAACAGGAACACCAGTGAGGATATCGGTGAGGATATCGGTGGTGGCAGAGGTAGCAGGCTGGTTGCAGGCTAGCCCCCAAACCCAGGCTCAGGCGGGCCGGTTTTCAAAATTTTCGGCCCCAAGCACCTTGGGGAGCCGGCTACTTTCTTAGCTCCCCCAGCCCTCTAGCCTCCTCCTCCTCGCCTCCCCCCCTCCCGCCCTCTCCTTTCCTGGCTCCTAGCAATCATCAGCAATCACCCATCTTACCATAGCGGCCACGGGTAACTCGACCGCATTTTCCGGACATGCAACGAGTTATCGGGAGGGCAAGTGCGGCTGCCTTTTAGCAGGCCGCCGTGCCAAGTGAGAGCCCCTGGCTACCTGCAAAGTCGGCCTGTTAGATCAGGTCTGACCAGAGTCTGCAGTAGCCTCACGAGCCCTGCTTGCCAAAAAACTTCTGGCCAAAACTCCATACGAGCAACCGCACTTGAAGCGGTTTCAACAACTCTCAACCATCTAAGCTACATAAACGTCTAAGCTACCTAAAAGCCCTCAGCCTTCAGCCTTTAGCCTACAGCCTTACAGCTTATAGTTTTCGCAACGGTTCTTAAAAAACCGACAAGAATTAAGAATCAACACTTAGAATCGTCCCACAACCCTGAGTCACTTTAGCTCACAGTTACACCTAGGTTTGCCGTGCACCGACGTACCCTCCGAGCTCCAGCCTAGCCTAGCTCAGGAGCACCAACTTTATCGGACGTCAAGGGGCCAAACAAGGGAAATTTGAGTGCACTTAGCTTCCAACAATCCCAGTTACTTCAGTATCTCAGATGCGTCAACTAACCTTCACCAAACAAGGCCTCAGACAACATTCTCTGTACCTGTATCACACTACAGAAGCCATTAGTTCCCTGTTGTTCTGCATCTAGGCAGGCCCCGTGGGCTCATTAGTGAGAACCAGTGAGAGCTCCTGGAACATCTAGTGCGGAGTATCATCTAATCAATTAAATAAAATAAAAACTTCCTATGAAATTGCCTGTCGGCGGCATTCCCTCCCCCCCACAGTAAGAGTTTCTCAAGCTTTTCAAACATGAGTTTGGACGGGAGAGGAAAACACCATCAAAGTCCTTAAAAAAGATCGCAAAGGCAAAAATCATCTCCAATAGTTCGGAAGCATCGATCAACCGGGGCTCAACAGCCCCCATAAACTTACCGATAAATCAACCCTCAATAAGGGACTACTTTAGGAACCTAGTGCCACTGGCTGTCCCGAAGAAAAACTCTAGTCCAAGGGCCCTGATCCAGGCTTTTCTGTTAACAAAAGCAGTAGCAACTCCGAACAAAATTTTAATCCAGGCTTCGATCCATGCGGCAGTCAATGAAGGCAAAACCTGCCCGCAGCCATTTTCCATAGCAACTATGGAACAAAACAAATCGGACAGTTCAGCAATCCCAGAAGGCAGTCGATCACTTCAAGTCCCAGGACAGTCTCCTCCGAATCAACAGTTAGTTCAAACTGAGCATGCTCCAACCCAAGATCCTACCCTCAAAGATGCTAGTTTCTCAACAATCCAGCCTCCACAGTTCCCAAGCCAGTCTTTTCCATCACCACCAAAACTCTCTGGAGTATCCTACAAGCAAAAAATAAATGCCAGTGTAATGACTCCAAGTTATGTCTCACTACCACCCTCAACTTAAAAATCCAGAACCAAAAAGCCAATCAGAAATGGCCAACTCAGGCGTTAACATGGGTAATCAAGAGGGGCCAGGAGACAATTTTATCCTCACTCCCCTAGATCTCTCGTTTTTTTTCAACGATCAACCAAAACCAGAAGCCCACGAAACCTCACCAGCTGTAGATCAAAATGATCTCTGGATTCAGTTACTACAGACCCTTCAAACCTCAGCAGCCGCTTTAACTTACCAATCTGACAAAATGGACATGCAGGTGCACCTCTTGAACACGCTAGCGGTGTATACCGCTGGTATAGATCACAAACTAGAGGCACTAAATCTGCTCATCACAAAATTCCAAGCCAAACTGGTTCAATCAGTATGCTGCTGCTCCCCCATCATTGATTCATTATCAACCCTTCCACAATTTCTTACCTCAGTGATAACAGAAATCAAGAACTTACCCTTGGCAGGGTCATCAGTCTTACTAACTCCGTCTTGCAACACAGTCGAGGGACCAACTGCCAAGGAAGACCAGTCCCCACCAATTCCCCCAAATTTTACGGAGTTAGAAGACAGCAAAGTAACCCCCATTACTTCAGCTGAAGAACACAACAAACACATGTTGTCCAAAAGGGAAAAAAAGATTACGGAAGAGTCTAAACAAACACACAATTGAAATTAAAACACAAAACTTCAGAGGCCCAGTCAATATCACCTTAGACCAAGCACGAGAGCAGCAGCTCACTTCAGGTGCAAACCTGTACCAGAATTCTGCATCACAAGCCCTGACCCCCCACGAAGATCCTAGGCAACAAAATACCGATCAAAAGGGAGGGTCTCAAGGACGTGTGTCGCTTTCAGAGCATCCAATGCAAGCAGAACTCGATCCCGGGACATCACCAACACATCCCCCTGCACCAGTTATATCGCTATTGGGAATCGAAAATCCCTTGACGTAGTTGTTAGACACCATCCCCAATAGCCCATCATTCGAAGAGTATAACCCTTATGCCCTGGAACGCATAGTTACCCAGCCCGTTTATCAAAACCTCTTTAAAAGTTCTAGTAGCCATCCGCAAGCATCTTCGAGCAGAAGATTTCCTGCTCAGTCACCAACCATCAACCAACGCATACCGTTTTTATCATGCGCTGCCACACGCACAACCACACAGGTCTCCATCGAAAACTTAGCGAAAATAAAGCCCCCAACGGATGACAAAGCTCTTAAGAAGCCAAATACAAACACAGGTACCACACTTATGCTTACTCCGGAGTACGTCTCAAGAGGCCCCCACGATATCTTAAATCGCGGAAACATATTAAGACTCTTTAAATCCATCCCGGACTTGAGCATCGTGCAGTCTAACGACATAATCGCCATCCAGTTCATTCCATCACCAGGCACCTACGTGGGCGAAACAACCCAACTAATATTGACTACCCCAGCAATTCGAGAATTGGTTCAGTCAAAAGCAGACCAATTTAAAAATTGGGGAATAATAATATCGTCATTTAGTGCCCCTTGTTACCCATCAATTTTGGAGACTAATCAGGACCCAGTGCAAGCCCGGCCCCCTTTTCAGTATTAAAAACAGCTAGAAGTCGTTCACCGAAAGCAATACAGAAGTACAAACCATGTCAGCAAAACTCAGCAACAGTAGATTGGTCCTGGCTCCCAGGAGCCCTAGCTAGAAGCAAGAACGATTGAAATATTTCCGATCTAGGCGTATCAATATGCTCGTGGAACATCAACAGCCTAGGACAAAAATAATTCAATCATCCGCTACTAGTGGCTTCCTAAAGGAGGACAACATAACTCTACTGCAGGAAACCTGGGCAGTTGACAATTCACCCATAGAAGGCTACCTCGAATTTGTATCGTTAGCAACAAGACAATCTAAGTTCGGTAGGTCAAGCGGCGGCTTAGCTATTTAAGTGTCAACCAAACTATCTCAGCATACTAAACAGCTGAAATTTAAGGAAGACTGGCTCAGTGGAACACTAATGGGAAGCGGACAGACCGAAAGCCAGCTACTTCTTCTCAACGCTTATATATCCCCGCGGACCTCAGAGAAAAAGTCGAAATTGGATAGCCTGACCAATAAAGTATGTAATTTGCATAGCGAGTACGGCAGCATACCAAGTATAATCACCACAAACCTTTACAGTAATCCCATCAAGGATCCTGAGCCTACTCTGCAAATGGTTCCATCACACCTAGTCTCACAGTCAATTCCCACTGACAACAGACCATCTAAATTGGGGGGAGTACGCAGTAACCCAGCTCAGCAGCATTGGTTACACCGTCCTGAATGGTCGTTTCCCTATGGATAAACCCCCAGCCTGGACACGATCTGATGGCCGAACTTTTTCTTTCCTGGATTTTTCTCTAGGGAGCATAGAAATTCTCCCACTGATTGAGAACTACTACATTGAACCACAAGGCGATAGCGACCATCGGCCCTCAAATAATAACAATACTCGCGAAAACCCCGCGCCACCAGGAGTTAGCCTACACCCACGGAGGCACCTACATAGAGAATTTAAAACGATTGAAATGGTCAGTTGACATGGCCCCATCTCTGATGGAAAAAAGCAGAGCACTGCTAAATCAATAACTAGACATCGACTCCACAGCTATTAGTAGCTGGGCAAATTTTACCAACCAATTGTTATATGCAGTGCCCGCAAAGAGGAAAACTGGGCAGCAGGTATTTCAATCACACATTTCACCAGCAACAAAAAAACTAAAGCTTCACAGAAATTGAGCCCTTCGGCAATCAAGGAATAGCCCAGAAAACAAAACAAAATTTCTCAATTATAAGCAAGCTCAAGCAGCCTTCAAGTCCGCTGTACGCAGGGAAAAACGAGAAGCCTCCGATCAATTTTGGCTGAAGCTCTTCCATGAAAGCAGGAAATCAAATTCAAAGCAATTCTGGTCCATGGTGAACAGGAGCCAGCGAGGCAGAAATGACCACAGAAATGCAAACATCGGTGCCGACGAATGGATCTACTTCTTATCCTCTCACTTTAAGATCATCCATTACAAAAACAACTGCCCCACTTTGCCAAGCATAAATAACTCAATGATACTTTCACCGGAGGCCGCAAATCAAACACGACTGCGGCCAAGCCCTTCACCCATTAGCACATCCGAAGAGCCCGTTCACATAAGTAGGAACAACATTAACTTACTCAGTGAAAAGCCAACAGTGACACCTGAAGGAATAAAGTAAAAGATCCTGCGCTCTATAAAGAAAGCCAGGGCTGATGGTGCACCAGGTCCAAACAGTCTCCCCCAGGCAATGTTCAAAACGGAAGCCGAATTCTGGTGAGCATTTGACCCCCCTGTTTTTGGAATGTCGATCAAACTACGAAGTTCCTGACTCCTGGAGAGGTGCAATCAATCACCCCATTTACAAAAGTGGGAAGAGAAACAACCCCAGTAACTATCGAATGATAGCCCTCCTTGACGTGGACTCTAAATACTATGCCAGTATGCTATTGGAAGATCTCCTGACCTGGGCAAACGAAATAAAGAACCTCCCATTCAATCAAACAGGTTTCGTGGCCAAATCCGGAACAACAACCAACCTACTGACATTATCTGTTCTAATAGAGAAAGCTACTGCCCAACAAACTCAACTGCACCGTTGCTTTGTGGACTTTAAAGCAGCCTTCGACCACGCGCCCCGGGACCTATTGTGGAAAAAACTAAAAGGCTGGGGAGTTCCTCAATCCTTGCTACTAGCAATAGTTCAACTCCACTCTAAAACGTGGATAAGAATCAAGCTGGGTGAAGGCTCCCATGTTTCCAGGAAGATTGAGACCAGCAGTGGAGTAAAACAAGGTTGCGTGCTGGCTCAACTCCTTTTTAACCTGTTCATATCGGACCTTTCGCCAATCCTTGACAGCATCAATTGTCATCCCCCTCTACTAGATGGAGTACGAATCAGCAACCTCCTATATGCCGACGACTTGGTGCTGCTCAGCCACACAAAGGTGGGCTTACAGAGGCTACTTGATGAACTGCTTCCCTACACTGAAAACAACCTCTTAGAGCTAAACCTATCAAAAACAAAAACAATCACCTTTGGGAAACCCAAGAAGTCGCGCGGATGGTGGCACTTCAACAATCTAAAAATTGACTCAACACCTCACTATAAGTATCTGGGAATATTTTTATACTCCAGAAGCTCGTTTGCTAAGCAAAAAGAAGCACTGAGGACCAAAGCTCTGGCTTTAGAGGCAGCAGCAACAAAACTGTCAAAAAAACTATTAGGTCCCAGCTTTATCCCATTGTTAAAAGTGATGAAGGCAAAAACATCTAATTCCCTGAAATACGGCCAAGAGATCTTGAAGGGACCCACAAACATTCTTCTAAATAAACTGACAACTAAAATCTTTAAACGTGCATTCCAGCTTCCGAATTCAGCATCACCGGCACAAGTCCGCCTGGAATTTGGCTTACTTGACCACCAAGGCGTAGAGGCTGGGGCATTTATAAAGTTTTGCAACAGACTGCGTCAAGCCCCGGAAGACTCACTGGAGGCCAGACTCTGGCAAGAAATTCAGAAAAGTCATGCCACCTACAAATATCGGCTCCACCAGGAGCACAGCTTACAATTACTTGGTATTAAGGAGTTTTGGGGAACCAACCCCCCCCCCCCAGTCTGCATTAAAGCTAGTTATCAAGAAGAGTGCCAGGTTGTGGTCCTTTCACAAAAGGAAACACGCCTGGGCAGTAATCACTAACTTTAACCCAAGAGTAGAATCCCGTCATCTATCAAGCACAACCGCACTTTACCTGAAACGAAAGTTCCTGGCGTTGAGGTTGGGTGAATGACCTTTCTTGAAAAATCTTCCAGAATGGCGCGGGAAAGACAGCCACACCCAATGCAGGCTGTGTGGTTACCACACCAAGGGGTTGGAACAAATAGTCTTCTTATGCTCACTTTTAGACGCTCATTATTGCGAGAAGAATGGATTAGACTTGGAATTCGATCTTGCCGCCAAGCTATAATAGCAGCTTTCAACCCGGATAACACAAAGCTGAATATCGGGCTAACAAAATTTGTAACTAAAGTATTAAGCCAGTTGGAAGTTATCAGGGCCACCAACCCTGTCCTATTAGAGCTGAGGGAAACTCCATCATTGGACACACCAACGCCTTGTCGGCTGTCAACAAATTGTTGATTCGAACCTGGTCCATGAGACTTTTAACAGCAGTTAAGAAGTCAAGTAGAGTTTTAACCAAAATGTTCTTCCAACAATTTTAAGAAATGTATCTATTTTATGAACACTATTTTATATTGTAAGGTTTTAATTTACCAACAATAAAGTTTTACAATCTAACATTTAAGAACTCATGCTGCATTTCAAGGCAAAGTAAAGACACAATGATTGAATTTCTTTTTTAAAATATGTTTAAATGTTTTTAATGAATAGTTTTGAAAAGTACATAACAGATATATGTGTAGGTACTAACCAGTCAGAACTGACACAATGGGAACGCAATTCAGAAACAGCAGAACCTGGAGTATTTTTTCTAGACACCAGGATCCATCTGGGTAAACCCACCATAGCGTGCAACAAAGTTAGACTTAGGCTGCTTGATCAGTGTCAGACCACAAAGAAAACCACACCAACTGAACCTCAATATCAAGATCACACAACATCAGTGAAATTACCACAGGAGACCCTAAGACATGGGCACCCATACCACAACTAACATCAGTGGCACAACACAAAGCCTGATCGCCACATTATCGCTTAGAAAAGCAACTAGTAGCAAGACCAGACATACCATGGAGAACATCATAGAGATAATTATCAACCAGACGTTAGCAGTTGAGGGGGTCGGGGGGGACACTAAGCACATACATGAAGGATGCATGGAAGAACACACAAACGCCAGAGCAGTGTCAAGCAACACTAGTAAGACATGTGCACTATATTAACAGGGACAATTCTTCCCAGGATCAGGAAGCATTGTTATAGTAGGGCTGCAAGAACACAGACACATGATGGTGTTAACAATACTTGATTTCCCATAGGTACAACCTTCACTTAGGGCCAATCTAACATCACACTGATAAACACAAGCCGTGCCAGGGGCAGTTGAAAATGGTGACTCTGCAACATATTAAACAAATATGACATCACAGTTTCCTTGTTCTTACGTTTACGGTAGTTAAGTCTATCATATCTACTGTGTCTGTTGAATCTTAAAACAAAAAGAAGACCCATCTTGATTCATAGAATCTAAGGTTAAATGAGCGTAGTAGAGACTGGAAACTGAAATAACTGGTAACAGAACGAAACACGCGATCAAATGTGGTCACAGCAGCAACATATACATGGGAACTTAGAACAATGATGTTTATGTACTAATCTATTTATCTTTGAATATTCCGAGTAGGTAGCCCTGATCAAAAACACTGCTTTTTATTTCATTTGCCTACTGAATGGGTTTAATTATTTGTCAACAAATAGTTGTTTTTGAAGTGGATTGAGTTCTATCAGGCTCATGATTTTCAACACAAGCATATCTGATGGGTTTTTTTTCAACTATGGGCTAAAGCCGAACAGGACAGTAATAATAGTGGAGATGACGAAGGGAAAAATAAATAGCTTCAACATACTTCAAATGTAATTCTGAAAGGTAGAACTTATTCCCGTTTTATCAACTTCAAAACCACCTGTTCTATTTTTACAGCGTAAAGTGGCTACAATTACACTGCTGACATTTTGAGCACTTAAGGATATGGTGCTCACCTGGTGGTTTCCTTTGCCCTGTGGGAGGAACGCATCACTGTGGCGTTCTTGTGGCTTTGGAATTTCAGGATGTACATTATCCAACAGGTGCTCTCTGATTAGCCTTTCGGCCTCGCCGCCATCATGGAGTGCACTTACAGCTTCCGGAGGGCACACATTTTCCTCAGGCCTACGCCATTCCTGCAAAAGACCATCCCGGATCTTCTCAGCACGGGCACTCAGCTCGTCGGATGGCAACTGGATCTCATTTTGCTCCAGTAGTCTGCCTGCCGCAGGTGTGGGACTGCAAACAATGCATATTTGAAATATTTATGTATTATTGCATGTAGTTCGATTTTCTATAGCCCACGTGTAATCTACCCATTTACTTGATTTAATAGGTATGGCTTCATACGAGCAGTTAATTCTCCTTTTCAATTCACCTAACAGACTCACATGTCCACTGCTCACATTAATTCATATTTCCCTGTACTAATTCACCACTAATCCTTTTTGGGTGCAGGAGTAGCGTGCTACTTGCCAAAAAGCACTTAGACCCCTCATCAAGGGTAGTAAGCACTAAATAAATACTATTACAATTGGATGAGATAGGGAGCAGAGAGAAAAGTTGCTTACTTGTAATCTTAGTTGATCATAGGGATATTTATTAAAACAGATATCTGACAGCACAGAAATCAGCCTGTTATGATTATCTATGGAAACTACAATTCGTGTCTGCCCCATATAAACCATACCCCGCAGCCTAAATATCATCTGAGTAGAAGAAAGCGTAAATTACTATTAAAAAGATTTCCATTCAAGTTTTGCAGTTTTTAATGATATACTTCATGTCTCTTTGTCATGTTCCAACCCCACCTATGCACGCCTTTGGTTGTGTGCTTCGGGGCTTGGCTGCAGTGAAGCCCTTGCCATGCACACAACATTGGCTGTGCAAAGTCCTCAGGCCTGCCTCTATGTCCAATAACTCACTCGCTCAATCTCAAATGCACTAGGTAATGGATAAGCATGTGTTCAGCCATTCATTGAAGGCTCTGGGTACACGCCCACTATTATATTTTGTGCTTCTAAAACAGCTGCACACCCTGAGCTAAGCCAGAATCTCCACTGGCACCATGCTACTGAATCAGATGACGTTTGGTTATGGACACAAGGGCTGGCCTTAATACCTGGCATCCACAGTGCTCTCTATGCATAGTCTTTGCCATGCATAGTTGTACTGTGAATTGTATTTGTTGTTATGCCTTTTTTCAGGATTTGCAGGAAAAAAAGAATACGGATTTAAAAGAAGAAAGAAGAAAAAAAAATGAAAGTATCCACTTGTGAAACAAGAATCAGAAACTGGACCTGCAAATTCCACAAGAAACATGGGGGAGTTTATTGAATTACATTTTGGGGGCAGTCTTTGCCCCTGTGGAACTGCTTTGCATCTTCCTTCCATGAAGTCCAGAGATGCCTTACCAGGCTTCATATACCTCTGTCATTTTTTCAGGACACAGACATTAGTGTCTGGCATCCTGTATTGGCCACAGCAACAGTAGCCGCCACCCAGATCAGCTGGACCCACAAATCCTCCAAGGATCTCACACTGACAGAGGGATTTGTTTACTTTTAGAATGTTTTATCCTTGAAAGATTCATGAATCCAGAAATGTGAACCAACTGCATATTAATGTCCATCTAGCACTAACTTTAACCTTTCAAAGTCAACCTGACAATTTTTGTAATGTAAATTTTACAAAAACTACAATATTGACTTACACCATACGAAATAAAGGTAATGTAAAGTTCTATTTTCATGCCAGGTTTGGTGAGTAGTTTTTGCTGCACCGTAGAGCAAACCTCTGCATGGAAGTTAAAATGGAAAACACACATGTGCCCCATTCCATCTGTATTCCAACCCCATAAAGATCAGCATAAAACTTGACATGCTGACAATTAGAGCCTGATTTTTAATTTGGCGTTGGGCCCTCCTCAGCCAGTAGGATGAAGTAAATTACTCCATACCCTGGCAGAGGTCCAAAAAAAAAAAAAAAACTTTAAAAACTTTGACGAACATTTCAAGCATTGACAGGAACCACCATCAAGGTGGTCCCTGCCAAAGTATTGTCATTTTTCAAAACAACTCCATCAAACATAACAGAGCCATACGTCAAAGTTACACATTTGTTTCCAAAAACAAAACCCAAAAGCAGGTTTTTTTCATTATAGGTAATAAAAAACACAATGCCCCCCTCACCATGGGAGTTATCTCCATTGGCATGGGGGGCCTTTTGCAGTTTTCATTGCCCTTACTGCAACAGCAGGGGAGAGGTTGGATTTTAAATCCAATACCAGTGCTCCCCCCTACTGCATGTCGTTGAATGACTTGCGATGTAATGGTATTGCGTACTAACAATGAGGTCGTTGTAACGACCGCGTTGTAATGGCATTGCATTGTGGAGACAGCGTAGTAAACGCTGTTTCCCATCCAGGGGATAAAGGCTAGGGTTACATTAAAAGGTAATCTAAGAGGTAGGTTCAGGGTTGAAGTAGTGGGATGACGTAATGGTAGGTCAACATAATGGTTCTTGATATAAGAGCATATAAATGATCGAAGCAAACTAAATGACACTATGAGAGTTTATGCACCATGTTCAGATAGGCACAGCTGCCCCTTTGTTGGGGCAGCTGTTGCGCTATATAAATTGTTGTAACATAACATAGATAATGAGCTATACCTTGCAGGTTCCAAGGCAAAGCCTCTTGGAAAAGCTTGATTTTCTCGAATAGGTTTCATCAATTCCTCTACTGTAGGCATATCTAGAATACAAATTAATTATCAATACTAACACATTTTTAAAAACACAAAAACAACAATAAAAGTGCAGTTAAGAAATAATCCTAAACAATGTCCTAAGAGAGTGCACAGTGATATATATGTATTGGGCATTGTGATATGGAAAAGTGTGCAACACAGCAAATCTGAAAAGGTTTTAGCTAACAGCAACTCTTTCATACTGCAATGAAGTGCCCACCACTTGACCTTTTTAAGATATTAAAATGAGCACTTTCATAAAATATTAGTGAAAGTTAGTGTATAACAACGACAATTTTTGTCTGAGTGAAATGTTAAATTGACAGGGTGAGTCCTGATCCCAAATCCAAGCTCACAATAAGCTACTGCATCCATTAGTCATCCAACCATATCCGTAACAAATGCAGCATCTGTGATTAACTGTGCCGCTTTAGGAGCCACTAAATGCTGTCAGATCTGCACTGAATGGGAAAGGACTCTTGACGCCAACTTTATTCAATATGAGAGCATTATGAAGTGACATGTTTTCCATCTAAGACAAAGCAAAGGTAATTCTTTCACTCTGCGTGGCAGAGAAGGCATACGGAGGCATCCTTCAGGGAGATGGTTGCCCAAAAATGGACATCTGAGAGGAGGAGACTCATTCTGGAGTATTGCTATTTTGATACTGGCAACACGGACTCGGTGCTCACAAGTCAAGAATGGGGTGTTATGTATCGAAACTTTTTGGAATTTCAAAAGAGAAAAGAGGACATTGTATAACAGAACGTTAAAGGCACAATACAGCCCCGTTCTTATTATTACTAAATAAACCGTTACTAGTAACACATATGTACATATATAGGGGTGTGTTCATAGAAAACATAATGGACTGGAAAACCTAAATAACCAAAAAAATGATTACTATCATGCTACCAAGGGTCTAAGGCGACACCTCATAAACTACACATAAATGTTGCAAACCACAACAGTGCAGCAGTATTTGTTGAAGGCACCCTTCTTTAAAAATGCATCTACATCTTCCATAAAGAGACAGGTGTAGTCTTTTGTACACGTCTGCTGTGGTGTTCACTTTTGTGGTAAACTCTAGGAATATTCTAAATCACATCAAATGTGGCACTCACAGGTCTGAGGTTACGTGTTTTTGCTATATTGGATAAAGCAACATGACAACAGAGGTTTTATCAAGTGTTCTATATCAACCTACAAAGAATTGAATCCAGAATATTGCCTATTGGTTGATCATCAAGGTAAGTAAATGCGAATTTACTATTATTAATCCCATGTCTGTATACTATAATGATACAATGACTCTGTATTTGTGACCGGTAACCTGAAATGTGAAACTTAAGGTGTCTGTGGAGAAATAACCACCTGCTGACTTTGTCACTGAATACAGCGAGGCCTCAAGGAAGGAGTATGAATTAGCTTCACTTTATGCTTCCTTTTTTGAGTTCCCCTGTCAGATGTTGGGGAAAGTCCCAGATCTCTTTCAGTTGCTAGCGTGTGTATCTATTTAGCAGGGTAATTTGTCACTCTGTGGTGTCGGATGAATCTACTTTGTTTCTCATTTTATCTAACAGCTGGAATAACTCAGCAGTTTCTTGATGCAGCTACAATCATGAAGTCTAGGAGAGTAGTGAGTGTAAGGACTTCGGTTCCTGCCAGCCAATTAACACCGAAGTATTGGTCTTCTTCCTTCCCAGGAACCCCATACAGATATGCAGCTCTCCCTAAAACTTCATAACCAGATACCATATTATAAGGTCATTGGAAAACCTCAGACTGATTTCTTCTGATCCTTACTGTACTTAGTTATTTATTCCAGAGGTTCATAGAGCATCATAGGTACCATTAAAGTTACTTCAGAGCACTGAAGTCTAATGGAGTGGAGTCTTGTAAGGCATACTCATGATATTAGAGTAGCACATGCGTTGCCATTAGTGTAGATTCCAAACCATATTGTGGGTAGCAGTCCTTCACCCTAACTCCCGGCTGCCACTCCTTAAGAGTCAACTCCACTCCTCTCAAAGCCTTAGTGGCTGTGATTACTGGGGCTTGTGTAAGAGCCAAGTACCTCCTCAAGAGAGGAATGAAAGTTGTTGGTGTCTATATCCATCTTATGCCAAAATACTTCGATTTCTTTTATTTGAGCTACGCTGAGCACAGAGGATTTTTGAAAGGTACAATTCCAGGCCTAAACTCTATTTTTGTTGACAGCTCAGAACACAGAATATGCTTTGAATAAATATTTTGGCCAGGTGTCCAGAGGTTCTGCTTTGGAATAGAACCTTTTTGGTGCAACAGCAGCCTGTTGACAGGAGTGACTGAAAGCCACCAGCATTAAAATGGCAGTGAGGTCTTTTGGGCATAGTGTACAAGGCCTTCTGCCATGATGGCCATCTGGGGTGAGTGGATGTAAAATTCAGGACTAAGTGAATATAAACAGAGGACCAGTGGTAAGCAGATTCATAAAGTGCATCTGCTCATGTTTATTTTCTGACTTGGATATTAGAGGAGTCGCTGCAGACTCTGCTTCCCCAACATCTGAGGTTTTAGCATCAAAGTCTAAAAACACCTCTTGTGACAGCAGCTGTAGAAGGTAAGAGCCCCTCGGTTCAATGCCCAGAGTTTCTCCCTCTGTGTACCAAGAGCTATAAAATAGTCCAGAAAACCGTGCAACCTACCCTCTAGCAAAAGTTGGAATGCAAATATTTTACTATAGAAACAAATTACCATAAAGATCGCTAATTTCCAGCGTAAACATTGGTTGATAGAAAAAGTTCCGGGTGAAGACCTGGCATGGAGAACTCACTGTCACAGGAGAATGTGTGCCCTTGCCCGATTACCAGTGTCCTCCCTGGGCTGCAAAGTGGGTTCAAGAGGTGACAGGGTATTTAACCATTTGAGCTGGTGGCTATGCAGGCAGTGACTTGAATGACGGGGACAAACTGATGTGTTACAGGGAGGTCAGTCTAAACGGCTGAAACAAGCTGTTCTTTTTGTCTAGCAATGGATTGGAATGGACTGTTGCATGTTGGCCACTCAGAATGGATAATATATAGGCTTATTTCCAAAAGACCCTTCCAGTGTAGACCAGGAAGGGACGGCCATTCACAGCAGGAGTTGGGCAGCCACAGTAGGTTGTTCACAGGAACTCGCCACAGGCCAGGCCCTACAGCCACTGCAGCGGGGACTGGCAGCCTTCAGCCAACCCCAGGTATAAAATGATTGATCTAATCACTGACTAAGAACCATCTATATTAGACTCTGAGAGAAATCCTCCATACAAGCATTAAGGAAGAAGGCTACAGTAAAGGAGAAAACCGCTGTATGGCAGGGGGCACTGCGAAGGGATACCGCAAAGTTGAGAGGATTCAGTCAGTGGGATCCATTTGACATCTCCACATCTCCACATCTAGGGACATCGCTTGGACAGATGGAATCAAATCATTTGAATGCCTGAAGGAAGAGCATGGGATGTCCCAGACATAGGAATACCAATATGGGTAACTCCAGCATGCATAGCTCGCATACCAGATTGACTGGGACGACGTACCTCAGGCTACCCCACAGAAAGAAGGGCCCCGAAGAGCAACAAACGTACTCACATCTTCCATATATCAAAATATTGGTGAACAAAATGCCCGATTGCCTGAGTAACCACAGGAACCAATGGAAAGGAGATATAGATCCTTTAAAAGAAAGACTCGAGCTCTGATGCATCCACGGGAGTGTCATGTGCTTTGCAGTTTTCCCGCTTATGTGCTCTCCTTTTTATTCATTTACACATTCTTTCATAGATTTATTATAAACACATTGTCGTTTTTTATTATATCTTTTATTATTATGATAGTAAAACAAGTAGTTCATATATTATATATAGTCGTTGATTGAGATATATATTACGTTGAACTTTGTGAGCAAAGGAATTAATACGCAAATTCACCACAAAATACAAGGACTGACTCAGTCCAACACAATGTGCAAAGTGATTTTAAACTGGTTGCAAATGCATCCTGATGAAAAAAACATCTTCGGATTTGCAGGGAAAACAAGCATTTGCAATGCAATAGGTCTCGCATTTATAGGAGTTTGAGCTATTGGCATTGTAAATGACAATGCTTTTTATTTAAGTTTGGTTTTTTTAAAACATAAATATAAGGCACTGTCATTTATAATGCCAATAGCTCAAACTCGCATAACTGCGAGACCTATTGCATTGCAAATGCTTGTTAGCTTTTAACGTCAAACGCTACATTTTTGCCAGCTCCGGCCTGTCTAGGGCTCTTGCGCCGGAGCTGGGAGTGTGATTGCCCTGTGCGAAATTGCAACGTTCACATTAGCCAGCAATTAAAACAGGTCTCCTTTCCCTTTAAAAAAGACAGGGCCTGGCTTGATAAATACTAGCTTTTTAAAGGGATTAATTCTGGCTCTGCGCTACAAATCGGTGGTCTGGTAGTTTCTCAAGAAGGTTTCCCACCAACATTATGTTATGAACAGATATGCGATGACTTTTTATCTTCTTTTATTTTAATTAATGAGTGCTCTTGGCGTCTTCAGATTCCAGGCACCTGGTTTGCATACATTCATTGATGCAACATTGGTATAAGTAAAGCTACATTTATTCGAATTTACCATATTTATTGTTCTTTTACAGAGGGCACTTCTTTTTTTAAACGATTGTATGTTCGGTGCATATATATATATATATATATATACACGCGCACACACACACCAGAGCGAAAATAAAATTAGCACGATTATCGCTCCTGTCCATTTTAAAGCCAGGGTAGGCTGAGCATTCTACTTTTCAACTTTCATCTGCGATTAAGCGTGCAAAATATTTTGAAAGTGAATTTTAAGCGCATTTGTTGTCACAAGCTCGCATGCCGGAAGTTGCACAGCTGGGTCCTGGCAAAGCAAAACACTGAGAGAGGAAGTCCCTTCGCCCAGCTATCAGTTTCAAAACAAAGGCAGGCACTAAAGGAAAATAGCAGCAAGTATCGTCTCTGGAGTGTTGTAAACAGAGGCAAGTGTCTGTAAACACAGCCGAGCGCGAGAGAGTCGTAGGCGCTGACCCCGGGAGAAAGGGCACGGCACTTGTGCTGGCTGTTCTAACCCTTCACCCCCGGGGGGCGGCGGGCAGGTACTGCGCTAGGGCTCGCTTATCTTCCGACGGGCATCTGCAGTAAAAGCGCGCTCTGCTCGCGTTCCAAACACACTGCACGTGACACCGCACGACAAACGGGCGCTCAGGACAATGCGCGCTGAAAATGTGTGTTTCATGCAATGCGCGCTCAAAACAATCTCTTCCCTCAAAACAATGTGAGCTCAAAACAATCTTTACCCTAAAACTAATGTGCGCTCAAAACAATCTCTTCCCTCAAAACAAAACGTTTCTGACCATACAAAGGCTGTTTTAGGAATTAGTAAAATGTTACATGCTCATAAAATGGGTTTGGAAGGGGCGCGTTTTGGGCATAACTTCCAAAGACGAATTAGTGTCAGATGTGTCAATGGTTTGCAAGGCAACAAGCAGGAAGGGGGTGGCAAATGGTGTGCACGTTTGCGGCCGCTTTGATGTCCTCAGTTGCCGAGCGGCTCACTGAGGACATCAAAGCGGCCGTGAAAGTGATCAGGCAGTGCTTTTCAGGCTGCCAAATGGTGCGCGCGCCCGGCGCACATGCACTGTTTTTGGAGGCCTGAAAAGCACTGTTTGCACTTCCAGATCCCCCTTTAACAAAAGCTCTCGCGAGGGCAGCGCTAAAGCGCTGTCTCAGGCGAGACCTAAAAAGGCTCACGACGAAGGCATGTCAACTTTAACGGTCACGGTTATGGGCTCGAGTCTGTTCTCTGGGAGTATGGAATGCCAAAAAGAGCCACAAGAAACCTTGTCTCTGAAGTGCGCACAGTACCAGACGACTGGCTGAAAAACATCTTGAAAGGTATGAGTGTCAAGGCCGTCTGAAAACCTCATTACGGTCCACACAAAGCGGCCGAGCGTGTAGGCGCTTTTAGTGCTGAATAGGTTTAGCTCAGCTAAGGCCTCGGAAAGGATGGGGGTTCCATTACAGATTCATTATACCGGCAACCATCAACCGTGTTATTTAGTATAAGCTTGTTTGTTCTGTTTATATTAATTACAATGTTTATTCATGATATCTGCACTAGGATATGGCATTAATTCACTTTTAAAATACAGTGTGGATTTCTTGTGCATCTATGTGGAAAAGGTTCCGGAATTTACTAATAAATACAATCCTGTAAGTCTCACTAGACTGATCGTTGCCAGATGCACATTATCTCAGAGTAAGAGGTGGGAGCTGCGTGGGCTGCAGTCCACCTCTTTTCCTTCCTCATAACTTTAAGGTAGGTGTAACTTGCTCTCCTCAGAGTTAGGATTTCTAAAGCTGGACCATATTTGCTCCCAGAAGTGCAAAAATGTATCAAGAGCTGGTCATTAAGGCTGGCCTGGATCCAAATACTCTACAGAGTGTATTACAATTTTTACAGGTCAAGATCTCGTAAGCAGAAATATCTGATATAAATATTGTGCCCTAAATATCTATATATATCTATATACAAAGATATCATCGCACTGGGTGCGAACTTTCAATTACTAACTCCAATTAAGCTATATTTTTAGGAAAATATAGTTAGTACACAGTATTTATGGCAGCTGACATTCTGACAATGATATTCGCGTACCATACCATTACAATAGGAGCAGACTGTAAACAAGTAACAAGTTATTTACCTTTGGTAAAATTCTTTCTGGCAGATACACTATCTAACCGCAAGTTCCTCGTCTTTAGAACATTTTGAGGTACAAGACCCTATTGGTAGATAGCTGGCACCATGTGCTCAGCTGTGGCTCTATACCATCCAGAAGTGATGGTGAGGAGCCACATACAAGTGCCAGCCCTGCACCCAGATACCAGTCTTAGTCTTTTTTATTCATCGCACTCAGACGTGGAGCACTTCAAACACATTGCAGCTGACTGAATGCTAGCATCTATCTTAGAACCTTAATATAATGCTCAGAAGTAAACTCTATGGAACAGGGAGGAGGCAGGGCAGTAAGAAATCTATGGTGAGATACAATATCCATAAGGAAGAGTATTACCAAAGGTAGGTGACTTGTTCTTCTGATGGACACTTCTACCCACAGATTCTGCTCTTCTAGAACAGATACCGTAGAAGTATCTCCCAAAGGTGGAAGGTCTGAGAAGCAAACTCATTTAGGGAAGTCTTTCTGGACCAAGCAAGCAAAATGGCCCTGTTGCCGGATCAGATTTTAAAAAGCAGTAGTGTGTTGTGAATGTGTGCACCAAACACCATGTCCGAGTGTGGCAAATACCCAGAACCGGCACCTCCCTCGCCAATGCCATTGCAGTATTCTTGACTCTGGTGAAATGAGTCCAGATTTCAAAGCAAAAGACTGTTTACCTGAACAGAGTTCTCTTTTGCATCAGTTTGCATTTCTTGCTCCCAGTAAAGCCCTAAAAGAGTAGATCATACATGTAAAGGTCTCTCGTATGGTCAATGTCGAAACTCAAAGTGCTCTTAGGGTCAAATTGTGAAGCCTCTCCTCCTCTTCTGAGGTGTGTGACAGAGAAAAAAATGTCAGTTGGTGATCCACTGACCGACATGGATGGTGGACACCAGGAAGGTTGTATAGCATGTGACTAGTTAAATAACATGAGAATAGAAGTGATAACTTAAAGAAAGACTGCCTTGATCATCATAAGCCGTAGCGAGCCACTGTGCATTTGCAACTACATTCAGGTCCCACAGATGCATGATGAACAGTTTTGGAAGAAACATACAACAGGCCCTTCAGGTGTCATCACAACTGGTGTTTTAAAGAGAGTTGATCAGGCAAACATATAAAGGGCAAAAGGGCTGACACATAACCCTTAAAGGAACTCACTGCAAGGTCATGCTAGGTCAACAACAAAATGAAGAACAATACATTAGAATGTTGGACATGCAGAGGGTCTAGATGAGGTACCCTATACCAGGCCGCAAACATTCCCAAAACCAGGCATAGATGAAATTTGCAGACAGTCATCTGGCAACAAGAATAAGATCTACCACTTGAAGAGGTAAGTCAAAAGAATTTAGCTGTCACCACTCAGTCTCCAGGCGTGGAGGTGTAGGATGTGAACATTCAGGGGCAGGACCCTTCCCTGTTGCTGAGGTAGGAGACCATCCTGAATGGGTAGCCAGATCAGAGGGTAAATGCTCAGAAGCTCTGAGTATAACACACTCACAGTTCAGTCCAGGGCTATTAAGATGATTTGGATAGAGTCTGCCCTGACGTTTCTCCAAAGTCGAGGTAGGAAAGTCAGACAGAGGAATGCATATGGGAGACTCATGTTCCATCATGGAGGGAAGGCATATCCCAATGACCTTCTGGAGGTAACTCGAGTTCAGAAGCCTTGACACTGCTTTCTTGATAGTGGCAAACAGATTCAGCCAGAGCATGCCCCACTGCGCGAAGATGCCCTGTATCACCTCAGGGTGGAGATGCCACTCGTTCACCAGCTAAGGTCAACTCGGCTTGATCTGTTGTGGAGTTCAGGGACCCCACTAGGTGGCAGCCTGTCAAACAGATCTTCTGCTTGTCCAGCCATCTCCAGAGTTGTACAGGTTACTGGCACATGATCCAGGACTCCACCCTAGCCTAGTAGCACAAGATCTAGGACTCAATGCTGATTATAGTTTGGTGCAGGCACTGTGAACATGACACTGATGGTGTCAGTTTCTTTTCGCGACTTTCCACATCTGGAGCACAAAGTCATAAAGAACACTGACCTATGGGGTGGAAAAATAGGGCCCTGAAAGGGGAAAAACCCTGTCCCTAGAGATCCGTTCACAGATCGAGGAGGACGGGTGGGTCGGTAAGGAATCTGCAGCTAGATAGAGTCTCTAGCAGCTAAGGAGTTACCGAAGGTAAGTTGTTAATTTGATAGTGACTTCTAGCTGCATATTCTTTATCTTAGAACGGATACCCAAGCAATACCACCCCAGAGGTGGGTCTGCACTAGAAAGTCCTGCAGGACTGAACAGGCAAAAAGCCCATCCCGACGGACCTGATTGTCCTGGCAGTAGTGCTTGGTGAATGTGTGCAGAAAAGCCCACGTCGCTGCCTGACAGATGTTCAGGATTGGATCTCCGAGTGCTAATGCACTGGTTCTGGTGCAGAGTGCTAAAGCCTTAGTTCTGGTAAAATGAGGACGCAAACCCTCAGGGGGTTTCTTCTTGGCCAGTGCGTAGCAGATTTTAATGCAGAGCACGATTTATCTGGAGATGGTCCACTTCTGCACAGCCTTCCCATTCTTGGCTCCGACATACCCCACGAAGAGTTGGTCATCTACCCAGAAATATTTAGTGTGGTCGAGGTAGAAAGAAAATGCTCTTTTTGTATCCAGTCGATGGAGCCACTCCTCTTCCCTCGAGGGGTGCGGAGGAGCATAAAAGGTAGGCAAGGTGATGGACTAGCCTACGTGAAAGAAAGTGACAACTTTGGCCAAAAAGGAAGCTTTAGTGCGAAGAACCAGCTTATCTGGAAAAATAGTTAGGTATCTAGGCTTAGATGACAAGGCCTGGAGCTCACTGACCCTTTGGGCAGATGTTATCGCAACTAGGAGGGCCATCTTGATGATAAGGAGCCTGAGATGACAGTTATATAGCAGCTCAAAAGAAGCACACAACAGAAATGTAAGTACGATATTGAGGTCCTACTGGGGCATGATAAAGGGTGAAGGTGGAAACATATGTTGGAGAGATTTAAAACACTATTTATAACAGGGGACTTGAAGAGGGATGACTGATTTTGGCAGCTGCAGGAAGACTCAGGTGGCAGAAAGACAGCCCTTTAAGATGCCCAAAGCAGAGCCCTGCTGAGCAAGTGACAGAATAAACAGAAGGATCTGAAAAAGGGGAGCAGAAAGAGGGCCAACTTGCTTTTCTGCACACCATGACTCAAACTTGCCCCAGTGGCAGGTGTATACCGTCTTGGTGGAGGGATGCATCGCTGCCCAGGTAGCACTGCAGACTTCAGAAGGAGAATCGAAAGCTGTCAACTGTCCCCACTCAATCTTCATGCATGAAGGTGGAGCATTGATAGTTTAGGGTGGAGAACCCTTCCATGCTACTGTGAAGATCCTCCCAAAGGGGCAGCTAGATGGGAGGACAGATGTTCATGCTCAACAGCGCGAGATACCAAACTCTCCAATCCCAGTCCAGAGGCACAAGGATGACTTAGGCACGGTCGTGCCTGATCTTCTTGAGGACTCCAGGAAGGAGTGGTATTGCCAGAAAGGTGTACAGGAGGTCTGAGCTCCACTCGAGATGAAAAGTATCTCCGAGCGAGAACTGCCTTGAAAACTCTAGCTTTCGGAACTGCTGACATTGTGCATTCTCGGCGATGTTGAACAGATCTAACTAAGGCTCTACCCACTGCTGAACGAGACCTTGCACCACCTCCAGATGGAGACACAATTCCTGATCCACTAGGCATCTTCAGCTGAGTTTATCCGCCCTGGCGTTGAGAGAGCCCGCCAGGGGTTGAACCACCAGACGTGTGCCCTGGCGTTCCAGCCAGGTCCAGAGTCACATGGCCACTTGATAAAGGGTGCATGACACCACCCCACCCTGCTAGCTGCAGTGCCACATGGCGGCGGTGTTGTCCGTGAACACCTGCACTAGCCTTGATTGAAAGTAGAATGCTGTCAATGCCAGCTGGATCGCTCAGAGCTCCAGTAGATTGATGTTAGGTCTGGATTTCGCCAGAGGCTTCCGATCTCCACAATTCCCAGAGTGCCGCAACATCCCAGGAGTGACGTATCTGTCACCACTGTCAGAATTGGTTGGGGAAGGGGGAGGGATGCTGCTGACCCAATCACGCTTTGTTAACTACCACTGTAGATCTTTTGCAGTTCGCTCCGAGGTCTGAACCATGTCGGAGAAAGTCGCCTGATGCTATGCTAACTGGAACTGGAACTTTAGGTCTAACTGCAAAGCCTGCATATGCTAGTGGGCATGTGTTATAAGCAGGATGCAGGAGGCCATAAGGCTCAGCAGCCTCAGAGTTAGTTTCACCAAAACCCGGGATAGTGGCTGAAACACAGTCTGAATATCATGGACTCCCTGTTCGGATGGATAAGCTAAACTGCATCATGTCCAAAACAGCTTTAATGAAAGTGAGCATCTGAGAGGGAGTCAGGTGTGATTTTTGGCACGTTGATAGTGTACCCCAGCAAAGGCAGGAGGTCTGCCATAGTCTGGAGGTGGGAGCCTTGGGACCTCCTTCAACAACCAGTCATCGAGATAGGAAAAAACTAGTACCCCTGATCTCCGCATATGAGCTGCAACCACCACCTTCACCTTGGTGAACACCCGGAGGGTGCTGGTAAGGCCAAAAGGGAGCACTGCGAACTGAAAGTGCTTGTGGCCCACCGTGATCCGCAGGTAATGTCTGGGGGCAGACAGGATGGGAATGTGGAAATAAGCATCCTGCAAGTCCTATACGACCATCTAGTCTCCCGGGACCAAGGCAGATAGGACTAGAGCGACTGTGAGCATTTTGAATTTCTCCTCTTTGAGGAAGAAATTGGGATGGTGCAGGTCTAGGATACGACAAAGGCCTCCATCCATTTTGGGCACCAGAAAGTAGCAGGAATAACAACCACGACCTAGGGCTAGGTGGGGTGTGGGCTCGGCACAACTCTGGATGCTCGACCAACAGGGTCTGCAGGTACCGCGTCCTCTGCTAGGTACAGTCTGGGGAGCCTGCGTGCCATGGTGGGGGGACGGGTAAGGAAGTGGTGGGAAGCCCTTTCCGTGGCCACAAAAGGAGAAAACCGCGGACTAGGTTTGGCGGGGCCCATGCAAAGGTGCAAAGGACCATGGGCAGCACCTGCACAACAGACACCCACAGTGCATGGGAGTAACGGCCTAAAAGGCATGCAGTGTTCACGGACCGCAGTGCCCAGCTGGCGGAAGAAAACATTTTCTTGCCTAAAGTGCCCGGCTTCTTGGATTCTCTATCCAGTGGGTTGGAAGGGAATACACCAGGGTTTGCACGAGAAGTGGAGGCTTGGACCACCAAGTATGGTGTTGCGTGAGGAAATTGGGGTCCCCTGGGGCGGGGCGATCACGGTTGGCAATAGTTCTATTCAGTCCCTGTGCTAGCTTCGAACTAGATCCCAAGCAGAACTCTGCAGGCAAGCCGTCTGGATCTGGGGTTCTACCTCTCGCTAGTGCGCATATCGCTACGCCTATTTCAAAGAGCGTAATGGGTTCGTCTAGCTCCTGCCTCTGGTCCTGTGCAAGTTGGGGCAGAGTCACAGCAGTTAAAAAGGAGGTGATGTCCTCCGGTGCCGTAATTGTAAGTGAGCGATAGAGGGAGGTGTAGTAATGGATACATTCTTTGTGAATGTCTTTCTGTGGGTAGAGAAGAGAGCCGGCAGAGGAGCGCAGTCCTCTGACGGGTCCGCTGGGACGATCCTGACAATTCAGCCAGGCTAGGAAAGAGCCCACTCTGTCCACTAAAGAATGAGTTTTGGCTTAGTGGGCTGCGTAATTATGACAAGGCAATCTCTCGAAGAGTGTTGCATGCTCTGCATGTGCTTCTGCCAGGCATGACCTCTCAGTAGGAATATCTGCTGCTGCAGCTTCAAGTTGCAGCAATTTTCGCTCAACATGAGTCAGGTCAGTATCTAGAACCTTGCAGATATTCCAATGCAGGCCCAGGCATACGCAGTTCAGTGTCACTTTAGATGTGTCCCACTCCAGTGAGCATATGCCCGTGGTGGCATCATTAGGGTAAAAATATTCCATAATAGCTGTGCTCACCCATAAACGGAAAGGAGGGTCCTTCAAGGCCGCTGGCTGCAGCTTCCAAGAGGGACTCGGGGGATTGACCGTGGTCCACGCGAATTGTACATATTGCCAGTTACGGTCCGAGTGAGTGTGTGTGACGTATTGCACAAGCTCGGGTGTACCTACCAGCCTTTCTACTCTAACATGATGAGAATGTGGTGCAGAGTAGAAAGAATATACCTTAGTTGTAGCATTGCACATTCACCAAATATCCATGAGACCCCAATTGCTTAGCCAGGTTGTATGTGTTTTAGCATTTGACGAAGCAGTGGTTCGAGGCAACGGGGGAAACTATTCTTCTAAATTGACATCAAGTATGCTGTTAAAATCACCACCCAACAACCATGGTATTCCATTCCATTTTGAGAGAACCGCAGAGAGAGATTTGAGGTATGTTTGATCTGTGTTAGGGGCATAGAGGCTACCAATTAATATTCGCCTACCATCCAGTCTACCCAAGACAAGGGCATATCTGACCTCAGGTTCTACTTCCACCTCCTCTGTAGCAAACGTGACCCCTGGCCTGATCCACACCAATGCCCCATGAGCATAGAAGGCAAAATCAGTGGTGAAAATCTGCCCACGCCACCGACGTTTCAGTTTAGTCGCCTCTGAGCGTATCAAATGGGACTCTTGCAATAGCGCAATGTGTACATGGTGGCGCTTCAGATAAGAGTAGATAGCGTAGAGGCGTGCAGGAGTGTGGCATTCCATGTCAGTACTTTAAAGTTTGCTATTTAGTTGTATATAAGGGAAAGATCTGTTGAGGCAGCACCAGGAAACTACATTTGTGTGTTCATGAGAGAATCTGACAGTGACTGCAACAATGTGAGATCGAGGTAGAGCCATATTTGGTGTGTAACCTAAAACTACAGAACAGGTCAATAGAATGCAAAACCTTGACTAAAAGTAGAGCAGAACATCAACCGAGTGTCTGCCCAAACCATGACTTAAAAGACATTTGTCCACTAACTAGTGTAATTATACAAGGGGGGGAAGCAGAGATGAGCATCATGTGTATAAACCTCTCAGATATACAATCACCATCTGTTGTCAGCATATCAGTTTAAACTCAGGTTAACATGGTGTGCCAGAGGCGGGCGCAGGCCCACATGCCTGCTATTGGAAAAACATATCAATAATTAATATAACTATCCTTCCAGCATCTACAGGGTTTGGAATACATCATTCACTGCAAGTGTATCTGTATACAGCAAGGGTGAGTAGAGACTAAGTATGCTGGTAGTAGCTTCAAATGATGTTGTTGGATGCTTGTGGAGTCACATCTGGGGGAGGCACAGAGTCCAGTTTGGAAGACCCGGTGGTGGTAGAGGTATTGTCACTGAATGAGTGGAGCGATTCCGTGCCGGTGCTTGAGTGCTGAGACATCGCCGCACGTGCAGCCATGTGTTCTAATGCTTGGTGGAGCTCAGCATTATCTGTTTGAGTCTGGCGCAGTCTTAGGGGCCGAGGCCCATCTTGCTTTCGGCCCATGTTTATGGCAGCGGATCCGCTAAGCTGCCTTGCTTGTGTTAGTGCTGGGCCGTGATGGGTGAGCAGTATGGGGGGGCCATAGGACTCTAACCAGCGCCATGCCTCCCCCGGAGAGTCAAAGAAGTGCGTGCACCCATCAGCGACCATGCAAAATCTTGCCAGGTAGAGAAGCGTATATTTCAGGGTTAATTCTCAGGGTCTGAATTTTAAATCGATGAGTGTGTTGCGCTGATGCTGGACTGCAACTATATAATCTGGAAAAAACATTACATTCACTTCAGAGAGCTTCCTGGTTTCTATGGTGCAAATTCAGCACCCTAAATACCATAGGTCTGGGATAAGAACGAGGTGGGGGTTTGCGTGTTGGAACCCCGTGAGTGCGTTCAATGGTGAAATATTGATATAGAGCATGTGGAAGCAATTGGTCTTGCAACCAGCCCTCTATATATGCAGTAGCATCTCGGCCCTCGTTTTCCTCCGGTAAACCTACTATGCAGATATTGTTCCTCCTGGATCTTCCCTCCGCTTCAATGTGGGCACTTGGTCGGTCAGCAACATCAATGAAGATTCCATGCTTCAGGTTGTGGGTTGTAGACCCTCTACGATCCACTCTGTCGAGTCAACCTTGTCCACAGGCTTGCAATGATCTGCACGTAGCAGTGCCAGGTCTGTGACAACACTATCAATCCTGGATTCTAGGGAGGTCCTGGAATGTTCTATGACAGCCAGAAGAGTGTCAACCTTGCTTTCCATTGCCGCAGAAAGGCCCGGGTCCCAGGTTTCGAGGCATCTCCATCTGATGCCCTAGAAGCCATAGTGCAGCCTGCAGATGTGTGCTCTGATTTGCAGAGCGTAGTCGTCCCATGACAAGTCGATGTGAGGCCTGGTGGATCAGCCAATCTATGTAGTGTAGCTCCCGTGTGGTATTGTGGGACCCAGCACCACACCCCACTGCCTGCTCCATATCAGTAGCACGTTTTCACTTCCCCCCCCTTCCCTCCAGATGCAATGTACAGCGCGCAACACTTTAAGAAGACTGCCACCAGGAAGGGATCACGTGTAATATAATCCAGCTAAGTAGGTCACCGCTGCTGTCACACATCTATTATGGAGTGGTTTCCGACCAAGAAAGCACCGCATGTGCAAGACAGCTCAACAGCAGCGGCGGGAGTCTAAAGACTAAAGTCACACATTTTCCTTGCATTACTATGCCATATTCATCCAGAATCAGAAAGCGGCACAAGTTACTTACTTGTGTAACAATATATCTGTAAGAGACATTAGTTAGTGATACATTCCTTACCTTAGAATATCCCCAGGCGTCAGACTGGATCCGGAAAGTTTTCGTCAGCAGTACCCCTGCGCGTCGGCAGGCGTCGTCGTACGTCACCGCGTACGTCTCTGGCGTAGTATCCGCCGAGATGACATCATCGGAGCTACTTAGACGCACCCACGCGCACTGACGTGAGTTCTGTACACAACTTTCCCGCGCCAGGAGCGCAGAGCCATGCCAGAGACCAACTACTGATGCAATAGAACTAGGGCCCTAAAAGGGATGACCTGAACCCTAGAGAACAGTTTGCAGAACGGGGAGGATGGGCGGGCAGTAAGGAATCTATCACTAACTAATGTCGCTTACAGATATATTGTTACACAAGTAACTTGTGCATCTGAAAGAGACACGTTAGTGATAGATTCCTTACCTTAGAATACATACCCAAGCAATACCAACCCCGGTGGTGGGTCTGCAAAGTGAGATTACACCAGAAAGTCACGGAGGACTGAACGACCAAAGAAACCGTCTCTCCGACCTGCTTGTCAAGGCAATAGTGCTTAGTGAAAGTATGCAACGAGGCCCAAGTGGCCGCCTGACAGATGTCTTGCAGGGGGACACCGCGTCGTATAGTAGTCGCGTAGTAGCTGCTGTCGCCCTGGTAGAATGGGCGCACAGCCCAACCGGAGGTTCCTTTTTTAGCCAGAGAGTAACAGGCTTTAATGCACAAGACAAACCATCGGGAGATTGTGCGCTTGTGCACAGCCCGGCATTTCTTGGCGCCCACGTAGCCAACAAAGAGCTGGTCATCCAACCGGAACTCTTGTGTGTGGCTGAGATAGAACGAAAACACACATTTTGGGTTCAGACGGTGGAACCTCTCCTCTTCTCTTGAAGGGTGCAGAGGCGGAAAGAAAGTGGGCAGTGTGACAGTTTGCCCTAGATGAAAGGCAGAGACTACTTTTGGTAGAAAGGAGGGACGCGGTCGAAGCACAACCTTGTGCGGAAAAATCGCCAGGAAAGGAGGTTTGTAGGAAAGAGCCTGGAGCTCACTCACCCACAGAGCGGAGGTGATGGTCGCCAGGAAGACAGTTTTCAAAGTTAATAACTGCAAAGGACAGTTATGAAGAGGCTCAAAGGGAGCGCACATCAAGTATGTGAGAACCAGGTTCCAGTCCCATTGAGGCATCACAAAAGGAATAGGAGGGAAAAGGTGAGTAATGCCTTTAAGAAATCTATTGACAACTAGGGACTTGAAAAGAGAGGGCTGATCAGGCAGCCTAAGAAAGGCTGAAAGAGCAGAAAGATAGCCCTTGATAGTGCCCAGAGCAGAGCCCTGCTGGGCCAAAGAAAGAAGGAACAATAGGACCTCAAAAAGAGGGGCAGCTAGAGGATCAACAGATTTCGCTGTGCACCATGCCAGAAATTATTTCCACCGACAGGCGTATAATGTTTTAGTGGAGGGACGCCTGGCTGCCAGAATCACATTACAGACTTCGTGAGGCAAGTCAAATGGAATCCGCTGTCGCCGCTTAATCTCCACTCAAGGAGGTGGAGGCTGGACAGGTTTGGGTGTAGGACCGTCCCCTGTTGGTGCGACAGGAGATCCTCCTGAAGAGGCAGACGGATCGGGGGATCCACGCTCATACTGAGTAGCTCGGGATACCAAACTCTTCAAGCCCAGTCCGGTGCCACAAGAATGACTTGGGCCCGGTCGCGCCTGATCTTCTTAAGCACTCTGGGCAGAAGTGATATAGGTGGAAAGGCGTACAACAGACCGCAACTCCACTGGTGACGAAAAGCGTCGCCTAGCGAGGGCCGCCTTGGAAACTCCAACGGGCAGAACTGCTGACATTGCGCGTTCTCTTCGGTGGCGAATAGATCTAACCAAGGTTCTCCCCACTGCTGAAAGAGACCTTGCACCACCTCCGAGTGAAGACGCCATTAGTGATCCAATATGCACCTGCGGCTGAGTTTGTCCACCCTGGCGTTCAGGGTACCTGCCGGGTATTGAACCACCAAGGAAATGCCTTGACATTCCAGCCACGTCCAGAGACATAGAGCCTCTTGAAATTGGGTCCACGACCCCACCCCGCCTTGTTTGTTGCCATACCACATGGCGGTTGTGTTGTCTGTGAGCACCTGCACTACTCTCCCCTTGACAGAGAGAAGGAATGCTTTGAGTGCATCTATGATCGCCCTGAGCTCCAAAAGATTGATATGGAGCTTGGACTCAGCCGGAGACCAGAGGCCTCTGATCTCCGCCTCTCCCATGTGGCCGCCCCATCCCAGGAGGGACGCGTCCGTCACAACTGTGTGCTCCGGTTGGGGAAGGGAGAGGGATCTGCCGCTGATCCAACGCTGGTTCGTGAGCCACCACTGCAAGTCCTGTGCAGTGCCCTCTGAGATCTGGACGTAGTCGGACAGGTTCCCCCGATGCTGCGTCCACTAGAACTTCAGGTCCCACTGCAGAGCCCGCTTATGCCATCTGGCATGATCGATCAGCAGGATGCAGGAGGCCATGAGGCCCAGCAGCCTCAGTGTCTTCCTGACCAAAACCCAGGATCAGGGCCAAAAGATCAGAATCATAGCCTGAATGTCCCAGACTTGCTGTTCGGGAGGATAAACCCGAAACTGCGCCGTATCCAGAACTGCTCCGATGAAGAAGAGCTTCTGAGAGGGAATCAGGTGCGACTTCGGCACGCTGATGGAAAACCCCAGCAAATGCAGGAGGTCGGCCGTAGTCTGTAGGTGGGAGACCACTGCCTGGGGCGAGCCCGCCTTCAACAGCCAGCCGTCGAGATAGGGGAAGACTGAAACCCCTGTTCTGCGTAGATGAGCTGCGAGCACCGCCATCACTTTAATGAACACCCGAGGGGCACTGGTAAGGCCGAAAGGGAGCGCGGTGAACTGAAAGTGCTCATGGCCCACCGTGAACCGTAGGCAACGCCGGTGGGCTGGTAGGATGGGGATATGAAAATAAGCATCCTGCAAGCCCAACGCTACCAGCCAGTCTTGCGGGTCTAGGGCAGACAAGACCTGAGCAAGCGTGAGCATCTTGAACTTCTCCTTCCGGAGGAAGTGATTGACGTTCCAGAGGTCTAAGATAGCGCGCAGACCATTGTCCTTCTTTGGAACCAAGAAGTAGTGGGAGTAACAACCACGACCTACTTCTGGCATCAGAACGCGTCAGAGGGCCTTAACTTCCAGGTGGAGAAGTGCCAAGTGTTCCCCCGACATGCGGTGGGACTGAGGTGACATGGCTGGAGGGGTAGATTCAAAGGGGAGGGAGTAGCCCCTTCGGACTATTTGCAGAACCCACCTGTCCGAGGTTATGGAGCGCCAGTGGGGAAGTTGATGGCGAATCCTGCCACCCACTGGCATCAGGTGAGCCTGAAACACCGGACTAGGAAGGTTTAGAGGCGGTGGCGGCAAGGGAGGTGGTGTACTGACCTGTCCGCTGCCCTCATGACCCACCACGGCGGGTCCCACATCCGGGCTGCGCTGAGACTGTGGCAGCGCAGCATTGTTGGTCTGAAAAGAACGTGCCTGTGCGCCCCGACCTTGACCTCGAAAGGACCGAAAAGCGGACACCGAGGGAGTACGCGCGGTGGCGAGACCCAAGGACTGGGCCGTGGCCCGAGCGTTCCAGGGTGCTATCCGCCTTATCACCAAAGAGGCATGTACCATCAAAGGGCATGTTTAACAGGGTGTTATGGACATCCCCAGAAAAGCCCGTAGTTCGGAGCCAAGCATAACGCCAGAGAGCCACAGTTGTGGAAAGTGCCCTACCGAGAGAATCGACCGTGTCAATCCCACAACGAATAGTAAATTTGGCAGCATCTCTCCCTTCGGTAATGGCTTGGGAGAAAACCGCTCGTGCTTCCACAGGGCACTGAGGTAGCACCTGTGCCACAGTGTCCCACAAAGAATGGGAATAGTGGCCTAGCAGGCACGCAGTATTCACCGCCCGCAACCCAGGGCTGGCAGATGTGAAAATCTTTTTCCCAAATTGCTCCAGTTTCCTAGATTCCTTGTCTGGAGGAGCAGAAGGGAACGCACTGGGCGAGGCAGAAGCCTGGACAACCAGACTCTCAGGCGTTGGGTGTTGTGTGAGAAAGCTGGGATAGCCCGGCGCCGGGCGATGGCAGTGCGCCACACCCTTGTCTACTGGGACTCCCGTGTTAGGTTTAAACCAGGTGCCCAACAGGATATCAGTAAGAGCTTCATTGAAGGGCAGTAACGGCTCCGCAGAGGAAGACTGCGGCTGCAGGACCTCAGTTAGGAGATTGGTCCTGATAGGCACAGCAGGGAGCTTGAGGTTAAGAGCCTCGTTGCTGCCCTACGGAAAACTACCAAAAAAGTCCCAACCTCCTCCATGGCCACGGAAGAAGGGGACAGAGAACCAGGGTGTGGAGAGAAATCCAGGTCCACTAGACCCTCCACATCGCCTTCCCACTCAGGCTCATCCTCGCATTGATCTGCAAGAGGGTCCTCAGACCCCTCCCAGTATTCCCCTTCGACCACCGGTTGCTGAAGAGGCTGGTAAGGACGAGGTGCCGTGGGAAACGGGATAAACTCCCCTCCAAGAAATGGAATGGGAGGGTAAGATACCAGTCCCGGTTTGGCGTCGTCCGGCATCAGCGACGGCGCCGCGCTCGGCGCAGGTGTCGAAGCTGGGTCCAGGGCCGGCACTGAGGCCGGCGCCGAGGCTGGAGCCGCCGGTGCCGCAGGGTATGGTGACGGCGTAGCCAAGGCCAGAGGCGGCGGCACAGGCGCAAACCCTTACGACGGATCCACGGGGCCCGAAGGCACTCCGGAGGGACCCGGCGGGGAAAATAAATGGCGCAAGGCCGACAAAGGCCTGCACCTCGTCTGAAGTCGCGTGCGGGCCCGGAAAGGGTGAGTATGACGCAGGCAACAACGGAGGCTCCAACGGAGCCACGGGGGAGTTACCGCCCGCCCCCTCCACCGCGTCTCGCGACCAGTGAGGGGTAGAGGAAGAGCGACGTCGCTTCTTCGACTTTTTATGGCACCTAGACTTACCTGTCCCAGATTCCGACGAGCAATGCTGATGGCTCCGCGACCGGTCCCTTGACCTCCCACGGGATCGGGACCTCGCTCGGCGTGGAACCGATTGCCGGACCTCCAACAACTTTCGGGAACGCTCCCGCAAAGCTTTCAGCGCCATGGCCCGACAATCGGGGCACGCCTCGGGGTCATGGGTGTTCCCCAAGCAGAAGAGACACACGTCGTGAGGGTCCGATACTGACATGTTTCGACAGCAGGCCCTACAGGACTTAAACCCGGGCAGCTCTATTGCACCAGGAGTCAAGTACACAACAAAAGAAGTTGTCAGAAACCAAGTTAAAACTTTTAACTGGGATACCACTTTCTCTCGGATCTGCGCTGCTGCGGCGGAAAAAGAAAGAACTGACGTCAGTGCACGTGGGTGCGTCTAAGCAGCTCCGATAACGTCATCTCGGCGGATACGACGCCAGCGACGTATGCGGACCTGCATGACGACACCTGCCGACGCGCAGGGGTACAGCTGACGAAAACTTTCCGGACCCAGTCTGACGCCTGGGGATATTCTAAGGTAAGGAATCTATCACTAACGTGTCTCTTTCAGATACCACAAATATTTTACAACTCAGTGTTCCCCCTGGTATCCCGATAAAAATACTACCTCACTTGCGTGAGTGGGCCAAGTGTCCGCAACAGGAAAGGTCCCAAAACATATTGTGTAGACATCAAAATTAGCTATCATAAAACAACCTGGTTTTGCAAGGGTGTCAGCACACACTTGTTCCCAAACAGAGATTAGTTTACTAAAATCATTGTTTTCACATAAAGTCAAAAATTACAAGAAATAACGTTCTAAGACATTTATTAAATTTAAATAATGAATTTAATTAATTTACTAATGCTTTGATATTATTGACAGAGAAGAGTTGGAGGAGGGCGGTTTGTCGCCTTGACTGCGTTGTAACAGATGCGGTGGCCGACATTGGCTTGAAAATTTTGATTAGAAATATAGCTAACCTTGGAATGACTCGACTTTTTAAATCGCTTTACCTTTGATGCAGAACAAGATTGTCTTGCCTCTAAATTTTGGAGCTCAAACACCTGTGTACAAGGATAATACCTGCTTGAACCCTGAAGAAGTCCTCTAAAAGGACAAAACGCGTTGGCTACTTCGTGAAGATTAAAAGAATAAATAATAAAGGATCATTCAAAATTCCACCGCATATGTCTAAGAACATTATTTCTTCTAATATTTGAGTTCATGAAAACAATGATTTTAGTAAACTGATCTATGTTTGGGAACAATTGTTTGCTGATCATCTTTTGGCAATTGTTTATGGGAATTTTTTTCACTAATGAGAAATGAGCTCTTCTTTCTCATGATCCTTGCACCACGCAAAATAGACTCCCACTGATATAACAGGTGTGGTACTGTGTCCAAGACCTCTTTGTAAATTGTTTTTTGCAAGGGGGGTCACCCGCGTTTTTGGTCCCGGTCTCGGTGGCCATCTAGGGAAACCTACCAAACTCCGACAGTACTGAAAACTAGACACCCGGTGGAGTCCAGGATGCGTGGCTTGAGTAGGTCCCCCAAAGTTTTCGTACCTCGAATCCCCTGTATTTTCAAATTTAGCTAACAAAAATCACATTTTCCTCTTATTTCTGTCTGGGATCACTGCGCAGGCACAATTTCCTACCACGTTTGTGTGTCCATATGAAATACCTGATTTTCAACAAATGAGAAGTTAGCTCTGGTCATACATGGTAGATAAACAACATCAGTTTTCAGTGGAAACATTTTTTTGTGTCCACATTGTGTTTTGGGCCTTTTCCTGTCGCAGGCACTAGGCCTACCCACACAAGTGAGGTACCACTTTTATTGGTAGACTTGGGGGAAAACAGAATAGTAGAACAAGTGTTATTAACTATTGTTTTTCTCTGAATGTGTGCCTTCCAAATGTAAGACAGTGTGTAGAAGTAATTTTGAAAAATGCCCTTTAATTCACATACTAGTATGGGTACCCACAAATTCAAAGATGTGGAAATAATCACTGCTTCTAAACTCCATATCTTGTTCCCATTTCGGAAATACCAAGGGTTTCCTCGATACCTTTTTTCACTCTTTATATTTTACCATATGAATTGCTGTATACCCGGTACACAATGAAAAATCTTGGTACGTCCAGCTCAGTTATTGGCTCTATGTACCTCGGATTTCCTGGTAAACCTACGAGCCCTATATATGCCCGCAACCAGAAGGGTCCAGCGGACGTAACAGTGCATTGCTTTTGAAAATCTGCATAGTTAGAAGTTACAGGTAAAATGTAGGCACAAATGTTACAGCCCACCGGCAGGGCATCAAAGAACACTGACTCAGCGCGTTATGTAGAACAACACTTGAGGGAACTACATTTCCCAGGAGCCTCAGCATGATGACGTCGATGGCGTCATGACTCGCGCGAGACATTTTCGTCTTAAACGCATCCAGGGCAGTAGGACGCTGACGCTTACTTTTTCCTGTGGGAGCCGCGCTGAGTTAGGAGGCTGGTAAGGGTGCAAAAGCACCGACCCTTTTGATTCCTTCACTGTGCTCTTATCAGCGCCATGCTCCGATTCGTTTAGTGGCTGTCAAGCTTTAACCTGGTGTTGCTCCATTGGCGGAACCATTTGCCGGTTCCTTGCGGAGCACACATATTCTTTGGAGCCCCACTTCCGTTACTCTCGCAGAGGAGAGAGGTGAACTTTGTTCCAGGACGTCACACATTGGCTTGCCTCTGTAACTCTTGGTGGTTGTGGGGGAGCAAGAATTTAGAACTCGTTTTTTTTCCTGTTGGCGAGTGATCAGTAGCTCTTGCAGTGAAAACGCCTATTGTTTCCTCAAAGGGGCAGGATTGCCCACTCGTTTTCCCTGTTGGAGAGCAATCATTAGCTCTTGCAGGGAAAACGCCTATTGTTTCCTCTAAGGGGCAGGATTGCCCAACTCGTTTTTTCCCTGTTGGCGAGCAACCCGCAGCTCTTGCAGGGAAAAAACATATTGATTCCATTGTATACAAAACTATTATTTTCTACTCACCGCCAAGAACTATTGGTGACATTGCTATATCACGTTGCTTTTGGCATACAATTGAGGTTACCCAGTAAATCAGTCTTATCCAAGACTCATTGGAATTACGGGCTGGATTGGGTTCTTTCTTTGAGATTGTGGAGTGTGTACACGGGTCATGTAATTCATGCTGGTTTCTTTCTATATATATATATATATCCAACAGCAGGGGTATAGAGAGTGAGCAGGAGGACGGCTCTTCCACACCCCTGTCTCAGTCTACAGAAAAGTTGTATAGGTAGGTAGCACTAACCTGTGTTCCAATCTTTATCTGATGTTGCACGTGCCTTGCAAGTACTTACCATGGTATTCTTTTTGCAGAGATAACAGCATGTCTCCATGTGTGTGACAACTCCCAGAATTAGCAGCGAAGATATTTCTTTCTTTACAGGTACTATTCTTTGTTAAGCAGACCCTCCTTAATAAGGGTCAGTAAGGGGAAAGGAAGATCAATGTGTACTACTGCTATTTGCTTATAGTTGTTTTGGTTGTCGTTACAGATCTCCCTCCCTGCTGTCCCCTTCCTACCCTTCCCCCACTTGACCACTCCATTGAGTCTGTGTATACCAATTCAGACCGTGGTGGTGTCGAGAGGTGGACCATTATTTGCAACGTTCGATCCTGAGGATTCCAGGCCACGACACAAATGGCTGTTTGTTTCCAACTCAATGTCAATATTTTTTTATTTCAACTCTTACTTTCTACAAGAAAACCTTGAAGGACCTACACAAATGACCCATTGCTGAATTCAGAATGTTGTCTACTTTTCAGAAATGTATAGCTGTCTGGGATCCACCATTGGTTTCATACCCATTTTTACCACTAACTGGAAGGAGGTTGAAAGCACCCAAAAAATAGGAAAAATGGTTTATATACCAGTAAAATGCCAAAACTCTGTTGAATAATTTGGTACTCTGACATAAGTCTGCTTGTTCATGAAAGCTGGTGATTTTAGCACTGCAAACCTTTAATTAATACCATTTGCAGGGGAAAAATCCAGATGCTTTCTTCTGCAGCCTTTTTTCACCGTTATTTCCCCCCCCCCCCCAAAAAACAAATTTAGCTGTATTTTAGCCGATTTCTCGGTCTCCTCCAGGGGAATCCACAAACCCTGGGTACTTTTAGAATTCCCAGGATGTTGGTAAAAAGGATGCAAATTTGGTGTTAATATTGTTTGTGGACAGAAAGTTGAGGGTGAACTACCCCAAATAGCTAAAAACAAAAAATTAATTTGGCACAGTGAGTGGAAGGAGGAGAGAAGCCCGGGCAGCGTAGGGATTAAAGTACTTAAGAAGATTCTGTCCATGGTCTTTAACTCTGAGTTAACGTCACATCGTCCACAATCTCTTCAGATTTGGAATATTTTAACACGCTCCATCTATGTGCCTTCAGAGGATCCCAATAGACAGAATTCCAGCCACAATTTTATGTGTCAAGAAGGCCTATAAAATGATTGCTTCTCCATAGCTAGACTGGTTGCCCAACGTTTTTAGGTCAGACCATTATGCACTGATAGTGCTAATCACCATACTGCCTCAACTTTTCAGAATAATGATATGAAAAAGATATGTCCTAAATTTTGTTTGAAACATTTCTTAATAGTTACCAAGTTCTTGAATTATTTTATACACTAAGACTTCAAGAAAACATCACCAAATATTCACAAAAGCACTCAGTATGTGACTTTCCTACATAATACCCCTTTCATTCTTCCATCAACAGGTTAGCCCTTTCATGAGCCAGAGAACCGCGAGTAATGTATTTATAATCTCTTAACTGAGAAAACATAACAAAAGATAGTGGTTTGTCAATTTTATTAGCACTGGAGTACATTGATCATTCAAAAAGATGAAGGTTACATCAGCACTTTAACAAAAGTAAAGCTACAAACAAAGATTGTCCAAGATGGATGTCAAGGACAGAGATTCAAGTGATACAAAAAAAGTCCAACTTCTACTGGCTTTATACAGAACAAAAGTTACATTTAAACTCACCAAGCATTAATTGGAAGTGCAAATTCTAACCGTAAATCATAACTTCTTCAAAGCAGAAAATATGGCTGAAAAGTGGTCACCTTTTTCAGCAACAAACTGACAGCTCCAGCTAGTTTTAGTCAAGGAAGGCTAATGAAATGTAATAACCATCAGTTATCATCTCATAAAGGAAATTACCTGATTCAGTATTGGAGGTATTTTTCGCAACCTTTTCTTCAGTATTCAAGGCATCTGGGAAAGTACTGATTGTATTTTCTGCCACATTAAGGAGCGTTTTGGGCTCATTTGTGTCTCCCATTGATTGATCAATGTGATGGTATGCCCGTCTTAGTGCCTCAATATCACTGTTCGTGTGTCCATATGAAATACCTGGATTTCAACAAATGAGAAGTCAGCTCTGGTCACACATGGTAGATAAACAACATCATGCAGGAAATACAGCAACAGTAAAAATACCACAAGGAAATACGTAAAAAGTGCAACTAAAAATATCAAACCTAATGCATGGAGAAGAAGAAGAAGAAAGGGGTGCAGCAACTGTATCCTAGGCAAGACGGTGGTATCATGTATTGACTTGGCCACAGGGCTACCGCTGATCTAACCTATATAGTGTTCAGAACCATTAAACCAAGATCACATTCAGATTCAGGTGACAGGACTATATCGCACCAGACATTAAGATATCCAATTGCTTCTGATCACCAAAAGAAGACAAAAACAAAAGACTATATGCATACTTCAAAGGGCAGTGCATGACCCCACTCCTGAACACCCACCTCAAACTATACCATTGAAGTCGAACGGCAATATTACCTTCTAGGTCTGAGATTGCCTGTCATAAGTAATCTTCACAGATCTTTCTGTCATAGCTGTTTAATATGGAAAATGTCTCTTAAAGACTTCACGTGTCAGAAAGAATGTTACAAATAACATGTCTGCCCTTTGGTCTAGTGTCATTACATGAAGGGGGGTCAGATTAGTGGGTTTGAGTACAAGTGATTCAGAACCACCGCTCGAAGGCTCGGATCTAACTGCGGAACACTTGGGCTTCATCTCGTCATCCCCGTGCATGCTGTGAAGGACGCTACGCTGTGCATACAGGGGACACGCCGCTGCTAACAGTCCAACCACCAAGCACTCGGGACTGCGACGACCAGGGTGCCGTGCGTCTCGCACACCAGCAGCACCTGGCCATCTTCCCGACTCCTCCCCTCTCATAGCCCCCTTCCTGTATTTAACCATAGCCCTGCCTACACGCGCTAGCGGGACGCGTGTGGGGCGAAGTCCGGGGCGAAGACCGGGCAAAGAGCGGGCCATTTGAGGCCGTTCGAGGCAGAAAGAGGCAGGGACAGGGCAGACCCTCCGTCCTCCCTAACAGTCGATAGCGAAGGATCAAGGACCCGAGTACTCATGATGTCTGCCAGAGAAACTCGGAGCAAAACTGTGCAGGCCGCTGCCAAGCCCACAGGTACTTTGGACTTATACTTTGCAAAGGCTGGCTCCTTATTGATCGACGACATAACTACCCTAGAAAAGTGCATTTCCCTAGAAATAGACTGGGTAAGAAGATCATCTTTAGGTCCTCTTAAACATGCTACCTCCCCACTACAACTGCCAGAACTTGTTATTCCTGCTACGGGGGGGTTATCTGGATCCCCGACATCTTCGAACCCAAATAACACGATTTCATCAACTGTAGATTGTGATATTTCCACCCCAGTTGATTTTACTACACTATCCCTTCCGCCCCCAAGGCTTTCTACTGCCCTAATTACACGCAAAATAGATACTGCCTCTGAGGCATCTACTATTAACAGTACCACCCCTATTTTACAGCCGACTCAGGGGAATTGTGAGGGAGCAATACCTAAGCGAAAAGGAAGGGCCCAAATTGCAGGGGGGCGTAGGCCAAAGAATCCAAAGCATGATTTTAGGGGAGAAATAAACTCTCCGGCTGTGGCTCGCAGGGGAGAGGTTATACCTCCAACTCAGGCCAGCAGACCTTCGAGCACAAAAACTGCAATACGGGAGGAGGGTCTTTCACTCGCTGACATAAAATCTCTCATGAGTGAATTGCTCACCCCCTTAACAGATCGTCTTGCAAAACTGGAATCACGCCTAATAAACTTACAAAATGGAATGGTTCAGTTAAGGGACATATTTAAATCAACCAACGTAAATACAAAGCCCATAGAAGTACCATTACCTAGGGATAGTTGCGGTTCACAACAGCTCGCTCACCCACACCCTCTCAGATCAACTTCTCCTCCAACACCCAGGCCCACGATCCCCTCTCCGAAAATTATTCCCAGCCTTTGTGACATCCCACTCCTATCTCCAACACGGTTGCAGGGACATGATAGCAGACACAGACTAGTTAACTTACCGCCTGAGTCAGCCCCATACACAGTTATCCTAACGGGTATTCCGGAATTAAAACCACCCACTAGCGAACCAGTGATGGCCCTGAAAAACAAGGTCATTCACTGGCTCTCTAAAAACAGGCCTCTACCAGAGGGTATTAACAGCGAGGTCCTTATGGTAAGGAGACTCCCGTGGCTTGGAAACACCAAAAAAACTATCAAGGGTGACTGTGTATTGATTAATTTTAGGGACCCCCGCACAGTATCTCACATATGTAGCTGGCCATATTCAACACCGGGATCTCTCATTCAATCTCTCCCTCTTTCATTTTTTTACCCTCCCATAATAACTGCGTAAGTTGAGGAAGGATGGGACTTTGTACCTAGGAGAAATGGGACCAGGGTCCAAATGGCAGATGGGGAACGCCGGATGATAGGTTGCCCCAGACTAGACCAAGTCCCAACCCACAATCGATTTTGTACTTTAGATATGGTGGATTGACCGTCTGTGCCCGTGGATGGTGGCGCTCTGAACAAAACTAAGAATAGACAACTAGCACCTCCCAAGGAGAAGGAGCACCTTCTGCATACTAAAGTTACTGAAGAGGGTGGTTTAGGGGCGGGTCTTTTTCTCCCGCCCATCTCACCTGAGAGGGCTATTTATGGAACTGACTATGGTTCAACCCCCCCTCGGAGGATGGGTTTGGAAGTGACCTTATCCCCAAGTCCACCCCATGTGGCATTAAGTTCCTCCCCCCATAAAATTCTATCTTGGAATATTGCGGGCCTTCCCAATAAACTGAACAACCCGTGTTGGTGCTCTTTTATTGAGCAGAAAGATATTTGTCTCCTACAAGAGACGTGGGCTAGAGAAGACATCGATCATATGGGCTTTGCAACATTCTCTACACACGCAACTTGGGGGGGTAGAGGGCGTCCCTCGGGCGGTCTCACAACATGGGTGGCTACCGACTTAGGTTGCAGGGCGGATGTATTACCCACTAATTCAGCAGATATTCTTGCTGTGTTGCTGGAGTGGCCAAATGCCGAAAGCCTCCTGTTGATTAACATCTATTCGAGGCCAATTAACATCACCCAGGAGTCACCCACTATAACGGAGCTCGCCTTGGTCTTGAATGATATACCAGAGGGCACCCCCTATCTTATAGGAGGAGATTTCAACTGCCACTATGAGCCCCTCCCAGGCTTTATGGAAGGCTTGGCTATGGAGGAGGATCTTCTGTGGCATATACCACCCACACAGGCTCCGGCACCAAAAACATGGTCCCCCTTGGCTCTGCAAATTAATACCTTATCTTTGAAATATGGCCTTCGGGCCTGTAATGGCAGGTTCAATTCTGACATTCCGGCAAGATGCACTTTCAATAGAATGGGCAGCGAGTCAAGATTGGACTATGTTTTGGTCCGTGTGTCTTCTTGGCCCCATGTTAAAGATTTCTGGGTTACTAACAGGGATGATAGCGATCATAACGCCCTCGAACTAAATTATAGACATCCCGGTTCCCCAGCCAGGGGAAATCAAATGAGGGAAACTGAGGAGTGCCGGGTACTCGAGAATAATAGGCGCAGAGTGAAGTGGGAGCATATATCTTCCCACCCGGACAAGATATCTAATCTATATGCACAAGCACTACCCTTACTTGAAAAACTTGAGGCGCTTGTGGAGAAAGACACCACTGAGGCTATTTATTCTCAATTGGGACAGCTACATGCTGACCTTCTCAAAACGGTTTCTGAATTCCTAACCAAACCAATAACCAGGTCTAATGGAAAAACACCGGGCCCTTCTTGGTACAACGGTGCTTGCCGTAAGGCAAAAGCCGACCTCCTGAGATCAATTAAGGAAGGAAGGGGTGGCGTGGACATCAGGGCTAGACGAACAACTTATAAGTCCGTGACCTCTAACGCTAAAAGTGAGTGGGAATATGACAAATGGATCAAACTTACCAACTTCCTGGCCTGTGCAGACTCGCGCACATTTTGGCGCTGCGTCAACACAGGCTCCGAGGAATTGATATCTGCCATAGAACCTAATATTTCAGCTAAGGTATGGCAGGACCATTTCCAGTCTCTCTCTAAATTATCTGAGGATGCTGGGGTAAATTCTAGCCATCCCTACTGTCCCCTTGAGACCGGCGAACCATTCACGCTTAAGGAGGTACGAGCTGCTCTGATTGGACTCGCATCAGGAAAGGCCCCTGGGCTAGACGGGCTCCCGGGCGACTTGTTCAAGCAGGAGCCAGATGTCTGGTCCCCCTATCTCTTGATTCTCTATAATGCCATCCTGGGAGGCATGGCTATGCCGGGTACTTGGCTGGGGGCAGAGATTGTGCCAATTTTTAAAAAGGGCTCGCCTCTGCTCCCAGCCAATTATAGACCCATTAGCCTCATAGATGTACCGCAAAAGATTTTTGGCAGACTCAGTTTAAATCGCCTCCAGGAATGGATCGAAGACACGGCGATTATGAGTCCTTATCAAGCGGGTTTCCAACGGGGTATTTCTACCACCGATCAAATCTTCCGCTTAAATTTACTCTACTGGAAGACGGTGCTGATTGAGGGCGGCAGTCTTTACACAGTTTTTGTGGACCTCCGTGCCGCTTTCGACTTGGTGCCTAGAGACAAGTTATGGTCGGTGTTAATGGACATGGGGGTTCCCGTTGACATTCTTTCAATTTTAAGAAGGTTGCACCAGGGGAATTACGCAAAAGTTAGATGTGGAAGAGGAGGCACCCTGTCGGACGCTTTCCCCGTTGATAGGGGGGTCAGGCAGGGATGTGTCCTTGCCCCGACCCTTTTCTGTTTGTTTGTCAACGGGGTTGTAGACCATCTCTGCACCCTGAGTGATATTGATGCCCCAAAGTTGGACGGCAGCAGGGTCCCTGCAATTATGTTTGCGGATGATACCCTGCTGCTCTCCAAATCCCCCATGGGACTTCAACGGGTCCTGGATGGTTTTGCAGGATTCTGTGTGGAACGCGGCTTGGAGATCAATGCCGCCAAAACTAAATACATGATCTTCAACCCCCCTCCTTCCACACGTGCGAGCCCTACCATAGGGTCCTCTAGGCTGGAGAGGGTCTACACTTTTGAATATCTGGGCATAGTCATCAATCAGTGTATGACTTGGGAATCACATAAAATAAGGGCAAATATGAAATTGACTCAGTTGGTGGGCGGAATCGGCAGGATGACTAAAGGACTCACTTATAGGCCCCTCGGCCCACGTATACAAATATATAAAGTTCAGGCCAGGGGGGCCGTTACCTGCGGAGCAGAAATTTGGGGGCATACGTCACCACAGAAGCTCCAGGTAACGGAGAACACTTTTCTCAGGCAGTTGACAGCTTTACCTGTTAGTACACCTCTCCTGCCACTTAGACTAGATCTGGGTTTAAGACCGATCTCAGAGGAGTTGGGCTTGAAACCCCTAACCCTCTGGTGCAAAATATGGTCTTCCCCAGAACTCTCTAAATATAGAGCAGAGTTGATAGAGATCTTGCGCCTTCGCAACAACACACAAATACCATGGTTAAGTTATATAAAGCATACTTGTGAGGTACTTGATAGATCAGATTTGTGGTACGATCCTGAGACTGCTTGCCCCAGGGTCTCACGTAAACTTATCACGAAGGCCTTTCGTGAATATCATTTACGAGATGCTATAAGGAATGCGAGGGAGGGATCCCACACTGCCCATTTTTTGGCTTTTAAAGATTTTTACCATTTAGAGTTGACTTTTAATGACATGGGCCCACACTCACAAGGAAGCTTTATATGCAATGGCGCTATAATACTCTCCCTCTTAGGGCATATACTGCACTCTGGCTACACTCGGAACATACGGCTTTATGCCCTTTTTGCAAGCAGACACAAGAGACAGATTTGCATGTTTTATTTTTTTGTCCGGTGTACCGAAGAGCAAGGAAGTACTGGCTTTGCCCCCTACTTAGAAATATGGGTTTTAAACAATAATCCCCCGCTTTTAGAATACTAAAGTCTGACCTTTCGCCCCCAATCGCCTTTGCTGTTGCCAAATTTTTAACGTCTATGTGGTTCACACGCCTACGTCTTCTCAAAATAATCTCAAGTTGAGATGATCTAATGAGTTAATCATTTTATTTCAATTGTGCAATGTTTTTATACTGTAATGTGTTTTATTGTACTTTGATGTACTCTTTTATGGTCTTAACGACCGAAATAAAGATAATTGATGATGATGATTCAGAACCTGTTGAAAACTCTTACATCTCAAAACCCAAAAACTAGACTGCTGCAGACTGGACGTTTTAATGCAATTTCCTTCTGCATCTGCAGTTCTTTAACCCTACACAGAAATATTCACTGCACATCGTTACCCCAGTAGAGACACACAGTCTTATGCTCTAACATCATGTACAAAATTGCATGAAACTCCTCCACTTCTGGGTACTGAATCGTTAGCCTGACATCATACTCTGTCTACCCTCAGAGGGCGCAGGCTTGGATTGTTGCAGTAACATGGGTTCTTAGAGTAACCATGAGTTACTATGCTTCTTGTGACACGGTTTCACCTATCCACAATCAACTCTACCCCTCAACACCCTGGCCTGCTTACTGCGGGGCAGCTTATCATAAATCTATGACCAGGAGGTTGGGGAGGGAGGGGCAATTCCAATGTGGAATTTCTTTATCCCAGTCCTCACTGATGGCAAATGGCTTACCTACCTCCCCTCAACATCCCTTTCTCCCCCGCCCTCTCATAGCTTCTCAGTTAGATGCTTTTTAAAAAAAAAAAAGGTCACCTCTCTCTCTTGACTAGATCCTGGGACTGTTAGGGGACAAGTTATGATATGCACTTTTAGATCCGGCATCACTTTGTTATTACAATAAATTACCTGTGTCAAAAAAGACAGGCTGCCCTGTACTTTTCAATTTGAGGCACAGATGTTGAAATTATGTCATGATTCTGCATAAATGAATGTCCCTCTTCCCACAGATTTTCTGATTTGGTATTGATCTAATGGATCCCCAAGCCTGGTCTTAAAAATCAAAAAGCAAATTCGTTTTGAATTCAATTTATACAGAAACGTTGACGTTTTGAGCAACACGATCAATCAAATTGTGGAACTTTCTTATGTCGACAGTAGAGGAGTCATGAGGAAAGGGTCAAGTGGCTCCATTTGCAGGAATGCAACCATCCCACTTTTGGCATTTGAGCGCCTTGGATTTGCGGTTCATGTGTACTTTCATCATCGTCCACTACCTATCATTGCTATCTGATTAAGGGTCATAGAATGTCACCTGAGGCCATTCATAAGATGTCCCAGGTAAGACCAGCTGAAGGTCAGTTATAATTGGTTGAGCTGGAGCAATTGAAGGGTCAGGTTGGACAGGAGGAGAGGTTCAGATTATAGAGTCACTGATTGTGTTGCCATTACCATTGCTAGAGGTTGAGGTGCCTACGGACGTAGTTTTTCATATAGCTCTTGAAATATAAGCTTCGATGAGTCCAAGAAACCTGCAGCCAGTTGGACTATGGGTTGAGGGGGTAAAATTGGTTGAACCCTGTAATATATCCTTTCATTCTGCTGGTGCAGACAATAATATGCCTCATCTTCTCACAATGAAACCTCGCATATATACTGAATGGCAAAATCCTGGTGAAGGTGTATTTCTAGTGCCTCCCTGCAGGTAGGAGCAATGCCGGCTCTCGCATAAGGTGGGGAGCCGACTGGGACCGCGGGGGCCTTAAGGCTCCCACCACGATCCCCAACAATACACACTGGGTGCCATGGATGGAGCCAGGGCTCCCAGGGAGATGCAACTGGTCCCCAAGGGATGGGGTCCCTGGGCCGAAATTGGCCCCTGTAAGGGGGCCGCACAGGGCAGGTGATGTTCTGTTGTGGTGCATACACTCACACAGCTACTGATACACCTATACAGACACTCAGAAACCCACTCACACACCCATTCTGCCACTCTCATATCTAATAACAGACCCAAGCAGTCACTTACACACTCACTCGCCAATCCAAAAAGCCACTCACACACCCACAAAACCATTCAGACACCCAAAGCCAACAGGGGAAAAGGAAAGAGAGAGCAGAAAAACTAGCTGGAAAGGCAAATCAGAGTGCAGAAAAACAAGCAGGAAAGGCAAAACAGAGAGCAGAAAAATGAGTAGTAAAGGTAAAACAGAGCAGAAAGGGGCAAAATAGATGGTACTCAGACACACACACCCACTGACAGACCCACTCAGAGACTCATGCGCCCACTGACAGACCCACTGAGACACTCACGCACCCACCCACAGACCCACTGAGACACTCATGCACCCATCCACAGACCCACTGAAACACTCACGCACCCAATCACAACAGAGCAGAAAAGGCAAAACAGAGGGCAAAAAAACTAGCTGGAAAGGCAAAGCAGAGTGCAGAAAAACAAGCAGAAAAGGCAAAACAGAGAGCAGAAAATGAGCAGTAAAGGTAAAACAGAGCAGAAAGGGGCAAAATAGATGGTACTCAGACACTCACACACCCACTGACAGACCCACTCAGAGACTCATGCGCCCACTGACAGGCCCACTGAGATACTCACACACCCACTGACAGACCCACTGAGACACTGACAGACCCAAAGAGACACTCATGCACCCACTCACAGACCCAGAGATTCACCCATCCACTCACAGACTCACGCACCAACTCAGATACCCACTCAGAGTCTCATGCACTCACAGACCCAATCAAAGACTCGTGTACTCTCTCGCAGACACACTCAGACACTCATGTACTCACTCACAGACAGACACACACTCATGGAGGCACTCACAAACCCACTCAGACACTATGACACCTACTCACAGACCTAGTCAGAGACTCACACACCCACTCACACCCAGTGACACACTTATGCAGCCCCTCACAGACCCGCTCAGACACTCACACACCCACTGAGACACTAATGCACTCACTCACAAACAAGGTTACAGTTAAGAAATACCTTTTTTTTTAAACATAGATATTCACTGACAAAACCAAAGGTTAGAGGGACTTTATAGTCACTGAAAAAAACAAAGGTTACAGAGACATTATAGTTAGGCTCAGATTTCACTTGTACAAAACCATTGAATTTCAGCAGGTATAGACAGCTGAGCCAACTATAACTTACTGAGTGGCTGTGTGACTGTCTGTATCAGTGTATGAGTGTGTGTCTGAGTGGCTGTATGTGTGTGTGAGTGGTTGTATGGATGTCCTAGTGGGTATATGAGCAGCTGTATGTGTGAGGGAGTGGCTGTGTTGGAAAGTGAGTGGGTGTGTGAGTGGCTGCATGGGTGAGTTAGTGGCTGTGTGAGTAGCTTCATAGGTATGTGAGTGACTGTGTGGATGACTTAGTGGTTGTGTGAGTGGCTGTATGGGTGAGTGAGTAGCTGTTTGAGTGGGGGTATGTATAGATAAGTGAGTGGGTGTCAGTGGCTTTATAGGTGAGTGAGCGGCTGTGTCAGTGGCTGTATGGGTAAGTGGGTGGGTGTGTGAGTGGCTGTATGGGTAAATAAGTGGGTTTGTGCGTAGCAGTATCGGTGAGTGAGTGGCAATGTGAGTTTCTGTATGGAAGATTGAGTGGGTATGTTAGTGGCTAAAAAAACGGAACTATACAAAATGTAAAATGACTACAAAAAGTTCTTTAAAAGTTCTGTAAAAAAACAAAAAAACGGTTCTCATTAGAACCAGCTTTTATGGTTAAAAAAAGATAAATTGTATGCGTGTATGCATAAGAAAGAGTGTGTGAGTGCCCGTATGGGTGACTGAGTGGGTGAGTTAGTGGCTGTATGAGTGAGTAACTGGGTGGGTGAGTGTCTATAGAAGTGAGTGACTGAGTGTGTGAATGGCTGTATGGGTGACTGACTGGGTATGTGAGTGGCTGTATGAGTGAATGACTGGGTGAATGCAATGCTCTATGGGTGAGTGTGTGAGTGGCTATATCAGTGATTGTGTGGCTGTGTCAGTGGTTGAAGAGTAAGTGACTGACTGTGTGAGTGAGTGTATGGTTGATCGACTGGGGGTGCGAGCGGCGGTATGAGTGTGATACTGGGTATATGAGTGGCTGTATGGGTGACAGAATAGCTGTGTTAATGCCTGTATGAGTGAGTGACTGGGTGAGTGATTTGCTGTATGAGTGAGACACTGGGTGTGAGTTGCTCTATGGGTGATTGATGGCTGTGTGTGAGGTTGTATAAGTGATTGAGTGGCTCTGTGAGCAACTGTATGACTGAGGGAGGGAGCACTATCTCTGATGCCTAAGGAGGTAGGACGATTGATAAGTAGGTCATGGTCGACCATGTCAAATGCAGCCGAGAGGTCTAGTAAAATCAAGGCTGCATTCCCTCCGGCATCGAGTGTCAGTCTGATTTCTTAAGTGGCAATAATCAAAGCCAGTTCCATGCTATGATGGTTTCTGAAGCCAAAGTGAGTTGAATATAACAGATGGTTGTAGTTGATGAATGAGGTTAATTCACGGTTAATGGCTTTTTCAACCTTTTTTGCTTGAAATGGTAAGGGTGAGATTGGCCTAGTTATTAGGATATATGGCTTTTAGGTTGGTCTTTTTAAGGAGCGGCAGAATAGAGGCTTTCTTCCGATTTTTGGGGGGAAGTAGTCTGTATTGAACATCAAATTGAACATGCTTGTGAGATAGGCTGCAGTGATCTCAGGTGTCAGATGCATGATCTTAGGGGGACATGGGTCCCATGGGGAACCTGCTTTTAATTGAGCACTTATAGTCTGATCTGTGGTCAGTGGCAAAAAGAGGACAGGATACTAGATTTGTTACTACAGGATAGTCCTGCAGAAGTTTTGAGGTTAGTATATGTCAATCTATCAGGTTTCTTGAAAGATGTCATTCTTTCTGAAAAGAATATGACAGTCTTCTAATATTCAGGCTGTGAAGTGCCTTCTTGCCCAAAGACACAAGAGTTTTAAGTTTAAAAGACCAGAAGAGCTTGTTCATGCTCTATGTTCCATTTAAACTTTCATTAAAAAAGAGGCGACCTATAGAATATCAACTATAGCTAGTCTGAAGAAAGCGCTCAGACCGCTCTCACACCTCTTGCCTTAGCAAAAGCTCACAAGATGATTGTTTTATACGCATAAAAACAATCACATCAGATAGCATGAACACAAATACTTTATGCACAGACCAACTTATAATCCTCCTGGGAAGCTGGATCTCTGAAAGGAGCAAGAAAATGGAGAGGACTCTCAAAGTGTCTTTTAATACCCTTCTTCCTTCACAGGACTCGCAAGGATAAAATCAGCTTTTCTATCTTTGAGTATTTGTCATAATGTGTCCGTTGTCTTTGCAATCAGCCAATGAGACATAAAAAGAAGATGGTGACTCATCTTTTGATGTATCTTGAATCTGTCCCCCAGACCAAAGGTAGGTGAAAAAGCTGGGAGGTAAATGTCTACAGGATCTTTGGAAGAGGTAAATGTCTACAGGGTCTTTGGAACTGGTAGAAAGTTAAGAAATCATCTATAAGGCGATGTTCAAGAGTACATTAAATACTGATGCTCAGTAGATTCTTTCCTTGCTGCTAACAGGGTCACAATATTATGTCTGACAAGCCCAGCTGTGCATCCACTTACTTTTCAGACACTAGCTCTCAATATCAGTAAAAAGGGAGGTGGGGGATGGAAAATCATCAGATGACTTGTAACATAAATAAGTAACTCCAGAAAGAACCTGGAGAACAGAATAAGGTATGCAATACATTCCAGTAGTATCACTGCTTTCACTCAAACTAGTGTCCTCCATCTAGGTTTTTTATTCTGTCCCTTATCTTCCCTGTCCTTTACCTTTAATATTGTGCTTTATATGGTGCACAGTAGAGAATCATTCAATGAACTGCCTGGCACAGAAACCTGTACCAGAGATTTAAAAGATCATTAATCGTTATGGTATAATTCTTGTGTCCTCTTGAGTGACTTGGATTATTTTCAGCTACCTAGTGCATCAGCAGTGGATTCAGTTCTTATCGGTATAAAAGTAGCAAACCATGAGTAAGAAGGTCTACACCTTTGATGAAAGGAATTTTGCAATTTGGCTTTTAAGAGGAAATGAGCATTTAAGGGATCAATCAACATTGAGTGCTCAGAGACTGTTTGGTGGTGTTCCAAGGTAGAAGCACTCACCTATGCTTTGTTATCTGTCTTTATGAGATCATACAGTAGTGTTTGATCTTAAATCATGAGACTGTGTGTACAAGAAGGTACTCACAAATGTGTGCACACAGAGAGTCTGTCTCCTGAACAGCCAGCTGAGGACCCTGGCATGTGGGAGATGACACACATACAACAGCTAGCAGGTAATACCAAAACAGGTGCCACACCCACTCCTGAAACAATTTCCAATATGAGATGGGCAACTTCATGCCACAAAGTTGCAGGTCTCCTCTGGTACCAGTGACAGAAGCCTCATTTTAAGACACCCCATGGGATTCTGGATAAGCAGAATAGACCTGATAAAATTTCCCCATATGAGAAAGCAAGACTTGTGAGACCAGCAGCTGAAAGAAAACGCCATATCCTATGCACTGCTTAAAGCCAATTTTCAAATTCTTGCACAAAAGAGGATGAAACATCTTTACTCATCTAAAAAAAGAATTAGCAAAAATAGTTATTTTTTAGAAAGGGGGAAAGGGGAACAGTAAAAACAACTATACCTTCTAAAGAAAACTGAGCGTTAAGAAGCATAGTAGAGCATCCTGCCAGTAAGCAGAAAAAAAAACTGTGCAGAGACATTTGAGATGCATGGGTAGAAATAAGGTGTTGAGTGAACTATCGCAATAAGTCTGTATGTAAAGTTTTTAAAAGGGCCAGCATCTTTTGAAGAAACATTGATTCTGGTAATGGCAGACGTACAAAACCATTAAAGTTATTTTTTTTTCTCAGACATCGCTCTGATACCTGAAAGGGTCAGATTTGCGCTATATAAAACTTAGTAAATAAAAATAAAATACACAAAAAGTGAATTTCATAATAAAACTGACAGTGGCAGACCTCATAAATTCAGTCTTACCGGATCCTATCATCTCATTGGTACCTTGTTGAGCCGTAGATGTCAATGATTGTACCACTTGCTGTTCTTGTAAGTTTTGAGTGTCAATGGTAGACTCCAACGAATCAAGCAGCAACACTAACAAAATGAAGAATAATGAAAGAATATTGAACTTGCCACTGTGATTGAAACAAATGTGCAGACAAATTTACATCAGTGCAAAGAAAAAACCATTTCAATTTAGCCTGGAATACCAAATATAGTACTAACGACTGTTTGCGTCTATTAGTATTCAATTCTCTCTCTCCATAACTCTGTGCCATTTAGCAGCTCCAAATGCTAACATGCGTTTGTACTTAGATGCAGAAGATTGAATACTATGACCTTGTCAGTTTCTTAATGGACACTCGTTACTATCTTGCATCCTCTCACTCTCTGTCTCCATTAGAAAATGTTTCCCCCATAGCGCCCTGAAGTATCCAGAGACCAAACTGAGTGCTATAAAAAAATATTAAAAATGAAAATACCAAACATTTATTAGTGCACAAAAGTAATAAATATTGTGAACATAAATGATGGTCAATGCCTCAAACTTTTTAACTCCTCGTTTAAAGTGAAAAAAATACAACCTTGTTATAACAAAAGTTGATTCATTTTAAATATATATGACATATTAAACAATGGAACAATCAGAAATACCAGAAATATTTTGAGCATACGTTGTGGATCTTGTGAGTAAACAGAGTTGCTTAACATACAAAGCAGTATAAGATGGATAATATTTCTGATTTCAGGTAACATCGAACCACGATAAAATATTTTTCCATTAAGAAACATTTCTAATCGAAGAAAAAAAAATCAATCAGTTGTCCTATCCCCTTTCTCATCTGAAGCCAAACTTTTGCCCAAGGTGATCAAGTCTCTTCCCCTTTTTGATCAATCTATACATGCAACTCCTTGCTACCTTACTTTATCAGGTAGGAGCCTGATTTTACATGTGTGCGGATGATACCCATAGCTCCAGAACTCTGGCAACCTAGTTAGCCATCATGTGTTGGTGGATGACCACCAACTTTCACAAACTGTACCCTTACAAAAAGGAGGAAGAATCTGCTCACTTCTCATGACAGCGCCCTCGGGAAAAGCATGGCCAAAAATCATGAAACCACCCTGCGCTCTCGTTTTGCAGGTAGTGAGCCTGGCAAGTAGTGACTTCGGCCAGTTCCACATCCACAAAAAGTTCCCCCTTCCAGCAATATCACTCGTCATATAGCAGTTGAAAGTCTTAACTACAATCTAAGCTAGATTGTGCCAACTCTATATATCTGCTTGCCTATTTTCTGGCACAACGTAACCACCCAATGTGAGTATATATCACCTATGGCAAGGCCCGCACCCCATAGGGTCTTCTGTAAAGTTTTGATCATTGCTCACAAAGTGATAAATCAGAGCTCCGCTGGTAATCTGGTCACAAAGAATACGTTACTTACCTTTGCTAACACTCTCTGGTGAATACTCTATCTAATTACAGATTCATCACCTTGGGAACATTCCCCAGGCGTTAGACTGGATCTGGAAACTTTAAACAGCATTTCTGCGCACAGGTAGGTAGCATTGTATGACCCCGCAGAGACACTGTTCCAATCTGGAAGTGACAAACTGAGCCGCATAGAAGCGCCACAAATGCACGCTGATGTCAGTTTCTTTTTTTAACTGTCCATGCCCTCAGACGCAGAGCTTGTTGACAAATTGGAATGACTAATGTGCAGATTCCTAAACTGGGACCTTTATAGATGGAAAAAGAGGCCAAATCACAGTACGAGGAGGTGGGAGGGTCGGTGTGGAATCTGCGGTTAGATAGAGTATCCACCGGAAAGAGCGTAACTGAAAGTAACTTGTGCTTTTGATGGATACTTCTAATTTCAGATTCCTCACTTTTAGAATAGATAGTATAGCAGTACCCCCCAAGGTTGGGGGTCTATAAACTGACTCATCAAAAAGTCCTACAGGACTGAGCGGGCAAAAAGCCCCTCTCTCTGGCTATCAAGGCACTAGTATTTCATGAATATATGTACCAATGCCTAAGTAGCTGCCTGACAATTGTCCAGGACAGGAACCTCAAAGGCTAGCACACTTAGCACAGTGGTAGCAGCCTTAGTTCTGGTGGAATGTGCCTGTAAGCCCTCTGGAGGCTGTTCAGTCACTAGTATGCAACAGCTTTTTACGCAAAGGACTATCCATTGGGAAATGGTTTGTTTTTGAGCTGCCTTGCCTTTCTTTACCCCAGAGAACCGCACAAAAAGATGATCGTCCACATAGTGTTATTTGGTGTGATCATTATAAAAGCCTAGGGACTTTGTATGGTACAACTGATGAAGTCTCTCTTCCTCCTTAGAGGGATGAGGTGGGGCAAACAATGCCAGAGGGGTGATAGCCTGATCAACACGAAGTGATCAATTTTGAGAGAATTAAAGCACAGAAAAGAATGGGTGTAAGGTGGGTTGACAGAAAGTCCCTGCAGCTCACTTACATGCCTAGCAAATGTTTTGGCATTGAGAAAGATTGTTTTTAACAACAGAAGTCTTAATGGGCAACTGTGTAGCGGCTCAAAAGGGCAGCACATCAAAAAAGTGAGAACTAAGTTCCATTCTCACTGTAGCATCACAGAAGCCTCTTGGTGGGAATAAATGTTACAAACCTTTCAAAAATCTCAAGACAACAGATGTTTAATTAAAAGAGGCTAATTGGGCAACTGAAAAAAAAGCTGAAAGGTCCAACAAATAGGCCTTAATAGTGCCCAAGCAAGCCTTGCTGGGCAAGGCACAAAATACACCACAAAACTTCAGACAACTTGAGAGTTTAAGGAGTCAATCTGTCGGATGCTGCACCAAGTCACAAGTTTGTCCCAATAACCCGCATACACTGATTTTGTGGAGGGATGACTCGCCACCAAAATGGCACCAAAGAACTCAGGAAGAAGGTCGAAAAAGGTCCACTGCTGCTGCTTAATCTCCAGGCATGCAGATGCAAACTGCACCCTAATGCTACAACAGAAGACCCTCCCAAAGCGGCAGCTTCATCAGAAGATAGATGCTCACGCCCAGGAGTTCTGGGTACCACACTCTCCTGGCCTAGTATGGCACCACTAGGATGATTTGAGCCCATTATTTCTGATCTTGTTCAGAACTCAGGGCAGGAGAGGCAGTGCAGGAAGGCGTACAGGAATCCTAAGCTGCACTCTAGATGGAAAGCCTCTCTAAGAGTGAGCTGCCTTGGAAACTCCAACGTGTAAAAAGGAGCTGTCATGGAGTGTTCTCTGCAGTGACGAAAAGACATAGCCAGGGTTCTCCCCACTGATAGAAGATGCCCTGTGCCACCTCTGATGCAACTGGTATTCATGACCCGCTAAGTATTGATGGCTGAGTTTGTCCACCCTGGCACTTAGAGATTCCCACCAGGTGACTTACCATCAAGGAAATTCCCTTAATGTTCAGCTACTTCCACAGGAGAAGAGCCTCTTACATAGAGTCCAGGACCCCACTCCACTCGGCTTGTTGCAGTAACACATGGCAGTGCTATTGTCCGTGAGACCTGCACAAGCCTTCCTTGGATTGTGAAAACGAAGGCCTTCAAAATCAAGTTAATAGCTCTAAACTTCAACATTTATGTGAAGTTGAGTCTCCACCGAGACCAGCGACCTCTGACCGCCACCTCTCCCAGAGGGTCTCCTAAACCCAGTAGTGATTCATCTGTGACCACTAACAGCTCTGCGTGGGGTAAGGAGAGTGGTTTGCCACCGACCCAATTGGGATCCAGTATCTACCACTGCAGGTTTTTTGCAGTCTTTTCCAAAACCTGGATACAAATTTGACTGATTTCACGGATGTTGTGCGGATTGGGATTTGGGGTCCCACTGCAGAGCCTGCATATGCCACATGGTTTGTTTGGCATGTAGATTGGAGGACGGCAAAGATCCTAGCAGCCTCAGCATCATCCGCACTGGACAAAGGCTAGAACATTGGGATCATATCGCTAAAGTCCTGCACTCTCCGATTTGGAGGAAAGGCATGGAATGGTACCATATCCAGAACAGCCCCCAATGAACAGGAGGGTCAGCAAAGTAGTCAGGTGTGACTTCGGCACTTTGATAGTGAGCTCCAACAATGTTAATTGGTTTTACACCATCTGGAGGTGGTTGATGAAAGCCAATCGTCGAGGTAGGGGGAAGACTGGAGCCCCAAATGTGCGCTTCAATCACTGCCATCATCAAATGAAAGTCAATAACAAATATTGGTTTCTGAAGCATCCACTCCTATAGCTAAACATCAGTCAACATAAGGAATAAAGACACTCTTCCTACTGCTTTTTCAAATGAAAGAAGGTTACTGCATGGTCTGCGAGGACTTGGACCACCTTTCCCTGCAAAAGAGGAAACAATTAGTTCAGTACCAGGAAAAAAACGTTAACTTCCTGGGCCAGAAATAAGTAAATATACAACTCTTAGAAGTGAAATAACCAGCCACACTGTGATGATTTGGTTGCCATTATCATTCGTGGAAGTGGTGGCAGAAATAATTATCCTTTAATGAGTTTAGATTCCCATAGCTTTCAAATGACTATGTTCTTCTAATAAGGCGCTTTGAACTGTTTTCAATGAAGATTTAGATGAAGTTGTATGGCCCCGATTTTTAGATGGGTTGGAGGAGCTGCCTAGATGCAGGAGAGTAGAGTGCAGGTAAATTACTGAGCTACAGTCTAAGGTCCCATAAGAAATAGATAGGTTCAGAACTACCAATCTCTCTGGTGAAGAATGGGCCGTTCGCTCAGATGTTTTGAGCACATCCCTAATAATCTTAAGTCAATAGAAAGTGATGAACTGAAACCTTTGAAACATGGTTGATGTTCTGTCTTTAGAAAATGCAAAATCAGGCATTTGGGTGTTACTGCTAAGCTGTCCCTTATTCAAACGTCTCTACCAATTGTGCCAGAGTTCCCATGTCAAAGTGTCGACAAGCAGAAAGAAACAGGTTCAGAACTCACAGGTCTATGATGAGCCCAATACCCTGGCCTTCAACGATATGTCTGTAAGAGGAAGGTGTTTTAAAGCATGTGATGAAGAGGTGGTGGCTCTACACACCACAACAGAATGGTAAAGCTAGGATTCTTAATAAAATCCTTAAAGTGATAAAATCTTTGCAGGGGGACTTGTCCTAGCTCTGTCTAGGCTGTAGGGTTTTCACTACTAGTTGGAAATGATGAAGATCCATGACCGACAGAGTAAATGGGAGAAACTGCTGAGACCCCTTAATGGGGCATAGATAACTCCAATATTCTCAAAAGATACACACAAATGGTGACTGGAGGCTGCTTGCAATAAGTCTAACCTTCTGGTAATAGCTCGGGGTAGCACCTCCACCCATCATTCTTCTGCTCACCATGCCACTTCAGTTTGGATCCAGCTAAATGCAAATCAGTCTTGACCCTGTTCCAATGGGCACAGTCAAGCCCAAACTGCCAAGCCAGGTCCTCCCTGAACCAGAGCACAAGCAACCCAAGACCAGTTGTGCCCTAGTTTTGGGCTCATCAGCTGGGTACAGCTTGGTTGCTGTGACAGAGTGAGCATGGGACCTACATCTGTGCACACCCATGCAGTGCTACCCCGAGCAATTGCCAGTGGTTGCACATCTTGCAAGCAGCCTCCCATCACTTTTTGTAGGTTTCATGTACCACCCTAAGTGGCATGGATATGCTCAAATGTGAAAATATAACACACACATTAAAGAAGTACTAAAAGACAACCTTGTTTGAGGCTGTTGGGAGTAGGAATTTGCAAGGTAAAGCCACGATCCAACCCTATAAGAGCCTGTGTCCAAGTTTTAGACTACAGTGACATTATTGCATTTAGGAGAATGCTAGTTGAATATAGGGAAGCCAACTTCCACCATAAGATGTTACTGTCTACTCTACCAAGGGAGTAGTTAAGTCAATAAAAGCGACATATACTAGCGATCTTTTCCTTACCTCACCTCAACTGCCCCCTTTACTTGGGCAAGTGTGAGCGGAGGGAAAATCACCTTTCACCTGCCCATTCAAATTTCTACAACAAACTAAGGTTATAGTGGAGACTATGGATTTCCCATTCAAGTCTGCTTATCTATTTCTAATAGCAGGCTCTGTGATCTTCTAAGGTCCTACATGTGATGTTAAGTCATTTTATCACTGAAGTTACCATTGAAGTTACTTATTTTCATTAGTTATATCCTGTGAGACTAGATTCCCTAATTTTGTCACATATTTCTGATAATAACAATCCTGTTTCTTTACCAGAGGTCAGTAGATATTCTATAATACATTATCAGAATTTATGATGTGTGGCAAATTTAATGTCACAATGATGCACTGCAGGAAGTTAGATTGTCTTGATAGAGGTGTAAAGTCACAGTTGAATTTATTACTCAGACATATACAAAGACCCTCACTTGGATGACCTTTCTTAGAAGGGAAATCATGCTTCCAAAAAATAAAATAATCTGAAAGAACCCATTGACCCAGTTTCCATATTTCTTGTAAACATTTAATTGCAAGATTTAAAGTGTTCCACAGACATTTCTTCTTTTGATGCTGCCAAAACATATTTTTTTCCTTGCTACTATCATAGGTTGGACTTTAAATACCAGCAAAACAATCTCAGATCATATATCCGCTTTCTAATGACTATTTGAGACAGATGTCAAAGAAGAAATCCTGACTCTTCCACCTGAGTTAGATAAGATATTCGCAAAAATAGATGATTTAGAAACACTGTTTGTTACTTTTACATTTGTGTACAGTGTTTTATTTTATTGGAACTCTTTGGCGCCGAATTTGCATGCTTTTTTACCAACTATTCAAACAAAAGTAATGCACCTTCGCAATTATCTAGTCTGCCTTAGCTTTATTTGCCAGAATCACCACAGATAAGTGAACATTTTCTGACTCTAATAGGGGTACGCTGCATAAGCCTCTGCTTTGGATTACTCTAAAGTGAGGTACTGCAAAAAAATAAAAGTTTAAAACGATTTAAGTATTGGTTTGATGCCAGGAAAAGGTAAAAAAAAGTCCATGCATAATAAGTCATTAAATTGAAAAACAGTATTTCTTTACATTGTAGTATGTTTATATTCTGACTCCTAATCCTCCTGTACAGGGAATAAATTAGAAGATGTTTGAAATCCGAGCATCCTTTTTGAGATGCACCAATGTTTGTGTGCATTTTTATGCTTAGTTATCTATTTGTTCAACATTTGTTTAGTGCAATTAAATACTGGAAACACGTCACTCTTACGTAAGACCTCCTGTTCTGTTGGGAACAATTGTGTTTCTTTTTAGAAGAGAAGAATTCATAACAAAGTTTTAGAGGGAAAATAGTTGGCCTTTCTCCTGTGTAGGTGATGTGATTACTATACTTCACCTTTCTATGCTTTGAAATGTCAGAGTCAAATATTTGAATCTCCCACTTTTGCAAATAAGTTTATCCAAACCTGTTTGACTAGAAATATCAATTGACTGATGAGATAATTGTGTACCTGCATATCTGACGGCCTTGTCTGTTCATTTGAAAACACCAGTAATTTACCTCAGGAAATCATTAACCATGTTTAAGGTGTGATCGGAATATATTGACTGTTTTCTCTAGGAATTATAGTATTGACGAGAGAGCGTGGTACAAAGCATGCAAAGATTCCGATATTATAATAGATTCCCCAACCAGATGAAATGAGATCGGCATCTCTAGAGATAGCGTTAGGCTACCCTAGGTCAGGGCTTTTACAGTAATTAATTAGTGCTCCTTCCATTGATGTTGCTTTATCTTGACTTTTTAAGTGGTTATTTGTCTACATACTCTTAAAGGGCAATGTATGTGTTATAGAAGCTTGCTTTCAACCAACCATGTGTAGGAGTGTGTCAGGTAATGTTACTCATAAGAAGAGGTACTTTTCAGTTTTTCCTCTATTAGATTGTAATTGCTAATGTGAATGTTATTTGTTAATGGAGCGGTCTGAACAGAGTTTGAGGAGTACTTTAGTATGTGGGCATTACCCATATCATTTGCGATATTCATTGCTAAATGATTGCGAAAGGTTCAATTTGTACAGGCACTCTTAGTTGAGAGATTTTGTTAGCTTTCACTCGAGTTAGGCTACTAATATAACCTACTGTAGATTGTGATTTCTTGCCCTGATATAAAGAAGGTGAGATAGAGCCTTTGTCTGGTACAGATTTTGAAAGTTAGGTGCTTATGTTTCTAGGCATGTTACATACAGACTGGATAATTTTACCATGTACTTTTTAGGTAATCATGTCAGTAGAAGAAAATTCTCCACTCACCAACAAAAGAACAAACAGTGTTATAAGTACTAGAGAATGTCTTAATTCCTCAAGCCATTGGCCTCTTTTTTTCTGCATCACTGAATAATGATGTCAGCAACTCAATTTCCACGGATCAGCAATATTAGTTAAAAAAAAGTCTCCAAAGCAGAAAGTGCAAAAATACCTCTTCACTAGACTACAGTTATATAAGGAAGATAAGTCCAGTTTCAAAAAGACCAACATATTACAAAATAATAATGTGGCGCCATCTCACCTCCACACTTTTATACTCCCCGCACCAGATGAAAATCCAGCACCCATTCATCCACATTTGTTTGCAAAATTCTTGATGTTCCTACTACCTAACTCTACTGCTTGTCTACTGCTGGTCCCCTTCATCCATCAGCTCCACCTTTGCTCCCCCACCTCTCACCCTTCACGGTCAGAATTTTGTCTAAAATTGCATTATTTTCTGTCTTAGAAACCTAGAACCTTCAAATTGCTAAAAGGTTGTTCCTTGCTTCGGCTACAGGCTTTCTTTGTCTTTCTTTTTAATATAATTAGCCATCCCCATCTTGGAACAGTAAATTAAAGCAAACCCAAAATGGCCACCTGGTCATGACTTATGCGCCCATGCATGGAGATTCATGAGAGCGCATACACCACTATGCGGCAGTCATTTTGGCTTCTCTTTTCCAGTGCTGTTCAGCATCAGCAACAAAGCATTTTTTGCCTTTATGAGGATTCTGTTGGACATCAGCAACAAGTGTTGTCAAAGCCAAAAGTCTGGCTAACGTTTTTATGCTTGAACTTCATAAGTGAAAGGCTTCCACCATGCATCTCATCTAAGGAGAAATTATATTTTGTAATGGAGTAGAAGTAGTTTTTCTGAAAATATTAAGCAAACCTTGTAGGCACTAAATTTTGTTAAAAGTCTCTAAAAGGGCTAACTGGTGTTCTGCTAAGATCTGTTGGAAACCTCATGCCCAAGCATCCCTTCTCAGTCTGCATTTCAAGGCAAATGTCTTGAGGAATGCCCCAAAAGCAGTGTGGATAACAAGAATTTACAGTCACTACACCGAGATAAACTGCGAATAATTCAAGAATGTTCAAGAAACACATATTTTTTCTGGGAACGGTTTATACTTTGAAGAATTAGTACCGGAGGATGAAATGGTATTTACAAAAAAGACTACACCTATAAAACAAGGCTAGCACATTATTAAAATTCATAAGTACAATTATATGAATTGTATCAGACGAGCAACTCGATGATGGTACACACTTAACGACCGTTGTTCCCTTTCCGGTTTAATGTAACATTATGTCCTTCTGTAGAACAATGCATGTAATCACAAACTCAGGATGTCCTGATTGTTTTAAAGTACGCTGCTTTAATCGGTGAAGGTAAAAAACAGAAACGCTGTAGTCCCGGAAGCACGACGTGCAGAGAAAGATTAGAGGAAAAGCCTACCTGCTATTGCCTCGTGATGAGGCATAGACTATTTATACATAAAAGTTGGTCTAGCACTAATGAGCCTGCGTACAATGCGGTTTCTAAGCCCAAGTGAGGTGCGAATGACAAACACCCTCCAGTGAGGTTTTGCTTTCAAGGGGTGCGTTTATCTGGCATACAAATCATGCGGATCTAAAGAGAGGGCATTCTTGCACTTCTGCACATTATGAAGCAAATTATATCGGCATTCCACGATCTGTATGCACGCTCGCTACTACGGGAAAAACAAATTACACTACAGGGAAGAAAATACCTATTGCGTTATGGCTACGTGCGTTTCCCTCTCCAGTATTGACAGTACGTGCACTCTACTCCTTTGAGATGCCTCCACGAATTACCATATCACATCAGAGATTCTTCCGGAGAATGCTTAAACTGCATGAATAAACTACTGAAACCACACATAGAAAAAAATCTGCTGGCTGAAGATAGAAACTGATCCGCCCAAGAGGAGGCAGAAAAGACGTCACAGAATAGAGACAACATGGAGGAAATTGCAGGGCAGGAGAAACGACCCAAGCAATAATCTACATAACTGTCTCACGCTTGCCACCAGTACAAAATAAGCATTGGCAAAGCAGATAGGTCTGGTCTTGGCAAGCAGTGTAATTTAATTCTTTTTTTCGCAAGCATATGCCAGAAAAAGAAAACAAATAAGACCAAAACGTGGCTGCCACATTTTTGCATTAAAAAGTTTACATTAAAAAACATTCACTGACGTGGCCGTTTCAATAGTGAGGTTTTTTAAGAAATATCAAACCTTTCAGTTGTACAGTACATTTTATTATTATGATTTGGGAAGGAAACAAGAACATCACTACATAACCAAACACTCAAATCACAGGCAATATTACACTTCATAACTTTAAAAAGGAGAAGGAAAATTGATCACAATCTAACTTGGTACCCTAGTTGCAGGCATAAGAAATCGTTGGTATTTTACGATAATATACTAAACAAAAAAAAAGCACACTTCAAAGCAGTTTTGTCACTGACGAGAAAGGAACTATTTGGGCAGATGAAAATAATGTGCAGAGGCTTAGTGCCTTCAGTCCAAGTGAACTGAGCTAATGGGAAAAAGTGGGATGGCCCATTGCTAAATGGTGTGGCGAGTGGAAATAAAATGTGAATGGCAATTTAACAGACCAGTGGAAGACCCCCTATCATCAAAAGCCTATCTAAGTTTGCATATTATGTCTGCACTGTTTGGAAAAACAATAGTCCGTTGAGACATCTAAAGCGGCCTCAAAGGCCAAACCTAAAAAAAACAACACATGAAAGGGGACTTCCTCGATTTATGTCAAGACACCATGCATCCAGAAGGTATCATCTCATGAATGCAGCACCTGTACTTCTGCAATGGGGAACTTGAACAGGAAGGAACCCTGGCCTTCAAATGAGGGTCAACGGGTGCGCTGCTGCATCATAGTAGTCTTCCATCGCAATCATCTAAATATCACAGCTGATTCTCTTAAGGACACTAGCGCCCTCATTAGGAATAATGCGGAATTTGGTATGGATACTGGAAGGACAGAATTTGCAATGCTGGATGGTATCCCGGCACTAAATTCGAACGATTACAAGGTTCTTCCCTGGAATGCGCAAAAACTGCTAGGACCCAGTAATACCAAGTCTTTTTCCAGTCAGATTTTCCATAATTTCAGAGATAAAAAGGTTAACATTTTCCACCTGCTCTGAGGAGACTGAAATTGTCAACCTATGTTGCATGGAAACTGAGGAACAAACGAAAATTTTTTGGGGGAATACCTTGGACAGACAATAGATGAACTAGGTATCGGAGAGACATCGAACAGTAGTGTGGAAAAAAGCAGCCTTTTGTCGAGTACCTAACTCTTCGACCAGATTTCTGTCTCATTTAAATGAGAAGAATCACTTTGCAAAGAGCCGGCATGCCTGGACATTAATCAATTCACATAAATGACTGAGACCCCAGAAGTACATGTTAGCCCACTTTTCACTCGCCTTAAAACATAAATTCATGCTATATCACTTTGGGCATATAGAAATCAAAGACTTTATCCCAACCTGGAAGGACTTGTTGCAAAGCTCAATTTGTCACCTATGTGGATATTAACGAGAGACAATAGTACACATTCTTTCTGTATGCCTGGAGGTCATGGCCCAAAGGAAAAGGTTTATGAAGCTAGCTTTCCAGAAACTTCATATTTGCACCTGCAAACAAGCAGTTACCTGCTGGCTAAGTGGAACTTCCATCCTCTTAGCTTGCCAGGGAACAAAATTCTTGAAACCCATATTTTAGAATCTCAGTGGCATTGGCACAGGAAAAGGCCACGGTTAGTTAGTTGGCATTTTAGAGGCACCATGCACAAAGCACATGCAATTTACAACCCAAAACAAGGGGATAAAAAAAGAAGTACTTCACAGTTCAAGGAGGTACCCCTTGTCCCAAGTTTATAACACACAAAAATGTTCGGTTGTACAACATGAGGATGGGCTCATATGGAGCTAAATAAGAAACGAGCCATATAAGGCCAGCAATGGACCCGCAAACAAGATGTCCAATAGCCCAAATTTTTCATTGGTCATTTTATCTATAAATGTAATTAGTATGCTTTACGGGTCTTTTAGTATCAAAATTGAGTGTGTTTGTTATTGTACGATCGGTATTACTATCAGCTGTATGCAATGGTTTTAATTAATATGCAAATAAATGAACGTACTTATTGTGCCTGCGGGCGGGGTTTGCAGGACTAGGGGGAATCGCAGGGCTGCAGGGTAGGCTTGTCCCTGTCCGGTGGGAGCATTGTGTGCTACCCCTTTACTGCTACAGTGGTCCGAGAGGCCGGTCTGTGATGCTGCCCACAGCCCCTCTATCTGCCCCAGTCCAGACACTCAAACTATCAGGTGCAGAGTTCGCAGACTCAATCATTCGGGCCTACAGAAACTCAGAAGTGCGAGATGCAGAATTTCACCCACGGTAATGACCTTGAGTGAAGTAACAACTCATAATGGGGGCTTAAATGCGCACTAATTATCATTTCCGAAAAAAAGACAACAACTTAATGACTAACTAAACGGATAACGGAAAACCCCAAACATATCCAAACAAACTGTGTCTTCTCTTAAGAGGAAGGGCTATTTACCTTTAGCAAGCATTCCAGGTTGTTCTTCTTTCTACAACAAAAAAATGAAAAACATTAACGCAATTACTCAACACACTCCTGCAATTACAAAAAAAGACAACAATTTTGACTGCAAATGTTCGTTTTTCGATTATTTTTTTTTACTTTGATGTACACACAGAGGAGTTTGATGAAACAGGTGCTGTTGCCATCGGACGCTGATTTCCTCGTAAGGCCAGCTGTTTGCCAACCAGGTTTTCTCATTACATTCTTTTGGAGGTTGCTTTCAGATGTACAGACGGCTTCCATTATGAATTTCACTGGGGTGGATTAAGGATTCAGACCATACTACTGAATGTTCTTGGGCACTGAAACACCTCGACTATGTACACAGTTACACTAAAGCTCACAGAATTCTTTGAGTTCATCCAAACCTCAAAAGCGGAGACAATATTTAGATCAAGGAAACAATAAAATAACAAAATGCTTCATTTAACACTAGGCGTAGGTGTATAAAGTTTAAGTTCAAAATACTCAAACTGATTGGAAGGGACATTTTCTTTATTTCAGGTGCTAGAATTCAAACACATAATTTCGTTGGGAGATTGCAACATGAAATAGAGTTTGGTGGCTTACACAGAAGCATCAAAACGCTCTTTTGAATTTGAGCATCGTTCAAGAGCCATGGCCTTGAAACTATGGCCTGTACTCTTGGATGAAATTGTGCAACAGCAAGTGGGTGCAGTTGAATACAATAAGGGTAGGATAAGGGTGGTAGTAATATATATATATATAGCCCTGATGAGAACGTCCACAGGGAAGGTTAGCCTCTGACTCTGGGGACTTGCAGCACAAACAGTTCCAATGTTTATCAGTTCGTTAATGGCTCGACGCGTTTCGAACCACCGTTCTTGTTCACAAGCCTGACGATAAAGACACAACAGCAGCCAAGAAGAAGACTTGTTTGATTTTATTGGATGTTCAGCGCCAGTGGGCGTATACATGCTCCTTATAAGCTCAAAGGATTCTGCTCTATGAAGTGTTCTGCAAATTATAATCCAAGTAGATGCTGCTGGATGTCAAAATAACATCTCAAATAAAAAACCAACAGAGGGTAGATAAAACATCAAAAGGCTGTAAGGGTTGCCTATATCAACGTCCTCCAGCTCGAGTCTCCGATTCTGAGTCGGCACCCAGGGATCTGGGCACCGCAGATCTCCCTCCGGCGGCGGGCCGTTCTCGCGACTGGACAAAGCCACTTCAATCCAACAACAACAGGTAGCCCTGATGAAAACGTCCACAGAGAAGGATAGCCTCTGACTCTGGGGACTTGCAGCAGAAACAGTTCCTCCATTCTTGTTCACGAGCCTGATGATAAAGAAACAACAGCAGCCAAGAAGAACACTTGTTTGATTTTACTGCATGTTATATTATATATCTACTGGCGGTCGCCAGTAGGTAGATATAGTAAGGACCTATTTTCCATTGGAAATCCGCAACATTCTATTTGGAATAACGTTGGCGCCGATTGACGAATCTTCGCGAAATTTTCAAAACTTTTGCCCAGCTCTGGTCCGCTCTTATCCTGAAAATTTTACGGTGATTCGTCAAGCGGGGGCCGAGAAAAAAGGGGGGTCCCAAAACGCGTTTTCTCCATGCATTTTCCCATAGGACCTGTTGACGCAGCAACAGCCCGAACTGCTGAACGGAATTACACCAAATTTGGCAAAGAGGTAGTCCTCAGTTCAGACTAGTGCCTTTTGCTTAAATGGTGTAAATCCGTTCAGTAGTTCCTGATAAAATTAGAGTTAAAAGTACAAATAGATCTTTGGCCTCGGAGGATCCGTGCACCCTCCCCGCACCCAGCACGCACCCTGCCGTGCACGAGCTGTATTCTAATTGGCTGTCAACACTCCAGATCAGGAATGTTGGCAGCCATCTTGTGCCTCGGTAGAACCGAGGCACAAGAAACCTAAAAAACAAACGCGAAAAACGCGACAAGGGGGCAGGGTAGAAACACCCTGACCCCCTAGGCCTGCTCAGGGGGTCCCACAAGGACACCCAGGGCCCCCCCCCAAAAAAAAAATAATAAATAAATCTGCGAGATTCGCGCACCCAGCGCGAGTTTCGGCCGAAAAAAAAAAAAAAAATCAGCGCGGTCTACAGCACTGAATATTCTAATTTGCCCCCAGGGGCCAAATCCCAGGGGCTTAATTAAAAAAAAAATTTGTGGGCCCCCAATCCCCCCCCAACTGCCCTGGGGACCGTAACCCCCCGGGGCTCGATTGCAGAGGGAGAACTAATTCCCCTTGAATACTGAGGGTCCCTGGGGGCCAACTAGCCCACCAGGAACCTCCAGTATGCGCCAGGGGGCTGCGTTGCAGAGAGGTGTAATGAGGCCACGCCCCTTTTTACACCTCTCTGCAACGCAGCTTCCTGGCGCTATACTGGAGGTACCTGGTGGGCAAGTTGGCCGCCAGAGGACCTCAGGATTCAAGGGGACTTAATCCCCCAACTTAAAACACGCCATGGGGCGCATTTGCACAGTGGTGAAGGTAGGGGGCGGGGCCTGAGGTGATATGTGTGCAAACACGCCCTGTGGCGCGTTTTAAGTTGGGGAAACCATTCCTCTTCAATCATGAGGTCCCCTAGAGGCCAACTAGCCCACCAGGTACCTCCAGGAAGCGCCACGGAGCTGTAAAAAGGGGCATGGCCTCTGAACACCTCTCTGCAACGCAGCTCCCTGACGCATACTGGAGGTACCTGGTGGGCTAGTTGGCCCCCAGGGGACCGCAGGATTGAAGAGGAATTAATTCCCCAACTTAAAACGCGCCACAGGGCGTGTTTGCACACGTCACCTCAGGCCCCGCCCCCTTCCTTTACCATTGTAAAAATATTCCTCTAAAAATCAGCCGAACTACGAATTCCAATTTACTCACCTGTAATCAGGAGAGAACCCAGTGCTGCATCTTTTAGATTAGCACTGACCCTGAAAAGTAATTCTAAGCGTACTTACCAGTAACTTGTATTTCCTTCCATAGGAATCCATTGTGTGGTTTTCAGCAGAAAATTTTCGAAGTGTCCATTTTTTAAACTTACAAATATTCCTCTAAAATCAGCCGAACTACGAATTCCGATTTACTCACATGTTATCAGGAGAGAACCAAGGGCTGCATCTTTTAGCCCAGCACTGACTCTGAAAAGTAATTCTAAGCGTACTTACAAGTAAATTGTATTTCCTTCCATAGGAATCCATTGTGTGGTTTTCACCAGAAAAGTTTCTAATTTCACAAACTAAAAATATTCCTAAAAAATCGTCTGTATGACTTAAACATATTCTTTCAACTGTTTACAGGAGGTTGGCCAGTGCTGGGTCCAGGAGCCACCACTGAGTAAGAAAAAGTAACAATAACACTACTTACCTGCTAAGTGAATTTTCTGCCATAGGATAACATTGGTGATTCTATGACATAGGGTCCACGACCCCACCTGCCCTGTTTGTTGCAGTACCACATGGTGGTGGTGTTGTCCGTGAACATCTGCACTACTCTTCCTTTGACAGAATGAAGTAAGGCTTTCAGCGCAAGACGAATCGCCCGGAGATCCAGCAGCTTGATGTGGAGCTCGGACGAGAGGCCTCTGATCTCCGCCTCCCCCATGTGGCTGCCCCATCCCAGGAGTGACTCATCTGTCGCCACTGTGAAGTCTAGTTGGGGAATGGAGAGGGATCTGCCGTTGACCCAATCCTGGTTCCTTAGCCACCACTGCAATTGGTGTGCAGTGCCCTCTGAGATCTGGACGACATTGGAAAGATTCCCCTGATGCTGTGTTCACTGGAACTTCAGGTCCCACTGCAGAGCCTGCATATGCCACCGGGCACGATCCACCAGCAGGATGCAGGATGCCATGAGGCCCAGCAGCCTCAAGGTCAATCTCATCGAATCTGTGATAGAGGCTGAAACATCGGTATCATAGCCTGAATATCCCGGACTCACTGCTCGGGAGGATAAGCCCGAAACTGCGCTGTGTCCAGAACAGCTCAGATGAAAAGTAGCTTCTGAGAGGGAATCAGGTGTGACTTCGGCTCGTTGATAGTGAACCCCAGTGAATGCAGGAGGTCCGCCATAGTCTGGGGTGGAAGACGACAACCTCGGTCGAGCCCGCCTTTAACGGCCAGTCGTCGAGATAGGGGAAGACTAACTCCTGATCTGCGCAGATGAGCTGCGACCACCGCCATCACTCTCTTGAACACCTGAGGGGTGCTGGTAAGGCCAATGGGAAGCACGGTAAAATGATAATGCTCGTGGCCTACCATGAACCGTAGGTAACGCCTGTGGGCTGAAAGGAATGTGGAAGTAAGCGTCCTTCAAGTCCAACGCTACCATCCAGTCTCCATGGTCGAGAGAAGACAAAACCTGGGCAAATGTCAACATTTTGAACTTCTCCTTCCGGAAAGCGGTTGACATCCCTGAGATCCAAAATAGGACGCAGACCTGTGTCCTCTTGTTTACCAGAAAGTAGTGGGAGAACAACCACAACATACTTCTGGAACTGGGACTCGCTCGATAGCTCCCTTGGCCAAGAGAGCCGTAACTTCCTGACGGAGAAGAGCCAAGTGATCCTCTGACATGCGATGGAGTATTGGTGGCATGGAGGGAGGGGCAGTCTCGAAGGGGAGGGAGTAACCCCTTCGGACTATCTGCAAAACCCACCTGTCGGACGTGATGTTGTGCCAGTGGGGGAGGTGATAGCGTATCCTGCCGCCCACTGGCAACTGGTGGCCCTGAAATGTCGGACTAGGAAGGCTTAGAAGCTGCTGCAGAGGGGCCACTGGTGGACTGGCCTGCCCGCTGGCCCCCAGACCCATGGCGTTGGGACCTACTGTCCCTGGCAGCGCAGAGGCTGTGTAGCTTGGCTCGGCCTGTGGCCCTGGGTGGAATGTGGTGGGGCACCCCTTTCGTAGCCACGGAAGGGGCAAAAGGCAGACTGCACAGTGCGAGAGGTGGTAGAGAGGCCCAAGGATCTGGCCATAGCTCTAGAATCCTCAAAGCACTCGAGCACATGGTCCGCCTCGTCGCCAAACAGACGACGGCCATCAAATGGCATGTCCAACAGTCGACTGGAAATACACAGAAAAGCCAGTGGATCTCAGCCAGGCGTAGCGTCTTAGGGCTACTGACAGAGAAATTGTTCTACCCAGTGAGTTGTCCAGCCCACAGCGGAGGGCGAACTTTGCTGCATCTCTTGTCTCTGCAACTGCAGTGTGTGACCCGGGCGTCCTCCGGAAACTGTGGCAGCCCCTGCGCAACGGTATCCCACACAGAGTGGGTGTAACGGCCCAAGAGACATGCGGTGTTCACCGACCGCAGTCCTAAGCTGACCAAAGAAAACATCTTCTTCCTAAGATGATCCAGCTTCTTGGATTCCCTATCTGGGGGAACAGAAGGGAACAAGCCTTTGGATGTTGAGGCTTCGATCACCAAGCTCTCGGGGTAGGGTGTTGGGAGAGGAAAATGGGGTCTCCTGGGGCTGGGCAGTGGCATTTGGGCAATCATACTATCCACAGGAGCCCCTGTGCTAGGCTTGGACCAAGTGCCTAGAAGGATGACTGTGGGGGCCTCATTGAACGGCCGCAGTGGCTCCGAAGAGGCAGCTGCTGGCTGAAGCACCTCAGTCAGGAGATTCGTCCTGACTGCCACCACAGGAAGCTGAAGGCCCAAGGCCTCAGCCGCCCTACGAAACACCACAGCATAGAATGCTCCCTCCTCCATGGCAAGGTAGGGGAAGAAAGCATGCCAAGGTCTGGGAAGGTATCCAGGCCACTGGATTACCCCAACTCCTCTATCCAGTCCGGCTCCTCCAGTTGGTCTGCCAAAGGGTCAACAAGTCCCTTCCAGTCCTCCTTCCTCAGGCTGCCACTCAGGGAGATAGGAAACGCCAGGGGAGAATAGTGGTACAAAAGTAACGGTTGGCGCAGATCTGACTCTGTGTCCAAGACAAGGGGGAGGCCGGGGTCGATGCCGACCGAGGACATAACAAGTGTCGGAGGTGGTTGAGACGTTATCAAAGGAATTGGTGCCGGAGGAGGCATCATGAGGTCGACCGGCACCGATCCGGGTTCAGGCCTGGATCCCTGGGGGCCCTGTGGCGCCGAGGCTGGAGCTGCCGGCATCCAAGGCCTAGAACCCCCAGCCGAGTCCGCAGGGCCCGAAGGCACGCCGGCGGAGTTGGACTGCCCTAAGATGGAGTGGAGAGCTTCGTAAAAGGCACAAAGCTGGGCAGGGGACGCTCTGGCTCCCGGGAATGGAGGGTAAACTTGGAGCCGTCACAGTAGGCTCCACGGGCGGAGCCAAAGGAAGACGACCTTTCGTGTCCCGCATCGACAGTGCTTCTTCGCCTTTTTTTCTGACTTACCCGAAGACTTCGATGAGGACTGATGTTGGTGACTCCGCGACCAGTCCCGCGACCTCCCTCTCGACCGGGACCGAAAGCGGCACGGAGCTGATTGTTGGGCCTCCAGAAGCTTTCGGGACTGCTCCAGCAAAGACTTCAGGTTCATGGCCCGACAATCGGAGCACGACTTTGGGTTGTGGTTGCTCTCCAGGCTTCAAAGGCACACGAGGTGCGGGTCCATGACTGACATCAGTTTGCGACAAGAGTCACAAGGCTTGAAGCTGGTCCGTCGATGTGATATACCCTCAATGTACCAGGAGTCGAATGACTCGAAAACGATGTCGACAAAAGTCGAAAAACACTACGTCAATAAAGAACTGACATCAGCACACAGGGGCGGTGTCTAAGTAGATACCGCAACTTCATTCTGGCGGTCACGACGCCTACGAACAACACGGAGTCGACCAACGCCACCTACCAATGCGCAGGGGTACTGCTGAAGAGAAAATTCCCCGGATCCAGTCTGATGCCTGGGGGTCATTTGAAGGTAAGGAAACTAATAGTCTCTTTCAAATACTAAAGGTTATTGCACCTAAAGGGGGTTCTATACATTACTGAATCATGGGGGGGGGGCACTTATTCACAAAAAGCTTCGGAATGTTGGGCGATTGTTTGTCCTAAATGATGACACATTGATATATTGCTGGGTGTTATTTGTAACATGAGGTGATATTTATCTACTGTTAATGGTTGGCGAGGACTAGGCAAAAATCTGATTATATGTTAATATGTGATAACATAGGATGCAATCTTTACTGAATCTTAATAGGGTAAACTTTCTATTTAGCATCACAGTAAACTTAATCTGCACAAACCAGCCAGTTATGTATTCTACCTTATCTTACCTGAACCCAAAAGAACTACTCTTGAGGGAAAGAACATCCGAGATGCAGAAACGCTGCATCCAAAGGAAAGTACTTGGGATATATCTGCTGAGATTATCTTGCATAGTTAGTAGGTATACATTACATTTGATGTAGACATTTAAACCTTATATTTACATATTTAAATCATGAATACCCACTTAATCTGCTTGCATGTTTTCCACGTTCATCTGTGAGCGACGGCTTCAGTACTCTTTCTCAACTCCATTGGCCTGGCTGCTCAATAACCCTTTTCTCGTTTATCATACCATACAAGTTTTTACATCCAACATTTCCAATTATCAGTACCACTAAGACACTGCTTCAGTGAACAAGTCGGGATGGGGGGTTGAAAACATGAAAATATAGCCTCCAAAGAGATATGCAGTCTGTAACGTACAAGATCATCAGAGAAGTTAGCATATCTCCGAGCTCTGCCAATGTGACAATGGAGTACATGAGAACTGGCCACCCATGTATGACACCATCAATAACACATTTGCCTTATCAAACGTCACCTCAAATATAATCTCTATTCCAGGTATCTTAGCTATAAGAAGCTACAAAGAATATGACCTACGAGGCCAGACGTTTCTGAGACTCTGACAAAACGGAGCCAGTTTGTTGTGCAAAGAGAGCATCCAATTCCTTCTTGCACCTCCTGGCCTAAGACATGTATTTTACAGGACAACATGAGACAGTGATTCATCAATAGCTAAGTGAACTGCAGATATTCTCAAATACTGGTGTATCACAGCCCCTTATTCTTGACTTTGTACAACAAGGCATTACCCCTCCGGATCAGGGACAGCCAGACTACCACTCAAGTGTTTGTCCTGAGTTTTTGCAGATGCCAATCCGCAAGTAAGAAAACAAGCTACTTAACTGTAACTTTGGTTCTCCAGTATTGGAAACTTTCATAGGTTCCCATGCTTGAATCATTCCCCGTCGTCGAGATGGGAGTCCCCAGTATACATAAAATAGCAATAGAAACCATTACAAAAGAAGAAACTAGGCCTAGGCCCATTCTAGTTTTGTAACATATCCACCTCTTTTTGTAAAAGAGACCAAATAAAATGAACAACCAATCAGATTCAATCTCTAGAACCTTCCCGAGAGAACCTCAGATTTTCGTAGCCGTAGGGTAATACCATAACTGAAGCTTCTGAAGGCTGAGCTTTCCCAGGGGAGGAGGGTGGGTCACATGGGAATCTATGAAAGTTTCCAATACTGGAGAACCAAAGTTACAGGTAAGTAACTTGTCTTCTTACTCCAGTATTGGAACTTTCATAGATTCCCATGCTTGAATCAGAGTAGCTAGCAGTTATGAGCACATTTTTTTAACCTTGATTCCTTATTCATTCATTATTAATCATTAAAATCAACAGTCAATGGAAATGAAACACATTGTAAACATAAGGAAAAAAGGAAGAAATAAGCAAATGAACTTCGAAAATGTGCAAAGAGCATTAAGCAGAAAGACGGAAGGAGGGTAGAAAGAGAAAGCTCACCATTTAATGAAAGAGGTTCCTCGGGACTGCCTGGAACACTGCTGTGTCACTATACGTTGCAGAATCCAGGCAGTAATGCTTCGTAAATGTTTCAGTACTGTTCCAGGTTGCTGCTCTGCAGAGCTCACAGATAGGAACTCCGGCAAAGAGGGCTGTCGAAGAACAAATCTCCCTCGTGGAGTGAGCACGGACCCGACCTTCAAGGGGCTTGCCCGCTGCTCTGTGACCATATTGGATAGCGCTAGTAATCCAACGAGCAATCCCCTGCTTGAAAAGGGGAAAGCCCTTACGAGGGGCGCTGAAAGATACAAATAGTTGAGGAGACTTCCTGAAGTCCTTAGTACGTTGAAAATAGAATTTTAAGCACCTCTGAATGTCCAGTGAGTGGAGTGCTTTTTCTGCCGGTGTAGTAGGTTGAGGGAAAAAAGTTTTGAGTTTGACCGGCTCATTCAAATGAAAGTCTGAAGGCACTTTCGGTATGAACTTTGGGTTGGTACGGAGTGTCAATGTCCCCTTTTTAAATTGGAGAAAAGGTTCCTGAATGGTGAGAGCCTGTAATTCACCTACTCTCCTAGCCGAAGTCAAGGCTAGCAGAAGAGCCACCTTCCAGGAGAGGAATTTCAAATACGCCAGATGAATAGGTTCAAAGGGATGCTTCCTGAGCTGGGTGAGAAACAAGTTAAGGTGCCAATGAGGAGGCAGAGGCTTGACTGGAAGGAAAACTCTAAAAAGGCCCTTGAGAAACTGCTTAATTATCCTTGCCGACCAAAGGGAAGGATCAGAAGATGTGTGTCTGAAGCGAGAGATGGCAGCAAGATGAACTTTGATGGATGAGTGAGCCAGCCCTGCTTTCGCTAACGAAAGAATGTAAGGAAGAACTTCATGTGGTGCAGAAGAAAGAGGGTGAATAACCTCCTGCTGGCGCCAAAGGCAGAAACGCTTCCACTTTAACCGATATGTCTTATTGGTACTTGGGGTTCGTGCCTGAGAAAGTAGATCTCTGCATTCTGCCGAAAGGGTCAAACCAAGAAATTCTCGGGACTCAGGAGCCATGCTGATAGTTGCAGGGATCGAGGATCCGGGTGCCAGACTTGGCCCTGGGACATTGTCAGCAGCGAAGGAATCGGCTGCAAAGGAAGTGGACGGTCCAGGTAGAGGAGATGTAGCTCTGTGAACCAACCTGAATTGGTGGGGCCTCGCGGAGCCATCAAAATCATCTCGCAAGGTTCCGACTTGAGCTTCCCGAGAAGCCTGGGGATCAGCAGAATGGGGGGAAACGCGTAAACAAAGGTGCCTGACCAGGCCATCGAAAGCGCATTCCCCAATGATCCCGGATGGTGAAGCCTGCTTGCGTAAGATTGGCATTTCTTGTTCTCCGACATGTCAGGGAGGTCTATGGACGGCCTGCCCCATAGGCGAAAAACCTGTTCCAGGGTGGACTGGTCCAGCTCCCATTCGTGGCTGACTGATTTCAGTCTTCTCAGCGTGTCCGCCATCTCGTTGAGAACGCCTGGAAGATGCTCCGCTTTTAGCGATATCCCATGCTGGATCGCCCATTCCTTTGACAAAAGACGAGACCTGGTACCACCCTCTTTGTTTATGTAATGCATAGCCATCATATTGTCTGTTCGTACTAAGACTGCAGACTGCTCTATTAGCGGAAAAAAAGCCTGTAAGGCCAGGCGAATCGCTCTGAGCTCCAGCAGATTGATATGCAGAAGACTATGTTGGGGTAACCAACGGCCGCTTACGTGATGGTCTTGCAAGACCGCTCCCCAGCCCTCCAGTGAGGCGTCCGTAGTTATTATCTGAGGAGCTGGGATGATCCTGAAACAGAGGCCCTGAGAAATGTTTCCCTTGTTCATCCACCATGCTGCAGCCTCCCTCATGGACACGGTAACAAAGATCTTGTCTTCGAAGGACCCGTCGACTTGGCGCCACTGCAAGTCCAGCTCCTCCTGGAGAGGGCGCATCTGTAGCCTGCAGTGAGGAATTAGAGGAATGCAGGAAGAAATGGACCCTAGGGGGGACTTGTAGAGGCGAACTGAAAGTGACTGCCTTCTTAACAGTAAACCGGCCATGGCCATCAGCTTTTCTGGTCTCTCCAGGGTTGGAAAGGCTTTGTTGAGGGACGTGTCCAGAATGGCTCCCAGGAACAGGGCTGTTCTGGATAGACACAGAGTCGACTTTTCCGTGTTGAGAGTAAGACCGAAATCGTCGAAAAGGAGTGTGTACGCCGCAACTGATTCCTCTGCCGCGTGCTTGGAAGAAGCCTTCAGCAAACAGTCGTCCAGGTACGGGAAAACCTGATGCTGTTGCTTTCGCAGAAAAGCTGCCAAGGAGCTAGTACTTTTGTAAAGATCCGCGGAGCAGATCTGAGTCCAAAGGGCAGGACTGTGAACTTGAAGTGGCTCTTGGCTACTGTGAAGTGAAGGAACTTCCTGTGGGCTGGATGGATGGGTACATGAAAGTATGCGTCCCCTAGATCCAATGTGGCCATGTAATCCCCTGAGTTGAGAAGACTAAGGATGTCCTGCAGAGAAACCATTCAAAATGATTGTTTGATGAGATAGGTGTTGAGCTCCCTCAGATCTAGAATAGGGTGCCACTTTTCTAAGGTCTTCCGAACCAGGAAGAACCAGGAGTTGAAACCCTCTCCCCGCTGAGCGAGAGGAACCAGCTCTATTGCCCCTTTCAGGAGCATTTAATGGACTTCCAAACGCAGAAGATGAAGATGTTTTGACAAGGTGGCACGAGGGGGCTTGGAAAGTGGTGCATGGAAAAATTCCAGGGTATGGCCATATTGAATGATTTTCAGAACGCAACGATCCGATGTTTTTTGCTGCCAGTTGTAGAAGTAATTTGAGATTCTGCCTCCCACTGGTGTTACAGGAGAAGGGACAGTAGTAAGAGCCAGCAAGCCGTTATTGGTGCTTAGAGAAGTCCTCTCCCTAGCGTCCTTGTCGTCCTCTGTTGTTAGATCTAGAGAAAGTGGATGATTGATTTTGCCGCTGGTTATAATGTGGGCGGTAAGATTGAGAGTTTGATCCATATGAAGAATACCGTTGTTGCTGGTATCCCCCTCTGTAGGTAGCATTACCTCTGCCTCTGGCCCCACGAAAGGGGACCCTAAGGATTTTGCGGTCTCCGTGTCTTTCTTAACTTTCTTGGAGCGCATCATCAATATGCTTCCCAAAGAGCGCCTCCCCTTCAAAGGGAAGATCCAAGATTTTGTTTTGGACCTCTGGACAAAACCTTGTAGCTCCCGCAAGGGAGCGGAACGCAGTCGTTGCAATGTCCATTGCACAATCAATGACTTCAGAAGAGGTTTTCTCTCCCTCTTGGAGGATCTTTTTCGACTCCACTTTCGCATCTTCTGGCAATTGATCCAGATAGGGGGAAAGGTCGCACCACATCTGGCGGTCGTAGCGACCAAGATTCGCTAAGGCGTTTGCAGCCCTGACCACTAGGCTGGACATGGAGGAAAACCTCTTGCCTCCGTTATCGAGGCATCTGCCCTCTTTGTCTGGAGGTGTTGTGAGGGGAGCAGAAGGATTTTTGGACTTTCTTTGGGCAGCCTGGGAGATGACAGAATCCGGTTTAGGCTGACTGACAAGGCAGGCCGGGCTATCCTCAGGAGCCTTATATTTCTTTTCAAGGCGAGGTAGTACTGGAATAATCGTGGCTGGACTTCTCATCACTTTTAGACCCTTGTCCCAGAAGTGACCAACTATAGGAATGGTCCGAACTGATTTCTTGTAAGGCTCCTTGAAGTCATAAAGGAAACAGTCATACTGAACCGTGGGCATAGGCAGTTCAAATCTCTTAGCAGCCCTGTCCATCAAATTATGGAAACCCCCTATGTCTCCAGGGAGAGAATCCACTGGCACTGGTGAAGGCGAAGCCGGATCAGGAATGACATAGTCATACTACTCAGTGTCTGGATCTGGAATAGTAATATTGCCCTGGTCCTCGTCAGAGGTCTCATCCTGGGTGAGAGTGATGATTGGTGGCACATCAGGAGTCACGGGCAGTGGTGGAGGTGGTGGCAATTGAGGAGTAGAAGGCAGTATAGATGGAACAGCTGTAACTGGCACCCCAACTGGAGCCGGAGATTGTGTTGGGAATCTCCGCCTATAGTCCGAAAGCATAAATTGTAAGTCCGTTAGTAGGGAGGAAGGCATAGAGACCATCTGTTGCTGGTAGACCTCTGGATAACCTGAGGGAGGATCATACTGCTCCTCCTCCAAGTATTCTTCCTCAGAGTCTGTGTCCTGGCACTTAACGTGCAATTGAGAAGGGCTATTCGCATAGCCATACGGTCCGTCATCCTCCTCAGATTCCTCCTCTTCAAGGAGGAGTGCCGGTGGTAGAGGTGTCACCCTGCTAGGGAAAGTCATCTCAGGGGTAATCTGGCGCTTCCTGATTGTAATCGCAATTTTTTTCCCTCGTTGACGAGGTTGTCGACGGGGCCATCGACTATGATGTAAGAGTCGTCGACGAAGATGTGAATGCCATCGACGGAGCCGTCGTCGAGATCGTCGTCACCACAGTCGCAGATGCTGCAGTTGTCGTGGTTGCCGTCATCACCACCACCGTCGTCATCCTCGTTGACACCATCATCGACGATGAAGTTACTATCAAGCGGTCGACGCTGGACCCTGGAGCGTAGGCGACGAGGAAATCACAGTCGACGAGCCAGTCGACAGAGCCAAAACTGGAGGAGACGAGGCCTTTGACTGTACCTTTGTCGTCTTCGTCGACCGAGTCCTTGACAGCGTCATCGATGAGTGAATTTTCTTCACAGGCTTACCATCAGAAGAGAGAGATGATGGCTTTTTGAAGGCTTTTGGAGCCGCTAGAGAAGAAGATGGAGGAAATGAGCTGGGCTTCCTCTCTGAGGCCACTCCTGCTGACAGTCCTTCCCTCTCCTTTACACTTCGGTGAGGAGATTTGCTAGGACTACGTCTTTCAGACCTATGAGAGGTCTTTTTCAAGGCTTTACTGGGACGGTTTTTAGAAGGTGAAGGAGAAGACCTACCCCTCTTCACAGACCTGCTAGAAGATGTAGCGGAGGAGGCCTCATCACTATCACTAGAGACTGGCTCCTTCCTTGACTTGAGCTTCTGGAGCCAGGTCAAGAGACTCCCCTCATAGTCTTGCAAAGTCTTCATTGAAAAGGTGTGGCATATCTTACAGTCTGCTGCTTTATGGTCTGGGTACAGACAGTAAATACAATCATTGTGCTTGTCCTCCACATAAAGTCTCTTCTTAGCACAGGTTGCACACGCTTTAAAGAGGGCTTTCTTCTCTTTATCAGACATCCTGACACTAACTCCAAGCAGTTCTTGTAGAAAAAACTGTAGAAATAAAGTTGACAGGAAAAACTGAGCAGAGCTCAGAGGAGACTCCCTGCACAACCTGCGGTAGAAAATCTGAGGGTCTGAGGTTCTCTCAGGAAGGTTCTAGAGGGTGAAGCTAATCCGATTGGTTGTTCATTTTATTTGGTCTCTTTTACAAAAAGAGGTGGATATGTTACAAAACTAGAATGGGCCTGGGCCTAGTTTCTTCTTTTGTAATGGTTTCTATTGCTATTTTATGTATACAGGGGACTCCCATCTCAACGACGGGGAATGATTCAAGCATGGGAATCTATGAAAGTTCCAATACTGGAGTAAACATTATTACACTAGATCGGTTTGGTGCTGATGATGGCTTATGCAACAGTAGGAAGATTTTCTTTCAGAAGAATGGTTGGATATTCTTCAATCATGTTAGGTACAAAAGTCTGTTTTAAACCACTTCATTGACTTCTACAGTTAGTGAGTATTTCAGTTTGAAACCCATAATTTTCAGCTTTTCTTGGACAGCCTCCTTATTCCTCCAAACATTCTTTTATGTCTCATTTGCAATCTTGCATTCCTGCCAGGGAGAGCCATGAAGCCATCACTCCCAGAGGGTAAACAGCCTTTATAATGAAGGCTGAACAACAAGATGCCTTTACAATGAAGAAATTACAACGACATCTTTGCAACACCTGCCATTACAGCGAACGTTTTTGCCATGAGTATGCCTTTACCACGGATGCCTTCACAACAAATTTCGTTGTAAAAACATGAATGGTAAAGGCATATTTGTAGTAAAAAAAAACATAAATTAAGTATTAGAAATGGGGTTCTCTAGTTGGCAGTTGCTTGCACCCTGTCCAAGTAGTGACACCTCATTGTAGTCAGGGCGAGGGGAATACACAGCTAAGATAAATCCTGCTCCCCCCTTGATAGCTTGGCACGAGCAGTCAGGCTTATCTCAGAGGCAATGTGTAAAGCATTTGTACATACCACACAAACTAACACAATGAACCAACGACAAATTGACACCACACCAGTTTAGAAAAATAGCTGATTTTTATCTAAACAAAATGAGACCAAAACGACAAAAATCCAACATACATAAGTATACATGTCACTTATTTCAAACAAGATGCTTAGTTGTATTTAGGGTTGCGTAAACACTCCCCACGGCATGGATGATGACTCTTGAAGCTAGTGCACTTCTAATAAAACAATGACAGTATCTGGGCAGTCAAAGTGTGGAGAGTAAAAGAAACATGTTGGAACTACTTGGGTTCTAAGTAATGAAAAGCAGTTTGTCCCAAGTATTGTAGTAAGTTCCTCTAGCAACACTAGCACGTTTCAACAGCAGGTGATGTGCCACGACAGACTTATAGATCGGAACACAAAGTGCGGGCACACCCTTTACGGGAGTTTATGGTACTGCTTCAGGCTTATTCCTCCCACCTTTAGGCCATCTCTGCTTCTGAGGACGGGGAAATTCTGAGTGGCCCCACGCAGGGATTCCAAATAACAAGTGAGTCATGGGGAAGGAGTAGTTTCTTTTCTGTAACTCCAGTTCTGTAGTAGGGGTATCTCTGTTATAGTCATAATCTAGTGAATAGTCCCGCCCATGTGCGTGGACCCCGGAGCAATAAAAAATAATCTCTAAAAGGTGACAAATCATGCAGACCTGCATACACCTTTAAGAGAGAATTTAATTTAAAGACAGATAATGCAGCCTATACCCACAGGCTACACTGTCCAGTACTTCAACTAGAATTCCACCAACATCCACAAACAGCACTGCCTGTCTAGTTTTTCTCCCCATAGGAAAAAACCCTGCCTCTACCAGCAAAAGCCTCTGGAATAATAGAGAGGAAGGAATGGACAGACAAGCCCCATAGGCTGCCATTATGTGGCTTAGAACAGGATACTGTGCCTTTAAGAAAACTTTCCAGATTTCCAGAACTTTCCCCAGTATCCCAGAATGCCCAGCAGGTCCCATTTACTTTCAGTTCTTTTTGAAGGCGTAGCACGCCAGACCTGTAGCATTCTTCATATGAAAAAATATATCTCTCCACCGGGGAGGAGGGCGGGCGCTTATGACTATAACAGAGATACCCCTACTACAGAACTGGAGTTACAGAAAAGAAACTACTCCTTCTGTAGTAGGGGATCTCTGTGTATAGTCATAATCTAGTGAATAGAATGGCAAGCCCATCCCCACACAACAGCAGCGGTGGAGAACAAACAAGACAAACCCACTACTGTGCGAACAAATTTCGCAGCGAAGCCTGCCCAAACTCAGCATCTGCCCTGGCATCCGAGTCCAGACAGTAATGCGCAGCAAAGGTATGGACCGACTTCCAAGTGGCCGCCTTGCAGATTTACGCAATAGGAACATTACGCAGCAAAGCCGTCGTGGCAGCTTTGCCCCTGGTGGAATGAGCCTTCGGTTTACCCCCTAAGGTCTTATTAGCCTTTTGATAACACAATTGTATGCAGGACACAATCCACCTAGAAATGGACTGCTTAGAGGTCGCAAGACCAGTCCTGACTGATCCATAATTAACAAACAATTGGTCAGACCTACGAATATCCTTGGTCTTATCCAGATAAAATTTCAACACCCTCTGAACATCCAGGGAATGGAGAGACCTTTCCGCTGGCGAAGAGGGATTCTGAAAGAACATAGGTAAAGTTATGGTCTGGTTGACATGAAAATCAGAGATAACCTTAGGAAGAAATTTAGGGTGAGTACGCATCACAACCTTAGCAGCATGAAATACAGTGTAAGGTTCTTGACAACATAATGCCTGAAGTTCACTCACCCTGCGGGCCGATGTAATGGCCACTAGGAACGCCGCCTTCCAGGATAGGTGCTGCAATGAAGCCTTGTGAATGGGTTCAAAAGGCTCCTTCATCAGTCTGGACAGCACCACATTCAAGTCCCAGGAAGGCGAGGGAAGTCTGACGGGAGGAAACACTTTCTTCAAGCCTTCCAAAAAATCCTTGACCACAGGGATCTGAAAGAAGGAAGTCTGCGAAGGGCATTTCCTGTAAGCAGTCAAAGCAGCCAGATGAACCTTAATGGAATGGAAATTAAGGCCAGACTGCGCCAGATGTAAAAGGTATGGAAGGATGACATCTTCCTTACATGTTGTCGGATCAAAGTTCTTGGACTTACACCAGATACAGAACCTCTTCCACTTGTAAGCATAGGATGTCCTAGTGGAAGGTCGTTTAGACTCCTTCAGTATGTCCATACAATCGTCTGGTAGATTCAGATGGCCATATTGCACTATTTCAGGAGCCATGCCGCCAAACTCAAAGACGAGAGGTTGGGGTGCACCATCCGCCCCCCGAACTTCGTGAGAAGGTCCGGCCTGCACGGCAACCGCATGTGAGGAAGGAGAGACCGGTGAAGAAGGTCCGTGAACCACCACTGCCTGGGCCACTCCGGGGCGATCAGGATCATCCGCGCCCATGACTGGGACAGCTTGATGAGCACCGCCGGAATCAGGGGAATGGGTGGAAAAGCGTACAGAAAGCTGTTCGACCAATCGATCCATAGCGTATTCCCCAGCGTCCCCCGCTGGTAGTACCTGGATGCGAAGTCTCGGCATTTGCTGTTTTCGGCGGTGGCGAACAGATCTACGTCTGGAGTCCCCCACCTTGCGAAGACTTCTCCTAGTACTTCGTCGTTTATGACCCATTCGTGGTTTTCCTGAATCAGCCTGCTCAAGGCGTCCGCCTGAGCATTCTGCACCCCTGGCAGATGCGTGGCCGTAATCGTCAGCCTTCGGGCCAGCAGCCAGCGCCAGATCGCCTGCGCCTCCTGCGACAGAGTGCGCGATCTCGACCCCCCCTGCTTGTTGAGGTAATACATCGTGGTTGTATTGTCCGTCTGTATCAGCAGCGAGTTGGTCTGGAAGGACGGAAGGAAGGCCTTCAGTGCCAGGAAGACAGATCTGAGTTCCAGGAAATTGATGTGGTATGTCGATTCCAAAGGAGACCACTTTCCTTGAATCTGCAAGTCCCCGGAATGCGCTCCCCAGCCCTGGAGAGAAGCATCCGTCACTACACTCGTCGTGGGAATGTCCTTGTGGAAGGGAACCCCCTTGAGGAGGTTTTCCGCCGAACACCACCACTTCAGAGACTGAAGAGCATGCAGCGACAGTCGTATCTTGTCGTCCCAAGAGCCTGTCCTCTGGTCCCACTGATCCTCCAAGCACTCCTGCAGTGGTCTCATGTGTAGCCGTGCGTGAGGCGTGAGGAAGATACAGGAGGCCATCGATCCCAGTAGAGAAGACACCTTCCTCACTGTCGTCGATGGAGCAGTCCTGAGCCTTCCGAAGGAGTGATAACCGTCTCTCCTCCGAAGGAGACACGCTTGCTGACCGCGTATCGATGGAGGCCCCCAGGTACTGTATGCACTGGACCGGAGTCGTGACCGATTTGGACATGTTGACGTGTAACCCCAGCTTGTGTAAGAGAGCGCACGTCCATCAGAAGTGAGCTTGTGCTTCCGAAAAGGATGAAGCCTTGATCAGCCAATCGTCCAGATACGGGTAGACAAACACCTTGTTCCTCCGCAGGTGTGCCGCCACCACCGCCATGCACTTCGAGAAGGTCCTGGGCGCAGACTTTAGCCCGAATGGCAGTACTGTGTATTGATAGTGATTGGCGCCGACTTGGAATCGCAGGAACTTCCTGTGCTTCCGTGCTATGGGCACATGGAAGTACGCATCCTGTAGATCTATGGCACAGAGCCAGTCTCCCCGTTGCAGCTGAGGGTAAATCTGGTGCAACGATAGCATGCGAAACTTCTCTCTGCGAATCCATTTGTTTGCCTGTCGCAAATCCAGGCTGGGCCTGAACTCGTTCTTGTCCTTCTTGCGAACGAGGAAGAACCGAGAGTACAGACCTCTTCCCCTTTGAGACAGAGGTACCTCTTCTACCGCCTTTTTTCTCTCAACAAGATGTCTGCCTCCGCCTGGAGCTCTCTCAGCTGGAATCGAGAGCTGACCGGCGGAAACGCTGGAGGCGGGCTGATAAACCGAAGACTGTATCCATTGCAAACAATATTCAGCACCCACTTGTCCTGAGTAATTTTTCACCACTCTGCCGGAAAAAATTGAATGCTTCCCCCCACTGGAGTGGGTAACGGTTGAGGGGGAAGTAGCCGCTCAGGGCCGAGACCCGGCCGGGCCCTTGGTAGTGGTAGTAGCCTGCTGGCCTCCTCTACCCCTCTGGCGCTTCTGGAAGGGCTTGCGGAACTGCTGCTGTTGTTGCTGCTGCTGTCCCGAGCCCTGCCCACGTCCTCTGCCCGAAGACCCGAACCGCCTCTGGAACGGGCGCTTCTTCTTCTCAGCCTTCTCCAACCCGACGGCCGTCAGGGTTTCCGCCTCCGCCTTCATGCGGGCCATCTCATCATCCGCATGTTTCCCGAACAGGGTTTCCCCCAAGAAGGGCAGGTTGGCCACTCTTTGCTGCGCCTCTGGCTTGAGGGACGTCAGGCGCAGCCACGAATGCCGCCTCTGGTGGACGCCATGACAGTAGGCGTGGGCGGCCAGCAAGGATACATCCGCCGCTGCGCCGATCACCTGATTAGAGACCAGCATGCCTTCGCGCACTGTCTCCAAGAAGTCCTCCTTCTTGTCCCGGGGCAGCAGGTCCGCATACTGCTGCAGGGACTACCACAGGGCCCGGTCGTAACGGCCCAACAAAGCCCCTGCACTCGCCGCCTTCATGGTGGTGGCGGCGGTCCCACACACCTTCCTGCCCGCGGAATCCAGCCAGCGGCTTTCCTTGTCAGGCGGGACAGTCGATGAAGGGGCGGTCGCATGTTGTTTCCTCGCCGCCGTCACGATGACCGAATCCGGCTTCGGGTCCACCCTCAAAAAGGTAGGGTCCGACTCCGGGGCCCTATACTTTTTCATGAGCCTGGAGGGGGCGGCCTTCGTCACCGCGGGAGTGAGGAACAGCTCCAACGCGGGTTCCACCAGTCCTGGTACAAGAGGCAGTAGAGGGCGAGACAGATGTTTCTTATGAAGTGTCTCGAATATCACGGACGTCGTGGGTGTTGGAACCGTCACCGTGATACCCAATTTTGCTGCCCCTCTCAACAGCACCTCTTGGAAAGAGACCAAATCATCCACCGGAGACACCCTAGTTAGCGGCGAGTCCGACAGCGTCGGGGAAAAGTCTCTGGTCGAGGAGCGCGTGTGCGACCTGGACCTGTGCCTCCTACGGCGTCGTCCTGAGTCCGACGATGACCGTCCACGGCTCCGTGATCTTCTCCTCCTGAGAGAGAGGGAGCGCGACCTCTTCGGCTTCGGTCTGCCCGCCGGTCTAGCTGGTCCCGGCGACCGCGGGCGTCGTGGCTTCGGAGTCCTCGGAAGAGAAACCGACCGCGGGGGAACCGCCGGCGGCCCCACTGGAGTGCGTGGCAACGACCGAGGTGGGGGCAGCGGAGGCAGTGTCCGCGGCTGTGCAGGCGGTGGTGGCGGTGGAGGTGGTGGAGGTGGAGGCGGCGGTGGTGGCGGTGGTGGAGGCGGAGTCGGAGGAGGTGGGAGAGGAGGCGGTGACGTAGGCATCCGAGGAGGCGTATACACCACAGAGTACACCGATCCCGGTGACTCTCTCTTCCTCGACGTCGACCTTCGCCTCGACCTTCGCCTCGACCTCGACCTTCGCCTCGACGTCGACCTTCGCCTCGACGTCGACCTTCGCCTCGACGGCGATCTTCGCCTCGACGGCGATCTTCGCCTCGACGGCGACCTGTGCCTCGACGGCGACCTGTGCCTCGACGGCGACCTGCGCCTCGACGGCGACCTGCGCCTCGACGGCGACCTGCGCCTCGACGGCGATCTCCTTGACCTCGAGCGTCTCGACATCGATCTCCTCTTCGGCGGCGACGTCGACCGTGTCCTCTTCATCGACGGCGAACGGCGATCTCCCCTCGACGGCGAGCGCCGACGCCGGGTCCGATCTCGACGCCGACTGCTGGACGGCGCCGTAGACGGCGTCGTCGCCGACTATGCCGATGTAGTCGACGGCGGCCTATTCAGGTCCCTCGACGTCGATCGTCGAAGCCGCTTCTCCCCAGAGCCCTGGGGAGACGGCGAACAGATGGTGGTCATCCTCCTCGACGTCGCCGTCGACGCCCTCGACGTCGACGGGGAGTGGGAGCGCTTACTGGTCTTCCTGCCCCTGGGGAGCCCCCCAGAGGCCTCAGTATGGGCCAAATCAGCCCCTCCAGACCCACCTGGTGCCTTCAGTCTTCTCTCCTCCAGAACTTGAAGCCTGATTTTCATTCTGTCCCTCAGGGTCCTGGCTGAGAACGAGTGGCAGATATCACAGTCTTCAGGCACGTGGGACTGGGGAAGGCAACCTATACACACCTTGTGTGGATCAGTTTTAGCCTTCTTTCTACCACATTCCGGGCACTTGTCGAACAAGCCAGGCATGTTGACAGTACCAGCTACCAAGCACTTGAAAAAGTGACAAAAATTGACAAAATCTCCAATAAACCCTTGAAAAGGGGAGAGCTCAATGCTCCAGGGTCCTGCTAGCAGGAGCCGGAAAAAAGAACTGAAAGTAAATGGGACCTGCTGGGCATTCTGGGATACTGGGGAAAGTTCTGGAAATCTGGAAAGTTTTCTTAAAGGCACAGTATCCTGTTCTAAGCCACATAATGGCAGCCTATGGGGCTTGTCTGTCCATTCCTTCCTCTCTATTATTCCAGAGGCTTTTGCTGGTAGAGGCAGGGTTTTTTTCTATGGGGAGAAAAACTAGACGGGCAGTGCTGTTTGTGGATGTTGGTGGAATTCTAGTTGAAGTACTGGACAGTGTAGCCTGTGGGTATAGGCTGCATTATCTGTCTTTAAATTAAATTCTCTCTTAAAGGTGTATGCAGGTCTGCATGATTTGTCACCTTTTAGAGATTATTTTTTATTGCTCCGGGGTCCACGCACATGGGCGGGACTATTCACTAGATTATGACTATACATAGAGATCCCTACTACAGAATATGGGGTCGCAAATAGAGTGCCCACGAGTGGCTGGGATCGTGCGGGTCAGTTGGTCATAGTACCTTGCAGTTGGAGGGCAGGTGAAGGTCTCTGTCGGGGAATCCAGTGTGGTGATCCTCTCACAAGAAGGCGCTGGCTCACACTCTGGCAGTACTACGGTGACCTCCCGCAATATTCGCAATCAGCACCACAATTCACGGCACTCATCCTTGCTGTTTGTAGAAAAGGGAGCACTGGGGAAAACCACAGGCAACAAGGCAGCTGAGTGCAATGAGTGCATGAAGGGCCCACAGCAAACACTGCACTCAAGCCCTCTTCAACAACTGGGCACACTCCTGACACTTATAGCGCCCTAATCAGTCAGATGTAGGAAGAGGTCCTTGATGTCCCAGAGACCTCTATGAAACCCAGATGCAAGCACTCTCAAGCCCTTGGAGAACCTTTGGCAAGAAGGATAGAAAGACAGTCCGTCCAGTCCTTTTACTTACTAGAGCCAGAAGCAGCAACTGCAGGCCAACCCAGAAAAGTAACACACAGCAAAGGAGCAATACTCCACCTGACATCTCTTCAGGTCTTCTTCTTGGCAGAATCTCCTCTTGATCCAAAAACATTCTAAAAAGGTCCAATACTTATTCCCCATTTGGCCTTTGAAGTAAGCATACTTCAAAGGATAGTCTAAGTAGTGCACAGATCCTGCCTTGCCCTGGCCTGGCCCCAGACACACTACAGGGGGTGGAGACACCATCATGAGAGGACAGACACAACCATTTGCAGGTGTTAGTGGCAACTCCTGCCACCACTCTAGCTCAGTAAGACCCATTGGCCTGGTGATGGGCCATCAGGATATACAGGGCACAGCTCAGGCAGCTCTGTTTGAGTGACTGTCTGGAGTGAATGCACAAACAGCCCAACTGTCAGTATAAACAAGATGTGGATTTCACAGGTAGGCAGATATACAGAATGGTCAAGCAAGAAAATTCACACTTTCCTAAAAGTGGCATTTTCAAACACACAATTAAAAAACCATCTTTACTAAAAGATGTAGGTTTAAATCCTGAGATCAGGGAGCCCAAACTCCAAATCTCTATCTCTTCCCAATTGAAAGTTACACTTTTGAGATATTGCAAGGCAGCTCCAAAGATAACCTATGGGAGAGATAGCCCTTGCAATAGTGAAAAAGGAAATTAGCAGTATATCAGTATCAGGACATGTAAAACACACCAGTACATGTCCTACCTTTCACATACACTGCACCCTGACCATATAATAAAAGTGAAGGTTTGGGCCTGGCAAGTGGGTGCACGTGCCATGTCAACATGGCACTTTAAAACTGCACACACAAACACTGCAGTGGCAGGTCTGAGACATGGCTGTAGGGCTACTCATGTGGGTGGCACGAGTGCGGCAGGCCCACTAGTAGCATTTGATTTACAGCCCCTGGGCACACACAGTACACTTTACTAGGGACTTATCAGTAAATCAAATATGACAATCATGGATAACCAATCGTAGATACAATTTACACAGAGAGTATATGTACTTTAGCACGGATGAACAATGATAAAGTGCCCTGAGTCCTAGAGCCAACAAAAACAGGTCAGAAAAAATAGGATGATGGAGGCACAAAGTTTGGGGATAACCCTGCAAAAAGAGCCAGGTACAACAGTAAGGTAAGTATTACATCCAAGTATTAAGTGTTTTATTATATATCTTTCACTGAAAAAACCAAAGGTTACTGGGACGTTATAGTTAGGAAATACAATAAAAAAAACTTCGAAATTCACTGCAAAAACAAAGGTTGCAGGGATGTTATAGTTAGGCTGACATTTCACTCGTACAAAACCAGTGAAATTCAGCAGTTATAGTTAACTGAACTAACTATAACTCGCACCCCCGCAATGCACTTCTTATAAACTCACTTATGACATAGTCAGTGACATCGCTGATGACATCATCCAGTGACTACGAGTGTTTTTAAAGCGTTTATGAGTCTTAAATATATATATACACCAAGGTGATTGGTGAATCAGTGGGTGTATGAGTGCCTGTATGGATGATTCAGAGTGTGCGTGACTGACTGTATAAGTGACTGATTAGGTGGCTCAGTGAATGTATGGGTAAGTGACTACAATGTTTGTATCAGTCTGTCAGATGGTGTCTAAGTGGCTCTGTGGGTTTGTGAGTGGGTACGTAAGTGGCTGTATGGGTGATTGGTTGTCTGAGTATCTGTATGACTGCCTGCGTGGGTGGGTGGGTGAGTGACTGCCTGCATGGATGAGTGAGTGAGTGGGTGAGGAGTGGCAGTATGGGTTAGTGAGTGCATAAGTGAAGGGCTGTATATGTGTGTATGAACTTTATGATAGTCTTGAAGATGGTCTCATGGACAAATGCATAGACTGAAACGTCGACATTCACATTCTCTTCTGGAAAATAATGTACAATGAGAAGAAGTGTTTACAATAGTGACATTGAAGGATTATACAATTGTATTTATTTTCCTCTTGTTACATTGCTTGTATAACTGTGTAGTACCCTTGATAAATTTCAAAAGATAAAACCTTTTTCTATATATACCCGTGTTTTGAATATTTATTGTTTTGTGATTGGTTCATTAGTTCTTATGTCCTCACAAGGAACAAAAATATTTCTTAGTTAAAATACATTTGAATAATATCTCTCTGGCGAGTTTATCAATAATTCTTGAAGTTAAAAATATATATCAAAAGCAATAGAACAGAGTATTCCAAATAAATACCTTGAAGGCGCATTTTACCCATTCATTTGATTTGCCCAATCCCTCAAGGGTAGATTGGGTATCCCATTATATTCAATGTATATGTGTGTATGGCTGTGTCGGTGAGTGATTGGATGTGTCAGTGATATGTGGGTGAGTAACTGGATATGTAAAATGCTATATAGGTGAGTGTTGGAGTATAAGAATGACTGTGTGAGAGAGGGATTGCGATAGTGGCTATATGGGTGAGTGTGTGCTTGTGTCAGTGACTGTATAGGTGAGTGAGTATGTGTTAGTATCTATATGAATAAGTGAGTGGGTGGGTATATAACTGCATAGGTGAGAAAATGGCTGCATGATTAACTCTATAAGTGAGTGAGTAGCTCTATTAGTGACTGTATGAGTGGATATATCAGTGGCTGTATTAATGACTGAGTTGATGTATGAGTGGCTGTACGAGTGACTGAGTAGATGTTTGTGTAGACCTATGAATCATAGAGTGGGTGTGTAAGTACGGGTATGTCAAAGGTTTTGAGAATGATAGTGTGGAAGTTGCAGTGAGTGTATGAAAGGCTATATTGGGGTGTGAGTGGGTGAATCAGATAATGTGGATGTCATGAGTGATATAATTTGAGATGTCATGAGTGATGCCACTGATCATGTCATGAGTGATGTAATATGTGAGGTCATAAGCAGCGCATTGTGGGGCCATGAGTTATAGTTAGCTCAGCTAGCTATAACTGCTGAATTTCACCGGTTTTGTACGAGTTAAATGTCAGCCTAACTGTAACGTCCTTGTAATCTTTGTTTTTTTCAGTGAATTTCTAAGGTTTTTTAAATTCTATTTTCTAACTATAACGCCCCAGTAATCTTTGGTTCTTTCAGTGGATGTCTATGTTTTTTAAAGTAGTAGTCGTGTTTGCAGAGTGGTGGAGAAAGGGGGCAGGGCCTCTGACAGCTCTCAGGAATTCCACTATGTAGGACTTACAGAAGCTACCAGGAGGGCTTCTTGGCCCCTAAGGTGCCTCAGTAGTTAAGTGGACTTTATCCCCAACCAGTAGTGCATCAGCAGCAGCATTTGCAGAGTGGTAGAGAAAGGGGATGTGGTCTCCAAAGAGCTCTTTGCAATCCCACTGTGCGAGGACTTACTGGACATAACAGGAGGGGTAGTTGGCTCTCAATGATTTCCTTGGGGACCAACTACCCCTCCTGTTACCGCCAGTAATTCCCACACAGCAGGATTGCTAAGACCTGGTTGGAGGCCACGCCCCCTTCCTCCACCACTCTGCAAACACGCCTCCTGGTGCACTATTAGGGGGATGAAGTCCACTTGGCGATTGAGGGTCCTTGGGGGCAACTAACCCTCCTGTTACCTCCAGCAAGTCCCACACAGTGGGTTTGCTGAGAGGTTTATGGTGGGCATGCCGCCTTTCGCCACCACTCTGCAAAAGCGGCTTCTGGCCCACTACTTGTTGGGGGATGAATCCCCCTTTCTCTTGAGGGTCCTTGGGGGCCAACTAGCCCTCCTATTACCTCTAGTAAGACCCACACAACTCGATTAGTGAGAGGTCGTCAGAAGCCATGCCCTCTTTCTTCACCACTCTGCAAACGCGCCACCTGGTGCATTGCTGGTTTGGGGGATGAAGTCCACTTTAGTCCTGAGGCCCTCATGAGGCAAGGGGACCTCATCACCCCCACCAGCAGTATGCCAAGAGGCACATTTGCAGCGTGGTGGAGAAAGGGGGCATGGCTCTGGTGACCTCTCAGCAATCCCACTATGTGGGGGCTTACTGGAGGTAACAGGAGGCCTTGTTGGCCCCTAAGGACACTCAGCAGCTAAGGGGACTTCATGCCCCAACCCGCAGCACGCCAGAAGGTGCATTTACAGAGTGGCGGAGAAAGGGGGCAGGCATTTTAAAATACCAAGGGACATTCATTTTTGATGGACTACACTACGTTGTTAAAAGGAACTTGTCGCCATTTTTAGTAATAGCCAAGTTGTAGTCTATCCCATAGTCTTAAGAACTACAAATGTGGACCTTCTACACTACAAGTAAAAGTTAACCAGTCAAGTCTTCAACAAATCATGAAGAAAGTGCATTACTTTTTTCTTAAAGGCCATTTAATACCTAAAGAATGTGTCCGCAACTGTATGAAATGCAATATTTGAGGCATACTAATTATTAGCCCCAAAACCTCAGAAGGCTAGGGTAAAAATCCCTTTGAAGAGACAGCTTGTCCACTTTATTGAGGGGTGTCCACGAAGAAAATACAGTTAGATCCTATAGTCTAGTGACATTAAATGTACATTATTTTGCTTTCCACTGCTAAAGTTTTCTTGATGTGGATACATCAAATATCATTCGAGTCATTGGGACTTGTAAGCCCTGAAGGTCCATCAGACCCATCTGGTAAATAATATCATCGCTCTGCATACATGCGACAGAGAGAGGGAATAGTCACTCATGATAAAAACCTTGCACAATATTCTGCAAAAAGAGGACTAAATAAAAACTGTCACCGTATGGGAATTTTTCACTGTCACCATGTGGTCTGCCCAATGCATGTCCTCAGAAATCCTAAAGGCAACAGTATGCATAACAAAGTGATCCATAGAATTGGGTAAGACTTCTACAAAAAGGTGTAGATGGCTATTGTGTGGCAAGGATGCCATGAAGTTGAGGACCCCTTCATAAGACTGAAAGCATCTATATAGAAAACCTCGCCCGGAAGTTGAGGGGTTTCTATATGATGTAGAGGGCTCCTCCATGACCTAAAAGGCTCCTCCATGATTTTGAGCACCTCATTATAATGTCAATGATATTCCCATGACTCTGGGGGCTATCGAGGAACTGTGTGAAGACGGGTCTAAAGGACCTTGCCCAAGGTATTAGAGGAAAAGTCAGAGGGGCTTAGGTAGGAGCATATTTCCTCCATGGATCCTTTGCTTTCCTGACCCATATGCTCTTTAGAGAAGCAGGCACAGGGTCACAGACCGCAGTCCAGCAGCTACTGTGACATTTTTCCATCAAAATCATACATTGTGGAGAAAAAGTACTTTAATCTCTTTAGAAAAACTGCCCAGTGAGGGAAATCAGTGTAATTATAAAAGTATTCACTCCTTAAAATCCCACGGAGTAAAAGCCTTGTAGAGAAGGGTTCTCTCCACTGACTGATGAAAAAGGGGGGGGGGGGGGGGGGTGTAAAAGGGGAGTTTAAAACCAATTTTATCTGGTAGATAAAAAAGGTTTAAAAACTCTTTTAGATAGAGATGAAAGAGCAGAGCCTTGTTTCCTTGAAACTTTTTCACAAAGCTCAAGAAAATAACGGGGGGACTAACTGTCACTGTGCTGCCTGCTGAGATTGTGGTGATCAAATGGCTGTCTTATAGTGACAGCGCAGTGCTTTATCTATGCTACACTGTATGCCTGTTTCAACAGTTTATTTTTATTTCCGTCACTTTTAAAAAGGGGAGGAAAAAATGTTTCTGAGCAGCAAAGGTGATGTTTGTTTCTTACATTTATATTGAGGTTTGCGTTATTTTGCTCCTAATTCATTTGTAAAAGTGCTAAAAAGCAAAGAAAATTATGCCTATTCATATGCGTTTCATAATTTTGCTTTATTGTAGTTTTTTCTCTTCGCTTTTAAAAGAGTTCTGGGATCCCAGACATGAGCAGGACAATTCAGTGTTTATGATTATTAATAAAACTCCCTTGATAGAGAGAGACTAATTAAAAAAAACTCCAAGTTGAAACTTAGAAAAGTCACTTAATGTTAAATCGACCTAAGACCATAAGGCGATTCAAGTCTGAAGAATGAACATAACATCCGGACACCAACACAAGTACTTTAAACACTAAGAAAAAAAACCTTAACACGTGCTGCTAAAACATAGGTAGGCAAACAGAATGTTTACGTAGTGTACCTGCTTTTCTATATTTGACCCTTCTCCAGTTTGCACTGCTGGTTCTTCGGGGTGTTTTTCTTTTTCTGTCTGAACAGAAGGATGGGTATCTGGTTCGTCTTCAAAATCCTCACTATAATTTCCTGGAAAATAATTGAAAAACTTAAAATGAAATATGAACAGCATCCACTTACTCTCAAAGTTTAGACCCTTACCAGCTTAGATATTCAAGGACGGCAGGGGTCTTTGGCAGGTCTACAAATCCGGAATCTCACATTAAGGTCTATAGCACTCATCCACAAATAGCTGTTGACACAACCTGAAAGGACAGCTCTGATATCCAATTTCTTTCAAATACAGAATATCAAATCTAGACACTATGGGCCAAGGTCCGAGGACCTCCAGGCTAGTGGTGATGCGGCGGTCCACCCACCTCCACACCAGCGGTCAAACCGCCCCATTACGAGTTGGGCGGTCGGACCGCGGCCGTCCTGAGGTCGCTATATGCTTGGCGGGACTGCCATGTTCCCGCCAAACATATTATGAGTTTCCTCTCTGCCACGGTATTCATGATGGTTTCATGAAAACCGGAGAGTGGAGAGGAAGTCTAGTGCCTCATGCCATGTGCACACATGGGAGCACAACATGTGCCCCCCTTTATGCATGCACCCCAGTTTCTCCACGGCATGGACATTACAGTCCATGCCATGCATGAACCTTGTTTGGCAATTCCATTGTGGTGCCTTTTTAGGTCTCGCCTGGCGTAAGCAGCGCACAGCGCTGCCCTCGCCATGCGAGGGCTTTTTGTAATCAATTCAACATGTGCACGCGTACGGAGGGACAAAGATGGCGTCAGGCTGTCCACTCTGTACGCGTGCACATGTTGAATCGATTATTTCTTTTTACTTTGAAACTGAGCGCAGCGCCCGCTTTAAGGACACCGCGCTCAGTGTTAAAGTTCCAAAATAAAAAAGAAACCGAGCGCAGTGTCCTTAAAGCGACGCCGCGCTCAGTTTTAGATACTGTATCTTGTGTGCTGTGTTGTTGATGAGTAACCCAGACCAGCTCTGCACTAAGGTCTATTCAGTCATTCTATATGAAATTGAATCGGCAACTAGTTCAAATTCGACGGTAACCGAGCCCTGTAAAATAATGATCCCTTCTGTTTTTAAAATGTAGCGGGTGTACATTACGCATGCTTGGATATTTTCAATGTTCAGTTGCGCTTTAAACTTTTTTTCTAGTTATTTCTCTATTGGGATTTTTATAAATCTATAAATAAACTCCTCAGTATTCCATGAATTTAGGTGGGGCTAGTTTATTTGAAGACTATTTTAGTCAGAGAATACACTGTTATCTCTTTACGTGGTACCTACAACAACACTAAGTCAATATTTACATGTTTAAACGCGGGAGAGTTTACTGTGCAAGATGTCACTGTTAGGCCAGGCACAGTTTTACTTTGGCGCCCTTGGAGACCCTTCAGTTGCCTGGTGCATGATGCCTTTGAAATGGACAGGAGTTTGGTTTCCTTTATCGGCTGTAGAAATAACAATACTACAAGTAATTTTTTGCTGGCAACTAAGGAATGTTTGATATCTTTACTGATAATCTGTACGTATTTGTTGAAAGATGTTTCCTGGCTGTTGTGCTTGAGGTTTGTGTTTACATTTTATTTGCAACCGTTTATTTAGTTGACTCGAAAAGATCCATCAGATTTAAATGTGTTTTAGCATGCGCAAGCTCGTGGAGAAATTATCCTCGGACCTCAGATAACTTTGTAACCTTTAATTTTAAAAAAACAGCACTACTGCAAAGCAGCTTCAACGCCAGAAAGCTTGGCTTGCTCTAATTTTTTAGAACAAGGTAATATTACTCAAATGTTTTCATAAAGTACGACTTTTCTATTTGTACGACTTTTCCATTTGAGAAGGCTTCTTGACGCTAGGCAGACCCGCTATACCTAAAAGATGACCCTTTTTAGAGATCAGAATCGTTTTCATTCCGCAGTAGCTCTGCCCTTGCCACGCAGTCTAAAATAATAACTGTGCAGTCTTTACTCCCTGCCTGCAAGTATTCTGTATCGAGAGCGACAGCACTGCTGTCATTACACTGTACATGTGTGACAAAGCAATAGCTCTGCTGTCATGTCACCTGAGTGTATGCCATGAAGGATAGCTCTGCTATTTCTAAACTCTGACCTGCGTGCAAGACCTTGTGACACACACAGGAACTTTGTTGTTTTTGCACTCTAACTGCAAGACCAGAGCGACTTGAGCAAGAGCTCTTATGTCCTTAAACTCTACATGCAAAGTGTATGTTGCCTGAGCGATAGCTCTGCTGTCTTTACACCTCAACTGCAAGACCTGTGTGATCTGATCAACAGCCACACTGTCTTTGTGCTCTCCCTGTAGGACCTGTGTGGTTTTAGCGATAGCTCTGTTGTCTTTATACTCTCTCCCTGCAAAAAGACCTCTGTGACCTGAGCATGAGACCAGAGTAATAGCTCTGCTGTCTTTGCACTCTGTCTGCAGTTCCTGTGTGACCTCAGCGATACATCTGAATGTAGGATCATGCACGACCTCCACCACGGTGTAGTGGTAACGATAATGCACTTCAGCACCCCTCAGTGGGGCCTGAAGCACTATACAAGTCTTAGAAATACCACAAATGAGCACAAAGCCCCTGTCCCTAAGGGAAGAAAGGAGCTCCAGTGTCTAGCACATTCAATCCTCACAGTCTGCTGACTGAGCAGGCATTTGGAGGTGTCTAGAACAGGAATTGATTTCTGTTTGGCTACAATTCCTTCTGGGTCAAATGCCTCTTGCTATAGAAGTGAGAGCAGAGTTATTAGGAGTTGAGAGTAGGTTAGTGGAGACAGAGGAAGAGGAAGAGGAGATTTGACTATAAATTAACTTGTGGGACATGTATGGAAGCTGTATTTCGTAAGGCTCGCAGATCAGATAAGAGCTGGGCAAACATGGAACAAATGAGAACAACCAATCTATGTCCTGCTGCTGCCCCCCCATCCGAGACCGTGGGACCAGTATAACGGAACTTTTGACACATTGCCTCTATTTTACTTGGAAATGTCATTACCTACTCGTAATGAAAGTGGATGTTGCCTAGGACATAATTCTAAAAGGGTAGGAGGATGCCTTCTTATATAAACTGGAGGGAGCTAGGGTTTCTGGGACTTATTGAAGAAGTAGTGGGCTTGTATGGAGGGATGAGGATCAAAGGATCACACAGGGTTACAGGATACGTTCTTATGCTGTCAGGGCAACATACCAAGCGCTTTGCCTTTCGCCCTTGCATGTGCAGGGAACCAGACCGCCTAGCTTTTAGTCATTTCCAGACTAGGACTCACCATACTGCTGCCCTTCCACCTCTAGGAGCTTGACAGGAGCTGGTGCACCAACCCCTGCTCAGAAGGTTGGTATTCCTAGACCTTACAGGAGTAGATGAAATCTGGGCCTTTAAAGATTTGTGGTTTCAGCTCTGGTTGCCACCTTGATTGATCTTCACTTCTCTTCTCGCTCATGAAGTGTACATGTACAGCTATAGGCTGTAAACCTGCATTTAAAAAGATGGTTGGCTATTGCTTCTAATACCAACTCCATTTTCACCCTTTGGCATCATTTTACTCATTTGACAGCATCTCTGCCTTTCGCATGTTGCCAGTATAATTACTGGGCATTCTCTGATTGCACCCCTTGTTTGGTGTACCCACACAGACCCCGCAGACCCTCTGGTAGGTGGGTGCTGTGTAGCTGCCCATATGTTTTATTCGACTGCCACCAAAGTGGACTGTCTCTAAGGCAGACCACCCAGGTATATCCCTGCCACCGTTACATGCCTCCTTCCCCTTTTGTCTTTTCCTCTCTCCTCCGTGAATTGCTCATGCACACACTGATGGCAGTATTGGCGCTGCGTCCCAAGACCAGCTGAAAGCAACTCTCTGGTCACTCTCAAACGTCATCAAAATGCTTCCCACATGGGATCACCGCAGTACAACACTCTACCAACCCCCCCTTCCCAACACTATGTAGCGTGTTATCCGTCCAGTAATGAACTACCCAAAATGGGTTATGAAATGCTATATAAATGCATCCATACGATAACAAAACTCTGGAACTATCGCTGTTCTCTGGTTTGTGACCTCAAAATGGACCTAGGCTCTAACATGTACTTTTGCTCATGCACTGTAGGCATAATGTGGTCATATTGTGTCCAGAATAGAAGTACCATAGTAGCTGATGGGACAAATTACCTCGGAGTGATTTAAGGGTAAGAAGGAACTGCTAAATGGGCTTAAGTAGGTTCTGTGACCAGATGGCAGATTCAGTCCTAGTTCCTATAGTTAAACCGATGACCAAGAGATAGGTCTAATTTATAATACTGTGAAAAGATCATCTTTATCATAACGATTTCATTTTGTGTTGCAATATTATTTAACAAGCATTGGCATAGCCAAAAGGTCTCGCCTTTGGGACCTTATAAGTGTTTAGTTATCCAGCACAATATCCTTGGTGCAACAACATCAAGAGTTGCATGGATAAACACTTATAAAGGTCCCAAAGGCGAGACCTATTGGCTATACCAATGCTTGTTCATAGGTACTGCCGCCCTTGAACGAGGCACCACCGCAGGACCGCCACACCGCACATTTGCCAGACCACTTTTAAGTTGTAATCTGGCAGGCGGCAGAGACTCTTGACGGTGCAGCGGCCTGGCAGTAGCGTACAGCCCACCCGCCCCTGCATGACCAAAAGTCGTAATTAGGCCCTATGTGTTCTGGAGAAAGATGTCCGAGGCATACGCCCTAATGCAAGAACCCGTAACAGTTTGTGATACAGAGGTCAGGTATTCATACACAGCTTCACCATATGCATCTAGAAGCACAAACCAAATCAGGATGGATTTCTGGCCTTAACTATAGAAACCTACTTCGGACAGTCAAAGGTCGCTGTGGGAAAAAAAATGAGTGAATGGCTCGAGAAAAGTGTAAATCAAGGTTTAAAGATAATATTCAATCAAAGCTAGTTTAAAATACGAATCTAATATTTGAAAGAAATATGTCACTTTTATGTGGAATCCAGCAACACAGAGGCCACCAACTGAGATCAAAAAATATGCAGCTTACTTTAGATGGATCTAATCTGGAAAAGAAATCTGGTTTTGACCACCAACGGATCCATTTTTGTAAAAACGATATATTTTTTTTTAACCGATAGACAAATAACATTAAACATTATCAAACAAGTTGACAAACTCTAATTACCGCTAATAGTAGACTGAATGAGTGATGCCCAAAAGCAATCAGGGATGAGGCAGCAGGCATAGCCTTGAATGAAATTATTACATCAATAATTCAGAAGTGCAATACACGGCTGCAGCCCTGTCCAAGTAACCCTGCCCAGATACTTCTTATTGTTTCTGTGTATGGACACCTAGACTTGAGGATTTAACACAAATGATTCATTTGTAACACAAGATTGTCCTCACTCGATTGTACTCAATGGATAACATTTCAAGTAAGTAACTAGAGGCTGCCGTATCAAATAATGCCCCCCTTTCAATAACTGTTTCTGCTTGATAACTGGCCCACCCTCGTGTGCGTGCAGGTATATGGTGTTGAAAAGCTAATACAATGTGGATAACACGGAAATCCATTGTCTAGTCCTCTCTAGTACTACAAGCACAGCTTTGCACAAGCTGATGAATGGTGTAGCATAGGCATCCCAGGGGGCAGAATAATCAGCTATGACTAGATGCTCACTCATAAATGGCGGGTATTAGTGCAGATTCAGAGACAGCCTCGAGAAGAGCCACACTGCCGTTCTCACAGGATCAAGCATAGAAAGTCCCACTGACATTTAAGAAGTAGCTCAGATAAAGGTCAGCTCTATAGACATTCATTTTCTGTGAAATGCACGCATTGTAAAATGTAATTGCAGTGTCTTATTTTGTAATAGGCAGGAATAAATAAATGCAACCAAATGCAAGTACATCTCTTTATATGAGAACATTGATTAATAAACAAATGTAATTAAATATTTTTAAAAAAAATTCTAAACTGTTCTGCCAAACGTGGCTTAGCATGGGTATGTGATATGTGCATCCCTTGACTTGGAAGAGAACATATCAACTAACTGCTTTGTGTATTGTGAGTTATAAGCATTCAAGTGATAGGTCACTGATGGGATTGTTGCAACAGACAACTGACTCGGAGTAGACTCTTTGGATTCCATGCATTGTTCATCGGATTAGGAAAAAAACCATGCAAATCAGAAAAGCTTCGATAAATTCAGACCTTTCTAAATATCTGTAAATATCCCCAAAGGAAATGTGAGCCTTAATGCAAATGAAACAAAGGAGTAAGGGGAAGGAAACAATGGTAGCGTCAGTCTGAGATCAAAGAACATCTCTCTGCTTCAGGCCGCAATCTGGTGCTACTCGCCAAATGTTCTTACACAGTACTAAGAATAATACAAAGTTACCATACTGAGATATTTAAAATAGATAATAGAAACTTTTTTTAAACATGTAACATGGTATTTGATCGCTTCACTGATAGCATCCGTCAATGCTACTGCCTATATAAAAACAAAACACATTTGTAGTTTAGAAATCAGTTGGTTTAAAAAGGACCACCTGTGCACTAAACAACCATACCCCGATTTGTAATCCAAGAACGTAAATAAAATAATAGCAGCAACAAATACAAGTAACTACACTGAACAGGCACCATAAGGAAAATTGTATCTATTCTGTAAGCATCTGTTCATAGCGTGTAGTGATATAGATTCACATGCTCTGCATGCTCCTGCCATCTAGTGATGAGCTTAAAAATTTGCATCGTGTTTTTGATCAAAGAAGTCTTGAGTCACAAGATAATGCACATGGGCAACAGCTCCATTGTTAAATAGTTTTTTGCACAGTGGGTGAGCATACATTTGGAGCAGTATGTAGGTCATTTTTTTAATTTCAACGTGTTTTATTTATTTTTATACAAGAACACATTAGCAATTCTGTTACAGGTTTAGCATAGGTTGTACCAGTCGCAGTTTATACATCAGTGTCCTGAGACAGGTCATTTTAATAGAAAAAGCGCATAACAAAGTTATAAGCAAAAGAGAAATAAATCTGAAGCAACCACTGGCTTCCGAGGAGGCATGTGGCAACAGCTGAATCTACAGCACTACACGCTACGAACAGATGTTTACAGTGTGAGTAACATTTTCTGTTCGTATAATGTGTGGCAGTAGATACATGCTCAGGATAAACTGTAAAGCAGTACTCCTGTAAGCAGTGGTCAGTCAGTGGATGGCACAGATGCTAGAAAAAAAGTCCTCAATATAGTCTGACCAACTCTAGCTCATTGGCGAGATAGGACACCCACACAGTAGTAGTGCTTAGTAAATAAGTGTGGAGTGGACCAATGTCAGCTACCGGGATGTTACCAGGGAAAAGTCATAGCGGCACCTTTCTTATCGATAGAATGTGGTGTGGGCAGGCCAGACAAAGTTCTCTTGGCTTTGAGGTAGAAGGTTTGGATACACTTGTCAATCCACCTGGTTATACCTTCCTTTAACAGAGGGTGACCATTGTAAGGTTTAGCAAAAGCGACAAAAATTTGTTCTGTTTTGCGGAATGTCCTGGTCCTGTCAATGTACTACCTAAATGTGCATTTTACATCAAGGGTGTGAAGTGCAATTTCTGCTACCGAGTTTTTTTAAGGGGAAAGTACAGGAAGCTAGATATTTTGGTTGAGGTGGAAGGAGATAGGACCTTTGGGATGAATTTAGGGTTGGCTCTAAGGACATTTGTCATTATGGACCTCAGAGAAAGGCTCTACCAAGGTGATGGCCTGTAGCTTGCTAACACGTCTTAATGATGTAATTGTGATAAGGAAGGCAGCCTTCCAAGCGAGAAACTGTAAGGGGAATGATTGAAGTGATTCAAATGGTGAGAACAACATTATGGTTCCAGATCAGGGAAGGAAGTCCTCTAGGTGGGATGACCGGTTTGAGCCCCTGCATGAAAGCCTTGATGATAGGGATCCTAAACAAAAAAGAGTGTTTCCTGGCTTGCATGTAGCTGCAACAGAGACTAAGTAAAGGTGTAGAAAGGTGTACTCTAGCAGGTGAAGCCGGTACCAGACAATATTCTAAACTGTAGGTTTGAGACTGGCCAAGTGTTTTGAAAAGCAGTAGTTGTCTGGTACATATGGGAGCCACCAGAATGAGAGTGAGGGAGGTTTGCCAAAGCTTCCTGATAACATACAGAAAGAGTGAGGGAGGAGGAAAAGTGCATACAAAGATCCCTGACCCCCATCTATTAAGTGTTGCCCGTGGACTTAGGGTGTTGAAAAATACAGGCCGTGTTTTGGCATTTAGAATTGTGTGGCTGTGAAGAGGATAACCTCGGCTTCCACCTTTAACGATGGAAGTACCTGAGGAGGATTTGCAGGCAGAGCACCCACTCATAGACTTGTTGCTGCACTCGGTTGAACAGGTCTGCAAAGTCATTGCCCAATCTCAGAAGCTACTCCACCAGACTGTGTGTCCGGTGGAGAACTGCCCAATGCTAAATACTCTGCTCTAGTGCTGATAGCTGTTCGGAGTGTGTACCACTTCGTTTCTGTTGGTAATACATTGCAGTGATATTGTCAGCCTTTATGAGGACCACTTTATGCTAGAAGACCTGAAGGAAGTCTTTGAGAGCTAGCTGGATGGCTAGATGCTCTAAGTGATTGATGTGGAGGCCACGCTGTTGCAGTGACCAAAAACCCTGACTTGTCCGGTCCTAGAGACTCACTCCCTATCCTGAAAGTCAAGGATCTGTGGTGAAGGTCACCTGAAGAATAGGGTCCATAAAGGGCCGTCACTGCAACAGGCTGTTGCTGTTCCACCACTGCATAGACCGATAGGTGCTGGCCTGTAGCAACACCAGATCTTCCCAGTGATCCTCTGCCTGTGACTATTGTGCCAGTAGGCACTTCTGGAGATGACATGTGTAGTATGGCATGACACATCACTGTTTTGACTTCGATGACTATGTGGCTGAAAGAGAGGCAGAACCTGTTGGAAAGCTTGTACTCTGGGTTGGCTGGAGCAGGCTTTGCCCGTGTCGGAGTTCAGGATGGCCCCTAGGAATGGCTGAATCTGAAGGGTCTAGAGATGGGTTTTAGTTGCATTTATGATAAACCCAAACCTGTGAAAGAGGGAGACGGTAGTTTGAGTGTGCATCAGACACTGCAGCTTGCCCGCTCTCTTAATCAGCCAATTGTCGAGATGGGACAACATGTGAATGCTACCCCTTCTGAGATTGGAACACACATGGGTCTGTGGTGACTCTGAATGGCAATGCTTTGAAATGATAACGTTTACACTTACCACAAAGTGTAGGTAGCAGCGGTGAGCGGGATAGTTGGGTTTGTGAAAGTAGACATTCTCCAGATCGAGTGCGTTAAGTTGCCTTGCTGCCGCAGCTGAATGTCAATCCATTAGAGAAGTCATATGAAAGTGTTTTGAGAGGATTTGCTAGTTGAGGGGACTAGGGTCCACTATGGATCTTAGGGAACAGTTTTTTTGAGGATCAGAAAGTATAGAGAATATACCCCCTTGCCGTGATGCTGCAGTGGTACTAGCTCTTTGGAGCCCTAGAGGATGAGTGCCTGCACTTCCTCTTGAAGAAGGTGCTAGTGTACCAGGCTGAGAAGGTGTATGTGGGGTGGGATGTTTGGTGGTAGTGAGGTGAGCTCAGGGCACTGCATGTGCTCTATGATGAAGAAAACCCACCTATCGCAGGTAATCTCTTACCAACAGGGAAGAAACTCCTTGAGTCTCTTCACAACAGGTGTTGTGTTCTCATGGGGGTTGAGAAGCAAGTAGCTACTTAAAGGTAGAAGCCCCCCTGGCTGAAGATGTCAGAATGGCACCACAGGATTTTGCCATGTCCTCCTGAATTTTGGCTATAATCGCATCTACTCGTGGCCCAAATGTGTTCCCCATCAAAGGGCAGGTAGATGATATGCTTCTGGATATTCAGCTTGACACCAGAGATTGGCAGCAAGAAGTGGAAGCAAAATATTATGGAGGTATTAACCCCTCTAGCCAAAGTATCAGCAGCATTAAGGGCACAACGGAGAGAGGCGTTAGAGATAAGCTTTCCCTCAGCCACTATCCCTCCTCCTATTTCCTTATGCTCTGGAGTGAGGTGTTGGGGCATGTCCTCCATCTCGTTCCACTGTGCTCTGGTATAACGAGACAAGAACTTCATGGAATTGGCGATGGGTCAGTGGGTTGCGGCACCTACCACTACCTTCTTGCCCATAGTGCCAACCTGCAGAAAATCCTGTCCAAAGAGACTGGATGCAAGAATACAAGCCTGAAAGGGAACGGCTAGACCTGGCATCTTTGGCGTAGATTCCCCCTAACTTTTTGACTTCAGACATTCTGTTTTTGCTGACTTCATTTTTACTGGCGTTTTTACCACTGCTAACCAGTGCTAATGTGCTTGTGCTCTTTCTCTAAAGCATGATTGCATTAGCTGATACTCAACTGTCATATTTAATTTACTTATAAGTCCCTAGTAATGTGCATTACATTTGCCCAGGGCCTGTAAATTAAATGCTACTGGCAGACCTGCAGCAGTAGTTGAGCCACTCACTTAAGCAGCCCTTTAAACATGTCTCAGGTCTGCCATTGCAGTGCCTGTATGTGCAGTTTTAACCTGCCATGTCGACCTGGCACAAAAAAACAGGCGCACCCTTTCTTTTTAATATATGTGTCATCAATAAGGTAGGCTCTAACAGTCCCAATGGCAGGGTGCAGCGTATTTAAAACGTTGACATGTACTTTTCAGTTTTGCATGTCCTGGTAGTGAAAAACTCTTAAATTCGTTTTTCACTACAAGGCCTATCTCTCCCATAGTATAACATTGGAGTTGCCTTGTTACATTTTAGATGTGTCATTTTCAAATGGGAAGAGATACCAGGTTCATGTTCGGTATCTCTGGAATCCTAATTTAAAATCCAAATGTATTGTTAAGTCGTATTTTAAATAACATTTCTGAAAATGCCAATTTAGAAAATTGACAGTTTCTTGCCTTTGCCATTTGGTGACTGCAGCCGGTCTCTGGTCACATGATAGGGTGTAGTTGGACCTTGGTTATTCCTCCTAGACAGCCACACACAATGGGAGCTTAGTGGTCACTGAATGGGCCATCACTGGCAGGAAGGGACAGAGGGAGGTGCTGGGCACAGCCTCACTTACTCCTGAATAGGCCATTTCCTGTCGCCAAATGAAGGCATGCCTTTAGAAGCTTCTTCCCACTTTAAACACATAACTGTGTATAAAAGGAGGACCTCAGACACCATCACTTCAGGACCAGTGCATACTCTGCCACGAAGAAGGACTGCCATTCTGCTGGACTTCTGCTTTGAAGGGTCTGCTGCCCTGCTGTGATGCCCAGTTACACTCTTGCCTGGAGAGAACATCTGGACCTGCAAGAACTTGGTGGATGGCCTCCTGATCTGAAGCCTCAGGGACATAACAGGCTTCCAACAGCCTTGCACTTGCACCCTGCCATCTGTGAGTCTATCTACCCTGCCAAGTGGTGCCACCCCAGTCCTGGACCCTTGGAAGTGGGCCTAAGGTGCCTGCAAGCAAAACAAACGCATCTCCTCTGCTGGGCAGTGCATCTCCGAGCAGAACAGGGCATCACTGCTGCTGCGTAGATTGGACCTGTCGCAAAGACCCGCAACGCCTCTCCAGTACTCGGAAGCGACGCATCACCTTGATGCATACCTGACCGAGGTCCTTGAATCGCTCACTGTCGGCAGCCCCAAAGACGAAACCGGACTCCGCATCGCAGCTCCTTGGAACCGACACATCAGCAGGTGCACGAAGCTTCTCTGACACCAGACTTAGCCTCACAAGCCCCGTCAACGTGGTTCCTTGATGACAGCACAACAGGATCTTCCACCACAGTCTCGCCCCATCTTGGAACCAATGCATCGCCTAAGCTGCGTCTTCACCATGGATCCACGCAACGTTCCGCAACCAGGATTTAAGATACTTTGTTCAGTGGGTCTTACTGGCTCCCTGTAGCCGGTCCACGCTTCATCATGGTTGGCCTGATCTTGTGACTTTGTGCCAGTCCGGCACGACCAGATATCCATAGTTGCAGCTGTTTGCTTATTGGTACTATTTTGACCTAAATCTTAAAAATGTAATGTCTCCTGCCCAACTAATTGGATTTTTGCTATTTTGTTCTTGTTTTATTTAATACATTAAGCACTGGTTTTGTAACCTGTGTAGTGCCAGAGGCACTCCTATATATTGGGACCACGTGATGACCTATGACTACCATTGTTTTAATTGATTTTATGTGTTTTACCCACTTTGCACTTGCATTTCGTGTCTCCTTGTAGCTTCAGAGTGGGAGTGTTTGCTTTTTACATTCTTGCCAAGAACAGGGTGTGTGGGATGTGTGTTTGAAAGCATGAGAGAGAGAGAAAGGTGTAGAATGTACTTTTCTGTCTCGGATTGTAGTGTTATAAAGCAGTGGTGCCCAAATGTGCATTATGTTGCACATTGGGAAATGAAGTGTGTGATCCTATATATAGGCAATGGTGCACAAATGTGTATTATGTTGTACATTGGGAAGTTTTATGACGTTTTTACTATTGGCTTTGACATGCCCTCATGCCATCTTGAATTCTGACGCTGTCTAGCTTGAGCTTTGCACACACAAGCAGGCCCCCAGGTTACTCACATTATATAGGTTATTCACATTCAAGATTGTTTTCTGTACTTTTGAAGATGTTTTCTACTTTCTCAAGCTTCACTAAGATAAGGGGCTGGAATGTGTGGGAGCGCAGAAGAATACGTGAGAACTCCTTTGCCATGCTTGTGGGAGACTGGCCAAGTCCAGTAAATTTCCTTGGCACAGATGAGGTCTTTGTTGGAAACTTCTAGTGTATTGAGATTATAAAACTGGGGTTTCTTGACTTGGAATGCAGGATTTTGTTTTGACCTGAAGGGAGGGATGCATCTTATTTAGTGTGGCAGTTCCTGGCCTGCTGAGTCTCTTGACCCCAGCTGTGAATCCCCCAGTCTGGAGTGGGCTAAGATGAAGTTATTGCAGCCGGTGATGTATTTTCTCTGTTTATTGGCATCGTCATGTGTGAGTGTGTCTGTGTGCACATTCACAACTCCAGTGGTCATAATCATCTGTTGTATTCTGTGTATATATCTTTTTGTGCTTTCGTTTGATTCCTTGCGTCTGGATACTTCACTCGTGACCAAGGAGCCAATGGCTCCGAAATGCGTTTAGTACGCTGTTGCATTCAAATTAAATCACGCTTGTGAAAGCAGATGAGCTGCGGTGTGTTTTGTTGTTTATCGAACGGAGCACTGTTAATGAATATATATCTATGTACAGTTACATGTTGTTTTATTTGAAATCTGGGAAAGCCTTTCTGTTAGAAAGTATTGCACAAATAAAACCCCACGCTTTACACTGAAAAATGTATTTTGATGTGCCTCATTTTATGAGAGTGAAACCCCTTTCCAGATGTTTTCTTGCTTTGCGTGTGTGTGCCCCAGTGTGGGAGTGCTGTATTCTCTTATTTGGGAGAGCAAAGCAGGACAAACCTGGCATGGGATCCTTTATGTGTGGTGTTTTCACTGTCTTACGGTTTGAAGTGTTGCACGAATACTTTACATATTGCCTCGAAGTTAAGCCTGACTGCACTGTGCCAATCTACCAGGGGGTGGAGCACAGTTTAATTTGGGGTTTCCTTGTGTCTTACCCTGACTAGAATTGTGGTTGTTGCTTGACCAGGGCTTACAACTCAGTCAAACAGTTAACCAATTTCTATCAGGAGCTCTACTCAACATGCGGGCTCAGACCTGAGATTCAGAATTATAAACATATACAGTTTCATGACAGTCAACATAGGGGAGAGGATGTGGTCCGTCGGCTTAAACTGCCGACTGTGGTGCAGAAAACCAGGGTTCGAGCCTCGAGGTTGCGTCCACATCCTGTGATTCTGGGCAAATGACTTAATCTCCCCGTGCCTGAATGTGTAATGTAAATACGGTGCTAATGTAAAGCGCTCCAATACCTTTGGGTCGAGTTCGTGCTATGTAAATATGCAAAAAAAAAACCATCAGTTAGATCAGGACCTCTGATCAAACCAAAGTTATCACAATTCAGTATCTGCAGATTTCCAGAGCTGTAACTATATATTCAAATTTCTCTATTCCCGCTCATTTCAATTCAATGGACACGTCCCACCCAGTTTCTACGCTGAGGAGATGGTGTCAGGGTGTACAAGACTTTTTCCATAGCCAGTACGTGCCACAGTGTGTGGAACCACAATAGACTGCGCAGAGGTTCCATACAATTCCAAAAAAAGCACTATCAGGGTTTCTTATTCGGTATTTGTGGTCTTCTTTACTGTGTAATAAAGAAACGTTCCTTACCTGTAATCCTAGTGCTTTTTCCAGAGAAATCCTCATCACAGTCATAAACACTGAATTGTTGGTTCCACTAGCGAGACCCCAGAGCAGTTTGCAAAATATGTGTCTGTATATGCACAAGTTCCTTTTTGAAGACTAAAAAGGCACATAAATGTTAGAAAATAATAGGCTTTGCAGCCAAAAAATGGCTAAAAATGGCCACGTTTTTCATTTATGTTTCATTTTTAAAACATTTCCAAACGCTCTAATATAGTCACTGTATATAAAATAAAGTGGCTAGAAACATCAGTCATAAACCTCTGTTTTAAAAAGGGAAAATAAAATAATGCAGGAAAATGCTAGCGCATAGACCGCACAGCTAGAGTATTAATACTAGCACAGTGCCTTTAGGAGTCTCAACCTTGCTCAAATATCCCATTATTCACTAGAGGAGAAAGTTAGGTCAGTTCATTTTTATGAAAATAAAGATCATGGGCACAAAATAGAAACCTCTGTTTAAAATGTTGCATAGGGAGGTTGGGGGTTGCTTATGACAATGATGATGATTTTCCTGGAAGAGAACTAGGATTACAGAAAAAAAATGTTTCCTTCTTATCTAGGGGATCCTCATCAATAGGCATAAGCACAAAATAGAACAGCTAGCTCATCCCACAAGAAAGATAGCGGAGAAGTAGTAAGAAGGAGAAGAGTTCCCACATTATGCAAAAAAGATTCCTTAGACAGCCGTGACCAACTTGGGCATCAGCGATCAAATCTGAATTTAAACAACAGTATGTACTGATTGGCGGGAAGCAGCTTTGCATATTTTGGAAATGGGTACATTTTTAGTAGAGCCATGGTCTGCTTTTTCCCTAGTTGACTGAGCTTTAGGGTTACCAGGGAGGGATTTATTTGCTAATTGGTAACAGAAAATGATACAGGAAATTCCACCTGGAAATGGATTGATTTGAATAAGACAGGCCAGTCCTAAGAGGACCAAAGTTGACAAATAGGTAGTCAGTTGGCTCATCTCTTCTGCCTTATCAAGATAAAATTTTAAAACTCTCTTGACATCCAATAAATGAAGTTCTTTTTCGACCGGATTAGACAGTTTGGGGGGGAGAGTTGGTTAAGCAATTGTCTGATTTACATGGAAATCTGACACTTTATTCGGAAGAAAAGAAGGAGGAATTCTCATTACCAACCTTTCTAATGAAAAACCGTACAAGTCTCTTTTCACCATAAAGTTTGAATTTCGCTCACAGACGGCTACAAGGAAGGATGCCATCCACAATTAAATGGTCCAGACTTGCTTTATGTCTTTGTTCAAAGGGAGGACTAATGAGCTTTGAAAGTACTATGTTTAATTCTCATGGGGTATAAGGTGTTCAAATGAAAGGAAAAAAAACTTTTTTCCCTTCTAAGAAATCCTACACTTTTTTTTTTTTTAATCTTTTTATTGTCATCAAGAGGGCATAAATCATACATTATGATTAGACAAAAAGAAAAACAGGAAAAGAAAAACATGGAAAACATGAGAACCGACTAACATATTAACAAAGAAGAGAAAAAGAATAGTACATATGGATTCAGGGCTACATAGCTTCTCATTTAAAAAAAAAAACAAAAAATATCGTTCAAACAAGCCTTTAATAAATATCTCCGGAACTGATCTTAGCCTAACATATCTAATGCAGTTGACCCCATATTGCCTCCAATTTTACCAAGGAACTAGCTCCCCTTGCTTTAGCCAAAGCTGTTTCCATTTCATATGTTTCCCTGACGATAGTCCACCAATCCGTTATGGTTGATGGTTTCGGAGAGATCCATAACCGGGCAACTGCAAGTCGGGTCGCGACTAATAGTATCGAGAAAAGTCGAATAAGTGCCTGATTCCCCTCATTATAGCCATCATTATTTCTATGGCTGTAGGGGGAGAATCTATCCCAAATTTCTGATAAAACACTTGACCGATCTTCTGCCAAAAAGTACCTAGTTCTGGACAAGTTACAAACATACGCAATATGTTAGCTGCATATGTACCACATTTAGGACATTTTGTCCGATCCCCATCCAAGCCACCTTGAGACCATTCAGCAATTTTTTCTGGCGCATAGTACAGCATACATATGGTGCAGAATTGTTGTAATCTCAAACTGACAGTATGAACTGAATCCTCTATAGTTCCAAGAGTATGTTTGATAGCGATCGGTTTGACCACCTACCCAAAGTTTGACTCCAGCGTGCCACCAGCCTTTCACTATCGCTCTGTCTGTAATCATTGAGACATTTATACATTTCACTAATCAAAGACTTAGTTTTTTTCCCCATGTAAACAATCCCAGATCTCAGAGTCAGTTGTTGTAGTCAAGACCAGACGTTTCACAAAATAATCCCTGATCTGGAGATACTTGAAAAAGAAGTGGCCAGGTAGTTTAAAATAGATCTGTAAGCTCTCAAAGCTGCAAATCCATTCTTATCGTATAAATCCCCAAGACACGAAATCCCGCACTTAGCCCGGTGCTTGCCAGCATTGTCATGGAACACGTCAGGGAGCATAGGGTTGCCCCATTGAGGAAGTTTATCATAATATAACGATAGAATGCATCTAACAGCCATTGCACGCCATATGTATCTGCTATCTCGAATGGTCTTAAACCTAACTCTTTTAAAGTAGTTTGGGTCATTGATTTGATATAAAAAGATATGACTATCGCTTCCCAAAATCTAGCGATAGAGAGAGTCTTTCTGATCAAGACTTAAGAGACTGCGGAAACGCTCAGAGCAAACTGCCCAAAAGTAGATTTTAAAATCAGGGAAGTCAAGTCTTCCTTGGTTGTATGAGAGCTTAAGCAAGTCTATCGCGTGTTGGGCTTTTATTGTAGCCCCAAATGAAACTACTATGCACGCCCTCAAGTTTCTTGAAAAAATTGGGAACCCACAGAGTAATAGATCGAAATAAATATATAAAATTAGGCAATACTTTCATTTCAATTAAATTGCATCTCCCTAGAATTCCTATTGGGAGTTTATGCCAGTTCCGTAGCTGCTTAGTGGTCTCTTTCATATTAAAGGATAAAAGGTTTGCATGCATAATACATATGACACTGGCTGATCAGAGGGGGAGATGGGCACTAGCACAGTTAGAAATTAGAGGCAAGAAATAAGTGTTTTGTTCAGTCTATGGATCTAATATAGATGATCCTTCTGTCTTTGACTTACTAAATATGGAAATGTTAAATTGGGAGGGGGAATGGTTGATCATGGGTGATTTTAATTGTGTTATGGACTAAAGTATCAACTCAACAAGACAGAGAGCTACTCCAAGAATGCGGAGGACGCGCGCTGCAATATTGGAAATGGGTAGGCTGCAGTCTATAAGAGATGTATGGAGGCAGCTGTATCCAGCTGTCCCTGGCTATACGTTTTACTTTGCCCCTCATAGGCTTTATTCTAGAATAGACATGGCATGGGCGTCGGATAATGTAATATTGACATCAGATATGGAAATATGCCCTAGTATTACTTCTGACCATAATCCTATTATATTATCCTTTCAGGCCACAGCCGGATGCAAAACAGCCAGATCTTTTTCTTTTCCTAGATATTTATTCACGGATAAAGGATACTTGGCTAATATTAATAAACAGCTTGAGGTTTTCTTTGGGGGAGAATATGGAGTCAGCGTCCCTGCTTACTGTTTGGGATACAATGAAACTTTTGTTAGAGGTATCACTCAACAATTTATATGGCAGCAGAACAAAGAGCGGAAAGCTGATGGTCAGGAACTTATTCAAGCCTTAGGGAACATTGAAAAACAACATGCTGAGGCAGTTATGCAGGATACTAGGGATCAGGATCAGCTGCTTCTCTCTCTAATAGATGCAAAGACAGCAATGAAGAAGTCTTTCAGGGAGAGAATTGCAGTTAGGTATAATAAATATCGGCTATCGCAATATGAATATGGCGAGCAAATAGGAAGATAGCTTTTAAAGTAGCAGATGAAGGGCTAAAACAAAGCTAAATGCTAGAGAGGGAACAAATGGAATATCCACAAGCAGTTCTAGAACATCTTTCCATATACTATCAGAAGCTGTATACACAAACTTGAATACCTGATGAGGGAGATATGCAACAGTATCTTCAGGACAGTAATCTCCCGACTGTGAGTGAAGAGGTGGCCCTATTAGATAGTAACGTCTCGACAGAGGAAATAAGCTTGGCAATATCTGCGCTGCCTTTCGGGAAAGCTGTTGGGGAGGATTCAATACCTGCAGAATTATTTAAAGTTTAAAAAAATATTTTGATCCTACCATTTAGTATGGTCATACAACATATCGGCTCAAGTGGGAAGACCAGAATCATGGAATATGACACAGATAGTCTTTTCCCTAAAAAAGGACAAACCCCCTACCGAGTGTGGTTCTTATCGGCCGATTTCGCTTATAAACACGGATGCCAAGATCTTTGCAAAAATGTTGGCAAATCATCTGTCTCCAATAATGCCCGGTTTAGTGTCAGACCACCAACATGGTTTTATTCTGGGCAGGGATACTTCTGCTCATGTTAATATGGCAGTGGGGGCTTTCAATATGGCCGAGAAGCTGTCAGTAGACCCTGGCATGATCCTTTTGGACGCCGGTGGGTGGGATTTCTTGTGGGCTACACTTGCAACTTTTGGACTTAGAGGACAATTTAGGCAGTGGGTACAAGCTCTGTTTAACAAACCTCAAGTCAAATTATCATACTTAGGGTTATATTAAACACCATTCCGAATTCTATGTGGTACTAGGCAGGGATGACCCCTCTCTCCTTTGCTGTTTGCTCTTTACATTGAGCCATTCATTTGTGCACTACAATCTAATTCACAAATAATTCCATTAGACTCAGGGGTAACCAAGCTTAAGGTCACTGCTTATGCGGATGATATTGCGTTTTTTACAACCAATCCAGCTAGGGCGGTAACATTTATTGAGGAAGAAGCAATTAAGTTTGGCTCTGTCTGGATGTAAATTAAATATGCTTATTAATTTCAAACCCGAAAGACCAATAATTGGCGTTTGCCCTGTAGCTAGGTATTTGGGGGCTAGGATTTCAGTGCAGATTGATCGTATATCTGCTCTAAACTATGAATTATTATTGAAAGAGACCGCTAAGCAGCTAAAGTATTGGCATAAACTCCCAATAGGAATTCCTAGAAATCCTACACTACATGTATTTTAGAACAGGATGTTTGTGAAGGAGATTTCCTATATGCAGTCATTGCTGCGGGATTAACTTTTATGGAGGAAAAAGAAAGGCCAGATGTTGCAAGGTGCAAAAGATATGAAATAACCACCTCCTCTTAGTATGTAATAGGGTCATGGTTATTTTGAACACCCCAGTTGCAGCATCTCTTGCACTCAAAAGCATATCAAGTTCTTGTGGAAGGCCTCTTCGCTTCTTTTAAGATGTTAATACAATCTTGGGGAAATTCTTAAGTTCCTTATAGAAATAATTGGAAGCAAGGCCACTAAGTTCCTCTATGGAAGGTTGAGATGTAGGAGCTGGTCTCCAAACTTGTATACAAGATCTGGTCTGCATGGAAGCTTCTTGTGTGGTCCCCCTGATAGGGAAGATCTGTGAACCACCACTGCTGACACGATTACAGGGCTATTAGAATTATTTTTGCTTTGGAATGTCGTAGTTTGATCAACACTGTTGAATTCAAGGGGATGAGAAAATAAGCATAGAGAAATATTCCTGACCAATCGATCTAAAGGACACTCCTCATGGTTCTTGGATTGTAATATCATGAGGTGAAGCTTGGTCATTTTTTTGTTTGGGTCTGTAAGAAGCTGGTTCTCTATATAGTGTACTGAAACAAAGTACACTGTGCAGAGTCCAGTGGGTCCCCAATTGCTTTACAGATGCTAAAGTAGTTCATACTAATGCTCTCTTTTGTGTAGTGTAAGCAAGCAGCTAGGCTTATCAGTGGATAGGGTTAAGCATTTGTTGTTCTCACAGAGGCAATAAATGACACACACGCGAAGAATACATCCGAGACCAATTTAGTAAAATAACACTTCTTTTTAAATATATTTCAAACTCAAGAACTTCATTTCAAGGTAAGTACAGTTTTTGATGAAAATATTCACAGGTAAGTAAACGTTTCGAACCTGTGAGCTTTTATGAACAACGCAATACTATGGGAGGAAAAGGCAAAGATGCATATAGGTAGGCACAGTCGGTTTCAGTTCACCTTCTGGGTTCGGAGTAGTAGTGGGCCAAGTTTCAAAATAATACCAGCAGTTCTTCGGGAACCATATGGGCTCTACTGAGAGCAGAGTGCTGGGGAGGCAGGTGGCTGGTGAACTATGGAGAAGGGGGGCCCACCTGAAAAGAGGCTGCACAGGGGGAGTTGCAAGCAAGTCCGAGGTCTCCCAAGCAGGGGCTGCGGTACCAAGGGGTCTTGGAACACAGGGGCACAGCAGGTTCGTCGGGACCCATGCCTGCGGGGGGCTCAGGTGCAGAGTGGTTAGGTTGACTGGGCTGGGTGCGCAAAGATGCACCTCGCGATCAGGGACAAACAACTTTCAGGGACAAAATCAAAGCAGCTGGGCCACTCTCGAAGTGGGTCTCAGTGATGCTGACATCCCTCAACGACTGTTTGGTCCTTCCGCAGAGAGGATCCAGACTGGACACTCACGTTCGGTGTTTAGCGCAGGGCACCGGTATGCCAGGGGACGGTACAGCACTACTTCGGTTGGTCCTGCTGTCTTCACACTCGGTTGGTAGAGAGATCGGACCTTCCAGAGCATGTGTACCGTCTCCTGGTCATTTGTGGCGTCGGTCGGGGAGCTGCAAGGTGGTGGCCTGAACACCGCTATAGCGGTTGGCGGACTGATCGACCGCTATCCTAAATGGGCAGTGTGTTAGGTAAGCAATGAAGCAGTGTATTCCTTCATGAGTGGAAGTCCTTTGCAATGCTGATTCTAGACTTGAAAGTCAGAAGGTTTAAAAGACTGCTGAGAAATTAGGATACTGTAGTGAGACTCAATTCTCTAAAGTAAAACTCACAAAAGTGTACGAGTATAAATGACTCATATTCATTCTTTACTGGATCTCAATAAATACAAGGAAACTAATCATTGAGCAACACGATGGCATTTGATATTACCGTTTTCGGAGATGAAAATCAAAGAATAATTTTTCAGATACTCAGGCATATAAGCGCTAAGGCAAGAAACTCTGCTCCTTCCTACAAAGCCACTTAAGACCCAGGACACACATTCTATGTGGCATGCGAGTCAAGATTTACGCCTGCACATATGTGAGTTGTTGAGGCTCGCGGAAAATAAGTGTATGAGAAGCACTGTCACTTAGGAACAAAAACAAACTACAGAGCTTTTATCCAGAGTCCAATGCCCGCCAATTAAAGCAGCATTCAACGGACATGCTCCCCAAAATACCAAAAGAACTGTCGCAGCAGGCTGCACACGTTGCTGTTCAAAGAGGAAGAAAACTATTCAGTTATACAATTTATGGAAAAGAAAAGTTCGAGGTGAAAACTGGTAGAACGGTGTGGTTTTTTTCCTGCTCATTTATTCAAGGATAATTCTCGGTCTACTCTTCAGCAAAGCATAAAAAAACACGGAAAGAAAAGCACTGCAGACGTAGCAACATGTTCTGACCCGTGAAGCAAATATTGATACATCGCATGTGGTAATTACCTGACATGTCATCATGTTTCAATTTGTTGTCTTCGTCCTCTGCATCGTCTGGCGCCATCTTACCGTTTGGTTCATTTCTATCATAGGAAACATATGTCAATTTAAAATATAAAGATATGATAATTCTATATAGGTCATAGCTCTTTACTACCTCCATATTGGTGCATTAAACTACACCACTTGAGGTTGCAATGTCAGTCACTTTACTAAGTAAATTAATAATTTTGCATTTATAATCGTGCAGCAAATGTATAAATGGATGTTAGAGGACGCAGGGCCTAAAGTTAGACTCTGCGAACTTCTAAACAGTGTTCTGCTATGAGATTACAGTACATTCTTCTGATTCGGTTTTATGAATTTCTTCGGTAAGACATGTAGCTCCACAAGAGTTGCACTGAAGTAAATTATTGCACTATTTCTTCTTTTTTCAATGTAGCAAAGAATGGTCATAGCCAGTAAAATGTGCATCCCCTAATACAAATACTTTTCTTCCTATCTTATGAAAGAAAACAAAGCATTGCCCAGAATTCATTTAATTCTTACATCCAATAAAGTGCAGAGTGTTCAACAAACATTTAAATACATAAGTTCTTACATCATTCCAAATTCACAATAAAAAAGATAATTAGACATATAAAGTGCATACATATTCGTTTCAGATAGTAAAGTGCTTAAATTAGATTATCCTTCCTTTCTTCTAAGAACAAACCTTGCCCATTACATGCTTAAATCCAATAAAAGGCCCATAAAGCATTTAAATACAAAAGTGCGTACATAGTTCCAAATACATAATACAGAAATCATTTTTAACATTTAAAGTGCATACATAATTGGTTTCAGGTAGTAAAGTGCTTAAGTTAGTCATGACCAATTCATAAATTATCATTTACCAATTACTAGTGCAATTCAACTCCAATTCTGCCACATTCTGTTCAGTTTAACTACCAAACTCACTCTTTTTGCATAACTAGCTTCCCGCTTAAAAAAAACTCTTTGCATTTTAGTAAGCCATTGGGAGAGTTTCGGTATCATTTCAGATTTCCATTTGGCTAGGATTGATAATCTTGCTACTAAAGTCGCAAAGTTGGCACTGGCCAAAGGTTAGCTCTTTGCCTACATCGGCTCTAGCAAAAAGAGCAGCTGAAGGATCGGGGGAGAAGTTAATTGAAAGTTTTTTCCAATTCTACAAACTTACTCTGCCAGAAATTCATTAAGTGGCTACATGTGAACCCCATGTGTAGACAATCCCCAGTTACTTGTCCACATCTAAAGCATCTAGGATCCACAGCGGGATAGATTTTGTGAAGTCTGGCAGGGGTAAGAAGATCATCGATTTACTGAAAAATACTATCCTTCTTAAATGAGTTGCTCTTACGGCCTTGCAGCTCATTTTATTGCCCCTGCCACTGTTGAAGGTTAAAGTGGCAGCCCGTGGATGTACAAACTCTCAAATCACCTGCTTATTTTACACAGACTTGAATAATCTATACCAATTCCACAGCCCTCTTGTTCTTACTACCAAATGGGCCTTCCCAAGATACATTCCATCGCTGTTTTCGGTACCTATTAAGCCGGAGCAAACCTGCTTAATTGGTGCACAACTGAAAACAAGAAGCCTATTTATATTAATATTAGGATTTAGGATTTCTTGCCAAGATAAGAATTTATCATTTTTGTAAAAGTATTGTATTTTATGAAACCCCAACTTTGCCAGCTGTACGCAGTTCTGGAGGACCATTGAAGGCCCCAAGGAATGCATTCCGCTAAATTCATCTGGGGATGAAGCCAAGGGATTCCATATGCTTCCCAGATTCTTTGGAAATGAGATGTATTAACTCTAGGAATCTTATGACTCTTTTGGTAATTTGGGAATGCGCGAAAAAGGAGCGAGGACAATCTGAGATTCCTTAAGCATTAAGGTAAGAACAAAATTGGCAGTGGACATATCCCCTATATTATTATAGTTCAGCAAATTGATGAGCGAGGCTTGTTAGTATAACAGTAAGTCAGGTAGGGCAACACCTCCACCTTACACTTCTAACTGCAGCGCATGTAATCTTAATCTCGGTTTTTTTGCTTGCCAAATAAATTGTCTTATTTCCGAGTAAATACAACCAAAAAAAAACTGAGGGACCTTAATCATTATATTAGAAAGTAAGAATAAAAAAAGTGGGAGAATACTCATTTTAATAAGAGCCACTCGTCCCATGATTGCCATGGGAAGAATATTCCATTGTTTAAAAAGATTACGCATTTTGTTTAATGTAGTAATAAAATGTAGCAAAAATAAATCCTCAAGTTGAGTGGTCACAAATATCCCCATATACCTTATGGGGTTAGTTATCGTATAATGTGCCTGCATTTCAGGAGGCAAAATATCTAAGGAACAATTAAAAAGAAGCGCCTCTGATTTTAAATGATTTATTTTATATCCCCCTATTTCTGTGAACTCCCTTATTTTAGAGAAGGCTCTCGGTAAGTTATCTTTATCTGCTGCCAGATAAAGAGTTGTATCGTCCACGAAAAGCTTAAGTTTGGCGGATTCAGGGACAGGGGCTAAAATAGCACGCTCTTGCCTAATAGTGCATGCTAAAGGCTCAATGAATAGGGAAAATAGCACTGGGGCTAGGCGACAACCTTGACGTGTCCCCTGGCTAATAGAAATTGACCCAGCCACATTTCCCATTAATAATTACAGAAGCCTTTGCATTGCAATAGAAGTTTTTCATCAACTGGCAAAATTTAGTTGGAACTGCAAATTTGTTCAAAACAGCGAAAAGAACATTCCACTGCACTCTATTGAATGCTTTTTCTGCGTCTCACATTATTATTGCTGCTTTATTTTATCAGTACAAAAATAGTCTATTGCTTGAATTAGACAATGGGTGTTAGAAGACAAAAGTCTGGCTTGAAGAAAATCATTTTGATTACAATGTATTAGCCAGGGGGCAACTTGTGAAAGCCGATTTGCAAGAATTTTAGAGAAAATCTTATAATCGACATTCAATAGACTTATAGGTCGATACGAATTGACCTATTCCTCAGATTTCCCCTTTTTGACAAAACTAATCACCGCTGCTTGGGTAAATGTATCAGGAACTATATCCCTTTAAAAAACCCATTAAATAATGACACCAGAAAGGCGTTCAATTGGTGAGCAAAAGTCTTATAGGCCTCAATAGGTACTCCATCTAGCCCACAAGCTCTGGCTGACGGAGATGTATTCACCGCCTGTGTGACTTCTCAGAGTGAAATATCTGTAAGCAAAAACTCTCTCTGTTCCATAGATAATACAGCTATTTTCCCACCTAGCCAATCTATAGCTTCCTCGAGGTGGTATTATAAGACTCAGAGTACAGCTCCCTGTATTGATTGAGAAAGATCTCAGAAATTTCTGGGGAATGTGAGGTAGATCTCATGGTGGCCGGGTCAGTTATTTTTTAATGCAGTTGGCATCGGACCACCGCTTGGCGTACCAAGCCAAGTATCTACCTATGTGATTGTTTCCTTCGTATTTTTTTAGCAGGACTGAATCGTAGTTCAGAATTTCTTTTGATGTAAAAAATCTTGTAAATTATTCTTCATTCTAGAGAGCTTGATTTTGCCTTCTTGAGTAGGTACGGCCAAGTAACTTGTCGTTGCCTTACACAGTTCATTTTCTAGCTGCAATCTTTCTTCATTCTCTTTCTTCCTCCAATAGGAGGTATAGGCAATTACTTCCCCTCTAAAAAAAAGCCTTTAGAGTGCCCTTTACTGAGAATGCTGAAGCTGTATTGACATTTAGCTTTATGCCAGGCACATATGCGTAACCCACTGTTCATCAATTAACAGGGATTTCTCAAATACCCATCTATACCCAGTCTTGGCTTGGGTTTCGATTTTAAACTTAACTGAGAAAACTGCGAGGTGTGGTCGGAAAAGGGATTTTCATGTATCACAGACTCCGTTTTTAGGAGAGCATGGGAAATGAGAAAAAAAATCATTCCGAGAGGAAGAGTGGAATCTCCCTGAATAACATGTATATTTCCTCTCGCCTGGAAATTCATCTCTCCATCAGTTGACCAAAGCAAAATCCTGTATTAGATCCTTACACAGACTTCTCGACTTGGGTTTTATCTGTGTTTTGTGAGCTTATGAAGAGTCAATAGCTGGGCCTATGTAGGAAGGTACGATCCTTCTGCATGGTTACCCCCACTTTTTGCCCGTTGCTACGCTGTTTTTGACAAGTCTGACTGGGATGCTGCTAATCAGGACCCCAGTCTCTCTGCATTCTCCATTAAATTGCTGTGGTAAGTATTTAGGTACATCCCAGATTGGAAACTGGGGGTACCCTTATCAGTCCCTAGTATATGGTACTAAGGTACCCCATTGTCTGCAGCATGCATTATGCCACCTATGGGAGACCATTCAAAAGGGAACTACAGGTCTGCCATTGCAGCCTGTGTAAGATGGTGCTAGCAGAACTTACTACAGATATAGGTTTCCTATATCATGGGTCACTGCACTTAAAACCTATAAGTCACCCCTATAGCAGGCCTTTGGAAACTTGAAGGCAGGGTGCTTTCTCTCGGGTTGTCAGTGAAGCAGCCACATACTATATAGAGGGGCACCGCGTAATTAAGCGATTATCATCTCGAAACTGGCTGCAACGAATCCTATCATGTTTGATATCAAACATGTTGGAATCACACCTCACACACCGTAAACGGTGGATTGCAAGCACTGGAAGAGCCCTCCGTTAGGCTCTCTGTGTTCCCAAAGGCAACCTTCTAGACCCAGACAGCACAAAATGGTTGCTGCCAACCAGAGACACATTTCTGCCCTCCTGCTACTGAGCCAAACTCAAGCAAGGGAATGCAGAACAATAGGCATCCTGTCACAGGGAGGTGTGACCACCTCCCAAACAGGATTTAGTGTATTGGAACCGGGTGGGAGCGCTTGCCAGCACCACTATGTCTGCATGAGTGGCATATTTGGTGTCCCTGTGCATAGTCCAGTTCAAACCAGTCCCGGGAGCCGTTGGCTCCCGCTCTGGTGCGAAACTGGACAAAGGAAATGGGAGTAACCTCCCCCTGTCCAGACCCTCCCCTGGGAGGGTCCCCTGAATTGTACCCACCCTTTCCTAAGGGTACTTAAGAGCTTACCTGTGGGTGGGTCCCAAGATTCGTCATGGGACAAGATTCAGATCAGACACCATTTCTACTTCTACAGTCTGGGCACTCTGGACTTCGTTTGGACTCGACTTCATCTCCCTTCCATTCTGCTGCATCATCTGTGCCTGTGCACCATACAAGAACCTTCCACAGCTTGTGGGCATCAAAGACACCTGAAGGAATCTCCCTTGAAGTGAAGGAGTCACTCCCCTGCATTCGCAGGCACCGCAACTAAGTCAACAGGTCTGCTGATCCTGAGCTCCTCCGGACTCCGTAAGGTTCTGCAACACAGGTGGTGGTTTTCTAAAGCTCCCGAGGCCGGCCCTGCCCTTTCACCAAGTTTGAGGCCAGTATTCCTTGTGGGGGTTGCAATAACTGAACCCCTGTGCACCCCGTCAACTTGCAGTTGCAAAGGCTTGCTGGCTTCCTTCCAAGAAGATCTTCGGGCTCCAAGTAGCCCCAACCTCAAGCACCTCCAGTGACCAGAATCTTCAGCCACATCGCATTGCGTGCACCATGGTCTGCATCTTTTGCTGACTGCTCGAGGTCCTCTCGCAACTCCAGTGCCTCTGGTCTGTGGGTCCATTTGAGGGTCACACTTGTTTCTTTTGAGCTCCCCCGATTGCTTGAGGCCTGCCTTGACTCCCCTGCTTGTGGTGAGTCCCCAAGACCTTGCTGGTCCCGATGTTGCTCCTTCAATTCCTGCGTTGGTTGCATTTTCCAAGGCTTGTTGGTGCTCCCGCTGGACACAGACCCCTCAGCACTTGACATCCTTCGTTGGACAGTTTGTGCAAGGCTCCTGGTCCACCTCAGAGTCACCTGGTCCTTACAGCTGCAGAGTTAAGGCCCTCGTCAACTCTCCTACAACACTCGACATCAGAGAGCATTCGTCTTCCAAGTCACCTAGTCACTCCTGAGTGACGTAGACTCTGTCCCCTCTGCTTGCAAGTACCTCTCAACTAGAATCTACCTTCAGATTCCACCAGACACTTTTTCCTTCTTCAGCAGCAGCACTTTCCTGAAGTCCTCTATTGGGTTTAACTGTGGTTTCCAACACCCCTTCACATGTATGCACCCGGCTTCCCTGGTGAAGGTAACGTGGGTACTAGGGTATCCATGGGTGGGGTGGCTCTCCAACACTCTGTCTTCCACGGGGTTTCTTCAGGGTCCACTGGGAAGGGTCCTTAATCTTTGAAATTCCAACCCCAACTTGCACATAGAATTGTACGGAGCATGCAGTCGTGTTCCCGCACTGCACACGCTCTCCGTGGGGTCCCCATCTACTCACCTTGGGTGGTTCCTTGGGTCCCCAGCACTTCTGCCTCCTCTCGACCTTGTCTTGACCCGGGTCATGGTTCTTATTCCACTTTCTTAATATATGGTTTGGTCCCCCCTGGGGTCCACTGTGTATTCTGTGCAATTTACTGTTTCTTTGCGAAGTATTGTGTGCATTATGATTATCTCTGGATAGGAGATATATAAACATGTTGGAGAGTATTATATAATAAATACATATTTTTATAAATACCTTGTGTGGTTCTTTTTCCCTTAATCTATACTATAAGATTGCATTCTGGTAAAACAAGCTGCTTTACACTCCTTCAGGACTAAGCCTGAAGGTTGCTCTCCACAGCTACCACTGAGAGATCTTTCTAAGGTTGTCTAAGACCTCTTTAATCACAATAAGGGTTGTCTGGACTGGCAAGGTGCCCACTTACATTAGTGGACATCATATACCAGGCCAGCTTCTCACACTGGTGTGCAGCAGTTGGGATTCAAGCCTGCATTGTTTTACCAGATAAATCTTTGTGTTGATTAATTGAAAAAACATCACTAATACTAGGCACATATAATACAAGCTTAGAATAATAAGTTCTACTGAACTTAGGGTTGGGTAAGTCAAGTGTCTAGCACACCCTAGAGCTAGGCAGAAATTGGAAATAGAGTCCCATGGTGGCAGCAATGTGGTCCCTAGAGTTAGAGAAACTTCTTTTGACCATAGGAACCTGAACAAGACAGTCCCTCCCTACCATGTTGGGGATGACATCCATAAATGGATAACTGCTTTAGAAAGGGCCTGTAAAGTTCATAGGGTCCCCCAAGAGCAGTGGGCTACTATCTTGTGGCTCTCCTTTGCTGACAAAGGTAGAGATAAACTCCTCACTGTTAGAGAAGAGGATGCTGATAATTACTCAGTTTTGAAGAGTGCCCTCATTGATGGGTTTGGCTTAACCACTGAGCAATACAGGAGTACGTTCAGAGACACCTAGAAAGCACAAAGCCAGGACTGGGTAGATTTTGTGGATAGTGCCACAAAGGCTCTGGAAGGCTGGCTACATGGTTGCAAAGTGCATGACTACTTAGTGTTGTACAATTTGATTATGAGGGAGCAGATCTTTAATAATAGTCAGAACCAGCTTTTGCACCAGTACCTGTTGGACTCAGATCTGACTTCTCCCCAAGAATTGGGAAAGAAGGCGGATAAATGGGTCAGAACCAGGGTTAAGCAGAAGAACCATAGTGGTGGTGACCAGAAGAAAGATGCTTTCAAAACCCAAGAGAATGGTGGGGCTAAGTCTAAAGAGATGTCCTCTGAAGGTCCCCAAAAGTCTTCCTCTGGGGGTGGGTCCCAAGCTCCTGCTTCCCCTGGAAAGAAACCTTATTGCTTTGTTTGTAAAAAGCAAGGCCACAAGAAGTATTATTCTGATTGCCCCAAGGCTAGCAATAAGGAAAATACTCCTCCTACTACTACAGCATCCACTAGTGCTCTAAGTAGTAATACCCCAGGGAGCAGTAGCACCCCCGAAAGGTTTAGTTGGGTTCTCATGGGGTACTGAGATGTATACTGGCCTAGCCAGATCCCTCACACAGGCCACCTTAGCCTGTGATGGTGGCATGGGTTTTGCCACTTTTACTGAAGGTCCTAATACCTTGGGCAAGTATAGACAGGAGCCTCTGATCAATGGTTAGAAAGCTATAGCCTGTAGCGATACTGGGGCTAGTGTCAGCATTGTGACAGGAAAACTAGTGCCCACCCCCCCTTCAGCTTCTACCTGAGTACATATACCAGGTGACCAACACTGATGGTGTAAGAACAGATCATCCCATGGCCATAGTCAATTTCAGCTGGGAAGGGGTCACTGGTCCTAAAAGAGTTGCAGTGTCCTCCAACTTGCCTGTAGATTGCCTCTTGGGCAATGATTTGGAAACTTCAGACTGGGCTGAAGTAGAGCTGAAGGCCTATCTAGAGATGATAGGCCTATCTAGAGATTATAGGCCTCTCTGAGAAGGTTGGTGTGACCCTGAGTGTCCCAGTCCAACCACAGAGAAATTCAGGAGCAGTGGAGCTTGAAAGAATGGCCCCCCTCTGCTTCACCAGAGAGCCTAGGGGAGGAAGAAAAGTATTTTGGTAGCCTGCTTAAATGCAAAGCTAAAATATATGGAGGTCGCAATAAAGCAGGGAAGTCCTTGGCTAATTATCTTAAAATAAAGAATCGAAAATCTAAGATAGTTGCCATAACAGACAAATTTGGGGTCAGACAAACAAGGGATTCTAAGATTCTAAGATATTGCACGGTTTTACAAATTATAATGAATTATATAATCCCAAGTCCTCTCCTAGCATAGATCAATTGCGTGCCTTTTTCCAATCCATTTCTAAACTGCCAAACCAGAAAGTGGATTTGTCCTCACTTGATGGTGCAATTTCTGAGCAAGACGTTTTCACAGCGATCAATCGCCTTCCAAAGGACAAACCTCTCGGGACTGATGGCTATTCTCTTCAATTTTACTCTCATTTTAAGAAACTTTTAAATCCAGAGTTCTCACTCCCAGGCAATGCTTTATTTGATTCCAAAGAAGGGTAAGGACTTGTCTCAATGTAGTAGTTATAGACCTATCTCACTCATCAACACTGGTTGCAAGATTTTAGCTAAAATAATGGCTTTACGGATTAATAAAGTTATCCCTGATTTAGTAGATTTTCATCAGTCTGGGTTTGTGAAGGGACGTTGTACCTAAACAGGGTTACCCATTATCCCCTCTTTTATTATTTTATACTTAGCACCCTGTCTGGAACAAATCCGTAGATCCCCTAATTTCTCTGGTTTTCATTTTAAGCATATGGCTATAAAATACCCAGTTCATGCAGATGATATTTTATAATATGCTTCTAATCATAATGCCACTCTACCTGAGTTTTTTCATTATTGAGTGAATATTCAGCAGTCTTCGGATACAAACAATGTAGAAAAATCAGAGGTTTTGGACCTGAATAAATATTGTCATCCAGATAGGTTTAAAGATACTGGTTTCACATGGAATTCTAAGTGCATTAAATGTCTTGGTATTCTATATTCTAATAGTATCAAAAAAACTATTAAAATAAATCTTAATGAAGTTAACTCAAGAATTTCAAATTTGGTTAAGGGTTGGTCCCCTTTATATTTATAGTGGTAGGGAAGACTAGCCACGATTAAAATGATGATGTTACCAATAATTAACTTTTGTTTATCTATGTTACTGATTGCTCTTCCGCTTGCATTTTTTAAAACTATTACTCATTCTTTGACCAGATTCCTATGAATAAGCATAAGCCACTAATTTCACTAGCAAGGCTGCAGCAATCGAAGGATAATGTCAGGGTTAATTTTCCTAATCTTAGGATATACCACACGGTGTTCACACTTAAGCATATTTGGACTTCGCTTTCGCCTACTCTTCCTGACTTCCCACTATCTGGGGTCCATTAGAACAGGCTCAGTTTACACCATTTTCATTCAGGGAAGTAGTTTATATCTCTCAACCCCCAAAAGCCTTTCTCTCACCCATACTTACTCACTCTACCTCATTGCTGCACCTGTAATTATTAATTCTAATTCACATTTATAAATATTACATAAACTTCTATTTGGTACAACAAGCATATAGAATAAAAAAATATGTACATCTTTCTTGGAAAGAATCGATAGACAAAGGTATTACAACCATAGGTCACATATTATCAAATGGATTCCTCCTAGACTTCCATGAAACTCAGAAACAATATGGTATTTCTTCTTATTATGCCAATCAATATCAACTTCTTATGATTCTTCTTCATCAATTTATCTCTTGATCAGCAACCTCTGTATCCCATACACACTTCTCCTCCTTCACTTTGGATTTTTCCTCACATATGAAAGCATCATGTATATATAAGATTGTGACCGGCTCTTCTATACCTAGAGTAAAATCCTAGAGTGAAATACAGTGGGAAGCAGATTTGCACCAAGTATTCTCACCTCAAACTTGGAGATCCATATGGACTAAGTTACATACTACTTACCATTCAGCAAGTACAACTCAAACCATATATTATTTCTACAATAGATTGTACTTGAATCCCATGGGTCTCCATATATTTAAGCTTTTCCAATGAGCTAAATGTTGGTCATGCCCTTATGATGGCAGTGACTGTCTACACATGTTTTTTGATGTCCTTTGGATTAAAAATGTTGGTTACTTATATGGGATAAAGAGAATAAAATTCTGTCAACGAATATACCTTTCAATATTTCACATCTTTGGTTCCTCTGCAATTTGGCAATCTCAACTTATGGTTGGGAAGTTTATTTATTTGTTTAATTTTAATTGCTTTGCAAATAATCACTTTAAATTGGAAAGATACTACTAAGATTACTTTTATTGGCTGGTGGACTCTGCTCTGTCATCATCACAGACTTGATCCAGCTCATGCCACCTCTCTACCTTCAAGGATTAAAAAAAGATTTGCTACGGTAGCCACTAACTTCCTTTTTATCCAAACATGCTGCTTACTCTTTACCGGACGCTATTAATTTGAATCCCTAATGATGATTATGAAAATGAGTTACTTACCTGTAACTACGGTTCTCCAGTATTGGTATCTTTCATAGATTCACATGCTTGAATCATCCCGTTGTCGTAGTGGGAGTCCCACGGTATACATATAAAAGCAGTAGATAAAACTACTATAGGCTACCATGCAATGAAGAGGCACTGCAATAGCCAATCCACTTTCTTTTGTAAAAAAGATCCAAACTTAAGCAACAGCCAATCAGGCGACGGCACCCTCTAGTACAATCACAAAAGAGGCTAGGTTCCTCAGATTTTCAAGTACAAGTGTGAAACTATAAACCTTGAGGAATAAGGGAAGCCTCTTCAGGGAGGAGGGTGGGTCGCATGTGACTCTGAAAGATAACAATACTGGAGAACCCTAGTTACAGGTAAGTAACTCATTTTCTTCTCCAGTATTAGATCTTTCATAGATTCACATGCTTGAATCAGAGTAGCTAGCAGTTTCATAAACATGCATGTATAGAAATACTGTAATATATACTCGTTGATCCTTAGAGGATGGTGGGTTATAATATACATGCCAATACAGAAACATCAATAAGATATTACGCAGTAAGATATCAACCATATATATAATAAAAAATACCTCTAATGGGAGAGGCTTACCTTATTGAAAAAGATGACGCAGGATTGCCTCTCCCACTGCTGCTTCGCTATAAGTTGCCATTTCCAGGCAATAGTGCCAGGTGAAGGTATGAGCATTCTTCCAGGTAGCGGTACAGCAAATCTTGTCTAGTGGAACACCAGCAAAAAGAGCAGCAAAGAGGACACTGCTCTTGTAGAATGCACCCTGGTTTTGGTTGTAAGCGGTTTACTCACCTTAATATGACTGAATAGTAGCAGCGATCCATCGTGCCACAGTTCTTTTTGTGACATCAGACCCCAGCTTTACAGGCCCATACGAAACTGGAAGTTGATCCTTTCTGCACAGTTGCTTTGTCCTTTGTAAGTAAAACTTAAGGGATCTTTTACATCTAAAGAGTGAAGAGATTTTTCCGCCGGTGAAGAAGGATGCGGGAAAAAAGTGCACAGAATTACGGGCTCATTAAGGTGAAACTGAGATGGTACTTTTGGTATAAATTTAGGATTTGTACGTAACATCACATAGTCCTCTGTGAAGCATAAGTAAGGCTCTTTAATGGTGAAGGCTTAAATTTCGCTTACTCTTCTAGCAGATGTAAGCGCGAGAAGCAAAGCCACTTTCCATATGAGAAACTTGAGCTCTATTTTGTGGATTGGCTCAAACGGTGATTTCATTAACTGAGACAGGACCACATTATGGCGCCATTCTGGTGGAGGAGGCCTAATAGGGTGAAAAGTCCTGAAAAGACCCTTCATGAACTGTTTGATGTGAGAAGAGCAGAGAGAGGAGGCGTCAGACATCCGCCTATAACAGGAGAGGGCCGCGAGGTGGACCCTTACTGACGCATAAGCCAGACCTGATCTTGTCAGAGAGAAGAGAAAAGGCAAGATTTGTTCTGGGGAAGAGAGAAGGGGGTGAATGTCATTCTGAAGGCACCACGAACAAAAACGTTTCCATTTTACTCTATATGTTTTAGTAGTAGACTCAGCTCTTGCCCTGGACAATATATCTCTGCAATGTTGAGAAATAACTAAATTATTGTACTCATTGAACTCAGGTTCCAGGCATGCAATTGAAGAGAAGCTGGGTGCGGATGCAGGATCTGCCCTTTGTTCATCGTTAGCAGGGTGGTTGACAATGGAAGGCGATAAGGCTTGGATTGCGACAGCAGGAGTAGCTCCGTGAACCAGTGCTGTTGTGGCCAAAGCGGAGCAATGAGGATGAGTTGGCACGGTTCCCGTTTCATTTTCATCAGCACCCTGGAGATTAGAGGGTATGGGGGAAAAGCGTACGCAAAGATTCCTGACCATCTGATTGAAAACGCATTCCCCCATGACCCTATCTGCGGTTCCCTGCTGGCAAAGAACCAGCATTTCTGGTTTCCTTGAGACACAAATAGGTCCAAGTTGGGTGTTCTCCATTTCTGGAAGATGTGATCGACAATCAGTTGGTGGAGTTCAGACTCGTGATTTGATTGATTTACTTGCTCAAGGTGTCTGCTAGGTTGTTCTTTACTCCTGGGAGATGCTCCGCTTTGATAGTTATTTGATGTTGTAGTGTCCTTTACCATATTCTTGAGTTTCCCAGGATAGGATCGGAGATCTTCTTCCTCCCTGCTTGGTTACATAATGCATGCAAGTGGTATTGTCCGTATATATGAGGACTGAGGATACTCTTATCCATGGAAGGAATGACTGGAGGGCTCCCGGGAAAAAGCAAGAGTAGAAGCCTTTTCCTCTCTGAGAGCGTGAGACACATTCTATTGCTCCTTTTTGAAGCATTAGTAAAGCCTCCTTCTTTAGCAATTGAAGATGGGGTGGTATTGATTTCTGAGGCGGATGATGAGGTGGTGTGGTAAACTCTAGGGTATGGCCGTACTTTATTATATCCAGGACCCATTTGTCTGATGTTATTTTCTGCCATTGATGTAGGCAATGAGAAAGGGGAATTTTCTTCAGTGAAAAAGACAAAGGAAGAGCGGCAGGCGGCGAGGTGTCGTCACTGCTTCCAGCCCAAATCCCTGGGCTGAACTTTTTGCTTTCGCTTAGGTTATCTGGAGTAGGCAACCTGTAGTGGTGCACGGTATTGTTGCTGTTGTCGGTAGGAAGGCCGGAAAGAGGGATAAGTTTGAGGCTGGTATCTTGGGTAACCTCCTCGAAAATAATAAGTTCCTCTGCCACGTGCTCCACGAAAGGGGGTCTTTCTATATTAGAGCGTTCCCAGAGCCTTAGATGTGTCCGTGTCTGTTTTGATGGTTTGCAAAGCGTCATCAATATGGTTGCCAAAGAGTGTTTCACCATCAAATAGCATGTCCAAAATTTTGCTTTGCACCTCAGGGCGGAACATAGTTGCTTTCAGCCAACTCTGGCATCTGAGGACAGCAGCTCCAGCAAGCTGACGAAAGGCTAAGGAAGCCATATCCATAGAAGCATCAATGATTTTGGATGCAGATCTTTCCCCCTCAAGCAGGATCTTTCTTGCTTCTATCCTTTTATCCACTGGAAGGAGATCTAAGAAATTAGCAAAGTCCGACCACATCTGCCGATTGTACCTGGCTAAAATTGCAAAAGCGTTGGCAGCACAAACAGTCGCACCTGATGTGGTTGTGAATCTTTTTCCGATGTTATCTAAGCGCTTTCCTTCTCTGTCAGGTGGAGCAGTAATGGGCGCTAGAGGGTTCCTCGATCTCCATTGAGCGGCCTGCAAGATAACTGAGTCAAGCTTAGAATGTCCTACTAGACAAGCTGGAGCATCATCCGGAGCTTTATACTTTGTCGATCCTGGGTAAGACAGGGATAACTGTGGCAGGTGTCCTCATTACCTTTATACCTTCTTCCCATATGTGATCTACAATGGGTATAGACCTAACAGATTTCCTGGCTAGATCTTTGAAATCATAGAGAAAGCAGTCTGATTGTTTGACCGTTAAAGACAGTTGGAAATATGATGCTGCTCTTTCTATTAACAATAACAAAAAGGGTTTGGCCCTTAATCAGTAAGGCCGGACCCAATTAGAACCACAAAATATGCCAGTAATGATGCTCCTTCAATCAACCTTTCATACCAAGTCCAAAATTACCTAAACAATTTGATCTGAAAACGCTTTTTATTTTGATTCCTTTTAGTTAGTTTCAATCTCTTCACCTTATTTTTTAGGAAGAAGATTCTCTTTTAAATTTTCAACATACATGTTTATAAAATATAACATACACTGAAGACACAACAACATTAAAAATTATATAACACACAAATGTTTTAGGTATACAAACAGCTCATAACACATTTATAAACATAGAAAATAAATTTTTCGCTCTGGTTCGGTCTAGTTTCTTAACCAGAATTTGATAAATCCACATTGCCTCTGATAGTTTTTTATAGTGATGGTCATTCAATTTTAATTCAGAGGCCAAAGCCAAATGGTGTACCTACTATATTCACTTCGTATTTGTAACAATTAACAAGCAAAGTGTTTGGTGAGCCAGAGTGGTATCCCATCCACATGGGCACCTATTTGGACAGCAATAAAACCAGTCAACGCGCTTTGAACTCACTGAAATTAGTTGTCGATAGTCATGTAATAAATCCTGAAGGTCTTGTACCAAAGTAACAGGAAGGTGGACCATAGGTTCATTAACTGGTTCCATATACTGAATCTTTGCATGAATAGGGTTATATTCTTGTTGGTAGTATCCCTCAGATTCGTCGTCATCTTCCTCATGATATTTAACATGTAATTGAGAAGGACTATCAGCAGGTCCAAACATCCCATCATCATCAGACTCCTCGAAAAAAGGTTGAAGGTGGTAAAGGTGATATTATTGCTGGATTTTGCAAAAATTGCCTCGATGGTTCAGTCGACAAGAACATCGTCGACGGGTACATAGGCGTAAGCTGTGAGGTGGATGGACGCTTATGAGCAGGCGTGAGATAAAGCGTCATCAGCTTCATCGACAGTAGTGGAGTCTGCGTCGTTGACGAGGACATGATAGGAACGGATGAAGTCATCGTCAGTATCGTAGACGAGATTGTTGCTGACGCGGTCATAGACGAGATCGTCAACGGAACAACCGTCGTCGACGAGGACGTTGTTGTCAGAGTTGCCGTTGGCGATGATGTTGTTGGCGGTGTACCAATCGTCGTCACTGGAGGTGTAGTCGGCGGGACTGTCGTCGAGTCCATCGTCCACGATGTAGATTTTTTCCACGAGGTAGGACAAACTTGTCTAGAAGGTGATTTTTGCATCGACGGTGATCCAGAAGTTAACGCCGTTGGTGACACAAGCTTTTTAGACACAGAAATGTTTATAGAGTGAATAGAAGAGGGTTTTTCCTTCTTATGGCTTTCCTTTTTGTGAGGTGCCTGCATCTTCTGACGAGACCATTTTGAAGTATTTTTCTTGGAAACTTCAGGAGATTCAAGAGGTCTCGCTCTCCTTTTGGGTGTTTCCTTAGAAGCCTGCAAGGTAGAGCTCTCCTCATCCTCAGAGATGACGTCAGATTTAGATTTAAGTTTTTGTAGCCAAATCAATAATCTACCCTCTCTATCCTTGAGGGTTTTTGTAGAGCAAGTTCTACAGATTTTGCAGTCTTTTACCTAATGTTGAGGGTAAAGGCAGTAGATGCAGCTCTTATGTGGATCCTCAGCATGCAGCCTCTTCTTACCACATGATCCACACAACCTGAAGAGACCTTTCTTTGAAGATTCCGACATATTGGTTAGATAACTGATTGGAAAACTGGATAACAAGAGAAAACCGAGCGGAGAGCTCAGGGAGACTCCCTTTCACAAGACGTGCGGAAGAAAATCTGAGGAACTTAGCCTCTCTTGGGATTGTTCTAGAGGGTGCCATCGCCTGATTGGCTGTTGCTTAAGTTTGGTTCTTTTTTACAAAAGAAAGTGGATGGGCTATTGCAGTGACTATTCATTGCATGGTAGCCTATATCAGTTTTATCTACTGCTTTCATATGTATACCGTGGGATTCCCACTACGATGACTGGGGTGATTCAAGCATGTGAATCTATGAAAGATCCAATACTGGAGAAATGTGGTTCTTCAGCTGTTGGAGTGTTTATTACAATTATATTAATTGCATGCTCCAGATTTATTTATTTGTAGTTCTTTTCTCTTTCTTCTCTTTCTTTCTCTTGCCTTTCTTTCCTCCTTTTTCTTCTTACAAAATGCAAAAAAGTGTTGGTTTTCTTCTCTCTTGTAATATTTATCTTACAATTCAAGCATTGGGATTTCACGTTTCTATGAATTCTGTTTAGTATTTCTTAAGTTGGTTGTTGATCTTTCACATGCCAATATTGCTCGGATTATTTATAATGATTTCATATAATGTATGGCCTTTTGGATTTTCTTAATAAAGCATTCTCAAAACTTAAAAAAAGAGCGTGAGATGAGAGAAAGCAGGTGGAAAGGGCATGGGGAGATAGATAACTGTTTCTGTTCCTCATACCTGTACTGCTCAGCATTTACCCTACAAAACCCCATCTGACAGTTGTAGAGAGCACTGTCGCTGAGTACTCAAGGACATCGAGAGAAGATATTAGACATCATAATAAATGGCTCCCCATGTTCTACGAAATACCAGCGAGATCAGGCACCCCAGGAGATGGGTCATGGAGACGTTTCAACAGGACTAGAGTAGCTAGTGGTTAGACAGAAACAAGCACAGCAGGATTAGTCTCATCTATGTGCTTTTGCTTCTTGTACCCTACGTGTTTTCGGGGGAGGCTAAGAGTATGCCAATATACAAGGGAGGGCTTGCCTCCTGTGCTTCTAACTTCACCAAGGATCTCCACTGGCTGCAGGGCAGAGGGAGTGATACTCCCAAACACCATTCACTTAAAGTCATTGAGGTAGGTCTCAACGTGGGAGTGAGAAGATCTAGGTAGGGTTGCCTGGCTACCTCACTGGCAGAAAGTGTAATTGGTACCCTGTTTAGTACCCAAACCGATATACTTAATCCCCCATTTTACATCATGGTAATGGCATCAAATATCTCTGTAGTGATCGATGCAGCCTTGGTCTGCAAGACAACCAAGCATGTCTGGTGTGACCTCAAACCGAGGGTAGCACATAGAGCGCTAGTGATGGTTGTCAAAGCACAAGATGTTGAGGTTATGTGGGTCAACTACTGCAAACATCAGATTGCATGGGTTAAAGCCCAAGTACTGAGCGTTGGCTATCAGAGCAAAAGATGGGTGGAAAATGTGGAAAAAATAATACAAAAAAACAACTAAAGTTCTAGGCCTGTATTTTAAGTAAGAAATTGCTAAGAACAAAAGCAGCAGGTTCCAATCTACATCATTTGGCAGAAAAAGGATTGTGTGAGGGTGCACTTAGATGGCACGGCAGGGGCTTGGCATGTTTGGTGGAAGGAATATAGGCAAATTGAGAAAGGTAAAGAGCCAGGAAACAACAGCATCAAAGTGACTGCATAAACAGATTATTGTATGTTCTAGATGAAACGTTTAGACTAAGATGGACATAAAAAAACCTCACTGAAATACCTGGGTAATATAGTCTCTACAGAAGGGGAGGAAGAACTTACATATCAATTTTTTTTCAAGGTTTTAAATATGATAGAGAGAACTTCAGTAGAAAATGTTGCACTAATTGTTGCTCTACTTCTCCTGTTTCTGGAAGCCTTTATTGAAGACACTGGTAGATTTGAATGAGACTGGAAAATACAAAGCTTGTGTATGGGCAAAAGAGTGACTAACAAAACATGGAGATGGAATAAACGTGCACCAGCATGAAGATTAGGAAGTGGTCTTCACCGTGAATGGACAAAATCTGGATTGTATGGGGAAAAAGGGTCAACGGAACTAGCCCCAGACTAGTTAGAAGTTATAGTCTATACTTGTAGAACGAGGTTTCCCTACAGGGTTGTATGATGGAACAACGCATGCCTGAACAATGCATACCTGAACCATGCAGTCTTAACTACGACTGCGGCTTTACAACGCATGCCTTTACCACGCAATTTAGTGATAAAGACATGATTGGTAAAGGGACATGAGTGCTAAAGGTCATACTGCTGCCCCAGCCCTGAAAATTGTCCCTTTTCCACCGCCCAGAGCCCTAAAAATTAACTCCACGCCCCAAAAACGACCCCAACCCCAGCCTCCCCGTCCTGAGCCCTAAAAACTGTCCCCTACATCAGTGAAGTACCCCGAACCAGCCCCTCTGACTGAGGCCTAAACTTGCCCAAAGTCTTTAAAACTTCCTTTTCCACTGCCCTGAGCCCTATAAACTGTCACCATGCCCTTAAAACTACCCCAACCCCAGACCCAAATTGGCTCCTACCCCTGTAAACTACCCTGACCCAGTCCCTCCTTCCCGAGGCCTAAAACTGCCCCCATCTCTGAAAACTGCCCCTCCCCCGCCCTGAGCCTTAAAAACTGTCCCCCTACACCCATAAAATACCCTGATCCAGCTCCCCTGCCCTGCGCCCTAAAACTACTCCCTGCCCTATAAACAACCCAATCACCCCGAGCCCTAAAAACTACCCCCCACCCTCAAGACCCAGCCCCAATTACCTCACCGCTTACTCTTCCAATCTTTCCTCATGATGTCTTCCTGTGCCAGCCATCTGCTCTGAATCTAGAGCGCAAATTGCCTTAACCACCCATATGTGCTGTTAAGGTAGGCGTGGTTCTGCTTGCGGGGAAAGGGCACGCGTGGCTGAGCCCGTGTTGTTAAGGCGGTTTCCCTACAGACAGTATGCAAGGCTCTCATTTAAAAGGCTTGAAGTGAATATGGACTTGCTTGAATTCTGATTAGGACATTAATGGACTCACTGTTGAATAACAAGCCTGTACCTTGAAGTGAGCTGCTTTGAATTGAAAATCGAAATACACATGCTACCTGCCTTGTTTTAGGAATGGGCTAGAGGAACCAAGGCTGCAGTAAACAACTTTACTTGCGGTACAGTTTAGTAAATTGTGAATTCCTACGTTAATTAGAGACAAGGCACGATATTAAGGTTGTATACTAACAGCCTCTACTATCAAGAATGTTTATTTGGTTCAGACAGCAGAGCAAAATAGAGCACAATGCGCCGTACACATATGCCACATTAAAAGATTGAAAAGGCAAAAATGTAGACGTAGGGAGACAATTAAGTGAGGCACAGACAAAGATAAGAAAAACCAAAACAGGAATGGTCACAGGTGCGGATAAATGCAAGCAAGGCCAGTATATCTGTCTGTCTCGAGCAATGTGTATATTTCTTTCTGCATAAGCTACGGTTAAACTGGGCTTGGTGGGTAGCATGGACCAACTATGCTGATGGAACTCTGCCTCAACTATGTGATTGAGTAACATGGCTGCTACAATGTGCAAAATAAGTTGTACTATGCAATTAAGAAACACCAGAAAATCAAATGGTGGAGAAAGTTGGTGCTATGTTGCGCAAACATTAAGCGCTTTTTGAAGGCAGTCCAGATGTTATAAAGGGCTTGCACTGCAGTACTGACCCTTGGGACTCGTGCATAGCAGCTGGGTGAAAGCGCTGATATCAGCAGTCATCACCTCTGACATTGTAGAGGAGATCATGGTCAATCAACTGAAAGACCACTGACCGTGCAGGTCTGTGCGTACCTCATTCCTTCCTTTAAAGTGAGTCGGTTTCTGATTGGTTGCATCAGTGATCACAGCCCGTGATGCATCAGCATACCATTGGCTCAATGTACTGGCATATTAAGCCACAACAGTGCGCAAAACATAGAGTAAGGAGGAGGCAGGTCATAGTGAAGCAGAGTCACTAGTACACAACCACCACCACGTGGTGGACCGTGCTATTGCACAACTTTGTAATAGAGCTGATGGTATGAAATGCTGGGCCAAGTAAAGGCAACCACAAGCACAAATTGAGCATGGATTTTGCAGCAACACCTGCAGCTCTCACTAAGGCCCTTAATACGATGGCGGTGGGACCGCCCCCGACAGGCTATCTGTATGCGGTCCCACCACCGACAGCTCTTCGGTCCGACTGTCGCATTACAATGCTGGCAGTCGACCCCTATTCTGTCAGGAGACAGACTGACGCCTCTGAGAGGACCTCAGAGCCCGACGGAGCGGCGGTCGGAATCGTAGTCCTGAATGGAGGCGGTGCAGAGCCAGGCACCGGTCGGGATAACGCTATCCCTTTCAGACAGTCTGTTCGTGGCGGGAACACCGCCATGTACAGGCTGTCGGAAACGGAAAGGAGGGCCTCAAACAGGGACCCCGTCCCTCCTGGGCCACAGCAAAGTGGCCCTGGGGGCAGATGTAGTGCCCCCACTCACATCCATTCACTGTGTGCCATTCATCACATGGTGCATGGCACACAGTCCACAGATGTGCTCCTGTTCACAGCGGCTTGTGCTATGGCCCTTTTTCTGGGTCGCAGCACAAGCTGCCATGAAAATGAGCACTTTGTCACTGCCAATCCGGCGGCCGCATCGTAATTGGGCTGTCGGACTGGCACCTGCTTGTGGGGCGGTCTCCTGACCGCATTATAGCGGGCAGCGGTCCAACCGCCCGCTATCAAAACAAGCATTGGCATAGCCAATAGGTCTCGCCTTTGGGACCTTATAAGTGTTTAGCCATGCAACAGTTGCATAACTAAATACTTAAAAGGTCCCAAAAGCGAGACCTATTGGCTAAGCAAAGCGGCCGCGAAAGTGAAAGTAATTGCGGTAAAGCGCGGTGCGCGCGACCGCGCACATGTACTGTAAGCTCTAGGCTGGCCTGGTAGCACTTTTTGGAGCCCTCTCAATAAGTCTCGCCAGACCAGCGCATGCGTTGGGTCAGGCGAGACCTAAAAATGCCCTTAGTAACAGACACTTTTTTCAGAACGGATCTGAAATGTAAATGAAATGTTTTGAAACAGGGAAGATATCCCCAGTAGACCAGGCAACAGGATAATGAGAGGTGCCAACGGGACAGGCCTCTGACCTAGGGAATAAATTACATAAAAATTACAGCAGACCATTAAATCATAAAGTATGCTCATTTCTCAACGTACTGAAGATGTTTAAGCCACTACAGAGTGAGCCGCCCAGCTTTACTTCGTTGAAAATTTCCATACTTCATAAGATTCAGGGTAATACCAGTAGCTGTGAAATATATTGCTAAGGACAGTGCGTAAAGACACTTTCAGGCAGCACATTGAATTAACATGCACAATCGTCTTTAACTTGTGAAAAAAAACAAGTATGTGGGGGCCAAAGTTTTCCTTAGGAGTATACCAGAGATGCTGTTGAATGTCGAATACCAATGCTACCTAGTCTTGATTCTACCCACAACTCTTTCTTCCACCACCCTGTGATTCTTTTGTCTTTAGTCTTAATCTCACTCTTGCAGGTTGATTTCCACACCTGCTTTTCCATTTGTCACCGTCTGCCTATTTGTCGCTTCCTCTTTCCTTCTCCTTTTTCTGCCATTCTCTTTCTTGCTCTGGGTCGAAGTCTGATGAAGGAAATATAAGGCCCATTCTTGATAAATGAGTGCCGGTGCTCATCACCTGCACAGCCGGGACACATATTAAGCACTCCGTAGAAGCAGTGCACGGATGCCATCAACAATTACGGACTGTGTAATGTAAAACTATTCAACCCTACAATTCCTGGTCGAGCCCTGCAGACAAGAGAAGGTTCTGATGTATGCATGTGGGAACAACAGCTCAGGCCACAGATCAGTCGAAAGCCCACTACTTCTAACGACATTGGCCACGTATTTTTACACATAAATACATGAAGTGTGGGACCAGAATAAAATAAATAAACAAAATGGTTCCTCTTTCTTCGTTTTTTTACCCAATCAAGGCTGCGAGTTGAATGGAGTCTGCAGAATCCAGCTCCTTGTTTAATCGAGAATAATCGATGGTGGATGACGCCCCTCTCTCGAGTCTAGAAAAGAAACGTTCCTTCTCCTCCTGTTCCTCCAACGTGTCCAGCCCAAAAGCAGCATGGTTCGGCCCAGACGCCACCACAACTGAATCTGAAAGCAGAACAAGCACATTTCATCAAATGACAGGCCTGCCCGAAAAACACTACTTAAAAATCGTATTGACATTACTTCTTCTAAGTACTATGGGCTTGTGAGAGATGAGCTCAAATAGGATGTCAGTCAGTATATTCAATGTGATTGTGCAGAACACTGCCCAGGCATGCAGCAACCATGGCGGCACAGCAGAACAACAGGCAGGCGTTTGACATGCTAAATGCAGTATTTCTGGACAATGCAAGGTATCAACTTTAAAGCTGGGACAAAGATAATTTCCAATAAAGGGTAATATATTAATTTCAGCATGATCCAGAGCCAGGAATGACATTCTCGTGAAATGTTTTGAATATTGACTGATGTTGGCCATGAAACCAGACTATGTAAATTCACATTAAAAAAAGTTATTTTCATTCAACTGCAACAAAACAAAAACAAAGCCAGATCAACAAATGTGCATTCAAAAGAAGATGCAGCAAGCACAAATTATAAGGTCCAACTTTCAGCCGATGAGACACCAGCCCTGAGACCACAAGCCTCTGCAGCACCACCATTCCTCAGATTTCAAGTCACAGCTAAGCGTCATGAGGTAGAAGTGACCAGCCTTAAACGGGGAAGTGGGAGGGACGCATGTGAATCTATAAAAGATGTCAGTACTGGAGAACCACAGTGTACAGGTAAGTAATTTGTTTTTTCTCCAGTACTGAATCTTTCAAAGATTCACATGCTTCAATCAGAATAGCAGGCAGTACAGGACCCTTTCAGAAAAGCATTTAAGGCATGGACACTTTCTTTTCTTAAGGTCAAAACATTTTAATAACCCCTATTAAAGAAAAAAATAGAGTCTATATGTCACAATGTAAAAATACATAGCGAACACATTCAGAAAAAAACTCATGCATATAACAGTATACCCAAGTATCCCTATGACTATATATATTCTATATATGGCGGACGACACCCTGCAGGAACGAGAAGCAGCAGCTAAAGAAATATTTGATAACTTACCGACAACACAAGAGGTTAGACGCAACAGAAAAGTAACATCCTCTTCCAAAAAACAAATTAATGGCATTAGAAAAACTGATGAAAACCGAAATGACTAAGTGGTGGGAACAGAAGTCATTAGAGAAGTATGAAGAAGTGGAGCGTATCCCGCGAGGACTGCGAATTATGATAGCCCCCAGCTTCGAAAACCCCGACCCCAACATGTTAAAAGAATGGACTGAGAGCAATCTCGAGGCATCGCTGAGACTGGTCCTTATTTTAGTGAAGAATGCACGTTCGGATAGAGAAACGATACTTAGGAAAATTGTGAATATAAATACAGAATTGGAAAAATCTGATTTAAAAGACCTGATAGTCAAAACCAGGAATGACATCAATATGAGAATCAAGAAACAAGAGGAGATAATCAAAACGAGAAAAGCTTTTAAGTTTGCTCGTGATAAATTAGACTATGAATCAGGTCAAAATCTCACCTTTTCCAAAAAATATGATTCTATGAAGCGGAAGCACTTCACTAATAATAATCCAACACAACAACAACAGGCAACTATCATCAATCATGATAATGGATCTTATTCAGCGTCCACATCTGATGCCAGCTCAATTCCAAGTGAAACTGAATCAGAAAATTCTAACACCATGTTAGGCCTAGGCAGCAAAGATATGGGAAATTGACCTTGGCGGAGGAACTTGATTTTTTAAGATGGGAACGTCACCAAATGTTAAAGCCACGGAATTTCCAGATGATACAAGAAAAAGACGTAATCAAAGAAGGCGGGCAAGGCGGCAATGCATCAAACTCAAGAAACAAAAGGCAACAAAAACAACCATTAGAAGAAAAAGCAACAATAAAGAGCGAGAATACAGTCATCAACTAATCAGATGTCACGTTGGATGCAGCGGAGACACAAATACTCTTTGGGGCTGTCATTCTGCCCCAAAAGTAACTTTAACTATGTGCAAACACGAGTAGACGTGTTTAAATTTATCAGAAAGTTAAAACTCACTAAATATTTTGCCATAAAAAAAAAAAATAATAAAAAAAAAAAAAAAAAATCGGCATATACCAGGTTAGCCACACCACGGGCATCTGTATCCAATCCTTCCAACTTGATGGTATCTGACATACCTACTCTCAGAACACTTAATGTCTTGGCACAAGATAACACAGAAGAGGACACGATACCCTCAACTCAAAATGTTCTTGCAGAAGCAGGCATTGCTCCATCTGTGGTGACCCCAAGTCCTTTCAAGCCGGCGTCTACATTCATCCCCAATATGCCTTGGGATTCCATTGTCATTGATATCCATCATAATGTCGTTGTTGACGCACTCAAGAAATTAGAAATTTAAACACAAAGGAAAGTAAGATCCATGAAATACAAGGATAAGAAATATCAGGAACAAATCAAGAAATTACAGAATAACAATGATGTGATTAATAACAAATCGGACAAAGGTAGGAACATTGTTCTTTGGCCTAAGATTGAATACCTGCTAGAAGCACATAGACATTTGGATGATTTATAATGTTATAAAAAGTCCAATGTTCTCCAATTGAAAATTATTAAAGAGACTTTTTGCAAACTTCTAATGAAATGGAAAAGAGAGAGGCTTATTTCCAATGATTAATTTTTATTCTTGCGAAATGATTTTCCAATAACTCCAGTCATATACTTTCTTCCAAAAATACATAAGAAAGTCACTCCTGATTCCAGGAAGAACCATCATTTCGGCGGGAGGAGGACTGTTGGAAAAAGTATCACAATATGTTGACTATTACCTGCAAGAATTTGTACGGACGTTGCCCTCATATATTCGTGATACTAGCCATTTCTTAAGCAAATTGAAAAAGGTTCCCTGGTCCGATGGGTTCTTATTAATCACATTAGACATTTCAGCATTGTATACTAGTATTAACCATGTTGTCGAACTTAGAGCTGTAGAGCACTATTTGAACAAACAACCGTTATACATAATGCATTGATCTTAGAGAGGATTGTTTTTTGTCTTTACAATAATTAGTTCATGTTTAATAACAAAGTGTTTCAACAACTTAGAGGAGTAGCCATGGGGGCCTGTTTCTCCCCGAGATACGCGTGTTTACACGTGGGGCTGTGGGAGGAGCAGGTCCTTCAGGTGGCACACAAGGAATATTTTGACAGTCATGTCGTCAACTGGATGCGCTAAAATCAGGAGTCCTAACTTTACTACTCCTAAACTGAGAAAAATCCTAACTTTAAGACTTTCGGTATTCACAGAAGGCATTTAGGAGTCCTAAAGTTAGGAGTCCTAACTTCTGTGAATACCGAAATGAGTAAGTGCCTTCTGTGAATACCAAAATGGTAGTAAGTTTAGGATTTTGTCTTAAGTTAGTTCTGTGAATCGGGCCCGACGAGCCCAGAAATACCCATCCATGTACCTGTAGCTACAAGAAATTGGTTATCATTGAAGCAAGGGTTTTACAAATGTAACTCATGCAGAGCGTGTAAATTTGTTAAAAACACTTTTGAATATTCCTTTGCATTTAATAACAAACTGATTTCATTGAGAGCTATGTACAACTGCAGGCCTAAGTTTGCAGTATATGTTTTAACATGCACATGTGTATATCAGTACGTAGGGAGTACAAAACTGCAGGTGCACTTCTGAATTCTGCAGCATCTGAGGGCCATAGTCAATTCCGACCCGACATATCCCGTGGCCAGATATTTCAAGGCACAACATGACAATAGTTTAGAATGCCTGAAATGTTTTGTAATTGGGTCAGTGCTACCATCAAAGAGAGGAAAAACAACAATTGATGGACAGAATGCAGAACAATGTCATACATTCACCCCAGTACAGAGATCTGGGCCTAAATCCATCGTTTTTTTGCTCACCATGCCATTCCAGTTTGAACCCAGCCATATGCAAATCAGTCTTGACCCTGTGCCCCATGGGAACAGTCCAGCCCGAACTGCCAAGCCAGGTTCTCCCTGGACTGGAAACAAGCATCCTAGGACCGGTTTCGGGCTTTCAGCCCTCGTCAGCCAGGATAGCCTGATTCCAGTGGCATGGAGAGCAAGGGACTCACGTCTGAGCATACCCTTCCCACTCGGGGTGACGAATGCAAAAACAACAATTGATGGACAGAATGCAGAACAATGTCATACATTCACCCCAGTACAGAGATCTGGGCCTAAATCCATCGTTTTTTTGCTCACCATGCCATTCCAGTTTGAACCCAGCCATATGCAAATCAGTCTTGACCCTGTGCCCCATGGGAACAGTCCAGCCCGAACTGCCAAGCCAGGTTCTCCCTGGACTGGAAACAAGCATCCTAGGACCGGTTTCGGGCTTTCAGCCCTCGTCAGCCAGGATAGCCTGATTCCAGTGGCATGGAGAGCAAGGGACTCACGTCTGAGCATACCCTTCCCACTCGGGGTGACAAATGCAAAAACAACAATTGATGGACAGAATGCAGAACAATGTCATACATTCACCCCAGTACAGAGATCTGGGCCTAAATCCATCGTTTTTTTGCTCACCATGCCATTCCAGTTTGAACCCAGCCATATGCAAATCAGTCTTGACCCTGTGCCCCATGGGAACAGTCCAGCCCGAACTGCCAAGCCAGGTTCTCCCTGGACTGGAAACAAGCATCCTAGGACCGGTTTCGGGCTTTCAGCCCTCGTCAGCCAGGATAGCCTGATTCCAGTGGCATGGAGAGCAAGGGACTCACGTCTGAGCATACCCTTCCCACTCGGGGTGACAAATGCAAAAACAACAATTGATGGACAGAATGCAGAACAATGTCATACATTCACCCCAGTACAGAGATCTGGGCCTAAATCCATCGTTTTTTTGCTCACCATGCCATTCCAGTTTGAACCCAGCCATATGCAAATCAGTCTTGACCCTGTGCCCCATGGGAACAGTCCAGCCCGAACTGCCAAGCCAGGTTCTCCCTGGACTGGAAACAAGCATCCTAGGACCGGTTTCGGGCTTTCAGCCCTCGTCAGCCAGGATAGCCTGATTCCAGTGGCATGGAGAGCAAGGGACTCACGTCTGAGCATACCCTTCCCACTCGGGGTGACAAACGCAGTTCGGGCTGGACTGTTCCCATGAGGCACAGGGTCAGACTGATTTGCATATGACCATGTCTGAACTGGGGTGGCAGAGTGGGCTAAAGAACGGTGATGGATCAAACCCAGATCTGTTGACTGGGTGTGAGTGTTTGATTGGTTCTGATGCTCCGTCCATCACCACCCCCTTTTGTACCGCTTTGTTCGCCATAAGTTGGCAGGGTATGCTCAGACGTGAGTCCCTTGCTCACTTTGCCACTGGATTCAAGCAAGCCTGGCTGAAGACGGCTGAAATGCCAGAAACCGGTCCTAGGAAGCTTGTTTCCGGTCCAGGGAAGGCATGGCTTGGCAGTTCGGGCTGGACTGTTCCCATGAGGCACAGGGTCAGACTGATTTGCATATGACCATGTCTGAACTGGGGTGGCAGAGTGGGCTAAAGAACGGTGATGGATCAAACCCAGATCTGTTGACTGGGTGTGAGTGTTTGATTGGTTCTGATGCTCCGTCCATCACCACCCCCTTTTGTACCACCATCAAAGAGAGGAGGCAATAGGGAAAAGCTCCTCAGGCAACTCGAGTCTAAGTTTATACTAGAGCTTGATTCAAGAGCCCCTAACGGTCTGAACCAGGGTGATGATCTACACAACCTTCTTTAAGTCCTCGACTATATAGATTACTATGTCAACATTACTAGATCATAACATATCTCTATATATCCAGTAGAGAGTATATATACCTTGTATATTTGACATCGAGTATTTCTGACATACATTTAAACAGTGAAATGATTGACAACCCAAAATCAGCTGTCATTAGTTCGCTTTCCATTCAAATAAGGGGTAACAATATGAATTTGAAATAAAAATACACATATCAGTACGGTACAAATATGCCTTATAAATTACATTTTGAGTCACTTTAAGCACTTTATTTATATACAATTTTTTGTATAAATATTTATAGGAGGCGGAGGATATTAGCATCAGAATAAATAACACCTATACCGACAGGTGCCAGGGAGCAGAGTTTCTAGCGGAGTATTTTGGCAGCATCCGAACTTTAAGGAAAATACACACTTTGCACAAGCACTTTTTATATTTATCGCACTTTAAAAAGAAATCAAAGAAAAGCAAAAAACATAATACAGGTCTATGCCCTATGCACTTTACAGATTACGATGAAGTAACCACGGACTTTAATGCATATATATGATTTTAAATGCATGCATTTATACTGATATTTATGTGATTGTGTTAGAGCAATGCTCCTATTATTAGAGAAATATCATAACATCGATTTTATCACAATATTTCTTACAGGATTTTTAATTGTATTTATGTCTCCAGTTATTAATACGAATGAAAAGTAACCGTGTTCAACATTTATTAACAATGACACGTCAGAATTGATGAGCTATAATTATAATTAGGCATTAATGCCAAACTAGGAAATATATTTACAAGACTAGTAATGATATATTTGTAATTTCAAATTGGATTTTATCAATGTAATTTAGGAGACCAAGCTATCACCAAAGTATCAGCAAAATTATTGGAGTGTCCGTGATTGCACAAAAAAAGTAGTTTGTTTTTCACAAGAGAGTAGTCTGTTTTCATTATTATGATTACAAGGAGTCACATGGTGTGGAAATAGAATATAACAGCTGTCTCTGTAGCGCATTGCAGTATGTGAGCAGGGCCACCTGTGCTGGCCGAAATGCCTCATACCGCCATGTCAAGAGAAATAAAAACGGAGTAAGCACTTATCTTTGGTGTCCGTGTCCCTGTGGTGCGAGATCAGCGCGTTGTTCGGGACTTAGAGCAGACATTGTGCTAGAGTACTGAGTATGTTATTTGGTGTTAGAGCGTTATGAATGGCCCGGGAAGTTTGGGTCGGATGGTGCAAATATGTCGCCAGTTGGGCATGTGCCTGTGATGAAAAAGGAGGTGATTTTAACACTTAATATTGCTGACGATTCTATACCATTTCTTGTTGTAAGGCAAAGGAAATTTATTTCGACAATTTTGTACATATTTGCTAACGTTCTGTTTCATATTTTATATTCTCTGCATATCACATAGATAACAAGGTTTATCGTTTTTACTCTGTCAATGCCATTGTTTGTAAAGGGTTGCACTGTCACTTTTTGTATCCTTGTTCAAACTTTATTCACTTTTATGCACTGTCACTTTAAAATTTGAATTTGCTATAAATAGTCAAAAAAATGGCGGCGAAACAGGTTTGACAAAGAGTGCTTGTGCAGTTGAAACGCGCTATCTGGATCAACGCGGCTTGAAAATAAATCCCTCTTAGCTATCCCGAGCGTGCTGGAGTCGGTCTCTTATGTGGGAACAGTTGCTTTGATTATACACACATATATATTAGACATATGCATAAACATATATACAGATATAAAGAGAAAAGGAGTACCTTAATGAAACAGTCAATGGAGCACTGCTTGCCCAACCACCGAATCTCCTTTCCATGCTGTATCCAAACAATGGTGCTTGGTAAAAGTATGGACATTTGACCAGGTCGCTACTCTACAAAAGTCTGGGAGCGATAATCCCGCAAATAGTGCTGTGGCGGCAGCCATTTTCCCTGCTGAATGAGCGGTCACTCTTGACGCCAGCGGATATCCCGTCTTGTTGTGGCAAAAGGCAATAGCTGAACATATCCAATGGGATATGCTGCTTCGAGACAGAGCATATCCTTTCCTGGGGGAAGCAAGGGCGATGAGATATTGGTTTGATTTTCAAAATATATTTGTCCTTTCAATGTAAAATCTCAAGCAGCATCGGACATCTAGCGTGTGGATTGACCTTTCTGCTGGGGATGATGGCTCTCTGAAGTACCTTATCAATATAATAGGCTTATTTAGAATGATTTTCAAATGTGTCCTCAATACAATTTTGTCCTTTTTAAATTTGATAGAAGGTTCCAAGATTGAGAAAGCTTGGATTTCGATTACCCTCCTGGCTGATGTCTATGCCAGCAATAGTGCAGTCTTCTAGGATACATATCTGCCTTATGAGTAGGTTTGAACAGTGACCTCATCAGCTGAGCAAGGACTGTATTTAATTGCCAGGAAATTGCTGGAAGCTTTATAGGTGGAAACACTCTAAAGAGCCCCTTCATGAATTCCTTCATCACTCTGGAAGACCAAAGCGATACCAGTTCTGGCTTCCTCCAGTATCTCGAGATTGCAGCTAAATGCACCTTTATAGAGGAATGGGCCAGACCCGCTCTTTCTAACTGTAGCAAATAAGGTAGTATCCAGTGTTGATTGTAATGGATGTATCGAGTGAGCTATGCACCAATGGCAGAATCTCTTCCATTTCGTGGCATACGTTTTATTGGTGGTAGTTGCCCTTGAATGACTCAGGATGTCTCGAAAATCTTAAGGAATGTACAGGGATTCAAATTCCTAGTCATGTAGTTCCAGGCGGACATATTCAGAGAGTCTATCTGCGGATGTACCACCTGCCCCTTCTTCATGGATATGAGGTTGTGAACAGGTGGGAACTGAATGTGGGGGGGGGGGGGGGGGGGGGGGAGACCGACATCCGTAGAAGTTCTGAGAACCAAAATTGTCTCAGCCATGCTGGTGCTATTAGAATCAGGTGACACGACTTTGACTTCATCTTTTGTAGCACTCTTGGAATGAAAGGAAAGGTGGGAATGCGTAGGCAAACATTCCCATCCAGCAAAGCTGAAGAGCATTACCCCACAAACACTTCTGGGGGAATCTGCTTGCAAACGTCTTGCATTTTTTGTTTTCCCAAGTTGCAAACAGGCCCAACTTTGGGGTTCCCTATTTTGTGAAGATATGGGTGATCCATCGGTGATTCAACTCCCATTCGCGGCATTGGCTTGAGGATCTGCTGAGGGAGTCTGCCCACGTGTTGTGGACTTCGGCAACATGCTCCAATGGAAGAGCGATGTTGTGCTTTATGAGCCACTGCCAGATTTCCTGAGCTTGAGAGGATAGTATATGCGATCTTGTTCCTCCCCGCTTGAGCATGTAAAACATCGTAGTAGTGTTGTCCCTTCTCACTAAAACAGGATAATCACTGATTCAGGGTAGAAAGGCTTGTAATCCTAAGAAGAACGCCTTCAGCTCTAAGGAACTGATGTGCATTGGTGCGTCTTGCGTGTTCCATTGTACCCGAATCTCCAGTTCTTGCAGATGTGCCCACCCCTGTAGAGATGCGTCTGTAGTCATTACAAAACTGGGAGTTTGTGGCTCAAAAATACAATTCTATGTCAGGACCGGAGGCGAGGATTATGCTATTCTTTCTTCACTTTATTGAATAGCAGCCATTTGTAGTCACCAAACAACTATAACAAACTACTATTCCCATGAACCATAGGGAATAAGAAAGAACAATAGAGTGTCCCAGAATAGAGTGTCCATAATTGCACCAATCACAGGCTCCCAACATGTAGATAGTCCTTTGTCACTGCTCAGCCCCCCTCTTTCTTCGCTGCTTGTAGCCAAGATAAGTCCCATGTTTATTTCTTACTCTGTTTGCTAGTGCGCTGATTGCTAGTTTAAATGAGTTAATATTGTGATTACTTTCGGCTCCTTTGTTTCTACATTAATGTTAATGTGGGCTTTGTTGCAGCGCTTGTGTTGGGGGCCGCGATGCTGTTTCTATCGTGCCTTTTGCTCTGTGGTGCGGCTGTGGTGCGGCGCGCGCGCTCTCGTTGGCGCGCTCGCCGCGTATTATTATATTAGTGTTTGCGCTTTTCCTAACTCTTGTTAGCTTCATAGCGACTCCGCCGCTACTCAGCGACTCGCGTGTGTGGCCGTGGGAGCGTCGGAGCTCCCTAGCGGCCTGGATTGCAGTGCCGGCGACCCGCGGTGCGGCACAGCCTCGTTAGAGGGCACTTGGGTCACGCGCTTGACACGGCTTGTGTGCTCTGGACTCCGCACATTCCTGGCATCGCGTCGGAACCCGGAGCACTGCCGCCGCGTCAGCCTGGTCTTTCCCTGCCTGCAGCGACGTTTTTACAGGTTGGTGCCTGCCGTTAGGCAGTGAACACGTTGTTCTGCCCAGTGGGGGTCCGTAATTATAGGCCAATAACGCTCCGTTACAGGAGTCTGTATGTCAGTACAAGGTTGCTGAGGACCCGCTTGCTGCAGGCTGCCCTTACAATACTTTGGCACCAGGGCTGTTGGGGTCCTAGGGCTGCGCCTCTGTGTGTGCTTGGTAGCCCCCCATTTTGTCATTCGGCTGTCACCCAGCCCCCCATAGTGCAGAGGGATAACCCCTCATTTAAGCAACCATTCAATTCTCTGGCTTAGTATGGAGTTCCAGGAGGAAGGCTTTGAGGATGACCAGTGGGAGCAGGATCCCCTGGCGGCCCTTCAATGGGACAATGATTTATGACGCAGTTGATGCGTCTATCCTCAAGGCGGAAGAACAGGCTGTCACTCCGCTTGAACAGCGTTTGGTGCGAAAAATTGACCAAGCCTGTGACCGCCTAGCCAAAGATTCTCGGGGGTTAACTACCCCCACCTCTAATGATCCCCCTAACGATTCTGAGCCCCCGGCGAAGCGCACCAAGACGGCTGGCGTAGATAGCGATGCATTTGACCGACTTAAGCAAGCCTTTTTGGCTAGTACCGTCCCTCAGCTGGCTCCCCCTGCTCGCCCATCTACTCCAGCTTCACCCCCGGCTCCTGGTGGGGACGATGACCTTCAGGGGGATAATGAGGATGCGGCGGGCCCCTCGCGGCCTTGGCTCCCGTCTCGTCCGGATCCTGCTTCGGGTGCGCAAAACCTATGTGCGGACATGTTGAATCCCGATGATGTTTTGCATCCTCGATCTTCGGATTGGGCCTCCTCGGCGAAAGTCTCAGAGTACGTGGCTGTTCGTATTCGCCGCTTGCTGGAGCCGGCGACTCGCAATTGTTTGCGGGCGGAGTGTCCTCGCCCCTCGCTGGAGGGGAAGGTGGCGGCAACCCCCAGGAGAATCCTCACCCCCTTATCGAGCAGGGGTCTCTGACACTCATGGCCTGGCGGATTACAGGGGACGATGGTCGGTCGAGGGCCTTTCGGAATCGGCTGCGAAGTTCATGCCTCGTGCCTGGGCGGACAGCACCACCAAGCGATACCGGTCCTCCTGGAGCCGTTGGTGTTTGCGAAGGGGTGTCAATCCCGTGGCAGCGGATGTGACCTCCGTCTTAAATTTCTTGGCCTCCCTGGCGGCAGAAGGTTTGGCGTATCGAACTGTTAATACCTTTCGCTCTGCCATTTCGGCTGGACATTCCATTGTAGATGGCTCTCCGGTGGGTGAACACCCCTTGGTCTGTCGTCTGCTCTGGGGCATCCGCCTATCTCTGCCCCCGGAACCGCGTTACTCCCAATTATGGGATGTTAACAGAGTGCTCAATTTGTTGTTGTCTTGGCAACCGAATAGGTTTCTGTCTCGGAAAGAGCTGTCCGCCAAGTTAGCTATGCTGCTGTGCTTGATCTTGGGCAGGCGAGTCTCGGATGTCAGAGCCCTGGATGTCTCGAGTAGAATCTTTTCCCCTACGGGGTTACTTTCACTGTCCATAGACGCACTAAGTGCGGTACCAGGTCTATCTCATATCCAGCGTTTCCGGACTCACCAAAGTTGTGCGTCGTGGCGTGTCTCAAGGCTTATGAAGAAATGTCTGAGGAGTTTCGGACTCCGGGTGCGAGGCAATTGCTCATTTCTTTTAAGAAACCCCACAAGGCTGTGTCATCACCCACGATTGCTCGGTGGGTGCGATGGGTCATGCAGGAGGCTGGCATCGACCTGCGCGCGTTTGGAGCGCATTCGGTGAGAGGGGCAATGGCCTCTAAAGCATTTACCCTGGGAGCTCGTCTGGAAGACATTCTGAATGCTGCAGACTGGTCTTCAGACTCTACTTTTAAACGGTTTTACTTCAAACTGGTTGTTGACGTGGCTCACTTAGTGGTGAGTAAGCTTAAAACGAGCATAATCCTCACCTCCGGTCCTGACATAGAATGAAAAATGTCCTAGCTATCGTAACGGAAAGTTTCAATTCTATTAAGGACTCGGAGGCGAGGATTATCCCACCCAGGGTACAAGTTCCTTGCTGTTTTCCCTCCCTCGTACTGGAGTAAGTAAGTTTGTTCATATATGCTTCTGTGGACAGTTGATTATATGTTGCAAAGCTTCCCTCTGCAGGTATAATCCTTAGCCATTATACTGCCTGAACCTATGTTCTTACTCCTTCCAGGGGATTCCAACAAACAGGAGTCTTGATGTTTCCAGTGGCTGACCGAGCGACGAAAGAGGAGGGCTGAGCAGTGACAAAGGACTATCTAAACGTTGGGAGCCAGTGATTGGTGCAATTATGGACACTCTATTCTGGGACACTCTATTGTTCTTTCTTATTCCCTATGGCTCATGGGAATAGTAGTTTGTTATTGTTGTTTGGTGACTACAAATGGCTGCTATTCAATAAAGTGAAGAAAGAATAGCATAATCCTCGCCTCCGAGTCCTTAATAGAATTGGAACTTTCTGTTATGATAGCTAGGAAATTTTTCATTGTAGATATATTTTCTCTTATCTTCAACAATGACAGGGCTTTTCGAATTTCTAGAGTGATAGTAATGAGAACCTCAAATGAGCCTTAAGCTTGGATTCGTTGTATATGTAGTTGTTCTTGAAGCAGTCTCATGCGCAGCAGGCAGCTTGGGATCAGTGGAATGCAGAAGGAGAGCATCCCCATCATGGATTTGTATATTCTCACTTAAACTGACTTTTTTCCCTGTATTAACGATGTCATCTTTAATATTTTTGGGATGCGTTCCTCTGAAGGGTAGGCCTTCACACTCCTTGTGTCCAGTACTGCTCCTAGAAACGTCAGTGATTGCAATGGTATGAGGGAGGATTTCTCTACATTTACTCTTAGCCCTAGGGTCTTTAAGAGCTGCTGACAACCCCTTGAGAAGTTTTCTGAACAGTGGTATGTAGCTCCCCTTACTAGCCAGTCATCGAGATAAGGATAGACTGGGTGTCCTTGTTGTTTCAAGAACGCTGCTATTGGCACCATACATTTTGTAAACACCCTTCCCGTTGACCGGAGACCAAAAGGCAGTACCTTGAATTGGTAGTGGCACCCCGCTACCTCGAACCTTAGAAATCGTCGATGTTTGACATGAATAGGGATGTGGAAAAAAATAAGCATCCAAGAGATCTAGATAGGTCATAAAATCTTCTTTGTTGATCATTAAAAGGATCTCATGCAACAATAGCATCCTGAAGAGTTGTTTGTTGCTATATTTGTTCAAACCCCTGAGATTCATTACCTACTCCATTTGGCACTCTGCTTCTTTTTCATTAGAAAAAAGTTTGAGTGGAATCCCTTCCAGAGGTGTTGCTGTGGAACCTTTTCTATCGCCCCTTTTAGAAGCATGTTCGAAATTTCTTGTTTTAACAGGGCTAGATGTTGGTGTTTTCTCGAGACGGGAGGGAGTGCAGGAGACTTCTGGACATAATCAAGGGTGTGTCCCTGATGAATAATGTCCAACACCCATTTGTCTGTAGTTATCTTTAGCCATTGATGGTAATACGCAGACAGGTAGTGACTCTGAGGAAGTTTGTACCGGTACGAGGTAGGTGGTGCAATCAGACGTCTGGAGTTGTCCTGTGACATTCCTCAAGTAGGAACCCGCGTTCGGGCTGTCTGCTGCCGGTAGGGCACATTAGACGTCCAAAACTGTTGCTGACCTGCATGCTGGTGATATCCCTGTTGGTGGTAAGGATGTTATTTGTAGGACTGAAAGGAAGATTTCTGTTGGTATTGACCCCTTAGTCAACCTCCTCGAAAAGACTGAAACTTTGTTGTTGGAGGATTCCAAGGGTCCTTGCCGTCTCTGTATACTCCTTTATACCCTGTAGAGCATTGTTAATATGCTCCCTGAACAGATTTTCTCCATTAAACGGCATGTCTACGATCTTCGCCTGAATCTCCAGACGGATGGCTCGAGGTAGGCTTTAACCAACCTTGCCTGTGTAGAGCCATTGCTTATGCCATTTGCCTGAATGCCACTGAAGAGATATCCATCACTATATCAATCATATTTGATGCTGCCCTAGCACCCTCGTGTAGGATCTGTATGAAAGGAAAGACGCCAAGTCGGACCACATCTGGCGGTCATTACAACCTAAGATGGCTAATGCATTTGATACCTTGATGGAAGTGGCCGCCATCACTGCAAATTGTTTCCTTGTAACATCTATCCTTCGACCATCCCTATTGGGAGAACCTGAGCACGGATCCGTAGGTTTTGTGGAGCATCTTTGGGATGCTTGCATGACTACCGACTCTGGCCTTGTGTGCCCAATAAGACATGCCGGAGAAGACTCCGGGGCTTTGTATTACTTGTCCATCCTCTGAATCGCTGAAGCTGGAGTTTTCATAAGCTTTAGTCCCTCTTCACCCAAATATAATTCAACAACGCGATGGCCCTTTTAGAATTCCTAGTGGAATCTTTAAAATCATAAAGAAAACATTCCGCTTGTTTCACAGGGAGAGGCCGGTCGAATCTCTTTGAGGATCGTTCCAACAGCTCGTGGAAACCCCCGATGTCCTCCGGTGGAGAGTTAGCTGGGGAAGGTGACGGAGATGGTGAGGATGGCGCGGCGTAATAGTCCCATTCTGCGCCCGCAGGAACAACATCGTGCACCAACTCTCCTTGCACTGGTTGGTCCTCCAAATCACTCTAGATATAATCACCCCTAATGGTTATTACCCTTGGAGCTAGGACTCTGTTGTGCCAGGGATGGCTTCAAAACTTCAGGAGGTGTACTCTGCCGCCCTTCTTGCTTGCTCGGAGTGTGAGGAGCATGAGCTTCTGGAAATCGTTTATAGTAGTCATCCAACATGCGTTTAAGATCTGTGACCAGTGACATTAGGACCGCTATGGTATCTTCATGTGAAGACAGCAGATAGTCGTCTTCTTCAAAATCATAATGTTCTTTGAAAGACTCATAACATTGAGATCTTGGAGGTGGGTGATCTTTAAAGGAGAAATCGGCCTCCATATATTCCAAGGTGTCACCTTGGTACACATACTCATTGTCAGTATCCTGGCATTTTACTTTAAGCTGTGAAGGGCTATAAGCAGGCCCAAACAAACGATCATCCACTGATTCTTCCATTTCCAGTAGATGTGACAGACAGGAAGTAGCGAGATCTTTGCTCAAAGATGCCAGATCTGACAACATTCGCTTTGATTTCAGTGTCTGAGTGTCCTTTTTCTGGTCCATCGACGAGGTCGTCGACGGCAGAATGCGCTTAATCGTTATTGTCGTTGACGACCCCTAAATTCTAGGAGATTTAAACACCGTCGTCGACGAAACTGTCATCGACGAGGTCGTCGACGAAGTCAGCCTTGGAGCACTAATCGACGATGTGGTTGTTGGGGCCCCCACCGACGATGTCGTTGTCGAGGTGGCCATCGACGATGCGCTAGACAAAGTCATCATTGTCACTTCTTTCGTCGATGCCGCCGCCGCCGTCGTCACAGTTGTCATGGAGTCTGTCAGTACAGAACTGACTGCCGCCATCACAGGCAAGGAAGATTTTGCTGCTCTCGTCGATGGGTCTGTCGTCGATGGAGTCTTTTTTGCCAAAGCAGGTTTGAGTAGAGTATGAGGCACTGAGGAAGAAGTTGAAGCCTTCCTATGAGAAGTGCTTGTAGAGGGTTTAGAAGTGGCTGTTTTTTCAAGAAATTTACTGACTGTTGCCTTTTTCGGATCAGCATTAGATGAGGAGGAAGGCTCATGTTTCCTTTTACACTCATGAATAGAGTCACACTCTTCAATATCAGAGCCAGACTCAGATCTGGACTTCCTCTTCTGCAATCACAACAGCAGTCTTGCCTCTCTGTCCTTTAAGGTTTTAGCAGAAAAAGTTCTGCAGGGTTTACAATTCCTTGGGACATGAGGATCCTTAGTAAACAGTCTTGCTTTCCCACAAGACCTGCAAGGTCTAAAATAATATTTTCTTGGATTCCGCAGACAATTTTAAAAAAATTACGCAAAGCTCAATACCTTTTCCTTTCCAGAGAATTTTGAACAAGAAATAGTAAGCTCAAAGGTTCACCAGACGAAGAACTGAGGAGAGCTCAGGGAGACTCCTTCTTACACGACGTGCGGTTAGAAATCTGAGGTATGGTGGCTCTGCAGGGGCTTGTGGTCTCAGCGCAGGCGTCACATTAGCTGAACATAGGACCTTATTAAGAGGACAATGGGTTAACAAAATTTCTATTCATTTTGCATTGGGTTCTATGTACTTCTTTCGGCACTGCTATATAAGGTACCGTGAGACTCCCACCATGACAATGGGGAAGATTTAAACATAAGAATCTATGAAAGATTCAATACTGGAGAAACTTAGATTCTTTTTTGCTCTCTTTGCTTCATGTAGCCTGGAGATAATCACACAGGGAGCCAAGGGTTTCTGCAGACAAAAAATGGAAAAACCATGTATCAAGGTCAAGCAATCACCCCTCACAGAGAGTGGGTGTGGCCATACCTTTGCAAGCCCTTTATCTCCTGCCCTTCAGCTCTAGGAAACGTTCTCAGATGCCACCCAAGGGAGCCTGAGCAAAGTTTTCATAACCTACAAATGTGTAATTAAACTTGAGCCTTATTTGGAGGAGGTGAATCCAGTATTTCTTAAAGTTTTTATGGGATTTTAACATGAAACAAACTTAACATTAACACAATATTCGCAACGCATCTGCCAGAGGTGCCCCTGAAGTGAATGCAGACCGAGGCTCCTGATATGCAAAACTTGTCTCTGATGAGAGATAACTGGACCCCTGGCTGATTGGCAAGTACATCTCAATTGAAAAGATTCATTTATCGTGATTGGGCACTGGTCTGATTCCAAATGTCCACGTTTGTGATTAGCTGGATCTGCCATGCAGCTCACTAAACTTCTCCTGCACTTGAACTAGTTGGGACCCCTAGTTGCACAGCTACAGCCTGGAGCCAGAGTGCTGTCTCCTTGCATGCCAGCTCTAGTGCTATTGCTACCCTTGCATAGCGTGGAATCAACTAGCCAGTCTTCCAAGATCCTGAAGTATAACTTGCACCAAGAGAGACTTCTACATTGGACACCGAGGTTTGTGAAAATCTGCTGCGCCCCTCAATCCTGGCAAAAGCAATGGAGGTAGCATGCCAAGGAAATCAGGAATTGGGGAGATAACGGTTGCACAATCTGGCGAGCACACCCATTTTTAGCCACCTGTTGATATTTTTTATCGATTTCCAGATTTCACTCTTTAACATGCTCTGTCTAGAGGTACAGCACCTGACTGACTAGCCAGATATGGGGACCTTTGTGACGCACTCTGAGCCCACAGTGCTTTTGAGCTGTTGCCTATCCCAGGTTGGTGTACCCCTACCGAACCCAATATGCAGGCACATATATTGAGACAATGTTCCTTGCAAGTACCCTTGATGCTGTTGTAACTTGAAGTAGGTTAAGAGATACAAAGTATTCTTTTTTTGACATGAAGGTATTAGGATCCTCCAATTTGTCTACAGAATCTGTATCTACAGAGCAGCACGAATAGCTGTTTGCGAACTCTGGATACTGTGCCCACACAGCATTGCTGTGCTGCTTCTTATGTGTGCCCACATAGCATTGCAGTGCCGCTTCTTGTGAGTCACACAGCATTGCAGTGCTGCTTCTTGTGCGTGTCCACACAGCATTGTAGTGCTGCTTCTTATGCGTGTCACACAGTATTGCAGTGCTGCTTATTGTGCGTGTCACGCAGCATTGCAGTGCTGCTTCTTATGCGTGTCCACACAGCATTACAGTGCTGCTTCTTGTGCGTGTCCACACAGCATTGCTGTGCTGCTTCTTATGTGTGCCCACATAGCATTGCAGTGCCGCTTCTTGTGCTTCACACAGCATTGCAGTGCTGCTTCTTATGCGTGTCACACAGCATTGTAGTGCTGCTTCTTATGCGTGTCACACAGCATTGCAGTGCTGCTTATTGTGCGTGTCACGCAGCATTGCAGTGCTGCTTCTTATGCGTGTCCACACAGCATTGCAGTGCTGCTTCTTGTGCGTGTCCACACAGCATTGCAGTGCTGCTTCTTATGCGTGTCACACAGCATTGCAGTGCTGCTTCTTATGCGTGTCACACAGCATTGCAGTGCTGCTTCTTGTGCGTGTCCTAACAGCATTGCAGTGCTGCTTCTTATGCGTGTCCACACAGCATTGTAGTGCTGCTTCTTGTGCGTGTCCACACAGCATTGCAGTGCTGCTTCTTATGCATGTCATACAGCATTGCAGTGCTGCTTCTTGTGCGTGTCCACACAGCATTGCTGTGCTGCTTCTTATGCATGTCACACAGCATTGCAGTGCTGCTTCTTATGCATGTCACACTGCACTGCAGTGCTGCTTGTGCGTGCAGGTTGCTCAAGGTATCTTCAAGGACTCGAAATCATTAGTGCTTCGTGGTCACTGGAATTGTTTGTGAACATTACACAGTTTTAGTCAATGGCCCTGGTGTTAGCACTATATTTTGTTCACAGCTGCTTGTGCTAAGTGCATCCCCATCACTCCTTTTGACGTTACAGCGCTCATAGTGAGGGTACTGACTGATTATGCCATTACTAAATATTTAGCACCGAGTTAGGTATTATGTATATTTATGCGGATTGCTAGAGATCATGATTTTTCCATCTTCCAGAGAGTTAAGTGACCCCTATAATTCTTCATTAGAGGAACCTTGCCTGACAATCCCTTACTGACATTTATTTAATTATTTCTTTCTGACTAGCCTGAGGAGCATCTTCTGGGGAGGTTTTTCTTAGCCTTTCATCTTCATCTCTGCCATGAAATATCAAAACGAATCTTTACATAAAGGATTCTTGCTCAACTTACCATCTTTGGAGCTTCTTCACTGCAGCCCTCTTTATTAACCCTGCTATGCCCCTTTACTCTGCGCTAACACTGAAGCAACTGGAAAACAGTGAGTGCTAGACAAAAGTAGAACAGGCATTGGAAAGGCACATCAGTCTGGCTTTTTAATGCTGAGTAAGCGATGCTCTGTGCTCGGGCAATGCCCAACTGGCCATGTTAAATGTAGAGAAAGCAATGAAAACGTTGCTTTCAATACTTACAAGAAGTCCACCTCGTTGGGCAACACGAGCATTGCGTCATGTGCGTTGCCGCAACAATGCAATGTATGTTGCATCATGCTATGCGGCAGCCATCGTGAAAGTATAGAAAAATGATGTCTATCCTTTTAAGATGGCTGGTCGCCCTGGCTACCACCACGGAGAGGGGCAGCAATGGACAGTGCTGGTGAACAACATTCAGTGCGTCACCAAGGCTGCCATCTGGTGCCTGGCCAGCCACAAAGGGGCATGGAGATTGGGGCGGGAGTGAAAAGACAGGGTAAGGAGAACATCCAAGGCATCACCTAGGCCGCCATCCAGTACCTGGTGCATCGGGAGGAAGTGTGAGAGGGAAGGGAGGGGGTGAATCAGGGCAAGCAAAGTAAAGAGCGCAACAACACTCTGGAGAGCTCCCATGAACTGAAAACAAGTAATGAAAACAAAAAGTTGTTTCATGATGTCGGCAACCTTAACCAACTAAAAGCAAGGCTAAACAAGTTATGCTCCCAGGTAGGTACAAACACAGAGTAGGAAACAAAACGACCAATAGAATGCAGGCACAGGAGATTGACAAGAAAGCCATCGAATCCTGAACTAAGGTGGTCTCCCTAGTACGGTATGCAATATTAACTGTAGCGCGACCAATAAAGAACAAAAAACAAGAAGTATGGTAAAATACCTGTTCAGGACTGCAGATGAAAAAGGTCGGTGACATCAGTTTAACACTTGGCCTGGCACAAGGCGGGGCAAGGTCACGGCATCCTTCCAACTTTAGACAATGCTATGTCTGTATCAAGCAGGAACAGAGGCGATCTTGGAAGTCATTTAAATAACTTCTTCCTCAGTTTTCTTTCCCTTTTGGTTCTTATTCTGTGTGTAGTGTGTTTTTAGAGAGATATTGTGTTTCTTAGCTAATGGCTGGCTTCACCTCCAAATGAATACAAGCTGTACTGCTTTTTTTTTGTTAAATACTGCGCTCTTTTTCTCTCTATATATACGTGCCATTTCTCGTTCTGCCTCTTGAGAGAGCAGCAGAAAGACATTTCCTCTTTGAAGGGGTTTTCTTAATGCACACTTCAATGCACATATGAAGCGTTTCCTTTAAGGGCACTCGGGTATGTTAACAAGCTGTCAGTCGCCCTCTCTCTCAATTACTTATATTTAATTTGATAGGACATCCATATACGAGGCCTACATTTGAAGTCATGTTTCTTCACGTCTACATTAAAGGAAGCAGCGGGTCTTTTACGGTTTAGTTAAAGGTAATGTAACTGGAAGGATGGTTAGCGCAACATACGCAATATATTTTGCATTTAAAATTAAGTCTTTCTACCGAAACAGCATTTCTTAGATATTTTTGTAAAAAAAAAAACTTAACACTAACCCATATGGTTAAATACTTTTTTCCCCACAATTTCCATTTTATAGATGAGCAATGATTTAAGAATTTAGGTCACTTATAAATATTATATTCATCTTCTACCCGAGTCGCGCTCACTACTGAAACAGTATCAGACACCATTTGCGGGGATGGAGGGGAGGGGCGACAAGGCGGGTTTCTGTTTTGGGATCGCTCCTACTAGAAGGCTAGGGCGGAGAAGTGCTTAATTTGTTTTTAAAAGTGCCACTTGCACCACCGATTGCCCTTTCCAGAGCAGCAAAAGACAGTATTAACACAACTACTAACCATCGCACTCCTAGAAGTGTGACAATTCAGAATTTTCCAGGCACACCACACTATACGAATGGCTTGGACGGCAGATATTAGTCCCTTTTAATGTACTTGACTCAATAAACGACTGTTGTGCTCAATTCTAAACTAGACAAACAGCACCATCTTGTGGCAGACTGTCATAAGTGCCGGTGTTGAACATTACCGACACCACCGTTCACAGCGGATGATAACCCGTTCCAGGGGCAGTAGTCTTCTAACAACTGAGGGCTCGCCTGGAGCACCCCTCTAGATTCAAGATAAGTGTAGGACTATTAAAGCAAACTTCACACTCATACAAATTAAATATTTCAACAGGTCTAATACTACAGAACACGGTTGAAATCATCGGACTATGGTGATTGATGGGGTGTCGCTAAAAAAGCAAATTGTTTTGCTTTTTTGGAGGAAGGTGTATTTGAAAACACCCATGTGTAGGCACTCCAAAGGAGCTGTCCCTGAGGGTGCCCTTTTATGAATATGGCGGAAGAAGAGGTTTCCAGATGTCACAAATTATTTTAACGTAGAATTGGTGGTGGCAGGGCTTGAGTCGGGGTACCACGCGGGTGAACGGCGTCCCCCCACTTATTTTACCGGGTGGACGCCGTCCCCCCTGCCCAAAAGATGGAGCCGGTACCCGAGTCTGCACCTGCGCGCGAATAATAGCCTTTCAAATGCACCCGAGGCTCAGACTAATCTCCCCTTCCACCCCGCGCCCTCCCCTTGCCAGCCTTTCTCAGAGCACATACGAGGCCCCAAGGCTTCAAGGAGCTGCGCTGTCAACACGCCGAGCATGTCACTTCCAGGGACCCCGACAGATGCCCGTAGTGCCTACGGCCCGAGTCTGTAATAACCGTGTAATCCGAGGAATAGGTCCTGTGTATAGTGTGTTCTTGTGTTTTGAGTAACTGCCACTTATTGAAGTATTTATACCTCTACTTGTATCTTGTATGTATTCACCGCATATCAGACGGAGACAGGCAAATTTCGTGACGTGTCACTTTCTGTGATGATGTCACTTCCGGTGACACCACCTAACTTGGAGCGTCCCCCCACTTCTTTTTTAGGACTTGTGCCCTGGGTGGTGGGAAGAAGTGAGGATATGACCCAAACGTGGGTTAACATGGAATTTCCAACTCAGGAGTAATGACACAAGATACAGTAACCTAGAATTGTACGTGGAGGCTTCATCTATATATTTTTATCCTATTCATGTCGTTGCGTGCTTTTTAGGGTAATTTATTTTTAAGGGAAGTGGGGCTTCTACTGCATTTGGCTTGCTTGCTCGTAAAGGCTTATTGTAGAAAAATCAACACAAACTCAGCGAGGAAGAGAAGGTGAGCATTGTTTTCACAAAGCACTTTCCAATACTTTGTAGCTGTCTGCAGACCTTTCAGTTTGATTTTCAGACATTATATATACACTGTGACATTTTTGCCACTGTGTTAATGTACTGAGAGCTGCAGTTGTATGGACTGAAAGGGTGACAGCTCTGGATGTTGATTGATGGGAAATTATTCTTGAAGTGGGGTAAATGTAGTTTTTTACCGGTGATCTGGAGGGTGCTTTGTAGCCATGCCAAGTTTCCCAACAATGCATGATAACTGGTTAGTGGCATAGCCAAGGCTGCAGGAGCCCTTAGGAAAGCAAGGAAAATAATCACATCAGCACCTCGGCTGCTGTTAGTAATATAAACTGCAATAATAAGAGTTTATTTGCCCCTTGAAGCCTCTGGGCCCAGGTGTCACTGCACCTGCTGCACCATTGATGGCTACATCCCTGTAGCTGCCCTGTATTTTTTCTTTGCATTATGGGATTGTACTCTTGTTTGGTTTACTATAAAAACAAGTTCTAATAAAATAACGTTGGCAAAAAATAAGAGCAAAAAGATCTTTGGGATCGTAAAGATTTTTATGGTTCCAAAGGTAACTAGCGGAGCAGCCCCACTGTCAGCGAACTGGTCGCACTTGCTTGCTCAATCTTTTCATGCCAAAATAATGACTATCCAGCAGTCCTTCTTGGTATCTGCTAAGGATAAACTAGCTGGATCAGGGACAGTGGGAGACTGTATTAGTTCCTTTCCACGATGTGAACCCTTACAAGGTCCTCAGCTACTAGAGTTTCCGGCAATTGAAATGGAGGATTCACTCTCCTATCTGATGAAGCTGAAATCAGGCTCACCAGTGGATGAGTGTCCTGCGAAGCTCTTACCAGCTCTGGCCCCCACTATCAATCAACAGATTAACAAGGTCCTGAACTCCTCATTGGCTGCAGGTATTATGCCGCCTCTTTGGAAACAGGCGAAAATCCTGCCCCTTTTAAAGAAACCAAGCGCTGACCCACTTATACCCACAAATAACAGGACTATCTCCTTCCTTCCTGCCTTCTCCAAAGTGCTTGAAAAGCACGTAAATAAATCTATGGTCCCACGATCTCTTACAACCCACTCAGTCAGGTTTCAGGGCTGGTTATAGCACAGAAACGGCATTGTTGGAGGTGACAGAATATCTTAAGGAGATCTTAGATCGGGGGGTAGAGCGATCCTCATATTGCTGGACCTGTCGCCAGCGTTCGACACGGTGCCACATAGGAGGCTCCTTGATAGACTGGAAAGGATGGGCTTTGGGGGTCAGGCTTTGGTCTGGCTTACCTCCTATTTGGAGAAGAGAGAGTAGGTGATTTTGCCTCCTCTATTTTCCTCCCCCTTGCCTAGTCCACAAGTTGAAGCCCCTCAGGGTTCTTGTCCTAGCCCTATGCTTTTTTATCTACATATGTCCCCGTTAGCTACACTGGTAGAGTCCTATCGAGTAAAGATAATTTCATACGCTGACGACACTCAGCTGGTTTTCTCTTTCAACAGAGGTAATGAATTCGATGGGGACATGATTAGATCTTGCCTCACCGACGTCTTCGGATGGTTGGAGGAAAACCAGCTGAAATGCAATTCTGACAAGTCAGAAATAGTCTTCTTCGGCCTACCTACAGTACAGGACTGGAGTCAATGGTGGCCGGAGGAATTTTCTCCTCCCAGTGTGGCTCAATCTATAGTCAGAAACTTGGGAATTCGTATTGATGATGCTCTCACTATGCGTTCCCAAGTTCAGGCTCTAGTCGGAACCTGTATTGGATTGTTACGGATGGTGAGAAAGTTTCTTCCACTTCTTTCCGCTAGACTGTAGGAGGACCGTGATCCAGGCACTGATCACATCAAAACTGGATTACAGGAATGTCCTTTATCTGGGTGTGTCAGACTGCCTCCTGCAACGTCTTCAGGTGGTGCAGAATGCTGCAGCCAGGGCGATTCTTCACCTAAAACGAAGGTCTCATATGACACTGCATCTTAAAGCATTACATTGGCTCCCAGTTAGGGAGCCGATACAGTTTAAGACCTTAGTGATGTTCTTTAAGGCTCTTCATGGTAATGGGCCCAGCTATCTTACAAGATGTGTTGGATGGTACACTCCGACTAGAGCACTTAGATCAACATCGGGGGCGCTCGCCTGCGTCCCGAAGGTTCGCTTGGCACGCAGGAGTGGCAAATCTTTCAGCCTCTTGGGGGCACAGGCATGTAACAAACTTCTGCTGCCCCGGAGATGTGTGAGATCTGATGAGTTTTAAAAAACTGTTGAAAACTTGGTTCTTTGGAAGTTAAACCATCTTTGGGCTAGCAGCTATGTGATAGTGCAGCGCCAGGACACTCTTTATGGAGTAACTGAGCGCTATATAAACTTTCATTCATTCATTCATTCTACAAGTCTGCGAATGCAGAAGGAAGATCTAGACTGGAGCAGGCTAGTTTTGCACGGACCTTAAAACTTAGCATTTATGGCTTTGAAAAGGAGACACTAGCTATGGCTTTAAAGGAGGGGACTGGATAACACTTTGTTGCAGGAGCTGGGTGGGAATTTCAAGAGGGCATATATATTAAGCTTTTCAGGACTGGATCAGAATTTTTAAAGGGGGAAACTGAACTTGTCATTCAAACCTAGGAGACACAACAGATCAGGCCGTGCCTGACTAGCATGGCCCGCCTGTGGCATGGGCAAACTGGGCCCAGGGTGCTAACCTTCAGAGGAACACAAGAAGCGGTCTGTGATGAGATCGTGCAAACAGCAGCTGCACCCCTCTCACGTCACTCCTGTTTAAACTACTTTTAATCATCTTTTAGATGCTGAAGGCACCGTTTTTAACACAACTTAAACCCCAGTCCTTCCCCTCCTATCTCCTGCTCACCCTCTGCCTTCATGCACCAACAATCAATTCTCCCCATCAATGATTTGGCACCATTGTGATAGAGCTGAGCAGTGGGTGAGTTGGAGAGGAGAGGAAATGTTTCTGTTTAGAGGTGATAGAGCGCCACATTATTTCTGAAGTTGTAGGGGTGCATCATATTCACTGTTAGTCCGCACTCACCTATTAATCAAAGTAGTATTTAGGCGAGACATAAAAATGTATCACTAGAATCTGTTTAACATAAGTCTGATTAAAAATGTAACCATGCTTTTCATGAAGAGTAATGTCGTAGTTCACTGCAAATGTATTTTAGTCAACGCATGATGGTTGGTTTTCATGTAATGCAATGTATTTGGTTAAACGTGCACCATATTAAAGTTTAAAGTTTGCACGTGTAGTTTGCTTATTCACGTATAATGAGTAATGAAATTAATGCTTATAGTGTGATTTTAAGAGTGTGTTTAAACAGTGTAAAGGTCTGATTGCATATACGTTTAAAGAGAAAGGCCTGTTCATTTCTTATGTTAGCTACATGCTGTAGGCCGAAAATTATTTCCCTTGGTAAAGGCTTTTGGGTTTCAGGATGATGGAAAATCTTAGAGAAGTGAAATGTTTTTCGTTCTCATGTTTCTGTTGCAGGTGCAAGGACATTTAGCTCGTTAGAGAGACTAGGTCTTTGTTTTAGGAGTACACTGGAATTTAAGGATGATACTTTCAGCAGAGATGGTGCCTGGGACCCAAGGTCAAACTAACCGTCGTTGGATGGAGTACAAGTTTCACTGGAAAAATACTGGAAGAAGACCTGGCTGAAGAGGTGTGCCGAAGGGCGTGTTCAATGTTTTTGGGATTTTGTATTAGGGACAGTGCCCCGTGGGTTGAGAAGTTGAGGTTTAGATGGGAAGCTAGAAGGAGCATCTTAGAGCGAGCCCTGACTAAGTGAGTGCACTTCTAAGGAAGTCTTCACTTCTGACACCTTTTACTCTCTTGCCTGGGAGGGAAAATGCGAAGTAGGGACGTCACCTTAGAGATAGAGTAGGGATAGACTAACCGTTTTCCTTTGAGGCTAATGACTTCTAATGTAGAGACTGGACTAATCATCGCATTTCTGATGTTATTGGAATTGATTATTCTTCTTATTTTGAGTCGAATGAGACTCCTGCGTGGATTGTCTTTTGTATTAGTGCCCATTTATTTTCTTCACCTTGTATTAAGGCGTTTGTATGTGCAGTTATTCTTGGTTGTAATAAAATCCTAAAAATTTTGATTCGGAGTCAGTGTGCCTTTGGAACCGAGATTTGATCCTGTTGATTATGTACTAAGAATTGGATTTTCTCCCATCTACACTATTTAGCAGATAAAAAGATCCTTGCGACCGGAGAGGATTCTTGGTGATGGTAAGGTAGACAAGAATCTGATTGCATCAGTTGGTAGCAGAGTAGGATGGTTATCTGTGATAGTGAGGGGAGATCTAGATCAAGATAAGAAATTTAGAGACCCATAGAAGTTGAGTGATGGTGACCCCTCGGACGGTGAGAGCGGCGGACGACAGCAGTTGATGGAGATTGATGGAAAGTAGCGGTGCGACGGAAAGCAGCATATGTTTTGTAGATTGCGGTGTTAATTTGATTGTGTGATGTCTTGCGGAGTTGGAGTGAGTGCCGAGTGATTGTGAGATCAGGCTGTGAGCGCACGCAGCTCGAGGATTCTTAGACTCGACGAGTAGTCTGAGAAGTTGTGGTGTAGAAGACACCCAAGGTAGATTTTGTTGACCATTGAAAGGGAATCGTGAGACGTCATCGATTACCCACACTGAGATAGGGGGTGCGAATGTGTGAGTGTGTGAGTAACCGATGCTGGTCGTAGGTTGCTGTATGTGGAACATTGAGCGATTGAAGCCTATCAGTTGAGACGATTGTCCGGTCGTTTCACAGACAGACAGTTGCCAGTTGAGGTCAACAATTTCGAGAGACTGTCGGAGGCAGTCAGAGAAGTGATTGTCCGGTCGTTTCGTGGACAGATAATTACTTCAGAGTGTGAATGGGACGACTGCAAGAGTGAGACGCGAATTGTAATGGAGGGGAACTGCTGCGAGCTGAGGAAGTGTGATGTTAGATGGTGTCGCGCTGTGATAGGTTGGTTGGTGTGAGTCGCGCTGCTATTGGTGGATTTCATATCGGAAGTGAACGAAAACATTGTGTGCGATCAAAAATTTATTCATTATGAAATGTTTTAATGTTATCCGAGAATTATGTAGAGGCGACGAACATGTGGGTACTCGAGGGGGAGAAGAAGCCCTTCCCGAGGATACTCCGGCGCATTATATGGCAAGGAATGTGGGATTGCATACTATAATTTGGCTTGAAAATTGGCATAAAATGACTCATGGAGAGGGAGAACGGACTTTCCCACGATATGGTACTTTCAGGTTAGAGGTGTTGTACCAGTTGAAATCTGTAATGTCTTCGTTGTGACCTCTGCCGAGACCAACTCAGTTTGAGGCATTGCATGCATGGATCAGAGCAGCATATGACCGGAAAAGAGATCGAAGTCAAGAGAGGGTGAGGAAGTCAATTAGGGCATTCCAGGATGCAAGGTGGGATGCGCTAGAGAAGAAGTGGAGAGTATAAACGATAGAGGGAGATAAGATTGTACCCACTACTAGAGAAAAACTGACAGTGCTAAAACAAAGAGTGTAGATGAGGATGACAGTGATACCGATGACAGCTTAGTAGAGAGGTTGTTGTCCGAGAGACCGCCTCCATTCAATCCAGATTCCTATGAAGGGAAGTCGGCTCCAGCAGAAGGGACTAGTGGGTTACAGACTCAATCAGAAGTGAGAGTAGTAGGGAAAATCTCGACAGGAACTGAGGACATAAAAATTAGGTCTGTAGCAAGCACAGAAGTTGGGAGAGGTGTGAGGTTACCGGATGCTTTAAAGGTACCGGTTACTATTAGACCCATTGTTTCAGTTTATGATCCAGATCAAGAGAGAGTTGGTAGTCTAGCACAGTCAGCTACAGGATCAAGGAGTGTGGTTGAGGGAAATGGATCAGTGAGTGGGATGGAGCAGACTCTGAGACCTATAGAATGGAGTACGCCATTGCCAGCCACCGCCAATTCCTCTAAGGGACAGGTGGATGCAAGATCAGTAACACCAAGGTCTTTAGCCGAGTCAAGATCAGATTTGAGAATGTGGGTACCGCCTGTGAGGAATCAGTGTGAGAGGACCGTAGAGAGTGAGGAGCATGGCAATTCAGGAACCCGACCAGTCTCTAGGAATATGACAGAAGAGAATAGACCTCGAGAACAGAATTGGGAGTACGACGAACAGAATGGTGAGGCTTGTCGAGAAATATTGAAGGGTGCCCTGAAAGGGAGGATGTTAGATGTAGTGAGATTGAAAGCAGAAGTTGACGAAATAATAAATGGAAATCTGCCTCTTGAAAGAATATACATGTATGAACAAGATGAGTTACTTTTTGTAGTGAAGGATGTGACTCGCAAAGCAAGAACTGCACATGAGAAATTGTCAGAATTGGCCTAAAAGTATGAGGTGGATCTGTCTAAAACGAAGTCATTGCAGGGAAGCCATAGATTGCAGTATAGCGACCAAGAACTGGTAGAAAAAAGGGTCATGGGGTTGAGGACCTATTTCAAGGACCTGATCATAGCAATGCGTGCATAGATCATGCTTGACAAACGGGAGGAAAGGTGGTCCAAGAAGAAGAGTTCTAAAAAGATGGTAGGAGAGACGCCACCTCCAGGTGGGGGGATGGTGGATGTAGGAAATTTCCCTTTACAAGAGGTACAGAATGGAGGATACATGCATGTGCCTTGGAGTAGGGGTGATTTGGCTGTTTTTACAAACTATTTCCCTCGCTTGCGGGAGAAGCCCGTCGAGTGGTACAATCAGGTCGATCGTTTTGTTAAGATCTCGAAGGGGTTATGGATTGATCTGAACTCGTTGTTTGACATTGTGGTTCCAGGCGATTTATGGTCTGCATGTAAAATTGCTGTTGAATGGCCGACTTCAGAGCCCAAAAGGGATCCTGTTTCGAATGGTCCGTCACCCATAGTCATGAAAATGTTTGAGCAAGTGATCACGTGGCTGAAGTCGAAAATTTCACATCAGGATATTGATTGGGTTAAGATAGATCGGACAGTCCAAGAGCCAAAAGAGACAGTGCATGAGTACTATGAAAGACTCTTGCAGGCCTAAAAGCAGTACAGTAGATTAGATGCCCTGGATACAAAAGACATGGGACAGTTTGTTTCAAAGTTTGTTTTGGGATTGAGACCAGAGGTTAGTCTCATGATACAGCAACATCTGATTTGCTGGCAGAACAAGCCGGTGGATGAGATCTTGCGGTATGCGGTATACTGCAGTGATGAAATAGAATCGAAGCACAGGAAGTTGAAGGACAAATTGATGCTTGTTCAGATGCAAACGGCTCAAGTTCAGCCCAGTGGAGGGACGTTAGAAAGGAGGCAGGGAAATAACCAAGGAGGAAATCAGAATGTCCAAGGTCAGGGAAAACCAAAGCCAGTTGATCCTAAGACTGGAATGGATGTGGCGACATTGAAGAAGACCACTGCGTGTCATCTTTGTCACCAGATTGGGCATTGGAAACGCGAGTGTCCCTTAAATCCGGTGAACCAAGTACAGCAAGAAGTAGAGGTAGCTCAGGTACCCGTGCCTGAAGCAGTTACCACAGTGACTAGACCAAGGTCGGTGAAAGGGGGGACTTTTAGTCCGCAGGTACAGGTTCCCCAGCCACCTAGAGTTCAGTATGTTCAGCAGGGAGCTCGGACTTACCAACAGATGCCTTTGTTCGAAGGGTATGAGGAGTTTAGTCCAGACCCATTGGCATGACGGTGCCTGAGAGGGGAGGAAGGCTGCACGCTTGGAGCAGTTTTGGAGATAGACCAGAAGGGACCATTTGTAGAAGCGGATGTTGATGGTCACCCTACCACCTTTTTGGTTGACACTGGTGCTACCCGGTCTACTGTGAGATCTGCAGTAGTCCTTAACCTACCCCTCTCGGGAAAATCAATCCAAATAGCAAACAAGAAAATGACTAGTCCATTGACAGAGCCAATTCCTGTGAGAATAGGGACTTTTCAGGATCGATACCAGTTTGTGGTGTGTGACTTGAGTCCAGTTTGCCTGTTAGGAAGAGATCTGTTGTGCAAACAGAATTGCACCATCTATTGTACACCGAAGGGAGTTGAAGTACAGACAAAGGATGATGATGCGACCTTTAAAGTTGCTAATCAGCACTTGTGCATTGAAATGTACCCAGCGCTGACAGTGGAGAAACTTCCACTTGATTTGAGGGATTCTGTGTCACTTGAGGTGTGGGACTTCAGTGGAGAAGAGATCGGGTTGATCAAAGATGTAGAGCCAGTGAAGATTCAAGTCAAACCGAATGTAGAATTCCCTAGGACGCCCCAGTACAATGTGTCACCTGAGACTATTGCAGGGATCAAACCTGTAATCGAATCTATGATCAAGCAGGGAATTCTGAAGGAGATCATGCGTAGCCCATGTAACTCACCTATCATGGGACTACAGAAACCAAGTGGAAAATTTAAGATCGTGCAGGACCTGCGAAAGGTCAACACGATAGTTGTTCCATGCTGTCCGGTGGTACCGAATCCATCTGTGATCCTGTTTAAGATTCCATGCGAAGCTGAGTGGTTTACAGTGATTGATCTGTGTCAAGCATTCTTCTCGATTCCACTTCATGAGGAAAGTCAATTTCTTTTTGCTTTCCGGCTGGAAAACCGTGTGGTAACGTGGGGTCGTATTCCCCAGGGGTATACAGAGAGTCCATCAATCTTTAATCCGATCTTGAAGAAGAATCTTGAGAGTCTCGTGTTGCCGCAGAACTCCGTTCTGGTGCAATACATCGATGACTTGCTTGTTGCCTCAGAAACAGAAGATGCTTGCAGAGTTGATACCATTGCTTTACTGAATCATTTGGCAGAGAATGGACACAAGGTGTCCCCAAACAAGTTGTAGTACTGCCTGAGTGAAGTGCAGTATTTGGGTCACAGAATTGAGAAGGGCAAGAGAAAGGTGTCACCAGATCGTATTGAGGCAATCATGAATATGCCTATGCCTGCCACACAGAGAGAGGTCAGAATGTTCTTGTGGATGGTTGGCTACTATCGCCAATGAATTCACAACTTCTCCTTTGAAATAAAGCGTTTACAGCGGCTGATGCACAAGGATGTGAGTGATCCAGTACCATGGGACAACGACTGTTTGATGTAGTTTTTAAGGCTGAGAGAAGCTATGTGTCACGCTCCAGCTTTGGGAATGCCTGATTGCAACAAGGCTTTCATGTTGTTCTGTTGCGAGAGAGAAGGTTGTGCATTGTCAATTGGCTCAGAATCATGGAGGTGTCCGTAGACCAGCTGCCTACTTTTCAGCTACTAAAGATCCAGTAGCTTCTGCATTGCCCGGATGTCTTAAATCTGTTGCTGCAACAGGTGTCAGCATTGAAAGGTGTGAGAATATTGTCATGGGACACCCACTTACAGTTTATGTACCACATTCTGTTGAATTGTTGACGACGAGGACCAAAATACAGCACCTCACAAATAATCGATTAACACGCTATGAGCAAGTTATACTGGCTGCAGAAAATGTGACTTTGAAGAGGTGTTCTGTTTTGAATCCCGCAACATTGATGCCCATTCCAAATGCAGATGGTGAAGATTGTGAGGATCACGATTGTCTCGATGTGACTGAACTATGCACCAAACCGAGACCACACATTGTTGATGAACCGCTCCTTGACCCTGATGACATTTTCTTTGTGGACGGTTCATGTTTGAGAGACGATGTCGGTCGATTAAGAGCAGCGTTTGCTGTATGTACCATCACAGGAGTGGTTGAAGCTGCTTGTTTAGAAGGAGTACACTCCGCACAGGTGGCTGAAATCATTGCCTTGACCCGTGCCTGTATGGCTGCTGATCAGATTCGGATAACAATTTACACTGACAGTCAGTATGGGTTTGGTGTGGTTCATGATTTCGGACAGTTATGGTCACAGAGAGGATTCAGGACATCTTCAGGCTTGCCCATCAGAAATGGGGAATATGTGAGACAATTGTTGGAAGCATTACAATGTCCCAAGGAAATTGCGGTTGTTATATGTTCTGCCCATAGTAGAGGGAGTGACTTTGTTTCACTGGGAAATAACTATGCAGATGAGGTTGCTCGTTTTTGTGCAGAACAAGGATGCATATTTCGGACAGTTATGGTCACAGAGAGGATTCAGGACATCTTCAGGCTCGCCCGTCAGAAATGGGGAATATGTGAGACAATTGTTGGAAGCATTACAATGTCCCAAGGAAATTGCGATTGTTAAATGTTCTGCCCATAGTAGAGGGAGTGACTTTGTTTCACTGGGAAATAACTATGCAGATGAGGTTGCTCGTTTTAGTGCAGAACAAGGATGCATATTTACAGGAGGTTACATTGGAGAAAGCCAAGAAAGAACCCAGCTCAGCATGATGTTAGCCATGGCAGATACTTGGGAGGTACTAAAACGATTGCAGGATGAGGTTACCGATCAAGAACGAGATGTCTGGATATGTTCTGGAAGTGAGAAGGGAGACGTGGATGTGTGGGTCTCGAGTGATGGTCGAGCTGTGCTACCGGAAAGTCTGTTGAGCCCAATGGCAAGATTGATACATGGTACAGTACATCTTGGCAGAGATGCAATGGTGCAAATGTTCAGACAGACATGGTACTATCCGAAGCTTTGTGCAGTTGCTGATGCTGTATGTAAGAGGGGTGTTACGTGTCAACAGCACTGCCCTTGGTCCTCATGAGCCTTCGTAGTGTTCCCGATAGGAGAACGGGGTTGTCACCTCACGAGATCCTGATGGGGAGGGCAATGAGATTACCAGCGATACCTGCTACTGCTCTAATAAGCATCACTGATTGGGTGCTTGTTCGCAAACACGTGAGGAAGAGTTGCCTGGATGTTTGTTGGCGTGGCCCGTACCAGGTAATACTGGTCACGAACACGGCAGTGAAGTGTGGAGGGTTGCCAAACTGGGTGCATGCCTCCCATACCCGCAGAGTTCCAGCACCCTTGGAAGAAACAGCCCCTCTCGTGAATGAAAATCCAGCTGAGGTAGCAGGGCCATCTGAGAGGGCAAGTCAAGCTGTGAGGGTTGCTGACGCAGTTGGTTGTACACTAGATCAGACTGAAAGGGGTTGTGCCAATCAAAGCCCCGAATTTGACTCGGATGGAAAAAGTATTGCTGTGGGTGGAGAAGAGTCAAATTCAGCCGAAAGAGGAAGTAGTGCACAGGGTACCCAGAGGGAGAACAGAGGTGCCACAGAAGCAGGAGAGGTTTGACCCGTGAGTCAGAGGCGGCTGAACTTGAGGTTGGCACCTGAAAGAGATCATGCCCCAGTCTCTGAAACGTCTGAATCTGAACAGAGTGATGAAGAGCAAGCTCGGGGTAGTCTGAGAAGGTCCAGGAGAACAAGAGTGCCGTGTCAAAGGTACGCCTCACCAGAGTGGACATACACTGTGACTGATGCCAGGAGTGCTAAGTTCGGGGAGGCTGAAGTCTTGGACGCTGGTCAACGATTTTCCAAACCTGAAAGTGGATGTGCTGTTGTTGGTTCCAGGAGTGGAGATCGAAGGAATACTGACTCTCACTATACCGAATCCACCACTTCTAAGCAAAATCTGTGAACTGATTCTGGAGACGCTGGTTTTTCCAACTTTTGGTTATGTACCACCGCATCAGGAATTAGTGTTGCTTCGTCTTGAACTTTTGCAGCGTGTTTTAGAGATTTTGGGAGCTGATCTTATTTTGGACTGAAGGTGAACTTGTTGTATATAAAAGTCTACAGGGAAGATAACCTAGGCCCGAGAGGAAGAAGAAGAAATTTAGGGGCTTTCCGTCAAGACAACGAAAGAGGGTTAGGGAAGTCTTTTTGTGGACCGTGTAAAAAAGGAACCGAAAATTGTAAGGGGATTTCCAGCTCTTGAAGTATCGTTCGAACTGGTTAGCAAGTGACACCCAGAGGAGAAATAGACTCTTAAATGTTGTTGCTGAAACCCAGAACTTTGAGAACCTTGCCAAATCATGGATGCTGGACAATGCTCATCGTAGGTCTAAATTAGTAATAGGCACACTTATAGGGTTGGTGTTAGTTTCTATAATCATAATAGTTGTAGCCTCATATATCGTTTCACATGAGCAGGAAGAGACGATACAGGGAACACCTACGCCTACCACTTCTAGCCAAAAGGAGGTCATTATAGGAGCTAAAAGAGCTTTATTAATTGAAAAGAGTCGTAGATTTCACATAGATTTGTCTAGAAGTGATTTTAAGCTCAATGCATTTGCGAAGCTGCTATATGAATATGTGGATGCGATGGATGCGAAGGATTGTTATGTGTGCATGCAGTTACCTTCCTCAGTGGATGAGGGCATCAGAAAACACCATCTTCCACTGACGTACGGAATTTCTTATAGTTTGCTACTTAGTATCTTTTATGAAAGAGACCAGTTTGAGTATTTCTTTTCCAATTATGATGCAGTACTTCCTGAAGTTCCAGCTTACAAGCATTTGAATAAATATGATTATTACAAGTCAGAAGACAGTCTTCGGAAGTATTTCATACCGTCTTTGGAACTGGATACGGCTTATGCTCATCGGCACAACTTGACTTGTTCATTGTCAGATGTGGAGAAGAAATTTGTAGACCAGGTAGACGATAGATATAGAAAACTAACACAGACACGAGATACAGGAGATAGTCCAGTAGATTGGACTGATGAGGAAAGATTACACAGATCTAAGGGGAGTTATGGTCCCATAGCATTGGACAAGGAGCAGAGAGGGGAGTTGTGTGTGAGACGTTATCAAACATACTATGAAAAAGTTTCAGTAGGACAAAGTGCGTGTGATCATGTCTTCACTATGGAAGATTCAGCTAAGAACTTTTTACAAGGCTCGGTACAAGTGATGCCAATTGTTTATTATGTGTGTGGAAGGAATGCTTATGTTAGGTTGCCTGCGAATTGGTATGGTACCTGCTATTTGGGAATTATTTTTCCGAAAATCTACCATGCAGAAGATTTGGAGCTTTTGGAAACTGGACAGCATTCTAGAGTAAAAAGAGCTGCGAGTGCGCGGGATGGTGATTAGAGATATCTTTGGAGCAATGATACAGAGTTTGGGTGTGGTTTTGAATGATGTGAAGATCAGGAGATTGGCGACTGTGGTTGATGAGTTGTCAAAGAATACAGCGAAGTCTTTGATACTGGTGGATGGAGAGATGTTGTCGATAAGGACGATAGTTTTGCAGAATCGCCTTGCGTTAGACGTATTATTGGCAAAAGAGGGCGGAGTCTGTAAATTATTGAAAGTTCAGGAATGTTGTACATATATTCCAGACAATAGCAAGGATCTGGAGAGATATATAGACAACATTACCACGATCTATCAAGAGATAGAGGATTTGACCGAAGAAGGTGTGTGGGAAAAAATTGGTAAAGGATTTGGTCATGTGGGAAGTTGGTTTGCGAATTTGGGAAGAGGATTCCTTGGCTTTGTGCTAAAACTCCTCATCATTGTTGTGGTTTGTTTGTGGGGATTTATCACAGCTTATAAGTGGTACAGAGGAAACAGAGTTGAAAGAGCTCTCAGAGCGAGTGAAATGCGAATGGCCAGACTGCAGGACAGTCAATATCAGAACATTAAGAATATGGAGAGATTCCGACAGGGCAGGATGGCAACAAGTACTGTTTAGGTCGGTTCTTTCTCCAAGGGAATTGTGAGATGGTGTGATGACATTTGTCATCAAAGGGGGGAACTGATAGAGCGCTGCGTTATTACTGAAGTTGTAGGGGTGCATCATAATCACCGTTAGTCCGCACTCACCTATTAATCGAAGTAGTATTTTGGTGTGACATAAAAATGTATCACTAGAATCTGTTTAACATAAGTGTGATTAGAAATGTAACCATGCTTTTCATGAAGAGTAATGTCGTAATTCACTGCAAATGTATTTTAGTCAACGCATGATGGTTGGTTTTCATGTAATGCAATGTATTTGGTTAAACTTGCACCATATTAAAGTTTGCACGTGTAGTTTGCTTATTCACGTATAAAGAGTAATGAAATTAATGCTTAAAGTGTGATTTTAAGAGTGTGTTTAAACAGTATAAAGGTCTGATCGCATATACGTTTAAAGAGAAAGGCCTGTTCATTTCTTATGTTAGCTACATGCTGTAGGTCGAAAATGATTTCCCTTGGTAAAGGCTTTTGGGTTTCAGGATGATGGAAAATCTTAGAGAAGTGAAAAGGTTTCGTTCTCATGTTTCTGTTGCAGGTGCAAGGACATTTAACTCGTTAGAGAGACTAGGTCTTTGTTTTAGGAGTTAGGATGGTACGAGAAGCCAATATGGGAGTACACTGGAATTTAAGGATGATACTTTCAGCAGAGATGGTGCCTGGGACCCAAGGTCAAGCTAATCGTCGTTGGATGGAGTACAAGTTTCACTGGAAGAAGACCTGGCTGAAGAGGTGTGCCGAAGGGAGTGTTCAATGTTTTGGGGATTTTGTATTAGGGACAGTGCCCTGTGGGTTGAGTAGTTGAGGTTTAGATGGGAAGCTAGAAGGAGCATCTTAGAGCGAGCTCTGACTAAGTGAGTGCACTTCTAAGGAAGCCATTCCCTTCTAACACCTTTTACTCTCTTGCCTGGGAGGGAAAATGCTAAGTAGGGATGCCACCTTAGAGATAAGAGTAGGGATAGACTAACAGTTTTCCTTTTAGGCTAATGACTTCTAATGTAGAGACTGGCCTAATCATCGCATTTCTGATGTTATTGGAATTGATTCTTCTTCTTATTTTGAGTCGAATGAGACTCCTGCGTAGATGGTCTTTTGAATTAGTGCCCATTTATTTTCTTCACCTTGTATTGAGGTGTTTGTATGTGCAGTTATTCTTGGTTGTAATAAAATCCAAAAAAAATTGATTCGGAGTCAGTGGTCCTTTGGAACCGAGATTTGAACCTGTTGATTATGTACTAAAAATTGGATTTTCTCCCCTCTACACTATTTAGCAGATAAAAAGATCCTGGCGACCTGAGAGGATTCTTGGTGATGGTAAGGTAGACAAGAATCCGATTGCATCAGAGGCCAGTCACAGCTGTAAGGTAATTAGCCTGCAACAAACTTGTGAACACAAAAGGGGCTCCCTGCTGCCTTGTTTTATTCACCAGGAACGGAGGATTTTATATGGGACTTTCAACAAGATATCTGAATGGGGTTTTGAAAAAGGGTTCTGGATGAGGTAATAAAGATGACTGAATAGTGCTTTGTAGAAGTGGACCTAGGTAGGTCTTAACAGTTGGGGTCTGGGTGGTAAACAGCAGAGGATGTGAATTACATTACAGAGGGTCTGGATGTGGCTTTGTAGAGTGTTCTAGGTGAGAGCTGCACACTTTGGATTTGGGTGGACATTTACACTGTTAAGTACTGGACTTTGTACAGAAGGGTGAGGATAGCATATTGCACAGCAATTCTGGATGCCTTTTTGATGAGGGGTCCTCATTGGGGCTTGTCCCCCAGTCTATTTCCCAATTCTGATGATTTTGTAAACCTCCTAACCGTCATCTTGATCGACCTCCTTAAAAAGTATGGTGGGGCCGCCTCCTAAATATTTTGATCGGGGGGCTTGCCATAACTAAGTTTGAAGACCGTTGATTTAATATATGGACAGTAGTTATATACTAGGCGTGTAAAAAGTCAGCTGCCTATAGAATTTGACGAAATAATCTGATCATGTGAAAAAATGATTTCCAAGAGTGTAAGATAACACACTACTGCAGACCAGTTGTTGAATTTTGGCGTATACATAAAAACAGACAAGAAGTTTAAAAATAAAGGCAAAACGTTCCTTGGACATATATATTGGACTCAGGCCAGAGTTATTCTTTTCCACATTAAGCCCAGACACCCCCTTCCTCAATTCTTACCCATAACAGAATGGTGTCCCAAGTCCAACTAACCTTTGCAGTGCCACTAAATCATGAGAAGATTTACCTAGAAAAGAGGTTCTAGCCTGCCTTTCTTTAACAAATGCTGTGAGGTTCTCCTTGCTAAAAACGGTACACCTTAGTGGCTATTTTAAACTGTACTGCAGCTGATTACCTTCTCCACCCAAGCTACTAAAGAGAGTCTTGGTGCCTGCAGCATACAGCAGTATATGCTACCATGCCTTTCCCCTCCTCTTTTGTATCCAATACAGACAGAGTGGGCTTTATGCCTGTCCCTTACTTCCAATTCAATGGCTTTCCTCCTTTGTCTTGAATTTGCCCTGTCCGATGAGCATTCTGGTCCCACTGGGTTTTGATTGGTTTAAGTTCACAACGTATGTCAGGACCTTACAATGCAGTGCATGAGGGAATTAGCCCCCTTCAACCTCCTCATCTACTGAAAGCCTGCACTCTATCAATGGATGGCCACCTTTCAATGGTTTTTAAACCATTCCAAGAAGTTCAGCTGGGCCTGGAAGGGCTGTCTCCGAGTTATGTTTCTTAAAGCAAAAGAAAAATTATCCTACAATGGCCACTATGCATGCATGCGCTTACAGGATGGACGTACTGAAAAGATTTTTCTTAAAGGATAAGAAAAAAAAACATTCAAAAATGCCACCGGACAAGAATGCACTCTCACAACGGCCATCACGAAATTACTTTTCTTTTGCTTCAAGAAAAATCAATCCAGCATGGCCTGCATTCGCACACAGTGGCATATAATAAAAAGACAAGCATTGTTAAAGCCAGCAGGTGTGACAGGCGAGACATATTGACTATGCCCATGTTTGTTTGCAATCAATGGATAGTCACAGCCAGAAGCCAGCAATAGAGCTCCATAACTCTGACTTCTCTATTCTTGGTCATTCCCACGATTGCCAATGTGAATTCTGAAAGTAATCATCCAGCAAAAACAGGCAATAGTGGTGGGTGGGGTACACCAGTGGGTTACTGGCAATGCTGACCAAAAACATTCTGAGGCTTCAGCTGCAGCCCAAAAGAAAAAGACAGCCAGCCTTGTCTGCTCATCAGCTCCGAGGAAGGCTCTGCGGTGGATCCCCTGGCTGTGACATTCATCAGTATATCCAGGAAAAGAAATCTGCTAGCTTTGACTCACCTCAGTATATCCAGAAGAAAAAAAAAATGTGAAAGTAGGTGTGCACAAATGCTTGGCTGATTTGACAGAATAGTTAGGGACTGGCATCATACATTTACGTTTACATTTAACTTTCACAAATTGTGAGGGTCCGGTAATTACTCAAATCAAATGTAATACCCAGACCAAAATGAAAAACCTGAGGCCCTGGACAAAGACACCATGGGGGTCGACTCCATTAAAACAATTTACAAAGACACCATAACATACATCGCAGAGGAATTCACACTACTCATCCCAAATAAAAATAAAGAGAACTAATCTGAACCTGGTTGTCCGCAGAACTAAATATAGTTTGGAGAGATCTTTGAGCATCTGAAAGAAAATGGTGCCAGACAATGACAAGACCAATATAATCACACTGCAAGTATCCAAGACACACCACAAGGCTGACTTTAACTATGCCAAAGATTTACAACTAAAGGTCCATATGTATACTGCCAGAAACAGTCGCAAGAAAGTGCTGCTTCAAAATCCAGTCTCCTCTGCTTAGGTCCACAGAAACGTACAGCTTTCTGAAGCTTTTCAATTAAAATCCAGAAGATCAAGATATATAGCTTTACTGCCCCTCAAAATATTGCAAAAGTCCATGAGAGTAATCCAGTAATTAGATGACAAACTTTCACCCACAGACATTTGAAGATTTCTACGCAGCATTCAGCTCTTTGAAACCCACATCTATGTGCTGGAGTTTGGTCACTCCATGTTGCAAACTTATGGAGCCTTTTTTCACTTACAGGTGAACGGCTGTTAGGAATGGAGGTCTCTAGTTGGCAATGGTTTGCACCTTTGTCAAAATAGGGACCCTTCCTTTTAGTCAGGGTAAGGGAGGTACACTTCCAAAATAATCACTACTCACCCACTTGGTAGCTTGGCACAGGACGACATGCTTATTTCAGAGGCAGTGTGTAAAGCATTTGTGCATGCATACAGTAACACAGTGAGAACACTACAAATGGACACCACACTAGTTTAGAAAATAAGCAGAACTAACTAAACCAACAAGACCAAATATGGCAAAGAATCCAACATACAATACTGTAAAAATAGTTAATTTGCAAGATATCCAATAAATTGCAGAAATAGCTGAAAAATACAGTTCTTCCGAGTCTGTAGCTCTGTCCGGGACTACCTTGATGCTGAAAACAAGAGTTTAACAGTTCCAGCCGACCGCGTTGGTAGAAGCCAGCTACAGCATTAACAGACTCGTGAACAGTACCTTTCTCGTTACGACCAACACGCTGGTGCAAGTCGGTCGGGGCAACAGTCGCGGTTGCGTTGCAAAAATGGAAACGGTGCAGGGTGCAGTGCCTTCACGATGCGGTGTAGGCAGCGGCTCGGTGACGATTGTCCAGACGGCGTCGGTGAGACCAAGGCTTAAGGTGCAGGGTTAGGCAGTGCTCGATGCAGTGCTGGAAGGTTGCGGTGCAGGTGACGGAGCCGGTTGATGTTTGGGTCGGGCAGCGACTGTGTCGGTGAAGTCCAGGCAGGGTGTAACGAGGCAGTGCGGAGTGCAGTGCCCACAGGACTCAGTGCAAGCAACGGCTCGGTGACGATCGTCCAGACAGCGTCGGTGAAACCAAGGAGGCAGTGCGAAGTGCGGCAGGGCCTTCTGCGGGGCCTTTCAGGGTACAGAATCCTGCAACGGACTCGGTGACATAGTCGGTTGCCCTTTTCTTCTGCAGCAACTGAAACCAGCTGTCCCAGAGACAGTGCCCAGAAGGATGGTGAGGTCTTTGCTGTTCCTGAGACCTCTTGAATAGGGAGCAAGCTCCACTTCTAAGCCCTTAGAGATACTTTCTCAAGCAGGATACACATACAGTTCCTCTCCTTGGCAGAAACAGCTACTGCAGGCCAACCCCAGGCAGCACACAGCAAAGGGGCTCCTCCAGTTTCTTCCAGTTCTTCTCCTTGGCAGAGGTTCCTTTTGAAGTCCAAAAGTGATCTAAAGTTCAGGGGTCTGGGTCCCAACTTTTATAGTACACAATCCTTTGTTCTCTGGTGGCAGAGAAGCTCTTTGTCCAGCCAAAACCAGTTCTGTCGTCTCTGGTGCACCTTCCTGGCAGGAGGTGGAGACAACATTGTCCAAAGCAGACCAGGCCCATTGAGGTGTGAAAGAAATCTCCTCCCCCCTACTCTGGATGCAGCCCAGCCCTGACTCACCCTGGAAAGGGTACCTCAACCCCCCAAGTGGTTGTCTGTACAGAATGCACATCCCCAGTCGCTGTCACTCCAAAGCCAGACAGTCAATACACAAACCTAGCAGAGGCACACGGGATGGCTAAGCAAGAAAATACATACTTTCTAAAAATGGTATTTTCAAACACAGAATGTAAAAATCATCCTTACTAAAAGATGCATCTTTATATTCTGAGTTCAGGCACACTAAACGTTATCTTCCCATATGAACCCAATGGGAAGTCATATTCATAAGATGTTATAAATAAACTCCCATTCTATCCCACGGGACAGATAGTCTTTCAATATTGAAAAACTAAATTGGCAGTATTTCACTATCAGCACATGCCACACACACCAGGGCATGTCCTACCTTTCACATACACTGCACCCTGCCCAGAGGGGTACCGTGGGCCTACCTTAGGGGTCACTCACATGTAAGAAAAGGGAAGGTTAGGATCTGGCAAGTAGGTGCACTTGCCAGGTCGATATGGCAGTACTAGACTGCACACAGACACTGCAGTGGCCGGTCTGAGTTACCTTTAAGAGGCTGCTTGTGTGGGTGGCACAATCAGTACAGTGAACAGCAGTGGCTAAGTGCCCAAAGCATCTGGACCAGCAAAAACAAAGTCCAACACACAGCAAAATCACAGGAGGCAAAGGCAAAAATACAGGGGGAACCCTCGCCAATTATGCCAGATCTAACAACGGCTGACACACTAGTTTACTGGAAAAGCAGTACTAACTGCTGCCGCACAGATTGACACGATCAAGGCTGATCGACTTGTCCAAATAGTGCCACTAGACGCAGCTATGTTGACCCCTTCCCCCCCAACATGCTGCAACGGCACCTTTACGGGGCCCAGTGACCAGAGGGACCTCTTTCCTTGTATTTCTCATGTTCCAATAGTTAGACTTCAGTTTAGTTCAGTTCAGTTCAGAAAGCTTTTATTCGGTTTGCATAACACAACCATATAAGCTAAACAATGATATCTACATTTGTAAAATCCTCCTCATGTATTACAAAACACAATATTGTCAATATTCCTCCGTCTAAATAATAACTATAATATATATTCATAATAAAACATCAGAGTGCATTGTGCTATAAAGTGCCAGAATCCAAATATACAAAGATCCATTTGTATAATTATTACAGTACATAAAATTGTGCAAATTCGCTATAAAGTGACATATGCTAATATGCAAAACTGCAATATCTGACTAACAATTACAGTACATAAAGCTGTGCAAATTCGCAATGAGAAGAGATCTACTAATGTGCAAATTTGCAATATCTATCCAACTATTACAGTACGTAAAGCTATGTAAGTTCGCTATAAGGTGCCATATGTTTATGTGCAAATTTGCAATAAAAACAGGATTTTCAAAGTACTATCGACTTTCTGGCAGCTCTGCATTTCATTATAAAATTAGCCACATACGAACAGATATCTGGGCTCTCCAATTTACATAGTAATCTCATAGCATTTACAGTTAGGCGGGTATTATATTTTAAAAAAATCGGTTTTAAATAACATTTCCTAAGTGATGCATAAAATTTACAAAAAAGTAGAAAATGGCAGCAGGTTTGATTAGAAATATTATCACATGGGCACTTTATTTTAGATCGTTTACCCATATCCGGAAAGGCTACGAGATGATGAACAATTCCCAGCCTAAGACGAGATAATACAAATCTGTGCGAAGATCTTGTCACATCTTCCAAATACTGCTGGAACCCACTTTTAAGTTCAAGTTGCCTATAAAACACAAGTGTTCTTTGGGTCCCTATTAGTTTGTTATCTCGTTCCCCCCTCTTAAAGGATAAAAAAGAAACTTTAATCTCTTTTTTTGATAGTGTTATTGGGTATGCGGACTCATCAAGAACATTAAAATCAAATAACAAATTATACCAGTGGTTGATGTAACTTATCCACGGTATACGGGTGCCAAAGTCCAACTTTAAACAGTCCTTAATTATGGACTGTGTGAACTCGGTTTCGCTCTTGGACCAGATAGAACGCCATAGAAGTAGTGGCCGCAAAGCAGCCAAATCCGAGATATAGTTAAGACCAGTTTCCATATGAATTAATTCAGTAGAAGCTGAGACAGGAGCACTTAGCAGCCGTTTAAGAAAACTATTTTCATCTAATTGGAGTTGGTCGGCAGGGTAATGACCCCATATTCCGGCCCCATAAAGGGCTGAGGAAACACATCTTGCATTATATATGTTCACCATGTCCTTTACCCTCCGGTCCCCTAGTTTGGCTGCAAACCTACATATTCCATTAGTCTTCCTAATTATTTTATATCTGATGTTTTCATGTTCATTGGTCCATTTACCACTTCCTGCAAAGGTAATGCCTAAATAACAAAACGAGGTAACAGCATGGATTTTAAAACCATCTAAGAAAAAAGACCTTGATGAGTTCGACTTTTTGCCACATGTCATAGTATAAGTTTTGGATTTATTGATTAGGAGTTTCCTGCCATTAATAAAATCTGTAAAATTATTAATAAGCTGTTGAAGGCCTATTGGGGTACGGGATAATAAAACGGCGTCATCAGCATATAATAATATTGGTACTGCCTTATTTTCTATCATTGGTGCGTCTACTGGGATCTAACTTAAAACCATGGCTATTTGATTAATGAATAAGGAAAATAAAAGAGGGGCCAAAACACACCCCTGCCTGATTCCTCTTCTTACATCAAAAAAGGGAGTTCGTTCACCAGTTGGCCCATATCGTACACTACAGGATAGTTTCTCGTATACTCGTGCAAAAAAGAATACCATCTCTTTCGGGGCCCCGGATTCAAGCAGTACAGTCCACAAAAGAGAGTGGTCCACTAGATCAAAGGCACTGCTTAAATCAGCAAAACATAAAAACAAGTTACCCCCTTTCACTAACGTGTATTTATTAATTAACAAATCCAGGTTCACACATTGTTCAAGAGTACCTATGCCTTTCCTAAATCCATATTGAACAGGAGTTAACATCTTGTGGTCCATGGCCCAGGTTTCCAATCTTTTTGAAAGGACCCTGCTCATAATCTTTATTGAGGAGTCCAATAAAGATATCGGACGGTAATTACAGGCTTCGGAGCGGGAACCCTTTTTAAATAGGGGAATAATTAATGATTGTCCCCAAGATTTGGGGAAATTCCCTACAGCCGCAATATTAAAAACCCTCGTAAGAATTGGGGCCCATAGATCCATTTTGTTCTTATATAGATCAATCGGAACACCGTCCGGACCTGGTGCTTTTCCCCCTTTACTATTTATTAACCCTTCCTGTACTTCTTCCACATCAATTAACATAGGCACTAAAGGCCATGTAAAATCATTGTTGGATGTTGTGGTTGAGGGCACCTTGTCTGGATTAAAAATGTTGGTATAATGTTCAATCCATTCTGTACAATTCACTTGGGACGTTAATTCTGGCGTACATTTATCTCTTAAAAAGGGACTATTTACAGTTTCCCAAAAGAGTTTGCTATTGTTGGTGTTGGCTGCCAGATTTAATTTGTCCCATGCATCCGCTTGGAGTTCTTTTTTGTGGGCCAGTATAACTTGCTTATATACAACTCGCAACTCATGTATGTACAGTTGGTTTCGGGGAATAGTCCTCAGTGCCAGTTTTAGTTTTTGTAGTGCAAGTGTACATTTTGAATCAAACCACCTCTGACCTGTTTTTTTCAAATTCTTAGGACTTTTGGTAAATAAAATCTTTATTAATCTGTTAATATCCGAGAAAGCCTCTAAGTGTCAGGGAGGATATCTTCACTGAGGCAATAGTCAATTTCTTTCCTACAAGTTATAACCACCTCCTTTTGAACTTTGGGTGGATCTACTCCAGTTCATTTAATTCTCATGCCATTAGACCTAACAGGAAGAATATTTAAAATACGATCCTCGGTATTCACCAATTTGTTGCCCCAATCTAGAATGACTATGGAAATACTATTGTGATCACTCACCACCTGTTCAGATATCCATAAGTAAGTATAAAAACTATTATTTGAAATTAGGATATGGTCTATGTTACTAAAAGCATTCCGCCCAGTGAAAGTTGGACATTTAATATGTCCCTTACTAAATGTGCAGTCTAATAAGTCAAGGTCAAATTTTGCCATTATCGTATTTAAAATCGTACCATATCTACAGTGGGGAAAGTGTAATAAATCATCATCATTCTCATTATTGTTACTATTGACTTTCATAAAGCCACAGGAGTTAATTTGAGTTGAAAGGCAAGTCGCCTACCCAAAGGATAATGGCAAGTTTACCAGAAAGTGCCAATACCCTATCTACTTCCCTTTCCAATGCTTCTAATAAATCTCCCCTATCATTGGAAAAGGTAGAGTTATAATAGTTAATTAATTAATAGTTAATTAATATCAAATCCTTACCCTTTGGGAACTCGAATCTCAATACTTGGCTGTGATTGCATATAGATGAATAGCTTATAATTTTACACCCAAGTATTTTGTTTGATATGAGCAACAGCAATCCTCCCTTAGCTCTTCCTGTTATGGACGGTGTCGCACTTAGGCAATATGAAGAGTATCCTTCGACCACGACCGGGACTGTACTCCATGTTTCTTGTAAACAAATAAAATCATTGCTGCAGGAAATAAAGACCTGCCAAAAGGGGGTATCCAATTTTTTACCTAGACCTGCAATATTCCAAGTTATAAATGTGTAGCCCCCTTGTATTATTGTTTACATTATTTGGCTTGTAATAGAGATCGTAGTTGTGGTCACATTTGCTACGATCTCGGCATTCTGTGACCCGACTTCTCGCTCGTTGACATTATTTATAACAACAGAAGCATTATACCCAATGTTATCATTGTCTGGAATCACCTGCTTGGGATTCATATATTTGCTAATTCCTTTTCCTCTGACGACTGGCCTGTAGTCTACCCCGCTATCTATTCCATCGATTAGAGATACATCCTCGGGGCTCTCTTGTCAATCGTTATCCTCCAATGTGCCCAGAGGTTGAAATCTATTATACAACGGGATAGAAAAGCATGTAGCTCGGGGTACTAATGAGTGCATTGTGTTAATAGTTGGATGATAAATCTTTTGGTTTGTAACATAATCACTTGCAGGCAAATATCTATATCTAATTATGGATTTATGTGCCCAACCTGGTGACCTAAAATGTATTATTATGCAGTCACCATCAAAAAATGTTGGTAGTGGGCCTATCCAACCAACCCTTTGGGCAAATATTATCCGATTGGCCTCTATTGTGGGAAAACCACAATATTTAGATAACCAATGTAAGGTTTTATTTTTTAAAGTTTCGTTGGTTTCTGATTGCCCTTCCCGTAATTTGGGTACATTAGAAAGAACAGCAACATATGCCCCGCATTCTGGTGGTAAATTAATGACCGCTGGTATATGAGTAGTATTAAGGTTTTCTATATTACATGGCTTTCTTGCCGGCTCCAAGGTTTCAGTCCTTTGAGTCCCTTTACCGTTTAATGGCATGATACTTTCGGCTTGGGATGATATTTTTGATTCCTCTAGATTTTTTCTATTATCTAAATTACTGGCAGTAATTGGACCTACACTAGGATCGCCCAGTACTAAATTTAATGAATTGTTAATTGCTGAAGTCATGGGGGCATTATTTGTCATCACATTAGTCTGTTCCCTTGGATTAACTAATTGAGCTTGCGGTCTATAGTTATCCAGGTACCCACCAAGTCTAAGGACCTCACTAGTCAAAAAATCTATTTTCTCGTATAATGGTCGGATTATCTCAGTAATTTTCTCGGTAAGGACCTCCATACTAAGAGAACACATAGGTTGCCCGTTATTCGATGCAGCTTTCTGTTTTAGCGACGTCCCTTTTGTAACTATATGCTTTCCTTTAGCTATCTTACTATTTCCCTGGCCTATATTTCTCCTTTTACCCCCTTTAGTTAAATTCTTAGGCTGGGGCAAGGAAAATGAGTTAGATACGGTTGGTGTAATTGAGATCCGGGGGCTATGTAAAATCTCCATGTCAACCATAGCTATATCAGAAGTTATATCCGATGCCCAGTCTGCAATAATCGAACCTTCCTCCCTGGTTGTATGGATCTCTGCAATCACATTAACTTGTTCCCCACACCTTGTACCTGTTCCCATTGAGATCCGTCTCTCAGTACGATCTATTTCCTCCGCCAGGGCACTAACTGCTTTAGTTAAGTATGTATCTATAGTATTAGATGTTTTATCTGTTGTAGGTTTCGCTCGACGTCTCGACATGTTTGAATAATCGGTAAGTATATGCTAAGTAGCAATATGGGCAGGCAACAAGTTTAAACAAATATATATAGGCTTAAATCGCAAATGGCAATTACCTAACACACGAAAACTATTACGTTCTTACTCCAGCCCGGCCTCCTCTGGCCTCGGACGGCCACAGACGGTCCCGCCCTTGTCCCGAGCTTCTACCGGCGCGCGTCCCGCGGGACGAGGTTCCGCCCAGACCTTTATGCGCCTCCTGGCGCCCGTTAGCAGCGTCCTCGTCTGTAGCGGGGCTGCTGGTGGATGGAGTCCTGTTCACACCGTGCAGCGGAGCAAAGCCCGGCCAAATAGAGTCACACAGGGGGGACAGCGGAGCCAAGCCCGGCCAAAATAAAAAAACAATCAGGGGGGCAGCGGAGTCAAGCCCGGCCAAAAATATTAGTTAGACTTATGGCAGGAGGTGGACAAACTGCTCCTCCCTTTCTAAATACCTGGAGGGGCTTAGCATGCACAATACCAGACGTGTGCTCCACTGCAGGATGGATGCATGCAGTGGCAGTGAAGGACGAAAGAGCATGAGAACCTAGTAGGAGGTGGCAGTCTGTAGGCAGGACTGAGTAGCTTCTGATCCACGTACTGCAGTCACCGGAAGTATGAGAGTGCAATGTGGGATCCTCCTGTGGGCTGGTGTCTGAACTGAAACTGATGGTACTGGGACAGTGGCCATCCTGGAGATAGGGCAGATGGTGTGTTGACTACAGCACCTACATACCTGCAACCATATATTACAAATGATATTAGAGTTGGACTCTATCTACTGTTTTTTGCACATGGAGTACTTACAGACCACAGGATATATTTTCAATGTCCTGCTATAGCCTCATATGACGAGTCCTAAATCTGCTTTGCAGACAGCATTATACCGTTGGTCATCAGCACACTCCATATGGACTGCTTGCTCTCACTGGCTGTATGTTTCAGGGCATTGACATTTGCTTGCCTCCCTGAAGCCTCACTGTGAAGGACATTTCCTCATCCCTTTCCTGTAGGTCGAAATTTCATTTGTTCACTGATTCCAACACCATGTGCAGATTTTTAAAAAAAAAGTTACTTCCCTTCGGTAATGCCTTTTTCAGGTAGAGTCTCTATCCAGCCCCTGATTTCTTACCTTACAATATCCCCCAGGCATCAGACTGGATCCAGAAAATCTTAAGCCGTACCTCTGCATGTTGGCAGGTGGCATCAGATGTCTCCACATCATATTCATCATCCACGCCAGATGTGACATGCGTGGTGCCTATATAGGTGCCATCCCAGTGCTCTGACTTCAGTTCATTACTATTTCCACACCAGAAGCTCGGAGCCACGTCAGGTTGTCGACCAGTGTGCAGATCCGTAGTTCCTACAGGGACCTTTTTAGATAGAAAAGTCCAGTTCGCATAACATGGAGGATTGAAAGGCCCTTAAGGAACCTACATCTAGATAGAGTTTCTACTAGATAAGAAGTTACTGAAGGTCATGTGATTAAGACTTCTAGACACAGATTCCTTAACTCAGAATTATAGATACAAAAGCAGTACTTCCCCAGTGGTGGGCCTGGGAACTGACTATGACCAAAAAGACCCAGAGGACCAAATGGGCAAAGTGCTTGTCAAAACAGACCTCACTGTCAAGGCAGTAACTTTTGGTAAACATGTGCAGGAATACCGATGTAGCAGGCAGGAAGATGTCCAGGACAGGAACTCCACGAGCTAATGCAGTAGAAGCAGGAGTGGCTCAGGTGAACTGAACCTGTAAGCCCTCAGAAGGTTGCTTCTTGGCTAATGCATAGCAGATCTTTATGCAGAGTACAATCCAAGTGCAGATGATCCATTTCTGCACTACTTCCCTCTACTTTGTCCCAGTGAACTCTACAAAGAGTTGATCGCCCACCCGGTGTTCTTTGGTGCAATCGATATAGAAGAATAGTGCCCTTTTAGGGTCTGGATGGGGAGTTACTGTTCCTCCATGGAGAGGTGAGGTAGAACGAAGAAAGTTGGCAGTGTGATATTTTGGCTGACGTAGAGAGGTGCCACCACCTTCGCTAGAAAAGAGGCACAGGTTTGAGAACCAGTTAGTCTGGGACGAAGATGTCTTATAAAGGGTGAAGAGAAAGAGCCTGTTGATTGCTGACCCTCCTGGCCAATGTGATGGCCACCAAGAAGACAGTCTAGATTGTTAGAAGTCTTAGAGGTCAGCTATGCATCGGTTCAAAGGGGAAACACATCAAAAAGGTTAAAACCAAATTAGGATTCCATGGGACCGTAACAAAGGTTTGGGAGGCTTTAATAAATTTAAAAAGTGAAAGAAAAATAAATTAAAATCTATTAAATTAATGTTAATTTTCACCAAAGTTCAAACAGGCAAGCAGTGGTAGGGTGTAATAAAAAAATATCATGTTAATCTTACCATCAGGTTCAAGACTGTCTCGACTTATGGAAACTGACCCATGATCGGCCTGTGGTTGCTGTACTTTCTCGGCGTATTCATCCTCATCTACTTCCTCAATAGGCTGCGAAGTCCTGTTGGATTTTAGAAAACTTTGACTTGTCCCAATCATTTCTAAAAATGAAAGAAGAATTAAGAATGGAGTTGGTTGAAGAAAATATTTTAAACACTAGAGAACTGAACTCCATTTTTAAAATTTGCAAGGGTAAATGATGGAGTTACTTATTTGCATGTACATGCTTTTCCAGAATGGCTCAAAATAAGAATATTGTGCTTGTAAATAATTCACCATCCTATATTTGTCCTAATTTGTTTGCCTTCATATTTAAAGACCTCTTTAGTCGAGAATATTAGTACCAAAAAACGATGTACTACTGAGTCTATGAATTCTGTAAGGGGAAAAAAATGGACGGATCAGAATTCCAATGTTCTTTGCGTTCTTTAACATTAAACTTCAGCTGCACAGAAACCTTAATAAGTTTTAAAAATTAATCAATATATCATGGACATAATGATAAGCCAGGAAAAGCAAAGAAGAAGAAAAATTATGGCCAGCAGCATTTATTAAATGTTATTGAGTAGCCCAGAGTCATTCACTTAGAAGGGAAAACTTGTTTTCTTTAAAAACCTTTGACCACATTGGGGAAACCAGCAATGCAAAAAACACATTAAATACATATAGTAACTCGACTACAGTTTGTCTTTTTACTGTGATTTAAAGCATCTAGCAGCGGATGAGC